>NC_059437.1:14803998-16257748 GCF_021028975.2 Sphaerodactylus townsendi | reverse complement strand
GGGAGTGAACTACATCTAGAAGGCACCATTACCCCCTGTTCCTTGCAAAAGGATTATCCTTGGTAACATATTTTGAGAGTTAGGAAATATCACAGAGTAGCCTGAATGCTGGTCACAAGCTTTCAACAGGCCATCCCAAATTTAAATATTGGATACCATAACAATAGCAGCCAAATGAAACCCCTTCTGGGAAAAAGTACACTGTCTGGGTCCACACAGTGGTCTTTCAAAACAGGCATGGGTTAGATAGGAAAGGGGTGGGGGTGAAATCAAATACTCAAGAGAAGCAATAGCTTGAATCCCATTTACTTTGACTGCCTTTAATTATTTTAATGAAATCAGCTCCTCCAATCTCCCCCTCTCTGCTTTCAGTGTTTGGAGATAAGCGGAGCACCTTTCTTATCAAAGACATATCCCAAAGTGGAGAATACATAAAAAGGGCACTTCTTGTTACACCATATCCAATTTGTTCTCTGAGACATTTTTCAGGGGGGAAAAATAGGTCAATGTTGGCTTTCTCCAGTCCAAAGATAAATGATAGTTTTGAGAGAGAATACAATAGGTAGCTACTTCTGTGTTGTTAGGCAAACCGGTTTAACTAATATCTTTCTGAAATATCAGCACTTCAAATGATGCCCTTGTGGCTTTAAAGGTGGGGGGAGTGGAAGGATTGCCAGCAGCCTTTACATTTTGAAAAAGAGGAATACTAGGTGAAGGAAAAAATGAGATGTGTCTCTGTGTAGGATCAAATCATATCTTGGCATGTTTGATCAGCTTAGTGCCTCTGAATTCATATCAAGCAACTAAATTTGCATTGTATACGGAACCGTCGCAGTCATCCCAACCTTCACACCATGCACTATCAGCTTCCATGATGAAGGTTATGATGTGCATGTTCAAGCACAATGAAAGTGCTGCTGCATGGCTGAAAAAAATTATACGTTTTGTGTGCTATTGGTTGTGGTGGTTTTTCCGGGCTGTGTGGCCATGGTCTGGTAGATCTCGTTCCTAACGTTTCGCCTGCATCTGTGGCTGGCATCTTCAGAGGTGTATCACAGAGAGAAGTCTGTTACACACTGCATGCTATCTTCAGTGTTTTCATTCCTTGAAGATGTGGAACCCAGTCAGCCCAGTCAAGTTCCCCTGCCTCCCTTCGAGACAAGAGAGTGATCTCTGAACCTGTTCAGAGCAGACTTGTGTGTTTCTTTCATTACTCATCACAACAATTATGAAAAATGGGACGCTGAGCAATTATCATAGCTAAGAGAAAAACAAAATGAAAGGTCCGTATGAACACCTGGCTTTCTTTCAGTTTCTTCTGTTCTTTTGTTATTGCAGCCTTGCCTCTTTCAAACTCAACTGGTTTTACTTTGACAAGGTATAAGCTGTGTTCCTTAAGGGGAGCAAGGGAGGGAGAGTGTCTGGACTTTCTTGACTGACTGCAAGCCAGTAGGATAGCATTCATGTATGAGATATTCAGAACCCGAAGAATATAAAATGCAACATTGCCTTCTTCTCTCCTCCCAATGCCTGCTGTGCCGGATTTCCCTTTGCAGACTGTTCTTCAAACCTTGCTCAAGCAAATCTACCTCGAGGTGCTCCTGCTTGGCAGATGGTTTCCACCTCTTGTGCCACCCAATGTTTCTTGCCAGATCTCTTGGTCAGTCTGCCCTGTCTCAATTGCTGTTCAAGCTTCATGGTTTCAGTGCCAAACTTCTTTACTGCATGACACTGCCTGGCCCTTTCCTCACAACCCCCCTGAAACATTTCTAAAACATTTTCAGTCTTGCCCCCCTTTACAATGACATATATCTGCAGTCACTCCCTAAAAATGAATCCTGGCCACCATGACTTGATTCCCACACCCTTTTTCTTGAGTCCTGAATTGATGGTTCAATGCTTCACAGCTTCATGATGCATTCTTTACTCCTTGTGCAGTCTATGCTTTGAAGATTGGAGCTGGCAACCCTTACTGTCAGCTGTGCTGAAAATGGAATGTTAGCTGGTCATCACTATGCCCATCCTTATTGGCTCTATCTGGGGCATTTTCCTTATGTGGTCTTTAACTGTCTTCTCTGGCCACATCATCTGGAAAACACTGACAGTGCTTTCATTTTCTCCAGCTGGAGGAGGCAGCAGTAGGGGCAGGAGGAGGCAGCAGAGGCAAGTGAGAGGGTATTGGGAGAGAGCTGAAGGGCTCTAGTTAAGGTTGAGCAATACCAAAAATATTTGGTAAAATTCAGATCCGGCTTTATTCCGGTGTAAAATTATCTGTATACCCGAATAAGTTGAATTTCATATTCAATGAAACCTAAATATTGCCATCTTGCTATCTATTTTTGTTCTGCTATTTATTAATTTTAACTGGTTTTATGTTTGTAATTGGGTTTTATATTATTGAATTTTTATATGTTGTGCACTGTCCAGAACCCTTTTATATGTTGTGCACTGTCCAGAAATGACAGACAGACAGACAGACAGACAGACAGACAGACAGACAGACAGACAGACAGACAGACAGACAGACAGACAGACAGACAGACAGATCCTGAATAATTTGGGTCTGTGATTTTTTTTAAAAAAAATTGTGGGGTTTTGGGTTTTGACCTGTAGGGAGTGCCTTTTAAAGCTAGTGGCACCAAAAAATTTTTTTAAAAAAGTTTGGTGATGTTTGATTCAGGAGGTCCAATTTTATGAACTCCTAAAGGGAGTGCCCCCATCCCCCATTGATTTCAATGGGAACTAACAGGAAATGGGGCTACCCCTTTGAGGGTCCATAAAATTGGATCCCCTGAACCAAAACTCACCAGATTTGGATGGTATTGTCAGGAGAGACTCCTGAAGATACTCTGCCATTTTTGTGCTGGTAGCTTTAAAAATATGCCCCTGACAGGCACTCCAAGATAAGCATTGGGAAAATTGTCTGGGAGTGGATTCTTTAGGGGTTTTTTCTTTCTTTAAAATCTGGGAGAAGGGTGGACTCTTTAGTCTGCTGTTTTCTGTCTTCAAGCATTGTTTCAAGGGATTCCACTCCCTTGAAACACTGCTCAAAGACAGCAAACAACAAACTAAAGAGAGTCCACCACCCCCCTTCCCCCAGCAAGCGGGTGCAAGCGGGATCCTTTACTGGGACTCCAGAATGCAGCTGCTTGCCAGTGGAAGGGGCGGGGAAACTTTAGTCTGTTGTTTTCTGTCTTTAAGCATTGTTTCAAGGGATTTCAGTCCATTGAAACAATGCTTAAAGTTAGAAAACAACAAACTGAAGAGAGTCCACCATCCCTTCCCCCAGCAAGCGGGTGCAAGCGGGATCCTTTACTGGGACTCCAGAATGCAGCTGCTTGCCAGTGGAAGGGGCGGGAACTTAATCTGTTGTTTCTGTCTTAAGCATTGTTTCAAGGATTAGTTGAACAATGCTTAAAGTTAGAAAACAACAAACTGAAGAGAGTCCACCATCCCTTCCCCCAGCAAGGGGGTGCAAGCAGGGATTCTTTACAGGGATTCCCAAATGCAGCTGCTTGCTGGGGAAAGGGGGCAGAATCTTTAGTCTGTTGTTTTCTGTCTTTAAGCATTGTTTTAAGGGAAGTGACTGCATTTGGGGATAATTTAAATGATCTTCGAATGCCGCTGAATCCTGAATGTCCATACAAGCTGATCTGAATACTTTGCATTCGGATCGGCTCCTGTTCAGGCATATTGTATTGAGGTCGAATGTGGCCCCAATATGCCCAAATAGGCTGTGATTCGGCCATTTTCGGTGATTCGGGATACCCGAATCACCAAGGCCAGCTTTAACCAATGTTTGCTATGCAATGTTCAGTTTTCGGCATATGAGTCTTTAGTATGGGAGTTAGTTTCATTTCTTGTGTTTTTGTTACTATTTTCAAAAAGGGCTGGATGGTCCGGTTTTGTTATAGCTTCTTTCGCTATCATTGTTTCAGTTTCAGCATTCTCTTTTGTAATTAATTTCCACTGGTTTCAATGAAAGACTCCCCTCACTCTCCTTTTCTGTCCCTTCATGGTTTCCCATACAAATTGGACAAAACACACAGGGATAGTCAGGCTCTTCTGGGACATAAACACTGTCAAATTTTCAGATACATAGAACAAAACAGTCCAGGTTTTTGAGGCAAGGGAGAACACTATGTTTCACATTCCAATTTACAGGGGAATCAATTTGAAAGTTTCCAGACACAGTAACACAGGCAGTGAGCTTTTCCACACAATTCATTTAAAATGTTTTGAGGCAGGATATAAAATGTTTCCTCCATGGAGTTCTGCATTGTTTTTACTCCAAACTGTTTTATTGCCAGCCTCAAAACGTATTAAATAAATCCCATTTCAAAACAATTCTGTGGCTGAAATGTTTTGAAAACATCTTCAGTTGCTGTGTGAACTACTGACTATGTTTCCCATGCTTCTTTGCTTCCCTGAACTTCCTCCTTATTGCCATTTTCTGAGCTTGCTCAGTTTTCCCTCGCCTGCTTATTTGCAGCATTTCTCTGTTGGTTCCTCTATTTTGCGGGGAGCAATCGCTGAAGCACTGAGTATAGGAGAAGCTTAAACTGCAGCACAAGGTTGTGAAGCACTGAACAACATAAACTTTAAAAAGGGTAAAATAAAATCATGTAATGGCTGACAGGAATCTTTTGAGGGAACAAGTGCAACAGTTGTGTACTAGGGGGTGGAGTGGGGACTGGCGAACCGGGCAGACTCTGTTGGGGTCCAGTGAAAAATCGCCCCCACATCCCTCCTCCTTCCCCCCTCATCCCACCCTGCCAGGCCTGGCAGAGACCATTGTGTATGCCCCTGCCTGGCTCCGCCTGCCTCATGTGGCATGGTGGCTGGAGTCCCATGAAAACCCCAAGAGTAGCAGCACCTCAGCGCCCATGGAACAACACGGCACTGGTGGTGGGGACTCTGAGCAGCAGCTCCGCCCTCCAAGCACTTCAGAGGTGCTTGCTGGCTCTGAGACTGTGCCAGACGCAGCAATAGCAGCTGCCAGCAGGAAGGGCAGCAGGCTGGTGTTGTGCCAGCAGTGCTGCCTGCAAGCCATGTATGTGCACAATGACAACAACCCCAAAGGTGCTGTGGCAGCGCGAAGCCCTGAAGCCAGGGTGCTGCAGTGCCTGGTGTGAGCCTGCATGGCCAACGGAGTCCAGCTCACCATGGTCAACTTTGGTGAGTCGGACTTCGATGAGATGGCAGTGCTGGACATCTTCTATGATTCAGGTGAGTCGGCAGGCAGGGAGGGAAGCGAAGAGAGCTGCGGGCAAAGGCCAGGCTGGAAGGCGAGGCTCTCAGTTGTGACAGGGGTCAGCTCCACTGCAGGAGCGACTGAGCAGCAGGAGGAATTGAAAACTCCCCGTTCTCCAGTTCATTTGCACCCCTGGTGCTTTGCAGCTGCCTTCACAGGTGGGCAGTGGCAGGAAGCACAGAGGAAGCGCAGAGAAACATGAGCCAGGCTTATATGCTTCCTCCCACTGGACAGAAAGCGGCCGAGCTGAATACGCGCTGACCCAGTCATTGTTTTGCTTTGTGTGCCCATGCCTGGTTCTGCTCCTGCTCAGTAAGGGGGGTATGGGGGGCAATGTGGGGGGTAGCGTAGGGGGGTCTTGGGGTGGTGAAAAACTCAGAGTCTACCCTGGGCTCCATTTTCCCTAGCTACGCCCCTGGAGTGCAGACATACATTCTTGTAAAGAGGGGGGATTGAAAACATTTTGGTATTGTTTTAGGGGTTTTGTGTGGAAAGTACCTTGAACTAAACGCTGTACTACTGAATGGTCTCCAAAGAAATATACAGTATTATTGAGATCACCTCTGACTCTGCATTCAGAATAGATCAAGGGTCTGACACAGCATGAGTCAGATTAATATATTTACATGTTCAGGAAGTAATAAATAGACAAAATGTCTAGAAACTATAAAAAATATCACTTTGGAACAATTCATAATGGAACCTTGGCATAAGGCAGGTTTAGGTGTTCCTACAAATAATGTGTTCTCAACTCTCCTTATCTTAATTCTCATAAACTTAACTTTCATTATCTTAATTCTCCAGTCTTAGAGGCTGCCAGTTCAACTGATATTGGACTAATCCCCTTGTGGCACTTTTGGACTGCCTTCAATGATTAGGTCCCTGCCAAGTGAAGATGGGGCCTTCTCTGTGGTGGGACCTCATTTTTGGAACACTTTCCTCCCGAAGTTCCACAGCCATTATCTCTTTTCATCACTGATGGGCCTGCTGTCAAATTTGTGGTTCTCATCCTGTGTTTTTCAATTAATATTTCTGGTCTTTGTATTCCTACTGATCTTCTGATGCCAAGGAGAGCAGCGCTTCCTGCTCTGGCTTTGACATTTTGTGCATAAAAAAAGAAACAAGCCATGAAGAAAGGGATTGCTGTGAATGAAACCAGGTGAAACAACTTCCCTTGTTTATGAGGCTTCATCCACAACCACCAAAAAGGAAGAGACTTTTGCATGAGAACAAGATGGTGAAAGTTGAGCATTTTGACTCTGGCCTGAAGAACTTGGTAAATTCAGGGTTTTATGTTCCATTTTCCTAAAGCACACCCCTTTGAACTTCCTTAAAGCACATACCTTTCCTCCCAAACCAGGCATTTTGTTGTTTTAAAAAATGCCACTGATTCCACTCTAAGTTGATTGCAAAATATTTTAAAATTGACTCAAATCCTCTCCCAGCTCTTTCAGTTCTAATTTCTAATACTGCTTGTTTATCACAGATCACAGGAGGAATCTAAATATCTCCCAGCTTCCTGTACAACATCTCCCTGATTAGCAAGGATGAATCAAGCTGGTGTCCGGGAGCAGGCAGGTTCTGGAATGGGGAAGATAAACCTACCCCGCTGCTTATGAACCTGGCAAGGACTGTAAAATATTAATCACCCCAGACAATATCTAAAACTATGATGGTCATATGCATGAGAAGCCCGTTACCTAATACAAAGCCATCACTGATAGCATCCCCAAACATTTGCGCTGAACGGCACATGTCCCAAACTAGCCGAGACAAATGAGCCAGTTGGCTCGATGGTGTGAACATGCAGGATTAGGGAACTGTTGTGTTCCATAGATTGTGTGCTAATCCTTTATCAGAGGAGCCAAACAGGCAACTTCTGAGAGAGGTAGCATCGCTCCAGGCACAACAGCTCAGATGATTCCTTTAATTTGTCCTTTCTAACCCATTGCAGAGGGCTTAGTACTGCCAGGCTGCTGATTAATCTGAACAACTCTTCCTTCCTTTGATCTCATTTGCTCCCTAGTAGGACTAATTGGAATCATTTAAGGTACTGCCACAATATCCTTTTGGCAATTGACCAGCTTGTGCGTTGAGCTCTGATCCACTCCTTCTACCAACAGCCTCCCTTACTTCTGCTGGCGCCGTGACCTATTTCGAAGTTCCCGTGGAAAACTTCTGCTATTTTTTTTTGCATTCTGTCTACCCTTTTTTTCCCTGCCTCTTTCTTTAACACACGATTAATCTATGTCTGACACTCCATTGAAAATATAAAAGATTCAAATACGTACAGCTGACTCAATTAAGGAAAACATGCTTTGGTTTGTTTAACAACCAAGAATCTTAGAAGTAAAATTAGCAATGGCTTCATGGCCTTCATAGAACTTAAGAACAATAAAATAGGCAGGGGGGAGTTCACTCCCAGCATGCCCTAATCAGCCTGGGGAATGTTTTTGTCACATAGACATGCTGTGGAATGTAACGCAGGGCAATCAGAAAGAAGCATAGATGGTTACCTCAGGGCAGGCCAGTCTGAGGAGATGGATATATGCATCAATCCAACCAGCCACAGCACAGAGGGAACAGTGCAGGGTTGCGTCAGTGCCTTTGCCTCCCCCCCCCCAACACGTAAGGGGCAAACCTGCCAGTGCAGAGAGCAAAGTGCTAGTAGCTGGCCACCTCTCCACTCTGCAGTGGGCAAACCCAGAAGTCTAGTCTGCTGCAGAGTTGCACTGGCATCCAGCATGGTGGGGGTAAGCCAGGGCATTCCTAAGGTAGAGCCAACATTACTTGGCTTCTATCCCAGGCTTGTGACCAGTTGCACTGTGGCCAGAGGTGGGATCCAGCAGGTTCTCACAGGTTCCCGAGAGTAGGTTACTAATTATTTGTGTGTGCCGAGAGGGGGTTACTCATGGGTGATTTTGCCACGTGATTTATGCCCTCCTCTCAGCAGTAGCGTGCAGAACTGGAAGCAGTCTAGCAGGAGGTGCACCGGCGTGCGTGGCAGCCTGCACCGGAGTGCATTCATTTCCTGCTCAAGGACGGGTGCAGCGGCTGTGTCCTTGCCACAGCCCTGCCCCGGAATGCCCGGACACGCCCCCGTCGTGCCCCGCCCAGCCCCATTGGTGCTACGCCACAGTTTGAATTCCACCACCATGAGAACCTGTTACTAAAATTTTTGGATCCCACCACTGACTGTGGCTCTGGTCCTGGTCCTGGTCTTACACCACCCTTTCGGGTGGCGTAAGTCCATTGGGCTCTCTGGAGGGCTATCTAGCAGGGGGAAGTGTTTTTGCTGTTTTCCCACTCTCTGAACCTCTGGAAAGCCCACTGAAGGTGGCACAGGGCCATCTTCACTGTCCCGCCACCACAGTTGTGCTGTTAATGCCGAATATCAAACTGTAGAATGGGAGCCTGCTTACCAACATCTTTGTTATTGAACTGAAACTTGGAAACTCCACATAGCAATCTCCTTCAATCTTAAACTCAGCCCAGTTAGACTCTTATGAAATATTAATGCAAGACAAAACTATTTCAAGTTTGTGACATTACCAATAACAGCACCATGTCAGCGCCCTTCCTTAAAGATCCTCATTATTTAAGCAACGTGCGGAAGAAAATAAACTGAATTCACAACTGTAAAAATGCACAGGAGGGCAGGTGTGCGGAAGAATGCTGCTCAAATGGGTCCCAGTGCTTTGTGGATCGACTATCAAGAAAATCAGGCATAACTGGAGCGTACAAAAAGGTCTGAGTGTCAGCTGGGGTTTCTTTTGCTGATCCTTCCAAAATGTGAAGCCACACATTTCCAGAATGACACACAGTACCTCTTGGCTCACAGCAGAATGATTTCAAGTGTAAGTAGAAGGCTTTTTTGTGTAGAAGCGGTGTCTTGACTACAAAATCAAGGCTTTCTTTCCCTACTCTTATACCTTTCGCTAATCTCAAACTGTAATTCTTTGCAGAGTACCCTGACCCTCAAAGAAACAAGGTGGCCAAATAACATTCTATTATAAATTCTCTCAGTATTTCTTTGGGCTTTCCTTTTATAGCTTTTTTCCTTTGGCTTGACATTTTCATGGGAGTAAAATACCGCACTGCCATCAAGTTGGTCTCGTTCAGGTTTACAAAGGGTTGGGGGGGGGAGTCATTCAATAAACATAGTAAAAAAGAAAGCAAAAGAAATTGTCAGAAGTCAAACTGATGTAGGAATAGTGAGTTTGGCTGTTTTCCTCCTTTGCTGTGATTAAAGCGGCATGCTCTGGTGAGGGTTTTTACAAGAAAACAATGCTGTTGGTATTGTTAACATCTTTGGCAAGGAAAGAATTGGATATTATTCCTGACTACTGTGCTCCTGCTCTAGTCCACACGATAACCTGACAGTTTACATGGGACAACATTCACAAGGCCATGACATGGGCAGGGCAGGGTTGATTGACGGAAATCTTGACCAATTTAAGGTGTGCATCTGATTAATCGCTTGGAACAGACTCCCACAACACTTGCGTGATGCCATCATTTCTCAAAGCTCACTTTTTTTTCTGTGCAACCTTCTCTCCCCACTGAGTGTATGTAAAGTGCTGTCAAGTTACAGCTGGTTTATGGTGACCCAATAGCAAGAGACTATTTTCAAGGCAAGAGACTAAGGCCCCTTCCGCACACACAAAATAATGCATTTTCAAACCACTTTCACAACTGTTTGCAAGTGGATTTTGCCATTCCACACAGCTTCAAAGAGCACTGAGAGCAGTTTGAAAGTGCATTATTGTGCATGTGCGGAATGAGCCTAACAGAGGTGGTTTGCCATTGCCTTCCTCTGCATAGTGCTCCTTGGGGGTTCCAGTTTTTCCTCTCAGAGAGCAATTGAGATGGAAAACCAGTGGTTCTTTGTGCACTTACAGTTTGTGGTATGGCTGTGTACTTCACAGTGGGGTCTCCATGCGTTTCGTTGTTCACGTGTGAGGAAGTGCCCCACTACTTCCCTAAGCCTAGCTGCCATCTTACTTATTGCCTGCTTCTGGATTAAGAAGCTGTTTGCTGCCTGTTTTTTTTTTTTAATTTAAGGATCTATCATTTTTTTTTTTAAAAAAAAGAAGTCCAATCAGTCTCCCAGAGTGGCCAGAACTGCTCCTGCATGGGTGGTTGGGGTGGTTTGAAAACCCAAGGGAAGCAAGACCAACTCTTGGTTGTGTTGCTTTCCATATACAGGCAGGGAAAACATCACACTTTGTCTGTTTTGGGGAACTGCAGGGCTTCTCTGATCTGTAGTGTGGTGAGTTCTGAAGAGGGGGACCAAACCTAGTGGGAATGTAAGCTCTATGCAAAGAAGCCCACAAGTGTGTAAATGGCCAGTGTCTGTCTGCTGACTCCACTACCAGGAGCCACTACCAGCTCCCCCTCTTCCTCCAAAAGATGATCATCTGGGCATGAGCACATCAATAATTTCTTGCCCATTTCAAGCCATCCTTCTTCTTAGATGCAGCTGGTGAAGATGATGAACATCTCCCCTTCCTAGAAGGGAATATCTGAATCATCTGAAAGGAAAACTCTTTTAAAAATTGACTGGTGTGAGTTTTCTGGGCTGTGTGACCATGGTCTGGTAGTTTTTGCTCCTAAAGTTTTGCCTGTATCTATGGCTGGCATCTTCAGAGTCATGTCATGGTAAGATGTGTTTCATTCTGTGGCACAATATGATTGTGTGGTGGGTGACCTCACCTCATAGCGGGGTGGGGCATGCATCTAGGTAGAGTTCATTTTTAAATGCTTCCAGCATGAAAGAACTATCTGAAATGGAATCCTTTCGGCCTACTTTTATCTTGGCTAGAGACTTTCTGCAAAAATCACCAACTTCAGCGAACGAATAAGCCGGATGAGAGGACAGATGGCAATGCAGGCTTCTCTAGCCCTGTTCCAACCCATTCACACTCGGTTTTCTTTTAAAAGAAAAGACAAATGTAAAATAACGCGAAAGCCTCCCACAAAAGCTTGCTGACTCCTGACACCTTTACTGAAAGCTTCTGAATAATCTCCAAGCCCAAATTTGTTCTTGGGCACTGTTCAAAGCACTGGGAGGAGAAGGTGTTCACCCTTGCTGCTTTTATGAGCAAATTGTCATCCCTGAAAGCATTAAATCATATGTGTGGAAGAATTAAGCATCCGTAATTTCTTTATCTCTCCCCCCTTCCAAAAATACATCCATCCTGCTACCAGAGCCTGCTGTGAAACCCCATAGAGCACAATGAATAGGGAGCACAGAAGCATTTTTTTCAGAGTTTGAGAAGTGAACAGATTCTCTGGTAAAACACAAAGCCTCTTTTGTAGGACTCAAAGGTACTCTTGGTAGGGGGAAATGAGGACAGAGGCCTGGATGCAGTCCTGCTGGGTTCAAAGCAGCTACATCTCTGTTCCAACACCATCATCTATTATAGCATCCAACCAAGCCGGGTGATAATTAGGGAGATGTTTCTAAAAATCCCCTCCTCCAAATGCCCCCTCCTCCACACTGTTGTTGTTTCTGATTGCACGATCTCATGTCTGAACTGAGAGTTTATTTCTAGCTTTGTTGGTGCACTGCACGTCTTTTGCATGCCACAACTTTCAGTTTGTTTCCATCTTCCCCCCTCATCTTATCAACACTGCTGCCTACCCCACACACAATTTTAATGTGATTGTATAGATGGCTAGACTCGTATTGTGTGGTGCATATACATGTTCCCGTAAAAGTGCCACCCTCTTGATAAAGTCGTTGAAATGCCTTGTAATGTTTCAGCAAAAATCACATCATACACCCTCACCAAGCTGGCTTAGGAAGAGACAAAGTACGGTGGACCACTTATAAGCCCTCCTCCAATTAGCTTTTTCAGGCACAAATGGACCCACCAAAGCTCCATCCCAGAAAGCTGTTGGTCTAGCTGCAGCTTTTGATTCCATCAACAGAAACTGTCTATGGAAAAAGTTAGTCTGCGTGAGATGGAGAAAGGAAAGGAACTGACTGAGAAGTGTAAAAAATGGGAATGCGCTCTGATTTCGGAATTCATTTAGCACTTATCTTTATTAAATATGGCTGTCGAAAGTGCTGAGGAATGAGGACTTGAGGGTGCATGTGACATGGGCAACATCTTCAATGTCACTAGGTCACTTCTGGGTAAAACCCAGAAATGATAAAGGTAGTTCTAGGAATTTGCCAGAAACTCGAGTAAATTCCTAGAATTATCCTATGTTACTTCTGAATAAAACTCTCAGAGAAGTCCTGTTTTTTTAATTTTATGTCATTTCCCTCCTGCCAGCACTCAGAGCTGTGGCAGGTAATAGGGCCTGCAATTGGGAGGCCTCCTGCTATGGCAAACCTATGGTTAAACCAGAATTGAAAATAAATAGAAAACAGCAGAGAGAACAGTAAGGGAATATAATGGGAAATCTGCTCCTGGCTACCTATAAGCAGTTTTATTGCTGTTTCCACCATTGTTTATCAACAGTTTTTACCGCCTGTGGTGAACCTGATGGCAATGGAGCCTTTAGAGTTTCTTATAAACACTATCTGGATGTTTTGAGGGACAACTCCATCCCAGAAAGATTCCATGGCAGCAGCAAAATGGAGTCATGAGACAAAAGAGGGAAAATTTTCTCAATACCCATAGTCTCTGCTGATAGTCAACAGTTCCCTGGTCCAAAAAAAGGAAAGACCCGATTTTAAAAAATCATTCTAAAAAAAATCATTTTAATTTTGACCCAACTTTAGTTTGAGTCACATTGTATTCTGCTATTTCTGACAGGCGGGACCTTCCATCGTTAGAAGGGTGGCTTCTCTAATCCTCCTCCCACGGCAGGCCCCTGCATTGCCCCCTATACTGTTCTTGAAATTCTCACAGGGAAAGGATGTGGTAGTGTCAGTGGACTGCAAATGTAAGGGGAAGGACAAATGGCCAACATATTGAATACAGTGCATTGTGGTCTGTATGACTCTCGAAGAATGATAGAGCTCGTGGTCTGAGTTCCTGACAGGTTTTTCTCCAGCTCCAGTGTCTCAAACTTTAAAAAAAAATTTAAGTATGCTTCGTTTTTCATTTTTTGTTGGCTTTTCTCATCGTCCCCAATTAGGGGGTCATTTATTTTTTACCTTTCTGTCCAGTAGTGATTTTAGGCAATGTATTTTTCATTGCTTGGTCTTGGATAGGTAGACTTCCAACTGCAATGCGACATGAACTTGCCTCATATATATATTCCTCTCTCTCTGCAATACAGTTGGCAAGGCAGGTGGGCCCCTCACTAGACAGGTACTCTGGAAGAACTGCTATTACTCTCAGTGTCTAAAATTGGTTTTAAAAGAAAGCTGTGCCAGAACACTGGCAGCCATGTTTGCTCTTGTTTCTACTATGCCAAAAGGAAGGCTGAGGGCATCTTACTCCAGGGACTGTAAAATCAGGCTCATTTGTTCAATTTGTGTGAAACTTGGGGAGTTTTTCAAAGGAATTAAAAAGATATTATTTCCAATGCAAATCCCTATTCCTGCCATATATTCCTGCCATCTTTGTATAACACTCTAACGATGGCACCATGCTGGCTCTCAAAGGTCCAGATGAAAGGTAAATGTGAATGTTCCGATCAACACAGCAGGAAGGAGACATTCAAAACCATTGGTATCTGAGCCCCCTCTTGAGCATTGTCTCTCTGCTGCTCAAGCCATTTCATTGTTTTCCAGTGGTTGCACCAGTACTTTCTCCTGCCTGACTGCAATTGCCTTTGATGTTAACATTTCATATGTTTCTGCAGAAATCTCTGAAGTATGGCTTTCAATTTTGGCAATGCTGAGACAAAATGCAAGGCTGCTCGACAGAGTGCTACATCTGCCTGATGTGTTTCTGCTGACCCTTAGATGTCCTTCAAGAACCGTCTGCAATTATGCCCAACATCTGTGTTTTATCATATATAACATTTCAATCTCCTGATCCCTTTTGACAGAATTTAGAAAAATGTCCCCTTATCATTCCTTGTTTCCTCTCCCCACCATTAATGTTAGGCAAGAGTGCATACCCCCCAGTGTCTACCATTATTTCAGAAATGATTTTAATTGCCTTCCACTCTTTCTTAATTCTGCTTTAAGTAGGAACATTTCTAAAATTAATTCCAAACTTTGGGAATATTCAGTTTGTTTCTGTTTGCAGATCCTTCTGTTCCTTTTCAATGCCATTCATATGCACCTTGATAAAACAGACCAAAAAAATCTTGAAATGATCGAAGTGAGTAATTTGATCTTGATGTGGTTAGTTTAAGTTGATTAGTGATTTTAATCATTCGTATTTGGGTATGTAGCTGAGAGTGTGATGTTTTAATAGTTGTTTATATTTTCCTTTATTCCCCCAATCCAGGAAGGGGGCCAAGGTGAGTTGTGGAGGTGGCAGAACTCTATAATGGTGGATTTGTCCTCCCTGGGGCACTTACCATGGTGGAGGGGAATGTCCATTGCCAGGCATCCATAGCAGCCCTCCACAACAGCTAGATGTGGTACCGAGCACAAGTCAATACTCCTGCACCCCCCGGCTCTACAGGCATAGTGGGGGCATTCCAGAAGCATGGCCTGGGGTGCAGCCAACATTAATCAGCTTCCACCCTGGCTTTGCCTCTCAGGACATCAGCGCCAAGGGCTTGGACTTATGCCACTCTGACAGACTGCAGTAGAAATGTGATTTTTAAAGTGGAGTTATGTTTTAAGTGAAATACTGTTTACCCTTAGTGTAAGGCACAGAAAGGCCACAACAGGGGAGCCACTGATTGGGCAAGTAACTGCATGAGGCAGAGAGGAAAGAGGTTAACTTCTTGTCAGTACATTCTGTGAGGCCTTTGGTTTGAAGCTTTCATGCTGTTAAGAACTGTCAGTATTAACTGAGTGAAAACTAAACATCTCTGATGAGCTAGTTCTGTCAAAGTGTGAGAGGAACTATTATTAATAGCCCGAGTGCTGGGAGAAATCAATAAAACACTGACCAAGTATATTGGTGGGAAAGAGTTTATAGGACAGCCAAGTTGAAGGACATATAAAGCAGGATTAGAATGGCTTTTAAACAGAGGAGAGAAAAGTTCTAATGTACCAGTGGGTCTGGGGTATAGTGATTTGCTTTTAATTTTGTATCAGTAGAGAGTTTATGTTTTGGGTGCTGTGTGGTTTCCGGGCTGTATGGCCGTGTTCTAGCAGCATTCTCTCCTGACGTTTCGCCTGCATCTGTGGCTGGCATCTTCAGAGGATCTGATGTTGGAAAAGCAAGTGGAGTATATATCTGTTCAGGGTGTGTGGGGAGTGTCCAGGGTGGGTGGGGAAACCTTGTCTGTGAGTAACAAAGGCGGCAACCAGGTCAATAGTTGAGGGCATCTGAATAGAAGTATGAGTAACAATTAAGACTATAGCCTGGGAGTAACCCTGTAGATAGCAAGGTCACTGGTGGGAGCATCTGAATAGAAGTATCCTGGCCTTTGTTTCTTTTGTCTATGGTCATCCTGTGTTTGTGTGGAGCTGGTTTGACACAGTCTTGACCCTAGTATTTTTCAACACTGGCAGCCAAGTTCTGTTCATTTTCAGAGTTTCTTCCTTCCTGTTAAAATTGTCCATGTGCTTATGGATTTCAATTGCTTCTCTGTGTAGTCTGACGTAGTAGCTTTCAGAGTGGTCCAGAATTTCTGTTTATTCAAATAATATTCTATCTCCAGGAGAAACGTCAGGAGAGAATGCTGCTAGAACACGGCCATGCAGCCCGGAAACCACACAGCACCCAAGTGATTCCGGCCGTGAAAGCCTTCGACAATACAGTTTATGTTTTGTTTTTGAGGGTTTTACCTAACTGTGGAGGCTGTATGCAGGTATATTAAAAAGGTACCAAGCCAATGTTAGGACCTTGTATGTGAATAGCCATGAGCCAGAACATCTAAGCAAAGGAACTGTACAAACTGTGAACCATCTAGGAAACTACCCTGTTTCCCCGAAAATAAGACATCCTCTGAAAATAAGACGTAGTAGAGGTTTTGCTGAAGTGCTAAATATAAAGCATCCCCTGAAAGTAAGACATAGCAAAGTTTTTGTTTGGAAGAATGCCCGTCGACCAGAGCATGCAGTTGTGTAGCGGAAAAATAAATCCCCTGAAAATAAGACATAGCACATCTTTGGGAGCAAAAATTAATATAAGACACTGTCTTATTTTCGGGGAAACAGGGGTAACATCTAAACTAAACTGAACTAAGTAATCTTAAGTGCTGTGCTGAAGAAAGCAAAAAATATAAGTCTCTGTGCCAAGCTCTCTTGTTAATAGTGTGTGTGTGTGTGTTTATTCTGTCTCCTGCCTAGTTTACCTCATCTTTATCCATCTCCAAGTTCTTATTCTCTCCTTACCATTTCCTCTGTCTATTAAATAAATCTGAGTTAACTGAGTTACTGTTTAAGTTTACTCCTGCCTCAGTATGTTTATTTCTGCCTCAGTATGCTTATTGCCTAATGAGGGGAGTGCCTGTGGAAAAGAGAAAGAAAAGTCAACTGGCATCCTCTGTCTTTTGGGTGTGAACAGGGTTGAGGGAGAGTGCTTTCTACCTTATGCTCCCATTATTAGAGGCTCTTCAGTCCCTGAAGGAAAAAAAAGATGGGAATATCTGACAGCCTGGTCAATGAATGGTTTCCTAGCCTTGAAGAAATATAGAAGGTGAAGGGGGTGCCTGTTGCACCACCCTTTTAGGTGGTATAAACCCACTGAGACCAATGGAGGGATTTTAAATGCCAGGGAGGGTTTTTTTTGTTTTGTTTTTGCCTCTCTGTGTCACCAAAAAGCCCTCTGGATTAGGCTGCCTGTCATATATCATCATTTTTCTTATTTGATGTTTTACTAATGTGCACATGCACGTGAATTCTAATAATGCACCCATGGACTTATGAACATTGTTAAAACACCCTCTTTTCCCCATCTGACCTTGATACAGCTACACGCCTGATCACATTAAAGTTTTTCTGCAACATTTTGTCAGTGCATGGGTGTTTATTAACGTACCACAGGGGGAAAAAAAGACAACCAGAAACTGAAACCAGGCACACATTGTATATCAAAAATACTCTTTACAAATTTTTGATTTCTTTTAAATTGATAAGGGAAGATTTTTAATTTACTCTGGAAATAAGATGGGTAGTCTCAAACTTCCTGGAAGTGAAAAGTCTTGAAATAGCAACCTAGGATTTGTCTGCACAGAATTTAGCCTGTTCACATCCTAACATATAATTCACTAAGGCTGATTCCGCGTGGGCCAAAAACAGCAGTGTGAAAACAATGTGAAAATGGTGTAAAAGGGTTTAAAATGGTGTAAAAGGGTTTATACTGTTTTCACACCATTTTCACACCTCTGTTTTTGGCCCATGCGGAATCAGCCTAAGAGAATGTCACAATGACAAACCTCCCACTAATCTGTGTACAGGAGTGAGTCCTGTGCACCCATTGGTGGGTGATATTCCATCCACTCCCTCTCCTACCTCCCCCTGGCCCAGGAACAAGCTGGGCACAGCAGTGAGAGCAGCGGGAAGTTGCCCTTCTGCTGGGCCTGCCAGAACCCTCTTGAATGTTCCAGCACCCTC
Organism: Sphaerodactylus townsendi; assembly: GCF_021028975.2. Lineage (NCBI taxonomy): Eukaryota > Metazoa > Chordata > Lepidosauria > Squamata > Sphaerodactylidae > Sphaerodactylus > Sphaerodactylus townsendi. Next base: position 16,239,899 of record NC_059437.1, on the reverse strand, counting down.
CCCAGCCCCAAACAACAAATTGGCCCAGAAGGACAGCAGCAGGTTGCCATCCATTCCCCTGCTGGCCAGGTCTGAGCCTCCCCACATACCCATCCACCTTCTTCCACCCCCTTATCCCCATCTGCTGTCTGCAACTCGCAGGTCCCGGTAGAAGCCCCCTTCCCTGCCCACCATCTCCAACCCCCCAAACATAAATCTAGGGCCCACCAGAAGCCCCCCTTTCCCCATCCCCCAAATACAAGCTGAGCCAGTGGGGCAGCAATGGCTTTGCTGCCCACTGTTTTGCCATGCCAGCCACTGGCTTCCCCATTTCCTCGCCTGACCTCTCCCACCTCTCACAGACCAAGCCGGCCCACTGTATAAATGTATTGAACTCCCAAACAACATTTCTGGTACTAACTCATTTAGTACATTTAGTACATTTTTGGTACTAACTGGTAATACCGGTAACTCAAATATAACATATAGCAGTTAGGTAACAATCATCCCAAAGGTATCAACACACAAAGGTTCAGATTCTCTATTGTAAATACTGCAAATGAAACAATTCAAGCAAAATTCAGACAAAATGTACAGGTTTTCTGTTTCTGATCAACAATGACCAACTGGCTCAAACGATAAAGTCTTCAAAGATCAGGTGACCAGTGTCACTAACCTTTGGGGTAATCTGCCTCTGGTATGGTTAGATCTCATATGGTCTCCTCAATGGCTTGATTATACAAATAGAATTCAAATAGCAAACACAAAGTTTTCTATTGCAAAGTATCCTGGTAATTATTTCAAAAATGCTTTCAGTTCCCCATGATAGCATTTGGCAGCATTCCTCTCATGCCCAGTTTACTTCCTCAAACAAGAATCTTCTTTGACCAGCCCAAAAGTTATTGACACTGGTCACCGATCATCAAACCTTTAATGGCATAATAAACAATCCAGACTAGTAGTGATCACAGAGTGATACAATCCTGGATACAACTTAATGACATAACGCAGGTACATAGCCACCATTTCAAAGATAGCAGAAAAATCATTGTTTAAAAGATGAGGCCGTTTCCGCACGGCGGCGGAAACGGCTGGGTCGGCGCATTTCGCTCCAACCCGAAGACGCTGGGACCGTCCGCATGGACGGTCCTGGGAAGAGCCGGGACGCCGGCGCCGCGGAGCGCCGGCGCCCGGCCGACCCGGCGTGTCCCTGGGCCTCTGGCATGTCGCCGAGGCCTGGGGCGCAGGCCAGCGGGGGCATGTCTTCAGGCCTCGGCGACGCGCCGGAGGCCCAGGGACAAGGTAAGTGCCGGGTGCGGGAGGCGGCGTGAAACTGCTGCCGTTCGCTCAGCAGCGGCTTCACGGCGGCGTATTCCCAAAAAGAACGCTTCCCAGCGTACTGGGAATACGCCGGCTGCGGGCCAGCCGGGCGGCGCGAGGGCGATGCGGCTGCGCTGTAGCTGCTCCCCCCATGCGAATGGCAGCCTGGAGACGGCATTTTTACCGTCTACAGGCCGTCATTTTCTGCCCGTGCGGAAACGGCCTAAGAAATGTTTTGATGGTCTGATAGACCTTCTTTATTAATGAACAGAGGGATAAGTAAGTTGGACCTGATTATCTTCTAAATGGGCAGTGTAGAAGCATATGAGTTACAGATTCAGTCTGCTTCATGATGCAATCAGAGTCTGTCCTGATAGGGAATTTATAGAAGTGACTCTAGTATAAATTCCAATGTTAATAATTTTTGTTCTACTAAGGTCCACCATGGAATTCTGAAGATCTACAGGAGACTGATATGGAAGGCTTGAGTCCTCAAAGTTAAAACAGAAATGTAGCAAGCCAGGCTCTGATCTCTAAAAAGTATACAGGTCACCTAATATTTAAATACTTCTATCATGTGAGCCAGCCATTGTTATTCAGAAACAGAAAATGTGTATATTTTGTTTGATTTTTGCTTGAGTCAATTCAGTTGTAGTATTCACAATAGAGAATCTGAACCATTGTGGGTTGATATCTTCGGCATAATTGTTATGTAACTGTTATATGTGATATTTGAGTTACCGGCATTACCAGAAATGTTGTTTTGGAGTTCAATATATTTGTTTTGGAGTTCAATATATTTAAATATTTATACAAAAAGTATAAATGTGGAAACATTCATTATACAATTATTGTTTAATTGAACATTTCACACACACAGATTTAGCCTATTGGTGCAGAGTGGTTCTTCAGTCAGTTCCAGGTGCATCTACCCCCACTTATTTAGGATGGTGGACCCAATGGTGGGATTCAATTAATTTACCTAATGGTTTGTTCCCTCCCACTCTCCCCAGTCGCTGTGCCCCCTACTTCCCACCCACTTACCTGGCTACTGTGGAGGAACAGGGCTGGCGGGGGAGGGAAGGCAGTGGCTGCGGCTTGGCCTGGAAGGGCAAGCAAGGGGCCTTTCTGTCTCTGGCTCTCCCCTGGAAGGGTGAGCAAGGGGCCTTTCCAATCCACAGAACACTCCAGGGCTTGGAAAGGCCCTTCACTCGCCCTTCCAGGGGAGAGCCAGCAACGGAAAGGTCCCTTACTCATTCTTCCAGGGGAAAGTCAGTGACAGAAAGGCCCCTTGCCCACCCTTCCAGGGGAGAGCCAGGATGGAAAGGCCCCAAATTCCAGGGAAGAGCCAGCGACAGGCCTTTCCAAGCCCTGGAGCACTCCTTCACTCACCCTCCTGGTTAGCTATTGGTTTGGCCAAACTGGTGTGAAGCAACTGAATTTTACCATTGGGTGGACCCACCAGGAAGCTGGCAACCCTACAATAAATGGCTGTTGTATTTTGTATCAGCTGAAATTTCTGAATTATCTCCAAGGGCAGCTCCATATAGAATGGTACAGTACTAAAGGTTATTTAAGTATCAAAAAATCAGGAAATAATGAAGCTGGAAGAAAGAATACAAGAAAGCAAAACAAGTTTACCTGTAAGCATTACTCAGGACCAAATAAAAGCACGTCTTGTATCATTTTGTAAAGCTATTCCCAGGAAAATGATCTCAGGATCACAGTCATAGGCATCAAAGATATTTTTTCAAATGTCCATAGAAAAACCAGAATCAAGGAAGAGTGGAATGCCACAAAGATCTGAAATTTCCTAAAGGAAAGTAAAGGAATAATTCACGATTTCCATATTTATCTAAGGTTGTCTTTCCAAAGTTTTTATCCTGCTTATTTGTCTTTTCAGATCTGTCACAATGTTGTAATCCCCCCTACAAACCCTAGAACTTTACACACATAAATGCTTACAAACAGGCACTGAGTGATAAAAGTCCTCACATGCATCTTACAAAAATGTCATCTCAAATATATCTCCATTACTTTTTAATCAACAGCCTAGCCAGAGTTCAATGATGTGATGCACACAAAGTCTGACAAGTAAAACCAACTTTGAAAACTTCTTGGAAATAATGAAAAGCTTAACAAATTAAGGGGCATCCAATCACATCTAAGGCCAGTCTGAGCAGATGGTCTAAATAAAAATGCCTGGAAAATTAGGCCCAGACAAAGAGAGTTAAAAACTACTCATTGGAACATAATGTAAGACCCAAATGATGTAAAGCTGAAAATGGCCAACATTGGCAGTTTAGGTAGCATGATATGAGAACTGCACAGGGTTCAATGGAACCAGCTTCCCATATAAATGGATTACTCAGGACCAAATGGACTGTAACCGGAAATGAGGGCTATCCATGCACATTAAATAATCTTTCGTGTACAAACAACTTTTAGAAAAAGAAAGAAAATGTGATGCTTTCAAGCATGTTAACAGAGTTCTGTTTAAACACATAATGTGGTGACACAGACTCAACATTATGCAATACTAATTCAGAATGCTGCCCTGTACTGTTCTCCCTTGGAAATGTAGGGTTCAATAAATACTGAAAATGTGGGGATTCTTCTGCAACATCATAGCTACAGCCTAAGATCAAAACAGTCTGACAGTTTAGTAGACATGAATGGCTTTTGTCAATTGCATTCCCATGAACAATAAGAGAACTGAAATCTCTGACCATGTACACATGTCTGGGCTCCTTAGGTCTCAGTGTGCTTTCTCTGTGGGTGTAATTTTCACAAACACATGCTTTTCTGCCTCTCCAGTATTCAATTTGCCACAAATCTGAGAAGCCCCGTGGTTCCCAAGACCTGTGTAAGTACAACTTTTTGTGTTGCTTTGGAGAATACAATGGGTTAAACTTCCTTTGGGTTTTCTGACTCCAACCAGAAAACTTCCTTGAGATTAAAACAATACCCCAAAGACTTTTGTCTCTGCACATTTAGTGTCCGCAGTCTTCTGAGGATTGTACTCAGAGTGGTGGGGATGCATGAGTCTACAGCTGAGCTGGCAGATAAGGATGTTGTCAAGTTTCATAGCAACATTAATTTGATTCAAAGGTCCAAGTTTCTTAGGTGCAGTACTTAAGAGTGGGGGACTCCAATCTGGAGAACCAGGTTCAATTTCCCACTCCTCCACATGAAGTCTGTTGGGGGTCATTGGACTGGTCACAGTTCTCTCTGAACTCTCTCAGCCCCACCTACCTCACAAGATGCCTTTTGTGAGTAGGGGAAGGGAAGGCAATTGCAAGCCACTTTGAGACTCCTTAAAAGCAGTGAAAAGTGGGGTATAAAAATCAACTCTTCAGTATGGCTCAGTGGTTTAGAGTAGGTGAATTCTAATTTGGAGAACCAAGTTTAATTCCTCACTCCTCCATGTGAGCAGTAGACTCTTATCTGATGGATCAGATTTGTTTCCCCACTGCTACATTCCTTCTGGGTAACCTTGGGCTAGTCACAGTTCATTCAAAACTCTCTCAGCCACCTCTACCTTACAAAGTAAAAACTGTGGGAAAAGGAAAGGAAAGGAGTAAGCCCCTTTGAGCCTCCTTACAGGAGAAAAGGGTAGGGTATAAATCCAAACTCTTCTTCTTCTTCTTCGATAGTTTCACCATACTTAGAACAAAGCTGAAGTTATCTCTTTCCCAACCAGCTTAACAAATGTAGATAGAAACAGATGTCTGTTTTCCATAACAATTTAATTTAAATGGCATATAGCTGGGATGGCAACAATCTTCTTGATCATGTGCTATTTTTTTTCAAATGAGAGAAATACATATGGGCAGGAATAGTTGAAACACATTTATAGAAACTGTATGCATTCTCAGTGGAACATGGGAATGACTATACCAATCACAACTAATTGTTGAAGGAACCTCATATTCTGTGTTACTGCCATGGATTTCAGTATTTGGTTGGGGTATGTGTGTGTGTCACCCTCTTCTCCATACAGCAGCCCAAGATGTGAAGAAAAGTAAAAGAAGAGGAGTTTGGATTTATACCCCACCTTTCTCTACTGTAAGGAGACTCAAGGTGGCTTACAAACTCCTTTCCCTTCCTCTCCCCACAACAGACACCTTGTGAGGTAGGTGGGGTTGAGAGAGTTCTGAAGAGTTGTGGATAGCTCAAGGTCACCCAGCAGGAATGTAGGAGTGTGGGAACACATCTGGTTCATCAGATAAGCCTCTGCCACTCTTGTAGAAGAGTGGGGAATCAAACCCAGTTCTCCAGATTAGACTCCACCTACTCTTAACCACTAACCACTAAGCTGGCTTTAGTGGTTAAGATGTGGCAGTGTATTGTGGCATACAAACTGACCTCACATATGATGTCTTTCTATAATAATGTTGTCTGGTTCAAGCATAAGAGCTTCATGTTTATTGAGTGTATGTGCTGAAGCATAGTCAACAAGTTATATGCACAATCCAAAACAGATATGACATTAAGACGGTGAACTTTCTTCACTACATGCAATTTAAAGCATATGTTTTCACCCCTTAGGAGCAAAACGATAATCACAATCTGATAAAAATTTGGCAGGACCCCCAGGGTCTAGATGAAATTGCTTTGGAGGCTAGATCTGCCTGAAGGCTGTCAGTCAGCTCTTCCTACATTAGATCATTCATGAACATTCTTCTTGGCTCAGTGGTTTCAATTCTGTTTTCATATTTTCCAGAATCTTTATACCATTTTTAATATATATATATATTTGGAGTTGTAGCTGTAATATCCTTTGAGAAACCAGTGTCAATTCCATGGAGATTACTGACGGTGGAATGTGTCCAAGCCTTTCATTGGAAGCAATCTTTTTTAAACATTCCTTTTTCAACAACTAAACCCAACAAGGGGCATGTAGTCTGACCTTTTCCTTTAGGTTTTGTTTCCTTGCAGCAGAAGATAGCCTCTCTCTATCCCTCATTCAGTGGAACCAGTGAAGCTGCCAGCATTTTGATTTGAGCTTCCTCTTTGAGCCGTTCAGTGTCACGTCAGTCTTTTTGAAAGAAAGCTTCTTTTTTAAAAAAAGAAATAAGAGAAGAGGGTGGACAGGAGGAAATAAACAGGGACAGCAATTAGCAGTCGCAAAAATAGTCCACAGTTGCTATGGCAAATATTGAAAGTGTCAGCAAATGGAATTATGTCTCCAATCTGATGGATTGAAATATCTAGGATCTAGCAGTAGAAACCCATTAGGTGTCAATGGACTGATTGGCTTGAGTCAAGAAATGGGGTTACAGAAATGTGTGTGTGTTTGTGTTACACAAACATCACTGTAATGGTCAATATTTTAACCTTTGTTAGCGGAGGGTAAATATAGCACGTGAAAATGGTTGAATGGTTTCAGGCACTCTTTGGACAGGACCCAGCAATGATTGTACATGGCCATAGAAACAAAAGAACTGCACTCATAACTGGAATTAATAAATGGGAGCAAATGTATTATACACAGGGTCCAAAATTAGTGTCATTTGAATATTTCACATGTAGGGTGTGTTACTGAGCTTTATGGATAAGGTGGAGCCAGGCCTCCATTTGTGGGATTTCTATATCTGGTCAACTCAATTGACTCAGAGTTCATAAGAAGTCAGGTTATTGTTTCGGCTCCTTTCAGCCAGCCTTCTGTAGATCCTTGAGTCAGGTGATCCAGGGCCCTTCTCCATATGTATGAATTTTTGAATCAGAGAATATAGCTATAAGGACTCTGCCCCGTCCTCCAGCTGAGATGCCTTAGATAACAGGGTTCCTCTTTTTATATTGGACATCTTTGTTTTAATAGAAACCCCCTTTAAACCTGAAGTGCCAGAAGATCTGAAACTTGGAGAATTTCACCATTGGCATTGAAGAGTCCCTGGGATGAGGAAGAGTGTTGCTGGAGTTATAACTGATTAAGTGTAATCTACTTCTTGATGCCTGGTATATCTTTCTCAAGATCAAAAGACTCCAACTTTCCAAGTCTTCCTGCCAAAATATGACAGCAGTTAACTTTAAACTTGCCAGTAAGATTGAAATTATTCATCTTGACCCAATCCAAAATCGGGAGGTCCAAACCCCTCACCAGGACCCATAAAAAGGACCCCAAGCCCCAAGAAACTGTTGCTCAGATCTCTGCTGGTCAAAATTCTGGTTTCTCTTCAAGAACCCCTATGACATTCTGTTGATTTTTCTCCTTGTTTTGCTGGCTCCCTGCTCTGCTCCTCAGAGACCTCTACTATATTAGTACCTGGACCTCTTAAGGCATCAAATACTTGGATTTTTAAAAATGCCTCTCCCTGAATATTCCCAATTTCCTACCTTCTCCCTCTAATAGGCTTGATAGTGTTTCTCTGGGGCTTAGTTTCTCAGGTTCTTAAAATATTGTATATAAAATAAAAAGGAAAAAAAATCAAACGTTTTAATTTTATATACAATAAAGTTATTTGTGTGTTTTTAAAATCATTTTCTCCCTCATTCCTTATAATTTTATTTTGGGGTATCATTACCAAGATCCACCCTAGTATACACAGGCTGATTATGCACAGTCTCTCCCTTGTGGCAAGGGTGAATGTACAATGGGAAAAGATTTATTGTATAGACTTCCCCCCCCCCCAAGTCCCACATTCACTTTTCAATTTCCCTACACAACCAACACCACTTTGTGTGAGTTTAATTTTCTTTGCATTTAGAGCAATGGGGATTTTGCCGATCACATCCAGTGGGAACATACATGCTGAATTGGGCTGTACAGGGTGGAGCTGTCAATCTGATGAACATAATGCCATTCAGTCCTGCCACAAGAAAAGTACCTAACCTGCCCCACTTCAGATAGGGCGAGAAACGCAGGGAAATGGATAATAACAGCAAATGGATAATAATAGCAAATATGCCCCAAAGCAAAGACTATGTTGTGAATGTTCCTTCTGGTCATGGTAAGCTCATCGTGCTTAATGGGCCACAGACTACAAGGTCTTGTGTCAACCATTTCTGGAACTCCTTCTATAGCTAATTTTCCCTTCTGGGTTCAGTTCAGGTAATGCAGTTTTGAGCTAATGGTAAGCGGAAGGCCCCATTCACCATTAAAATTATGCTTCAGAGTGCTGACCAAAAATTTCCTGGACTAGTTGTTTGCTTTACCAGCACTATAACAGCCACAATAGCCTAATGAAAGCTATCAGCCACAACTGAAGCCAATTTCCTTTCCTACTCACTGACACGCTAGGCTGACCAGAACAGGTAAAAAAAACTCTCCTGATTCATCAGTGAACCCAAGTCATGAGAGAAAAAAATTATTCTTAGTACCTTTAAAAGCATGTGTTCTACTGGTCACCAAGCACCCAAGGAGATCTTGTGGGTTCTATGTCTGCCAAAGAGGCAGGGAAAGGAGCCTCCACTTGGCTGTCCACCCAGAATGCTTTGCTGTCATGCTAAGCATCCTTTTTTGTCTAAGAGCAATAAGCAACATGTCAACAGTAAGAGGCTCTCTACATGGTATTTTAGCAATCATAGCAGGAGGGTATGATAATGTCCTAAGAAAAGCTTATTTAGCTTGTGCATATATCCAGCTCAGGCAGTAAGCATAGTCCCTCTTATCATGGTAGAGAACTGCACGGAAGAATCCTACCACAGAGCAGCACAAAGCCGCCTGGGAGAGTTCTGAGAGAGCTCCCCCTGCTGATGACCTCCTGATCTGCGTGGCACTAATAAGTTGCCTGCACAGCTTACAAGGAACATTGGTGATTGGAACAAAAGACTTTTCACCCAATGTTCTATGAGCGTTTTCTTTTTACCTTATTTTTTTCACATACAACCTTAGGAGGCACCCCATCTCTCTTTGCCCACTTTAAATTCAAGACGAAGATGCAGTCTTTTTCACCACATGTTTAACGTGAGGAGCATTTTGCTTCTGTTATATACTTCATAGTGATTGCAGCCACTGAAGCTTTTAAGCTGCTCCCGGTATTAGTTGTTTTATACTTCTTGTTTTATTGCTGTTTTTATTGGTGTGTTCATGATTGATATTTTATTTTATTAGGGTTGTTTTGTTGGTTAGCTACCTTGAATGCCCCTTCACAGGTAGAAAGACTGGTTCTCAATGTCTATGGAATTTTTTTTTAAAGTTTGCATCAGATTGTCTGCATTGTTAATTGCTCATTGTCCTGCCTTTCTAAAATGCTTTCAATTACCATTTGAATACTTTGTCAAACTGCTTTCAGTTACTCTGTTTGCATTTTTGCAGTACAAATAGGGCAACTTTAATGCTCAGCCTCCAATGGAAAGTCCATATTTCAAACCCAAAGATGCCATTTAACCCCCCTGTCCTGATGAGAAACAAAATTCTCTCTTTTGTTACCTGATTTGATAACAGTGGAATCTTATGTGGCATTACATCCCTATAAGTCCACAGAAGTCAGCGGGTTTCAAAGGGTATAACTCTACTTTCAAACTGCTCTGAAAATCCCCCTGAGGAATTCTTTTTATTTGTTTTATTTTATTAAGATCCCAACTTTCTCTCCACTGAGGAGCCTATCTTATATTTAACATCTACCAGGGCATGTATAGAGGGGAGAGACAGAGGAATTGTGTTTCACACTTTTCTTGTCAATCCCTCACTTAGTCTGGTGCTGTGCTTACACTATATTAGTGAACAGTCTCTTTTTAATAAATACTTCATAACTTTTGATAGTGGCAGTGTATGATGTAGATCTCCATATAGATCTCCACTGTCTTGGGTGAACTATCTTTCAAAGGAGCTCCAGGAGGAAGGGGGAAAGGTCATCAGCTGGCAAGTGGATACTCCCCCATGGTGCACAAGGCATGATAATGTTGTTAACCAGGCACTGTATCACAGAAGACACAGAGATAAGGTCTCAAAATTGGAAAAGGAAGCTGGTAGTCTTGGCCCTTCCAGTGGGCACTTCCTTCAAAGGTCAGATGATGGTGGCTATTAATCAGAAATGGAGAAAAGTCCTTTTTGGTGTTGGGAAACCTTGGAGGGCACATTGTATGAGGTCCTGCAGGCCAGAGTAGGGCTGTTCCATCACAAATCTTGAGATTTTAAATTATGGTCTTGTAGGTAGTGTGTGCATATACATGTTTTAAGTTAATGAATAATTGAAAGCAACAGAAAGCAAACAGACTGCAGTCAGGAGTCCCCTGGGGAAGTCTTCTAAGGGGACTGGACCATAGTACAATTGTCCCATATTTTCCCAAAGGGTGTAATGCTACTCCACAAGACTGGAATCTGTTGTGTACTCTTGAAGCAGTTGGTGCTTATGGCTGTAGCTGAAATGCAAGCAGAGTGTGCGCGCACACACAATTTTCATAATTGTCACTCAATTCACTCTGGTTCTAAACACAGAGACCTGGCTTAGTTGTGCATTGTTTTCCATTCTCTCTTCAACCTCAGTTTCTTGTACAAATCTATTTCTCACTTATGCAAATATACTATTTTCACCACAAGAACAGAAAATCATAGTTATTTATTTCGTCAATAATATAAAGTCTGACCCAGGGATGCCATCAATGTGGCAATGAGTGAACTATTTTGGGGGGTGTTGGTTTACACACTATGCCTTTTCTTGGTCAGCTGTAGTCATTGCAGCATTGAGAAACATCCAGGGCCTTGGTAGACTCTGACAAAGTGAAGCTGGTGGCAGGAAGCAGTGACTCCTAGCGTAAGTAGAAAAAATATAGGTAACAGAAGGCAGAAAGAAAGTATGCAGGCTGAAGGTGTGTAGTACCATGGACAGCTCCTAGGCAAGCCCCCTTTTCCAGCAATCTCAAAAGCAAAACTCAGACTTAGTGGTGGGTACCTGAAAAATAATCTGAAGTCCCACACCTTGGTGATAATTGGTTCTCTGAAAGGATCATATTGTGGTATGGAGTTCAATACTTCACACTGGAGCTTCTGAGCAGTAGTTCCATTGGAGCTTTTGAGCAGGGAATGTGGTAAACATTGAAGTTGGAACATGGTTGCTTGGGTAGCTTTGGCTGACCAATTTAGCTATTTGTCAATGTGAGGCAAGGAGCCCTTTTGCCTTGCTGTCCAACATTTCCTTGCCATAGACTGAGGTGCACATCTCCGAGAGCCACCCCCAGAAGCTCTGATACTTTAAGTCCATGTGTTATCATTCTCCGTGTGTCTTGCCCTTCTGACCAAGGTCAATGTACTCGGCATGGCCTTACCCAGAGAGGCTCAGAGTAGGACTTCAGATCTCTTAACTGGCAGACTTCCCTTTTTTTAACAGTATGCTGCATTTTACACAGGCCCTCTAGGGTTCACCAATCTCTTCTGAGAGCTCTAACTCTTGCAAGACATACCACTTATTGAAGCCATGAGACTCTCCCACCCCTGTCACAGCTGCCAATCATTTGGAAAAGCACAGAGGCTTTACAAGCTATCTTATCCAAGATGACTGCCCCAAACTTCTCTCTGAATAAGATCAGCAAACAGCCGGGAGGTGGGTAAGTGTCCATCCCCTGACAACTGAGGACATGATACTGTCTCAAACTGGATTGCTACATGAGTCCATGGCACAAGCAAACTAACCATTTGTCATAGCCCAGTCCCCTACTAAGCAGAGCCGAAGGCAGACATCTGCTGGCTCAACTGTTTTAATCAGATCACAGCGCTGGTTACAGGTGAAGTCAATCAAGAGACCAAAGCAAGAGTCCTGAGCAAGAAGTCGAAGAAAGAGTTCACAGTAACTACACAAGGGTAACATTGGCAGTGACTTACCAGTCCAAGCACAATGTTGTTACCACAATGAAATCTAGTTCCCAAAGCCTTATATGCCAAATGTCCCACCCATCACTATCCAACCTCTTACAGCTACACAATCCTAGCCTGACTTCTTCAAAGAAGAAGCCTTGTTGAGCCTTGTTTACTCCAGGGCTTTTAATATGCTGCAGCATTGACACTCCTGCAAACTGGCATGCATCTTCCTTCAGCCCTTCTTCCAGGGTTCTGGTGACCAGGGATGGTGGAGGGTGGAGTGAACTGGCAGGTCCTCATCTGGCTGGGTCTCAGTAATCTGGAGAGTTACAGAGCTGGGGCCTGGCTGTGGCTCCCAGTCTGCATGCTCCACCTGAGCCTCTGGACCCAATCCTGCAGGAACTATTGCAGGCTCTGTCTGATGCTCTGGAGCTGATCCTGTAGGTACTACCAGAAGCTCAAGCTCTGAGCCTGCAAGCATTACCTGGGCTTCTAGGGCATAAGATATGCTCTCTTCCCCATCTCGGTCCTCATCTGAGGCATCTTCTGACATGCTGGGTTGGGTCCCAACACAACTGAATGGCTGCAGTATCATGTGGCAGCAACATCTGTGGAACTTCTAGGCCCTCTTGCCTGAATTGGCTTAGGTGCAACAAAACCATGGGACAGCAAATGGCAAATCACGGTGCTAAGTGTAGGATTTTTTAATATATATATTTAGAAGCTGAGGAGCTCCAAAGTGAGAGATTCATGGGACAAGTTTGTTTTCACATTTATTTATTGTATATTAGATTTGTATCTTGCCCTTCTTTCAAGGAACTGAGGACATCACACATGGTCATTTCCCTCATTTTATCTTCATAGAAACCCTGTGTTTAGATGGGGGGGGGGAGAGGAAAATGAAACAGCTCTTATGCATTAAAAAAAACTACAAGGAGTATCTTGTTGTCAGAGCATCATGCATATGCAGACATGTTGTGCCACAGTAGCTGAATACATAGTTTGCATGTCAGATTCCACCACCACCCCACCCCCGTGCTTTTTAGTTAAAGAATTCCAGGTGAGATACATTAGCAAAGCCTTTCCTCCACCTCAGACCAATCAAAGTTAACAGTACTGAACCAGTTGGACCAATGATCTGAATCAATATGAAGCAGCTTCATTTCTTCACTTTAGGGGGAAAAAGATCAGTAGGACGGCACTTGAATTCACTGACACAAAGGGGAAAATGATTATATTCTGAGCAGGGAGTATTTATCCCCCTCAAATTATTTCCCATCGGGATTTTTGCCAATGTTAATACAAGGGCTTAACATAGATGTCAGGTTCTTTTCTTTACTAGATATTTTCCTATTAGCACTCAGAGTTAAGGAAGATGTTAGCATCGTGAGCTATTCCAGTTGGTTGGTTTGTCCTTGTTTCTGCATAACAAGGTCCATTAGCTACATTTAAAAATGCTTGATTACATTTTAATGTCCGCTTCAATTACTGACCCAACCTGATAAGAGGTAGAAAAGCAATCTCATTAGAATGAGGTATGTGGGACTCAGAGTTGCATTAGAGTCTGCATGGACCGGGAAGAGGGTGTGTCTACGAGGACCAAGGGAAATGCTTGTGAAGGGCCAGATTCATTGTTATTCTGAGCATGCTACAAAGCAGACATTCAACTGAACCGTAGTTTCTGCTCCTGAACAACAGATCTAGCTACAGATCAAATGAGCTACCCATTACATCATCATCCCTTACACACTGTCATTGCTACACTCAACATAACATTTGTACTCCTTCCACTCCTTTTCCCTCCATAATTTTCACTGGTGTGGTGTTACAGCTGTGTGCAAAAGTACACATGTCCATGAAAATGCCACATACAAAAATAATTCTTATGGATGTGGTCAAGATCGATTCTTGCACTTTATCATATTGCACATTGGTGACGTGGAGGTGAGTGAGAGACCCAGCAGCACTGAAAATGGCCACTGTGCATGCACAAGAACAACCTTGATACAATGACACCATGTTATCACAATAAAAATTGATAACACCCTGCAAAAAAGCAGTGCACACATTATCCACACAGGTGGCATCAGCAAGAAAGATGCTAATCCATTAAAGCAGCAGCAAACTGTACATGATCCAAATCAGAAATTAACTTTCCTACATCAACCTGAATGTTGGAGGCATCGATGAACACATGGCAGAGTGACCCATGAAATTATACAAGTGTGGATTGAAAGAAATCCTCTGCTCTCTAGTTGGAAATCTTAGTACTGAAGAACCTCTCCATACCAACTACTAGAACAACTTGATGGTTGGTGCTGTATGTCAGAGCCATTGCAGGGAAGTAGATGGGCTTCTAGCAGTCTCTGGGCCACTCCCCACTTACCTCGTCTGAGTGCAACCCCACAGCGACCCCTCGTAGAAAAGCCTCCATGGCTTTTGACCACGGAGACATTTGTTCCCCACTCATTTTCCATTCAGGAAATAGCGCGGGGTTCCACATCAAGAGTCAAAGAGGCAATCGAGCGTTCTGATTGGCTGGCATGCGTGTGCGTCATTTACACGTGGGAGTTGCAGCCAGCCGAAGGCAGGGCTCCATTTTGATTGGCTGACCTGAAAAGTTGGTTTGGATAAGCTGAACGCATTGTTTTGAGACGTCTGCACATGCTGACGTCACTACCCGTTACAAATTGCTTGGGCAGAAAAAACGAAAAGTAAAAATCGGTTTCGGTTTACACCGCCGACACCCCTGTGCTCAGCGGCACTTTGCCAAGCTGCAAAACCGTGGAGCTTGAGCAAAAAAAGAGCAAAAAAGAACAATGTTGGCACGTCTTGTTGTGCACACGTCTCAATTTCTGAGCACTTTCTGACAGGGACACCCTCCCTAAACAAAATGGCGGTTCCTGTTTCCTGATTGGCCGTAAGCTGCGCGTCAGAGCGAATCAGCCGCATGTAAACAGCCGAGGTTCCCCACTCCCCGCGGCACCCGCGGGGTTTTTGAAAATGTTGCTCTTTGCAGAGGACTTAATTTGCCGCGCGACAAGGAGGTGGGAGAGCGGCAAATTAAGGGCAGCTGCGCAGTGGATGCTGGTGATGTGGGGAACATCCATCCTCCTCATGTCTTTTAAAGAGGTGACCCCGCGGCTTATGGTGAGTGGGGAGTGGCCCTCTGTGTGATCAACACTCTTTTGTCATGAGCCAAAGTTATTTGCTCAGCATCTTTCAATTGAACGATCTTTCAAATGGAGGAAACAGTTTGCAGTGCCAAGAAATGCAACACTTTCTGCTGGTGGAGAATGAGTTGACTACGCCAAGCAGGTAGGTTCCATGGGCAAAGGAAAAAGGAGTCCCACCATGATCAGAGGAGGGAGGCCTGTGTATTTTGGCTCTCATATAAGTCAAAACCATGTTCTGTTGAATTCAGTGGTTGAATGGCCATGGCAGAAGTCGTGCAATCCAGCATTTCTGGATCTTAGGAAAAGATCATTTGGGATGCAATGCTAGGTACACTTACATGGGAGTAAGTCCCATTTAATTCAGTGCAACTGACTTGCATTTGTATGTAGGACTGCACAGCAGTGCCTTTGCTGCAGATGCCATAGATCGAATATGGGCCTTTGACGGTTTCAAATTTCTTATCCCTCCTGTTTCAAAACAAAAATTTAATTTGTTGATTTTAATTTCATTTTTCCTTTGGACAAATTAAAACTGATTCTTTTGCACCATTTCCTGTTTCTCCATACAGAATATTTCCCTTAATATGCACACATGTTCCAACATTATTGATGCATCAATAAATTTGTCTCTCATTGAAAGAGAAACAGCATATGCCAGCCACACTGCACAACATGTGTGGAAACAGCATACAACCCACACAATATAAACAAATCTACAAAATTGACAGCAAATAGCAAAGAGCTGAACACTCTGACAAAAATAAAATGCATACAGAAAGAAAGGAAATCAGCATGTAATGACATATTTTCTCCCCGTGTTGTGGAGCGTGGAATCAAGGTGTCAGTTGTGGGGGAAGGAAGAGCAGGAATTTGTAAGTCATTTTGAAACTCCTCTAAGGTAGAAGAAGAGTTTGAATTGATACCCGCCTTTCTCTCCTGTAAAGATAGAATCATAGAGTTGGAAGAGACCACAAGAGCCATCAAGTCCAATCCCCTGCAATGCAGGAACACACAATCAAAGCACTCCTGACATATGTTAATCCATCCTCTGTTTAAAAACCTCCAAAGGAAGAGACTCCACAACTCTCTGAGGCAGTGAATTCCACTGTCGAACAGCCCTGACATTCAGGATGTTTTTCCTAATGTTTAGGTGGAATCTCTTTTCCTTCACCTTGAATTAGGGTTGGAGATTCGGACAGTCCGAATCTGGATTTTTACCGAATCTGCACTGATTCGGACGGATTCGGACGAGCAGGGGCCGAATCTGAGCTGGCCGAATCCTAACAGATCCGAATCCATGGGATTTGGATTACCAGCCGAATTGCGTTTTTTAATTTTTTGGCAGGTGTTTTCGCGTTTCGGCCTTGCGGGGGGGCGCATTTTTTAAACATAATCGGCGCCAGAATTTCAGGGAATTTTATCATCAGGAAACTGTCACCAGATGATACCCTCCAGGTTGAAGTGCAGTTTGGTTTTGGGAGATTGAGATTGTAGTCCGCCAAAAGGGGTGTCCCTATCCCCCATTCTTTCCAATGAGAACTAAGGAGATGAGGCTGCAAGAGGGTCCATGGCACTGGCCTGAACCAAACTGCACTTAAACTGGAAGGGCATCATCAAGGACAGTCTCCTGATGATACACTGAAATATTAATACCAATACATCTACAAATGCCCCTGCGAACACTTGAGAGATTTGCACAAGATTCTTTGTTCTTGCAGTGACTTAGCTGCATTGCTTGTCAATAGGGAATTTCTGGTAGAGAGGGCTGTGGAGTGCATTTTCATGGTAAGAAGCCCACAAAACTTTCAGAGTATCTTGAGGAGGAATCTCCTGGATGACTGCCATCTAGGTGGGAGACTTGCTTCGGGGGGGCGGTGGGAGATGGGCCCTACCCTTTTGGGGTCGCATAGAGTTAGGCCACCAGAAGCAAAGTTACAGAGCCTGAATGGTAATCCAGAAGACTTCTCCTGAAAATACCCTGAGGATTTAATGACCATACCTTCAGAAATGTGCACCTCACATCCCTCTGCCAGAAATTCCTCATTAACAATGCAATAGAAAGTCACTACATTCAAAGAATCTTGAGCATTCTGAAGGTGCCTGCAGGGGATACATTTTGAGATATTATCGGCTTAGATTATCAGGGTATCATGAGGTGACTCTCGTGATGTTGCCCGCCAAGTTGGGTGCTGGTTGGTGCGTGTATGGACCACTCAAAGGGAGTTGCAGCTATCCCCCATTGAACTTGGTAGGGCTGATGGGGGGATGGGGGCTACGCAGCGAGAGTCCGCCAGCTTTGGCTCCCCTAGACAAACTACTGCGCCAAACTGTGGGAATATCATCAGGACAATCTCCTGATAATACCCTGAAGAAGTTTAGTAATCGCTAGCTTTAAAACATGCTGGTTTGTGTCATTTCGGCTCACTTACTCCAGCAGGCTTCATGTGCAGGCGCGGTGAAACATGAAAACCAGATTTTTTTTAAAGCTAATTAGCACCGAATTTCAAGGGAGTATCATCAGGGAGACTGTCCCTGTACCCCCCAAGTTTGGTCTGCAGTTTGGTTCAGGGGGGGCCAAAGTTATGGACCCTCAAAAGGGCCTATTCCCCATTTAACGTGGGAGCTAAAGGGATGGTGGCTACCGTTTTGGCAAGCTAAGGGAATGTAATCAGAAGACACAAGTCTGATGTCAAATGATATTTTGGTGCTGATAATAATCAAAATCTTCACGAAACTACCCAAAAATTTGCCCAATGTTCTTTTTTCTGCAGTGGCTTCTACATTGCTGTCAATGAGGAATTTCTGGTGGGGAGGGGCTGTAAAGTGCAGATTTATCAAGGTACAGTCACAAAATATTCAGGGTATCTTCAGGAGAAGTCTCTGAATGACACCATCCAGGTTTGAGGAACTTTGCCTATGGGGGCAGTGGGAGATGGACCCTACCGCGAACATTGAACCCCTTGAAGCAAGCAGTCACCAAACCTGGATGGTGTCGCTGGGCTCTCCTAACAACAACGTAGATTTCCTACCATGAGAAATGTGCACTCCACAACCCTCTGAAATTTCCCATTAGCTATGGAGCAATAACCAGCCACTACAGAGCACAGAACCTGGGGAAATTTCTTTGGGTGACTGTGAGAGGTGCACTTTTAAACTTACTGTCCGCAAAATTTCAGGGTATCATGCAAATTACTGTCCCTATGATGCTCCCAGAAGTTTGGTGAAGTTTAGTTCAAGGGTCCCAAAGTTATGGACCTTCAAAAGTGTAGCTATCTCCTGTTAGCTTCCATTTAGAAACAATGGGGGGATGAGGCACGCCGAGGGGCAATAACTTTGCCCAGACTCACACCAAACTTAAGGGGAGAATCATCCAGGACAGTCTCCAGATGATATCCTGAAAGTTTAGATGCCGCTAACTTTAAAATTGCGTCCCCTGCGGGCCAAAGATGTGTAAAAGCACTGCCAAGAAATTCAAAATAATAAAACGGACCCAAATTTTTCGGATTTACCCGAATTTTCGGGCATATCCGAATCGGCTATGATTCGGATTCGGGTATACAAATCATTTTATGCCCCAAAATACCCAAATCCGAATTTTAACGAATTTTTTTAGTATTGACCAACCCTACCTTGAATCCATTACTCTTGTGTCCTAGTCTCTGAGGACATGGAGTAATGGATTCAAGGTGAAGGCAGCTTACAAACTCCTTTCGCTTCCTCTCCCCACAACAGACACCTTGTGAGGAAGGAACAGCTGAGAGACTTCTGAAGAATTGTGACTAACCGAAGGTTACCCAGCAGGCTTCATGTGGGGAGCAGGGAAATAAATCCAATTCACCAGATAAGATTTGGCCATTCGTGTGGAGAAGTGTGGAATCAAACCATATTCTCCAGATTAGAGTTCACCACTCTTAACCACTACACTATGCTGATTCTCTGGCTGTTTCCTCACAGCCAGAGCAACGGGGCTGCATCAGCATGGTTCATGCCGATGCAAGTCCCGCGGCAGTTCACATGAATGGCCCCGCTGGCTGAACAGCTGGTGGAACAGGCCCCATATGGCCGTGCAGCCCCACAAATGGCTCCTTGCCTCCTCCTGGCTACCAACGCTCTGTGTAAACCAGGGACACACCCAGGTTCACACCACTTCGACAGAACCGGTTGTTAAAATGGTGCTTGCAAACAACCAGTTGTTAAATTATTGAATCCCATAACTGGAACCGGTTGTTAAATTATTTAAATCCCACCACTGGACATGCCCCCATGGTAAGAACGACAACTGCAGGGACAGAGGACAGGAGGCTTGTCCCCTGGCCTCCACAGAGTGATGGAAGCCAGGAGGAGGTAAAGAAGGGTTTGGGGCAGGTGCGGGGAAAACATCACCTTCCAGTCACTGCCATTCGCATGGCAGTGGGTGGAAGATGCTGCTTTTGAAAACCCTGCTCCCTGAGTGAGGTTCAAAAGCGGCATTTTCATGCAGCTTGGGTGGCACGAGCACAGCGCTGCTGCAAACAGTGCCCCAGGGACGATGTTTTTACGGTCCCTATGGCATTGTTACTGGGCTGTGCAGAAACAGCCACTGAGAAAAGCGGGGTATAAAAACCAAATTTCTTCTCCTCCTCCTAAGAAAATTCAGAAACAGGCAACAGAATTGGGAAAATCTCTCCCCCTGCCCTTTAGATCAGATGAGCAAAATGACATAAAAAGAACCCTACTTGACCAAAGGTTCATCTAAGCCAGCATCCCATCAAGACTAACCAGATAACTTTAGAAGGGCATGAATGCAACAGACCTCTACTACTGTTTAACCCAGGAAAAAGGAGATATGCTGCCGGTGAATCCAACAGGTCCTTTTTGCCCTTGTAGCTAACAGCCCGTGCTCAGTCCCCTTTCAAAACCATCTCAGGTCGATACTCGTCTAGGGACGCTGAATCCCATAAATGAGTTAAAGAAATCATTCCTTATATTTGTTCTAAATCTGCCACCAATAGTTTTCACTAGGTGACCCCAATTGCGAGTGTGATAGGAGTGAGAGAGAAAATGTTCTCTCTATCAATTTTCTCTGCACCCTGCATAATTGTATAACTCTTGCTGATATTTCTTCTTAGTTGCCGTTTTAAAAAAAACCTGAAAAGATGTGAATTCTTTAGCCTTTGCTTGTAGAAAAGGTGTGCCATTTTCTATACCTTTTCTAAGAACTAGGATTTTTGATCAGGTGACCAGAACTAGACCGGGCACTGCACCTGCTGTGAACAGCATTTCACACAGGACAAAGGCATTGTGGTTCTGACCATTTTATGTTCATTCCTTTTACAATAATTCCCAGCACAGACTTTGCTTTTTCCACTGCTGCTGCAGATTGCAGCAAGCTTTCATTGAGCTTCAAGATCATTTTCCTTATTAGTAATTCAGATGAAAGATGCATTTTTAGAATGCTCACAGGTTCAATTCACCCAGATGTAAACAGGAAGCTATTGTCATGGGTTGGCTATTGTGACTTTCCAATGGATATTTCTGCTAGTCAGGAGGGGCCTAACTTTGCTTGTCGGGCCACTCCTCATGTGCAACATGGTATAGCACATTGCCAAGTAAAAATCCTATTTTCTCCTCACAGCAGAACTTCTGCTATTCCTCATTATTTTGCATCTGTCGAAGTTATTTCCAGCAAGTCCAATCCATTGGGGGGGGGGGGCAAAATGTCTTGTGGTACGGGCCCACACTGCTGTGTTTGCCCACTCTGCTGGCATAGGTGGCACATGCACTGGCAGAGAGAGTGAAGACACCAGCAGGCAGGCACCACACAGCTGCTCATCATCCAAATCTGGAAGAGGTCACCATTCAGAAGCTATGCTGGCAGAGTATGCTGGCATGGTAGGAGTTAGGCTGGGGGCATTCCCAAGGGTGAAGACAACTTCCAGTCTGGAAATGCCCCACTCTGCAGTGGCAGACCTATGCCAATGGAAAGTGTGGTGGAAGCCTGTTTAGCCTGTGGAGCTATTGGGACAGCAATTTTCCTCCTTTCTGCACTGCCCCAAACCCCTTTGGAGATGGCACAGTGCCACCTCCACCTGGCCCCTGACCACCATAGAGCTCCTTCCACATGGCTTGGTCTGTTAGCCTTTGGCCATGGCAGTCAAGTGTGTAGTGCCATACCAGCCCTCCACAACAGAGCCCATTAAGGTACATGTGAAGTTGGGTGTGCATTTTTTGTCCATTTTTCCAGTTTACAGAATTCCTTTTGGAACATTTCACAATGTTCTACTCAATGTTTATTATTCTGTGTAATAGAACTAGGCTACTTGGGAAAAAAATCTAATGTACCAGTGGCCTCTACTTGTTGCTAAAATCTCATTTGTCCAGTGAACTTTGGTCATAGAAACCCCCCCCCCCCCTTGGTTTGAGTTCCTGTAGACAACCTTGCACTTCCTTGGTGGTTACTAACATCAGTACACACTGGAGAAAACACTTTGGTTGTCTGGCATCTACCCTTAATTTCTTCTGTGTCAGCTGTTTCTACTGCTCTGAGTGAACAAATAGAATTTCCAAAAAAAAATTATGGAGTAGTTAAAGGCTAATCAAGTAGCACTGAATCTTGGAAAAACAACTGTCGTTGCGTTTAGTTCGAGTCAGCAGCTTGATATAAAAAAGCCCTAAAATTAATGTTAATAGTATTGTAGTCTTTGCCACTTAAAACATTAGCTTAACAATGTATCTGGGTGTAAAACTAAGCTAAGTTCACTCATTCAGAGAACATTTAACAGGTCTAATGGGGAAACAGCATCAAAGTGGATTTTTTTTCTAAACTTGTTAGACAGTGTTTATCTCACCAAGCAACAGAGGCAGTTGACAAGAAATTGATTCTGTTCCACTTTAAATACGTTCAGACAGGCAGCAGTCAGTGCTGCAGGAAAAGTTTGAAAATAAAGTGCAACTCATTCCAAAAACCCAAGTTGACTGGTTTCATTTGAGAAACCTTAAACCATTGATTTCTTTCCTACAGAATTATAATACTTTGTTTTCATGAAATTGATCAGTATATATTATGAACTATTCCACTAGTTATGAAATATCTAACTAGACTGTTTTGCCCACAGTAAACAATTTCTCTTTTTACCTCTGGCCAAAAGTAAGAAATTGCATTACACAAAGGGATGCACAAACCTGTCAATTCCCAGTTGGGTGTTCTGTAATGGTCACAGAGTCCAAATTCTTCCTTCCTCAAGTTCTTTCCTGAATACTTGAGTCTCCTGTTCCGTGAAATCTTAGGCCCCTTCCGCACATGCAAAATAATGCATTTTCAAACCACTTTCACAACTGTTTGCAAGTGGATTTTGCTATTCCGCACAGCTTCAAAGAGCACTGAAAGCAGTTTGAAAGTGCATTATTCTGCATGTGCGGAATGAGCAAGAGTTAACTGTTTAATGACTGTTTTGAGTCTGACATTTTTAGTGTTTGGTGCTTTTCCAATCACCCCTGATTTGTTAATAGCAACTTTAAAAATATTTTTGATTAAATCTGTGGAATGAAGGTAGCATACCTTGGATTCCCAGCAGATCTTCTAATCCAAACACAAAAGAACAGTCTGAGTAATAAAGCAAGACTACAGGATACTAACAAATACCACGCTGTCAAGAGACTGTGAATGCATTAAATATACAAACCCATGCCATCAAAAAGGGAGTCTAAATAACCGAATGTGTAATTCCAAATATTATTTGTATTTACATATGCAAGACTACAAATGATACACACCTTGTTTTCGCAACAATTTTCACATGTGCACATAAAAAAGGCATCTGGTATTTGTCTTGCTTTGAGGGCTTTCTTCATTAGATGAGTGCAAAGTCAAAAGCTGATAAAAGACCTGTCTCCATCAGTATATGAAAAGCACCATGGCTAAATTCGGCTAACTAATTCAGCTAACTTAACACCACAGCTAACTTATTCCCAAGGACTCAGGTGGAATTTCTGCATCAACCTTGAGACAGTGAGAAACACACAATGTGCTGCAGCTCTTTTCGATGGCATACCTGTATATTTAATACAGTCATGATCTGCTGAATGGGAAATAGGTACATTTATTTATTTTGCTTAAAACATATTCAAAGTCACTATTCAATTCATTGTAGGGTCCCCCATGAAAGGGTCCCCATGTAGGGTCCCCCAATAATCAAAACATTAAAACAAGCATTTAAAATGCATATGTAATAGTTCTTTAAAAATTGTGAAAGACATAAACAGCAAGTGAGGGAATTCTTTGGAAATAGCAGTCCTTAAAGTACGCTAGTCCCATGCCATATAGTGTTTCAAAGGTTAATACGAGCACCTTGACTTGGGAGGGAGTATTGGTGAAAAATACTGAAGCGATATGGTCTGCAGCATTCTGGCCAGATCATTCTTTACCAATTGTAGTTTCTGAACACTCTTCAAGTGGCAGCCCTATACAGTGGATACTGCAGTGATCAAATCCAAATGTAACCAACACATGCACCTTAGGGGAATATTTTTTTTTTGCCCAGAAAACAGCTGATCACCATTCAGAGTTGCTCTAATGAGAGACTCAGATCCAGCAGCAGCCCAAACCTTCAAACCTGCTATGTGTTATCTACTTCGATATATAAGAACCATTGTGGTGTAGTGGTGGACTAGGATCCAAGGTGGACAGGATCCCCACTCTGCCTTGGAAATTTGCTTGGGTCTGTCACAAACTCTCAGCCTAACCTAAATCTAAGTGTTGTTATGAGGAAACATGGAGAAGAGGAGAACAATGTAAGTTGCTTTGGGTGCCCTTTGAGGAGAAAGACATAAATTAACTAAATAAAAAAATAAAGTTAAAAAAATCCCAATACCTGGCCTCCAGATTGAGACCAAAGGCTGCAAAATACACGACTGGCTGCCTGCCAAAATGAAACTGTGGCTGGAATAATTAAAACAACTTGAATATATTGTTCATTTTCTTGCACTTAAACAAATCCTTCCCATCATCCTTCTGAGGTAAGACTATGTAGGTGGAACGAGTAGTTCCTATTCCAAAACAGGACAAGCTGGTAACTGAGATGCTAACAGATCTACACCCGTATTCATTTGAAATAAAGCCTGTCGGCAGATATTCAAAACAGGAGCTTTTAACATTACTATACGAGCCAGTCAGTTTTCCCAACAGACAGGACCTTTGATGAAAAGAATCAATTAGGCTAAGAAAAGCTTATAATGTATAAATATCTCCCGTAAATAAATTGTTATTGTATTAGGGTTTTTTTAAAAAAAACACATGCAGTCGATAAGCCCAATCTCTCATCAGTGGCATGTTCTCTGGAAAAATTCCCAGAGTTTTTGCTTCATGAATAATGCACACATCTCTCTCTCTCTCTCTTTCTCCCTCTCCCCCTCCCTTGCTTTTTACATGATTGAGTCGACTGGCTGTGATGTGTCGGAATGCTTCCTCGTTTTGATCCTGATTTGCGGCTCCGTCGAGATCTCCCTTCTAAGGCGAAGCAGCATTGCTTAAATTTGGATCGTGGAGCAAACGTCGCCCATTCCTCCTCACATTAGACAGCCCCGGTGATGAGAGTAATATTTAATTTCTAAGGTACAGTCATCTAAAAAATCAAAGAGGCGAAGTGATGAGATCAAGCATGTTCTGGGATGTTAGTGTAGTCATTACTGTCAACCAGCCTGTCAAAGGACAGGATGATAAAACACCCTGTTTACATGGGAGGCAGATTGTTTCATTGCTTGCGTCAGATTTCAAGATCAGGAACCTTCCATTTTAATTCTTCCCACTTGGATAACATCCTCTATCCTGCCTAATTTCTGCAGAACCCACATTTAATATTTTATGCATACATCCTCTCTCCTCCGCGACAAGTGTTCAAAAATAGTATACATTAGAATGAAGCTCCATGCATTGCATAAATTTCATTAACTTGAACAATCTCTCAGATAAGGGTGCCCCGCTTGTGATTTTTTTTAAAAAAGGCCTGTGTTTCTGTAACCTTTATTTCAGATGAGAACCCTCATTAAAATCAGTTACAAGCTCTTGTTGAGATCAAGAGGGAACCATCTGTGTCGAAGAAAGGAGGTAAAAACTTCGGTCTGTTCAAAAACACCATATGACAGGGTAGTGTAGGAAGGGAGATGATACGGCAGCCTTGCTGAAGGTAAGCAGGTCTGGGTCAGCTCTTTGCTTTTCTCAAGGGCCCTGTGCGTGCTATATTTACTGGAATTTATTCATTTAGAGGTATATTCCCCCTTTTGTCAGGCAAACAGGAGAAAGACAGCTTGCCTTGATATAAAAACATGGTGAAATCAGTGATATAAAATAGTTTAGAAACCATCATTACACCTCAGCAAATCCAGCAACAAAATGTTAAAACTCCAAAAGGCCACAGAGGGAGATGGGGGGAAAAACAGCAACAACTGTCAGTTGTCAGAAGTTCAAGCAAGAGAATAAAACAGTTTTGAAGAATAAAAACTTCCCGTAACTTCCAGAGTATGTTGACAAAGGTCAAAATGGCGTGTTGTCTTACGGATCTCCTGGAGTCAGAATGCAGCTATAGTGAGAATGCAGCTATAGGGCTGCCCAATATGGCTTAGGAAATTCCCGGAAATTTGGGGGAGATGCCTGGGGAGGGAAGAGTTTGGGGAGGGAAGGAAGCTCAGCAGAAACAGCATGCCACAGACTCTATATCTTTAAAAGGGGAGGGAAGAGTTTGGGGAGGGAAGGAAGCTCAGCAGAAACAGCATGCCACAGACTCTATATCTTTAAAAGGGGAGGGAAGAGTTTGGGGAGGGAAGGAAGCTCAGCAGAAACAGCATGCCACAGACTCCATGTCTTTCAAAGCTTTTGTAGCCTGCCCTAGTCGGCCTGTTATTCAGGCTACCATCCAATGTGGCTCGCCTCCCTCCCCTCCCCTTCTTTTCCTCTGGGAGAATCTTAGCAGAAAATCTGAGGGCTGTTCGGACGCCTTCTCTAATATGTACACTATTAATATTTTATTTTCCTTTATTTTAAGGATTTTAGTGACTTGTTTTACCATGTTTTTTTATATTTGTACACACCTTAAGAGCCCCTAGAGGATGAGAGCAGGTATAAAAAGAATAAATAAATAAATAAATAAATAAATAAATAAATAAATAAATAAATAAATAAATAAATAAATAAATAATTCTTAGGCTCATTCTGCACATGCAAAATAATGCACTTTCAAACTGCTTTCAGTGCTCTTTAAAGCTGTGCAGAATAGCAAAATCCACTGACAAACAGTTGTGAAAGTGGTTTGAAAATGCATTATTTTGCATGTGCAGAAGGGGCCTTAGAAAAGTCCTGGTCCCACCTGGAAGTTGGCAACCTTGCACTGCCATCTGAGGTTCACAACAGAAACAGCTATTGTCTGGGGCCCAGGCCTATGAACTTTCCCAACCACCCCAGCAACCCTATCCCAAGCCACTTAACCGCAAGCCACGGCATCCCATGGAGGAAAGAGCAGCTATCCCAGGCCAGGGCCAGCAAAGGCATGGCTTGTCTCACAGCAGGGGCTAACATCAATGGGAACCGCCATTTTCTCTCAGGAGCCATAGTAGACTCAAGGTGGGACTGGAGGGGAGAAGGAAGCAAAAGACCCCAAGAGCCAGAGGATCAGGGGAGAGAAGGCTAGTAGGTGACTGCCTGTTGTAAGGCCAGTCAACCAACAGCAGTGGCTCACTGGGGCGCTACCCAGGTTGAGAATATCTGAGACCCAAGGAAGATACCCAAGCTGATGGGAGCACTGTGGCTGAGGTGACAGGGAGCCCTGGTCGTGACAGTTGTGTCCTATGTGAAATTTTAATTGATCTAATACTTTTTATTTTACATTACCCAATGCTGGGAATTACCTTCATTGGATCTCCCTTTCACCTTGATCCTAAGCCCCAGAATAGGCCTGCTCCCATCCCTTCACAATCCAAAAATGTATGGCAGAAGCCCTAGCTGAACTCCACCCCATCCCACACACTGACAGCAGATCAGAGGGGAAGGCCCCAAAATGTGTCCAATTCCAGCAGTGCTTAAACCCCAGACTCCTGAAATTCTGGTCTGAGAAGAACACCTCAGAGTTGTCACCAATGTCCTTTTCTTTCAAAACTCTAAACCCACACTGATTCTAGAAGTTGTGATCTGTTTTACCATGAAGTACAGCAACATCCCAAGCAGAAGTTCTCTCTCTCTCTAGTCTAGCAGTGCAGAGCAAGGAAAGAAACTATTCCTTCCTAAGGCCAACAACAGTTAAGTGTGGGGAAGAGCCATATTTGGATCCAAAATAGGTGCCCCATTAACCCTGGCAGAGGGTAGCTGTGGGCTGCACTAATTAATGACTGCCCTGAAAAACTCAGTCTATTCCACATGGACTCCTAGTTCTCTTGCAATAATTTCTGAAAGAAATTTCAGCCTTAAATCAAACCCAGTGTGCTGCAATTTATGGTTCCCTTCAGTTACATGCACTTTCCCCCATACCTAAGAGATGGTTTTTAAAAGCTTTCCTGATGCAACTGTACATATTTATTTATTAATTTATATCTTTAGCTCGCCCTTTACCCAGAGGTCTCAGGGTAGGTTACAACATGAGACTCATAAGAGTCATAAAATTCCACACAATCTAAGAACAATTACAACATATAACAATAAAACCTGTTTAAAAATTCATGACATTGCCAAAGCAAGAGGAAGGAGGAAACCATCTCTTCAGCCAAAGGCCAAGGAAAATATATGTGTCTTCACCAATTTCTTGAATGCATATAAAGAAGATTTATGATGTATCTCAGAGGGGTGACTGTTCTACAGTCTTGAGGCCACCACTGAAAAAAAGGCCTATCTTGAGTCTTCACCTTTTTTTAATGACTGAAGGTGGTGGTACCACTAGAAGGGTTTCATCTGGTGATTTTAGGACACAGGTGGGTCACTATGGGAGGAAGCATTCCTTTAGATATGTGGGGCTGAAGTCATTTAGGACTTTATAAGTCAGGGGTGTTCAACAGTGGGATTTGCTGCCTTGTAGAGTGGTAGAGTCTCCTTCTTTGGAGATTTTTAAACAGAGGCTGGATGAATATATGTCGGGAATGCTTTGATTATGTGTTCCTGCATGGCAGGGGGTTGGACTTGATTGCCCTTGTGGTTTCTTCCAACTCTATGCTTCTATGATTCTAAGTGAAAGATAACACCTTGAATTGGACTCGTTAGTGAATTGGCAGCCAGTGCACTTCTTCTAGGACCAGTGGGATATTCATCTGGCCAGCACCACATGGTCTTGCTGCCATGTTCTGCACTAGCTCCAGCTTCTGAATAATCTTCAAGGGCAGCCCCAAGTAAAGTGCATGACATTCATTCCATCTGGAGGTTACCAGTGCATTAAAATTCTTTGTCTTGAGAATTTTACTGAGGCATAGTTGCATTTCAGAATTCCAAAATCTAGGAAGAAATTTTATTCAGGAGAATTTTGGAAGCCTCCTTAGATAATATGAGCTGTGAGGATGTGTGTGTTAGCTTGGCCAGTGTGTATCTGATGCCCAGCAATTGAGGCTTTATCAGTGATGCCCTAGTATCGAAAATAAGGGTGTCAGCCTCACACATTTTTTCTCTGTCATCCTGAGCAGCTCTAACAGCTTCAGTGGTGGTAAATTCAAGGAAATTACATTACAGTCTCCAATGCTCTCAGATGTAGCTGTATGCTCAGAATCTACATTGAAGTTTTGCCACTTCAACTGGTGCTGAAATATATCACTTGCCCTTTAAGCATTCCACTTCAGTGGCACCTCTTATCCCTGAGAGACATAAATACCTTTGGTGAAATGATGTCACATGCAAATCTGGCAAGGCAATAATAAAGCTTTCAGATGACTTTCGAATTATTCACTGTAAATGACTCTCTTAAGCTTTAGTTATGAGATGGGATCATGACGGCTAGCGTTAGATTTAAGAATATGGAGTCTCTCTAGTGAGACAAGTCTTAGGAATGCATCCCTTTCTGGGTCTGGTGCCATGTGCTGACATTCGCCTGGGCTAGCTCAGAAGGAGAGATGTGGAGCTCACAATTTAGCTTCACAGCTTCAGGTGAAAAGCATTACCATGGCTCGGGACTTCCGGAAATACGTTGCTTTGCTAAAGTTGGGTTTTTTATAGCTCTCAGTTGCACTTCACTGAGGGGACTGATCTGTCAGTGGAAAGGTAAGGCTAGCTTAACTTTTGCCTCCCCTGGTTTTTGGGACCCCAAATTTTACAAATGGGGTTGTAGGACCTGTTGAAAAGATCACCCCAAACTATCAAGATCAACGGGTCCTAGCAAGTCCTAAAAATGATTCATCTGAGTTACGATGCTGCTACTTTTTGTATTGTTTTATCACTACTTGTTGTTAGTTTTATGGTACTATTACATTATTATTATTATTATTATTATTATTATTATTATTATTATATCTTCTTCTTCATCATCATCATCAACAACAACAGCAGCAGCAGCAGCAGCAGCAGCAGCAACAACAACAGCAATAGGAAGCACTTAAAGAAGATGCCTTTACCAAAATGTTCTGAACTTTCTTTTTTCTTAGCTGTTAATGAATGAATGGAATGGGAGAGAGTCTTTTGAACCCTTCTGAAATAACAAAAAAGTAAGGGGAAGAAAGACTCCCCTGAATTAAAAGTAAATACAGTATTATATATCCATTGTATGGTTTTTTCTGGTTCTTTTGTCTGCTTGTTTCTGTTTTCTGTATCCTATTCTGTATATTTTCGGGGGGAGGGTATTCTGGATAATTTATTTAAATTAAAAAATAATAAAACATTTTTAAAAAGAATGGGAGAATGGAGCCAAAAGGGGCTGCAGCCTGTTCACCCAGTCTTAAAAGGCCCAGGCCGTACAAGCTCCACTTCCTGGACCACACAAAGTTTATGCCTGCCCAGCCTACAATGGGGCACCATGAGGCTGATGCTAGGGATTGCCCACGCCTCTCCTCCCCCACTCCCAGGCAGGAATGGTGGCCTGGGTAAGTCCTGGCTTCTTCTTTACCACTGCTCAATATGTCCTTGCTGCTTTCCTGAGACCTGATTGTGGAACAGCTGCCACATTCTTATCTACATACATATATGTGCTTCTGTGCTGAAAGCAATGCTCTCAGACTGCCATGTCATAGAAAGGGATAAATGAACATCCCCGGTTTTGTTACTACTTAAATTTTTGGCAGCTGATTTAATTCTTTGCTTTTTGTAGTGCATTATTGCTCAGACAGCTGGCATAACGCAGAGTTAAAGTGCTGGAGTAGGATCTGGGAGACCACGATTCATACCCTCACTCTCCCATAGAAGCTTCCTGGGTGATATTAGGAAGCACCACTTCTTCAGCCTAACATGCCTCACAATGTTGTTGCTGTGAGGATATCACGTAAGAGGGCATGATGAGGTTGTCAACCCCTTTGGGTTCTCACTAGGGAGAAAATCAGAATATAAACATCCCAAGAAATGAATACATGGTGTTTGCTCTGTTGTTTTTAAACTAGGAATAATTTCAGTATTCTCCTCCCCGCTGTTTGAACATGCAGAGTCCCGTTTCAGTGTTGCTTCTCCTTCATACCAATTAAATCCATGAGCCTATATTTTCATGCCATTTTCAGTTTCTTTGTGCTGGTTTTTCCCGGTTAAACTTATGCATCTATTAATATAACTCTTGGGTCACTTGCATACAAAAGTTAGAACAGAAATGAACCAGGAGCTCAGAAAATGTGTCTTAGGCTTGAGCAAAAAGAAAAAGAAATGGGTTCAGGTTGATCATGCTTCAAAATTATTGGTAACTGTATTTCCCCCATCCCACCCCCCCAAAAAATCCCACCTGAATGGAGAATTTGCGGCCGGGGTGTGTGTGTGAAGCTTTTCATCTCTAGGTACATTTTTCAAGTTAGAGGCACCAAACTTGCAGAGTGGATTCAGAAGACTCTTCTGTTAAGAACACCCAAATTTGGTCAAGTTTGATTCAGAGGGCCAGTGCTATTGGTTACCAAAGGGGTAGTCCCTATTTCCCATAATTTCCAATGTTTTCTAATGTGTAGAGGCAAAAGGAAAAAGCTCAGAGTGAGAAAATGCAAGAACAATAAGGATGCCAAATTATGTAATGTGCCCATAATAGGACCTTATCTGGATGGCCTAGGTATCCCATTGTCCTCAGATCTAGGAAGCTAAGCAAAGTCAGACCTGGTTAAGGATTGGAAACCACCAAGGAAGTCCAGGTTTGTTTTGCAGACGCAAGCAATGGCAAACTACCTCTGAATGTCTCTTGCCTTGAAAATCCCAATGGGGTCACCATAAGATGGCTACAACTTGATAGCATTTTCCTCCTCCTCTTCCACCACCACATGTGCTGGTTTATTGATATGCAAGTGATTTTAAAAATATATTCTTAACTAGGGAAAATTTGATTTCAGAAAAAAATGCACAAAATAAACAGGGTTCAGGAGAAATACAATCAAAATGGGGATTTTCAGGTTGAAACTACAATTCATTTTTTTCCCCAACTGGAATCCCAAAATTCAGTACAGTATAGTCATTAGCATGCCTAACTAGGATATGTGTGATCAGGGTTCAAATATCCACTATGCCATGGGATCATGCTGGGTGCCCCTGATCCAGTCATACACCCTCAGTCTAACACACATCCCAGGATTGTTGTGAGATTAAAATGAAGGGGAAGAGAAAAATATAACCTGATTTTGATCCCCATTTTGAAAGGTGGGGTATAAGCGAAGTAAAAGAAGAATATATTTTTATTGGGGACAGTGCCTCGTCCAGAGTTACCAAAAGAAGAAGAAGAGTTTGGATGTATATCCCCCCTTCTCTCCTGTAGGAGACTCAAAGGGGCCTACAATCTCCTTGCCCTTCCCCCCTCACAACAAACACCCTGTGAGGTGGGTGGGGCTGAGAGAGCTCCGAAAAGCTGTGATTAGCCCAGCTGGTGTGTGTGGGTGCACAGGCTAATCTGAATTTCCCAGATAAGCCTCCACAGCTCAGGCGGCAGAGTGGGGAATCAAACCCAGTTCCTCCAGATTAGAATGCACCTGCTCTTAATCACTACACCATAGAATGGTACCCCTTGCCAGAGTCTTCCTACTACTTAGCTTTGAAAGTGACTTACCAAAGAGCATTGTATTGGGATACTCCCAAAAGCAAAATAATTTAATTGGGCATATTTGCAAGAGCAGTTCTTAAATCAACATGGTGGATGTAGCCTTGAATGAGTTACACAGTCAGAAGCTGATGTGAGAGAGAAAGAAGATGGCAGTGAGAAGCCGGGCTCATTAAAGTGGAAATGGAAGTCATCTAGAATGAGAGCAAAGAACCGAGGAGGCAGCTAGAAGGTGAACAAATCAGTGGTGTCTGGAGAGAAAGTGAAGGTAGGACACACAACAGCATTTCTCTGCTGCTGATCACTCGTTCGTTCACTTGATGAAATAATACATTGTGCTGCCTTAGGTCTGGCTGCTCTGGATTGCGAAAGTGGTGCCTGCGGAGGCTTGAACTCTCAAGCAGGAACTCTCCTTAGAATCGAAAATGACTAAACTGCAGCTGTCATATTTTGATCCCATTAGAAGACAAGACTCAGCTGTGAAATCTACAAAGGATGCCAACCTTCAGGTAGGACCTGGGAATCCCCTGGAATTACAGTTCCTCTCTAGACTATGGAAATCAGTTCCCTTGGAGAAAATTGATGCTTTGGAAGATGGATTCTATGGCACTGAACCCCACTGCAGTCCCTATCATTCCCAGAATCCTCCACCTCCAAATCTCCAGGAATGTCTCATTGTTCTGCGGGCAGTTCATGACCTGGAGGTGGTGGCTGTTGAGCCGCCCGTCTGACGCAGCGGCGCGTAGCATCGCTCCTAACGCCGCCAGTAACCCGGCAAATGGCGTTTCTGGGCGCTTCCAGGCGCTCTTTTGAAAGCAGCCGGCGCTTAACCGCTGCCGGAAATGACAGCTTCATGCCGCGCCTCCCCGCCGGCACTCACCTTCTCCGGGCCTCAGCGCGTCACCGAGGCCTGGGGACTACCAGCGCCTGCTGGTAGCATGGAGATAATCGACCTCAGCCTGAAGGCAAGGTCAGGCAATGCGGCTGGGCGCTTGGCTCAGCAGCGGCTGGCTTCTTCAAGGACCGTCCATGCGGACGGTCCCAAGCAAATCTTCAGGTCAGGCGGCGCAATTACTTCGACCTCGCCATTCCGCCGCCGTGCGGCTCTCTCTGACAACCCTACCCTTCATGGTAGACAGTGGGGCCACCATAGCAACAATCAGTCAGGTGTCAGTGTCACTCAGAATAAGCTGAAAGTACAGTTACACTGTGTGACTTGTAGCTCAAACAGCTGAACCACTCATAAACATCTAAGAGGAACCCAGTGTCCCTATAAGCAAACAAAAATCAGAGCAACTTGAAAACAGACTCCCTGGTTTTATATTTGCAGTGATTCTCTAACTCAAACATTTAAAACATAAGTGAAGACAGTTCTTTTTAAAATAATTTTTATTGTTTTTCAACATTTTCAATTAAACATACAAGAAAAAGAAATAATAGAAAACAGACATGATTGCATAAAAAAAATCTACCCCTCATCATATTGAGTACATATTACATAATTAATTCCAACATTTTCTGTTTATTAGAAAGACTTTATAAGATGTTAAAATCTTTATCATTTATATACTTCTAAGCATTTTTACTAGTCCATTTATTATATCTTACACATTGCTAAATTCCAGACTTCAAGATATTTTATTTTTAGGTCGGATTGGTATGAAAAATAAAGACTCAATTGCTCCTCAAATGCATCTTTTGGATGTCGATTCACAAGATTAGATAGTTTGTCCATGATATTCTCTGATTTTGTCCTCCCAGCATTCTATTGTGAGGCCTTCATCAGATTTCCAATTTGTTGTGATTATAACTCTTGCAGCAGTTATTAAGTAGTTCATTCAGTTTCTTAGGAAGCTTTTCCGGTAGTATACCCAACAACATCTGTATCATCTTAAGTATTTCTATCCAGAAGTTCTTGGGTTTTTTTTACAAGTCCACCACATATGAAAAAAAGGTCCAACCTCTTCATTACATCTCCAGCAGATACTGTCATGCGGTTTATACCAGTTCACCTTCAGTATCTGACTTGCAGTGAGTTTAATGTTTTTAGTCCATAATGATTCCCACTGTTGAAAAGTTATCTCTTGCTTGAAGTTTTGCATCCATTTTATCATGCATGCTTTTACTTGTTCCATTTCTGTTTCCATTTTCAGTAGAGTTTTATATATTTTGCCCATCAAATGTTGTTTCTGTGTTATGATCTCTTTTTCAAAATCTATTCTGTGGTTTTTCATTCTGTGAACTTAATTCTTTTTTAAATCTCGATGAAATCTGAAATTATATCAACCATTGTATTTTGCTTCCCTCTGACATTATTGTTTGACAAGATTTAATTTCCCCTTGTTTGTTAATCATTTCTTTGTATATTATATTGCTGTTCTTCAAAGTTTGAACATCATAGTGTGCTTCTATCAGAGGTGAAGTTGCACGATTGAGTCTTGAATGTGTTTTTTCCCCATATTTAGAACAATCCTTTCCTTATTACATGTGAATCTTTTTATCAGCTCTTTGAATCTGTTCTTTCTTGCTGTAAATAACTATGTACACCTGATTTAAGACCCACAGTTTCTATTTTCACCAGATTATGAGCTGTGTTTAGCATCCAGTCAGCAATCCAAGTTAGTCCAGCTGAATATTATTATAATTTAATATTTGGCAGTGTTCTCTTTTTTCATCTTGTGATATTTTAAATCTCACTCTTGGTCTTTTGTAGGCCCAGATAACTTTGAGTGAAAACAGTTCTCATTCACATTATATACAAAATAAATGCCGCTTAAACTTGAATCTAGATATTGTGTAACATACAAACACACAGATCACTCCTAAAACCACTGAGCTAATTGGCACCTGACCTCAATGGTACTTCCAGGACTCATGGTGTATGTATAGTTCTACCACTGTGTTGCAAGGTTTAAACCAGCCCCTCAGCTGTCCCAGCACTCCAAAGGGACAAAGATTCACAATCACCTCCCAGACTGCAGTCTTCTTGCAGATCTCTTGATTGCTGCATTGTCGAGGACTGTACGTACACCCCAAGCCCTGGGAGTGTTTGCTTAAAAGACAGTTTGTGTTCCTCTTAGATGTTTGTAAGTGATTCAGCTGTTTGGGTTGTGAGTCACACAGTGTAATTGTGCTTTCAGTTTTTGGTAGACAGTGGAGACCTGGCAACACTATGATCACCTAAGAGGTGGCCAGTCAGAGGAGATGAAGATTTGCATCAAGCTTACAGGCCTCTTTTATAGAATTCCGCAATCTCTATGGTAAGAACCATAGAGATTTGGAGCTCTCTTAGAGGATCTCAGCGTCACTTTGGAGTACAATTGGAAGTCATATCAGGGCAATGTGCAATGTTGCTCCCTGCTTGCCATTTTTGCTCCTACTGAAACAAAGAGCCCCCTTCAGAGCTCAGAGCCTGAGGATAAAGAGTTAGTTAGGATCTGGCCTGTTCTGTTCCTCAGATTTAAGCTAGGTAAAGCCAGTGTAGGTATCTTAAAATAAAACATACAACCACAACACTTTTAAAACTAGCTAGACACAAAAAATATGCCGATAATCATCTCTGAGTACTCAAATGCTGGCTTAAAGTAGCAGATTGTCAGCCACACATGTGTGGGTTTTTTTCCAGACTTTGAAATCTTTAAGAGCACATGAATAACACCTGGAATGAATGACAATCCCCACATGTTCAGCTCTCAGCTTTGCCTTTCATTCCGACACTGCTGAAAATTCCCAAACTGTGAAAATGGTTGAAAGCAAACCTGCATGTTTATGTTCACGAAAAACGCAGCTGTTGGAATTTGCCTTTGCTTACATCCATTCAACTCAAATGATTCCAGACGAAAAGGCCTACTGCCTCCTTTGAAATAACACTCTCTGTTCTGGCAAGTCAATGAAGCTGTCAGGGAGGGAAGCTAGGGCCTATTAGCTGTTACTGTGGCCGGTTGTCTGCGAAATGATGCCAGTTCTCTGTCCTTCTGCCATTAACGCAAAGTTGAGCCGTCGAAACTGGCAGCCGGGAATGTCTTGTTCTGGACAGGATGCCATGGGGGAAAATGTAGTGGAAGTAATAAGCCACAAATAATTGAACAGCAAGTCATTTGGTGACAGCAAATGAGCAAAGCTGGGTAAAATATTCACATAATGGAGTGTATGTCACTTTTTCCTAGATAAACGCCAGTCATCAGGTATTAAAGTAACAAAGACTGTTCTTGTCCATAGGCATAAGTTCTTGATTGCCTCAGATTGATTATAGCGCTTTTGAGGAGGGAGTGGAAGTGCAAATCTTCACTCCTTCTTGAGTGCTGAAGTTATCATTCAAGAAGGAATGTCAGAGCTTAATTTTAAGGCATTATTTTGGGCCCTTTGAAGAAAAACTCTCCTTCCCCATTGTTTTCTATAGATGTAACCATGGTTTCCAGTGGCTATCCCAAACTTGACAAAGTTTCTGATAGCAGAGGGACACAAACTAACCAAAAAAAAAAGTACTTGACTGTATCAGCAGTAGCGATTGTCAGAATCTCCCTATTTTGACCCTGCTCCTCTGTCTAGTTCCTCCTGGAGAGAACCCCACAGTTGTTTCTTGCTCACTAATTTTGCTTGTCTTCATTTTGTTGGGGTCTGCAGATATTATGGACACAAGAATTCCCTCTCCCCCTTGAGTAATAAAGTCCATAATGACACAGTTCCAATTGTGGAATGCAAGTGGAAAGGAAACCTAATTTCTTAGAAATTTTACCTAGTGTCTATTAAGTATGGGCCTCAAAGGGGGGAGGTCTTTAGGTGTCCTTTCTCAGTACTCTAATTACAAAAAAACCCCACTCCAGTGCTTACTGGTGTGCATCTGTGAATTGGGAAAGGCAATGTTTACTGGTGTGCGTCCAGTAAACCCCTCCAGTAATTACTAGTGTGTATCTGTGAATCAATAAAGGCAGTCATTCAAGCATGTGGGCCCTAGTTAATTTTAATTAATTAATTAATTAGAAACATTCTTTGCCACATTTCCCCCCATTTCAGGGATCTCAAAGCAGCAAACATTCAAGAAGAAGATGTCATTGCTGACATGGCACAACTGAGGCTCATTCCGCACATGCAGAATAATGCACTTTCAAACTGCTTTCAGTGCTCTTTGAAGCTGTGCGAAATGGCAAAATCCACTTGCAAACAGTTGTGAAAGTGGTTTGAAAATGCATTATTTTGTGTGTGCGGAAGGGGCCTGACTTATGGCAGGGTTGGAAAATATCTAGAGATTTTTGCAGAGGAACCTGAGAAGGGCGGGGCTTGGAGAGGGGAGGGACTTCAATTAGTATAATGCTGTTTTCTCCAGATGAAATTATCTCTGTCACCTGGAGATCAGGCTGGCAAACCTAATTCCTGGTGACCCTATCCATGGAACGTTTTTGGCAAGAGATGAGCAGGGGTATTTCACCACTGCCTTCCTCTGTCTGCATAGCAACCCTGGTCTTCCATGGTAGTCTCCCATCCAAGTACTATCTATAGCCAACCCTGCTTTGCTTCAGAGCAAGCATTTCTTTATTTAAAGTATTTATTTTTTAAAAAAAATTTCCACCTTTCCTTCCAATTCATGGTCCCCAAGATGGCAAACATTAAAACAAAACATTAAAACATTTTAGTCATTAAAAAGCATTGGGGGGTGGGTGGGTGGGTGGGTGGGTGGGTGGGGAGGGAGGGAGGGAGTAAATACTTAAATAAAGCACAGGATAAACACATGAAACTATAAACATACAAAAACACAGACGAGGAGGGTTAGGCAGAGTTTGGAAGGGAATACTGGGGTAGGGGGAGTTGCAAAAAGAACATGGCAAAAAGGTGTGAGGGGGGAGGGGGTCAAGCTCCTCTCCTTCCAACTCCCCTAACATTTACCATCTCTTATTGCCAGACCAAATTATCTGATCATCTCTCCAGAGTGGAATCCATTCATTATGAATTCTGCATTGCTCTTTCTCCCTGGATTTTGTACATTGCTCTGCATGACCCATTTAATTTCCCTTTTTCCTCCTATAAATACATATTAGTAACCCATGCTCAACAGGCAATCTTAAAAAGATTATACACATAGGTGTACCCAACTGTTTTTATGCTGTTTCTCAAGCATGCAGATGCACAACTCTTCCTCAGTGAAACAATACCAAAAAATTATTGCCAAGGCAATCAGAAATATGGCAAGTCATTGCGAGATTTTTTTTTCTTGCAGAGCTTAATGACAGCTGAGGCAAATGGTGCCTGCTTTAATTCCAGAATTAATTTGAAAAATGCTTCCAGTTCAACCGGAATTTGGGAGGAGCGGACAGGGGAGAACAGCCCCCTGAATGATAAAGGGACTGATCACAGCAAATCTGCTTGCCCTTCTCCATGGCAGAAAAATGGCAGAAAGTCCCCTCACACTATATCATGCAGTGGCCTCCAAATGCCCCAAATTCTGGGACCTATATCAGCAAATAGATGGATGGAGAACTAGGAAAGGCCCTTCTGCAATAGCAGCATCTTTATTTTAAATCCAGCATGTTCTGTGTGTCATTTTAAAAGTGAGGGGCCAGTGGGAATTTTCATCTAGGGAGCCCAATGTAGCTCTCTGAAACACTGCTCTCCCAGACCACTTACTCTTGGGATATCATGCTTCCATCCTTTCTCTAGACTTTCTCTGCCCTCTGAGGAAGGAAGGACCAATTTCTTCCAAGTAGGTTACTTGCCCTCCAACTGGCTGGTACTATCCAATTCACCTTCTGTTCGCACTTTACCTGATTCATCACCTAAAATAACTTACAAGCATTCCAATCAGTGGTGGAGAAGAATCTCATTTGTTGCTGGATTTTATACTTCCAAAGCAAATAGAGCCAATTTTTCAAATCTCAGTTCCAATAGCCTTCAATTCCTCTTGAAATCTGTTTCATACCAGCACTGTCTAAATTCTCCTGCTCTCCATTTAAAGAACACTACAGCTTTCAAAAGTAGGGTGCTTTCTTAATACTCTGAAACATCTTTGAATATTCAAAATGATAACCATTTCTGAGGAATTTAGGAGCTCCCTTGCTACTTTATGATGATGTTGTTAACTAAAATATAACATTGCTGGGCTACTTAATTTTTCTGAGGGACCAACATAAAAAAATTATCCTTTTTTCTGGGTCATAACTGAAAAGGGAAATGTAGTTCCTAAACTCAGCATTCCCATCAAGTACTGTTTCAGTAGTAAAGGCCCCTTCCGCATACGCAAAATAATGCGTTTTCAAACCACTTTCACAACTGTTTGCAAGTGGATTTTGCCGTTCCGCACAGCTTCAAAGAGCACTGAAAGCAGTTTGAAAGTGCATTATTCTGCATGTGCGGAATGAGCCAAAGTTACCTTAGGCTCAGTCAGTAACAATTTGACAGACCTGTTTTGACACTCTCATACAATTAAGCATTAAAATGGCCCAGTGCTAGGTAATTAATATAGCCACAAGTGGAATGATTTCTTCTCTATTTTGTTCTTACCAGGCTGTGGTGAAAAATTTCCAAGACTGATCATTTTTTCCCTAGATGTTAAGAATGCTGAAGCAGTCCAAATTCAGACATCCAGCTCATACAATCAATGAAAATCTGATAATCACTTTTTGAAGTTACCTCAGAATTGTTTTGTTTAGTGAAGTTACAAATGGTAAATCATTCCTCCTCATAGCAAACATCATGGCTGAATGACTATGAGTAAGGCCGCATAACAGGACAGCCAACAAAGGAAGATTTTCATATTTTGGGAGGACTAACTTTGAGCTGTGAAGGCTTATCTGGGGAATTCAGATTAGCCTGCGCACTCCCACACATGCCAGCTGGGTGACCTTGGGCTAGTCACAGTTCTTTTGAGCTCTCTCAGCCCCACCCACCTCATGGGGTGTTTGTTGTGAGGGGGGAAAGGCAAGGAGATTGTAAGCCCCTTTGAGTCTCCTACAGTAGAGAAAGGGGGGATATAAATCCAAACTCTTCTTCTTCTTCTCTTCTATATGGGGGTGGGGAGACTTGCCAAATTAGAAGAAAACCCATCGCCCTCTCTAAAACTCTGACTGTGAGATCTGAGCATTTTCTAGAAAACTCAACATGTTCAGGGAGGGGGGGGTCAGGGTGTGTCAAGACACGGGGGAAGTCCCACTGGCTTCTGACAGTCTTCAGGGCCTAGACCACGTACTGAAGGGAGAAGGAGATGCCAGAAATGTCCCTCTTCCTGGGAATACTTCAAAAGATGTGTTCCGGAAGAGCCAGGCCACTCCCCAACTTACAAGTGAGAGAGCTGCAGCCATCAGAAGAGATGGAACAGAGTGAGATCAAATCCCTTCCTCCTGGTAACTTAAGCATTCTCAAGGATTGGCATGACAAAAAAAGGGGGGGGTGAGGGCTCCTGGACTCTGACCATCCAACAAAGGAATCAAACACTTTCCCACAAAGCATGAAGGTCTTTTTTAGCCCTTAAGAAAGTGGAGGATGGCAAACTCAGCTGTGTCCTTTTATGTCATTGATGGACCAATGGAACTCCCTGACTCAAGCTTCTTCTCTCATAACATTTATACTTATAGTCCATGTCTGCCAATTCAGAAAAGAAAATAGATACTGGCCTTCAAGTTGGAATAGATTATATGTGTGGGATTGGATCAGGCGGGGGGAATGTGTTTCAAATTTGCAAGAGACTTCAAGAAAAGCTGCTAGGGCTCTGTCCATGTCGAAAGTGTGGGGAGTGCTGCTTAACATTTGTTTGTATTACTAACTTTGATATTCTACTTTATTTCCATCATGAAAGTCAAATTAAGTAAACTTTCATGCCAAATAGAAAAATTAACATACAATATAATAAGGCTTCAAAATAAAATCAACTTTTGCAACTTAACTCAACTTTAAACTGAGAATTAAAAAATAGGTTCATTTAAAAGTGAATTCTGAACAGGGAGGGTTAATGGAGTTTGAGTGATTTCTTCATATCTGAGAACATTTTGTTTCATAGCTTTGGCTGAGAAGTTTGCTTCTATTTTAGTTGTTTTCCGAATTCTGTCCCTCAACAAGAGTTTGGCCAGCTTGACACCTTTTAAACAAACATAATTTATTTTAACAAGATGATGTTTAAGCAGAAAACGTTGGCGATGAAATTGATTACAATCTGTTGATAAATGGATAAGTGTGTCTGGCACGCTGCATCCATAGAAGCAGAGTCTTTCCTGCAGTTCTCAGGAAGTGCCTTATCCAGGCACTAAGGAGACCTGATGCTCCTTAGCTTTAGCGGGGTGGCTACAACATGTGTCTTGAAACTATAACTTGGGATCTCACATGGACATCATCAATTGATATCCCATTGGTAGGAACCATCTTCACAGATGGTTCCAGTGTGGTGTAGTGGTTAAGGCTAGGTGAATTCTAATATGGAGAACTAGGTTTGATCCCCCATTCTTCCACCTGAGTAGCAGAGGCTTATCTGGTGAACCAGATGTGTTTCCACACTCCTACATTCCTGCTGGGTGACCTTGGGCTAGTCACAGTTCTTCAGAACTCTCTCAGCCCCACCTACCTCACAAGGTGTCTGTTGTGGGGAGAGGAAGGGAAAGGAGCTTGTAAGCTACACTGAGTCTCCTTGCAGGAGAGAAAGATGGGGTATAAATCCAAACTCCTCCTCCTCTTCTTCTTCACCATGCTTCCACACAGCCAAGATATTACCTGCTAAATATGGCCATTTGGAATTGGTATTTAATGTTGTTTGGTTAGGAATAAATGACCAAACCTGCCTTCTTCCTACAGCCACCATTTCTTGGGAGAAGACTTACAGTGCAATCCAGAACAGAGTTACTCCAGTCAAAGCCCATTGACCTTCAATGGGCTTAGTCTGGAGTAACTCTATTCTGGATTGCACTGTTAATCTTTATTGCACAGCCCTTTGTGTAAACGTGGCTGCTTTGAGCCCAATTAAATGTAAAATGATGGCTTTCGAGAAGGGAAATAAGGAGGAAGTGCTTTTCACTTGATTGGCCAAATTGGATATGAAGACGCATTCCCAGAGGGTGTATAGAGCTATTTTTGTACCGCTGTGCAACACTTTAGTGGCCCATTTTTATCTCCTAGTTTAGTCAACATCAAAAACAATTATGGCAATTATGAAAGACCTTGGCTTGCTTCCCTCTGGGAAATTCCGGGGGAAAGTTAAATCTAAGATGGCGATTTTATTGCTATCATTATTGTTATCATTATTTTTAAAAGAGCTTTGACAGCCCCAATTGCAAAGACTCTCCTCCTTAGCGGAAAACTATTGATAAAAATCATGGATCCTCACCTCCCAACTTCATGGGTGCATTTCAAATAAGATTCTTAGATGACCAGCATAAATATCAGCAGTTAAAAGTCCTGGACTTGGCATGTCATACTATGGCTGTGTTATTGGAGCAATGAGTTCCATATTAAGTAAGCAATGGGTTATGTTGTATTATTTCAGTATGTTTATACTATGCTATATTTCAGTGGAAGAACACATGTTCCTATCTAGCTATTACATTTTTATTACATTTATCCTTCAGAGTTTAGGATGGTACAGATGGTTCTTTTCCTCTTCAGTTTTATCTTCACCAGAACCCTGTAAGTTTCTGGTGAAACTGGCCATGGATAATCTAGTAAGCTTTCTGTCAGAGTTGGAGTTGGAACCCCTGGCCCCAGTCATAATATTAACTGTCCTGATACTCTGGAGAGGCATCATCAGGCAAAGTAAATAGTAGCAGTCTGGAAAAAAAACAGTAGTCTGACACAATAGTTATGGTCTACATCTATGTGTAGCAGACTGAGGTGAAGGAATTATGAGATAGCAGAGTGGTCGGCAGCATTTTGGTCTATAGATGGAGGACTCACATATGCATTAAACATTCAGCACAAGAGAGAAAATGACACAGTAGTCGGTGAGATGAACTAAGGCTGGAATACATTATTACTTGTGGGGGAGGGGTTGGGATAGACTGGGATACATTTTCAACTATTTTCTATAGTGGTGTTCTCCATTCTATCACTTCATCTGTCTTGTTCCATGTATATTAACTAGGCCTTCGTCACATTTTTAGCACCTCTCCCATCCTTGTGGATGGCATACATGGGGTTTATCACATTTTATG
Organism: Sphaerodactylus townsendi; assembly: GCF_021028975.2. Lineage (NCBI taxonomy): Eukaryota > Metazoa > Chordata > Lepidosauria > Squamata > Sphaerodactylidae > Sphaerodactylus > Sphaerodactylus townsendi. The sequence continues at coordinate 16,196,428 of NC_059437.1, read as the reverse complement.
CAGCAAGTCTACCAAGGCAGATTAAGTTGAGAAACAGAGTCACCCAAAGCCGATCTATAAGCTTCAAATGCTAAGCAGGAAGTTGAACCGATTATATCATAGAGCCGCCAAAATGAATTCAGTATTCTTGTAGCAGCTTAGCCTGAGACATGAGCTTTATACACATTTCATAGGTATGTTGACTAGAACCCAAGGAGCTACTTTATTTACTTTTTTTTATTGTTATCCTACCTCTGTTCCATTATGAAATTCAAGGCTCCATGCCTAGGTTCCTGGAATGTCCTAACCAATCATTGATCAGACCAAGAACAGACTGGAAAGCCAAAATAACTCTGAAGAGGAGCCATACCCCTTCCACCACCTCATACCACTCACCTGGTAGAAGGCTGAAGAACAGATGATACTGTAAAGTGGAGGTGGAAGGACTTTCGTACAAGCTGCCGGTGGTAAATCTCCGATCTAGCCAGTTCATTTCAGCCACTGATGAGCAGCTTCAATCAGATCATGAACTGAGTTGACTTTATAAACAGGAATAATTGGTGGTGGTGGTGGTGGTGGTGGTGGTGGAAAATGCCATCAAGTCACAGCTAATTTATGATGACCTCAACAGAATTTCAAGGTAAGAGACATTTTGAGGTGGTTTGCCATTGCCTGCCTCTGGGTGGGATCAGAGAGTTCTGAGAGAACTGTGATCAGTTCAAAGTCATCCCATAGGTTTCTTGTGGAGGAGCAGGGAATCAAACCCATTTTCCAGTTTCAGACTTTCAACCGTGGCACCATGCTGGCCCCATAAGTAACTTGTAAGCAGATGGAAAGAGGTAATCTCTGTTGTAACCAGGGACACAGCTGGCCTTGCTCCGGTAATATTAAAACTTCTAAAGGCCCAAAAGTACAAACACTATTCAGTCAGCAATACAAATCTGCAACAAAAATCCCCTACATACAGATAAGCCTCAGAACAATTTCTGTAATCAGAAGCAGTAGATTTATACAGGGTGTTCATTTATACAGATCTCTCCAATTTGATTTATTCTGATTACGTTTGTTGTTTTTTTTCAAGTTGCACAATTTTGTCATTTTTCAGTGGAGAATTCTAGACTTCCAACCATCCTGAAAGGCTCTCTTTGTAACCTTGCATATGATTGTGGTTTAAAAGTGGTGCTGTGGGTTTGTAATTAGTCTTTTGTATGTATGTAGATGTGAATAGGGTACAGAATCCCAGATGAGGGTCATTATATTTACAAAAGGCCAAACAACTAAGTAAGAAAGAGTGCCACAAAAGAGAAAAAGCTAATATATATGTATATATTATATATGAAAGGCTAATTTATATATTTCTGCTCCAGCAAGATCTGTAGGCAGCAATGATCTTTGGCTAGGATATATGCTAGAGAATTAATGACCATTTAGGGTTTGGTGCCTTATGGCTTAGCCTTAAGCCATTAGCACTCAGCTGGTCATTAAACATTAGGAAATGCAGTTGGCCTTACTCATTATTCCCCAAGCATCTGTTTTGGTTCAGATTTACAGGCAATCTTTTAATTGGGGGTCTGTGCACGTCTTGTCTGTTGCTGGCTCGTATCTGAGCCAGGACTGGATGCATCTCGCTTGGAGCCATTGACGAAAGTGAACCAATTGAAGCATGATTGAGACAACTGAAGTAATGGTAGTCAGTAAGCCCTGTGACCTGGGCAGCAATAGATGTTCCCGTCAGAAGTGATATGAAATTTCTCTGGCTAGGGTCACTCAGCAGGCCTGCAAAAAATTGGATCATCTTCCATATCAACCCAGGAAGCTGTATTGCTCCAAGTCAATCCATCAAGCTCAGTATTTTCTACTCTGGGGCTCCAGAAACACATTGCAATGCAGTAACAATGCAATACACATGTGTAATAGGAGTTTTGTGCCTCCTGTATGCCTGCCAGCAACTATAGCATAGAGGATGAAGCTACTTGAACCCTCCTGCAGGAGACTCAAAGGGGCCTACAACCTCCTTCCCCTTCCCAACTCACAACAAACACCCTGTGAGGTGGGTGGGGCTAAGAGAGCTCCAAAAAGCTGTGACTAGCCCAGCTGGTGTGTGTGGGAGTGCACAGGCTAATCTGAATTCCCCAGATAAGCCTCCACAGCTCAAGCGGCAGAGCGGGGAATCAAACCCAGTTCCTCCAGATTAGAATGCATCTGCTCTTAGCCGCTACGCCACTGCTGCTCCTTGTTTGTTCCATTGTGAAAACCATGCTACTTGCATGTTAACTTTCTCAGCTGGTCCAATAATGGCTCCTTTACTGCATAATGGTGGCTGCAGCTAGCTTTTCTTTGAATGCTGTGGTTGAAAACAGAAAAGAAAAGGCATGTATCTGGGAGGCACAAAACTTACCTTTATCAAAGTCACACACAAACATAGGTAACATAGATTGGAAGATGCAAAACAGCTAAAGTGGGAGTTGTGACAAAGAGCAAATTCTCCAATTTATTTTTATAAGAAATTCTCCTATTTGAACCTACTAAACTAAGGAATGTCAATTAGTATTACTGCAGTGGCCTTTAAATTTTCAAGATCTGGGAATTCCTTTAAACTTTCAAGGTCTGGGAACTCCATGAACTGCATGTGACCCATTATTCAAGCCCATGACATGAAGTCATATGATATCAGAATCAAGTTCTGATCAAGCAGATCATTCAAAAAGCACCCAAAGGGTGACTTATTGGAGGCCACCAGCCCAGCAGATGGGGCTCTGTGCCACCTGAGGTTGTGGGTTGAAACTTGCAGGTTGTTAAGCCCCTGCTCATTCAAATGCAGGCTGAGAGGGATGCTTTTGATTGAATGGGTTACAAAATTGTTCAGGCCAATCTTAAGAACATAGCCTTGAAAATTTAAGCTGGTTAGTACACTTCTGTATTGAAAAAAAAACTTAGAAATATTTGCAAAATCAAACTATCAGGTTGCCACCCTTTTCGTATCAAATAGTGGGGGCACCCCAAGCAGGGCCCTTTGCTGATGACTGGAGAGATCACATAGAGTCATATGGGAGTAGGCAGTCCTTCAGACAAGCTGGCCTCAAGTTGTACAGCACTTTTAAGATCAATACCAGCACCCTGAATTGGGACAAGAAGCAAATTCAGAACCAATGTAGATGAAACAAGACTCCAGAGATATACTTCCTATGATGGAGTCAGCATTCTGTCCAATGCATTCCATATCAACTGTCTCTTCAGACACTCACCAAGGGCAGCCCCACATAGTGTGCACTATGGTAATCTGTAGTCGTGCCGCGAGGTCAGCGTAAGAACGAGACGAGACGTGGTGATTTCATCTGGTGGAGAGCGCCAGCAACGGGAGCGCGGGTGTCCGTGTTCCAAGCGACTCTCCCGTATGCTGGTTCCTGGCACCTTTTATTATGATTCCGGGAGAGCGGGAGAGCGGGGGACTGAGAGATCATCATGTGATGCATGATCTCACCTGGCTGCTACGTGCGGAGAGGAGCATCGGCGTCTGGGCCTAATCCTCACCTGGGGGCAAGGCCATTGTCCCTTTGTCCGGGACACCCGGTGGTTGTGAGCCAGGTAGTTCATGACCTGTGACTCATCGGGGGATGAGGGGTGGGGGAGCGGTGCGACCAGAAGGCCGCAGGAGCGCCGGTGTGCCGGCGCTCTACTTACGGTGCTGCTGGGTCAGCAGTGCATCCCTACAGTAATCTAATCTTGATACCTGTATACATACTATGGCAAGATGTTTTTCGGCTCATCAGTAGAGTTGCCATGTCCCTGGTCACCAGGGAGGGATGAAGGTGTGACGGGGTAGGTTGCCAGCTGGAGGTTGGGCAACTCCTGGAATTTGGGAGTGGAACCTGGGGAAGGACAGGAGCTTCAGTGGGGTAAAATACCAGAGCCCATCCTCTGAAGCAGCCATTTTCTCCAAGGGAACTACCAGAAAGTTGGCATCCCTACTCACCAGCCAAAGCTGCTGAAAGGTACCTCTGGCAACTGCTGCCACCTGTTTATCCATTGAGATCCAGGTTAAGCAGCACTTTCAAGCTGTAAATCTACTACTACTACTACTACTACTACTACTACTACTACTAGTAGTAGTAGTAGTAGTAGTAGTAGTAGTAGTAGTAGTAGTAGTAGTAGTAGTAGTAGTAGTAGTAGTAGTAGTAGTTGTTGTTATTATTATTATTCAACTTAATAAACCATCCTCCCCCAAAGGGCTCAGTGCGACACCATCCAGAACAGGAGATGTCCCCATTTCCTGGGTCAGACTCTCCTCCCACCTAAGCTCATTAGCCCTCATCCATCCCAAAACTGACACCAGACTAGTTCATGGTTTCCATAACCTCCCTGGTATTTGCTGGAAGCACACGATAGAGCAAAGTCTCATCTGTAGATTGGTCCCAGGCCCATAACTAGTCCGGAAATGAGAATGGAATGGATCCAAACAATCCACTTCATTCAGAAAGCCTAGCCACCCCTTCTGCAGTCTCCTTGCTCTAGAATGGTGCATATGAGACTGAATGATATAGATTGATTGTCAAATATGTTCAAAAATGTGTACTTTGACAAGAAAAGTTTGGTACGAGCACACATAAAATGGCACGAAAGTAGAGTACTGCCTGTTCATTTCACACAAAGGAGAACCAGAACCAGAAAGGGATTTTTCAGGTCAGAACAGCAGGAATGAGAAACTTGAAATCCTCCCTAATTACAGAGTCATACCTGTAAAATTCTCATTGACAGCAGTATGAAGAGTTTTGCTAAGAAACAGGTAAGCACAAAAGTACGGATTTCAGATTTATTCTCTTCAATGCGCTTGCATAGAGGAAAAACTGCCATCAAAAGTGAAGCTAGGCATATAGAACAGATCATGACAGACACCTTCGCCTGCGCCTAAGGCATAGTCTGTCTCCAAGGAATAGAATTAATGGTCTGGTGTAATGTTTTCTATTGTAGATAATTTTACACAGCCTGTCCTATCTAGGAGTACTGACTGCAGTCCAAATTGAGGTCCGTTTGCTCTTCCTCCTCTCTCTCTCTTTCACTCATCAGTTGTTTTTTTGTGTACAGTATAGAATTGAGTATACGCCCTTGAATATTTCATGAAAGAAAACGATTGTGTACTTATAAACATTAAGACGCTTCTGAAATCCTCCTCATCCTACTTTCTCTCAGATTTTTGAAGTTCCACATGACACAGCTGCTAAGATTGCCTGTCTCCAGGTAGTGAGTGGGAATCTGGAATTCCAACTGATCTTCACACTTCAGACGTAGTGACCCTGGACAAAATGGCTGCTTTGGAGAATGGACTGTATCGTATTGTATAACACTGAGGTCTCTCCCCTCCTCAATCTCAACCCCTAGTTGGCAACCCTAATATTATTCATTTATTGTGTAATTTATCTAGAATTTTTATACTACCTCTCCAGGAACTTGAGGCAGCTTATAAAATGAAAATAAATAAATAAAATGTTAAGAAGCATTCATTAACATTTAGGTTTTTTTAAAAAAAAATGGTTTTGTGGCCATGAGTAAAGATGCCCACCTTTCCAGAAATAGTTTGGCTAGCTAACCTCTGGCAGCCCAATATTAAGAGAAAGGGGCATTGTCACCTGCACCCTGTAGATTCCTTTCCTCTCTTTGCCTGACTTTGGACAGGAAAGGGTGTGATAGAAATAAACTAACCAATAAATAAATACAGTTGGAAGCTGAAGGGAAATAGGGAAAGGGATGCTGAGATCAACTTGGGTCCTGGCATAATGGAAATTTGCCCCGCTGCTCTGTTGGGGATTTTGATATCAAGCAAAGACTCATAGGTGAAGGGCTCATCATGCAGAGCACATCAGAGGCAGAAGAATCCTTCTGCCGTATCTCAAACCAAACATTTTCCTTTGGAATCCACTGCACATCATCAAGGGTAGAACACAATTATTGAGGATTCCAGCTATTGGAATGTGTGCATCTGATCTGAGCGTACATAATCACACTAGAAAGAAGAGGGGAAACAACTGAGAAAGGACAAAAAAGGTTAGAAGTAAAGTTGGGAAAAGAAATAGAAAAAGTGAAGGGAGAGAACAGAAGAGAAGAGCTAATTCTGACATTTTCACCGCTGCTGTTTCGTCATGAAGATTTTGCTCCTCCTTAGCAAAACCTTAGCATTGGCTTTCAGTTGAATTCCGAATCATCTTCAAGGTGTGGGTGTTGACCTTTAAGGCCTTACGTGGCCTAGGATCCTCGTACCTTCGGGACCGCATTACCCCATATGTCCCAGCTCGGCCTCTGTGCTCAGCAGAGGCCAATTTACTGGAGGTCCCCGAGCCCTCAATGACGCGGTTGGCCTCCACTCGGGCCAGGGCCTTTACGGGCCAGGGACCTTGGGGAATTCCGCAGGGCCTGTAAGACTGAGTTATTCCACCGGGCCTTTGGGGAGACCAGCCGCTGAAGGTGCCCCAGTTCCCTTCCCTTTGCTTCCGATGGGTCCCTAACACTGCCGGGACCCATTATCCTCTCCTTATTTCTTTTAGGAGGGTCATGTAAGGGTTTCGTGGGTCGCTACTCTGGGTTATAATTGCTGTTTATATTGTATTTATGTTTTTATATATGATGTTTTTATATATGATGTTTTATATTGTGCACCGCCCTGAGCCCTCCGGGGATAGGGCAGTATATTAAATCTAATAATAAATAAAATAAAATAAATAAATAGTATAGTGTGAGGTTATCTTACTGCCTCTTGGAATCTTGGGAACTTTGCACAAATCAGTCTTCCCCCCTCCCCACTCCTCTTCATGTTGCGTGCAGGAGTGACTTTGCTAAATAGGCCTGATCTAAATTATATCAAGGGTATCTGCAACAATAATTGAAAGGGCAACATCACCCAGGGATCGCTGTAGACCCCTTCTTGGCTAGCTGGAAGTGAAAATCAGCACAATTCAGATTTCACTGTTCCTCTCCCCCCACCCTTGGAATATTGAACATTGTTAACTAAATGCATACACTGTCTGTCATAAGGAAAGGGTACTGGTGATTAGAATGTCTTGGTAAGATTTGGCATGCAGGGATCTAGAGGGAAGAAATGACTGCTTATAGCTGTCAGCCTAGAACTGGAATCTGGTCTGTTCACACCAGTGAATCCATTGGGCAGACTCGAAAAGAATCAGTGCCAGGGCAATAGGTAATAATAATTAATACCGAACAGTTATTTTATATAATATGTATTAATAAATCTACTCTAGAGGTTTATTTTTGGGGTATGGGAGACATTGCTCATTCCTGAAAGGTAGGGGAGCAATTCTTAAGGTGGGAGCAGCAAGAAAGAATAGGGAAGATGAAAGGAGAAAAAATAGGTTTTATAAAGGGGCATAGTGGGAACAAAGAGGAGTGGAAAATGTCACAGAAATGCCAACAACAACAACAAAATAAAGATGAGAAGAAGGAGAGGGAAGGAGAAACCAGAAAGGAATCAGAGCAGGGGTGGTGGTAGTGGTAGGGGCAGGGGGAGACTCATTTAGTACCCAAGGAAAACAAAGTTGAAGAGGTACACAGTGAATAAAGACTGTAAATAATGATACAGAATGGTATTTCTTCTGACTGGAAGAAAATGCACATCAGATAAATATGCAGGCCCAGCATCCTGAAGAGAACAAACCCAATACCACACTTTCACAAAGGGGATGAGTTTGATGGTTTGTAGCACACAGTTGTGCATGACACACAGCCCCACTCAGCTGCCCGACACAGAGAAATCAAGACTGTTTCACCTAAAACAAAGTTAACCCTGTTTGATGGGAAAAAAACTTTGAGTGCTGCTGATTTTGGGTAGTTGGTGAGTCTGTGTGTGAAAAGTTGCAGGTGGAAAAGAGGGTCAATAGCAAAATGCAGAAAACGCCCTTCCTAAAACCTTCCATCTGCGCCTTTGGCAACTGGGATGTTAACTTTCCCCAGTTGATTCATGAGCAGGACATCATGGTGTTCTTCCAAGAGTATGATATATTGCAGATAAAGCCCTTCCCAGCTCTGATGTTAAGGCTACTTGGCAAATTCCTTTCCAGGGGCTTTATGTTGTCACTTCTGAATCACCCTGTGAGTCACTCGAAGCTCAAGTGGTCAGAGATTATTGATTTTGGAGGGCTTTTTGATGGAAACTTCATAATAGCAGCGTAATATCCTTGATGTGTGGTTTGGGCCAGTGTCACCAGAGAGGAATTCTTCAGCTGTGAGCTCATAGTCTGGCCTTTGGCAACCAAGCTTTTAATATAGCATAAAATAAGCAGAGCCATTCATTTTGCTAATGGGCTTTGCTGTGTGCCCCTGTTTGTTACAGCAACTTCCAAATAACTTGCCATCAATATTGTAAAATAATAACAACAACAACAACTGGAACTCTGAAAAGGAAACTGAAACACTGTTTTTAGCTACTCAAGAGCAGGCCAGTAGGACAAATACGATCAAGGCCTGAATAAAAAAATTCTCAGATGATGCAAAGTGAAGACTGAGCAAGGAAACTGAGACCCCTTCCACACATGCAAAATAATGCGTTTTCAAACCACTTTCACAACTGTTTGCAAGTGGATTTTGTTATTCCGCACAGCTTCAAAGAGCACTGAAAGCAGTTTGAAAGTGCATTATTCTGCATGTGTGGAATGAGCCTGACAAAACTGTAGATCATGTACTCAGCTGTTTCTGCAAAAAAAAAAAAATCACCCAGATTGAGTACAGAGGCACAACTCAGTGACCAAATACAGGCTGAGTTTACAGCTTGTTTCTTTTCCTTCTATTTTGATCATCATCCATGGTATTATGAACCATCAAACACTTCAGTGCAAATGGGAATCTCATTGCCCAACCCCAGCCATTCCCTTAGCTGCATACCTATGGTAGTATATGATTGTTTTCAAATCAAGGCTACAGTGCTCAATTGTGTTGCATCTGGTATTTTGCAAATGGCCCAGATGTGCATATACCTTGACCATAGGAGCATCTTTCCTAAAGGGTCAGAACCCTATGCTTACTAGTGCTTAGGGCAAGTATTATTGGGACTGTAGAATAAGAGTTTGGATTTATACTCCCCTCCCTTTCTTTCCTGTGAGGAGACTCAAACTTCTTTCCCTTCCTCTCCCCACAACAGACACCTTGTGAGGTAGTTGGGGCTGAGAGAGTTCTGAACAGACTGTGACTAGATCAAGGTCACCCAACAGGTTTCATGTGTGGGAGTGGAGAAATAAATCTGGTTCACCAGATAAAACACAGCCCCGGAATTACCCAGGGCTGATGTTGTGGTTGGAGGAGAAGCGAGCGAACTCGGACCCGGCACACTGAGTGAGTGCAAGTCTGGGCCCAAGTCACATGATGAGGGAGGGGCATGGTGCACTTTAAAAGGTGGTGCTGGCAAGGCCCCTTACAAGGCTGCCAAAGAGCGGATCCAGCCCTCCCACCCCTGAAGTAAGAGTAGTTGTGTTAACTTCTGTATTTATTTGTTTTGTCACCAACCTGGCATGTCTAAGCATAGGGGCACATCCTTTTTTTAATTCCAGAAATGATACAGTAAAGGAAATAAAAAAATATCAGAGATAGATAGGTTGTTGTATCCAGTCTTAACTGATAAGGCATATCCTGTTCTTATTTGTGGGAGGCTGAGCAGCAGTGGAGAAGACTTGGCCAGGAAGAGCAGAGTGACCTGCTGATGTTCATTTTGGAGGGCTTTTCTCAAAGCCATAGCTTTTAAAACAGTGTATTTTAACAGGGGTTATCTCTTTTTCTCCTTGTAATGGTCCTGTGAGCTAAGGCTGCTGAATCTGGAAGGTGGGGCTTAACAGGGGTTAACAGAGTTCATCGCTTGTTCCTCTTTGTCCTGGCCTCCTGAGAGGTGGGGCTTTAGTTCAGTCTCTGGAACCAGCGGTGCGTGCCTAACGGCGCGCGCAATTTTAATTTTTTTTAATTAATAAGGACATATTTGTCAGATAGTATGTGCAGATAGCTCCAGGGGGGCACTGACTAAAAGCTTAATATTTAAATATCTAAACAAATCAGATATGAAGGCAGAAAGCCAGCAGGGGGATGGGGGCTTTCCAGTGTTTTGCACTGAGTGTCACATGTATGACTGTCTGCCACTAGGACAGAAGTCGTGGGTGTGCCCTCGCTGCAATGAGCTCCTGGCACTCAAGGAACGTGTGCGTTCTCTTGAAGCCAAGGTGGCAGACCTGGAGAAGTTGAAAGAGGCAGAGAGGGTGACAGACGAGGCTTTCAGGGACCTAACAGCCGGGTCCCACTCCCAAGGTGACATCTCTTCAGATGTCATGGAGAATGAAGGTCTTGGGGACAGAGGGTGCCAGTCTGAGGTGGGGGAAGATGCTCCCTTAGATGGGATCCCTTCCTTAACTGGTGATCAGCTATCCTCTCGCACTGAGGATACCTCTCGGGGAGGTGGGAGGCTCCTTGTAGTGGGTGATTCGATCATTAGAAATGTAGAGAGTTGGGTTTGTGAGAGGCGTGATGACCGCATGGTGACTTGCCTGCCTGGTGCGAAGGTTGCGGATGTCACGCTTCGTCTAGATAGGCTTTTAGACAGCGCTGGGGTGGAGTCAGCAGTTGTGGTCCACATTGGCACCAACGACATTGGGAAATGTAGCCGGGAGGTTCTGGAAGCTAAATTTAGGCTGCTAGGAAACAGGTTGAAGTCCAGGACCCCCAAGGTGGCATTCTCAGAAATGCTACCCGTTTCACGCGCAGGGCGAGCTAGGCAAGAGGAGATACAGGGTCTCAATGCGTGGATGAGAAGGTGGTGTAAGGCAGAGGGTTTCAGATTTGTCAGGAACTGGGGAACCTTTTGGGACAAGGTAGGCCTGTACAAACGGGACGGGCTTCATCTTAACCAAAGAGGAACCAGGCTGCTGGCGCTCAACATTAAAAAGGTGGCAGAACAGCTTTTAAACTGATCACTTGGGGAAAACCAACAGGAGCTGAGGTGACTTCGGTTCGGAATACAGTATCTATGGGGATGCAGACAGAGAGGGAGGTTTTTCTAAATCAACCACATACAAGCGAGGAACATAGCAATGTGCATGTGACAAGGGATAGTGTCTACAAAAGACTTGAGGGTAAAGCACATAAATCCCAGGTTAAGGACAGAGACAGGGTATACAGGTGTCTCTATGCTAATAGTAGAAGCATTCGACCTAAAATGGGGGAGCTGGAGTACAGAGTTTTGAAGGAGGACTTTGATATAGTGGGCATTACAGAGACATGGTGGAATGAGGAGAACCAGTGGGATGCTGTTATACCAGGCTACAGGCTCTATAGGAAGGATAGGACAGGGCGCATTGGGGGTGGAGTTGCCCTTTACATCAAAGAGAGTATAGTATCACATAAAATAGACAATGCAAGGGGGACTGGTTCCCCTACAGAATCACTGTGGATATCAATACCAGGTGTGAAGGACAGTTTAATATTAGGAATATATTATCGTCCCCCTGACCAAAGCGCACAAGAGGATTCTGAGATGGAAAAAGAAATTAGAGAGGCCAACAAAAACAAAAATGTAGTGGTAATGGGTGATTTTAACTATCCCCATATAAACTGGAAAAATGCATGTTCAAGTCATAGTAAGGAGAGAGCATTCCTGGATATGCTAAATGACTGTGGCTTAGAGCAGATGGTTGTGCAACCAACCAGGGGAGAGGTGATCCTAGATCTAATTCTAAGTGGGACCCAGGACCTGGTGCAGGAAGTCAGTGTTGTTGAGCCGATAGGGAACAGCGACCACAATGCTGTCAGATTCAGTATCTCAGCATGCGAACAAGTGGCAACTACTAATGTAGTTACATTCGCCTTCCGAAAGGGAAATTTCTCAAAGATGAGGGGGATAGTGCGCAAGAAGCTGAAAGGGAAAATCAAGAGTGTCAAAACTGTCCAGGATGCTTGGAGGTTATTTAAAAACACAGTAATAAAAGCTCAGCTGGAATGTGTTCCACAGGTTAGAAAAGGCAGCACCCAGTCCAAAAGAAAGCCACCATGGTTAACAAGAGAGGTTGAGGAAATTATCAGAAAAAAGAAAATGTCTTTTAGACAATGGAAGTCCAGTTTGACTGATGAAGAATATGAGAGGGAACACAAATGGTGGCAAAAGAGAAGCAAGTTAGCTGTAAGGGAGGCAAAAAAGGATTATGGCTGCGAACATCAAGACCAGCAACAAACAGTTCTTCAAGTACATCAAAAGCAGGAAGCCAGCAAGGGAAGCGGTAGGCCCATTAGATGACAAAGGAACAAAGGGTGTGCTAAAAGATGGCAGGGAGATTGCAGAGAAGCTGAATGAATTCTTTGCATCTTCACCCAAGAAGAGGTGAGGAAAATTCCTGCACCTGAACCAAGCTTCTTAGGAGGCGAATCCGAGGAACTAGCGAAGATAGTGGTAGACAAGGAAGAAGTTCTGGCAGCCATTGATAAACTAAATGCTACCAAATCCCCTGGCCCAGATTGCATTCATCCAAGAGTTCTTAAAGAGCTCAAGCATGAAATTGCTGATCGTCTCACTTTAATATGCAACTTATCCCTGAAATCAGGCTCCATCCCTGAAGACTGGAAGATGGCCAATGTCACACCAATCTTTAAGAAAGGATCTAGGGGGGAAATTACAGGCCAGTCAGTTTGACATCTGTTCCTGGTAAATTAGTAGAATCTATCATTAAAGATAAAATTATAAAACATGTAGAAAAGCAAGACCTGCTGAGAAAGAGTCAGCATGGCTTTTGCAGAGGCAAATCCTGTCTTACAAACTTACTAGAGTTCTTTGAGGGTGTAAACAGGCATGTGGACAGGGGTGAACTGGTGGACATTGTCCACTTGGATTTCCAAAAGGCTTTTGACAAAGTTCCTCACCAGAGACTGTTGAGAAAACTCAGCAATGAAGGAATAAGAGGGGAAGTCCTCCTATGGATTAAAAACTGGTTGAGAAACAGGAAACAAAGAGTGGGTGTAAATGGGAAGTTCTCACAATGGAGAGATGTCGGAAGTGGTGTCCCCCAAGGATCCGTTGTGGGGCCAGTGCTCTTTAACCTATTCATAAATGACCTGGACGTAGGGGTGGGTAGCATGGTGGCCAAGTTTGCAGATGATACCAAATTATGTAGGGTGGTGAGAACCACAAAGGATTGCGAAGAGCTCCAAATGGACCTGGATAAATTAGGTGAGTGGGCTCAGAAATGGCAAATGCAGTTCAATGTAGCAAATGTAAAGTGATGCACATAGGGGCAAAAAATCCAAACTTCACATACACGCTACAGGGGTCAGTGCTATCAGTCACAGACCAGGAAAGGGATTTAGGCGTCTTAGTTGATAGTTCCATGGGAATGTCAACTCAATGCATGGCAGCTGTAAAAAAGGCAAACTCTATGCTGGGGATCATTAGAAAAGGAATTGAGAATAAAACTGCAAAGACTGTCATGCCCTTATATAAAGCCGTGGTGCGACCGCACTTGGAGTACTGTGTCCAGTTCTGGTCGCCGCATCTCAAAAAGGGTATTGAGGAGATAGAAAAAGTGCAGAGAAGGGCAACAAGGATGATTGAGGGACTGGAGCACCTTCCCTATGAGGAGAGGCTGCAGCGTTTGGGACTCTTTAGTTTGGAGAGGAGGCGGCTGAGGTGGGATATGATTGAAGTCTACAAAATTATGCATGGGGTAGAAAATGTTGACAGAGAGAAATTTTTCTCTCTTTCTCACAATACTAGAACCAGGGGGCATACATTGAAAATGCTGGGGGGAAGAATTAGGACTAATAAAAGGAAACACTTCTTCACGCAACGTGTGATTGGTGTTTGGAATATGCTGCCACAGGAGGTGGTGATTGCCACTAACCTGGATAGCTTTAAAAGGGGCTTGGACAGATTTATGGAGGAGAAGTCGATTTATGGCTACCAATCTTGATCCTCCTTGATCTGAGATTGCAAATGCCTTAACAGACCAGGTGATCGGGAACAACAACCGCAGAAGGCCATTGCGTTCACATCCTACATGTGAGCTCCCAAAGGCACCTGGTGGGCCACTGCCAGTAGCAGAGAGCTGGACTAGATGGACTTTGGTCTGATCCAGCTGGCTTTTCCTTATGTTCTTATGTTCTTATGACTGTTTTTAGCTGGGACTATTATTACCTTAATGTGGGAGGGGGAGTTGGGATTGCGCTCACATCTGTCTTTTCCCCAGCATAGACTTGCCCTGCATGGTTTCCATTCCTTCAGCTCACAGATGAAAGGCAGATACCCCAATTTGCTATTTCCCACTTTGGTGGAGGTCAACTTCAAAACATAAAATAAACAGGATGCATAACTCTTCTGGGGCATCTGTGAAGGGGTCCCAGCTATTCATTTACTAGCTGATCTGAGACCCCTGATCATGGGGTAATACCAAGACCTGAGCGGAACTGACTCTGCTTCCAATTCACCTTCCTGAAGGAGAACAGCTCATAGTTTTCGTGCCTCTGATCATTGCCAGCAGAAGCCAATTGAGAAACGGCATCCCTAGACATAATGAGGCTATGACGGGACCTCACAACTGAGTCGGATAAACCCTGCTGTATCCAGAAATACAACCAGTCATAGATTATTCATGACAGTGCTTGGCAACGTCCCTAGATGACTTTTGTAGTTTTTAATACAATATGTGGTAGAGTAATACACCTCTTAGGCAATTGGAAGATACAAGAATCTACTGAGTGTTAAACCTTTCATCCTATCCACTTACTATTAAGTGATCAAAAAAAAATCCAAGAACACGGTGCTAGCCTTAATGGCACTTTTGAACAAGAGAACATTGTAGTAGAAATATTAAAACAGTACTTTTGGCATCCTCTGTGCGCCTTATTGGAGTCAGCTCAAGATGGGAACAATGAACCATAACTATCTTTCTTATGCATTTTTTTTCCAAGTGACTTTAAAAAGACTCTTATACCTTGTAATTAATTAGCCAACTTGGGAAATCTGCCATCGAAATAAATGAAGTTCAAATAGTCTTCCTGGCTAGATGGCATTTGTTAGGAGATCTTTTCTGAAGACTATTAAAACATGCATGAGAAACTACCAATTACTTAGCCCAGTGAGAGTTTCCTACAGTGCTAAAAAAAAAAAAAGCCAAGGGAATTATCATACAATAATAAAATACAATAATAAAAAAAAAACATGGAATTTGTTACCTAGGGCCTGAGCCTATGTACTCTTGAAAATGTTAGATGGTAGGCTTTATTTCTAATTAAGTTGATCAATGTACTTCAGTATCAGTTTAAAGAGTGGATTCCAAATTGGAAAAAAATAATAATGTATTTGCATGAAATGTTCTGAGCTTCAAGTCTCAAAGTGACATTGGGAAGTTCACAAGGCTATTTGATTTCTGTACAGAACTGCTTTTTTTTTTTAAAAAAGTACTGTAGTTGAGGAGAAGAAGATAGCCTTTTAAAAGATAGAATCTCCTGCCATTCCCTAAAGAAAGAACTAATTTTGCATGATGTTGACTTCAAGGTCACTTGACACAAATTAGCATGCTCAGTTTTCATAAACTGGTGGGAAAGGCTATTTTGATAATTCAAGATAAATACCACTAGTCTCATAGCAATATTCCTGGAGAAGATAGTTTCTGGTGGGTATCCATGTTGGTCTGCAGTAGAAGATCAAGATTCAAGTACAGTAGCACCATAAAAACCCAGAAGATTTTCAGGTTATAAGATCCAGGTTATAAGTTTATAACCTGACGATTTCCAGGTTATAAGATTTCCAGGTTATAAGGTTATGAGATTTTCAGGCTATAAGTATGAGCATGGGATTTATCATCGATGGCCAGTCTTTAGCATGGATGTTCCTTGCCAGTAGTAACCTCTGGGAGTTGATGATTCAAGGGCCCCTGTTTTCCCCATGTCTACACTAATATTGCACAATACCAAACCAATGAAACACAAAGCTGCGCAGGGAAAGGAAGGAAGGAAGGAAGGAAGGAAGGAAGGAAGGAAGGAAGGAAGTGATCTGGCTTGTATAACAGAAACATGGCTGGAATAAAATCATGTGGTGTGTCTGTCCCAGTTAACACTGCCTGATGATGCAGTCCTTCACCAACCCTGTGCAACTGGCTGGAGAGGAGGTGTAGCTATTGTCCTCCATGGGCTTCTCTACTTTTGCTGACACCCAATGCAAATTGTCAACGACATTGGCTGTATGATCCTTACATTAGGGTCTAAGGATAGGTTAGACATTCTTGTTGTTTACCAGACACCTAACCCTAACCCTAACCCTCACGGCACCCTCTGTATTTTGGCAGAAGTACTATATACGTGGAAACTAATCATTCTGGGAGACATTCTGGATCTCTTGAGCTCTTCTGCACTCAAGTCAGGAAGGACTATGCCGTTACCTGGGGATTCCATCTTGACCGTGTGTCAAAAGTCCATGGGAGAAGTTCCAACCCTGAGAACTAAGGTAATGATGGACTTTCTCATGCTGCAGCTTCAAGAATTGCCAACATATCCTGGAGAATGGCAGCAGAAGGGGGTGGAGAGATATCTTTCCCCACTGGAATTTCCCAAGCCCCAGAGAGCTTGGAAAGCATTGGTAGGGAACACTTTTGCCACAAGTTTTGGGTTTTTTTTGCCAAATCTCTCTGAGCCTGCTTTTGCCCAGCCTCTCTCCTTCCTCCTCCCCTCTGCTGGCTCCCAAGTGCACATTGGATTAGGAAATGGAGGGGGGGAAAAGAGATTTTTACCCCCCCCCCCCCCCCAAAAAAAAAAGCTGGATGTTATTTGGCTTCTTTGGGACCAGGTGTATCCAACTTTTCTGAATACACTTTTTTTTAAAAAAAATCAGTAAATAAAAATCCTGAAAGAAGCCAATATGACTCTTTTCAGGTTTTTCTGTGATTCGGGTTTACCTGAACTACCAATCCTAGTTCAATCCTGATGGAAGTTGTTTTTAGGCAGTTGGCTCATGATCAACTCAGTCTGATGCGTGTGTATCCTGCGTTTATTCCTTTGACTTTCTATGTTTCTCATATTCTGAATGTTTAAAGCCTGATTGCTATAACCGCACCATGCCTTTCCAGTCTTACTCTCCAAAGAGCGACAAAGCGGGAGGGCAGCAGTTGAGCTTACTGTCCCCACAGGGTGAAAGACCCCAAAGTTCAAAAATATAATAGATTGTTCCTGTACCAGCTAGTATGAATGATGCAGGAGACACAGCAATGAGGCAGAGCCTCTAAATAGCAATGCAGATGCAAAATACTAAATGTACAAATCCAACTAGCAGGAGATACTTCTTAATATGGGTTGATAGCATAGGCTACTACCCAGGGAGAAGCTGGTATAATCCAGGAGTAAGGGAGCAAATCACCATCACAAGGCAACAGCCCAGGATGGCCACAGTGCTTTTCTGAGCATCAGGAACCTGAGGGACTGGGGCTTGAGACCTTCTTCCTTCTGTATTCCTATCAACAGAATGCCAACTGGGTTCAGAAGGATAGAAAATGGCTTCCAGGTTTACATTTATTTATAGTAGGGTGGGGTTTAGAAATGTCATGAAACACTGGCATGGCATGGCCCTGTGATGGACAGAAGGCTGCTCTGCCCCAAAGGGAAAATCCCACTCAGATGAGCCCACAGTAGTGCAGTGCTACTCCAGCATCCAATCACCTTTCAGAAAAAAGGGTGAGATGTTAGAAGGGATACAAGAGAAGAGGAAGTTTTCCGACTCATAGAGAGAGAAGTGACAGCTCAGGTCTGGCTCAGAAAAACTGAAGGGGAGCTCTGACTGGTAGTGTAGCAGAGTGGTTTAGCTCTATCTCAAGAACAGAAGAGAGTGTACAATTGTTAGGCCTATCTCTGGTGATCAGGAAACCTTGTGCAATTTAGCCTGACTGGGAAAAAGACATGCAAGTGTGGGTGAAATCCTGTGTGTGAGAGAAGATCCAACCTAACAGCTCATCCATAAACGTCTGTTTGTGCCTGAAAGCATTATAGGAAAGTCTTCCAGCTCTCTGAAGTCATAACATTTGGTGCCTCAGCCAGGTTTCTGCTTTGTCTATCTGGAGACCAGTGCTGCTGGTTTGTACCTAGCAGCAGTGAACCCAAACCCTATGCTCTTGCTACCTGTAGAACGCCTGGAAACTGAGAGGAAAGTTTATAGTTGAAAGTGAACCTAGATCCCCAAAATCTTAGGAGGCTACATTCATCCCCTCAGTAGGACAAAAGGCTTGTTTTACATATGATGATTATGTAATCAAGCAAAAAAAATTGACAAAGATCTATGGGTTGATTAAAACAATAACTAAGGTAGAGATAAGCTTTATTCTAGAAATGTTTTGTTGAATATGGTGGAAGCAGAAAAGCAGAAGCTGTTATTATATATGATTATAGCTGCCAGGCTGTTATACGCTCAAATGCGGAAAGATCACAGAATTCCTTCATCAGAATACTAGATATTTAAGCTAATCGATTTTGCAGAAATGGATAAACAAACATCTTTGATCGAAATCCAAGTTGGGAATCAAAAGCAGGAACTTGGGAGCCTTTAACATCTTACCTTAAAGCAAGGTATCCCTTATTACCTGTCTCAAGCTTTGCGGTATACAAACAAATTCAATGGGAAATATTTTTGACTAGCCTAAACAGTTAAGTTAAACTGTATTGTAGTATTTGTTACTCCTTTGCTTAGTAATTTAGAGATAACTCTGTCTAATAAGCTTGAAAAGCCCAACGGCTCAGCAAAGAGAACTTAATTTCTATCTAGATAAAGTTTGCCAGTAAATCTTAAATTAAACAATGGAAGATTTGTATTTGGGAAAGGTTGGAAGTCTTTGGAAATTATAAATGCCAATGTATATAAGTGGTGTTTTATTTGTTAATCTGTGCGGATGTAAACAGGAATTTAAGACTTTGTTTTAATTTTATTATTCAATAAAAGTTAGGATCGAAAAAAGGAGAAAAAAGGAGAAAAAAGGCTTGCCACAGCCCCAATTTATTCTAGGTTTTATCCAGCAAGGGCCAACAAAACAACAGCTAGGAACCAACTTTCATGCCTGCCTCTGGAAATCTCCTTTGATTTGTCCAGGCCAAAGCCAGCCGGTGCTTTCAAACCCCAGTTGGGGTAGCCTTTTCTTTCCATTGTCAATGATATGTCTTGCATTGTATTCTTATAATTACTTTATCAAAGCCTGTAGAATCCTGTGACCCAAAGAAGCAAAGGAAATAGAAATTTCAGCCTAATAGAGAACGTCTCTCCGTCGCCGAGAGTAGAAAGGCACAAAGAAGGCTTGTGGTCTCTCAGAACTTTTTTCCCCCCATTTATGTATGTTTCCATTAATGCAGTAGCATCTCAGAAGTCACACCAAATAATTAGAAATGAGTGAGAAATTATAGTCGGAGGATGTTGAAAGGCAGAGAACTGAAAGAGGTAGATAAGCAAACGGAAAGCTTTCAAGTTTTCTTTGCAAGGATACTCCTTGGGAGGGAGGCAGGAGGACTCCTTCAGAATCCCAAGCACCCACTGTCCTGTTTCAATATAGATATCCTTTCTCTTAGTGAGAGGTTATGAATCAGGGATAAAGCACCTGTTTTGCCTACAGCAAGTCCCTGGTTCATTCCCCGGCATCTCTGTTTGACAGACCATTGAGGAAGACCTTTCTCTGTTGGAGGTTCTCTGCCAGTCAAAGTACTGAGCAACAACCACCTTGGCTTAAAGCAGCTTCCTGTCAACTGGGTTGTGCATTTAGAGCAGAATGCACTATTATTTCATATTCAGGAGGGCCCTATGAGTGCGCTATGCTTATTTCATCACTATGTAAGCATTTTTAGAGTATTGACATCAAAGTTTGAATGGTGGTTATGGCTAGTGGTGGCCAAATATAGCTCAGCATGGGTGGGGGGAGGGGAGAGGAAGGAATGGAAAATAACACAGGGATGTGATAGAGATGGTCCTCCTTTTCATCTAATCACTCTTCAGAAAGCAGAAGCAGTCACTGAGGGAAATAACCTCCTTCCAGGAATGTCATGCCCCTAGAGACACCCTCACTATTTTCCTTATTTAAGCCTCGGTTGTACCTTCAGTTAGAGTGGGTTTAGTTGCCTTTTGTACAGTATTCTGTGGGAGGGAACCTTAGGTCATTTCTGCAAGTTGCACTTGTGGTCTTCTTCACATTGAGTGTACATTCCCTTTCGGATTCATTTTTTTGTTACATACACATTTTCCCCTCTTCCGCAGTCACCCTGCCGTCAGGTTAGAGAATCCCCATATTTTCCAAAAGCTCTGTGAGTGCAATTTTTCCTCTCCCTTCACAGAGAAATCAAAAGAGGTCAGCATGAGCTTAACTTTCTTTGGGTTTTCTCATTCCTCCCTACCTTCCCCCACCCACACCACAGCAGTTTCTCCCATGTTTTGGGCCACCACTTCAGAAGGATCAAAAGGGCTTTCATTTTTTTTCTTGTTTCTTGTTGAAGACAGTGAAATTGACTTGAAATTGACATGTTCTGGCAAACTAATGCTAGACCAGGGGTAGGGAACCTGCAGCTCTCCAGATGTTCAGGAACTACAATTCCCATCAGCCCCAATTGGCCATGCTGACAGAGGTTGATGGGAATTGTAGTTCCTGAACATCTGGAGAGCCGCAGGTTCCCTACCCCTGTGCTAGACCAAAGACAGCAGGAAAAAAAGGTGACAGGCAACCTTCCCAAATGGAGGTTGTGTAGAAACAACAAGGATGTGGTGGGCAGCAAAAGGGCAGATGGGCTTGGCAAGGGACACTTCTCTGTGCAAACAAAAACAATGCAGAAAAAACCCACTGTGAAGCAAACAACTGTGGGGTAAATAGTGAATGCATAAATAGCCAGCCATAGCCATTCCTACACCATCTATATCTACCTGAATAAAAGCATAAGTTAATGGTGTATACATTTTCATTAGGATCAGGTGGGAGTAGGGGGAGGGGAATATGACTGTTGATATATACCAAGCAGGACAACCCATGCCATGAAAGGGAAAGTTCAAATAGAAACAACAGGTTTATGGAAAAGGGATAATAGCCTTGTTCCCTCTTAAACCATCACCCAGGGAGACTGATTAACTTCTGTTCTATGCTTTAGAGCCTCAAGGGCACAGTCCAAAACATGCTACAGCCATTCCCATCAGCTTGGAGCTTCCTAATTTTTTCTTCAATATATTGTAGAAATAAATGGCGCAGGCTGGGTGGAACAGGCTGCCAAGTGACGTTAAGACCCTGCGGGAACTATCTCAGTTCCACAGGTCCTGTAAAACGTGGCTGTTCCACCAGGCCTTTTCCACCTAACTAGTCAGGTTAAATGACAGTATTGTCTTCTTTCAGCCTCCGGGAGGGGGGGAGTAGGGGATTTTATCGACATCTGTTTTAGTGTTGGTTTTACTTTTGTATATTGGTCTTAAAGTTTTTCATATTCATACTATAGTGAAATGTGTTGTTGTAACCCTCCCTGAGCCATTTGGGGATACAGTGGGATAGAAATCTAAAATATAAATAAATTATAAATAAACAAACAAACAAAATTCTTCCTAGGCACCTTTTTGGGGCTGTTACCAAGGCACATACGACACATTTGCATTATTGTTTGAGCCCATTATAGCTACGGTATTGGATTAACAAGGACTGATTTTCTCCCTGCATATAGTTTCAAAAAGTCAATCATGTGATAAATTCCAGTTTATAAGGAGCGCACAGTCTGAATTATGGCTACATCAGAACAACTAGATTGTGGCTACGCTCATGACAATTTTCTTCATTGCTGAAAAACCACACTCCTTTCCAGTGCTTTTCAGTGCAGGTTGTGAAAAGCTTTGCCGATTAACTTACAATATCCTCTCCTTCGATGAACGTTGATGATCTCAGAGGGTTAACAAACATGATGATTCATTACATAGTGGGACTTCCAAAAAGATTTGGAGAGCCTCTCGCCAAAGACTTAGAAAATAAAACTTACCGATCACAAGGTAAAAGAACAGACTTTCTTGTGGATTAATGAATAGTTAACTGAAAGTAGAGAAATGACACTAATGAACTATCCTCACAATGAAGGGAAGTTCTGGGACTGGTGTATTGAATTCAACTATTGAGCATCTTGAATTAGGGATGTGAAGTAAAGTGGCCAGATTTGCAGATTGTCTTTGATTATTCAGGACTACAGAAGTTAAAACAAACTGTGAGGATTCCAGGAAGGTGCCTTAAAATTGTATGAACTGGCAATACCTGGCAAATTTAATTAAGTGCAAAGGGATGCATACTGGAACAAAAAAAATCCTAATTTTGAATATATGCTGACACAGTTTGAATTCAAAGAGGCTAAGAAAGAAAGCAATCTCACAGTTGTAGTGGATTGCTGAATGAAAAGGTTGACTCAGCATGTGGTTGCAATGGAACAAAGCTCCATGCTGAGGACTGTTAGGAAAAGGGTCTAAATAAAACATCCAGTTCTGTAATGCCATGGTAGCACAAGTACATTTTGAATATTGTGTTCAGGTGTGGTCACCATACTTTAAAAAAATGAAATTACAGAGCTGGAAGCAATGTAGAAGAATGCAACTAAAATGGGTCGGAACATCTTTCCTATGAGGAAATTCTAAAGAGTCTGTGGGTTTTCTATTTAGTAAAAAAAAAGATTAAATGAGAACATGCTGGAGGCTTATAAAAATATTCGTGGAATGGAGAAAGTGGACAGTGGTAAAATTCACAGGTATCCAGCGGACGATAGATTCAGGAAAGCCTAAAAGGAGTGCTTCCCTCAGCAAATAATTACATTGTGGAATTCTTTGCCAGGGAATGTGATGTTGGACAGTAGCACAGATAACTTTAAAAAGGGAATTAGATTGATTTATGGAGGAGAGTTCCATAAGTGGTTAGGAACCATGATGACTAAAAGGAACCTACATATCTGGAGATGGTACACCTCTGAGGCCCATACTAGGAGGCACATCGTAGGAGGCCTTGGCTTCTCTGGCCTGTTTTGTTGACCTTTCAGTGGACTGTTTGGTCACAGGGTGGTTTACCAGATAGACCACTGGTTTGATCCAGCAGAATTGATTTCACCCACTATCTAGATGTGAAAGTCACCACCACGAGGCACAGGAAAAAGAAACTCCATCACATTCCCTGTGGAGCCGTGAAGGGGTTGGCAGGAGCTCAAACCAGACAACCGGGAGGCAAGGAACTCTGAGACTGAACAAACAAGCAGTTTGAGCTGCTGAAAATAGTATGTTCAACCTAAAGTCCACAATGCCTATTTCAACTCCAGCACTGAATCTAAAGCATATTTGGTGAAGTCCTAATCTGTTTGTGGAGATCATGTGCAAATAACTGATCTGAACTGAGCTCAGTGTGTATCCAGAAGCAGCAAGGGGAAAGGAGAGTCCAAGTTTCCCCACTCCCCTAGAGCTATCAGGAACATAAGGGAATCATGGGAAAAGCAGCACATCTTCCCTCAGTATTTACATTATTTACTGAATTTCCAGACCACTTTCCTATTAAAATATACCCCCCTCAAAAAAAAGACACTTCCTCCCTCTAAAATCACATTCAAAATGTGCAAAGTTTTGTTTTTGGCCATTTCCGCACGGGCGGAATATGGCAGCCTGGGGACGGCAAAAACGCCGTCCCCAGGCCGCCATTCGCACAGGGGGCGCAGCTGCTTCGCAGCCGCGCCACCCTCGCGCCGCCCGCCTAGCGCCGAGCCAGCGTTTTCAGAGTGTGCTGGGAAGCGCACTTTTCTGAAAACACCGGCTGGAAGCTCAAACCAGACAACAGGGTTTGTTCGGCACTTCCCGGCGCTCCCCCCCCCCACTCCCTGCCTTCACTCACCTGCTCTCCGGCCCTCCGGCGCGTCGCCGGGGCCTGGGGACACACACCCCTGCTCTGCGACACGGAAGCAGGCGCGCAGAGCAGGGGAGGCGTGTCCCCGGAGGGCCGGAGAGCAGGTGAGTCGACCGGGCGACGGCGCCCAGCGGCGCCGTCTTCCCGGTTCTTTCTGGGACCGTCCATGTGGACGGTCCCAGCGTCGTCGGGTTGGCGTCAGAAACGCTGACCCAAGCCCTTCCACCTCCGTGCAGAAAGGGCCTTTGTTTTTGTTTTAAAAAAAGAAGTCACATTTTAAAAGTTGGTCTTAATGACTCAGAGAGAGCCAGCACGGTGTAGTGGTTAAGGTATCTGACAAAGATCTGGAAAACCCAGTTCGAATTCTAATAGACACTTGAGATGGCACCTGCTATTGGGTTTCATTGACTCTACTGGTCCTCTAGTGAGATTGAAGAAGAGTTGGGATTTATTCCCTGCCTTTTTCGCCTGTAAGGAGACTCAAGGCGGCTTACAAACTCCTTCCCCTCCTCTCCCTACAACAGACACCTTGTGAAGTAGTTGGGGCTGAGAGAGTTCTCAAGGAACTGCAACTGTCCCAAAGTCACCAATAGGCTTCATGTGTAGGAGTGAGGAAAAAAGCCAGTTCACCAGATAAGAGACCACTGCTCATGTGGAGGAGTGGGGAATTGAACCCGGTTCTCTAGATTAGAGTCCACCTGCTCATAACCACTACACCATGCTGGCTCTCAATATACCCTCTTTCTGTAGTTGGATGCGTGCTCTTTCCATAGCCAATCAAAAGTGAGGAACAGCATTTTCTCCTTTCAGAGGGGAGAGAAGAACTTTCTTTTAAATTGCATTGGGACTTCAGTATTCAGACTCAGTTATTCTGCTTCCTTTTATACTGAACACTTAACAGATGGCATGCTTCCTATCACTCCGCTCAGCAATGATTGAAGCCAGTCTGGTGTAGTGGTTAAGAGTGATGGACCCTGATTGGGTAAATAGGGTTGTTTCCCTACCCCTCCCCATGAAGCCAACTTGGGCTAGCCACAGTTCTCTCAGAACTCTCTCAGCCCCACCTTCCTCACAAGGTTGTTGTAAGAAGGTGATTGTAAGTATTCCTTTTGGTAGAAAAAAGTGGGGGTATAAAACCAACTCTCCTTCTTCATCATTATCTTCTTTTAGTCTAAGTGATTCTTCCTCCAGTGTTAAAAGAGCCACTTAAGTTGGAAGGTTTCTTTGGTTGGAGGAAGCCTTCCCATTTTCTAAGCATGCCAATATTTACACTATTGTAAGGTTTTCAATAACTATTAGCTCCACCAGCTCTGCCAGCTAATTCTTATTTATTATTAGCTGGACACTTGACTCATTATTTTGTGCTTATGTCTTGAATTTTCTGATGCCTATTATCTGCATTTTGTTATCTGTTTCAATCTGTATTTTTGTAATTTCTGCAATTTTTGTGATTTTAATCCTTTTGTACCTTGCTGGTCAATGACCGTAAATAAACTGATCTGATCTGATCTGCTCATATTTATTTGAATTGTCTGAAAGATAGGCCAGAGTAGTGTAAATACACCAACCAATAGAGGCAATCTAAATGCATTCTCAGTTACTGCAGGGAGATCTGTCAGGTCCAATGGTTAGGGAAGTTATGTAGCTCTGTCAGAAATTTGGGTAGAAGGAATCCTTAAATTTAATCTTAATAATTGAGTAACTAGTTGACAGTTTTATTTTGTTTCAGTGACATTACCAGTAATTGTGTTTAGTTAGTGATGTACCTAGGGATATTAGCATGCTAGGGAATTAGTAGTTTAAACAAACGTAGCTCCTAATGAGGAAAGAGGGGCTAGAGCATCATAATTTGATGACATTATTCAGATATGCCCTAAACCATAAATATTTGCATAGTCAACGGAGTGTCTCCTATCAAAGTTTTGACATACGTTGCTGGCATTTTGCAACAAGACTTCATTAAATTAAACATGTGATTATTTCCACCATCGTTTGATCTCTGAATTCCCAGGATCTAATTTAGTACTTCCTAGACACAAACAAGTGTCTGTTTTTAAAAAAGAAAAAAAACTGGTGCGGAAAAAATAGTGGTACCCAGTTTACCAGATGGCAGTAGTTTCAATTTAAAATGAAAAGATGACCCCCCCCAAAAAAATCACGCCATTTCTGTCTTTAAATTGGGCCCTCAAAGAGCTAATAAATATTGTAGTTTCTATATACATATATTTTACATTTAACAGGTCACAAGGGGGAAAAACACCTTCAAGTATCGGTGGACTGAAATAGCATTAGCTCTTTACATATGTTTTACCATATTTGACAGATGAAAATGTTCATAGTTAAGGTCTGAGGATCTAGCAAAATGGTCACCTAATAGTGGGAATGTATCTGAACAGGTGAGCAAGTAGTAGCTGTGCTCACCTCTCCATGGTACGGTAATGGAAAGTTTCGTCAAGCAGTGGCCCTATAGAATTTTCAAGGCAAGAGGTGGTTTGCCATTGCCTGCCTCTGCATAGTGACCCTGGAATTCCTTGGTGGTCTTTCACTCAAGTACTAACAGGGCGGACCCTCTCAGCTTCTGAGATCTGATGAGATCTGGCGAGCCTGGGCTTTTCAGATCATGGGTTACCTCTCTTTGCTGACATTCCTTAGTGACCTTGGGCTTCCAGTCCTGAACAACTTGACAGTCTTGGCTTCGTCAGTTTCTAGGCAAACGAATAGTCATAAGCAGAACATAAGGATTGATTCAGTGGCTAACAGTGTAAAAAAAAAGTTGACTTCCATTTAACAGATTGGTGGTTCCACGCATCCCAAATATAACAGGCTGAGGAAGTTATTGATCTCATTTTGGGGAAGAACTTTGCACAGGGCTCTTCCCCAAAATGGGTTCAGCCTCAACCCTGGTTTTAGAAAAATCACAAAACTGGTGATCTTTTTCGAGAACCCGCGTAGAAGTCCCTCCCAAGTGAACAGCACGGAAGTGGCTTCTGCCTTACTTTTCCCACCTGCCCTCCACTTTCGCACCTCCCTGCAATGGGCCACACAGTTACTTTTGTTTCTGCTGCTGTCTGCCATTGGAGGAGGTGATACTTTCCATGGTTCACCAAGAATGGGGGGGGGGATTCTCTGACTGATCTCCCTTTAAATGTCCCAAGCAGGGAGGGGGGATTTTTAATAACTATTATTGTGGCTATAACCAATGCATAGCCACAGAGATACACAAAGGATTCTTACCTTTGTAGCTGCACATTCCTTGGAGGGGGGGAAGCTTTCTCGGGCAAAGGAGCCACAGCAATTACTTCCTGGAGGGGTGAAATCTCCAGAGAGAAGGCAAACAGTGGAAACATGTTCATTAATAATGGGTTACACATGTTATTAATGTGCTGAAAAGAAACCACCACTGTGAGTCTACCAAGTTAAAAAATGGTTATGGAAAGACAAGGAGGCTGCACATGGCACATTCACATGAATATTCCCTAAGGATGTTTGATTGTCCACTGGTTCTCTTTATAGCTTGTGAGCAAGGTATCATAATCACAATTTGACCAGCTGTTTGACTGCATTGAAACATCTTTTTTTTCAAAATCATAGTTGTGCCTAATGGATCACTGATTGACCACAGTTCCTCCAGGTCTTTGCTGCCTCCCTGTCTGCTGTTCCCTGTATTTAAATCATCTCCCAGTTAACATCTTGAAGCTAGAGATGCATCTTCCTGTGTCCCTTCTGGTTTATAAAATGATGCATAGGATAGAGAAAGTGGACAAGGAGAACTTCTTCTCTCTCTACCAAACTAGTAGAACTTGAGGCTATCCAATGAAGTTGGTGGGCAGTAGATTCATGACAAGCATAAGGAAACGTTTCTTTATACAACCAGTGATTAAAATGAGGGGTTTGCTGCCAGGGGATGTAATGATGGTGTCAGCGTTAAAAAGAAATTAGACAGATTAATGGAGAATGAGGATTAAAGGGAACCTGCACATTCATATACCTCTGAATGCCAGAAAGCAACATCAAAGGAAGGCTTCGGCCGCTATTCTCTGTTGTTGACCCACTATGGCAAGTAGTTGGCCACTGGGTGAGAAAGGATGCTGGACTAGATGGACCACTGGTCTAATTCATCAAGGCTCGTCTATGGTATTATGGCATAGACCAGTGGTGGTGAACCTATGGCATTCCAGATGTTCATGGACTACAATTCCCATCAGCCACTGCCAGCATGGCCAACTACAACTCTCAGGAAACAGTGCAAGGATGTATATATGAGTGTATCATATAGATCCGGACAACTGTTCATAAATAGTCTTTGCCCGTGGTGGTTCACCACCATAGGTTCACCACCACGGGCAAAGACTATTTATGAACAGTTGTCTGGATCTATATGATACACTCATATATACATCCTTGCACTGTTTCCTGAGAGTTGTAGTTGTATGATACCTAGGCAATCACATGATGAAGAGCTGCTCTGATTGGGTGCAACATGTTGCAATCATAATTTATTGAACAACCCAATGACTTCCTGTGACTTTGTAGCATCAAAAAGCAATTTCTTCAGAAATGCCTGGAGAAGTGGCTATTGCAGAGGTACAAAGCTATCATGTTGAACTAGAACTTCAAGAAAAAAGGTTATCTGGAGAAGTGCTCAATTCTAGTGTCCATATGCAGTTCAGACCCCAGAAATGTGAACGACCATCTTGTTCATGTCGAAGTTTGGGGCATCACTGATGCTTACCACCCCAGTTACTATATCATCTGATCTATGAATCCAACAAATGGAGAAAGTTCCAGTAAGTCTCACATGAAGTTTGTTTATTCTGTCAGTTTTGGAGCAATCAAACCTTTACTTCAGGATAACATGTCATGCTGCTATATCATGAACATACTGTTGCACTCAAGGCTCTTGACTTCTGACATCATAAATAATGCCTGTATCTACTTGACCAAGTCATCCATCTGCTTTGACACAGCATCTTCTATTTCTCCTTGCACTCTTGGCTCACATATGTAGGATTTTTCCCTTCTTTTTCTCTGGGTTGTGATAATTTCTGCTGGTCAGACTCATCTCTTTGATGAATGGCCAAGACCCATTGTCAGTTAGCAGAACAGAGACTCACTTGAGATGTGGAACGTCTGAAGAATCATCCAGTATTGACTTAATACCTGACCGGAGAGAGCACGGAGCATGATTGCTACAGTATAATTCAGTCTGGCCTGTCTTCGTGATACATGGACATGGGCATTGTTGTTTTGTAAACATCTCAGTCTAGGAATTTTTGTATGGCATCAAGATGAAAAAGTTTACACTAATATACACTTTGGGATGCTTTGCAATTTCCATTTAGTATTTACTCTTAAGTCCATTTTGTCATGTGTGATTTTCAGCCCTTGCAACAAACCACCAAAACCCAAACATTTCAATTGAAGCTGATCTACAGCCTACAGAAGTCAAAGGATTTTGCAACCTACTTCCTAGACCAGAACTGGTCATGTTGGCACACATAGAGTTGCTGCTATAAACAGCAGCTCTGCCTCCTTCTTCTCTCCCATGATACCTAGTTACTGGGAATACATGTGGGTCACCATTATGTTCCAAGTGTCCCTGCAAGAAACAGCCAATAAAATGGAGCAGGGAAAGGGAAACTTGCAATATGATGTAATGATCTTATGAGGAGAGGAAGGAGGAAGAAGAGAAGACAGGCTGTTAGTTTGGTGGCAACTGTTTGGTTGGTAATTAGGCTTTCCAACTCTGACTTGGGAAATTTATGGAAATTTAGGGATGGTGCCTTTGGAGGGCAGAATTTGAGGAGGGATTTCACCTAGAAGAAGAAGAAAAGCGCTTGACCTTTTCTGAACCATAAGGAATTTAAAAGTGTCGTCTCCCCACAACACACCTTGTGAGGTAGGTGGGACTGAGAGAGTTCTGAGAGAACTGTGACTAGCCCAAGGTCACCCAGCGGAATTCATGTGTAGAAGTGGGGAAACAAATCCGGTTCACCAGATTAGAGCCCAATACCCTTAACCACTACTTCAATTGTTACTGAGCAGAGTGGTACACCATGGTATAGAGCATAATCAGACCACTGAAACTGTCATTTTTTCCCTAGGGCAACTAATCTCTGTTTTTTGGAGATCAGTTGTAATTCTGGGAGACCCCCAAGCTGTCCTGAAGGCTGGATACTCTAGATGACAATGTCTCATTCCAGACATAAAATTAGTGTTTCCAACTGAGCCTGTTCCTTCTTCACAGGTACCTTCTCAGATATATACTCACAGGCTCATTCCGCACATGCAGAATGATGCACTTTCAAACTGCTTTCAGTGCTCTTTGAAGCTGTGCGGAATAGCAAAATCCACTTGCAAACAGTTGTGAAAGTAGTTTGAAAACGCATTATATTGCATGTGCGGAAGGAGCCAAAGTCTTGGTTTAAAACCCTAAGTGGACTGGAACCTTCATATCTTTGGGACCACCTCTCCACATATATTCCCCAGAGAGCATTGTGCTCTACAAGTAACATCTTGTTGGTGGTCTCTGACCCTAAAACTATCTGGCTGTCCTTAACCAGGGCCGAAGCTTTTGTGGTTCTGGTCCCTACCTGCTGGAACACTCTGTCAAATGAGACCCAGGCCCTGCAGGATTCATGACAGTTCAGGCGGGCCTGTAAGACTGAGCTGTTCTACCAGACCTTTGGTTGGCAGCAGCAGTGGTATCCAACTGGCAGGCCTCTTTTCCCCCTCTTCCTTCCCCCCCCTCCTTTTGTTATTGTTTGAGGTCCTCTGTTTTTGTACATTGTTAATCCCATCCTTAATGAGATATACGTAGGGTGCCATGCTTTTTTTGTAATTGGCTGTTTGATAGTTGTTGCATTGTTCTGCTGGAAGCCACTCTGAGCTCAGGGCAACCTAGAAATCAAATTATCAAATAAATAAATAAAATTAAAACATGCAGAGAAGCAGTGGCAGTGGATTTAGTTCATATAAATATTCATGTGTCATGCCTAGCAGCAATACCAGGAAATATGAGCTTCTGGGCAAACAGTAAATGTTATTTGAGGAGCTGCCATGGATTAGTGGTAAAGCACATGCCCTGCACACAGAAGTAGGGATGTGTGTTCAGATATATCTTGCTTGAATATAGGTCCAAAATACCTTGTTGATGTTTTCAGGATATATTTGGGTCTCTGGATAGTGTCCAGGATGTTCCAGTATACTGCTAAATGGATTTTGAAAAACCTTGGGAATATTTGGTACTAAATGGGAATATTGAGAGCCAACATTTCAATGCTCTCATGACTTTTTTTTCTTTATATTTCTGGGTGTCTGTGCCTTCCCAGGGCTTTGTATTAGCTTATTGTGTTGGTTTGCCTCTGATTCTATCTTTTTAGTTTGTGTTGGCTGGTCTTGCAATGTTGTATTCTTTGTGGCAGTTGCTTCATGCTAGGAATAGGGTTTGTGATCGATTGTTGGGTTTGAAATTGGCTTTGATTCTCACATTGTTCATTTGCTCAGATTCTCCCATTCTTAAGGCTCATTCTGCACATGCAGAATAATGCACTTTCAAACTGCTTTCAGTGCTCTTTGAAGCTGTGCGGAATGGCAAAATCCACTTGCAAACAGTTGTGAAAGTGATTTGAAAATGCATTATTTTGCATGTGCGGAAGGGGGGGGCCTAAGTTTATTAGACTTGCAGTAGCTCATATTCTGCTTGGCTCTGGTGATTTTCTGCTTTCACATTTGGATGGATGTTCATATTTGTTGTGTTTGGCTTGCTACATTATCTTGTACTTCTGCCAAGGTCCCCTGGTTCTGCGTTGGTTCTTTGGGTTTGTTGGTTCTGCCTGCTTAGAGAAGCTTTCAGCCAGGGGTTGCTTTGTTTGCTGTTGTATCTTTAGCTATTCTTTGCCCTGGAGAAAGCATGGAGTCTCCGCCATAGGAAAGAATGGAGGAGTGCTAGGGCACCTTGTTCAAGGGTGCCTAAAACTGAAATTTGTGGGTTTTTTAAAGGACAAGCACTAGCAACTCCACTGCCATTTTGAAAAGCTTCCCCAGGGATAATAATCCTAAGAAATCCTGAGACAAATCCCAAGAAAAATCAGGATCCAAATACCAAGCTGATATTTGGAATCTGGATAACCAAAAATATCAAAAAAAATTTGCTGCCTGAAATCTAGATAAAAAACACCCAATTTCCCCCCCCCCACACCCAAGCTGCCCATTTCTATGCAGAAGGTTTCCAATTCCATCTTCGACATCTCCCATTAAAAAACTTACAATAGCAGATATCAAGGAACAATTGCCAATTATAATAAAAAATGACTAAGCTTGATGGTCTGACCAAGTATAAGGAAGGCTATATGCAGATAAAGGAGTGGCCGGGACTCACTGGGGCCACCATTGCCGCCAGGGGAAGGGTGGCACTTCCACTCTTCTCCCTCTTCATCAGGGTTGAGCGGCACGGCTTCGGGGGGGGGGGTGAACTGGGCATGTGCAAGGGCCTCACAGCCCATTGGCCAGAGGCTGGCGCAGGGCGTGATGCTCTGATGTCAGCCCACATAACACCCCCCTTCCTTTTAAGGTTGGGCTGGGCATCACCAGGCCCTCTTTGCCCTGCCGTCTGGAGAACGTTGTGTATGATGTGATGAAATGGTGTGTATGAAATAAACCAGGTTCAAAAGCATAGTACATGAACAGAATCCTATGGTTTATCTGTGTGTTCTCTATGCATGTGACAAAAAGTAATTTTGGGATCTGATCTTAGGACATGTGGCATAAAGCAAATATGGTACTGGATCAACTGCAAAGGCAGTCATATAAGATGACCCTCTCATCCATTTTAGTGGAATGACTGCAAGAGGGAGCTATTACTGGGGATTGGAGCCACTGTCTCATAAGTAATGCAACGCAGAACTGCCGAGACATGAAATAAGAGCTCCACACACTGATAAGTGGTCTCCTGTAGCCGTCTCTGTGGTTTCCAGCAAACCTCACATCAGATTCATGGCAGGAACCAAGCATCAAGCTGTGTCCCTTGTTAGACATTCCTCTCCAAAAAGAATATCCAATAACTTTATGAAAAGTGTGTGCAAGAAGAGTAATTCCTGGCCCTTGGGGGCCTCTCTGAACAGTGAGCGCTTTGCTGTTTTTAAAAATGGTTCCTCCTCTCCATCCCCTTCCCCAAGTTACATTGAGAGGGTTAAGACAAGCCAAGAGCCAAAGGAAAGTCTTCACTGTTTGTTATCTTCAAGCAGCAGGCAAATCTATATCTATGCAAAAAGTCAGTTATGCAAGCATTTGCTCCAGGTAAAAGATCAAGTGACTTTCCTGGGTATAAATCTCTGAATAGAAAATTGCAAAGCTGCCTGCAATTACAGACACAGAAGTGAGATTAGGTTAGGTGCAAGAAATATCCAGCGAAAACAACAAGTCAAGTGGTGTAATAATAAAACTGGCCGGGCCCTGTTTGTCACCCACAAGCTGCCCGTCAAATCATTGGCTGAGGTGTTGTGATATTGTGAGATATTACCAGCAATGTTTGCAAACATGGTAACTTTTAAGTTGGGAATCTGTCAGTAATAGAATATTGATAAGCAATTTTGTGAAAGAACTGAAAGGACAGATTGGCTGAGAGACTTCAGTCGGGCCTTAGAGACGGGGAAATGAACAAAGGTTCCCAATTTTTTGCCTTTTGAATATTGATTTAGTGATGCCAGTTGCATGTTGAAAAAGGCATCATTTTAGAGGAAGGATTCTGGCCAAGGATACAGAAAATAACATGAAAATAAAGAACTAATTGCCTTTGCACAGCAGAGAAGCAAAAGTTGATGGGAGTGGAGGCAGAAATCCCCCCCCCCAAAAAAAAATCCTACATAGGGGAAGAAAGCCAAGTGCAACATTGGCCCCAAACCTAACTCAAATGTACTGTATTGCACATTTGAACCCAGGGCTACTGGTCTTTCCCAGGATTTACCAAAGGGCTTGACAGCAGTGAATCTTGAGGAGCATCAGTGCCGTAGGAGGTTAAGAGCTCGTGAATCTAATCTGGAGGAACCGGGTTTGATTCCCCACTCTGCTGCCTGAGCTGTGGAGGCTTATCTGGGGAATTCAGAGTAGCCTGTGCACTCCCACACCTGCCAGCTGGGTGACCTTGGGCTAGTCACAGCTTCTCGGAGCTCTCGGAGCCCCACCTACCTCACCGGGTGTTTGTTGTGAGGGGGGAAGGGCAAGGAGATTGTAAGCCCCTTTGAGTCTCCTGCAGGAGAGAAAGGGGGATATAAATCCAAACTCTTCTTCTTCTTCTTCTTGACTCCCAAGCAAACAAAGGCTCCAGTATCCTGAATTTCAATTTCAGATTTTTGAGATTTTCCTTGGATTGCTTTCTTACTGGAACTGCATGACATTCAATGGTTTTTTTTTTCATACAGGGGGAATAATCTCAAATCAGAAGTTTTGTTTCTAAATTATTCACCGTGCTGGAATCGGCAAAGGAAACTGTCAGGTAGAATCGCTCATCCCAGAGATCACCGATGAAACAGTCGGATGGACAGGACAGCACAGCATACAAATCAGCAGAATTGGATGAAATCCAGGGAAACCATCCAATTAGAGGTGGTAACAAAAAAAGAGACAAAGGGGTTTTATTTGCAGCGAAACATAATTTGGATGGAAAAACAATACACTCGGCTCTTGGGGACAGAATTCTGTTTGCTACATTACATGATGGTTTTGGATTCAGAGCAAAAATGTTGGACACACGTGTCCCTGGAGGAGTGATTATTAAATGTGCTACCGCAACAAGACAGGAGATGATAGCTCGATCGTAGACAAAGAAGGGCATTCGGGAGACATTTCCCCCCCCCCCCCGCCTGAAATGATTAGGAATGCGCTGAATTTCTTACACTGCTAGGGGGGGAAAAAAACCTGTTTCAATTTTACTCATCCCTTGAGCAACTCAAACCTGTGACTCCATTTTCACACCATTTTCTGGTTTTCCCGTTCAAATGAATGCATACTTTAACATTTCTCATGCCAGTTGTGTATATAAATGACACATGCACAGTGCATATGCAACATTGAAAAGGAGGGGAAAAAAGACACAAATGAGAAACAGCCACAACAAAAATGAAACTGAACCACACACAACTGAAACTGAAACACACACAAGCCTCATTATGACAGCTAATAAAAATTTTAAAAGGAATGAAAAGGTATGTAGACCTACATCTCTGGGAAATTATCTCAATCTTGGTGTATTCTCACTGTAAGAAAAAGTTAAAGGCTGGGACATCAAGTTCACTAAGGTCTCTGTCTGTCTGTCTGTCTGTCAGTCTCTCTCTGTCTCTCTCTCATTCATCCTGTGCTACTTGCAAGGAGCTCAGGGCTGCACACATAATTCTCGCTTCCTCATTTTGTTCTCAAACTAACCTCGTGAGCTTGTATGCACAGGTGTTGTGCCAACATTGGAATGAATGAGCATAGCCTCAGGACAGAATCAGCCCATTCAGTCACAATCAAAGGTGTGTCAAGCATGCGGAGTCATGACTTCAGGTGGGACCAGCCCTCTTAGGTCGATAACTGGCACTTCCCTCTGCCCATAATTTTAGCTATTGTGGGAATACAAGGCTTCCCATCTAGCATGGTATAAAACCAGTGCACTCTTCCGCGACTTGCATCATGTTGTTAAAAATAGATTTACTCATTGGATATCACTTGTTATGGCAGAGTGAAAGGGTGGTTAAGAAGAAGAAAGGTCATAACTCTGTCCAGTCTCTTTTTGTCAACTGTATTGCAAAACTCTGGAAAGACACAAAGTGTTTCCTGTAATGAAAAGCTGGCTTAAGAAATGTTAGGAACCAACTAGAATGGGGGATGGGAAATAGCTTCCTCTGCTAAGTTGAGAGAAGTTAGAATAAGAACAGACATTTTGGCTGAAGGCACAAATGAAAGAATTTCCTGTGCTTTTGAATGTGCTATGGTTTTAAAAAAAAATTAGAATCTGTTTTGGCATTACAAAGAATCAAACACCAATATGTCAGTTCTATCCCTGCCTGCTTGCTAGCTCTACTGCTGCTACTGCTACTTTCTCCTTGTTTCCTTTCCAAGTGATAAAGTCAAGTCCTTGGTGTTTCAGAAGTTGAGATGGACGGCTGAGGCTCAATGGTATAGCAATGGGTCTGTCCCTGGCACCTCTCATTACAAAAGATCAGGTGATAGCAAAGAGCTTTACCTGAGACTCTGAAGAGCCACTGCTCATCAGAGTAGAAGATCTGTTTATGATGAGATGAGATGAGATGAGAACATCTCATCGGTCAAACCTACCTTCTACCACCATGGTGGCGAACCTTTGGCACTCCAGATGTTATGGACTACAATTCCCATCAGCTACCTTCCAGCATGGCCAATTGGCCATGCTGGGAAGAATGATAGTGTTATAACATCTAGTCTCCTGTTCTAATGTCCATAACATCTGAGAGATATAAGGTTCGCCACCACTGTTCTACCATCTCAGGTTCCTAATTTTGGATACTTTGCTGTACAGTGAAGCAAATGTCCTGATTTCATGTCTTCCTATGTCAACACATGTTTTGTGGGCTTTTTAAATCTACTTTTCACTGTTTGTTTTCAAGCTCTATCTGTCTGTGGGAACCAGCATGGTGTACTGGTCCAGTGGAGAACCTGGTTTGATTCCCTGCTCCTCCACATGAAGAAGAAGAGTTTGGATTTATACCCTGCCTTTCTCTCCTGTAAGACTCAAGGTGGCTTACAAACTCCTTTCTCCTCCTCTCCTCACAACAGCCTCCTTGTGAGGTAGGTGGGGCTGAGAGAGTACTGAATGAACAGTGACTAGCCTAAGGTCACCCAGCTGGAATTTAGATGTGGGAAAACAAATCTGGTTCACCAAATGAGGACCTGCCACTTATCTGGAGGAGTGAGAAATCAAACCTGGTTTTCCAAATTAGAGTCCACCTGCTCATAACCACTAAACTGCCAAGCAGACTCTTATCTGAGGAACTGGATTTATTTCCCCCCTCCTACACATGGGACCTGCTGGTTGATCTTGGGCCAGTCACAGATCTTCAGAACTCCCTCAGTTCCACATACTTCATATAAGGCATCTGTTGTGGGGAGAGAAAGGGGAGGAGTTTGCAAGCCACTTTGAGACTCCTTTTGGTAGAGAAAAATGAGATATAAATCTTTTATTTTTTTTCTGTCTATCTAGTATAGAGTTGCCGAGAGGAAATATTCTTGGTGATTTGGGGGTGGTACCAGGGAAAGGGGCTCAGTGAGGTTATGATGCAGTGCAGTCCTGATAAACAGATAATGTTGAAAAGTACATATGTTCCCATCCCTGTTTTGAGCTCACATTAATCTATTCCCATCACAGATAACTTAAAAAAAGGCATAAGGTTGTAGATTATCTTGATAATGGCATTCCAATCCATAACAAAAACTGTCAATTCTTCAATAAGTGCATTTGTTTGGGCTTAAATCACCTTTGTCTATAATATGTTAATTTTAACATTTAAGCCATTTCCCACATTCTTCAAAATCACCCCCTCCTTCTGTTGGAAGATGGCCATAAAATACAGAATCACGGGCTTGATTTGCAGAAGAGAGAAGTCAATTTGAAATTGAACTTTGGGGACTCAACCAGAAGTGATGAGAAATACAGAATCACCCTTTGCTTTAACTTCCTGTCTGAAAGCGGAGGAGGGAGGGGGCAGACCCAGAAACTGGAGAATCCACCCTGTCATTCCAGGCCCAGAGTATGTCTGCTGTTCCTAGGGACCCTCATTCCATTCTGGGTCTGTCATTCCAGAATTGGAATTCAGATTCCTCTGCCCATACCATAGACAAGGAAAAACTGGCACAGAGCTGAGATGGCTTGGTGTTACTTGGTGGACCTGCAAGATCTGTATACAAAGAAGACTAAGATTTTCTGATGTATTGTGCTTCTTAGTATTAACGAATCCTAGGGATGCCAACCTCCAGGTAAGACCAGAGTATCCCCCAGAATTACAGGTCATGTCCAGACAATTAGTTCCCCTGCAGGTTGCAGACCGCTGCCCTTGGGAAAAGGATGCTTTATAGGATGCTTTATAGGGTGCTCTATGATGATGTACCCCAATGAGATCCTCCCCGGGCTCCATTCCCAAATCTCCAGCAGTTTCCCAACCGGATCTGGCAACCATATCTCCAGCCCCCAGCTGGTGGTCAG
This sequence comes from Sphaerodactylus townsendi, assembly GCF_021028975.2. NCBI lineage: Eukaryota > Metazoa > Chordata > Lepidosauria > Squamata > Sphaerodactylidae > Sphaerodactylus > Sphaerodactylus townsendi. The sequence goes on along the minus strand of NC_059437.1, from coordinate 16,158,376 downwards.
GGTGGACCTGGGCAATTTACCAAAGCCTGAGATTATATTCCAGTGCAATTTTAAATTGCAGATTTATGATTCAATCCTGAGAAAATTATTTTTTAAATGTTTAGTCCTAATAAATTGGGCATTTTTCTATTGCTTCTGTTAATTTTTTTTAATGAATGAGCACTAAGCCCATAAGATTTTATTTTTTCCCTTCTAAGCATGAACAAAGCACCATGCAATCGCATTCTTTTTTCCATGTCGTAACGAAACACTGTCCAGTAATTCGTAGCCTTTTGCTCTAGTTTACCTACAGCATGTGCTATATTGGAATTGAAAAGTGATTTGTGAGACCCTCTTGATGATAGTGTTAGACATGGACCTCTGAGGCAAGGTTTGAAAAACTCATCACTCAGCCTTAATATAAGCTCGCTGTGTAATATTGACCAAGTCACTATAGCTTTTCTGAACTATTGCTCAGGGTTCTTTTGACATAGTTGTTTATTTATAACATTTGTATCCTGTCTTTCTTTGCAACAGGGACTCAGAGTGGGAAAGAGGGGTCACTTGTACTGTCTCACTCAGGGCCTACAAAAATCTGGAACTGACCCTGCTACCCAGCATTCTGTTTTCCACTTTGATGCTACTGCAAACCCCAAAAGCAAGCAAATAGCCACCTCCTGCTGGCTTCCCTCAGCAAGAAGTATTGGATGACGTGTAGCTTCTGGACACAACAGTTATATTCAGCTATCTCTTTGTAACTCCGAATGTTAATATCTCTTTAACACAACTGCAAAATCTGGCTTAGTGTGTTATAATGATAGATAAGGGTAAAACAAATCACTCCTTTGATACATGCAATCCAATTATTCATTTCAGTGGCTCCTCTCCCTCCGATCAACCTTTGCTCCACTCAGTTTTCTTACAGTTACTGCATCATAACATCTTAGATCAGGAAATACTTATTTTTGTTGAAAGTGGGGAGGGGGGATGCATGTCTGAAATTTGTAAATTGCCAGCCCAACATGGGGCACAGCAGCACAAGGGCAGCTGAAAGGCCTCCTGCTTCTTAAGTCAATAGCAAGTCCATCCACGAGGATCGCCAGCTGATTCAGAATGGACTTTCTGACAGTTGGCTTGACACTGACAGCTGTAGAAAGATTAACTTAAATTGAAGACAAACCTGTGCCTCTAAGGTGCCAGAAAATAAAGACTGTGGAGGACCAGGATGGAGTAACATATATATATAGGTGACATGCAGCATATTTCCTCACAGCCTGTCTGTGGACTGCTGGGTTTTGCATATTTTGCAGCAGCTTCCTGTAGTTTTCTTTTTATAATGCAATGTGTTATTGCTCCCTTTCACCTGGTGGGCTCCAAAAGACGTCATGTGGAAGCAGCCATTGTATTTTTGGGATGCAGAAAGAAAGTGTTCTGTCATTGGATGCTAATGAGTGAGAAGGCTGTGAAGAGGTTCAGGGTAGGGTTGAAGGGACGCAGGAGCTGGACTGTACCACCACTGCAGCACATTCCTGGGAACTCATCCCGCCACTTCAGAGCATGACACCAAACACAGGGTGATTGGAGGCCGAGAGCAGTAAACTTGTCTCCACAGTAATAAATCTGATGTCCATATTCAAAACCCGACAAATGTTTAGTAGTCCAAGCTGATAGTGTGGTTTGTAAGGTATGTTGTTAGCATTTGGCTGTAGCAGTGTTGTTAACGTGAGGGTTGGTGGAGGAGTACTTTTTCACAGCCTGTCTGTTAACGTTGGGGTGACATTCAGCATACTTCTTTGCAGCCTGTTTGTGAACTTTGGGGTGACATGCAGCATATTTCCTCACAGCCTGTCTGTGGACTGATGGGTTTGTTTTCGCATATTTTGCAGCAGCTTCCTGTAGTTGTCTTTTTATAATGCAGTGTGTAAAACACTTTCTGGATTTAATTCCTCTTCTCCCTGTAGCGGTTTCAGCAGAAGGGATAGGTTTGCATGCGTTGTGGAGGGCAGTGTTAGAGTGCATTTGGTGCACCTTGTTGAAAGACATGAAGCTGGTAGTGTTTAACTGTCACCCTTAGAATGTTCATGCAGCATGTCTGTGGACTGAGCAGTTGGTTTGCTCTTAGAATGTTCGTGCAGATGGCCAGAGATGAGCAGTGAAAACAGTAAATGTGTAATAACTTGAGTAAAACTGAATATTTTGAAAAATCCTTTCTTAGTGAGCACCTGGAGTACGTAATGAACCAGTGTGTCAAATTTCAACATTGTAAGTTCAGTGGTTTTTGAGTTCTGTGCATGAGTCAGTGAGTGGTATTTCACGTTTATATATATAGATTTATAATCTGATGTCAGAGAAATAAAACAGCATTCTCAGAATTGGTTAGTACTGAGTTCTATAGCTGTGGTTAGGGGTGAATCGACCCCCCAACACACACACACACACACACACACACACACACACACACACACACACACACACACACACACACACACACACACACACACACACACACACACACACACACACACACACACACACAGTTTTGTTATTTGCCCTGCCCTGAATTGACTCTTTCTGAAAACTTCAATTTACTTTCAAGAATTTCTAAAATTACATCCGTACATTTCCTTCTTTTCATTTGAATATCCACCCAACCACCACCGGCATTACACATTTTTATTAATACATTTCATCACACTGAGGTGGCTTTTGGGGGGCAGTATATAATCAGTGCTTACAAGTGTGCATGCACTTGGGCCAAGCAGTGCACTAAAGAATGGGTTGCTTTTAATGTACTGATTACACTTTGAAAACACCATCAGGTATTCTGAAATTCCAAAAACTGAGGGAGAAATTTTCCATGCAAGAATGTCATAAAGGGTACAGATGGTCAACCTGCTGTGGTTAGAGTTTTGGGCTAGGATCTGGGAGGTTTGATTGGTGATTTTGCCCCCATCAACACTCTCAGCCAAACCTACCTCTCAGAATTGTTGGGAATATAAATGGAGGGCAAGATAACAATATAAGCTGTTTTGGGTTCCCACTGGGAAGAAACAGCTTGATTTGAGTCTAGTACCAGATGTCTGATAAAGGGTGCTTTGACTCTTGAACACTCATGCCCTAGTCTCTAAGATCCTACTGGACAGAATCTAGCTGTTCTAATGAAAACCAGCATGACTACCCTCAGAAACCATCTTCACTGGAGAGAAATGTGGTTTATAAGTGAGGTAAACAAGTAAATAAATGATTAGCATGCCTAGTATATGCTTGCCAAAGAGCCAGTGTGGTATGGTGGTTAAGAGGGCCAGACTAGTATCAAAGACCCAGATTTGAATCCCCACTCACACCATGGATGCTCAATAGATCAACTTGGCCCAGTCATCCTCTGTCAGCCTAGTTTACCTCACAGTCTTGTTATGAGGGTAAAATGGAGGCGAGGAGAATACTGAAAGCTGCTTTGGATCCCCATTGGGGAGACAGGGAGGAGTGCAAATGAATTAAATGAATAATAAATAAATGAATAATAAACTACATGGTGGCATGTACACACATATGCATGCATATACACTGGTCCATGCACACACTGGTCCATCGGAGGCGAACCTTTGGCACTCCAGATGTTATGGACTACAATTCCTATCAGCCCCTGCCAGCATGGCCAATTGGCAGGGGCTGATGGGAATTGTAGTCCATAACATCTGGAGTGCCAAAGGTTCGCCACCACAAGAAGGAGAGAAGAGTTTGGATTTATACTCCACCTTTCTCTCCTGTAAGGAGACTCAAGGTGGCTCCTTTTCCTTCCTCTCCCCACAACAGACACCTTGTGAGGTAGGTGAGGCTGAGAGAGTTCTGAAGAACTGTGACTAGCCCAAGGTCACCCCGCAGGAATGTAGGAGTGCGGAAACACATCTGGTTCACCCGATAAGCCTCTGACACTCAGGTGGAGGAGTGGGGAATCAAACCCAGTTCTCCAGATAAGAATCTACCTGCTCTTAACCACTACACCACACTGGCTCCCATCTAGTTCAGAACGAAACACCCTGCTGCTCTGATTGCTGGCAGGGTCTTTCCCAGTATCAGTTACCGAAGATCCTTTACTTGTCTACACTGAGGACTGAACCTGGAACTTGGAACTTGTGTGCTCTACCACAGAGGTTTGTGCCGTCGAGCCGATGGGAGGGAGACGTCTCCCTGTATGTCCATTTGCATTTTCCTGCCTCTTGCATCTCTGAAAACCTTTTACCCGGAAAGCTGTTTGTTTGTGTATATTTTCGAAGCTAAACCTGAACTTTCGAAAGAACTTGGCAGTGTTGTGAGTTGATAGCGGCACCTGGCAGAATTATGAAGCTTTAAAAAAAAAAGCTACCTTCCCTTCATCCCTTCTCCAATGATAAAATTGATTTGATTTCTGTGGAGCTAATCTGGAGAGTGACACCAGCGAATTGTCTCCTTGTGTGATATTGAAATAAAGCGCTTCCAAGGAGGAAAGCTGATTCTCCGAGCTGTTCTCAGTCTCCGCGAGTTAGTGTCCTTGTTCATTGATTTCTCTTGGTAGGTGTCACTTCTAGTTACAATTTCATCAACCTCCCTTTTCACCCCATAACTTTGGTGTTAGTATTGTGTATGACCAGTGCTTTCTTGACAGATTTTGCTTACAGGTCAAGTCACATGCCTCTTTCCTCTGGCATGCTTGCAATTTTAAAAAAATTGCAATTCTTCGGTAATTGACTGTGGCCAGGGGTCAGCAGAAATTGAAATAAAAATGAACCCCAGCCCCAGAGGTGGAGATCGTCACCGAATTGTTAGCTGATGTGACTCGTGTGACTCTTGCAGTGGCAAAATTCTTGTCGTGGCATTCAATAATAACAATGATGTAACTATATAATTTATGATTATGTACCTTGCCCCCCCCCCCATCTTTGCTAATGGCCAGTAGATCTGCAAGCATAAATAAAAAGTGAAGAAATTGAAATGAATGGGATTTGCACAACAACAATTTTGGAGTAAAGTACATCAGAAGTAAATCAGACTGTGTTTTGTGTGGTGGTGTGTATACAAACACACACACACACACACACATATACGCACATACACATGCATATATACATATAAAGCATTGCATTCTTAACAAATATAGTTTCTCTTTCCTTTAGGCTCAGTTGTAAATAACCTTCAAAGAAAAAAAGTACTTTTCCCCCTTTCCCATTGTCTGTGAGTCAGCCTGTGAACTGAGAATGTCTCTTGGTGCCCTGGGCTAGCCCTATTCACCTGTTACAGTGAATACATGTGCTTACGTACATGTGTTTGTAAGAACAAATCAATGCACGTCCACTTTACAAATGAAACTGGGGATCAGTACCTAGAAAAATGCATGGTTTAATTCCACATTGAGCTGTAAATATGTTGTATGTAAGATTACAGTGATTCAAAACTTATTGAATGAAAGTAAAAACCAGGTTTACACTGTATGTGAATTGCATGTGAATTCACTGATTTTGTGAACAAGGCTTCTGTGTGCTTACATAACCAGAAGTGAATGACTAGGTATGTAAAACAGGGCTCCATCCATTGGTATTTCTAAATTGTGAAATTCCCTGCCTCTGGGGTCTAATGTGCCTCCTTGTATTTTAATGGATCATTCCAAAATAATAGAGACTTCATGGACATGGGCCCATTGTAGTAAACCAGCAACAATGGTCTCTTCTCCATTTATTCTCTGACCTCTGTCATGAAGCTGCATTTCCCATTCCTTACATTAACTAGACAGCCAGCATGGTGTAGTAATTTAGTTCCTGGACTAAAATTCCCCACTTGCTCCTTGGAAGTGTTCTGGGTGACCTTGGACCAGTCAACCTCAGCTCTGACCCTGCCTAGTATTTCAATGAGAGTCCTCCAAGGAATACTAGGAACATGACCCAGAGGCAGACAGTGGCAGGCTACCCCCAAGCATGTCTGGGTTACCATAAGTCAGCTGTGAGCTGGATGGGGTGGGGTGGGGGAGCTAACTAGAAGCAGAGTTTGTTGCTTCTCCCTCAGTTGATCAGGATAAGTATTCCAACATGTTGTTCTTGATTTACCAGAGACTCATTGAAACTTATATCTCATTTCTAAGTTTTTATCACTATTTTACTACATGAGGATTTCCCCCCTCATGTTTTATATTTCATTGTGACAAGTCAGGCTTTCATTGTGACAAGTCAGCTTTTAAATTGTATGATATAAAATGCCTTGAGGGAATATCCCAGGACCCCACCTTGAATGCTATAGAAGAGGAAAAGGGAACCAGTGCCCTTTCAAAAGGCCACTGGGTGATAGTTCCTGGGGTCATAACGACAAAGAGCAGCCACGACTTACTGTGGTGGCCATTGCTGGTGGGGAAAGGACAGCCTTCGTGATGCTGCCTCCTTCCTGCAGCCTCGCGAGTTCCTCTGGGCTCGTGAGGCTTCAACTTGCCAGAGACGCTGGCCTGGCAAGCCTCAGGGCACCAAGCAGTGACGCTGGGAGCCCTGACAGGGGGAGGTGGGACCAGGTGGCCTTTTTAGGCCAGGGCCCAGCCTTCCCACCTCCCCTGCTCTCTGACAATTTGCACATGGGGGACTAAACTTTAGTTGGGGGGCAGCGGGCAAAATACCCGCTTTAGTGGAACCTCCTCAGGAGGTTTGGGGTGGAGCAAGCCAAGGGGTCACCTGCCCAGACATGGGCTTAGATGGCTTGCGCCCCTGGCAGCAAAGAGTCTTCAGGAAGTGGCGACTGCCCATCTGGAAACTCACAGCTGCTCCAGTGTGAATGATAATTTTTCATCGGCAGTTGTGCTGAGAAAAATTTAGGTGTCTGGGGGACAGCACTTGTGCTGCCCAGTACACAGATCAGAAGATCAGGCCCCCATGCTGCGTCGTACGCTTTTGTTTACCTTGAACCAATTTCATTAATAAAATGTTTTTTACCACACACAAATGTTTGCTGTATTTACAATTTCTCTCAAAAGGTAGGAGGATACTAGCTTCTTCCCTCAGGCAGCAATATTTTGTAGGAAATCACCTGTGGAGGGACCAGTAGAACCCAGCAACAGCAATTAATTCCATCACTTTGCACTTCCATCAGGTCCAGCTAAACATCTGGTAGCTGTGCACCTTTATGGTGCTTTAGCTGAAGCCCCCAGGATGCCTCCCAACACAACTGGCAAGGAAGTCACCTTCCCTTCCCCCTTTTGCAATGCTCAGTAGAGAAGGTTTGAGAAACTCCCTGTGAGCCACTGCTGAGATGGGATATATAATTTCCTCAAATAATTAATTACTAAACATGGTCTCTTTCTAGAGAAAATAGCAACAGGTGGGAAATGAAACAGAGGACAAGCAGGGAGGAAGGAACATTTTCACTGTCCTCCACTGTTTTCCAATAAATCACCCATCCAATCAACTGGGCTTCCTTCCACTGGGGTTCGAAATCTTATGGGATTATTCCTGGGAAGGCATATCTGGGAAAGGAAGTAAAGATCTTCCTGGGTGTTCCTCCAAGTTGCTTCACTTAGGCCGTTTCCGCATGGGCAATGAATGGCGACCTGGAGACGGTAAAAACGCCGTCTCCAGGCTGCCATTTTCACGGGGGGCGCAGCTACAACGCAGCCGCGCCGCCCTTGCGCCGCCATCCCGGCCTGAAGCCGGCGTATTCCCAGAGCTCTTCCCAGCGCTCATTTTGGGGAAACGCCGCTGTGAAGCCACTGCCGAGCGAACGGCAGGGGCTTCACGCCGCCTCCCCCACCCGGCACTTACCTTGTCCCCAGGCCTCCGGCGCGTTGCCGAGGCCTGGGGACACGCCCCCCTGCCCTGCGCCACTGGAGCAGGCACGCAGGGCCAGGGGGCGTGTCCCCAGAGCCTCGGCGACGCGCCAGAGTGTCTGGGACATGCCGGCTCGGTCGGGCGCCGGCGCTTCCGTGGCGCATACCGGCTTTGTCCGGCTGTTCCCAGGGACCGCCCATGCGGACGGTCCTTAGCGTCGTCGAGGTCAGCTGTCATAAGCGCTGACTCCAGCCACATTCGCCGCCGTGCATGGAGGCGGCCTTAGTGTCCGTGGTCTTTACCATAGCGACTAAGGAAAATACCTAGAGTGTCACTATGGTAGAATCCACACAACACAAATATAACTTCTTTAGGATGTTATAAAAAGCATTTTAGGGAAAAATAGCTCTCTTTTCCCCAAAATGAGTTCATCCTATTATATTCCTTTCAATCCAGGTTTTTCAAAAATCACTAAACTAGTGATCTTTTCCCCCAACCTGGGTTGAAGACGACTCCTGCCTGCTGAGCGAACATGCATTTGAATATACATGCATTTGAATATAACATATTAATTCTACTATTTCTGCTTAAGGTAAAGCAATCTTCAGTCCAAAACACCACAGGACTAATTTTGCCAAGTGATGAGTTTCTGTAGAGAGCCTGCTTGGCTCTTTATTCTGTGATTTTCCTGTGGTCGATATGAGGTCAGTTAATTGGTTGGGAGCTGATACTTAATAGACCCTACTTTGGGACAGGGAGGTGGACATTTTACGCTCAAAATGCTTTCCAAAGGCATGCCAGCTTCTATTTCTCTTAGAAACTGAACTGAGAAAAGGGTTGCAGTAGGAGAGAGACCTATCGCAGTGGCAGCAGACCCTTCCAGTCTGAGCAAGAGTTCAATGGCTGCATCTTAACAGCTGCTTCCTGGAAGTCAAATTTCAGCCAGTGAGATTGACCTTCTATTGCAACTAGAGATGACCTCTCGGGGGTGGCAAAAAGCTTCACACTGTTGACACCTCTGATGTTTTGCTTTGTCACGTTATGCTGCAACTGAACAATCCGTTTCGCGGCACTGTTGCCTGGCCCAATTCCTTCTTGAAACGGGAAAATATGTATACATTGTCAGCATCTCCTTACAGGGTTCACAGACCCCCTGCAAGTTGGCAGGACAGCCTGTGCCAGCTACCCCACACAATCCTGCAAAGGTAGTGAGGAATTCAAGGCCAATTTCCAGACGCTTTTCTCAAAAGGAACTGAGTCATCTAAAGGGGCTGGCTCACCTACTGTATATAACATTTAGAATTGCCAGCTTAAGTTAAGGAAATGCTTCAAGATTTGGGTGTGATGTCTGGGGAGGGTGACTTTGAAGAGAGTAGGAAGCTTAGTGAAGAGAGTAGGAAGCTTAGTTCTGCCCCCCCCCCCACATTTAAATTTGGTAACCTGAATTACATTCCTTGCACATCCTATCTATAGTAGCTGCCTGTTGCTCACGATGGGGAAAGCCATGAGTAGACATACACTATGAATGGGGAGGCATTGCAGGTCAGTTGTAACTCCCATCTGTCGACAGGGCAGAATTAAGACCTTTAGAGACCCTAAGCACTGAAAAGATGATGATATGCCCCCATATACTGTATATTCAATACAAAAAAAAACAATGGGAATAAGAGTAAACCATGAAATATATATAGTCTAATGAATAGATATCATTATTTGTATGAAACAAAACACCTATTATTCCATTGCTTTCTCACCTTGAAAATACATGTGAGGCTCTCTTTTTATGAACCCTGGTTCAGCTGCAACGTTGCACCATAATCCATTGTAAATCTGGCACTAGGAAAAAAAACTCCATGGGGCCATCTTTACGTAAGGCCCTAAGCATGTGCTTATTTTGCTTAATGGATAATCCAGTGCTGTCCATGGTGCTGACTGGAAGACTTTGAGACAGTAATTCTCTCTCCTCTTAACCCATCTTGCAGGGGTGTTGTGAGGATAAAACTGGGCATGATAACCATATATGCTATCCTGAGCTCTTTGGAGGGGGTGTCAAAAGGCAATAACTTTATAGATATTCAGATTCACGGTGTTATGGACACATAGTCAAATCCTAGGGCTCCAAAATCTAGGGGGCCTCTTGGCCAAGGTGTATAATATTTCTGACACTGTCACATGGCTTTCTTACACATGCTTTCATAATGCACTGAAGTCTTTAAACAACCCCTTGGAAATTTTCCTTGCACTCCATTTCAGAATTATACTGTCTGAGGCCAATAACTCGATACTAGCATTGGTTTCTGCATTGATTTCAGGACTTCACTGAAGAAGACCCCAGTTTGTGACCCCATTGTGGGGACTCCATATTCCTCTAGTCATGAGGGTGGGGGTTAGGAGGGGCCTCATAAGTAGAATAGGTTAGGGCCTCTCTTCGTCTAAATCCGGCGCTGCAGATGTATCTGAACAGTTAGTAATAGTCTCATAATAGCTCATATCAGCCACAAGTATGTTTCAGATCAGTTGTGGTTGATTTCCCACTCCAGCACATGTGCATTGTTTGGATTAAAGGTACAGCTGTCAAGAGCCAACCAAGGGCTTGATGGGCAGGATTTTCTTCTGCTCCTTCGACATTTAAAGGGAAAAAAAATGAGAAGAGAGAACAAGGGAAAGGACTCATGACTCCCTAGCAGAACCAAAATCTCTCTAGGAATCCATTATCACTTTCTGTACTTTGTTTCCCCTTTGTTTCCCTGCTCCTAGATATGATGTCTGCTTGGTGACTATGGGCTAGCTAGTCACAGTTCTTTGGAACTCTCTCAGCCTTCCCTACCTCACAATGTTTCTGTTATGGGGAGAGGAATGGGAGGAGTTTTTAAGCTGCCTTGAGCCTCCTTGAAGAACAGAAAGGTGATGTATACATCCAAACTCTTCTTTTTCTGCTGCTCACCTTAACCTGGACTCAAGACATTTCTACCTCTCCCCCAATCAGTGATCCCAGTTGAATGCATTACAGAAGTGCCCCATATCCCTGAAATAAATGCTTTCCCGATGCACACAGAGCACTAGCAGGTGCCTGCCACGTCCTTTGCCCTGACAGGTATTGATTCAGTATGAGATACGGTTGGCCTTTTAAAATAAAATATGCCTTAACTTTATCATGAAAGGTTAAAGCACATTCTGGCTATTAATTTATTACTGTTACCTCTGTTTCTGCAAAGTGTGTTGGTTCAGTAATTTACTGGATTCCTGATAGATAAACTGTGTCATCTTCAGTTCAGAAAATATAACTGCAATATATATTTAAGGGTGTGCAGTTGCTCTCTCTGAATCACTAGGGTTTTGGCATGCCAAGGTGGGCAAGATAGGCTTAAGAGCTTAAGGATGAAGCCATTTTTCTACACATAGCCAAAAATGCTCCCCCCCCCCCAATTCTTGTCTTTTTTAACAATCCTACTGTGCACAGTGCAGCTGCAGTGTGAATTCCAACACTAGTAAGGTGATGGTTTCATTAGAATAATGGCCTCTGTCAAGATTGGGTGCACGTAGGGTTGCCAACCTCCAGGAAAGTCTGTCATACTCACAAAAAAGGGAGGGGGAAGGTCCACCACCATCTGTAACACCAGAGACATGTCTGTACCAATGAGCTACAAAGTACCTCTGTATCTTTAATTTGTAGTCATGAAAGATTCTCTAAATCAGAACTGTATGATATTGGTGCATTTCACATTTGGCATAACAACCTCCAGTTACAGATCTTCAAAAGATGCAGCTACACAGAAACACACTTGAGGAATAAGGAGAAAGTAGTCTGAAATCTGCACCCTTCCCTTACAAAAAGGGAACATGTTCTCACTCTAAACAGTTTACAAGTAAGGGCCATAGGAAAAGCGTAAATTTGAATTGCAAGTTAACAACAGAAAGGTGCAATATCCATTTGGTAAATGCTGTATACAACCACCTTAAAATGTAATGACACTGTGAATAATGAGGTCATTCCTCAGATTTATTACTTTTTTTCATGCAAATATATTTGATTTTCCCCTTCCCACATACCTACTTGACCTGAAAATTGCACATCCAATATTTTGGCAGGTCCCAGACTGTCAGCTGCTTGGAGAGTGTTTTCATTGAACTCACACAGGGTTCAGATGAGCAGTTGTGTGCAGATATGATGGATAAAGCAGCCTGATACACTTTGATTCAGAGAGCCAGTGTGGTGTAGTAGTTAAGAGCAGGTGGACTCTAGTCTAGATAACTGGGTTTGATTCCCCACTCCTCCACATAAGCGGTGGACTCTTATCTGGTGAACTGGATTTATTTCCCAACTCCTACACATGATGCCTGCTGGGTGACCTTAGGCTAGTCACCGTTCTCTCAGAACTCTCTCAGCCCCCCTACCTCACAAGGCGTCTGCTGTGAGGTGAGAAAGGGCATTGAGTCTGTAAGTCATGTTGAGTCTACTTACGGCTGAGAAAGGCAGGACTCTTGTTCTTCTTCACACAGTAACTTCTCATCTGTGCCTCTGTATTTGAATTCTTTGCATTGTTTATGAAGGAAAAAGAACAAGTGGGTAAGTGAACAGTGTCTGAATTCTGATGCTGCTCACTAGTATATTCAGGTGTGTGAGGAATTGAGGAGCATTGGGAGTTAGAGGCCTGGAGCTGGATCGCCCCTGGCTAGCTCAATCTCATCAGATCTCAGAAACTAAGCAGAGATGGATCTAGTTAATAGTTGGATGAGAGACCTCCAAGGATACCAAGGGTGTGATGTGGAGACAGGCAATGGCAAACCACTGTTACCATATTGGCATAGCGGGGCTGAGTGCTTATTCACAGGTATCTCTGCCCACGTGCCAGCCTAAAGGGTGATGCTGGCATGCAGAGATCGGGGGGGGGGGGGCACCCTATCCTCTGGCAATAGCCAGGAATTTCCAGGAATGTTTTTTTTTCTTTCCCTTCTCATGCACTCAGCTTGCTTTCCATAGCAGCACATTTTCACCTCCACAGCCAAAGAAGAATGTGTCCTCAACACGATACAATAACCCTGCTGAATGGATACTCATTTCCAGCCACAAGAGGACTCCTGATAACATTGCCTCCCCTGATTAGTTTAACCCAGATACTCCTTTCTGTAACTAACTTCTCCTGACCCCCTTTGGCAGATTTCGCATGGGCCAAAAACAGTTGTGTGAAAATGGTGTAAACCCTTGTACACCATTTTAAACCCTTGTACACTGTTTTCACACCGATTTCACACCATTGTTTTTGGCCCATGCAGAATCCACCTTACAATGCATTTTATTGTTTCTCAAACAATCCACCCAGACACCTCCCAGAGGTTATCCTGATCTCCCCTCAAGATGGTTCTTCACTCCTATCCTATCCTCCAAAGGGCCAATTGCCTAGTGTCATTGACACCTTTCCATCTTTGTCACTGTGCCCAGTGTGTTGCCTCCTGGAACCAGACACTGGTCATTTGGTTCTGACCCCAGATCTTCCTCACGTCGTGATCAAGTCCTATATTACCCATGTGTGTGTGTGTGTGTGTGTGTGTGTGTGTGTGTGTGTTCCAACCTATACATATTTTCCAACCTATTCCAACCTATTTTCCAACCTAGTTATATTATAGGAACTCTGTGTGTGTTTATTGCACTGAATCAAGTGCTTGTGAATCTCTTTATCTACAATAAAGATTGTCAGATTTGCATTATATTCCCTACTCTGGATTTTCTTCCAAGAGCTGATCTTCGTATACATTGGTATTAAGGATTCTGTACCCAGCCTCTTGTAATATTAATAACCAGTCTGCTCTGAGCTAATTTTCCCCACACTATTGAGAGACTGTGTCTCTATCGTGGGTAACACCACCTCTGAACATCTCTGACCTTGAAAACTCTACTGGATCACTATAAGTCAGTGGCAACTTGATGGCAAAAAAGAGCTAGAAACAGCTAGCTATTATTGTTGTTTCTACTCACTTGGCCGTTAGACTTTTTTTCTTTTTATTATATTTATGCCTCACCTTTTTCTCCAGTGGAGACCCAAAGTAAGTTATTTTCCTCTCATCTATTTTACCCTCACAGCATCCCTTTGAGGTAAGTTAGCTCAAGAGTATGTGATTAGCCAAGGTCATCCAGCAAGCTTCCATAGCAGAGGGGGAATTCAAACTTGGGTCTCTCAGAAAGGCTTGCCGGAGCTCCCTCTATGCATGTAGGGGAAATTCCTGGGTACAGTTCACAGGAACATCTGTTGGTCCATGACAGAAGGGGGCGGGGCTCCCAGTATGATGACAAAGTACCTGGTTACTAGGGTGGCCAACCCTGGTTTGAGAAATTACTGGAGATTTTGGGGTGGAGCCTGAGGAGGGTGGGATTCAAGAAGGGGAGAAACCTCAGTGGGCTATAATGTCATACCCCCCTGGGTATAATGCTATACTTCCCTGGGCCCAACCAATCCTATTACTGTTTGCTGGAGAAACAGGAACTGACTGACATCTAAATGGCGCTTCTTCCAAACATGGAGATACCCCAGCCACAATTGTGGAGAACATTGCAAATGTGATGTGCATCAACAATTCAGGCCTGTGCTGTGAAATGCAGAATTGTGCTTTGGCAACGTGTGAGAAGAGAGAAACACTGTAGAAATAAAAGGGCCGAGGCAAGTTTTGCATAGCTCTAGAGTTACTGCTTATACTTTCCAAAGTCATTTTAGAGAAGGAAAAAATTAGTCTGGGGGAGGTTTTGCCATCTTCATCCCATCCTTTTATATTCTTTCAGTATACAGTGATGGCTTTATATGCAGAATAAACAGGCTTGGCAAGAGATGATTTCAAAGTAAGAATGTTCTAGTGTTTAACTGAATGCAGTAAATTTTAGTGTAGATTGTAATCCCATTCATGCTTTGGCTTTTAGAATGCCTAAAAAGTTCCAGCATCTACAAATCATTACGTAAATGCAATTGAAGCTGAGTTTTGCACAATAAAGTGTCAACTTTTTTTCAGCCAAGAATTTATCTCTCAGCGTAATTCAGTCATAAATATGCCTCCACCAAATATCCTTTAACTTAATGTAGTACGTAGAACTTTACTGTATTAATTCATTTTCTACTTACGACAATCAGGTTTTAATATGAGCTGATTGAAGCGGAGCAATGGATTCATTGGGGCCCTTAAAAGCTTTTATAGTGCCACACTAAAAGGTGTATTAAAAAAAGAAAAAAATGGATTTTGCATAGCTGTAAATCATGCGCTTTAATAAGATTTGGAAATTGTGCGTAAAGAGATTTTTAATGCAGGAGGCTCAAGCTGAAGGAACTTTTATTGAAGGATGTATAGTTACCAAATGGCATGGGGGACTGTAGAATCCACCCTCTACCTGTTATGAGTATAGTCAAGTTATCTTGAGACATCTGCATCTTTTCCCCATCTTACTTTCTGGATCTTTTTCGACAACTTGTGACAGGCTCAGATTATGCTTGGGTGCTGAATTGTCCAACTGTTTGACATGATTATCAATTTATTCAGTCTCAGGATGTTAACAGGGTCCTTGGAGGTTTGATGGCTACCCCTTGCCCTTCCTGGATTCTTAAATCTGCTGGGGAGGTCCAAGACTAGTTAATGCTTCCTTGACAAAGGGGTGGTGGCTCCAAGTTTTGAAACAAGTTATGATGCATCCACTACCAAAGAAGTCAATCCTGGGCTGTTTCTGCATAGCCAGAGGCAGCAACTTCCCACTGGCTTAAATGAAGCTGGCGGAGCGAAAGGACTGTTCGCACAGTCTCGTGCAGGCAGTCTCAATGCCGCCGCTGCCCGCAGGGGCAGCTCTGCATGAAGCTGCCCAGGGTGTGAGAAAGACACTTACCTTTGCTTCCTGTGCAGCTGGAAGGCTGGAAAAACACGCCCATGTTGCCCTCTGACCTCCAGGGGTTGGAAAGCTGTGTGAGCGTGTCTTTCCAGCCATCCAGAGCTGCACAGGAAGCAAAGGTAAGCACCTTCCTCACACCAGAGGGGCCAAAAGTGGCACCATCACACCCTGAGCAAGTTTCAAAAGCACCGTTTTCTCACAGTTTCGGGGGCTGGCACATGGCGCTGCTGCCGTTTCAGGAGCTGTCCCTAGGGCACTGTTTTTTGGGCATGCGGAAACCGCCCTGGACTCAGGAGAGATCAGTAACTATTAATCAGTTTCAGATATTCCATTCTTGAGAAAAGTGATTGAACAGATGTTGGTTGGACAACCTCAAGCTTTCCTGTTTTTCCAATCTGTTTTCAGACCTGGAAATGGCACCGAAAGAGAGCCAGCATAGGATAGTGGTTAAGGCACTGGGCAAGGATCTGAGAAACCCAGGTTTGGATCCCCACTCTGCCGTGCAAACTTTCTGGTTAATGTCAGGCTGATCCCACACTCTCAACCACAACCCTGGAAAGTATATGGATATGAGATTTCCAAGGAATATCAGGAGGCAGACATTTGATTGTCTCTTGCCTGGAAAACCCCATGGGGTTGCAGTCAGCTATGACTTGCCAGCAAAAAAAGAGACTGAAACAGCTTTGGTCACTTGGGCTTAAGACTTACTGGAAGATGGGCAGAAGGAATTTGTTGATTCTTCTGAATCTCTCAGAGGCTTTCAATACCACTAATCATAGTATCCTTCTGAATCACACTTCCAGGCTTGGCCTATGCAGCACTGTTTGAAAACTTCCATTTTCCTTCAGGTTAGTTTGCATTGGCTCTGTTGAATATGCTTTTGTAATCTGTCACACTTTTATTTTTCCTGGGAGTGATGTCACACTACTACAGCCAACTCTGCATGCCCCCATCCCATATGCCTGGCCAAAGCCATCCTGCTGACAACCCTAGCCAGAGATTCTTAGTGAAGGCTTGCAGAGGCTGGTTTTTGCTCAAACATGTTTGCTGCAGGGATCATCCAGACTATAATATTTTACACATTCCCCCTGATGAAGCTTATTCTAAATGCAAAGTGAATTAAAATCAGCAGAGGTGGAGCTAGGGGATACTGCACCCAGGGCGCCTGCCGCAGCACCACCTGGCCTGCCCCAGAATTCCCCCAGAATGCCCCGGAACGTCTTCACCATGCCCCCTCCACAGCCTGGCCACGCCTTTGCTTCAGCTCCACCTGGGGCATCGCACCCCTCCGTCCCATGGGTGCTACGCCACTGAAAATCAGTTCTCTTACTGCCTCAATTATGTCTTGCTTTTTGCTCTGTGCCTAATGTGGCCCTCCATTTCTTGCTTGTAGTAACAAAGCAAAGATTTGATGTGGCAGTTCAGTGGCAAAGTTGTGGCAGAGCCTGGAAGACACTTGGTTACCAGTATTCAGTTCCTGTTATGAATAAGCCTTTGGGGACCTTTGAGAATGGTTTCCCTGTCTGTAATAAAGGCGACTATTCTGAAAGCACAAAACAAATGCCCTTAAGAGAATAGTTTGAAGAGTATTGCTTTATTTCTTGTAAAAAGAATGGGCAGTTCTTCAGCGATCAGGACGCTGAATTGGTTCTAGAGAAAAAAACATGCTATTTTTACAGCAGAGGATGTTCTAATATGAAAAGGCCGGTTTTGATTTTTTATAGCCAGTATTATTTTCAGTGATGGTTGGAGGAGCTGCCCAATTTTAATATGTATTTTAGTCTCTGCAATGCTCTAGAACCTATTTTTAAATGCCAAATAAAGGTTGTTGTTGTTGTTGTTATTTTAGTCTCCTTATATTTTAAGCCCCTTCACAAGGAGTACTGCCTCAAAACCTTATGTGAATTTTTACAAATAAAATTATTCTCCACTGCACCTTAAGAGAGTCTCCTTCTGTTTTTTCCTGAATTGTAACCTTAGCTACCAAATAGTGAAAGAAAGGAGGCCAAAAGTGTCAAAATTCCAAACTATCCTTACCTTCCCAGTTTCAGTGAACATCACAGTAGACTCGACAGCAACTTGGAGTTAAAAAAATATGCCTCTAGTCTATACCTTTCCAACTCTCTTTCCCAACTGGCTTTTGAAATGAAGAAGGAACCATTTGTGACACCCTACTTCTTTGAAATACTCTTACACCACTGCATTGGAAAGAGAATGCCAAGGGTGTCTAGGGAAAAGGGCTTGCTTTCAAAAATGTACAGTTTTAGAGCTGACAAGGCAAACAATTTTTCCCTGAGGCTACAGGGCACAGGTCAAGCACTAATAGAAAAAAAAATAAAGAGCACATTCTTCTTAACAGTAAGTCAAGCAGGATGGTGGAATGAACAGTCTAAAGAGGTTGGAACTTGGAACATCCCCATCATTAAAAGATTTAAGAAGAAAATAAAGGTTTAAAAGAGAAGGTTCCAGCAGAATGAAACTTGAGTGATTATCAGCGTCACTCTGAAATGGCCAGCTGATTAACAATTTTTATTTTTTATTTATTTTATTTTTTATTATTAGATTTAATATACCGCCCTATCCCCGAAGGGCTCAGGGTGGTGCACAAAAACATCATGTATAAAAACATCAAATATAAAAACATAAATACAATATAACTTCAACGTTAAATTGAGTTACAGTTTTCTACATTAATTGAAGTCAACTCTGCTTAGGATCATACGGTTAATCAGCCAATAAGGTATGAGTCTTTTCGAAAAGAAGCCCCTTGTTAATCAGATTATAAAAATATGCAATGTATCTTTAATTATTTTGATTACATTTATATCCTGCTTTTTTCCCACTGCAAAATACAAAATTGGCTTAAAGAGGATGCACTGGAAATCTCTCATCCCAGCTGTAAATAGACCCACAAATGCTTCAGCTGCGCTATGGGCTGAATGGTTTAATATAAGAACTAACAAAAAAAGATAGGTCTGTGCTCTAAGGAGTTTAAAATCTAAAGCTTGAAGCAAGGAAGAAGTAGAAGGAGGTTGAAGCAAAAAGGAAGAAGAGCACATACTTAGATCGCTTCATTTGGGAAGGAAAACAAAGGGATCACGGTGAAGGTTTAATGGAACAGGTGGGATTGGAGGGAGATAATGAAAGAATGAAGATTAATGTTCTGGGAGCCAATTCTGGGCACAGGGGGCAGCCAGAAAAGATGACACCTCCTAATGGTGAGTTTGTGCTGGAATCAAAAGGTGAGAAGAACCCAGTGTGGAGATTAGAAGACAGTTGTCTCATGAATGCTCTTGAACATAAAGCACTAAGAATGTAATGGATACTCTTGATAACCTTCACAGTGCAATTTCCTGTTCTTTAATTAATTATTTTTAAAGTTAACCACTTTTGTGCCTACAGAACTCCATGTGGCTTACAAAGTAAATGAAATAACAACCATAAAAATACATAAAAGTCCATCATTTAAAATCACAGTTTGGGACTGCCAATAAATAGAAAAATTGCATTAGCCAAATTCCAGCACCACTGCATCCCCTTTCCTATTCCCCATTAATTTGTGATGAATCCTCATATCACAGTTTAAAGACATGTTTGTAAGTAACTTCATTATTTGCGTTTTCACTGTATCTGGATTATATTGAAATGTTAAAGAAAGGCCCATTTTAAGTTCTTACCTTAAAAACAGATACGACTCTTCCCTGAGTCCCTCCCTTCTCTGTCCCTGCTGCTTGTAAGCAGAGGTAAGTAGATGGATTTAGCAGGAAGGGCCATCTCCTGATAAGTTTCCTGTTCAGATTTGCAGAATCAGGCTCTTAGACATGTTACTGAAGCCACACTGCCACACTTTTTCCAAGGGGGCTTTTCAGTGGCACAGGGACACTGTGGCACAGTGGCACAAGAACACCAAAAAGCCTCACTGCTACCAGAAAGCCCCCATTGGACTTAATGGACCTATGCCACTATAAAAGTGGTGTAAGTCCAAAGTTTGGCTGCCGGCATAATAGGGGTAACAGCTATGACCCCTCCCTCAGCCACTCTCCGGCTCCCCTCTATTAAGTGGCAGTTGCAGTGGAGGCACCGGAATACTGGCGTGGTGTTCAGCAGCATATCCCACCACTGTAGATGGCCGCAGCAGCAGCCCACCAGCAAATCCACCCCTCTGCTGGGGGAGGGCAGAACCACTGGAGTGGCCCCACACTGCTCCCAGCAGCAGATTCGGCCCCCATTTGGGGGGGACTGTTGGTGCTTCTATACAATTTGGAAAAAAACAGCAGTGAGAAAGCGCGGCCGCGCCTTACCGCGGCCGCCGTTACGGGGGTGGGGCCTGACAAGGGAGGCTGCTGCCCGGCCGCTAATGCGGCTGGTCGGTGAAGGCTTCCGCGCATGCGTGCCGGATCGGGCGCATGCGCGGTCGGCGGCAGCAACTGCAGCTGGCCCGTTGGGAGGGCCAGCCGAGCAGACGTTGCTGCGGTGGGTGGCTCTCGCATCGTGCGAGAGCGCGTCATTTAAGGGGGTGTGGCAGGGCCTTTAAAAGGCCCTGCCTCGTGGCCAGGCCCCAGTCGGAGCCTGGCAGGAAGACGAT
The DNA here is from genome assembly GCF_021028975.2 of Sphaerodactylus townsendi. Taxonomy (NCBI): domain Eukaryota; kingdom Metazoa; phylum Chordata; class Lepidosauria; order Squamata; family Sphaerodactylidae; genus Sphaerodactylus; species Sphaerodactylus townsendi. Next base: position 16,138,182 of record NC_059437.1, on the reverse strand, counting down.
TTTTCCCTCCCACCCGGTCCCTGCTTTGTTGGGTTGTAGTTACTTGTTGTTTAGTCATAGCCATTGGTGGGTTGCGCATGGGGGATGATCTGATGGAAAGGGGAGCTGGGGGAGCTCCCCTGTTTTGGCACACCTCCTTAAGAGGTGGGGGTGGAGCAAGCTCAAGGAAGGAACACCCCACGGGGGGCTGAGAAGCTTGCGCCCTTAGCGTAAGTTGGATGGGGCCTCCAGTCATGGGCATTTCGCCAGACTGGACATTGTCTCACTCCAATCTTTCGCCTGCTTCATTCCTCCAGCACCGGGCTGAGGAATCGGTTTGCCCTGGGGTCAGCACTCGTGCTGCCCTAAGGTTTGGATCACCCCCCATGCTGCGCCATCTATATTTCCTATGCTTTCTGTTAATAAAGTTCTTTGGCTATGGCCATTTACTTATCCACTTTAAAATTGTGTCGGTAGTTTCTTTGGGGGAAGCAGGACCGCGCGGGAGGGCCACCAATCCACCCGCAATATGGCTTGGCTAAGACTTTGAAAAATAGTCCTGATAACCATCCAAATTTCCTAATGAACCTTGAAAACAGCACCCTTCACTAATTTTGGAAAACTTTAACGTGAAGGTGCAATGCACTGAAAAGCACAATACTTTTCCATCCCATTGTGTCCCACTGTGTTACACACGGCCTTAAATTTGCAATCCCAGCTGCACTGAAATCAAATGAAGTCCCACGGAATTCAGTCAACTGACATCTGTATAAATATGTATAAGGTCAGGCTGGGCCAGATCAATCTTAATTGGGGGGGGGTGTACAGAGAGGGGCAGCTAAGAGTAAGGGCGCAAGTACCTCTGTGTCTGTGCACATACATACACTTTGCAAGAATCCCATGAGATGCCTATAGAATATTTCTGAGTTTTGACGAAGATTCTTGCAAAATTCAAGCCGTTTTAAGGTGAGCACGTAGGCACTTATCCATCCCTAGTCTTTTTCTGGCTTTTTGCAGTTTTGGAAACACTTTAGAAAAGGAGGCAACATTCAGTTAGCACCCATTTATACTTTAGGCACAGCAATAAAATGCAGGACAGATTTCTGTTTCTCACAAGCCTGCAGACTCCAAAACAGGCAGCCTCGTGTTTCAGGACGTTCCTGGAGGATGCCCTTTTGGCACCCCTTTCGTCATCAGCAGTCACGGGCTTTTTATGCCATGACAAGATGCATAGCAAGTTCTGCCGGACCCTTTTCCCGTCAAAGACCATCATCCTTCATCGGTCCCTAATGATGCAAATTGGCAGGGTCTGGAGCTCAGCCATTTCTTGTGAATTTCTCCCCAGCATTCACTCAGCTTGACAGTGTTTCTCCTTGTATAATTTTTAAAGGAAAAAAGAATAAAAACAAACAGTTTGGAAAAATCTTTGCTTTGAAAGGGATCATTTCCCTCTTTATCTCCAAGCGGTGACTATGACTGAGCAGACTCATGTTCAACTTTGTTATAAGGATTCCAGTCTGCACAGCTTGGGTGTATTGTGGCCTTTTCTTATTATTAAAGAAGTGTCTTGAGAGCTGACCTTGAAAAATGGAACTGGTGATTTTTAGCTCTTCCAGCCTTTGGAAGATGTGGCCACCATCACTGTATGCATGAAGCTGTTTTAGATCAATCTTTCAGAGCAAGTCGGAAATGTCTCCACCTTAGCATGGTTCGAGAGGTTCATGGAGCTAAATAAATGTAGTAGACATGGATAGAGCTATGTTTTCTGTCTTTTTAGCTTTTATATTTATAATGTATTTTTATGCATTTACAATATTCAAAATATGTTTGCCAAGGTTGATTCATGCAGTTTGTATTCTGCACTTGACAGCAGGAAAATTGGTGTACAAATGTTAATAATATTGAGTCAACCCACTGGTCCATAAGGTTCAGCATTATGTAGGCCCATGCTTCTCAGCCTGTGGATCAGGAACCAAAAGTGGGTTGTGAATCTTCTTCAAGTGGGTTGAAGAAAATTCCTCCCTAATGCCTTTTACATCTGCCTTTTAACCTCCATCTACCAGCTTCCCAACCCAGTGCCCCTCCTCAAGCACACCTCCTCTGGCTCTGGCCCAGCTGGCACAGAAGGTGGAGTTGACCTTGCACTTGCTTAGGGACCATAGAGGGAGATAGCTGCACCCTTTGTGTGAGGTTTGTGGGTTTCTCAAAAAAATCTGAATGGGGACTGTAGAAAATGGAAAAATAGAATTAACAGTCATAGTTTGCCTAGTCCAGTGATGTAGGTATAGATTTTGGGGTGGTTCGGGGGTGGGGCCATGCCTCCCCAAGGCCCACCCCTGGCATCAGTGCTTATAAAAGCAGCTCTCCAAGGCCAGGGGTGGCAGACTCCCCTGCCCTGCCCACCCTGCCCCGCCTCCCCCGCACTGGCTGGGCTCCCAGCTGGCAGCTGGCAGTCCTTTCTGCTCTTCCCTCTGGACAGAGGCGTAGCTAGGGAAAATGGAGTCTGGTGCAAAATCTGAGTTTTGCGCCACCCCCCCACTCCCAGGCAGCTGCTGTGATGCTGGAATCCCCCAAACAGCATCACTTTCAATGATGTTTAAACTAGGGAGCCCAGATTTTCCTTTTAAATGAACATTAAAGGGAGAATCTGGGGTCCCCAGTTAAATCAACATTGAAAGTGATGCTGTTTTGGGGTAGATTCTCCCCCACCCTGAAACAGCATCACTTTCAATGTTTAAACTGCAGACCTCAGATTCTCCCTTTAAATCCATGCTGAAGGGGGTGGATTCAAAAGGAGAATCTGGGGAAATTTGGGGGATGCCTGCTGTCAGGGGTGCAATTGTTAAGCTATCAGCACCAAACTGTCAGAGTATCTTTAGGATACTCTCCTGATGATATCACCCAATTTTGGTGAAGTTTGGTTCAGGGGGTCCAAAGTTATGGACCCTCAAAGGTGTAGCCCCATCTCCTATTAGCTCCCATTGGAAACAATGGTGTCACCCCCTTTGAGAGTCCATAACTTTGAACCCCTTGAACCAAACCTCACCAAACCTGGGTGGTATCATCAGGAAAGTTACGCAACAAATCCCTGAAATTGTGGTGCTGATAGCCTAAAAACTGTGTTCCCTGAAGGCCAAAAACTGAAAAACACTAAAAATTGCAAAAAAAATGCAAACTGGGGGCAGAGCTTTGGATAAGTAATGGGGGGGGGGGTTGAACCCAAGAACTCATCTTACCTATGTCTTTGGCCTAGGGCATCAAAAAACAAACAAAAACAAACCATGGGCCACCTATGGATGGGCCATTGTACAAAGTACATTTGGACTTGTATGTCACTGTAGCATGAAGACTGGGAAACACTGGTGCAGGCTGATTGTTAGCATCATTCTTGAGAGTTAGATCTAGGTGTAACATTAACTTCACCATAGAGTTCTGGTGAATCCTAGAGAGTTACATGACATGATGACGTCACTTCCAGATTTGTCTCAGATTCACAGGAGTCCAATTTTAGACCAGACAATTGTGCTGAGACAAATTTTCCCACCACTCTTACAATGTACTAACGATTTTCAGCAACGTTCCACTCTTTGGGAAGTCTTTGCAGGGCTTGGGGGGCACTTTTCAGATCAAGAGACCAGATTGTCACCATAGCTGCAAGTGCCTCTCCTTACAAGAGCCCCCAAGTTTGGGTAGGTTCGAGTCAGTGGGTCCAATTTTATAGTTTTCCTCCATTTGGGAAACCATAAAATTAGATCCCTTGACCCAATCTTCACCAGACAGGGGGTATGAAGAGGAACATGCAGGTCTGCTGAAAATTTGGTGTCTTTATGTTGAAAAACAGCCCCCCACCCAGAGCCCCAGAAGGATTCACCACAGGGTAACATGGAGCCATTAACTTTAAAAGTTAAAGGCTCATTCCGCACATGCAGAATAATGCACTTTCAAACTGCTTTCAGTGCTCTTTGAAGCTGTGAGGAATGGCAAAATCCACTTGCAAACAGTTGTGAAAGTGGTTTGAAAATGCATTATTTTGCGTGTGCGGAAGGGGCCAAAGGGAATTGGTCCTGTGTCAGTTAATGGGGAATCTTTGTGGAGCTCATGGGGGGAGGGGGTATTTTTAAAGGTAGAGACACCAAATTTGCAGCACTCCTGCTGGTGCCTCTCCTTACAAACCTCCCAAAGTTGGCATCTTCTTGGAGCGGGCTATAAAATTGGACACCCTGACCCAGTGTTTACCAAATGGGGTGGTTATTGCAAGGAAAATCACCTGCAGCTTTGCTGCAAGTTTGCCTCCCACAGAGCCCCACAAGGATTTCCCATAGGGTTTAATTGACCCAACATTTTCCAGATATTTGAAAAAGCCCCTCCCAAAATAATCAGTATAGGGATTTGATTTTTTTAAAAGATTTTCCAAAAATATTGGTATCCGTTAAATCCCATAGAAAATCTTTGTGGAACTGTAAAAAAAAAACCTGCTTTGAGTGCCAATTGGTGAGAAAAGCAAAATTAAAATATCCTCAATAAATATAGTTATTCTATAATTATAGTTATAATTATAGTTATTCTATAATTCTATGAATTAATTCTATGAAGTAATTCTATGAATTAATTTAACTATTATAGTTAGTTTCCTATTTTACTGCTGCTTTTAAAGGTTTTAGCTGTTTTTAGCTGTACACGGTGGTTACTGTGTTGTACACCGCCCAGAGCCCCTAGGGGATGGGGCGGTCTAAAAATCTGAAAAATAAATAAATAAATAAATAAATAAATAAATAATCAATAAATGAGTTACGATTTCTTGAAGGCCTATTCATTTCAGTATAAATTAGTCATGATTACAAGTTGTTGGACTGGGCTTTTTTTTTTTTTGTCTGAAGAATATCCAGTAATAAAGAAGAGGGGCATTTGAAACTGGTACTCGGATGTACTTAACACTGTCTGGAATGTGCTTACACTTCTTTTCGTTGCTTTGAAAGTTGATATCATTCTATTAATCAAAGCAACATCATTGTTGTTTTTAATTTACAGAGAGGTATTGCTGTATTCGAAAAAGAAAAGATGAAGTAAATCAAAATGTGGACTTCATTTTAATGAGCCTCAAGTCTGACTATTTAAATGTTAATAGCATTAAAGGCTTTGCCAGAACAGAAACGCCTAGCTTCAATCAATAAAATGTAATTATAGGGGCCGTGAGGGTCAGGTTTTGCTTATGACCCCAAGCCTCCTCTGTCTCTCTTTCCCCAGTATGCAAAGCAATCAGCCACCCAGTATTAAAACCACAGAAAATGTCTCTTGCCAGCTCAGAAGTGTATAAAAGTGTCAACAGAAAAATATATTTCTCTGGTTCTTTATGTCCTTCTCTAAAAGGTATATTTCACTTTAAATAATACTCATATACTCATATCCTGGGGCCAACCACAGATGAATAATTTCATGTTAAGGGTGTTCATTTGTTCTTTCTGATAAAGAAAGAAGATTTTGCTTGCCTGGACTTCTCTCTGTTTTTCCTGCTGTTCCGCACTGCCCCCAGTTAAAAAGATAAGCAGGGGGTCATGCCAAGTGACTTTCTGAGACTTCAGATCTTGCTGACACAGTGGAGAGCTTCACTCTTCCGTTCATTGACTTGCAGCATTCACAGCTTACCTGTAAAACTCAAGTAGACGTAGACTTGAAAATGTCACTGTGCCACTTTGGTTTAATGTCAAGCCAGCAGCAGTGGAATCCAGATGCAAACTGTCAAAGCAAGCTGCAGACCAACGGAAGAAGAGATAGGACATCAGAAAATGGTTGGTGGGCAAATTTGGTTTTTCTGTAGCAATGACTCAGCCAGAAGTTACTAAAGAAAAATGTAGCCACAGAAAATTTTGAAGTAAATTGGGGGGGTCCAAATTTAAGTAGAATATCAAAGGCCCCTTCCGCACATGCAAAATAAAGTGTTTTCAAACCACTTTCACAACTGTGTGCAAGTGGATTTTGCTATTCCGCACAGCTTCAGGGAGCACTGAAAGCAGTTTGAAAGTGCATTATTCTGCATGTGCGGAATGAGGCTGAGGGTTTTTGAAGAAAGCTGAAAGTTTCAATAAACCAAGAAGAACTTGTCAGGATAAGTATATTTTAAAAGCCTTTCTCATGAGGTTTATTCAGAAGCAATTTCATGTTTTCCAACAGAATGTTGCAGTATTTCAGCCTTGGAAAGTTAACAGCAGAACACAAGGAGTATATAACCTAAGGGTATGTGATGTAGCCAGAGGGAAGGCAGCATGGTATAGCTCGATCTCATTACCTTGTATGACATGGATATTTGTGGTATGACAAAGTAAAATTACACAAATAGTTTTCTAATCATTATATTAGAAGGAGTCTTCTCTGGGTGTGGTTGAAATATATATTAAAAAATTAGCTAACATAACACCATTATGGTTGCCCCCAGTTGAAGCTTGTTCTAGGAAGAAGTGAACATGAAAAAGAAGTGACCCACATACTGAGAATTGCTGAACTTTAAAAATGACAAATGGGAGCTTAAACCCATGCAGGAGATAACAGATATTGTAAAAAAACTGGTTCCATTATTACCAGTTATTGAAGATGTTTAGAACTGATCAAAAAATGTGGGTTTTGATATACAAATGACAGAATTTGAAAGTAAGGTTTATACAAATGATGAAAGATTGATTACCAAACTATACAAGATATTATTGAAATGGGATACAGAGGATGAGCATGTAAAACCTGTAATGATCAAGTGGGCCAGAAATATCAGTATGAATATTAATTTGGACCAGTGGGAGAGACGATGAAAAAGGGATTTGAAATTTACAGCATGTTATAACCTGAAAGAAAATCATTATAAAATGATGCACAAAAACCCTGGCAAAAATGGATAAAGGTATATCTAATAAATGTTGAAAGTGCCAAAAACATGAGGGATTTTTTTTTCATATGTAGCGGTTATGTACAGAGGCTAAATCATTTTGGGACATAATTCTTAAAGAAATACAGAAAATTCTGAAAATAACAATGAAGAAAAAGCCTGACGTTTTTCTACTGGGACTAATGGGAGGTAATATCCCAAATCAATATGGACTGCTTTTCACGTACATGTGAACTGCTACAGGGCCACTGTATGTCCAGAAATGGAGAGAGGAAAAACCAAGGAAGATTGCATACAGAACATCACAGAATATTCAGAAATAGCAAAATTAACAACCTTATTAAAAGACAGTAATACAGAGAAGTTTGCAGAAAACTGGAAACCTTCTATGGACTATCTATTGAAAAAATATGGTAGAAGAGAAATAATCACAGGATGTGAGATTTAAAAGAAAACAGCAGACTGAAATAAATGTTAAAATGTAACTGATGAATTGTTTCATTTTAATTAGATGTATGAACCTAGAATGGATTAGAATTCAATAATGAGATAGCTGGAAGTCATTACTTGGTTATTTTCTTATTTTCTTTTTGTATTTCATGTACTTTTTTTGAATTGATGTGATGTGATGTGGTGTGAAAGTGTTCCCTTGCCTATATTACCAGATTTACTGCATTGGAACCAGCGGTGTAGCTGGGCCAAACTGCACCCGGTGCACAGTGTGTTTTTTCCACCCCTTGCGACCCCCCAGTGGCACCCCCGGCAACCCCCCTGTTCCCTTCCCAGACTTACCTTAGTTCCTTTTCTTTTTCTAGTACTTTTTCAGGCTGAAATGAGTGGCCTCTTCACAGTTCAGGCTAAAAACTGCCTAAGGAACTATACTTCCCAGGAGACCTTTCGCCCCCCCCCCCACAGGCGTGCGCCTGGTGCACAACGCACCCCCCGTCCCCTTGCCACTCCACCACTGATTGGAACTTAACACCAACCTGGCCTTCATAGCAATTTCAAATGTACAGAAATATTGTTTTAAAAGACTTCATTTGCCTGTGTTGTCCCTTTAAAATGTTTCCCACATCTTTCTGCCTTCATTGGCACCATTCTGGGAGCTCAATCCTTGCCTGCAGAAGCCCCTTGCCCTGTTTTTGGAGAAATTCAGAGTGGGGTTTTTTGTGATTTGAGGGGGGAGCTTAATCTTCACATTGACTACAGAAGACTCAGGGAATTGAAGCATGAGGCTGTGAAGCATAAAAGCCCTTGTTTGTCAAGGCACTGGGGGGAAAAAAGGGGAAAAACGAAAATGGCAGCCAGAAATTGTTTCAAGGCATAAACAAATATAAACAAATATCATGGGTTTTTTTTAGTATAAACAAATATCATGGGTTTTTTGGGGGAAGGGGGGGGATCTAAAATGTTTCAAAAACATTTTTAGGTGACTTTTCTGAAAACAGCCATGGTCTAATTGTTGTCAGGACAGGATACTTGCTCGAAACCTTACATAGGTCATCCTGAAGTTCATCGTTGCAATGAGGTAATTAAAGCTGAAATGTTTTCCAACAATTGGCAGCGTTTCAGAATTCAAAGCTGATTTTTTAAAAAAAAATTAATATTTGGAAAATCAACTTTGAGAGATACATTATCCCTTTCCAGTCTTGTGAGTGACCTTTAACTTGGCAATTGCGTCAAGTATCCACTTGCCAATCCAATATGTTTACACCTTTTAAGCCAAATGAAAATCAATGGGGCTTCAGATCACAGTTTAAGTGTTTAAATCCTGATAGATTCTACAGAGACCTTGATGATAGGGTTTGATGTATATGCACTGAATCAGAGTCCCATATGTGGACCTTTTCCACATTTAGTGAAGGGGGAAGATACGTGGATACAAAGGAATGTCCATACAGACTTGCTTCCTCCTTCGAAATGACTGGCAACATTTCCTTTGCACATCAGAGTTCCCTTGCCTATGTTACCAGAATTACTGCATTGGAACTTAACACCAACCTGGCCCTTTGTAGCAGTTTCAAATGTACATTCAAAAGAAACCTGCAGCCAACAGCAGCTGGGGAAACTTTTAATGTACAAAAGTGATGTCTCTCTCGGATTCCCTGGGTCTATTCACTTCAGTGCACCTTACAGAGTGCTGTGAGAATTGAGCTGTATTTCCTGCAGGGAAAAGTTAATGGAGAGGCGAGGCAACAGAAGACCCCTATTGTGTGATAAAGGCATGCTAGCCGAACTGCAGGTAGAAATACTCATGCATTGTGGAGGATATGGCAGACTATGGCAACGAATGGCGTGCAGAGCCTAAAGGCCTCTCTCTATTGCTCCAACTGTCAGTCATTTTCATGTCCTCGACCTTTAATTGATTGCACTAGCATTACATTTTATGCCCGCTTGCCTGAAGATCCTTTCCCTTGAGAAAGTTATGGCACACCAAAGGTCTTCATAAAGTAGCAATTCCATAAAGTTCTAATCATCCCCCTTTTTGGCAATCTAAAGTTCTTTGCAAGGATAGCCAATCCAATAGATAATGAGCTGGAGTTTGCTCTAAGAGACATCTTGCCTTTGTTATGGGGTCACCTGATGGACATGGTGTTTGGCCTGGACCAAAGATTTCTGAGTTTGTGGTAAAGGGTTACACAGAATAATAGTTAATAAAGAATTTGTGTTTGAAGGAGAGTCCAGATGTTTCCAGGTGGCATATGGAAAGAAGTAATTGTGTTGTTAAAGTGGCAGCTGAAATTGGTGCAGTTAGCTTCTCTAAGCCCATGTTGTATATATGCAAATAAAACCTGTTCAGTTTCTTCTTGAGTGGATTAGTTCTTTTGCAGAACCTGCAGGATTTTCCGAAATTCTGACTGCAACAATGTTCATTTTGCTTCTCAGTGGAGAACTCTTTTCGTGGCCCTTAACCACCTCATATAGAGGATTCAGAAAGTTGCCACTTTCAATTCTACAAGCCCCTAAGGTGGCTCAAAATAAAACACAAAATTCAACAACAACTATAATAATAGTGAATCAGTAGCTGATTTTTCAATTCTAGTTTTAATCACTGAGAAAACTGATTTGCCGAAGGAACCGCTGGGCTAAGCTGACCCAGTTTTAGTCACATTTGTTCTAATAGCTTGTTCTTAAGTGATTAAAATCAAGGCTTCAGTTTCTTGCTTCAGTTAGGTCATTGCCAGGTTTTATCTTAGTCCATTTTTCTTTCAATCTTCTTCACAAAATTGACCAGGTAGTGTTTTTCTTTGCCAGCTTTCTGTTTGAGCTTTAATTACTTTATTGTGGTATTCATGTTTTACAAATACAAATACAAAACCTTTAATGGCATATAAAGAGTGGTATTCATGTTTTGTCAGCTGAAGATCTGATGGTTGCAATTTGATAAAATAGTAATAATAATAACAATAATGGAATGTCAGTGAGATTCAGAAATAAAGGCTGGTTTAAAACCCAGACAAATAAACAAGTTCTTTCAAAAAGACTTGTGGAACAAATATATTTTCAGATATTTCCACAAAACCTGCAAGTATGAATCAAATACCTCCCCTAGAAGAGGGAGTTCCACAATCTAAGGACAGCAGTCTAGAAAGCACATTCTCTACAATTCAATTTCAGACCATTGTAGTCTATGGAAAGATTATTTTGACTTGCAAAGGCTTTTCTGCAGTTTCATTTTCTTCATTTCTAAATTCCTATTTCTTTTGCACATGTGTTTTGCTCCCTCTAGTGATAAATTGGTATTACACTAGTTTGTGTCCAGCAAAAAAACCCTGCAGTTTAAATCTGCAGGGAGATATGCTGGACATAAACAGATATACCATCATATTGATCACTATAGAAAGCAAAACACATGGAACATGAGAAAATGCAAAAAAAACCAACAACCCAGAAACTTACAAGTGAGAAAAATGAGAATATGGAAAAGCTGTGTCAGATTTGGTAATGGTACTAAAACTGTTGTAGAGTTCTTAACTTGACTCTTTGCAATTATCTGGAGGTATTTATTCTATTGGCATCTGATGACCCTTTTCTCTGCTCATGGCACTTTGAAATCTGGACTGTATGTATCAATTTGTGGTGGATGGATGGATGGATGGATGGATGGATGGATGGATGGATGGATGGATGGATGGATGGATGGATGGATGGATGGATGGATGGATGGATGGATGGATGGATGGATGGATGGATGGATGGAGGGAGGGAGGGAGGGAGGGAGGGAGGGAGGGATGAAGAAGTTAGTCTAGAGAGAGGGCAGGCTTAAGATGTGCAGTTTCATAAATATTTCTAAGTATGTTTTAGACATTGACAGAACAGTGACTTAAAGACTCATTCAGTACATTTAGTTTAGGGGTACCTCATACTTTTTCACTGTTTCAGTTGCATGCTTAAGGAGTTGGTGTAATAAGTTATATTTGCATAGCTAAGGATATGTATGATGCCCTAATTTATGTCAAGATTAAGAGACCCAATAGCATTACTCCCTCAAAAAAGTATTATTCCAGCAGTATTTTTGTGTGTATTTTAAACCCTAAACTGTAGCTTAGCTTAAGTGTAAATCCATCTCCCCATACCTCAAGGAACCTGGGTTGGCCATGGCTCCGTATCACAAGTGCAGATAGCACTTATTTAATGTTTGAAGAGTCCTTACCTTTTGAGAATCAGATAGGTGGTGTAGTGGTTAAGAGACCTATGAACTCTAATCTGGAGAACTGGGACTGATTCCCCACTCCTCCATATGAAGCCTGCTGGGTGACCTCGGGCTAGTCTCTCAGAATTCTCTCAGAATTCCCTCAACCCCACCTATCTCACAAGGTGCCTGTTGTGGGGAGAGGAAGGCATTTTATGACTCCTTTATGGTAGAGAAAAGTGGGGTATAAAAACCAACTCTTCTTCTGTATATAAAGAAGATGGTTATTTTACTAACCTGGATGGTGGTGAAAACATGCCATCAAGTTGCCACCAACTTATGGTAACCTCATAGAGTTCACAAGTCAAGAGACTAACAGAGGTGTATTTCTTTTGCTTGCCTATTGTCAGGACTACAATTCTCAGCAATCACCAGCTCCTGCCTTTTTGCATTAGAGCGGGAAACCAAGCTGGGGAGCTACGGCAAAATGAAACTAGCTCTGTCAGAACCAATGTGAGACCAAGAACTGGGGAGAGGGGAAAAGCTGATTGGTTGCTGTCTGTTTTTGTAAATAGAATACATATTGGAACTGAGGACAAGAATCCTCAGTTCCAGCACCCTGTAGCTAGGTTGACCCAAATCAATAATGTTCTTCTTTTACATTAACTTTGTCTGAGTGGTGTTCAGCATTACACTTATAACCCTGGAGTTCCTTGGTGGTCCCTCATACAAGTACTAACCAGGGTCAACATCTGCTTAGATTCCAAGATCTAATGAGATAGGGCTAGCCTGTGTGACCAGGTCAGGACTCACTAACCTGGATATAACATGAAAACTGTGACAAAACGTGCTGTGTGCCTTTTCTTAGTTTTTGCTTTCCTAAGTCAGCTTGTTCAAACAGGGATTGTTCAAATCATGGAGTCTACCTGATGAGGCTTCAAACTGTCTGTCAAAGAAATTACAGACTGAGCAATTTGGTCCTTTGTTATGACCATGGATTTGCTAATATTGTTGAGGCTACCCAGTAGGCCAGAGGGCCACAAGTCAGCAATATTGAAGGATGATAGAGCAAGCTCACTTCTTTAATGCTGCACAAGACATGTCAAGTTGTCTGCATTCAATGAATTAAATTAATGGTAAGTTGGTTCCAAGATAAGATGCTATGATACAAAGTAACTCCACCATTTTTGGAAGGTTTGACCACAAGTGTTGTGTGGCATGGTGAACCAGCTTCTGAAGTCAGAGTGACCCAAAAGGACTGAATCCAACGTCCTGATCGTAGTTAACAGTCTTAGCCTTCACGCTCAAGAAATTCGGGGCCTCGACAAATGCCAAGAAAGGAGACTGGCAGTGTAACTAGGACAAAGACTTTGGAAATTCTGTTCTTTTGAAACTTACCCAGGTTTCTACCATGACAAGATCAGTAGGGATAAACAAGCATCTCTAGTCTGTCGCTACCAAATGTTTCCATTCAATTTAGGCCTATTTTTTAATGTTTGATAGTGAACGTCTCAGTCCATTTGAAGCCTAATAGGGCTGCAATCAGTGCTCTACATAAATTCTGTGTATCTTAGATTTCTCAGCATCTTCTGCAGTATGTTGAGTTCTATGACACATGCTGAGAGATTTTTCAGCAATGTAAAAAAATGTACCTCAAAGGCAGAAATTCTGAAAAACATGACAGAGGGTGGATCCTATCACTGAGCAGGTCTTCTCCTTTGGGATAGGAAGCAACAAATGTTCTCAGTTATGTTTCTGAGTGTGCTTTGGTCAATGGTTTCTGCTCTTTGCTTTTTGTTGTTGGTTATGTAGATTCATTTGAACTGTCGACACATGTTATATAGGGTGGGGTTTTGTTTTGCACATTCTATATGTTATTGGTATGCCCAATATATGTAATTTATGTGTGTAATTTATGCATAGCAGTTTATGAGCAGTTCATGCATAAATAATATTGAACAATATATACATATTATGGGGGAAAGGCAGTGTGGGGCCATAAAAACATCATGGAGGCAAAGTTTCATGGGTTCAGTTTTCACAAGAAAGAAATTCAGTTTCAACAGGGATTTTAAGTTCAAGCAGTGGGGATGAGAAATTAGTAATCATCCCTAGGGAATTCCCTAATGCTTCTGTCTTGATGTTTCATGAGAATCTACATGAGAGCTGCGTAAACACTGATTTGCCCCATGCAGAAAATTTCTACTATTTGTTATTAATTTTAATAAAAACACAACATTATAGAACCAGTTAAACAAACAAAAGAATAAGAACTGAGGATGAAACTTAGCTTAATTACAATTCTAAATATAAATACAAGGAAAGAGATAGTAAAGTTATGTTAATGATGTTCCATAAAGGCATATAATATTCAACTGATACCCAGATGAAAATTTCTACTACTGAAAGGGAAAGCGATTATTACCATTTCCTCTGTTGTGCTGCAGACCTTCGGCACTTCTCTCATTCTGTTCCTCAGGTTCCTCTGCACCCTCTCCCACTGATGGAAGTCTCTTCTGTAAGCAGAAATTGATTTGAGTCCCAAACCATTACTTATTAAAACAATAGATAGGGACACTTAAAAACCTATTTAATTTGGCCCAGCTCCTGTATGCTGGTTTTGATCGTTTTTCTGTGGTGGAATCCCCGCTGAGGAATTAAATCTAGATACAACCAGGTTTCAAAAGAAACGGCACCTTTTCATAGAGGTTTCACCCTCGCTGACGCAGCACGTTTTTAGTGAAGACATCGATGTCTATCATGGATTCAAACAATGTTACTCTCCCCATGAATGTGCAGTTGGCTCGACGGGTCTATCCTGATTGGCTGTCATGCTGTGTTGGGGCAAAAACTTTTGTAAAAAAAATTGGTGTGAAAATACATGGTTACGTAAGCACATAGGTGCATATGCACAATCTCCCCGCCTATGCCGCTTTTGTTTGATTAGCTCCTCGTGCTCATGTTTCAACAATTTCTGCTCCTCGTGCCCACATTTCAACAATTTCTGCTCCTCGTGCCCATTTTTAAACAGCTTCTGCTTGTCATGGCCACATTTTAACAATGCCACGTAGCCACCGCCGGCATGAAACAAAAAAAAAGGGGCTGCGCACACATCACACACAGCCCACTTCGCTCTGATCGGCTTGAAGGCTCCGCCTCACTCCCTATGGCAGGAAAAACAAATCTACATTCAAACCCTGAGCCTCCCCACCAATCTGGACTGGATACATGTTTTTTTTTTAAAAAAAGGTGTACTTCCATGAAGGTTCTGAAAAAAACACGTGATAAGGGAGAGAATGAGCGCCAGAACCGGAATGAATTCTTTCTCATCGATCAGGCAGTGGGGAGTTCTTCCTGAATCCTTGATATTTTATGTATCATGCAATTAACTGACTGTGGGGAATCGACCTGTGATCGCTTTGACTGTTCACCAACATATTCACAACTGTTGCTTCACTGTGTTCCTATCTAACCATGCAGTATAGAGCAATTGACTTTTTGTGCTTGTGTATTTTCTCACAGCCCAACTGACTTTTATGATGCCTCTCTGCCATCCTTGCTGCTTCACTTCTTCACTCAGTAGGCAATTGTTGAAATGGACAATTATATCAGTCACATGTCTTATGAATCAGTCATAAATAAATGTTGCGTTAATGAAAACCTTTGGTGTTCAATAGTCACGAGCTATGCTGTCCAGTTTGATTTAGCAGTTTGATTTAGCAACAAAAACCTGATGCAAACCTATTCAACAGGTCTCATTCACACCTGTTTGGCACAAACTGAACTGGTGTGGTGATTGGCTTAGGTCTGACACCTTTGAACTCAGTGAGTTCAATTCCTGAGCATGTTTATGGCAAAATTCAGGGCACCCCCACCAATACATACACTGGGCAAAAATGAACTGCCGTAGACCCTTTAAAAATTTTTTTTGAAAGAATATATCAACAGAATATTTGTCAGACATTATAAAGCACAATATTTATTTTGTGTGTGAGTGTGTGTGTGTGAAATGGTGTGACTGTAGATCTTGAAATGATCTCTTTTTACCATCAAATGGGTGGATATTTGTGGCCATTACTGCTGGGCTTTCTTTTTGATATTATTCATGTGTGTGTCTGCATTTTCCAAAGTTAAACGGGATTAATTAATGTTTCCAATCCTGGTGCTGTAAATAGGAACAAAGAAATGTGACATCAAAAAAGATGCCAATACATGATACCAGGCGTAACTCACAATACAATACAAATAATATTTAAAATGCATCAAACACTGCAGATATACAAAGGAAGCAAAAACAATTGATTCAAACTGAATTCCAGTCCATTGTCATTATTTTGTGGAAGAATTTAAAAAATTATATCTACTTGATTATGTCTCTTTTTAGATTTCTTTCAAGATATCAAGGAACGTTGTTGGGGGTTTTTGTCCCCTCCAGCCGTAAAGGCTACAATTATTGAAGATGATCTATGAGCTGTCTCACTGAGTCAGAACTCTAGTCCATCAATAACAGTGCTGTCTATCTTGACTGGTACTGGCTCTTGAAGTCTTTTGTAGCTTTGTTATTTGAGCTCCTCTTGGAAATACCAGCGATAGGATCTTCTACATTAAAAAGTATGTGCTCTGCCAAAGAGCCACAGCGCTTCTTTTCTGCCAGGATCCAGGCTAGAAGGGAAACTGTTAGCTAGACATGAGGCCTTAAGAATCACTGAGGTGGATCACAGTAAGGTACGACTGTCAACCTTCTGGTGGGAACTGGAGAGCTCTGTGAATTTGTTGATCTCCAGACTACAGAAAAGTGTTCCTCTGGAGAAAATGGCAAATTTGGAGGGCAGGCCCTGTGGTATTATATCCTGCTGAGGTCCCTTCCTTTCCCTTTCCCTTTCCCTTTCCTTCCCAAACCAGACTCTCTACAGGCATCACCCCTCCATCTCCAGAATTTTTTTTTTCTAACCTGGAGTTGGCAACCCAAGATGAAGCCTCAATTGTTCCAAGTGTGATATATCTTAGCCAAATCGTCACATTATAATGCACAGCTCAGCATATCCTATGAGAGTGATTTCTGAATATACAGGCAAGGTAAAAATCTATTGCCAAGGAAGTGGAATAATTTTACCACAGAACAGGCAGCAGCAGCAAGCTCGTCCCACTTTTGGACTCTTCGCACAATTGTGGTTTTGTAGTCTGTTCTGAGATGCTTGCACTTTTCTTATTGTATTAAATTTAGCACTTTTGGCATTATATGTAGCCTGAGTATTGTTTTTGGTTCACAACAGATTGTCTGTATACCAGTGGTGTAGCATCCAGGGGAAAGAGGGGCATCTTGCCCTGGGTGCACACCAGTGTGGAGGCATGGTGGGGGTGTGGCAGGGGTTGTTTGCTGCCTCCCCACACTGCCTAGAAACCCCTTTGGAGGTAGTGCAGCCATGCAGCAGCACCGTCCCTGGCTGCCTGGGCCCTGTGGATTGGGCTGTTAGTGACTCTCCTTGCTGTGTTGTTTTTAGTTGTAATCCACCTTCAGTCTCAGAGAGAAAGGTAAACTATAAATGGAAAAAAAACAGCATGGTGTAGTGGTTATGAATGGTGACGTCTAATCTGGAAAACTGTGCTTGATTCCTTACTCTTTCCCATGAGCAGTGGACTCATGTTGAACCAAGTTTGTTTTCCCACTCCTCCACATGATGCCTTCTGGGTGACTTTTGGCTAGTCACAGTCCTCTCAGAACTCTCTCAATCCCACCTGTCTCACAAGGTGCCTATTGTTGGGAGGGAAGGAACTATAATTGAAAGCTGCTTTGAGATTCCTTAAGGTATAGAAAAGCAGGGAATAAAACCCGACTCTTTTTCTTCTTCTAAACTCATTTAGAAGTTTTGTTTGCTCCCAGCATTTGAGTACCAGGGGGTTTGTCCACAGCATTTGGTAAAATTTAGAGATGCTCAGATACCTGTTTGTTGGTTCAGATCTTATTCAGCAGATTTGAACAGAGTAATTATTTTGGGATAAATGTTTTGTTCATGGAAGTTTGGCGGAATATTTCACTATATGTACATTATAACACAACCAGCTTTTTCCACACACACTTTCTCACACAGGCCAAGTGAGTTCACTTTCTTTCTTTTGCTGTATGGCTACTATAGTTGGCAGCCAACTGTTTAGATAGATAGTTAAATCAGTCACAAATCATATACATCAGTCAAATAAATTCAGAGGGTTTTTTTTTCAAAAAATGTACCATCTAAGTAGTTCATCAAAGTAGTCTTAAGGGAAGTTAATGACTCCCAATCTGTTTGAATAGGCAGTGTTTTGACACATGCACAGTTTTGAAAATGAATAGACAAAGCTAACTTGTTTCACTAACGTTTAAGGCACATGGTACTGACCCATACAGACCCAGTTATTTTCTCACATCTGATTGTCACAGTTTTAAGTTTGGCATGCAATCTGTGGCACCTCCTAGGAAAGATTTACAGTCTCTACATATGGATGTTTCTTTTGATTTATGCTTATCGGCAATCAATAGACCGATCCTCCATAATATCTATTTTTGGAAGTAATGTCATTATCTTTAAGGGAGGTTAATCTAGATTCTAGGAGCACCCTGACTTGAATGGCCCAAGCTCGCCTGATATCATCAGATCATGGAAGTTAAGCAACCTTCAGCAGTGGATAGTACTTGGATGAGAGACCGCCTAGGTAGTCCAGGGTTGCTATATGGAGGCAGGGAATGGCAAACCACCTCTATTCAACTCTATGGGCTCACCACAAATTGAGTATGACTTGATGGTGCTTTCCACCAGCAATCTAGCAGCCAGCTGCTACGTTCAAAGGCAGGGTGAAAGCAATTCATGTTTTTTTCTTCCAAAATTCCGGTGTAATATAAGCTGTAAAGCTCATGAATCTCCCCTACTGAGTCAGAAATGACTGAGTTTACCACATCAAAAAACCGACTGACATGGGTTGTATGCAGGATGCTGAGTGCAAAATATTAGATTCCAGGAGGCATTTGATATAAAACAGGCAAACCTCATTTTGCATAGAATGGCCTATTGTTCATTCTTGTCCTTTTGCTGGAAAGCAAACATTTCTAAAATTACAGGCTGGTTGGCTACCCCAATATTGAGGGCTTTGTGTGCATATGGGTAGAAATCAAAGTTTTCTTATTTATATAACCAAATTAAATAAATATTGCAGTGTATTGTGACAGAGAGGCTTTTAAATTATCCTGGATAAAATAATTTTGATGGATTTTGTATAAATTTTTAACTAAGGTTTTACTTCTGAGATTTGTGAATTGCTGTTGACATTTCTTTGATGTATATTGGATTTGTTTCCTCCTCTTTTATTGTATTGTGGAAAATAACCGTGAATATATACTCTACCACTTATCAGTAGCAGGTAGCAAATGCATAGAAGTGGAATATGCTAGTGCATTTCCTCCCTGTATCAGCCCTCACTGCTGAGCTGGCTGTGAAGGGGGAAAGGTGAGGGGTCAAACCAAGGCCCCTTCCGCACGTGCAGAATAATGCACTTTCAATCCACTTTCAATGCACTTTGCAGCTGTGCAGAATAACAAAATCCACTTGCAAACAATAGTGAAAGTGGATTGAAAGTGCATTATTCTGCACGTGCGGAAGGGGCCCAAGGAAGATCCAAAAAAGATTCTTGTGTTGATGCTTCAGGAAAACATGATGGGTGTAGTGATAGGGTAGTGAAAGTAAGGGTGGGTTTCCTTACCCCAATTAGGAAGCAGCGTGTACTGCAATACCTGTGTGACTGCCCTCCCAGCGAGCCCCCGGAGAACATTACACTCATCTGAAAACAACTTCCTAGTAGTCTCTGGTCTAAGAATCATGTGACAGTCCTCAATATGGTCCAGGGCTTTCAGTTCTGGTTGTAACCTGGTGGAACTCTCACTTTAATGAGACCTGGACCCTGCAGGACTGATCTCATTTCTGGCAGGGCATCTAAGATGGAGATGTTCCACTAGGCATATGGTGGAGGACAGTTACACTTCCCTCCCTTCCCCCTTTTCTTCCTTTAGTCCCTTCTCACTTGCTTCCTTGGGCCTGTGAGCCTCTTGGCAGCTGTTGGTTTTCCTGTTCCGAGATTTGTCTTTAGGCCAACCTCTTCTGCTTGTCTATATGAAAAAGTCAATGGTGAGATTGCTCTTAAAGAAATCATTGTTGGATCTTTTTGATCCGTCCAACTATGTTGGACATCTGGTAGATGCAGCAACTGGGCGTGGACCTTGCCACCTCCTCCCTGGACCGCAGAGCTTCGGGCACTGGCTACTGACATAATCTCCCAGCTCCAGGCCAAAAAGGAAAATGCGAAGGAAAAGTGAGCTTCAGTGGCAATCAAGCCAGCCAGTACACATGGAAGCAAGCAATAGAAG
Organism: Sphaerodactylus townsendi; assembly: GCF_021028975.2. Taxonomy (NCBI): domain Eukaryota; kingdom Metazoa; phylum Chordata; class Lepidosauria; order Squamata; family Sphaerodactylidae; genus Sphaerodactylus; species Sphaerodactylus townsendi. Next base: position 16,118,307 of record NC_059437.1, on the reverse strand, counting down.
CTGAACTATGATGACCTGAGTAGATCCTGGAAGGAGCCCAGCCATGCAAAAACCCAGGAAGAGTCAGGCAGGGAGTGTTTGGCAAAAAGGCTTTCCAGGAACTGTCTAGTGAGGTAAAAGGCCAGCAAGGATGGAGAGGAAGACTGAGGGAAGTTGTGGTTCAACCCCTGCCCCAGATAATGGTTCAAGCTGTAGGATAGATCAGGGAGATGAGGCTGGGTCTGATTGATGGGGGCATGGATGAAGCATAAATGGTGTCTCCTCTGTGAGGCTACGGAAGAGCAGAAAGGGGGAGCATGCCACACTTTGGAGGAATATTGCTCCAAGAAAGAGAGGGAGGACTTGGGTGGTGCATCACTGTGCCACAACAGTATGCATCATCACCCCAAGACAAAGTCACTCCCTACTGAAGACTGTCCAGGATTGTGCTGCAAAAATTTCTCATGGTACAAGCCAGAGACAAGTGTGAATTAACATAGGAGGAAAGTATTTCTCTTTTTGTGAGGACTCTCAAGCAGTCAGTATGGGATCTATGTTTATTGTTGTTGTTTTTTCAGGAGTGGGATGCAAAAGCAAGGGAAGCTAAAAACCTGACCCTTTCGCTATTTTTTCATGGTCAGCTTCATCCAAAGATCTCCACATTTTTCAAGATAACAAGGATAAATTATTCATTTTTTTTCAATGCAAGCAGTTGGAAAAAAGGAAGAGGTTAACACCAAAGAACATAAAGAAAGCCAAAACAAGAGGTGAAGTTTCAAAGTGAGGTGCAAAGCATGGATATTTATTCAACAGACTTTCTAAGGGCAAAAATCATCCACCGTGTTGTTCCAAAGAAAACAGCTATAGCATTCTGCTACACTATGTGTCCTTATCATGATCACAATTAGACATTACAATTTAAGATTGAAAGCTCCATGATGTGCACATGATGAGCCCTCACACAGAACAAACTGTTTTAAGTGAGACTGCAAAATCACCAGAAATCTGTTGTCTCGGGGATAGGGAGGAGGGAAAGCGTAAACTAAAGAAGTGAACCCCCCCCCCCATTTCTATTGTTGATATATGCTTATATCAAATACATGTACCCTGTCCCCCCTCCCATGCTTACTCTATGGTTCCAGAAGACCATATGATATAAACAAAGCTGGGTTTATGTCAGCATCTAAGCACCCAAGTGTATCCCAGCAACTTTTTAACCCACTGTCCTGAAGTGAATCAAAAGAAGTAGAAGGCTTGCATGCTCAGAAAATCAGGTTAGCTTTGTTGTACTATTCGAACAGAATTTTTTTCTTGAAGTTATGCCTAAGTGTATGAGGGATACTTATAGTCCATCCAGGTTTCCTAGTACTGAAGGGGAGTCCTGAGGTGAGACCCCTCCCACATTATGACTTCTGGGAGAAGAGATGAGCACCAAATATCTAGGTCAGGGCTAGTCCTTCTGAGGTGTTCCCCTCCTGTATTTGACTTCACAAAGGTTAGAATGGTATACGGATTCAAATCGTTGATTAGCCATGAAGCTGGCTGAATGTCCTTGGGTCATGACACTTTGCCTCAAGCCTACCCCATAGAATTGATCATTCAAATGAAATAATCAGGATCCATTAGATGAAGAATGAACTAGGCATATCCCCTAAGGATAAAAATATGGTAGTAACTGGCAATCTGTCTGTCTGTTGCCAGTATGTGGAGGGGGTCAGGACAGCTGGCTTAGTACTTTAAAGAGGAGGTTGAAAAAAGTTGAAGTAGAAAAAGGCAGAATGTGTGAGGTAGATGCTGAGAAAAGCTGATGAGAATAGGAGTGAACTGAAAGAAAATATATCCATAGACTCCCACAACACCTGGTATTAGCAAAGCTTTAGGCAGCTGGAAACACCAGCCATGAAGAAGGCCAAACTCTTGGACCCTGCATGACATCAGGGGAGTAAAGAAAGGCCAAAGTGCAACTGTGAGCCAAGGAGGAACCCAAGAGGGAGACCTCTGTTGGTGAAACCATAGGAATGCCCGATGTGAAGTCACTTAGCTCATGACAATGATGATAGTGATGATGATGAAGGCAGGCAGATAGACCAACAGACCGACAGATACAGACAGACAGAAGAATGGTGGAATATCTGCTTGGCATACAGATGGTTTCAGGTTCAATCCCTGGCATCTCCAACTGAAACACTCAATTAGTAAGTGATAATGGGAGTCTCTGGATGTTTCTTCTTTCTGCTCACTCCTATTCTCATCAGCTTTCCTCAGCATCTTTCCTCCTTGAGAATTTGGAAAGTTGCTGCCAGTCGGAGGAGACCATATTGACTGTCTTAGATGGACCAATGGTCTGATTCAGTATAAGGCAGTTCCATGTGTTCATAGACAAACGGAAGCTTTCATTTCATTTTGAAAAGTCATACATTTTGAAAAGTCATACATAACAAGTCCTTCAGTGTAAGCTTCACCCAGAATCCTTAACAAATATGTTTCACTTCAGACTGACAGCAAATCGCCATTGTGTATTTTGCCGCTGTTATCGTTCACACACCCTAGGTGACAGATGGCACGATGCAGATACTCTTGGCCAGACTCTGCCTTGTCTTGGCCATTAAATGGCACTTCAAAAACCTGCTCTTACCCACTGATGGAGAATTGGAAGAGCATTCCTTTACGCTTCCGTAACCTTTGTCTTCAAAGCCCTTCTCCAGCTTTTATCCTACCACTTCATCTCCTTCTGATGTTCACCTTGTCTCCCTCTGTAGTGAGAGCATTGCTTGTAACTAATGTATCCAAAATCCCAGGGGGCCAAAATGATGGATAATAAAAAGGAAATGCTGATATTTCTCAGCTCCACGACCTGACATTTCACTGAGAGTCAAGGAAAGACACAGCCCACAGACTTGTTTCATCACCTAGTAGGAAAAGGGAATGTAAGAAAGCAGAAAAAGTGATTTCTGAGGTATGGGTTGCTGACCAACACTTTCTGAGGGTGAGAAATCATAGCCAGAGGTTTAAATAAGCTTCCACACCTCCTTCTTTTTTTCAAAAAAAGAGAGTCAATGGTTGTTAAGGGTGTTGACACTAGGAATTGACCACGACATTGACTTTCTTTTAGAAAAAAAGAAAGCTTTATGAAAAAAAGTCTTTGAAAATCAGGGAGACATCCTTTTAAAAAAGATCTGACAGGAAAATAACCAAAAACTGCTTACGCCATATTTTTTTAGGGATTTGAAAGTGTCCTCTCGAAGCTTCTCGTTCCTGTCAGATTCACAGCTGTTCCTGACAGGTTATTCAATATATTTAATGTGCCAAATTAGAAAGTTATTGGCAATGAAATACCTGAAACTTCTGGGAACAAGAGCATATTCAGAGATTGCATTACCACATTTATTGAGTAACTGACATGTCAGTGATAGTCTTCAAGGAGGTGGGGGGAGGGGGAAGAACAATGCAGTCCAGAAAAGACGTTAAGTTAATGCCGGGAGGAGACGTTGCATGAGTTTTGCAATTTATGCTTGGAGTGTCAGACATTTTGCATCTATTAAAATGGACACTAGGACCGAGAAAAAGCCTATCAGATGCCATGGGAGAAATAAGAAGGGGAGACAGTGAAAGGAAGGGTTTAATTTGAGAACACGAGTTGCAATTAACGTGCTCCAGAAGGAACTGTCTGGCTCTCGGGGCCCTGTTAATTGGCCAGTATGTGCCTGAGCTTCAGTAATCCAGTTCAAAATTTGACCAAGGACAATAGTAATTCAAGGATGCCACACACACACAAAAAGTATGATTACCTAGAGTGAAATCCAGTTCTCCACTTGTAGGCTGGGGATTCTTGAACACCCACAGGTTCAGTTCACATCCTGTTTGCTAGTCATGAACAGGGAGCTGATTTTTTGATGACCTGTTGAAACGTTCATTGACCCATTCGTTGCTGTTAGGCGCACTGATTCATCCTTCCTGAGTAAGCAGTACAGCACAATTGGTTTCTTGCTCATGGGCATTCCCACGGAGCCCAATTGAGTGCCGCTACCTCCGTCCTTGCTGCCTAACTGTCTGTTCAGCGGATAGCTGTTTAAACAGTCAAATTAGTCACAAATCATATCAATGTATTTTAATAAAAACCAGTCTTCATTCACTACTAATGATACTAGAGGCTGATGATCAGTTTGAACCAACGGTGTTTTTGCACATACGCTTTTCTTTAAAACCATGGTGCAAACTTTGCGTGTGGCCTAAAAAACTTTGGCTACTGTGGTATTTATTATTATTATTATTATTATTATTATTATTATTATTATTATTATTATTATTATTATTATTATTATTACAAAACAGTTATACACAGCAAACAAGATCAATATGCTGGATTTTGTATTACATCACACGTCGGACACTTCCCAAGCATCTAGGACTGTGTGATGTATCGACGAATAATGCATGCAGAGCCGAGTAGGGTGGCCTTTTGCAGCTGACATATGGTGATTTTGTCAGCGCCAATTGTTTTTAAGTGCCGTTCAAGATCTTTAGGCACTGCACCCAGTGTGCCGATCACCACTGGGACCACCTTTACTGGTTTGTGCCAGAGTCTTTGTAGTTCAATCCTTAAATCCTCGTTATCGTGTAAGTTTTTCCAGTTGCTTCTCATCAATCCTGCTGTCACCAGGAATTGCAACATCAACTATCCACACTTTTTCCACAATCGTGAGGTCAGGAGTATTGTGTTCCAAAACTTTGTCAGTCTGAATTCGGAAGTCCCAGAGTAGTTTTATGTGTTCATTTTCAGTGACCTTTTCAGGATTGTGATTCCACCAGTTCTTGTCACAGGCAGATGGTAGTTGTGGCACAAGTTCCAGTGAATCATCTGAGCAACAGTATTATGCCTCTGCTTGTAGTCCGTCTGCGCGATCTTCTTGCAGCAGCTAAGTATGTAATCTATTGTTTCGTCTGCTTCCTTGCAGAGTCTGCACTTGGGATCTGTAGTTGACTTTTCAATTCTGGCTTTGATGGCGTTTGTTCGAATTGCTTGTTCTTAGGCTGCAAGAATCAAGCTCTCAGTCTCCTTTTTCAAAGTTCCATTTGTGAGCCACAACCAGGTTTTTTCCTTGTCAATTTCGTCCTCAATTTTTTCTAGGAACTGTCCATGGAGAGCCTTCTTTTGCCAGTTTTCTCTTCTGCTTTGCAGTGTATTTTTACGGTATTCACTCTTTGTCTTTTGCACTTTGAGCAGTTTTCTGCTGTTGACTTCCATCAATGTTGGTTCTTCACTGTTTTTCACATAATCTGCCAGTGCATGTTTCTCTTCTTCCACCGTTTGTTTCACTTGCAGAAGCCTTCTACCTCCTGATTTTCTGGGTAGGTAAAGTCTGTCAACATCACTACGCGGATGTAATGAGTAGTGGATTGTCATCAGTTTTCTTGTTTTTCTGTCCAGATCATCCAGCTCTGCTTGCGTCCAGTTCACAATTCCAGCAGTGTATCTGATGACGGGTATGGCCCAGGTGTTGATAGCCTTGATCGTATTCCTGCCGTTTAATTTGCTCTTCAAAATTTTTCTGACCCTTTGGACATATTCTCTGCTGACCACATTTTTCACATGTCCATGCTTGATGTTGTCCAGCTGTAGTATTCCCAGGTATTTATAGGATTCAGGTTGATTGCACTTTATGGTTTTTTCCATTAGGCATCTCTATGCCCTTACTGTCAGTAATTTTCCCTTTCTTCAATGCCACTGTGGCGCATTTGTCCAAGCCGAACTCCATACTAATGTCATTGCTGAAGATTCTGACTGTGTTGGTCAGTGACTGAATTTCAGTTTCTGATTTTCCATAAAGCTTTAGATCATCCATGTACAGCAAGTGGGAAATTTTTGGTGAATTTCTTGCAGTTTGATAGCCCAGGTTTGTTTTTTGTAGAATTGTTGATTATTATTATTGTAGAATTGTTAATTATTATTATTATTATTATTATTATTATTATTATTATTATTATTATTATTATTATTATTATTATTATTATTATTATTATTATTATTAATAGGGTTTATAAACCACCCTCCCCCGAAGGGCTCAGGGCGGTGAAAACACGTGGTGGCAAATCTTAGCCTTGCAGTGATGTAGGAGCAGCAGTGGCATAGGAAGTTAAGAGCTCATGTATCTAATCTGGAGGAACCGGGTTTGATTCCTAGCTCTGCCACCTGAGCTGTGGAGACTTATCTGGGGAATTCAGATTAGCCTATACACTCCCATACATGCCAGCTGGGTGACCTTGGGCTAGTCACAGCTTCTCAGAGCTCTCTAAGCCCCACCTACCTCACAGGGTGTTTGTTGTGAGGGGGGAAGGGCAAGGAGATTGTAAGCCCCTTTGAGTCTCCTACAGGAGAGAAAGGGGGGATATAAATCCAAACTCTTCTTCTTCTTCTTCCCTTTTAGTGTGGATGGGTCACTGTGACTTTTGCTGCAAAAAATAGTAATTAAGGTGGGGGGAGGTGCAAACCTGTTCAACCGATTTCACAGCGACTCAGCACAAGCATAGCAGGCTGGCCAAAGGTTTTCGCTGTTGCCCTTTGTTTGCATTTCAGATGTCACATTACAGAAACTTTCAGCAGGCTGCCACATTTTGAGCCGGTTGAGACCACCTGCTTTCTGCTTCAGCCCGTTTGCTACAATCCTCTGTGCTAAGCAGGAGTCTGCTCGGCCTTAAATTAAGTTAACTAGGGAGAAATGTCTGCTCTGCTTGACACATTCACAATTTTATCCGGATTTTGTAGATAGTTTGTTTAGTTTAACAAGTATGGTTGAACCAGAAATGCCTTTGTTGTGCTTTCAAAGAAGGATTTACACACCAACTAACAGCCCCATCCCCAGGTCCAGGTGTCTGGCCACAGCACAGTGACTGCACTGCCTTGCCACTACCAAAGGGGCTTCTCAGCAGTGCAGGGAAATGTCACAAGTGTGGAAGCCTCCCTGCCATCAAGAAGCTTCCATCGGGCTTCATAGACTTATGCTGCTCAATTCTGGTCTGCCAGCATGGCATGCCGAATGGCCAGGAGGAAGCTGACTAACTTTGGCTCCTCCCCCAGCCGTGCCCCTGCCCTGCCCCCACTTTGCAGGCATTGGGAGCAGGGGTGCTGGGACACTGGCACTGCATTCGGTGCTGTGTTCCAGCATCAGGGGCACAGTGGTTGCACAGCGGTGGGAATCACCTCTCTGCAGGGGCAAGTGCCCCATGAAGGGCAAATCCACAGGAACAGTTGGCATGCCACTCCCACAAGTGGATTCACCCCCTCCTTTGGATAGGGTTCTATGTCAGCTACAGGTTAGGATCCCAGAATATAAGCGGCCTCTATTAAAAAAAATAAAGCCGTGAATTTGTTGGTAATGTATAGGACTTCTTCAACTTGACATGCCATTGGGCCTCAGTATTTCTTAATCTGTCCCTGAGTTCTCATGACAAAATATTCACCAATATCTCAACCTGCTTTCCAAATTCAAAGCTTTTAATAAATTATAGGTTGGCAGTATTAGGACAATTTCAGTCTTATTGTTGTCTTACTGCAAAATTGGGCCAGTATCACTGCCAGTCTTGTTAATCCTACTTTGTACACATACCTGTACCAAGAGTTACCAAGAATTATCTTTTCTCCTTTGCTGTATAGCAGTGGTGGTGAACCTTTGGCACTCCAGATGTTATGGACTACAATTCCCATCAGCCCCTCCCAGCATGGCCAATTGGCCATGCTGGCAGGGGCTGATGGGAATTGTAGTCCATAACATCTGGAGTGCCAAAGGTTCACCACCACTGCTATACAGCAATGAGGGATTTGGCTGCTCAGCAACAAGGGAGGTCTGTCCTACCTCAGCCACACAGCCAATAAGGCATATATCTATTTAGTCTTATTTATCTTAAGGTACTTGCCCATTCTCCCTACCTAAGCCACAGCAACTCACACTGTACCTACATATGCTTGCAGACAGGGTCCAACCACATCCCTTAACAGGCAGGTTTGTCAACTCTGGGTTGGGAAATTCCTGGAGATTTTGGGGTAGAGTCTGGAGAAAGTTGGTATAATGTCATTTGGTCCACCTTCCAAAACAACCATTTGCTCCAGGAGAACTTATTTCTGTACATCTGGAGATTAGTTATAATACTGGGAGATCACCAGGGCCCTCCTGGAGACTAGCAGACCTAGGGCCCAAGCATTATTAATGTGGCTGCCAGACCACCACCAGGGACAAGGGATCTCTTACTTTGGAGGCCCTCTTCTGACAAGCCCATGCTCTCTTCAAGTAAAGCAGACTTGAGGGTTAGCAAAATCTGAGTTTATGGATAGAGATATTGCAATGGATCTCACAACTGACTATTGTCAGAACTGATATCCAATATGCACAGCAGTGAATATAAGGCTAAGCTTATTCCCCCTCTCTTGTTGCTCCAGCCAAAAGCAAAGCTGCTGCTGGACACCAAGGTCAAAGAATGAGATAACCACATTCTCTGATGCAGAAGCAAAGGGGGGGAAATAGTTAGAGTGCCAAGTAGGATTTACAAGGTGCCAAACTTTTCCAGGAGATGTGGCAAGACTACTGGGCAGGCGTTGACATGCTGCTCCCCCAAGACATATCTCCTCCCCCCTCGACCTGTCAAGATATGATGAAAGGCAATAATGAGAGCAGAAGCAGAAACATACTGTCCATAAACACACTCATTCTCCCCCAGGGAGAAACGCTTACACCGATAAGGTACTGAAGCTGGTTCTGCCAGAGCTGAGAATCCAGAATCTGCGCCACCTGATAATGAAAGCTCTTGTAAGTCATAATGGGTGTGGGGACTGTGCTGGTCGGGTGCCAGACATCTGGAGAGTTACCCATTTCAGTGAGCTGAAATGAAAGGCAGGATGGACAGCTTTATCAGTTTTAGGCAATTCAAGGTCCACAGTCACATTATTGATTACATGTTTCACTGGAAAAAGGCCCCATGAACTTGGCCTCCAACTTGTGACTTGGTTGTTCGTAGAAGCATTCGACCTAAAATGAAGTAGAAGCATTCGACCTAAAATGGGGGAGCTGGAGTACAGAGTTTTGAAGGAGGACATTGATATAGTGGGCATCACAGAGACATGGTGGAATGAGGAGAACCAGTGGGATGCTGTTATCCCAGGTTACAGGCTCTACAGGAAGGATAGGACAGGGCGTATTGGGGGTGGGGTGGCCCTCTACATCAAAGAGAGCATAGTGTCACATAAAATAGACAATGCAGGGGGGAGCTGATTCCTCTACAGAAGCACTGTGGATATCAATACCAGGGGTGAAGCATAGTTTAACATTAGGAATATATTATCGTCCCCCTGACCAAAGTGCACAAGAGGATTCTGAGGGAAAAAGAAATTAGAGAGGCCAACAAAAGCAAAAATGTCGTGGTAATGGGCGATTTTAACTATCCCCATATCAACTGGAAAAATGCATGTTCAGGTCATAGTAAGGAGACAACATTCCTGGATATGCTAAATGACTGTGGCTTAGAGCAGATGGTTGTAGAACCAACCAGGGGAGATGTGATCCTAGATCTAATTCTATGTGACCCAGGACCTGGTATGGAAGTCAGTGCTGTTGAGCCGATAGGGAACAGCTTGACCACAATGCTGTCAGATTCAGCATCTCTGCATGCTTAACAAGTGACAACCACTAATGTAGTTACATTCTTCAGAAAGGGAAATTTCTCAAAGATGAGGGGATAGTGCACAGGAAGCTGAAAGGAAAAAATCAAGAGAGTAAAATGTCCAAGGTGCTTGGAGGTTATTTAAAACACCGTCTTAAAAGCTCAGCCTGGAATAGTTCCGCGAAGGTTAGGAAAGGCAGCGCACAGTCCAAAAGAAAGCCACCATGGTTAACAAGGGAGGTTGAGGAAATTATTAGGAAAAAAAGATGTCTTTTAGAAAATGGAAGTCCAACTTAACGGATGAAGAATACCAGAGAGAACACAAATGGTGGCAAAAGAGAAGCAAGTTAGCTGTAAGGGAGGCAAAAAAGGATTATGAGGAATGCATGGCTGCGAACATCAAGACTAGCAACAAACAGTTCTTCAAGTACATCAAAAGCAGGAAGCCTGCTAGGGAAGCGGTAGGCCCATTAGATGATGAAGGAACAAAGGGTGTGCTAAAAGATGACAGGGAGATTGCAGAGAAGCTGAATGAATTCTTTGCATCTGTCTTCACCCAAGAGGAGGTGAGGAAAATTCCTGCACCTGAACCAAGCTTCTTAGGAGGTGAATCCGAGGAACTAGCGAAGATAGTGGTAGACAAGGAAGAAGTTCTGGCAGCCATTGATAAACTAAATGCTACCAAATCCCCTGGCCCAGATTGCATTCATCCAAGAGTTCTTAAAGAGCTCAAGCATGAAATTGCTGATGTTCTCACATTAATATGCAACTTATCCCTGAAATCAGGCTCCATCCCTGAAGACTGGAAGATGGCCAATGTCACACCAATCTTTAAGAAGGGGGGGGGACCCAGGAAATTACAGGCCAGTCAGTTTGACATCTGTTCCTGGTAAATTAGTAGAATCTATCATTAAAGATAAAATTATAAAACATGTAGAAAAGCAAGACCTGCTGAGGAAGAGTCAGCATGGCTTTTGTAGAGGCAAGTCCTGTCTTACAAACTTACTAGAGTTCTTTGAGGGTGTAAACAGACATGTGAATAAGGGGGAACCAGTGGACATTTGTCTACTTGGATTTCCAAAAGGCTTTTGACAAAGTTCCTCACCAGAGACTGTTGAGAAAACTCAGCAATGAAGGAATAAGAGGAGAAGTCCTCCTATGGATTAAAAACTGGTTGAGGAACAGGAAACAAAGGGTGGGTATAAATGGGAAGTTCTCACAATGGAGAGATGTAAGGAGTGGTGTCCCCCAAGGATCCGTATTGGGACCAGTGCTCTTTAACATATTCATAAATGACCTGGAAGTAGGGGTGGGTAGTGTGGTGGCCAAGTTTGCAGATGATACCAAATTATGTAGGGTGGTAAGAACCACAAAGGATTGCGAAGAGCTCCAAGCGGACCTTGATAAATTAGGTGAGTGGGCTAAGAAATGGCAAATGCAGTTCAATGTAGCTAAATGTAAAGTGATGCACATGGGGGCAAAAAATCCAAACTTCACATACATGCTACAGGGGTCAGTGCTATCAGTCACAGATCAGGAAAGGGATTTGGGCGTCTTAGTTGATAGTTCCATGGGAATGTCAACTCAATGCATGGCAGCTGTGAAAAAGGCAAACTCTATGCTGGGGATAATTAGGAAAGGAGTTGAGAATAAAACTGCAAAGATTGTCATGCCCTTATATAAAGCAGTGGTGCGACCACACTTGGAGTACTGTGTTCAGTTCTGGTCGCCACATCTCAAAAAGGATATCGAAGAGATAGAAAAAGTGCAGAGAAGGGCAACGAGGATGATTGAAGGATTGGAGCACCTTCCTTATGAGGAGAGGCTGCAGTGTTTGGGACTCTTTAGTTTGGAGAGGAGACGTCTGAGGGGGGATATGATTGAAGTCTATAAAATTATGCATGGGGTAGAGAATGTTGACAGAGATAAATTTTTCTCTCTTTCTCACAATACTAGAACCAGGGGGCATTCATTGAAAATGCTGGGGGGAAGAATTAGGACTAATAAAAGGAAACACTTCTTCACACAACGTGTGATTGGTGTTTGGAATATGCTGCCACAGGAGGTGGTGATGGCCACTAACCTGGATAGCTTTAAAAGGGGCTTGGACAGATTTATGGAGGAGAAGTCAATCTATGGCTACCAATCTTGATCCTCCTTGATCTCAGATTGCAAATGCCTTAGCAGACCAGGTGCTCAGGAGCAGCAGCAGCAGCAGCAGGCCATTGCTTTCACCTCCTGCATGTGAGCTCCCAAAGGCACCTGGTGGGCCACTGCGAGTAGCAGAATGCTGGACTAGATGGACTCTGGTCTGATCCAGCAGGCTAGTTCTTATGTTCTTATGTTGTTGACAATGTGGGTGGTTAGTGGAAATATGGACCAAGTTCCTCCCCACCAGCTTAGGCTTTCAGCTTTGGCTTTCTCTAAAGTTTTAACTAACATTGGCTATGCTTCCTGAATATTCTTCACCCAGGTTCTTAGATCCATGGAGGCATCTTTGAGACATCTCAGATTGGGGATAGGTTTACCCTTCTGGCCAGTGATCACTTTAAATGGTGATAGTCTAGTACTTCAGTGTACCACTGCCAATGGCAGGAGGTCCACCCAATCATCTTAATAGTCGTTTATGTAACACCTCAGGTATTGCTCAGGGACCCGATTCACTCATTCTGACTGCCTGTCAGTTTAAGGATGATACCTCAAACTTGCTCCACCCTCAATAGCCTTGATATTTCCCTGGTACCTAGTGTAATTAAGGCAAACAGTAGAGGTTGTCAGCAATGTGAAGCCTAGGCATTTTCAGCTGGCAATTCATCAAAGTCATATCAAGTGCTCACCAGCAATGATATCACCACATCACCAATGATGCAAGGACACTGTAGTATTTGGGCAAAAACTCTAATAAGACAGCTTCTACCATAGAGGTTTCACCCAAATACCAGAGTGTCCTCATACTGCTAGTGATATAATGACATCACATCTGGTGCACACCACAAATGACATTGACACATCATTGATAACAGAGGCCTATGCCTCAGTTTGCTGCCAGTATGTTCCCCAAGATCCTCCACCATTAACTAGGGGGTACCTGGAAACATTAATGCAACATTCAACCCCCCCCCCCCCAAAACAATATGAAAGAAGCATTAAGAAAACCCCTTTCAAACCATTCTAAAGAAAGGTGAAAACAAAATCTTGCCAACCCACCAATCACAGACTGAGTGGATTGGGCAGTAGCCAAAATGGAAAGCCTGCAGCCAGGAGGTAGTGGTGCCTTTGCAATCCATAGCTTCCTCTCTATGAGTTCTTTGAGGCACCTAAGCCTCATAGAGCCTTATATAGGCAGAAGCAACAGCCTGTTAACATTAAGAATGGACCTATGTTCAGTGGAGTGAAAATGATACAATAATAGAGCACCTGTCGTTTTGCAGGCAGGAGGGCTCAGGCAGGTGCTTGAGACCCTCAAACCAGTCAGAATTAACAACACTGAGCTAGATGGACCATTCTGATTACCCAAAATACCATGTTGTTATCCCACCTTGTCATCAGAATCACCAGTAGCAGGAGAAAAAAGTTACATACTGTTACAGTCCTGTGTAAATTAGAAAGTTTTCATCTCAAACTTAATGACAAAGGTACCAGACAATAAGATTGCCAAATGGCCTCTTTAATAGAGGTTTAATATGCAGAAATGGGTAGTTGATGACTTCACGGCATGGAGCTAAATAACATCACCTGAGAATTGCTGCTGTTCAAATTGATATTAAAGGGACAGCCAGAGGCATCAGTATAATAGTTGGCAACACTTGCAGACAGATGGGTCTGGGGATCTTAAAATGGCCCAGCCAAGCCAAGCTGAGTATCCGCTGCAGTGCTACAAGCTGGATGTGCAGGGACCATGTAACTCAGAAGAAGAGTTTGGATTTATACCTTGCTTTTCTCAATCATAAGGAGTCTCAAAGCAACTTACAAACTCCTTCCCCTCCTCTCCCCACAACAGACACCTTGTGAGGGAGTTAGGGCTGAGAGAGTTTTCAGAGAACTCTGACTAGTGCAAGGTCTGCCAGCCGGCTTCATGTGTAGGAGTGGGGAATCGAACCCAATTCTTCAGATTAGAGGCTGTCACTCTTCCACTATATCACTATATCATGTTGGCCCAGTAATGCTGATGGTGTATACTGGTTCACCCTTTGCTTCCTCCTTTACTGCCATCAACCACTAGAAGCTTGTGTGTGCAGTTGGAAAGCAGATACACTGATTATTGTTGCTGCTGAAATGTCTGACCAAGTGGCTCCTTCTGGCACCAGCAATACTATTGAGACTTGGTTCTGTTTGTCAGGGGTTTGCAGGACATAGACCTTCTGAGAACTTTCCATATAAGTTAAATGGCTAGTCTGCTGTTGAGTGAGTTCCCAAGAGAGATGCTGCTATCTCTGATAAAGACAGCTGTGAATCACTTACCCGCTGCGGTTGCCTCTTGGAATGGGATGGGTGGAGCCAAGGTGTCAGCTTCTGCCTAACTAAGGGTGGAAGCGAAGCCCGGGCCATGTTGGGCCAGGGCTGACATCACTCAGAGGGGAGGGCTGAGTGAACCTTTAAAGGGGAAAGCCCTTCTTTGTTCTGGCCATGTGCTCTGGCCAGCTGACGATTTGCCCACCCACCACTCCCTGGCTTTTATTATGGTATTGCATGTTTTCTGTCATAGCCTTTCAGCGGTGGCGCATGGGTATTGATCTGGAAGTGCCGATGGCGGCAAGAGGCAACCGCCCTGCTGAACTGGCAAATGGGGAACACCTCTTGCCAGGAGCGTCTGCCTGGCAGAGACCTTCAGCAGAGCGAAGCCCAATACAGGGCATCCGCCTGTTGGAGCTTCGCTAGGAAGCAGACAGGCCAGATCAAGACCCATGCTACGCCTCACGCTTCTGTTCTGTTTGGTAAATAAAATGGCTATGGCCAAAATGTTTATCCCAGCAAAGAGTCTAGTGTGGTTATTGGAGAGAATCCACCCAGGTGGTTCCCACCCTCAGAAGGCAACTTCCACCCCACTGCCAAATGTAGGAATATACAGAACAAGGACACTGGTAAGCTGATAAGATTCAGATGGGAACAGGACTTTCAAGTCATGTAAGACTTCACTAGTAAGAATAGAACATAAGAACATAAGAACATAAGAACAAGCCAGCTGGATCAGACCAAGGTCCATCTAGTCCAGCTCTCTGCTACTCGCAGTGGCCCACCAGGTGCCTTTGGGAGCTCACATGTAGGATGTGAACGCAATGGCCTTCTGCGGCTGTTGCTCCCGATCACCTGGTCTGTTAAGGCATTTGCAATCTCAGATCAAAGAGGATCAAGATTGGTAGCCATAAATCGACTTCTCCTCCATAAATCTGTCCAAGCCCCTTTTAAAGCTATAAAGGTTAGTGGCCATCACCACCTCCTGTGGCAGCATATTCCAAACACCAATCACACGCTTGCCATTTGGCAGTTCACAGCAGGTAAACCCCCAATCTCAGCCCCAGAGCCTCTGCCCTTGAGAAATTGTGCAGCAAGAGAAAAAATGGCCAGAAGATGGCCTCCATAGTGACACTCTAGGAATGTATTGTCAAAGGCTTTCAGTCTAGGAATTGTGAAGACTTTCACCCTAGGTCCTTTTGGTTTTTATCATAAAGATTGGAGTAAATTTCTAGAACATCTCCCAGAAGTGACCTTATATTCTCCCTGAATGCCACCTTCCCAAGCACGGCCTTCAAAATTTCACAAGGCAGTGCTGGGAACCCTAAGAAACTGTATTTCGAAGTATGTTTGGAAACAAGTGGGTAACCAATGAAGCTCTTCAAGTACTAATAAGATGCATTCTGTTCTAGCTGCATCAGACTTCTGGCTGCAGTTTGAGGCAATTGTTGTTTTTGTACCTCAGGACGCCCATGCTGCTTATCTAGGACTGAACCAGAGACTAGATAACTCTGCCCAAGTCACAGTACTAAAGAGGCAGGCCAGGCAGGCAGTCTAGGCTCTTCTGCTCCAATCCAAATGAGCAACAGCCTGTGCTAGAGATAACACCAGTTTATATCCACTGAAGTTGGATACTGATACTCAGTGTCAAGCTTATAAAGACCTGAAGATACCAGCTGATTGCAGAAAGTTCTTCCAGTCTCAGGATCTTTTCTCCAACCTAAAGAGCCTCCTTCCAGCTTTTGTGGCTCTTCTCTTGGAGGAAGAGCCAGCTACATTCAAGGGAATCTCTGTAGGCCGGGGGAAGGCTTCAAATATTGCTCGGTGGGGTGGCAGCTGAAGAAGAGTGCTGATGCAAAATATATCCTGCCAGCTCTAATGCTTGAAATTGAGCTGAATGAACTTGTGACGTTATTATACACAGTTTGACTTTGACAAAATGGCTTTTAGATATTGTAATTTTGTTCTGTTGCTTCTGATGCCAATAAAGGTTATGAAATGAAGATATTGTAATTAATACCATGGTGGGATGCATTTTGGTACAGATCTAGCAATTGTTTGCTGGACTGAGCTGAGGAAAGCAGCCTTTCCTTGCAACAGCCACCTTCTAAGCTTTCTTTTTTTAAAAAGAAAAAAAAACTTTCCTCAGCATTTCCCCCACGGATCATATATCCTGGGATAAGGAGGTGAAACATCCTGGTTCGGCCATGACTTCCTCATGGCTTCCGGCCCTAAATTGATCCCGCCCCACAAGATTTCCCTTATCCAGCGGCTTTCAAAAAACAATAAAATTGGAGATTCTTTTTTAAAGCCCTGGCCAATCCCGCACCCATGCAACACTGCAGGAGACAGACTGGTTTATTTTTCCTACATCACTACCTGCTCTCCCCGCCCCACACCTACAGCCAATCAGAACATCAGAAACAATGGGAATGTTTGCTCATGCACAGGAATCTACGTAAATGTACATGTATGTAAACATACGTAAACTACATAGATGTAAACGTTCATGTGGAAAATGAAAATAAACTGGGGACTCGTGCATAATTCATTGGAGCTCTTCCTCCCGGCCTGTCCATGGGGAAAACTCCCTCCTAGAGTCCAACCAATTGATCAACTTCCACCTGCAACTGCCAAACTTTATGTTAACCAGGTACGATTTATTTAGCATGAAAGCCTGTTGGGGGGTGGGGGGTAGGAGTGACTTTGGTGCCTTTGATGGAAAGAATGACTTTTTATTTGTTACAGGGAATGATGCATGAGATATTTAATTTATTTCAGAATATTGAGAGCCAAAACTGGATGTCTGCTAATTGGAACAATACACTTTTTTATGAGCCAAGAAAATCTAAATCTTTTCTGTTCCTAACTTTATTCTGGGGACAAGAAAAAGTGACAACATGGATCTTCAGAGCAGGCTTTATATGGAAACCAATCATGGACTTCCAGGGGAATTTTTCTTATGGCCTGTCCAGGGCAGAGAAATTGGACGTGCCTGTGGGAAGCACAGAACATCCCAGCCAGCTGAATATGTTCTGACCTGTGCAATCATCCCTCTTTTCTGCAGGCAATTTAAAACCTGGTTATGGCCTTTGGCGCATGCAAAAGTGCCAAAGGGCTCTTGGCCCTTGATTCTTATCCCCCACTGAGTCTGTGGCTCATTACCTGCATGAAGTTTGCATTGCAGGGCTAGTTTCATAGATTGCATTCTTGTATTTATTTGATTTGGTAAGAGTTTCCATTGTGAGTGAAAAAGGGGATAAAAACAAATGAATTCCAAACAAACAAATAACTGTGTTAGTCTTCTGCCCATTGATGCCTTTTGCTTTCTATTAAAGCGCTCGGGACTGATCTCATGGAATTCAGTGCAATTACTTATGAGTAAACATGCTTAGGATTGCACCTAAGCTTGCCACTTAAAAATGCCACTTAATGCCACTTAAAAATATATAATTTGTGACAGAATTCCGAATGAGCTCCTCGGGCTCCAGATGGGAACACGTTTTGAATTCTTTTACTGGTGCGTGGTACTATTTGCTGGCTGCTCTTTGCTCTCCATACTTCTATGCAGAATGTCTTCACAGAACAAACTAGTCGTGGCTCCCGATGCTAGAAAGCACAGCGTGTCTCATGCATGCTCAAAGTGCTACACAGAACTCTTGAGCGCTCTTCCTAGGTTACTTCTCTACCCGGCTGATCTCTGCAATCACAACATCTGAGGACGGTGTCAGCTCAAAGGTTCTTTCTGACACAGGAGTCAGATCCATAAGTAGTGGCACCGGTGAGACGGGCGGAAGGGAAGAATCAAGTTACTGAAATTTTGCCAAGATGCTTGAAAAGAAAAGCAGGCATCTGTGCAGTAGGATATTTTTTTTGTAAAACTCTCCTTTAAATCTAAAGGACAGCAGCAAAGCAATCTGTTGTTTGCATAGAAAAAAGTGCTAGTAAAGAAAGAGAAAGTACACTCTGGGGAATGTCTGCTCTAAGAAGCCACTTGAAAAACAAGCACAGGAAACATTTACACAACATGTCACATGCAGAGTAGAGACACGAAGAGCCAGGGCTGAGTGGGCGGGTGGAGGAGCCGGATCGAAGGCAGGTACAGAGTGGGAAGGCTCTCATCCCAAGCTGGCATGAAAAGTTCCACTGGTGGGCAGGCTCTGCAGATTTCAGGGTGAGTGAATGTTCCTCGTGCGTCATCTGTTTTTCTTGTCCATTTTTGTTTGTCAACTGTTTCCTTCTGTTGGCAGATTGGCCTGTGTTGTGCATGCTTGGCGTATGGTTTTTACATGTCACTTGTGCTATCATGTCTTCTGCGACAGGGATAGTGGACTTATCCTAAGGTTTTATGATACAGGGGGAGGCTTCCTTATAGAGTATAGACCCTGCCTTAAAATTATTTAAAAGCAAGGTTACCTCCCCACCCCTCCTTTATGGAGTCGAAGTGTGGGGATGGAAAGAGAGAGTTCTAACTAGAGCCAGCCTGTCAGCCCTGCCTGCAACACTGTCTGTCAAACAGAGAAGCCTGGATTGGCTACTGGAAGAACTGCAAGCCTGATTGGGCAAGCTGTGGCTTGCAGCTCCTGAACCCCCCTATTGGGAACATCTGCAGGGGGTGGGGCCTGTCATCTACTTCCACAGCAGCAGCAGCAACCTAAGGCAGCAGTCTTGGGTGTGGCATAAGGGCGCTGCCCCTTGTAAGCTCTTTTGGGGACGGTTTGGGGGCAGACCCCTTTTTCTCATGTGAGTTGGGGTGGGATCCCGCCTTACCCTGATGAGTACAGAAACTGGTCTACCTTCTCTCAGGGCTTGGATACATCTTGCTGTTCTAAAATCATGGGGGGAAATAACCAGAACGACTAAACCAAGTACATTTAGTCCATTATTGTCCAACTCTATGCTATCAAAAGATCCAGTGTGACTTAGTTTTATTGATAGTTTACTCTTACAATATTCCAACCCTGACGTGTGTGTGTTTTAGGTCCCTCTGTAGATAACCTTCAATTTAGAGACTGGGTATATAACTGTGATGTTTTGATAGACGGATCATTAATTTTGAATTGATTGTGAAATTCTGCAATAAAGGAATGACACTGGGACTATGTTTAATCCTAGTTCTAGGTCACAGGGCCAGGTTCCTCACCACAACTGAGAAGAAAGATCAGAAGGAGCAATATTCTTTTCATAATATTTTGCCTGGTTGACAGGACTGTGCATGAATTATGGGTGACTAAGATAAAAATGAGCTCTGTTCAGAGTAGTGGTCCAGAAAACATAAAACATCAGAAGATAAGAGAAAGGAAAGCATGGGTATAAGAACATAAGAACAAGCCAGCTGGATCAGACCAGAGTCCATCTAGTCCAGCTCTCTGCTACTCACAGTGGCCCACCAGGTGCCATTGGGAGCTCACATGCAGGATGTGAAAGCAATGGCCTTCTGCGGCTGTTGCTCCCAAGCACCTGGTCTATAGGAAGGAGATCAGCAGTTAAACATTGAGTGAAGGATGTTTCTCTGCTCATCTTTGTTGCCTTGAGAGAAACTCAAGCTCAACCTGACCTACACCACAGCTGAAGGGAATAGTCCAACCTCCAGAGGAACAACATATTAAAATAATAATCAGGGAGTAGTTTTCTTGCCTATATCTGAATTTAGAGGAGCCCCAGTGATGGATAATGGATAGAGTCCAAGTCCTCCATTCCCAACAAAGGGGAAGGCCAGTTTCAAATCCACATTTAATGCATGTCAGGTGAAGCTCAATCTCCCTGCCTGTGCTACATTTCAGGGATGACAGAACAAGTGAGACATGGATAGATTGTAAGACTGGGAATAGGAAGAAGACATCTAAATATTTTTTTTTTGTTGAACATTAAAAGCTCTGAACCCAGCGGTGAAAATGAGTGTCAAATCCAAGCTAGCTGTGATTCATAGGTGCTACAGAAAATGTCATTAATAATCAAACGCTGGGTAACTTGGAACATAATTTGAGTTTTGACTGCTGGATGAATTTAATGTCTTTCATTTTGTCCAAGAAATTTTTTGGGGGGAGTGGGGGTTGCTTCAATTTTTGATCTCATCAGCTAGACAAGCATATATGACAGGAGTAAGGAAAGGCTTCTTGACTGTTGTTTCAAATTCTTTTCCTATATGAAGCATGAGCTGGCCATGGTAACTCATCCTTAGATCATGGCAATGCCATTGTGTAATCAAAATGGCTTGTGGCTTGAGTGCTTGAAGGATCATCTGCTCCCATACTGTTCAACCCACCAGTTACAATGTGCCTCACAAGGCCTGCTCTTTGTGCCCCTGCTTGCAGTGGTAAGATGGGTGGTGATCAAGGACAGGGCTTTTTCAGCAGTGGCACCTCACCTTCCGAATATCCTTCCTCTTATGACTTTCCTGCTGCCCTACTGTATTTGAGGCAGCAGGCTAAGACATTTCTTTTATTCTGAGCTTCCAACTGAGTAGGTTCTATCATTTTAAAAATAGTTTTATAGTCAGCTTCTAGCTTGAGGACTATTTTATAATATTTTATACTGTTCATTGTTTCTTTTTATGCTTTTTTTTTGCCTTGGTTTGTTATTATGATTTGTTTGGACATAAAATTATCTGTATGCCTGAATAAGACTAATAACATATTCGGTAAACCTGAATATATTCGGATATCCCAATATATTCGGGTCTGTCTGGATTTTTTTGTATTTTTTGTGTTTTGTCGGGTTTTGGCTATCAGGGGATGCATTTTTAAAGCTAGCATCACCAAAATTGCAGGGCATCTTCAGGAGACTCTGGTGTAGTTTGGTTCAGGGGGTCCAATTCTATGGACCCCCAAAAGGGGTGCCAGCATCACCCATTGTTTCCAATGGGAGCTAATAAGAGATGGAGGCAATGCTTTTATGGGCTGATAAAATTGGACCCCCTAAACCAAGCTTTACCAAACTTGGGTGGTATCATCAGGAAGGTCTCGTAAAGATACCCTGGAATTCTGGTGCCACTAGCTTAAAAATGCACCCCTGACAGGTATTGGGGGGAATTTTCTGCAGGGTGGATGCTTTAGTTTTTTCTCTTTCTTTAAACAATGTGCTAGCCACTTGCACTCCTTTTAAACAATGTTTAAAGTAAGAGAACAAACAAACTAAATAATCAATCCCCCCAATCTCGTGGCATTCGTGGATCGTGCAGGACTGTTTAGAAGAGTCCAAAGCAGCCCAGCACTCAGTCAGCATCACTAGGAAGGGTGCAGGGTGGGGGAATGCTTTTTGTCCCATTTAACCCACACCCCACACCCACCTCAGCATTGCTGACAGAGTGCTGGGCTGCTTTGGGTTACCTGAATCACCAAGCTTGGTTGTGAGCCATCTAAACAGGACTCTGGAGAGGAAGCATATATATCTTATAAATAAATATGAATGTGTGAACTTGCTGCACATCAAATGAGACTAAGCTCTGTTTTGTTAGACTGACTTCAAACTGACTGTCTATTTTGAATTATCCAGATGACAAGATCCTGGAGAGAAGCAAGATGAGCAGAATGACTCAGCAGAAATGTGCCTCATAGAGACGACATCCAACCAGAATAGTTGGCCATCACTTAGACAAATAGGATCAGCCTGCATTGAGACTCCTCATTCTACTAATCATTGTACCATCTCCCTGACTTTGGAAGGGATCTGAAAGATGAGTAAGTCCATATAAAAACTGACCTTACTTCGGTGATTATTTTGTTCTCTGGGGAAGTGCCCACACCTTCAAGCTTTGGACCAAGTCTTTTCCTGTATAGTCAGTAAGGAAGAGGAAAGATATGGATAGGAACTCTGCCCCTGCCCACACCCTATTATTGGAAGGTTCAAGACATTCATTTCTGAAATTATGAGTCTATTTTTTCATTAGTTGGGGATGTGACTCTTTGCACAAATAAAATCTTTTTAAAAATTACCAAGAACTTCTTTTCACTGTCATCAATTTATGAAGCTGCATTTGACTGAATGAAATGTCATTGGCAATATCTGTTCCCATAGAAATTCAAGTTGTACCGCATAGGTTCAGTTTTACGAATTAGATAACATGCCACATGGATCAGTAGAAGTTTATAAAATCCACAATATGCCCAGATGCAAATCATGGTTATATGGAAATTTTCAGAAATTTCACTGTGGCACAAACCACAGCACCTAAAGGATTTGCACTTAAAAGAATTAACTAGCTTTACTGGAAGTTTTAGAATTCCTCACAATTCCACCTGCATATTCAGACTAAAATAAATTTTAGGCAAAATTCTGTAGTGTTTTTTTTGGGGGGGGGGCAGCTTTCATCATGCAAATAAATATTAACTGTGCTAGCCACCTGTGTAAGCAAGGCATTTATTATGTCCGTACAATTAAGCTGCAAACTATCAGGTGGTCAATAAGTTTATGTATCAGCTAGTCGGTTGTGGTTCTTGGACAATATCCATGCTTGGTTTTATCAATGCACCGGATTATGCATCGGTAGCCAGAAGTTGTTCTTGGTCAATATGAATTCACCACAGTGCAGCTTAGCTGTCTTTAGTGATTACGGGGGATTGATTACATTTCCTCACTTAATTAGCTGGGAGGGGGAGCCAACCTGGATTTTTTAGCCATCAAGGTCAAAAGGGTTTCACACGGGACAATAACTGATATTTTTCTTTGCCGCTGAACCTGAAACACAATTATTTGCTAGATTCTCTTCCAACATCTGGTTCACCTCATCTGCTTGGAACTGTAACTGTAGTGCTTATATAACACACTAACCTACCCCCCATGCTCACTTCTATTTGTCTGATTTCCTTGAGAGAAACTGAAAGAAAGCATTTTTTTGTCAGCATAGGGTAGCTGGAACTCGTAGACATCTAAGTTTATTTCCCCAGGGTCATCTTCTGTGCAAAGGGAGAGCGAAATAAAGTTGCATCCATAGACAGAAGTCTCGGTGGACTTTACAAAAATGTTTTAGAGTGCAATGGTGCATGCTACTGAGGCACAGGAAATTGCTGGGGTTTTCGTTTTCTAGTCTTTGTGGATTTGAAAGTAAGATTTTTTTTCAAGGTCAAAAGCAAAATTGGAGGTTACATCAGATGTTAAATTGCTGGCTTGGTTGGAAAATAACATCTCTTCATTCTCACTCTGCATTTCTGATGCCCATTACCAAACTCACCAACCCAGTGCAAATATTCACTTATGAAGTTGGCTCAATGATGACTGTTGAAAGACATTTGCATATCTACCACAGCTCAGTTAACTTACCTTGATTCAAAATAGCAATGCTTATCAAAGCTAGCACGCTGTACTGGTTAAGAGTGGTAGACTCTAATCTGGAGAACTGGGTTTGATGTGCCACTCCTCCACATGAGCAGTGGACTCTTATCTGGTGAGCTGGATTTATTTTCTCATTCCTGCACATGAAGCCTTCTGGGTAACCCTGGGCTAGTCACAGTTCTCTTAGGACTCCCTCAGTTCTAACTACCTCACAAGGTGTCTGTTGTGGTGAGGCGAATGGATGGCAATTGTAAGCGGTTCTGGGGCTCTTTAAAGAAAGAGAAAAGGAGGGTATAAAAATCAACTCTCTTTTTTCTTCTTGCTGAACTTCAGAGATGCATGTGATCTGCTAGGGATGGAGATATGCTTCTCCATCCAGACACAGCTACAACTTTTGATTATGTATCAGAATCCTCCCTGGAGAACTTTTGTTCTTCTACAGTATCCTTTCCCCATCATTTGCCCTGGCATGGCTTTTCCTGGTGGTTCTGAGAGTCTGGATTTTGGGTTTCTTTAAGTTGTTCATACCCAGCAAGATGTTTGCTAATATCTGTCTGGCTAAGGTTTCAGGCACCACAGGAATAAGAATGATAAAAAGAAGTAACAAAAGCAACAAAAGGGCAAGCTGAGCAATGGTGGGGAAGGGAGTCCGAGGAACCACAGCAGAAAGACTCTGTGAGAGGGGAATCAAATCTTCTACATCAATGTTTTCAGATTCTCAACTCTTAGGATTTTTGTCCATTCACTATAAACTTCTAGTAATGCAGTGCTAAGCAGAGTTAAACCCTTCTCAGCAAAATGAAGTAAACTGCAAGGCTGGCATAGGAGTTAATTGAAGTCAAAGGTTATGGAATATGAGGGAGGGGTGGCATGCAAGGGAGGGGAGGGGGCCCGGTATCTGGACATGGCCCACCCACCCTAGTGGAGGGGGGGAAGGGAGGGGAGGAGGAGGGTGGCATGCATGGGAAGGCGAGGGAGGGTGGGGTGGCATGCAAGAGAGGGAGGGAGGATGGCATGCAAGGGAGGGGAGGGCATGCAAAGGAGGGGAGGGCAGGGAGTGAGAGGTGGCATGCAAGGGAGGCAAAGCATGTGAGCATATGCAAGAATGCACACTCATGTTGTAGCAATGTGTTCTATGCAAACAAATTATTAACACATGCCTCTGCACAGTGCCAAAATTTCCTTTTAAAAAGCCCTGAAGTAGGGTCCCTACTGATGATAGCAAGTCATGGCAAGCTCAAAAGGGACCAGTCAGGCTTTTTTAACGTACCCCAATCTTTGTCTATCTAAGTCAGGGGTCTGCAACCTGCGGCTCTCCAGATGTTCATGGACTACAAATCCCATCAGCCCCTGCCAGCATGCTGGCAGGGGCTGATGGGATTTGTAGTCCATGAACATCTGGAGAGCTGCAGGTTGCAGACCCCTGATCTAAGTGGTAATATATTGATTTTCTTCTTGATAGCATTCTTACTAAGGCCCTATCCGCAAGTCTGCAGTGCTGCTGGTTGCTATAAAAATGACAAATGGACTCCAGGCTTTCCCAACTTGAACTAAACTTTTCTCCCCACCTTTTATTTTTCATTTAATCTTCCGACTGGTGAAAAGTTCTGCCTCACTCTCACGCTCTTTATTTTGGTTGGTCATCACACATAGAGACTCTGTTACTTTGTAACTCTGGGTTGTTGTTTTTTTTTAATTCTAGGATTTTGGACTTGCTCGCGACTACCTGGATGTCATGCATTTGAAAATGGACTCCTAAATGGCCAGATCATCACCTGGATTTTGAAAGGGGTTTTGGCTTTTCTTCTTTGTTAATGCTTCACACCAGGTTTACCATCAGTATTATTTTTCCCTTCATTTTTTCCCCATTGATTTTAATTAAACTTGCAACTGCCTTGCAAATTTCCTAGAAATTCACTCCAAACAGAATGCTTGCTCACCCTGTTTGTTTTTCCCAAGCTCTCATGTCTCTAATGAAGGAGAAAAAGCCTCGAGCTATAATCATGGTAACAGAAATTATTCAAGTGAGGAGTACTTGAATAGTCTAGAAACAAGAGGAGGAGGCATAATTATTTTCTAAGACTTTTGTTACAGTTATAGACTACAAGAAGTTATCAGTCATGGGGTTAGAGTACAAGGTTCTTTCATGATACTCTTTCATAATAGTCAAGAGGAAAGAAAGGAGTATGAACAGACTTCTTTTCATCTCAGATCTGTCTGATATTTTGGGCAACTTTGTGTTCTCTAGTTATTTATCAGTTGTATTTTAAGTGATGTGTAACTCTTCCCCCCGCTTTTCGCCCCTTTCCCCCCTCAAATCATGGCTGACTTCTAGTGATCATCAAGGGTTTTCAAGGCAAGAGACATTCAGATGTGGTTTGCCATTGCCTGTCTCTATGTGTTAACCTTGGTATTCCCAGGTGGTCTCCCATCTAAATACTGCTTAGCTTCTGCCAAAACCTGGCTAGTATAGGCTATCAAGATCAGGAGTCCTTCACAATTTGTAATCAAATTTCAATAAGCATAGGAGAGAAGTTCTGACCTGAGTAGCCCAGACTAACCTGATCCCGTCAGGTCTCAGAAGCTACGCAGAGTTGACCCTGGCCAGTATTTGGATGGGATACTCCAAGGTTATTCCAGGGTCATGACACAGAGGCACACAATGGCAAACCACCTCTGAGCATCCCTTGCCTTAAAAACCCTATAGGGTTGCTGTAAGTCAGCTTTGACAAGAGGGCTAAAATAAAATGGGGAGGGGGAGAAATCCTTGCTTTACTCAAATTTAAATTTGATTTCAATTTTCAAGCATCATGTTTGAACACTTGGGGGAAAAGTTTGCTTTTTGTTGAACATTCAAAACTGTTCTAAAATGTACTGTATCTCTGTTGCTTATTCACCTGCTTTTGTTATGGCTGCTGTTGTCTTCCTCCTTTATTCACCCGCCCAATAAAAATAACTTACGTAAGACTTATTTTGCTTGGTTGACTCAGTCCTGCTGTTGCTGGGCAAAATGTGGCATGGCTTCTCTCTCTAGTATTTCAGCCTGGCTCATTTTGCTCACTTTACCCCACAAAGCCAAAGGTGCGGATCAAGTGTTTCAAATTAGGTTGCAAATCCTGAGTAGGCTTGGTCAATACCCTAGAAATTTGGTGAAATTCAGATTTGGATTTTTGGGGAAATAACATATTCAGATATACCCGAATATTTGAGTATCCCCTGAAAAATTCGGGTCCATCTGATTTTTTGGTGTTTTCGCATATTTAAAGCTAGTGGCACCACAATTTGAGAATCTCATCCGAAGACTCTCCTGATGATACCAACAGAGTTTGGTGAAGTTTGGCTCAGGGGGTCCAAAGTCATGGGGCCCCCATCCCCCATTGTTTCCAATGGGAGCTAACAGAAGATGGGGCTACCTCTCTCTTTGAGAGAGAGACCAATGGGGACCCAAAACAGCTTGCATCCTTTGCTTATCCTTATAGCAACCATGATGTGTGGTAGATTAGGCTGAAAGAGAATGATGACTAGCTCAAGGTCATCCAGCATCCAGCAAGCTTCCCAGGCAAAATGGGGAATTTGAATGTGGGTTTGCCACTTTTAGCACTGACAAAAGGGAGCCAGTGTGGTAACCACCATACCATACTGGCTCCCTTTTGTCAATGCTAAAACAACTGGAGAGTTGTCAATAAATATTTACATCCAAATCACATTCTCTGATGTTCTATTCATAGTCACATTTACATCCCACTATCTTTGAAGGAGCAAGGAAGGCCATACACGGATATGCTAATTCTATTTTTAGCTCACAACAGGTTTGTAAGGCTGGAAGAGAATGATTGTTTTAAGATTGCCAAGGGAGCTTCACAGCTTAGTGTAGTTTTGAACACAGTCTCCTCGGTTCAGATCCTACACTGGTAAGAATATTATACCATGCTAACTTCCTGAAAGATTTCCTAGAGCTGAGCTGGAAAAACTCCATTGATTTTGCTTTGGCTTTTGCTATTGTTAACAATCACCCCTGGGGCTGTGTGTGCGTATGTACATTCAGAATGCCATCTGTTGGGGCAAAAGCCTCCAAAAGCTGATTTTTAAGGCTCCAGGGACCTACACAGTCCCTGAGCTAATCTGCAGGGAACAATGTAGGGAAGCTCTGTTGCTTAGGGTGAATGATGAGGTACAATTCCCAAGCTCGAGGGAAGATATGCCGCAAAGTCCCCCTGCTCTACTCAGCTGAGGCAAAATTGTATCTTCAAATACTGTTAGGAAGCTCATGGGGCTGGTCCCTAATCACTAGCATCTTCATGTTGGCTGTGGTGGAACTGAAAAGAGAGCAAGGGTGAGAGCGGAAAAGAGAGATTACAGTAAGGAGAGATGGAACCTGTGGGGGATGAACTTTTGGCAAGTTAAATAGGTCCAATAGCCAATGATGCTGTAAAACTCACAAATAACATGTTCTAACATGTTTTAGGAGCAGCAGTGGCGTAGGAGGTTAAGAGCTCGTGTATCTAATCTGGAGGAACCAGGTTTGATTCCCAGCTCTGCCGCCTGAGCTGTGAAGGCTTATCTGAGGAATTCAGATTAGCCTGTACACTCCCACACACGCCAGCTGGGTGACCTTGGGCTAGTCACAGCTTCTCGGAGCTCTCTCAGCCCCACCTACCTCACAGGGTGTTTGTTGTGAGGGGGGAAGGGCAAGGAGATTGTAAGCCCCTTTGAGTCTCCTACAGGAGAGAAAGGGGGGGATATAAATCCAAACTCTTCTTCTTCTTCTTCTTCTAAAACTGAACCTACCCTGCTTTCTCTCTCTGTATGTTCACATTGATGACCCCAATCCAATTTGAAATCAGCAGTATTTTGAGGGCATTTGCATCTGCACAGTTCATTGCATTCTTCATTGCGCATTCTTCATTGCATCTGGACGCCACTAATGGCACATGCCACGAATGTACAAGCTACTAGTACTGAAAGGAATGATAATTTTCTCTGCCTTCAAGAAGCACAAGAACTATAGTTCCCATCGATTCTGGCAAGAAGTCACACTGGGGGACAATGAGACGAATCATTTACAGTTCAACGTAAACTGCAGCCTGTTGAAGAAGCCCTCATGGATGGCCAGTTAACTCCTCTCAGGAAAGCTCAGATTGAGGCACAAAGAAGAAAGGGTGGGGAAGGGGTGGCACAACTCAGTGCGCGTCTGCGTGCAAAGTCATGGGCCCCCCAAGCATCACAAATCCCTGCCAAATGTTCTTGAGTATTGGACAGAGATGCTTGCAAAAACACAGGCAGTCTCACGTTGAAAATAGAGGTGTTTGCTTATCCCTGCTGAGTACCTGAGCTGTCATTTTTTTCCCTGCTGATTTTCAAATGTGGTGGAGGAGATGAATTAAATGAAGCAAGCAGTTTTCCACCCCACAATTAACACCCAACCGCCCCTTTCTCCTGCTGATGTGGCAAACGTGTGACGCTTTCCCTTATACCGAATCATATCCTTGGTCTATCTAGTTCACTGTCCTGATTGTCAACAGCTCTTGAGTATCTCAAGTCAAGATCTTTCACATCACCTACTATCTTTAGCTGGAGATGATGGGAATTGAACCTGGGGCTTTCTGCATGCCAAGGAGATGCTACCACTGAACTGTGCCCCCTCCCAACAAATACTATCTGGTGGGAAAGTGTTCATGTAAGTGTGTAGAGGTTGCAGGGAGAGAGTCTGAGTTACAGGAAAGCAGTAGCGTAGTGGTTAAGAGCAGGTGTACTCCAATCTGAAGGAACCGGATTTGATTCCTGCTCTGCCACCTGAGCTGTGGAGGTTTATCTGGGGAATTCAGATTAGCCTGTGCACTCCAACACACGCCAGCTAGGTAACCTTGGGCTAGTCACAGTTCTTCTGAGCTCTCTCAGCCCCACCTACCTCACAGGGTGTTTGTTGTGGGGCAGCGGGGGAAGTGAAAGGAGATTGTAAGCCCCTTTGAGTCTCCTTACAGGAGAGAAAGGGGGGATATAAATCCAACTCTTCTTCTTCTATGCACCTCCTTGAACCATGCAGATCCACAGCTCTGGGAAGAAATGGTCCCCCATGATGCCAGACCATTTGCTGAACAATATCTGGGTATGTGGCAGACTCCTAGAACATTTGGTTTGGGCTGTGAAAGCTGGGTTTGATCCTGCCAGCTTAACCTACCTCACCGGGTAGTTGTAAGGAAAAAGGGCTAAAACAAATAGAATGCCATCCTGAGTCTTTCAGAAGAAATGGGAGAGTGAGGGAGGCAAATATTAATAGGATAAATGTGCACAGTAGAACTAGTCACTTTCATCTGAGAATACATCCTCTAGAATATCACACGTATACTGCCATTATTGTGATTATTCAGTCATGCCTGGGATGTCAGCAATAGGAATGCTACTTTGCAAGTTTAATGAAGAAAAAAAGCACAGGTTCCTGTCTAAATTAAACAGTGGAAACTGAGGGCTCAAGGAAGAGAAGGAAAGAGGACCAGCAAAAGATGTCGCTCTGAAAGCACAGTTGTATATATTTAAATATGGCGCCAGTGCAAGGATGAGGGTTATGGCAAAGGCCTCATAGTAAAGGTAAATTTTCAGGAAGACGGTGCAGAATGAGACGGCACAGCATGTATATTTATGAAGGGAGTCGAAGGAAAGCAAGGAAGAATTATTCGAATGGGGTTAGAGCGATCCAGAAGGTTTCAGAATCAGGGATCTGAAGGACATGGTTCCTGCATCCATGACCTTAACTTCTCTGAGTCTGCCACCCTCAGTATTCCTCTGCATACCAGGAAATAAAGTATTCCTCTGCATACCCCCCCCCCAAAAAAAACCCAAACCTGATGGCGATGAGCTTACCACTGAAATATGTACTGATCATGCTTGGCAGTTTCCTTCTCCTTTCCTCCCTCCTTCTCTATTTCCTTATCCTTCAACAAGTGCCATGATTCAAACAATCTCCAATGACATATACTTCTCCTTTTTAAGGCCAGAGACAGGAGTAGACACACAAGACATGAAAATTATGGATAAGTAGTTTAATGTCTCAGAAAGAAAGAGAGAGACAGTGATGATGAGGTTTTGGGGCTAGTAAATTGGACACTGAATACTAATGAAGATCAGCTCTCATCTACAGACTTAATCCAGCTACTTCTTGAGACACAGAGTATTAACAAAGAAAAAGAAAAACAGGGCAGGAAAACTATATCTAAACCTGTGAGCAGATTGCCACCCAAGCGGGAATTCTCCCAAGAGGCTGACTTTTTCCTGTGATTGGAGCCTATAATTCTACCAAGGTCTGAAATTACTTTTTGTACATTTATCCTTTAAATTGCTGCTAAAGTACAGCATACACTGACAAAGGCCGTTTTTGCATGGCACAACTATACTGGGTTACAATCAGTATCTTACAATCCGGGTCTGTTTTATCCTGGTTTCTCCCTTTGCATGACTGCCCGCTTCTGTGAAGGAATCGAGTGAAGACTGGGAGGAAATACTCCAATTTGTTTCACATGAGCCTGGGTCTTTTGCATGTACACTGCAAGCGTATCAACGCATGCACAAACATCCCTGGTGTCCCGTGTTCTGATTGGCTGTTTTGGGATGGGAACTTGAATGAACGCCTGCCTTTACACCTGCCCTGAGGTTTTTGGGTAGGAGAGTGTTTTGTGAGCCGGGAGATTCTCTGCTGAACCTGTTGAACATGGATCTGGATCCAGAGGTGGCACAAGTGCTGGGTGTGTTTGTGGCGCTGGTGGCACACGTCCTCAACCTCATGCACAGTGCCCTTACTGTGTGTGCCCACCACTAGGAAGAGATGGCCGGGGCATCTGGGGCCTGGAGATCTCCCAGAATTACAACTGCACTCCGTACTTAAGAAATCTGTTTTCCTTGAGAAAATGACTGTTTTAAAAGGTGGTCTCTATGGCATTATACCTCCTAAGATTTCTCTCCCCCAAACCTCATTCTCCAAGGCTGCACCCTCAGAGGCCCTTTCCGCATGGGCTGGGGGACAGAGGGTTCAACTGAGATAATTGATCCTGGTGTAGCACCAGGGCTGTTCGCACATTCCTGGGTTCAGCCCAACTGAGATGAATGCTGAGCTTGACCTAGCTGAGCCCAGGATTTGGGTCTGCACCACCTGCCGCCAAGACCCAGCCAGCAGGTAAATGAAGGGGAGAGGGAAGAAGCAGAGTTTTTTTTAAAAAAAATGGTAGCAGGGCCAAAACAGCCTGAATGCTACTGAAAATAATAAGCATTATTTAGGATCTGCTTTTAGGCTCCCTTAATTCCCACCTTTTTTTTCCAGGATAAAAAAAATGTTACAAAAATACCTATAAGGCATTTCTTTAGGGTTTGTTTTTTCCATTTGGCTTTGCTGAATTCACACCCCTAGGCAAGAATTGGCCATTTGAACTTGGGGCTTTGATGCTGGGAGTGATCCAAGCAACAAACACAACCTTCTCTGTCTTTTATTGGAGGGGCTGGAAGATGATGGAATGCCTGGGTGGCAACATGACTTGGCCCTCGTAGCTTTACATCAGGACACGATTGTTTATTCCAAACCACACCAATTAAGAGACTTCATACTGCCTGACAATTACAGTTGCAGCTCCCATATCTCTATCTGTGTTCACAGAGCTTCAAGTAGGAATGAAGAGATTTTCGGTCTTATTGTGGAAGCTTCCTCTGCACTGTATTCTGCTCTTCTTTATCTAGGAATTAAATGAGAAGAGTTTCTGGTGTTGGGGAATGTATAGTTTGCCATTGTTTTCAGTTCAATTCCCACCCCCACCCCCCACAAACACTGTTGCATAAATATGCAGGATTAAAACACTCTAAAGACCAATTTTGATGTACAATCTAATCAAGATTGCCCTCTGGAAATGTATACCAATTGTGCAGAAGAGAGAAAAATACTCAAAGAAGTGGAAAGAACCAAATTCTTCAGTGGACTGCGCACACATGGTATTGTGTGCAATGTTTGGAGGATTCCTAAAGCAGAGATTCCATGTTGGAAAGAAGACCACATAACCTGGAATTCTAAAGCTAGGAAGAAAGTCAGAGGGTGAGAATTTTCAAAGCACCTGGAGGGCTGAGAACTACATAGTCCGAGACTACTGGTAATGTTAGGTCTCTGACGGGCTTGCTCCAGAGTCCCTGAAATCAAGCAAGATTACTCATGACATTCCTCTCATTTTAGTGTTTCTATTACCGCTTTCCATCTTCATAGTAGATAAGCTTTTCTTTACGACTGCCTTGGTACAGATTGTCACTGGCTGGTTATCCCTAGGAAGACAATGTATTGGTGAAGCAGGTGGTGAAACAGGAGGCACAGACAGGACAACCTCTGTTATGAAACAATGAACAAAGACGTTGGCTACAACACTAGCAATTTTCTCCATCCTTAGATACCTCACATTTCCCTTGCGTAAATGAGATCCACCTACACGTATCAAGGAACAAACTGTCATGCACAGTAAGGAACCACCAAGAGATTTACACTAGAATCCTTGAAGTAATTCAGTTCTGGATGTAGTAAAATGCAGCCATTGAAGCAACACATGAAGAAAGGGGAAAATTCCATTTTTATTAGCTATGCAAAGGCTGCACATCAAGCTGATAGAATTTTAAAGACGTTCACTATTATATGTCTCAACCACATCAGAGGCAACAGATCTTCCTGTTGGGTTGCACTGAATCTACTGGATCCCATCAGTGAAAAGGGGAGGATGAGTCATGGAAGGGGGTGTAATAAGGAGGGGAATCAGGTGAGACTGAGTGCAAAATCTAGCTGGATTCAACCTTTTGTATGCCATTACTCATGTTGTTACCCTGAGTACTACTTATAGCTGGATCTAAGAGCCAAGACAGATTTCCACTAATTTATAAAAGATAAATTGCATATCTGCACAATTTCAGTTTGGGTGGAATTACACAGGCCCTTTCCGCACGGAGGAGGAAGGGCTTGGGTCGGCGTTTCTGACGCCAACCCGACGACGCTGGGACTGTCCGCATGGACGGTCCCAGAAAGAACCGGGAAGACGGCGCCGCTGGGCGCCGTCGCCCGGTCAACTCACCTGCTCTCCGGCCCTCCGGTGCGTCACCGGGGCCTGGGGACACGCCTCCCCTGCCCTGCGCGCCTGCTTCTGTGTCGCAGAGCAGGGGGCGTGTCTCCAGGCCCCGGCCATCCGCCGGAGGGCCGGAGAGCAGGTGAGTGAAGGCAGAGAGTGGGGGGGGGGAAGTGCCAGGAAGCCACTGCCATTCACATGGCAGCGGCTTCCAGCCGGCATTTTCAGAAAAGTGCGCTTCTCAGTGCACTCTGAAAACGCCGGCTCGGCGCTGGGCGGGCGGCGCGAGGGCGGCCTGGGGATGCCGTTTTTGCCATCCCCAGGCCACCATATTCCGCCTGTGCGGAAACGGCCACAGAAAAGGAAGAAGGGACATAACCCTTAAACCCACCCTTGTTTTGCTGATCACAACCAAGCGGACATTTAGTCTCTTTTAACCGTTCTTGAAGGCCCTGATTGGGTGAAAATGGGGCATGCAATGTTTTTTAAAAAATTAATTACATAAATTGCATGTAAAACACCCTCTACCAAGTCAAAACATCATTGCATTTCAAAATAAAAATACCAGCATGGTATAATGGTTAGACTAGCATCTTGGAGACCCCATTCCACTATAAGCTTGCCAAGTCTTTTTCTCTCAGCCTAACCTTCTTCATAGTGTTGGCGTTGTGCAGATAAAACAGATGAAAGAAGAATGTTATCATCTGCTTTGTGTTCCTATTGGGGGAAAAGTGGAGTATAAGTATCTTTTTTTGCTATCAAGTCATAGCTGACTCATGGCGACTTCATTGAGTTTTCAAGGAAAGAGGCACTCAGAGGTGGTTTGCCATTGCCTGCCTCTGCATAGTAACTTTTGCCTTCCTCAATGGTCTCCAGTCCAAGTACTAATCAGGGCCAACCCTGCTCAGATAGCAAAACCTGATTAGATCAAGCCAGTCTGGGCTATCCAGTCTGGGCTACCCAGAACAGGGCAAGTAAATCAATATAAATGTATAAATGACAAATGCAGACAATGGTCATTCACACACTTGTGGTCTCCTTTACATGGAATGAACATACTCTTTTATGTCTGATTGTCAGTTATGCACATGTTCACCTCTCTTCAGAACTCACTGCACTCTCAGATCAAACTCTCCTTGCAGCTTCCAAAAACTGTGAAAATATGACTTTTTATCTCCTTTTACAGGGAAAGCAGAGCAGAGTGCATTCAGCTTTCTTTGAGCTTCCCCGCTCCTCTCCATCTTCCCCCACCCACCAGCAGTTCTGCCCACTCTTTGGGCCAGCTTTTCAGGATCAGAGGGGCTTCTTTTTAATTATTTAATAATTAAATCTCTTAATTAATTAAAAAGTAATTATTAACATTACTATTAAATTATGAATTATTCCCAAATGTAGGTTTCAGAAATAACAAGGAAGGAACGGTGGAGGGATGGTGGCTCAACTGTCCCTATAACTTGCAGAGTAAATAGAAAAACACAGGGAAAACCCCTCTGTGAAGCAAACAGCCATGGGGCAAGTACTGCATGCATAAATGGCCTATGACAACTGCTAGGCTTTGGTTCTTCCTGAAGGCTTTAGAACACAGGTTAGTGTCTAGGTGGGCATTCCAGCTCATGCTCTGGTTTCCCCACCAATCAAACTGTGAAGTGAAGGACTCTGACTATCACAGCTCAGGGATGCTCAGAATTTACATCAAGTTAACTAGCTGGTGACATTTGGCTGGGCTAAATCGGAAAGAGAGAGGTCCAGCTTAAGACCAGTTTCTTATTTTGGACTTTGTTCTGCTATTATAGAAGCCTTCGGTAAAATCCATAACATGCCCAAGAAAATGATAAAGTACGACAGCGGAAGGGAAAAAGTTGAGAAGACACCTTAGCAGTGTTTCATTTATATGATTTATAATCCTGCAAATAACAAACCTTGGCTAGTGCACACTCTGGCGTGGGACTGTAACACTGCCATTACTCAGTTGGTCCCCACTCCTGAAGCCGTGTTGCAGACCACAAATAAGGAACGATCTATTTTATACTCTATTCTGATGAATGGGACAGGCTGCTAATACATGAATTAATCCTGCAAAGCTGGCAGCTTGGTTAATACACTTCAATTCTTTATAGTAAACTGCAGGTGGGTACAGGTGTTGATTTCTTGGTTGTAAGTATAACTGCCTCTACCTGTAAGGAAGCACCAAGCAAGGTCCAAGCAGTCATAGATTTTCCAGAACCAGGCCAAATTATTGCACACAGAAGACAATATTGAATATTCACCTTAGCACAAATATGGGGCCTCCAATGAAGGAAGACTGAGCTTCTACACACTCAGTCACTAGCTTCACTGAAAACTATGTCCAAGTAGGTGTTGTGGGTAAATGTGAGAACCAATATTTTTTGGACCTACACTGGAGTAGGCTATTATTCCAAAAGAGGTGTCTATTTCCAGAGAAGGGGGTTTTTTTGGTAAATTTCAGCTTCAAATTTTACAAACGTGGAAATTTTTGGTAAAGTTGAATAAAGCTGATATCCATCAACTTTATTCAGCATTTTACTGATTTTTTTCCCATGTTTTAAAAACCAAAACCTAAAAATCTTTCAGTTCTTCCTAACGTGGCTTTTGAAGTCCATGTGATGGGGAGAACTGCTATTGAATGCTGGACTCGGCTGTGGTAAGAGCATCATTCCGTTCTCCCCCCTCTGCTGTTCCCCGAGCCCTGAAGGGCATGGGAAGCGGTGGTGGTGCAGAGAACTGAATGCTGCACTGGGCTGAGCCAAACACAGCATTCAGTGATCTCCCCCCACCACCAACACACACATACCCTACTCCAAAAGCCAATAAAGTCGAATCTGTAAATTAAACTCCACAACAACAACAAAAACCCAGATGAGGTTTTTTTGGGTTGATTTGGGTTTACTGAATCACTTCCCCTAGTTGCTGTTTTTCCAGGCTGTTTGGCTGTGGTCACACCCGTATCTACAGCTGCATCTTCCAAGGCTGAAACTCTTCAGAGGAGCTAAGACTACCAGACCATGACCACAGAGCATAGAAAACCACAACAGCCAGTTGATTCTGACCATGAAAGACTTTGACAATGCATTCACACCAAGTATTCTAGAATTATTAAGATTACTATTTCTATATTTTCCATGTAAAGATCAAAGTATTGTAAGTTGTTCCGCTAAATGCTGGACAGTCTGTTTTAGAATGCCCCACTTGGGTCCTAGTGCCTGCCTAACAGTACTATGGACCCAAGCAGAGCATTTTAAAATAAAGACAATTCAACATGTGGTGGATGAATTTACACTTCTACTTTGATCTTTAAGTGGAAGAGTATAGACATGTACTCATTTGTTTCTGAATGTACTCTTCATCATTTACTGGAGAGACATTCCCTTTGGCTAGACTTTGAAGAAGCTGATTATCTACTGGCAAATTCAAATATAGTCATTGTCCAGTTAGTGGCTAGGTTTGGATTAGATGAGGCCATATTTTAAAAGAAATGTATGAACTCAGATATAGATTGGATCTGAGTGATAATTGTTAAACTCCTGCTGAAGTTTTATAAAGTATGTTTTCATTTCCAGATTAATTTATTTACAATGAATATAATTTGCAATGTTCAATATACAATTAATTATATATGTTCCATCTTCTTTCCTTCTTTTCTATGGAGGCAATAACTATAACCAACTTTCATTGCTCAAGGCAGAAAAAAAATTAACAATTGTTCCCTGTTTGACTTACTTCAAACACCAGCAAATCTGGCCAGTGGGCTCTTATGATGAGAAGAATTTGCAAAATGGTGGCTGTCTTCCTCAAGCAATTGTGTCAAGATGGTAGAAGTGCTCATCCCATGGGATAACTGCCTCATCATACCTCATGGTAAGGTTTGATTTTTAGGGAGAAAAAATCCACACAATCTCCCATTCCTTAAAAAGGAATGGCTCTTTGGGCCTTTCCCCACTTACCTTAAGCCCCGCACTACTCTCCTCAAGTAGTGCGGGGTCCCCCGGCACTCTCCACTACAGGGGCAGAGACAACGCAGCTGCCCCGACACTGCCACTGTCGTGCCCCCTCAGCGCGTGGCATCCCTGGCGCTCTTGTAAATGACGCCTTTTGATGACCGCGCTCTCGCGGGGTCGTGGGGACGCCCGGGCGCGCACCAGAGATGACGCGTGCTGAGACCAGTGCGTGGCATGGGGGGGTCGTGGTAAGTGGGGAAACTCCCTTTCTTTGTAAAACTGAATTTTTCTACCTCATAGTGTACTCGCAATTTCAAAGGAAATTCAGGAGGTATTGAGGTTCTTCCCTTCATTTTCCTGTGGCACTTCAGGGAACTGTGGCCATTTTGTGGTTTTGCCATATCATTCATGCTCTTTCTTAGGGATGCCAGTCTTCAGGTGGGACCTCACAGAATTATAAGTCATCTCCAGGCCAGATAGATATGTTCACTTGGAGAAAACAGACTCTTGGGAGGGTGGAGTCTATGACATTATACCCACTGAGGTCAGTCGCTGTCCTCCCCAAACTCCAGAAGTTTACCAAGCTGGAGCTGGCAATCCTACCACTTCACCCCACCAGTGGCTAAGGAGTACCTGGCAACCCTACTCTTTCTGCTTGAGAGAATCTGCCCCATTTGGCCTGATGAGCTCTGTGGGTTCAACTATATGAACTTTTTGCAGCTGAAGCAAAGCACTGGAAGGTGATGAGAACTGTGCATGTTAGAGTGGAGCATAAGATGGAAGAGAGGGAGAGGAATGACCATTGGGAAGATCAGCCCACCTAAGCTCAACTGAAATAACTAGAAAGCTCTTGGGTGCTGTGGTTTTTCTTTCAGTTGGGTACATAGGATATTTCAGTTGGGTACATAGGATATTTGGGTTGTGCCAAAAGAAATGGATTCAGTTACTAATCATTCCAATGTGAGTGGCTCCATCAGCAGTGAACTGATTTTTTTCCCTTCACCAGCACACCCACCAAGCCCATGTGCTTAGCTGACCTGGCAGGGTTCCCGAAACGCCTCCAGCCTCACATCTCCAGCTTGATTTCTATTTCCTCACTTAGCAGCAATTTACTCTGGCACTTGGCCTCTAATTAGGTTCCATTGTTAGCCCTCTGCTTGGTGCAGTGGACTCGAAGCACCCATTATTGCTAATGGTGGGTTGGGTGCCTCTCTTTTTTGCCTGCATCCCACACCAAACACTTGCCCTTAATTGTCCATCAAATCAAATCATATCTGCTTTATTGTTTGACTTTGCTCTCACCAGCAGGCATTGCAAACACATTTAAAATGGCTCCCTTTTGGTATTTTAGCATGTCCCCCCTGGTGTCCCTTGCATACCATTTTTGTGCTAATTTAAGAGGTTCTCAAACAACACATTCACAAAGTGCTTCTCCAGATGATTAACTAGTTCATATATTAACTTTCTGATAGTCTTGGCCTTTGCCTTATCATGTGATTATGTGGAACTTCGTTTGATCCCATGTATTCTTTGACGTCTTTCCTGCTGTTCTGCACTGGCCAATTTTGATGATGAACTCTTTGGGAGCTGAGACCCATCTTTTTTCTAAAGCTCTGTATAACATCAAATGCATGAGCTGTTCATACATCCCTCCTTGTTCTTTTGCTATTCTTGAATATGAGAATTTAAAGATAAAGGAACTCCCCTGTGCAAACATGAGGTCATGGTTGACCCATGGGGTGATGCCCCATCATGCTGTTTACTAGGCAGACTATGTTTATGGGAGGGGGGGTCATCTACCCTTTACCCTCAGCAAGCTGGGTACTCATTTTACTTATCTCAGAAGGATGAAAGACTTCTTTTAAAAATTTGGGCTTAATTATTTAAATATGTGCACCTCACTTCCTCACCTTTCTCTATTTTTTAAACATCTTTATTCAGTACAAAGTAAAATCAAAATCCACCAGTACACCTTAAACATTTAAGGTCTACAATTGTACGTTTCTGTTCTTCAATAACATGCTCTCCCAACCTTTGCCTGGAAATAATTCGTTCAGTAAATGGCTCAGGAATCACTGAGAAACAGTTATCAGAAAGAAAATAAAGTCCCTCCCTCTTTCCAAATATTGAAAATTCTGCATGAGGGGGAAAAAAGAAGAAAACAACAATCACACTAAAATACAAAACACAGGGAACACAAGAAATGAACTTACAGCAAAGTATTTCTCAGCTTATCTATTTAAATTGTACAAAGCACCATTTCTAACTGGATTAAGAAGAATGGAAGATGGAGTCATCCTTGAGTTAGCTTTCTCAAACTGATTTCTGTTGGGGTTGAGCTTTGACTGCACTACTGCAGTCTGTGCCACAGGGCTCCTATATGAGAATTTAGAAAGTGGCAATTCAATAACACTCAGGAGTAGTTTGAATGTGCTCCATGGGTTATTTATACCATACTACCAATGACTCCCGAAGGTGTGATTCTGCTTAGGATGTCACTGTTACTACCTTGATAGTCTAGACCAGGGGTGTCCAACTCTGGCCCTCCAGATGTTCATGGATGACAATTTCCATCAGCCCCCATAGTCCATGAACATCTGGAGGTGCGGAGTTGGACACCCCTGTTCTAGGTTCATTTTTATCTACACTCTGCAATTGTGAGACATACCTGTGAGTTTTAATACTGAGTTTGCTATATCACTTTGCAGTTATCTTCCCTCTTTTATAACCATCTTCTGTTTGTACCCTTCTGTGTGTCTGTGTCTATAAATGTGTGCGGACAATGATGAGTACTATTATGGAAAAAAGGTCAGGTAAAAATGAACCAACTAAATAAATAAACAAATGTCTACCTATGTTATAGCACCACATCATTTGACAAAGTGGGCTTCAGCTCGCAAAAGTTGCTCCCAGCCACACAGTTCTTGTTCTTTACAGGGCCTCAGGTCTCTTTGCTAGATGCAGTATGACAATCAGGAGTACATTTGGCCCACTGCTGCCTTCTCCAGCTAGTGGAGGCTTTCTAGCAATCAGCTATCTGAAATCCTTTTAATATGGAACTTTGAACATTTGAAATTGATAGGGACCTTCACACAAAGCATTTGTTTGTTTGTTTGTATCTCTCTTTTCCTTCCAATGGGAACAAAAAAGAGACTTACAATTTTTTAAAAAATACAAAAAGTGGGGTTTTCTGAGCAAAGAATATGGGTACTTTCACACATGCAAAATAATGCACTTTCAATCCACTTTCACAATTGTTTGCAAGTGGATTTTGCTATTTCACACAGTAAAATCCAGCTGCAAAGTGCACTGAAAGTGGATTGGAAGTGCATTATTCTGCTTGTGCAAAAGTGCCCATGTCTTTCTCCCCAAGCCCATGCCCCACATACCAGAATAGTCTACTCATCTCTAGGCTACCATTTGATACTTGCTGTTTGGCTCACTTTCCACCTTTAAGTACTTGGGAACAGAGAAGAACAAACTCAGTATGTGTTCTGTCACTGAACTCTAACCCCCCAAAAGCTTTCCCTTAAGAAACTTGGCGCGGCAGCGTAGAGGAAGGAGGGGACCAGAGCGGTAGAAGCCTTATAAGGCTCCCGCCCGTCCCTCCTGCTGATGTCATGACGCTGCACCAGCATCATGATGTGGATGCCCATAGAGGGCATGGCCACCCCTTGCCTTTCACCCTACTAAGGGCAGGCAGGGTGGGGCCTCCAGCAATCCCCTTCCAGGGCAGCAATGGCGGGCCCGGTGATTCAGGGCCGCTCTTTCTGGTCACTTTCCACCCTTAAGTACTTGGGAACAGAGAAGAACAAACTCAGTATGTGTTCTATCACTGAACTCTAACCCCAAAAATGCTTTCCCTTAAGAAAGATGGCAGACGCTCATCTTTTCCTCTTATTTATGAGAAAGAGAGTAAATTCATCCTGTATTTTTCATTTCTGCTTAATGTGGGGCTGTAAAATGGTCTCAATTAAAGAAGAAAGAAACAGAAACCTTTACATTTATTACAGGGTCTTTAAAACATAGCAACCTTGAAAGTTACTTCTTCCTTCACATCTGAGAGTTTTCTCTGCCAGCTAGTTATTTATTGGCACTAAGGGCCCGATACTTCTATTGGCATTATGAGTTTTCAGTGAAAGAAGGAGATTTTTGCCTGCAAGCACCTAAGATTGGTTGCTCAAACATTCTTTTGATTTTTCAGGTCTGCACAGACAGCAGTTCACAGTGAACTTCACAGAGGCAGTAAAATAATAGCTTTATTAAGCACAATGTTCCCAATGCTATATGCAAGCTTTCAATTTACACAAAACTTTTCTTCAGCATGGATGTTTTTTTAAAAAAAAAGTTGACAAAAGGGGAAAAAAAATCTGGATAGAGGCATGGTATAAAGTCCTGTCTATGTGGGGTCAGTTTTTGATGGAGTTTCTTGTTCCCTGCTCAGTGTTTTATTTTCAGCTCCTCAGTGTTGCAAATTTAGTAGACAATGGTTCCTCACTTAGTATTTCACTGAGTTAATTCAAGGAGGTGGAAGGATGCAAGCTTATGACTTTCACAGAACAGCAGAGCAGAAAATGAAAGGAACTTGATATGCAGTAAGGGACAGTCTGGTGAATACATATAGCAAGGATCACTGCCTCCCTCCATTATACACTGCTGAAAGCTCCTCCCTTTCTACTATATTAAGTGGCTCTGCAATGGAACAGATACTAACATTTTCAGAGACAAAAAAATAGCAACATGATCATGAAACCCCAATTTTAACACCAAAGGTTACTTTGTGGGAGCCACTCTTCTCATTTTTGTGTACTT
Organism: Sphaerodactylus townsendi; assembly: GCF_021028975.2. NCBI lineage: Eukaryota > Metazoa > Chordata > Lepidosauria > Squamata > Sphaerodactylidae > Sphaerodactylus > Sphaerodactylus townsendi. Next base: position 16,076,120 of record NC_059437.1, on the reverse strand, counting down.
TGTGGTGGGTTTTTTCATCATAGGTTGTACGCTGAATTCACTTGCGCTACGATATCCCTGGGATTTTTTTCATGAATTGTAGAAGGAGAGGTGTTTATGACTTGGGAGGTATGTGGTTAAAGCTCTGCTAGGGGCGGGGGGGGGGGGAAGTCTCATCACTATGGGGAAAGGTAGGCTTTATTATTGATTGTATGGCATGCAAACTTCCACATGTACTAGGCACGAGATGAGTCCACCACTCTTTAAAGATATGTCATCTCAACAGATTGCAAGGATGGAAATAAATCCTGAAGAAGACAATTGTAACATTATGAGTATAATCCAGTGGTATGATTCAAATAATTTAACAACCGGTTCCGGTGGTGGGATTCAAATAATTTAACAACTGATTGTTTACAAGCACTATTTTAACAACCGGGTCTGCCGAAGTGATGCAAACCTGCTAAAGCCCACCAGTGGTAAAATCCGCTCACTTTTGGGCTCAAACTCACCAAATTCTCCTCTTTACTATAGCCTTTGTCATATGGCTTTGTTCATGTAGATCCCATAATCCCCAGCAAAGCCTTCTGGAGTGGTTGAAGAGGACTACATTGTCCATTTTCCACCACTGAAAAGTCAGTTGGTTCCAACCAAATGTAATTTTAATAAAGCATTCCTCAGAGACTGAATAGCAAATAGGGAATCTGATTTATCAAAGAGACAACAAAAACATATGGACTGTCCCAGATAATAAAGACAGTTGCACTAATATTGATCCAAGGAGACAATCTTAGTTATCTTACGGACATTCAAAAAAGTTGATAAAAGGGGAAAAAATCTAGTGTGACATCTGTGCTCATACCCAGTTTTCACTGGAGCTTCTTTTCCTCTGTTTGATCTTCAATGTCCCTGAATATTTAAGCTGTAAAATAAATAAATTAACTCTGTTGTCTCAAATCTTTGAAAGCAAGATTTGGAAATTCATAGTTGCAGATGGTGTAAAAATGCCCAGTTTTGAACTGGTCCAAAATTTCAGCTTTCTACAAACAGACCAACAAAAACAAAGGCTCCTTCTACACATGCAGAATTGTGCACTTTCAAACTGCTTTCAGTGCTCTTTGAAGGTGTGCAGAATAGCAAAATCCACTTGCAAACAGTTGTGAAAGTGGTTTGAAAACGAATTATTCTGCGTGTGCGGAAGGGGCCAAATGAAACCAAATGTGCACCTAGATGTAACATGCAAGTCACACAGCCCTGCAAACATCTGATCACCCAGTTGATACTAGGAGCTCTAGGCTACAAAAGCAGGTTCTGCACTTACCAGTGCAATCCTACATAAAGTTACTGCCATCTCAAACAATAGGTTTCACTCTGGTTCCCAGCCTAAATTGTCTCCCAAAGAGGCCTGCCTCACTTTAAATACATAAGCATCAGTGAAATTATAATCGGAAAACCATCAGTTAAATTATAATTGGAAAAGTGCTGGAGCAGGGGGTTCAGAACAGGATCTGGGATCAGGCAAGATTTATGGGGTCCTGGACTGTTTCCTCTTCTCTCCCTAACTTGGTAAGGGGCTGGATTAAAAATAGTCAGTGTTCTTCTCTGTGGTGCCACAGGACTCTTAGCTTTCCCAGATCCTTTTTTCTCAGTCCAAGTGGAATTCAAAAGTTCATTTGTACCAATGTCAGTTCATTTTGCCCAGTTAGCCCTTCCAGACTGTCAAGTCCATTTTCAGTAGCACCGTACTTAACGTGAAGCGAAATGTTTGCAAAGACTGTGGAAGAAGCAATGGGGGAAGTGGTGTGTGTGGTGGTGGGGGGCTTGCCTTCATCTCCACCGAGTTCAATTAAAATAAAATCTTCTTATGCATGTGACACAGCAGCCCAGGAGGGCTTTTCTCCTTTCTTGATGCTCTCAGCCACAGTGTGTGGAGCGGGGAGAATGAAAGTCATTTAATGACAGTCCATCAAAATGTATACATTATGCCTCCTCCATCTGGGTCTCATTTGGTCACACGTTAGCAAGTGCTCACAATGGAAATGCTATGGGCTTTTCTAGGTCATTTGGCATTATGTGAGAAATCACCTCCCTGTGACCCCATATGGTGAAGCGTCAGTAGCTAAACAGATTGGCAGGGCTGGGGTCATAACCTACTCTAATCCTTCAGGACATCAGCCACTGCTTAGCCAATTCGAAAACAGCTTGACTTTCCTTTCACCAATGACACTGTTTATTTCTCTGTAACGACGCTGTCATAGAAACTAACGGCAGTGGACAGATTTGATATGAATTTTCCCAAAGTAGTTTGAACAGAACTAGGCAGGGATTTAATTCCAATACATCCTTAATAGGCAGACGCAAGTTTACACAACAGACGGTGCATCTCAGAGGCTGCCACAGATCTCTGGCCCATTTATTTTGATTGTGGGAAATATGGATGTGTATGTGCTACAATGGTCATTCATCTTGTGGTTCGTACAGAAAGTGGAGAGTGGCATCCTTTGCAGTTCTCTTCTTAGCCTAACTGTTGATCACCCCCATCGACTTGGGCCCTTTACCTCTGCATCACAGTACAGAGATTGACCATCATATTCTTCCTCGCAAACAGCTTCCTGGAGTTCCCCAATGAATGCTCAGAATGGATTTTTGTAGTCTGTCTTCCAAGGCTATAATTCATACTATAGTATTCTCCATTACTATGAATGTGAATGCTGGAAAATGAAGAAAGCTGACAGGAAGAAAGTTGAGTCATTTGAAACATGGAATTGGAGGAAAGTTTTATGAATACTGTGGATCACCAAAAAGGCAAAAAAATGGATTCTAGATCAAATCAAATGTGAACTATCACTGGGCGGGAGGGGGAGACCAGACTGAGGTTATCATATTTGGTCAGATTATTAGATTATGGTAAAGACAATAAAACTAGGGGAAAACTGAAGGTAGCAGAAAAAAGGACCCAACATGAGATGGATTGAAAGGAAGTCACAGCCTCCAGTTAGCAAGACTTGAATAAGAAGAAAAGTATGGATTTACATCCTGCTTTTCTCAGCTGTTCGGAATCTCAAAGCAACTTAGAAAGTCATTTTCTTCCTCTCCTCCCCCCCCCCCCACAGATATCTTGTGAAATAGGTGGATCTGAGAGATTTCTGAAAGAACTGCGGCTGTCCCAAGTTCATGCAGCAGGCTTCATGTATAGGAGTGGGGAATTAAACCTGGTTTTCCAGATTAGAGTCCACTGCTCTTAACTACTACACCATGCTGGCAAAGATATTAAGGATAAAACTTAATGAATTAATGGAGGTCATTAATTCATAGGGTCACCATAACTGCGAAGCAACTTTCCTCCTATTCCAAGGAGGAATAATTGATTATCACAGATGGTCATAGTTCAGCCTAGCAAGTTCTTCAAACTTTCCTGGTGATATTCCAGAATGTATTGTATGTGCTGAGAAACTGGTCCTATCATTACAAATCACATCAAAGGATACTGCTGAGTTTTATAGCTAAGAGTTCAAACTTTAAAAAGTCCTCTTTCATTTCTTCTTTTCTCCTGTGCAAATTGAACCCAATGGGTCTCTATTTTTCTGCCATTTTCTGTTGCCTTACACTGTTATCTTCCCCACCAAATTTACGCAATTGTTAAAGTTATTTTTGTCCCAATTGAGTATGAATAGTGTAAAACATAAACGAAGTAAAATTGGGCATAAAAATTCTATCAAAGTCTGTAACAGAAATAGACTGGGAATATCAGCAAGGAAAACGGGTAAAAGAAAAAAAAAGCTCCCCAAAACAACATATGAAAGACAAAAGAAATGGCATATTTGGTTCCTCCCTTATCATACAGTACAAAAATAACTTTGAGCCACCTGTAAAACAACAGGGTATAATAGTCCCACTAGAGTCATCAGAAGCTAGGATAGAATTATATTTCCGATTCTTAGCGGCCAGTATCCATTAAGTATTTTTTCAGAAAAGAGCCTGGGGGAAAAATGTCCAATATATCTAAGCAAAAGCATCACTTCTTCAGTCATGTGCTAACAGAGTACAAGCTCATATTATTGGTCTTGTGAAATGACTAATAGAAGCTAGGAAGGTCAGCAAAAAAATGCCTCTATCTTTCAAAGAAACATCCCACCCTTCCCCAAGGACTTCAGAATGGTGTACATGGATGAGGTAATTTCATTTTTCCTCACAGCTAGGGATGCCGTAAACCTTGACTTGAATTTTCAAGTCAGAACAGCAAAGCTGTGAAATTGACAGCTATAACCTCTTGCTGGGTGAAGCTCAAATATCTATATACTCGTAGCTGGTCTCAAGCAGCTGCTGGATGGTGAGCAGTTGTAGCTAGTCTGTGTGAGAGGGGGGGCTTTTGTAGAAGGGGTTCGTTGGGGGAGAAAGAGCACAAGCAGGCTGCTGAGTGGCATGCTATATGTGAATAGTGTCTCAAATAGGTTTGGGACCTTTGTGTGCAGGCAAACAACTCATTGATGGGTCTTCTGCTTACATGAGCTGAACGGGCTGGTGTTCAATCTCTCATAAAAAACCCCATGAGCAGTGTGAGGTATTATAGGCTGAGGGGGAGAGAAGGTTGTCCAAGCTCATCCAGTAAGCTTCATGTGACTGGAAACAGGTGGGAGCCAATGCATCCTCTGCCCCCGTCCCACCCCGGAATGACTCCATCCTGCCCCCACCATGCCCCTGGAATGCCCTTGTCACACCCACACAGGGGCACATGCCCGGTGCATCACGCCCCCCCCCTTCCCCTTGGAGCTATGTCTCTGAGTCAAACCTGATAAAACATAATATGAGCTGTGGAAACTTGTGCCTCCAACTATATGCCAGGATCCAGGGGCACACGCAAATGTAGAACTTGAACCTTCATCCTTTGGTGTTAACATATACACTACCTTGAACAGTTTGGATGAAAATCCAGATGATAAATAATCTAAGAGGGGTAGCTCAGCCAGAGAGACAGCAACTGGAAAAGGTCACCCAGTTAATTTCATTATGGAGAAGGTATTTCCGTGCAGATCTTCTGGTCCAGGATCTACCTGCTACATCATTCTGAGCCTTCATGCAATGCAAACTAGTAGACTAAGTAAAAGGAAGCATAAAAGTCACAAGCAAAGAGGATTTACTATATTTTATTTGTTCCTAAATCCTCTCAAATCCTCTCAATAGAATACTAGGTGAAGTTTGGGACATTTTGTGATAGTTACAAAAATCAAAGAGGCTGTTTATTCCCCCTGTTGACATGGGTGGGCTGGCCTGGCCCCATTTACTAAAATGAAGGAGCAACTGCGTTCATGTAGGATCTCTGAGTCTCTGTGTTAGAGTTCTTGCAACCCCAATTAAAAATGGAATCATCTTTAAGAACACAAAATGGATTTATGATGTTGCAGTAGCCACCACATTTTGTCTGAAGCGACTTAGGCGATGAATATGAAGAGTCCTGCTCAAATAAGACTCCTGTGGAATTTCAAGGTGAGTAACATTTCTCACTGTGTCCATGTGCAGTTGACAGTGAATATACGTCATTTCATGCAGTGTAACAGAAGTGCTGGTGGCTCATTAAATCACGTTCTTTTTTCCTCCACACGCCTATTCACAAATGGTTCTATTTCCATTGCTATCACTTAATTGTAATTTGTAATGCTAATCAGAGAGGGAAGGGGCCAGTTCAAATGCCTGCCTTGCCTCTGTGGATGTTTACATTTGAAATGGATAGCAAGTATGAGAGTCTTTTGGAATCTGTCAGCATTTTATAAAGTTCACTGGGGACTCTCTGTAACTTCAGAGGAGACCCATCTGTTTCACTGTTCTGCTCATTATGCCAATCAAAAAGTCACTTCCAATAAAATGAAGGGAAATACACAATCCCTTCAGTTCCATCTGTGAGGAACATGAAAAATTGTTTTCCTTTTGTTTCTGTGGCAAAAAAAATCACATTTGATGAATAGAATACTCAGCAATTTACCTTTTTTTGGCTTGGCTTTTAAGTAGTTTGTTTAATAACTGTTGGCTTTGCTGTAAGGGTCGTATTGATATGATAGTTAAAAGTAAAATGATTAGTCTATTAACACAGAAATAATCATTAGTGACAAGCTGGACTAAAGTATTTGCAGCTGATTGAGGAAAATGGTGAGGCTCACATTCCGTTACCCAAGTATCTCTCATTTTGGGCGGGTGCTATTGGTGCAAATCTACAAACTCATCTAGTTTGCTTTCATTCATAGCAATTGACCCCCAGCCCCCACCCCCACCCTGCCAGCCTTGCATAGATACTACTGGAAGTATACAACACCTACATGGGGCTGTGGCTCAATGGCAGAACATCTACTTTGCTTGCAGAAGGTCCCGTGTTCAATCCCCCAAACCTTCAGTTAAAAGGATCTGACTTCTGTCTGCCTAAAACCTCAGAGAGCTTTTTCCAGTCAGATAATGCAGGTATTGATAGACCAGGATGCTGTTTCAGTGTAAGGCAGCTTCACATGTAAACTCACAACTCACCACTTACAAGCAAATCTGGTGTACCACAGCATCCATACGTACAACACTTTTATAACACTGCCTACTCCCACCTTATCAATAGCCCACAGCTCAATCTGTTATTTGGCTTCTGGTGTATTTTAAACATCTGTGTCTCTGGAATATTCATACACATTCCATTCACACCTTTACAGCTAAGACAATGGCTATGCAGAACTCAAGCGAGGTCAGAAGTTCACAGCCAATAGCTACAGAATTTTAAAGAAGCTTCCCCAGCATGTCACCCGCACAGTTACTGGGTGACGCAGTCTCATTTCAGGGAGCCCTCCAGAGCTCCATTGGGGAGGTGTGGAGTCATGATGGTGATGAGGGGAGATACCATCATGGTTGGAGAGCTACCTGGCCCTCCAACATATTGAATATGTCACAGGAGAAAGCCATATCTCCCCTGACCATCAGGGAGGAGGCACCGGGAGTTGGTAGGAAGCAGCAGGCAGGCAGAATAGGAGGAGGCGGCTGTGGGGTGGGCAAGGATCCAAGAGGAAGCCAGCCAGAGGGGGGAGGGGCAGAGCAAGGATTAGGGAATGTGGGTGGTAGAGAGCTAGGAATGGCAGACTGCTACTCAGTTGAGACAGATCACAGGATGGGGGGGGGAGGCAATTAGCAAGGAAGGATGCGGGAGGGAAAGAGAATTTAAAAAAGGGAAGCCAAATGGCTTGAGAGGAAGTCTTCAGGGTCTGCCAAGAGAGGCTACACCCAATGGCCAGGGAGTCAGTGTTTCTCACTTTGCAAGTTACACATGATTCTGAGGCCAGACTAATACTTCCAGGACCACAGAGGAGGGCAAGGGGCTTGGGCAGGTCAAGGGGGTGCCTCACATTCCCCACCCCCCAACACGATTTTGGCTGTTATTTTTTTCCAATTTTTCTGCAAACAGGTTGTGTTTTGAGTGAACATCACAATCTTGCCTCGATAGCCACAGAAAAGAATGTCATCAGTAGCTAGCTTTCACTTCACATGCATACATCCTCCCATATTTAAGTATTTCAGATTCTAGTCCTAAGAACACTTTCTGAGTTTACCTGCATAAGATTGCTCTCTGTACCTGGTAACGCTTGCACAAAATACAAAGATGCCACAGCCCCTACACTGGAAGGTCTTCAATGTATAGAGAAAAGGAAAGATATGCAAACATAAATAGGCACCTACATGGTTGTACAGTTAAAATGTTAGTCTCCATCAATTCCAATGATATGTTCAAGTCAGATGTCTCTTAAAAAACCAGAGCAACCTATGTATTTTCTAGCTTAAATTACTTTTCCATCATCCTTTGAGCAGAGTGTTTTATTTTGCTCAAGGCAAATCAATGCAAAAATTTTCCTCCAGAATATAACATTTTGTTTACATACATTCGCAAGAGGCCAGTTTTAAAAAGCTCTTGATTTGGCAGCCTATAAAATCAAAATGGTTATCAGAAGGGTTATGATCTTTTGTTCCTTAGGAAGCAGATTCTGCTGCTTATTATTGAATGAATCCTAATTTCCTCCAAACTGTTTGAAGATGACATTTTTGAAAGTATTCAAATCAAAGAATCCCTGAGAATGTCACCAAACTTCTTCCGGGGGGGAAAAAAAAGGCAAGTCCTAATTATAGATATGGGTCTCTTGTTAGCATACTGTCTTTTCCCACCCCTCAATTATCCCTGTTAGAGGGAGAAAACGTTTAGAAAAAAATGCTGTGCTTAATTGGAAAAGAGAGAGAGAGAGAGAGCACCCATCTTATGTGTAGGTCCCTGAATACATACTTGTGTAATGTATTTTGACTCAGATACACACACACACACATAGGGGGCAGGTTTGAGAATGATTTAAATTGCCTGTGTCACAGCCAGAGGGAGAACAAGTAAAAATCTGACCTTTAACGGAGAGCGGAGAGGTCACAATTGGGAAACTGAAGCAAGTAAGCAAGCAAAGACTGGGGAGGGCACTGAAATTCACCAAGGAAAACAGAGGCAAATGTGGAGGGTTGTGTTCAGATATGATGCCTATAAAGATTTATAAGGCTATATGATTTGATACATGATGGGCAAATTCTTCCCGCACCCCCATCTTCAATCATAACTGACTTACCAATAGCCATGTTGGTCAAATGCTTGAAAATGTGACATCTTTTGTGAAGAGATTTGTGTTGTCTCACTGTGCAAATCTGAGATCATTCACTTGGGCAAATTGCGCTGTTGGGTCCGATCGCTATTCAGTCCAATCCACAGAAGCTGGTTTGCTGGCAGATCTGACAGAGTTAAACAAACACTTCCAAGGGGTGATTTTTTTTTTTAAGGCTGCATGGAACGGTAAGCAATTTTGTCAGGGGAATGATGCTCATCTTGAAATATACGTGAACATTACAAGTCATGCAAATTCCTATTTTGAGTCAAGTAATTATGAATTTCATCAGCATCACTAAATAAGATTAGTAAAACGTCTCAGCAGGGTTTCTGCACGTCTTATGTCTAGAAGGAGAGACATTATGAATTATGAGCAGAAAGAGCCTTATGGTATTCTTTTTAGGATGTGTCTTCTCAAAGAAGATTGGGGAGTGCAGAGAAGAAGTTCTCCCACGCCCCAACTCATCATTCTTTTTCAATGGCGGTTCTCATGCCATAAGTTGCCAGGAGGCACTGGGGGCATTTCTGGGCTGAAAGGCCTGTGGAAACCAAATAAAGTCACCTCCACCCCTGGCAGTGCAGTGTCAGCACAGTGGCAGCTTCCATATTCAGGTGCCATCAGTGGCATAGTGCCAACGGAGTGGGGGCATGAGGCGCCAGGTGCGTTGGTGTGCAGGGGCATGGCAGGGGTGTTCCGGGGCAGGGGAGGGCAAGGCAGAGGCTTAGCTAGAGAAAATGGAGCCCCGAGGCAAAATCTGAGTTTTGCGCCCCCCATATGGCCAGTCACCCTCCCCGTGATTGGACAGAGGAGGGGGTGGGGCATGATTGGGTGATTTTGCGGCCCTAAGAGAAGAGGGCGGAGCATGGTCAGGTGATTTTGTGCCCCCACGTGACTCCCACGGGAAGCGCCCGGGGCATTTGTCCCCAGATGTCCCTGTGGGAGCTTCGCCACTCGATTGGACCGAGGGAGTGGCAGGGGCACAGAATGCAGGCACGCCCTGGGCTCAGTTTCCTCTCGCTCCGTCCCTTGGTGCCATGGAACCACACATGCTCCACTGCCTGCATATTTGCCCCTCTGCCCCTGCAGGCAAATTTGCCCCTTGTGCTAGCAAAAGGGGCATTTGTGTCAGAACATCCTTGTGCTGCATTCATAATATTTTCACCCTCCCCCCTGTGAATTGCACCAATGATGGGATTCAGCAGGTTCGCACCACTTCAGCAGAACTGGCTATTAAAATGGTGCTTGTAAACAACCAGTTGTTAAATTATTTGAATTCCACCACTGGAACCGGTTGTTAAATTATTTGAATCCCACCAGTGAATTGCACTAATAGGTCCCTTCCGCACATGCAGAATAATGCACTTTCAATCCACTTTCAATGAACTTGGAAGCTGTATTTTACTGTGCAGAACAGAAAAATCCACTTTCAAACAATTGTGGAAGTGGATTGAATGTGCATTATTCTGTGCGTGCAGAAAGGGCCATAGTATTACATTATCCCTGGCAATCATATTTTATTTTTTTGTTTTTGTTTTTAGAGGGCCTCCATCTGAGGCCATCCAGATCTTCATTGGAGGTCCTGGTTTAGATGGGGCGAAGAGGAGATCTTACGTCTGAAACCCACATCATAATCAGAGTCATATTTCAGACTAATGGCAGCGCCCATAAGAACATGACAATTTCCATCCCTATTAATGCATACCCATACCATTTTACACACAGTGCTCATCTTATGGATGGTGGGGAGAGTAAACAGAATCTTAAATGAAATCCGTAAGCACAAAAACCTACCTGTCCACCAATTTGCCCTATAGGTTTATTTCTACAAACTTAATGATTGTCAAGAGATGTAGAGGGAGATCGCTTCTGATCTCTTGTAATGTGGGCAGTATTATACATATGGACATAACATACCAGTGTCCAAAGGCAGCAAGGGTGCATTCATAGAATCACAGAACCATAGATCTGGAAGAGACCCCAAGGGTCATCAAGTCCAACCCTGTGCAATGCAGGCACACACATTCAAAGCACTCCTATGAAATGGCCATCCAGACTCTCTTTAAAAACCTCTAAAGAAGAGTCTCCACCACACTCCAAGGTAGTGCATTCCACTGTCAAACAGCCCTTACTGTCAGGAAGTTTTTCCTGATGTTGAGGTGGAATCTCTTTTCCTTGAACCGATTACTCCTGGGTTCATTCATGCAGAGAAGCCAGGATTCTAGGAACATATATATACCCAGTGGGATGAAGAACTGAGTTTGAAGCTTTTTAATACATGGACAGCAGTTGGGGTGGGCATGTGCATAGCCCTGATCAAAAATGGACACCCATATGACCCTGTGGGCTAGATTTAATTGTTACAGTTTCATCTTCCTTCATACTAGAGTTGCCAGCTGTTGCCAGCTGTGGGTGGGGAAATACCTGGAGATTTTGAGGGTGGAGCTCGGGGGGGGGATGATATGGAGTCTACCCTCCAAAGCAGCCATTTTCTCCAAGGAAATTGATCTCTATTGCCTGGAAATCAACTGTAATAGTAGGAGATCTCCAGGCCCATGTGGAGGCTGGCAACCCTATTTCATGCATCCACAATGCAGGATTTGGAGCACCCATTGTTACCCAAAGTAGGCAGTCTCCACTTTTAGTTGGGGGAATTAGCTTTTGGAGACAGAGCTGAGTGAGAGCGAGTTACATCATGGGCACTGTCACAATGCTGATTTTCCCACTGTTTCCTTCACCCACATTATTGAGTGGCAATACCCTGACTACCTTATTAATCCCATGCGAGCGTGGAATTATGGCAGCATATCTTCGTCTGCTGATTAATCCCACCCAGAGGAGAGCCTTGGCTACTGCAAGATGTAATATGCTGCCATCAGCTCTGCTGGAGGGAAGATTTAAGAATATGGAACGTTCTAAAAGGGTTTGTTCTTGTGATCTGATTACGGTTGAAACACTTGACCATTCTCTCTTTGTATGCCCTAAATTCAATAAGATATGCATGAAATACATGAATTCCATTTTCTTGCAATGTTCTCAGTGGCAGGAGTGTTCTAAGATACCCAATCTCCTGAACAGCTTTGATGTGCTCTTTTGTGAAACTGTTGCAAATTTTATACTGGAAATTAGTAATTTTAACAGTATTTCTTAACCTGTTTTGTTTTAAAATTTTGTCCTGTTTTGTATGCCAATAAAGGCTTGTGTGTGTGTAGAGTGGCAGTAGCAGTTGTGGACTATTGTTGGGAAAGCATCCTTTTGGCATTTTAGGAGGCCTAGCACATGCCGGACATGCCACCGTTAAAACCATCCTTGCCTGAGTAATTGATGGGTGTCAGTCCCAATGTGTTCAGCAACCCTGACTTCTGCTCACATGTGTATTACAATGTTCAGAAATGTATTTTTATAAGAAGTATTCAGAAATATCATCACATCCAAACGAGATATTATTAGACTTCATAAAACTGATTGCCTTATCAGGCGGTACCTTGTACACAGCAATATGTGATATAAACATTTAAAAACCAATCAGAGGTTTAAGTAGCAGAAGAAAAATCACCCCATAACAACATTGTAAATGAAATATAATCAGGCTTAACCTTGAGTCTTCCAACACTAAAACCCATTTCAGTAAACTGTCTTTAAAGCTATTTGGCAGCCATCTCACATTGTGAATCATAGCTATGTTATTTGTGCACGATCTGGGGACCGTCACCAGCTCCTCGGACTTTCCTGCCATATGCAGCAGCGCCCCCAAACAGGATGCCCAGAAAACATCCTTATCTGAGGGGGCAAAGGCCGGAAATGCCATCAGCAGTAGCCAGGCGGGGGCACACACCGGGGTCTGTCTGAAGATCAACAGCAGCAGCAGAGAAGCAATTCTGGATTGGAGCAAGGTGAAGAAGCACCACCACATCATCAAGTGGGGGGCAGCAGCAGGAACCGGGGCTAAGTACAATGTGAGGCCAGTGAGGCATTCCCACAAATAAAACCACCCAAACAGAGCCCAGCCAAGACCAGGCAAAAGACACCGAAGGATCTAGGTGGGCAGCCAAGCCACGACCCACCTGCAGCTGAATTTCCCCAGGCAACACTCAACTGCAGGACCTCCCAGCAAATGCCCAGGCCCCTGACAAAGCCCTGCCCCCCACCTCTCCGATGGAAAAGAGACTGGGAGCGAATAGGTCAGATTTAAAGGAGCTCTTACAGGAAGGGCCCGGCCAAGGAGAAAGGCCCAGGGTGGGGGCTGAATAAGATGGAGGGGATTTAAGGCTAAATGCCTGGTGGGCTGGGGAGGAGAAAGGTTGGCTGACTGCAACATGACCAAGGGCTAACCAGTCACCAGACAAATGGCTGGAGGAGCTTTCCTACCCTTATTAGATCTATCTGAGGTCTAGGGAAGAGCTTGAGCTAGGGAGGAGGTTACAAGACATAAATCTAGATCATAAATTTGCATCAAGAGGGTCTCAGATCCAAAGATCACAAGTCAGAATGCAACTGAAAATCAACCATTGGGTAATCAGATTCCATAGTCTTGGTCCAGTGCCATGGCAGATCCAAACTCTGCACCAGAAGATTGTCTTCATTATGGACCTCCACTGGCACTCAAATAAGTTTTGATGTGTAAGAAGTCTTCCATTTTTTTGCTGTTGGCTCCACCCCGGAACCTTCTTCTAGCAACATGGACATGACTGCACCTGACATTTGCTGACCTCTTTCCAGATGGTCAGACAGCATGACAAAGTTGCCACCTTCCTTCTTTGCACATGGAGTACATATTAAAACTTACTGTATTATTATTATTATTATTATTATTATTATTATTATTATTATTATTATTATTATTATTATTATTATTATTATTATTATTATTATTATTATTATTATTATTATTATTATTATTATTATTATTAATTATATTTATAAACCGCCCTCCCCCGAAGGGCTCAGGGCGGCGAACAAACAAATAGATAGAGCACAAATAAAATCAAATTTTTAAATAGTTATTAAATATGGCTCTATATGTTAAAATCAACCCCCATTAAAATGCAGCATCTATCAAAATTACCGATGGCGTCTTACTCGTAGTCCCCTAAGAAAAGAGGGGGGAGGAAAGAAGAGGGAGGGGGAACAGCAGGGTCCACAGATTTTAGAAAGAGGGGGGGCATCAGCAGCTGGGCTCCCCAAAGGCCTGGTGAAACAGCTCCGTCTTGCAGGCCCTGCGAAATTCATTAAGATCCCGCAGGGCCCGCGTAGCTGGAGGTAGAACGTTCCACCAGGCAGGGGCCAGAGCTGTAAAGGCTCTGGCCCGGGTGGAGGCCAGCCGCATCATTGAGGGGCCAGGGATCACCAGTAAATTTGGGACATATGGGGCAAGACGGATCACCGATTTGGGACATATGGGGCAAGACGGTCCCGTAGGTACGAGGGTCCCAGGCCGCGCAAGGCCTTAAAGGTCAAAACCAACACCTTGAAAATGATTCGGAATTCAATCGGTAACCAGTGCAGGCGGCACAGCACAGGCGAGATATGGTCTCTGGCGGCACCTCCTGTGAGCAAGCGTGCCACCGCATTCTGGACCAATTTTAATTCCCGAATCAGACGCAAGGGAAGGCCTGCTTAGAGCGAGTTGCAATAATCCAGTCTGGAGGTGACTGTTGCGTGGATCACGGTGGCCAGGTCCGGTTGAGAGAGGAAGGGGGCCAGCCGCCGGGCTTGGCGCAGATGGAAAAACGCAACCCGGGTTACATGGGCCACCTGGGTCTCCATTGAAAGAGACGAATCCAGGTGGACCCCCAGGCTACGAACGGAGGAGGCCGGTGCCAATGTAGCCCCCTCCCATATCGGTGGCTGGAAATCCCCACCCCCTCCTTCCCGCCCCAGCCAGAGGATCTCCGTCTTTGATGGGTTCAGTTTTAACCTGCTCTGCTTCAACCAACCAGCAACCGCCTCCAAACAATGCTGGAGAGCCGCAGGGGCGATGACCGTTCCCCTCTCCATCAACAGAATGAGCTGAGTGTCATCAGCGTACTGATGACAGGTCAGCCCAAAGCTCCGTACCAACTGAGCAAGGGGTCGCATATAGATGTTAAATAATAGTGGGGACAACAGTGCCTCCTGAGGCACACCACAATGAAGTGGGCACCTCCGGGAAGCTTGGTCCCCGCACCACACTTGCTGACCCCGGTCCCGGAGAAACGAGGCAATCCACTGAAGGACAGTGCCCCGCACCCCAGAAGCGGCCAGGCTGTGGGTCAAAAGGTCGTGGTCGACCACATCAAACGCTGCGGTAAGATCTAACAACACCAGCAGCGCCGATCCGCCTCGGTCAAGTTGCATACGGAGCGTATCTGTGACAGCGACAAGAACAGTCTCCGTCCCATGCCCAGCACAGAAGCTGGACTGGAAGGGATCGAAGGCCGATGTGCCCTCCAGGAAGCCCTGAAGCTGCTCCAACACCACTCTCTCAATTACCTTCCCCAGAAACGAAAGATTCGAAACGGGGCGGTAATTGGCCAGATCTCCAGGATCTAACGATGGTCTTTTTAAGAGTGGGAGGACCACTGCCTCCTTCAACCCACCCGGAAAAACTCCTTGCTCAAGGGAGCTATTGATGATATTCAACAGGTGGGGTCGTAGCTCCACCCAGCATGCTTTAATAAACCAGGAGGGGCACAGATCCAGACAACAGGTAGTAGGTCTAACAGCAGCCAGGGTCCTGTCGACAGTAGTATAGTACTCTTACTATACTTACTATACTACTCACTACAGTCAACTATACTCAGAAAAATATGTTGGTAGGATCAGTCAAGGTGCAGTGGTCAAGAAAATTTTATATTTCCACATTAGAATATAGTCCCGGATTAATCTGAGAACTATCATTCATTTTTACATGATGCCTGTGTCAAAACCATTATTTTGTGCATCACTGAACATGGTACTTTGGATACCAAAATATATTTTTACTTTCAGATGGATGGGGGAACAAGGCTAGGTACACACTAGGAGCCAGGGAGGGCACTCTACAACAAAGAAGGTCCAGCATGTTGCATTCTGTGGCAGAGGAACATACAACCTTACTAACATCTTTTTTCGGACACAGACTTATACCATTTTTGCTTAAAAAGGTCTCACAAGAAACTGAAGATCTGGGCTGCAGGCTGCCCATCGTACACACCAGCGTAGACTGATTAAAAAGGAATACTAATAAGGAGTTTTAGGGATGCTGGGCATCTGAAAACAGTCACTCTTTATTCATTTCTCGGGTGTCAAGGCCTGTAGTCAAACTTCTGCAATTGTGAAATAACTGAAATATTATAAACCTTGCTCCACCCCTAAATGTTTAAGCTCCACCCCTAAATCTCTTGAAATTTCCCAACCTGGAACTGGTTTTTCGCGACATTGAATTTTCACATGGAAGTGCTTGTGGGTCAGTTGAACAAGAAACGAAGAGGGTTGAGAGGCTGGCAAGATTGCAGGTTGTGCTACCCAGCCGTAGTGAGAATTGAATGGTAATCGTTTGAATAAGCAGCTGCAGGTTTGCTGGTGCAGGATCTTTCTGCTGTCTTCGTTTTTAATATAACTTTAGTAAGCTTGCAAATCTAAGATCATCTTAATTAAACCGTGTAGATTCTCAAAGAGAGAAGAAACAGTGAAGAAGAGAAAAATACCAAAGGAACAGAAAAGGCATTTGGCTGCTGAGAGGCCTTGGGAATCAAAGGAGACTGTGGTTGCTTTGAATTCCATACTCCTGTTAAAGAGCTGATATTAGGGATGTACAAAGATGACATTTCCTTTCCTTTGGGGTTGTATGCTGTTGTCATGAGCATTTTCCCTCTGCTTATTTCCACCGGTGGTGATCCCAGTTCATTTGGATGTTTGACACCATTTATATGCCATTTATACAGGTGTACTGTAATCTGGAGGAACCGGGTTTGATTCCGTGCTCTGCCACTTGAACTGTGGAGGCTTATCTGGGAATTCTGATTAGCCTGTGCACTCCAACACATGCAAGCTGGGTGACCTTGAGCTAGTCACAGTTCTTCAGAGCTCTCTCTTCGAGACCGAGTGCCCAAATTGCAACCCCAAACCCACTTATTTATCGAAAAGTGCCAACCGGTAATCCTGCGTGCACCCCAAGTCCCGCACGCACCACTCTGCACCTGTCTAGCATCTCCGCCTCCTCTGCCCCCCATTTGGGCATCAGCCACCCAGAGCACAGGCACCAGCTCCGCCAGCGGAGTCCTCCCTGCTTGCTGCGGCGTGTTATGCCCAGAGGTCCAGGCCAGGCTAGATATGTGTGTTGGGGGGGGGATGAATTCTGTGTGCGCGTGCCCACAGAGAGGGCTCTGAGTGCCACCTCTGGCACTCGTGCCACAGGTTCGCCACCACTGGTCTATTTCATCACCTGAGGAGCCTGCAAGGTGGCCTGGCATACCTAAGCCTGGCTAGGCCGTGACACCAGGTGCCTCTGCCCTTTGCTGAATCCTGCACATGTGTGTTTTCCCCTCGTTGAAGAATATTGCTGTATTAAGCCTCAACTGTTCATTTGGATTTGATCCTGATTCCAGTGAGCCAACGTTTGGTGGAAAAGTGGGATGTGCAATGTAAGATGTGTATTAAAATAAGTGCAAGAACTGAACTTCATAGCCCCTTGTTCTAACAACTATGAACAACGGGTAAAAGTTTCCTAGCAAAGTCTTTTTTGACGGATTTTCTGTCTCTGGGCCTATCTAATTAGCCACAGAGCTTTCCTGTAGGAAAAGAAGACAAGACAGAAGCTTTAAATCCCCTCAAAGCCACCTAATATTAAGGATTTGAGACTGTAGCTCTCTTCAGTATTGACAGGAGTAAAAACACCTAGTAGGTACGCTTCCAGCCACTCTTATTGTTACTAATTAGTTTGTTCCCAGAAGAAGAATGCGACTTGTTCCTGCAATGTGATGTAGTAAAAAGAAAAAATCTCTAGAGTTCATGTCCGTATCATAACATTTTAGTGCTGGGAATGAATAACGTACTTAGCCACTTATTTTGACAGCTCTTGTAAATATCAGCTTTACATAACAGAATCAATTCAAGCCTTTTGAAATGCAGAATGCTGTCTGGGTTACTGTTTTTAGGAGATCTATATCACTGAGGGGGAAAGGAAATCTGGAGACTGCAAAAGTTTTTCAGGATTGTATTGTGGAAAAGAGGAACCAGAGCTAGTTGGAAAGAAAGAGGAAGGGCTATTTGGCTAGATGCAGGGATGGGATTCAGCAGGTTCCGCACCACTTTGGCAGAACCGGTTGTTAAAATGGTGCTTGTAAACAACCGGTTGTTATATTATTTGGATTGCACTGCTGGCTAGATGCCATGATATCCTTACATGGCAACATTGAAGGCATATGGCAGTCAAACTGACAGTGGATGCTTGAAAAAGGAATGGAAGGAAATGCCTGAAAAGAAGTCTTCACTTGCTAGTGGAAGACACCAATAAAGGGGGACAGACAAATCTCTCTGGGTACGGAGTTATAAAGTTTTGGTGCCACAACTGAGAAGGCCCTTTCTTGGGTTGCTACTTCAGATGGGGGGCGGGCACCTGAAACTGGGTGTCTGAAGAATAAAAGAAAATGACCAAATCATTTATGTGTTTCTTTTTTAAAAAGTCTTACTATTTGTTGTTCAGGTCCATGTCATTGAGTTTATTATGCCCAGACTCATTGATTGGAGAGACGGTGTGGCATAGTGTTTAAGAGCAGTGAACTCTAATCTGGAGAACTGGGTTTGATTCTCCACTCTTTCTCATGAGAAACAGAATCTAATCTGGTGAATGAGGTTTGTTTCTCCACTCATCCAAATGAAGCCTGCTGGGTGACCTTGGGATAGTCACAGTTCTCAGAACTCTCAACCCCACGCACCTCACCTGCTGTTTGTTGTGGGGAGAGGAAGGGAAAGAGTTTGCAAGCCTCTTTGAGACTCCTTATGGTTGAGAAAAGCAGGGTATAAATCCAGACTCTTCTTCTTCTCTTCCGGTAGTCCCCTCTCCCATAATTCATGTCCCTTCTGCACATGCAGATGAATGCACTTTCAATCCACTTTCGGTGCACTTTTGCAGCTGGATTTTTCTGTGCAGAATAGCAAAATTCATTTGCAAACAATTGTGAAAGTGGATTGAAAGAGCAGCATTCTGTGTGCATAGAAGGGGCCTCAGTTAACTTTCCTAATCATCCTTGACCCTTGTGGAGAATTTATTACACCTACTGAACAGCAACAAGAACACCCACAAGAAGAAACAAATGCAACTCCATCACCTCAAGGGAACAGTACTCCACAACTGAAACTACTGTGCTGTATTGTACTGTACAGTCACAAAGGTGACAGGTGTCTATTTGACCCAGACCACAGTGAGACAAGGACATTCTAGGCTTGGCATATAAATAACGGTAGCTGTTGAACATGGTATGCTTGCCTGTTGAACATGTCTGCTCTGAAGTTCATCTCTTGTTTTGAAAACCAGCAATTAAGGTCAGCAGCTGTTGAAAGCTTTGGCATCTGCCCATCTGTCAGCCATCTGGAACATCTGGTTGACATGGAGGAAACAGGATATTAGTCTTGAAGCACCATCCTGGCCAAGAAGTGTTTCTTTGGGGTGGGGCTGTGGATCAGGGGTGGAATGTCTGTTTTCTTACACATTCCCACATTCAACCCCTGGTACCCTCAGTTAATAAATAATTGGTGATGAAGAAGATGGAGGCCCACCACCAGTCACAATAGGCAAGACTGACCTTGGTAAACCAATGTTCTATCTTGGCTTAAGGTATTGTACTATACAAAAGTCCATTTCATGTTTTATATTAATTCTAGGGTACCACTGTCTGTAGCAGTTCCAGCCCAGGTTTTACTTTATGATTCTGCGTATAGAATGACTATTTAATAAAGATGTAAAATAGTGAGTCATAGGTGTAAAGTTGCCTGACATAGACATCAAAAAAGAGTCCAGAGGTAGTATCAGCAATCTTTAATGAAGTTCTATGCAAGGTGAATAACTATCATTGTCCATAGCCAGATCTGAAGTAACTTAGAAAGCATAGAGTTTGATATATACCCTGCCTTCCCCCAAGGAAGTGGACAAAAGCAAAGAAGCTGCGTGGTTTATCATAGTGATACCAGCCGGTTCACACAGGAAACTGCCATTATCTCAGACTACAAAGCACTATCAGCCTAGCCTGGGAATGGGGCTGCCAGGCCCCAGAAAGGGGGAAGGGAAGGAGCAGCAAGTCTGGGAACCCAGAAGATAACCAGACACCCGACCTGACGTCATCACACAGACAGGTCCCAGACTCCTGGCAGGAGGACAGCAGAAGGCTTGTCAGGGGGAGGCTGATCAAAGGGAAATATGTTAGCAGCAGTTACATGACCATCCTAGACATGACAGCAAGTTCCTAATACCCTTATAGGAGCCTATGGCTCGCTATTTTACATCTTTACCAAATTCAGCCCACTGACAAGCCTTTATGCAGGTGAGATTGAATATTTTCCCCTCTGCAACAACAACTGGCAGATACAGGCAAGTTCTATATGAAGGCCAGTTAAGGGTACTCCAAACTATAAAACATATGTCCAAGATAAGATGGTAGGCAAGTCCAACACATTTTTCTACTGTTACAAGGAATGAACTGGGCAGATGAAAGAAAAATTTCTTCCATCAGATAAGGACCCCGAAATTATAACGAAATTGGCTGAGTTTGTGGCATATGTTGCTGAATTAGTGCGCTCTGCATCTCTTTTGCATCCATTACTGATTTTAAATATTTTTCCTTTAATGCCATTAAAGGTATTTGTTGCTGTTTATTATTGTTTTTTAAACAAATTAATTTTTCATAAAACATTGTAACAAAAAAACTACAACAATAAAAGAATATACAAACACAATAGCTAGATTTGCACTAATTATCAGTCATACCAAAGGAGCAGAGGCGTATCTAGGCAAATGAGCCGGGAGACAAAATCTGAGTTTGGCACCCCCCCCATATGGGCGGCCACCCTCTCCCACCACGATCAGCTCACAAAACACCTCCCACCCTCAGCAAAACATACATCGCTCTCTCCCCACCAACTCTCTTTCCTAATTTTTTGCCCCGCCCAGCCCCATTGGCGCTACGCCACTGTTTGAATCCCACCACCATGGGAACCTGTTACTAAAATTGTGGGATGCCACCACTGCCCCCCCCCAATGAAGCAGCACCATCTGTTTTCAGCCCTTTCTGTGCTAAACGAGGCCCTCTCTTACAGTTACAGCGACCCCAAGATGTGGCTTGGGGTAGGTTGTTAGCCTGAGAAACAGTTCCAAGCCAGTGCAAGTGGGTATTAAGCATTTAAATCTCTCACAAATCAGCCCCAGCAAAACATTTACCAAACAAATGTCAGCATTATCTCTCACAAAACACCTCCAGTGAAATCCACCCCCAAACATCAATTTCAATGGAGTTTAAACTAGGGATCCCAGATTCTTCTTTTAAATGCACGTTAAAGGGAGAATCTGGGGTCACCAATTAAAACAACATTGAAAGTGGTGCTGTTTTGGGGTGGATTCTTCCCCATTCTGAAACAGCATCACTTTCAATGTTTAAACTGGGGACCTCACATTCTTCTTTTCAATCCATGCCGAAGGGGGTGGATTTAAAAAGAGAATCTGAGGAAATTTCAAGGATGCCTGCTGTCAGGGGCGCAATTGTTAAGCTACCAGCACCAAAATTTCAGGGTATCTTTAGGAGACTCTCCTGATGATAGCACCCAGATTTGGTAAAGTTTGGTTCAGGGGGTCCAAAGTTATGGACCCTCAAAGGTGTAGCCCCCATCTCCTATTAGCTCCCATTGGAAACAATGGCGGATGGGGCACCCCCTAAAAACGGCACCCCCTGCAGGCCAAAAACTGGAAAAAAACACTAAAAATACAAAACACACACAAACAAACCTGGATTTTGCGCCCCCCCCCACCGTAACCAAATGGGGGTCCTGGACATTTGACTACCCATGTTCCCATGGCAGATACATCCCTTCAAAGGAGCATAAAGTACAATCTAAGATTTTAAAAATTGTGAATTTACTGCAATTATATCATTATTAAATTTGAAATTAATTATCAACATCTGTACATATTAAAATATGCTTAAATTAATGTACTCATACTTTCAAATCAACTTTTAAACTTGGATGGAACTTTACATTTTATACTACTCAGACAGGGACTCCCATTTTTCTCTGAATTCATATTCTGGTCTTCTGTTCACAAAATTTGTTAGTTTTGCCATGCAGTAATACTCTCTTGTTTTATCTTCCCAATTCTCTTGTTGTTGATTCGAGGCAAACCGCAGTGAAGGTCTGTGGAAAAACTTGTAATTCTTCATTTATTCTGAATGACATTGTTTGTTTACGATGACCTTCAGCATGTGTCTGAGCGATTGTAGGATTCTACATTCATGCATTCATCCCGCGATAAGGTTTTGACCTCATCGCTCCATTCAAATGAAGTGATTCCAAAGATAAAGATTAATCCAGTCCATTTGTGAGATACGCTGAGGATCTCTGTGACACATGGAGATAGAGCAAGGTTGCAAACCCCCTCCCCACCTCCCAAGCAGGGATGGGGTATCCCACTTGGAATGGTGCAAAATACCATTGCTATAGAAGCTTCTCTCCATGTCCCCACCCCCAATCTCCCACTGGTTGACAGAACACACCTGACAACCCTATTATAGATCAGACTTTTTCCAAGAGAACTTGGATTTTCAAAGAGAAATCATGATCCTATGGCTTATCTTACATGACCTTATAACAGAGGTTTACCTCAGAGTGTAGACATAATGAGATACTCCAATCAACTGCATTTAGAACTAGATCATGTTTATGGCAGAGAACATGTTTGTTCCTATTTCAGTTTTATACATGTAAAATATACATTTTATATATGTGAAAACTCTGGCATGTGGTCCTGGAACTGCTTTCCTGTTGGGAGGAAAGTTGTGTAGGGATCCTAAGGTTGCTTTCCTTCCACTTCTCTTAGAATCTATAGATTATGCCTTCCAAGATGTTTATCTCAGAGGTAGAAAAATGGCTCTTATTCATTCACCCACTCGAGACAAATCTCAGATAATTAAAATGTCACTTTATAAAACTGTGAGAAAACATGAAAATGTACTCAGACATGCTTAAAGCCCACTAGAAACTCTTACCCTCTTTGAAGAACGCTCTGACATTATGCACAGAAAGGGAAAAAGAAATCTAATACATATCATGTCAAAAGGGATTTTAAGTTTTCTAATGTGTTGCTGGTACTTGAAAAGCCTCTTCATTCATACGATCGGCTTTGAAAGATGAGTCGCTAGTCAAAAAATTGATGCCAGCGGTCTGGCCTGTATAGAAGCAGAGATGTGATATTGGTAAGAGCATAAATGCAATGTAATGTAATGGCTAGAATGTTATGCCGGGACTTGGGAGATCTGGGTTCGAATCCCTAAGCAATCTTGAATCTTACTGGTTGAAATTGGGCTTATCCTACCTCACAGGGTTTTTAGCTCATAGCATTTGTATCTCTGTGTGTAAAATGCCATCAAGTCACTGGCTTTTTCCTCACATAATATTATTAGTACCTATTGAAGAAGAAATTGTGATAAAGATTTCCTTAAGACCTGCCATTTTGTGTTATTTGTAATTCTCTGCGCCACCCACCGTTTGCAGAGTTGGCCTGTTCAGTTGGCGATGATCTGCCATGAATGCCTGCCAAATAAGCTCACATTAGATTTTTGCAACGCTACATACGCACAAAGTCATTCCCCATTCAAATAGACTGGAAACCTCCCTACTTGGAACAACACCCATGGGTTTTTTAGACACAGGATTTATTTATGACCTATTTGTATGATTTGTGATTGATTTATCGGTGTGTTTAAACAACTGTCAGCACAGTAGAGCAGTTACACAGTAAAGATGGGGAATGGTAGGACTCAACTGGGCTATGCAAGGATGCAAATCCACAAAAATCCATTTGTACTATCCTGTATAGTTAAGCAGGAATGCAGTCAATCACCATGTCAAACCATCACAAACAGTTTGATGAACAGTCAAACCAATCATCAAAAATTAGCTCCCTGTTTGCATCCAACAGATAGCATACGAGCTGGACTGTAAGGTATCTGAGCATCCCCACCGATAAAACATAGCAAAAAAAAAATCTTTATGTGACTGCTCAAAACAAATCCCAATTCAGTTATGTATACAATCACATCAAAGCTGTTTGTTTTTTTGCAGTCCCATTTTTTTTTGCAGTCCCATGTTTGAGAAGTATTTGCTCCCTCTCTGTCACCTGTTTGCTATCTATTGACAGGGAGGAACACTAAAAGCCCTGTCCAAAGCGGGGGGGATCTGCCCATGAGGGCAGCTGGGCAGTTGCCCCAGCAGCAGAGTGAAACTGCCATCATGTGGTCAGCACCGCCCTCCCACGATGGTTGGATGCAGTTCAGAATGCTGCGGCAGCATCCCTGCACCTTCACTGTTGCCACCAGTGTTGTAAGGGGCAGGCGGGGGGTGAGGCCAGGAAAGGAGCCAACATTAGTTAGCTCCCTTCCAACCTTGCTAGTGTTTGTCTGGCATAACTGGACTTACGCCTTTTGGCTGGCGTAAGCCCACTGCAGTCCATTGAAGCTTTCTGGTGGTGGGGAGGTTGTTGCACTTTGTGAGCCTCCCCACATCTCCAGGAAGCCTCTTTGAGAGCATTGGGGGGGGGGGGTTCTGCATCAGCACTGCAGCCAGCTTTCTCCATTGTGGATAGGACTGTAAGTCATGTCAGTTCCTCCTTACTTACATCCAGATGTCTCATATATCAGTAAGAACAACACCATGTGACTTTGCCGGTTGTGCAGCTCCTGATTGGTTGTTGGTGTTGTCCAATTGGCCAGCTTTCTTGCATTTCTTTCTACACACTCAGGATGGCAAAGAGCAAGATGTTGATCATCAGTTGTTGATAGACCCTTCACTAAAAGTTTGCTAAGTCATTCATTTCTCAAATGAAAGCTCATTGGAGATGTTATATATATATATATTCATTGCTTGTATCTTATCTTTCTGCTGCCAGACCTTCCACACTGAGGCATTTTGAAATTGCTTCAGAAAGATGGCTAGACATCCTGGTGACAAGAAGTATGAGTTAGACAAACCATATGGCTTGGCTCTCAAGGGGTAAATGTGTGTCAGTTTCACACATGCAAAAGCTGCCGTTTGTAATTTGTCTCGGCATTAGTCAAGAGATTTCTTTTCCCCTTAAGAAGCAGCCCGGCATATATGGAATTTTCCCCTCCCCCTTTTTGGAAGAACAGCAAGAAACTGTGATTGCCAAACTGTGCTCTTTGAATGCATGAGAAAGTAAATAGTGCTTTTTCATCAGCTTGCATGGCGCTAATGACATTTCGATACATCACACTGCAGTTAAACAGTTGGATAAAGCCTTTGTTTATGGAATAGAAATCCTTATTCTGGTTCACGATTCCAATGATTCTTACATTGAAAGTCATGGGATGGAGGAATAGGAGGTAATCAATGAAGGAGATGGGCAGGGGTGATTCCCCTCTGGAGCTTGCTCACACTTGCAGCAGTGGAAGTGCTATTTTTGCCGACACGAGAGGCAAATGCACAGACCGAGAGGCAACTTACCCGGATGGCCAGGCACCACACAGTTCCACAGTGCCCAACCCAGAAGGCAAAAGCTGGCTCCATCACCTAGGCCCACTAGCGCAAAACGCTGCAGTGGCATGGCTGGGAACTTTACAGGGGCAGACTCAAGAGTGGGACTGACCCTAATCAGCCTCCAGAGCCCGACTGATCTTCTTGCACTGGTGGAGCCACCAACAGAGATACACCACAATTTTTTTTCAGGGCTTCCTGTACCACAGGAAAGCCCTTTGGAGGTAGCTGTGCCATCCCCACTCACTCAACAGCTCTGGATTACGCTGTTATTTTATTTATTTATTTTTATTTATCATTTTTATATACCGCCCTCCCCCAAAGGCTGTGTTAAAATAACACAGGATGTCATTTATTAACCAACAGTTTAATTAATTTATCTTGACAGGCAGAGGCGTAGCAAAGGGGAAAAGCACCTGATGCACTGGTGCCTCCTCCTCCAAGCTACCCATGTCTCATAACCTTTCCCCGCCCTGGTCCAGTCCTTTTTCCTGGACAGTTTGCATTGTATTCAATCATTGTCAAAGGCTCATAGGCATTTGTGTCATCCCTTTAGACAAATCCTTTTAGGTCAAGGAAGAAGCTTCCCACAAAACTCCTTTCTTCTACCTTGAGAGCCAGCATGGTGTAGTGGTTAAAAGCAGTGGACTCTAATCTGAAGAACCAGGTTTGATTTCCCATTCCTCCACATGAGCAGCAGACTTTTGTCTGGTGAACTGGATTTGTTTCCCTGCTCCTGCCCATGAATCTTGCTGGTGACCTTAAGCTAGTCACAGTTTTTTTTCAGATCTCTCATCCCCGCCTACCTCATAAGGTGTCTGTTGTAGAGAGAGGAAGGAAAAGGAGTTTGTAAGCCACCTTGAGTCTCCTTACAGGAGGGAAATGCAGGGTATAAACCCATATTATTATTATTCTAGCCACCTTGTCTTCTTTACAATGATTGGCCATACACCCCACTCTTAATAGGGATGCCAGCCTGCAGGTAAGATCTGGGATCCCCCAGAACTACAGTTCATCTTTAGTCTAAAGAGATCAGTTCCCAGGGGAAAAAGTAGATGCTTTGGGGGTGGAGTCTATCAGCCTTATACCATACTGAGGTCTCTGTTCTTCCCAGGCTCCACACCCAAATCTTCAGAAGTTTCTCTGCCTGGATATAGCAAACCTACACCCCCCATCCCCCACTGATGGGGGAATCTGGCAATCCTAACTCTTAAGCACCTCTCCCTTCTTTGATATATATCAAGGAAGTTTCTAACATCAATTGCAAAATTGGAGCCTTTGATAAAACACTGCAAAAAAAGAAAGCTGCCATGATGGTTGTATATTGGACAGGATCGAGATGCTTATTGTGTAGTGCTTCACTAATATGCATGTGGACTTCTATGTGTTAATAAACACTGTAAAAATCTTCATAAATCATACAGGTAATCTCGTCACAATTATATTTTTGTAGTATTTTTCTAGGTGAATGTGCACATGAGCAGGGAGCGCAGTTTAGAAATAAATGGAAGGTACAAACCAGTGCAAGAGTTTGTATATGTATCACACTCTGTATGAAAAATAACAGTGGAATAGCGAGGAAGCACCATTTTCCGACAGATGGGAACTTCAAAATATTTGATAGACATTTAACAGGGCAAATTCAGAAACATCCTAAGAATACATTGACAGAGATGAATGTACCTGGGTTGTAAAAAGTGTTATGATTAGCTTGTTTTCCATTTACATGATAAACCAAAGTTACCATTTTTATTGCATTTTAATGGTTGATCTACAGATGTTTGTAAAACCAAAGGTCAATCAATAGCTGAAAATAGTTGCAGCAGCCTCGGTGGCAAACGAACAAGGATTGAAAGAAAGGTGAAAATGTAGTTGATAAGGTCATAAAGTTGAACAGCTGAATACGTTTAATTGACCTATATTCTTCCAAAGGCCATAAACTTTGTCACACTTTGTAAATGCCACAGAACCTTTTCGATATTTATAGAGAACCTTAATATATGAAGCCGACAGAGAGGACTTTTAAGTGATTTTTTTTCAAAAAAAGATTTTTAAAAATTCATAAAAGAGTCATGTAATCTACAACAGTACTTAAAAGAAGCAAACAGCAGCAAGGATCATTAGAAGTCATGGAACATCACCTGTCTTAATGTAGAAATTGTTTCATGAGAAAGAGCCAGAGACAGTAGGAGAATGGTTGATTAGCAAGAAAATGATGAAGGGTAATTTCTTTACCAACTTCCCCCAGCAATTGAGCTGCTGTTGTGACTATAAAATAAGAACAAGAGAACAGATGGATGGATTGACTTGCTGGGTCAGACCAAGGTCTATCTTTAGTTCAGCCTTCTGATCTAGCTCAAAAACAGCCAGCTGCCTCTGGGTGTTCACATGGTGTCTTTGACTTTAAGCATTCCTGACAGATGTCCATCAACATCGTCTTGAAAACCTCGAAGATAAGCAGATTCTACAACTACCCTAGGCACGCTATTGCGAAATTCAATCTATATTTCTGGGGTCTTGGGCTGTTGCTTATTGACCTCTCTTCATTGAATTAGAGAGAACAACTGTTTACCTACCTTCTTCACAGCATCCTTGTCAATATTTGAAAACTTTCAGACCAGGGATAGTCAACTGGTAGCCCATAGGGCAATTTGGCCAATGAAGCAGTCTTCCCTTGCCTTAGCAGCCTTACTGAATGTTAATACAATCTTGCCCAGACTTTCAGATGGGAGGAAAAGGGGGAAAAGCTTTCACACTGTAAGAAATACAGATAACTCATATAATCACATTCTATCTCTCAGACAACTTCTGGGATCCATAACCAGGAAGCCCTTCTTGGGAACTGACATCAACTTTATTCATTGACTCTTGAGAGGAGTTGATAAAAGTCCTCTGTATTGTCTGAAGATCTGATGGTCTTCTAGAATGGAAAGTTGACTGTTCCTCTTAAGGACCATTTATCACTATTCTAACTCTGCGCTCAGGGCAAAAACTACACATTACATATATGCATTATTTTAAAATGGGTTTTTAAAGTATTATGCTGTTTTTGCATCTGTATTCAGTTAATGAAAAGGAGTGAGCGGAAACTACAACTGTTGACCCTCTTTTTAAGTTAGAGAGTGCCTGCTATCTCAGAAGCTGCTTCCAGAGGCAGGGCTGGATCCAGGGGACAAGACTCTCATGTGGAGAAGTGGGGAAATAAACCTGGTTCTCCAGATTAGAGTCAACTGCTCTTAACTACTACACCACGTTGGCTCTCAAGAGCTGGCTTGTTCTGCAGTGTGAGACCCCATTCTTCCAATTAGGCTACAGCTGGGAGTGGAGGAAGGGAGAAGGAGACCCCGGCCTCAGCAGGTACTCATAGTCCTTGAAAAGGTAGAAACTGTGGTTGTTAGGTGAGACTGTGGTGAGTGAAGAGGAGGGGGAGCTAAACGTTCCTGAAGAGACATTGAAAGATGTCAATTGCTATGCAGTGGGAGACACAGATCCACAGGTAACCTTTTCTAATCTCTCTCATTCCCCCTCTGCTTTCCCACCTGCAGGATCTTCTAATTCTTTGTCTTCCAACCCCTTTCAACGAGTTCACATTGACAGCAGCTGTTGTAGGCTTTGGGCATGCAAGACTTTGTGGGTGGCGGGAGGGGGCTTAGGGCACATTTGATTATGAAAGCATTGCTTCAGAGCTTCCAGATGCTGTTTAAAACATGTAGTCAAATTATAGTTCCGGCAATGGAGAGTTCACACATAGTGAGTATATCTTTTGGACAAGTTACGCAATAAGATGACAAGATTCCCTTAAAAAAAAAGCTGAATTCAGGTAAGGCTCACCATGAAATGGACTGACTCAATAAAGGAAGCCATGGCTTTCCGTTTGCAAACCTGACCAAGGCTATCAGAGACAAGATGTTTTAAAAGGTAAAGGTAGTCCCCCCTGCAAGCACTGGGTCATTACTGACCCATAGGTTGACGTCACATCATGACGTTTACTAGGCAGACTGTGTTTACGGAGTGGATTGCCTTTGCTTTCCCCAGTCAACTACATGTTACTTCCAGCAAGCTGTGTACTCATTTTACTGACCTTGGAAGGATGGTCAGTCTTGAGCCAGCTACCTGAAACGGACTTCTGTCAGGACTGAACTCAGGTTGTGAGCAGAGCTTTGGCAGCAGTACTGCCGTAACACAGGGTCCCTTAGTACAGGATGTTTTGGAAGTTATAATTCACAGGGTCACTGTAAGTCACAAGTGAATTGATGGCCCATAACACACACATGCACATCTGTACTTCCCAATTCAATTGAAGCTTTCTCAACAACAATGCCAAAAATAGTTCAAAAATGTTAAAAAGGAAGGGGACTTCTGGGTTTTGTAGAAGTTTAAACGAGAAAAACACCAAATGTTGGAAGTCTGTAAAGAGTGGCAGTTCTGAATGGCCTAGAAACACATTTAAGTGGCGCATATTTCTGTATGCTGCATTCGGAACATAAAAACTGCATGTTTATAGTGTCTTCTGATTATTAAGACAGCTAAGATGTAGCCATAAGTCGAATGAGGGAAATCAACTCTATGTGCCTTCGCTCAATAAAATGAAATTAGTCATCTTCACTTCTGTAATTAGTTGCACTTTCAGAGTCTTGATGCCCCAAGCTATTGACGTTCAGGTTTAATAAGACCAAGTGCAAGTGGAGATTCAAATTTGTCTCTCAAAATCACACTAATGCTGGTAGCCTGATAGAAATGACTTCTGATAAATATCACACTGTTAAGGGTGCAAACTAAAGTGTGCCACAGTCTTGTGGATCTCCCCTGCGCTCAGCTTTCAACCTTTCCCCTTCTAAATCTGAAAAGAAATTTAATGTACATTCTTCAGATTAATGAATTTTTCAGTACTTCTTAATGAACTGAATGAGTCACACTTTTGTTTGACCTCTGTCTTCTCACAAAAGCCCCCACAAGTAGAACTGATCTACATGTTAGGCAAGGGAGGACAAGGACCTCAGTGGGATATGATGCTGCAGAGTCCACCCTCCAAAGCATACATTTTCTTCAGAGGAACTGACCTCTGTAGTCTGGAGATGAGTGGTGATTCTGGAGGACTCTCATGTCCTACCTGGAGTGTGACATCCCTATGTCCTTCCCAGGATCCATCCCTAAATCTGTAGGAGTTTTTCAACCCGGATCTGGCAGTCCAATCCCCACTGCCAGCTAGTAGCCAGCAGGGACCTGGCAACCCTACAGCTACAGCTCAGAGGAACACCTGTAGATGTCACCTCCTGCCAGGTTGGAGGTTGAAAATACTAGAAGACAGCTGCTGGGTAGATTTCTGCCACCATTCTTCCAAGGAGTTTAGAGTTGTGTGCACAGTTTCCCCCTTTTCCATTTTAATCTCACAAAACCAAGTGTTCTGGGTTCAGTGGAAAGAGAAAGTGTTTGGCTACAGTCAGCAGCAGGGCACAGTGAGGGTTTGACTCCACGTATTCTATGCCCAACAAACATATTGCCGTCTGATGGTGGAGTTCTGTTGGGGCGAAGTCCCTATCCACAAACCACACTGCACTCCTTTTGGCTGGGGTAAATCAATCGACCATAGCTGCATTTATTAATTGAAAACAGAAGTGTGAGGTGCAGCATGGGTCTTGATCCGTGGGGCTCTGCCGGGCGGATGCTCCTGGCAAGAGGTGCTCCCCAGATGCCCTGTTTGGCAGGGCGGATGCCTCTTGCTGCTGTCTGTCATCCACAGGGGAGGGGTAGCTCCCTAGCCCCCCTGGCCCTTCCAGATCAATACCCATGTGCGAAAACCACCGACGGCTATGACAAGTTAGCATGCATTAACAACCATTGCAAAGTAGGGAAAGGTGGGTGGGGAAATTGTCGGCCGGCCCAAGCACATGGCCAGCACAAAGAATGGGTTGGCCCTTTAAAGGTTTGGGTTCCCTCCTCCTTTCTAGCATGGCCACCAGGCTTTTGACACGTTGTCATCTGCCCCAAACAATAATGGCCACTCCCTTTGCTTCCGCCCGCACTGAGGCTGGAAGCAGCCTTTGCCCCTTCCCACCCCTAGCGTCAATCATGGCCCATGGTGATTCACAGCCTTCAGCTCTTATCGACCACTTCTTGTGAAGCATTTCAGAGGCCCTTGCAGTGGAGCAATGGCATACAAATGTTTCCCAGCCCAAAATGACAGCTTGCGTTGTTAGTTGTAAGCCAAGCCAGTCCTAGTAAAATACACTGATTTGCTAACCTCTGACCAGTAGCAGATTTGCTCATTTACCACCTTACTAGACTCCATTTGGAAAAGATTTTTGCATCCAGCTTCAGCTCTAGCTTGCTTTTGACTGATCCATCATATTCACTTGCTCGATTGCTTTCTATCTTCCCGCTTAACCACCGTGGATTTCAACTGTGCTGCTGCATACAGTTTCCCCGAATGTTTGAAACTGTTCTCAGTGTTTGCCTTGAAGCATTCCCAATTAATATTCAGTAGTCCTCTGAGCATTCCCGCTCATTCTCCCAGTCTCTCTCTCCACAGGACCTACAAACAAAACTGCATTGAAAATGTCTTTGTGATCGCCAGATCCTGCACACCCGTCTTTATTAATTATAGGTATCTCATTCAGCAGATTAGTTTCCCAAATAGCCTCTGACCATAGAGATTGTTCAACAAATTGTTTTAGAGAGCAATCCTGCAGTATCTACAGAAACATTTTTTTAATCATGTCGTAATCACTGTCACTATCTCTGTAATTAAAATCCTCCATGATCAAAGTTCCGGCCTTCTTTTCTTATCAGAATGGCATTTGCTGCTCTGCTTTCTGCAGCTGCCCTGAAGGGCCGTCAAGACTTCAGCAAGCTTCATTGTTTCTTATCTGTGAAGCTTCCTGATCAGCCAAAATATTTACTTCAGTCTTTTTCTCTGAAGGCTTAATATCATCCAGTAGCATACATAGCTCAGGTGGAACCTCGCTGTATTCCACTCTACTCTTCAGTACATGTTGTGGTCTTGATTTTTATACTCTTAGTCATTTCCTGCCTCAACTTTGTCTCTGTTAATCTAATAATAGTCATACCCTTCTCTGAAAAATTCAGCTCCCAATACAGTAGCCTTATTATGTATGCTCAGAGCATTTTTGCAGTGTGCTTCGGAAGAAATTGTTTCCCCTTTTATCTGCTCCTCCCTTTGCCTTCTCAGTAACTACAGGAAAAAAATAAGCCAGACACACATCTATTAAGATCCACAAAAATGTACTTCCATTTCATTTTTTTCCTCTTCTTCACCCTGATTCATATTTCATGTCTGCATGGCAGATTTCAGAATCATAGAATATTTATGGAATGGGCTACACTAGTTGGTATAAGTCCAACATCTGCCCTGCAGCAAGATACGTTAAGCCTTTGCAGCATCAAGGGATACACAAACCCTTCACCTCCACTGGTACATCTACCCTTTTTGCACAAATATCCCTACATATTCAGGACATTTAATCAAATATATGAAGCTTTGATAAAGATTTGAAATGAGCATATATGCATATTTAGCCATAGAGTTGGTGGGGGTAGCAGCCTGGGAGTAAAAAATTGAAAAGAAAAAAAAAGGCCTTGCCTGCTTACAGGAAGTTTTTACCATAGAGATCCTGGCAATTCCTAGAGCTACCCAGAATTGTCAAGGAGTAGCTCTAGGAATTGTAGGAACTCTATGGTAAATTTGAGTGATTGGCCACCCTACTTTGCTATAATGGGCTGAATTGCACATCATGTCCCCTATTCAAAAGAGGTGAGAAGTTATCACAGGAAAGTGGGCAAGTAGTTTGTGTTCTGGAACAGCGGCTGTCAGAAAGACCAAAGGGCAGATAAATTGCAAGCCTCCCTCAGATGTGGGCCTCATGCCAGGAAATGTCTTTCTTGCCCGTTTTTATAGCACCTTCTGTACTGTCATCCCAGCAGCCAAAGTGTAGCCATGGGAGCAAACTACCCTCTAGCTGCCTGATTGAGATGGCCCAGTTTCGAGATTCATGTCAGAAGCTTTGCTGGTGAAGAACCAACTGGAACGCTGAGGATGAGGGGTGATGTCAGCAATGTCACTGACATCACTATGTCTCTTCTGAGTGAAGCCTGCAAGTAACAAAGAGTAGTTCTAGAAATCACCAGAAACTCCATGGTAAAAGCAGAGTTACCAGCGATTCCAACAGCTGCTGTGTGTTACATCCAGGTAAAATGTAACTCTGTCGGTGATGTCACTTTTTTGTTTCTTTTTCCTCTGCTGCCACTTGGAATGGCAGTGGGCAATGGGACTTGCTGGTCAGAGGTCTTCTGCTATGAAGGCATGCCAAATCTGAAATTTTTAAAAGGTTTTGGACAGGATTAGGAAAGGGCTAATGGCTATTGTACACTGTCTCAATTACAGATATTAATAAGGTAAGTTGACACTCCGTGGTCAAGAAGATTGTAAGCATTAGAATATAGTCTCGAATGAATATGAGAATTATCATTCATTTTTATACACTGCCTTTGTCAAAACCATTATTTTGTGCAATACTGAACACGGTACTTGGACACAAGAGCCTTTATAGTTCATTAAACGACTATCATGAACACTTGCTTTTTGCAAACTGGTAGGCACTAGGACCCAGGCGGAGCAGTCGCAACAAAGAAGGTCTGGCATGCTGAATTCTGTGGTAAAAGAATATACAACCTTACTAGCATCTTTTGCTGAGACAAAGCATAACAATCATGATAGCAGAGTGGGATGTTCATAATCAGGAGCCACAGGGGACAGCAATTACTTTCTGTCACTCTTGTGACCCTCAGGAGGCACATGGTTGACAATCTGAAGAAACAAATTGCTAGGTCCAATAGCCTTGGCCCATTTCGATAAGGAATTGTGTTACGCTCAAGAAAAGTTTTATGTTAGAACAGCCATTTCAGTCTGCTGCTTCTGTGCTTATAAAAGGCTATTAGTTGCACAATAAACATATGAGTTATTGATATTATTCAGCCAATCAGGTAAGGAAGTTCTCAAAAGGAGTGAGATAATATATAATAGTTATGTCAGATCGTAGAAGTATCACTAATTTTGCAAATTATTTCTTTGAAGCTTCACCTAGAAATGTTGCAGCTACTTTTACTAGAGCTGAGCAAAAGTTCTCTTATACTTCTTTTTATAGTCATTGAAATGTATTTAATTTATAGTCATTGAAATGTATTAATTTATAGTCATTGAAATTTACTTAATGCTTTGGTTTCTCTGTTTTTCACTGTTGGGCTCAGCAGATTCATTTCTATTCTGTAGTTGCACTTTTATTAAAGATTCATTCCTATTGTAGATTCATTCCTATTCTGTACTTGCATTTTTATTAAAATCAATTTATTTAAAATCTTTATGTCCTAAACCCTTACAGGGTCATGAGGTGACTCAAAATCATAAAACATAAAAATACAACCCACTAAAAGTTTAAAAATATAAAATAATCATAAAAATAAATGAACAGCCCAAACAGTAAAAACCCCAATTAAAAATTCCAGCCTGCAACCATAAACAAACCTACACATAAAATGTTTTCAACACAATGTATACAGTATGTGAATGTACTGTATGTGGACAATGCATAATGCTGTTTATTGGCAAACAAATCATGATGAAAAATGAGTGTATTTCATGGAATAAATTTATGGCGGAAATAAGACCTTTTTAGTGCAAAGAGAGAGCATGAACGGCAATCCTTGAGCTGTGAAGGTGCCATTAAATCACAGCTGATTTATGGTGCCCCCTCTAGGGTTTTCAAGGCAAGAGGCATTCTGAGGTGGTTTGCCATT
Source organism: Sphaerodactylus townsendi (assembly GCF_021028975.2). Taxonomy (NCBI): domain Eukaryota; kingdom Metazoa; phylum Chordata; class Lepidosauria; order Squamata; family Sphaerodactylidae; genus Sphaerodactylus; species Sphaerodactylus townsendi. The sequence continues at coordinate 16,040,967 of NC_059437.1, read as the reverse complement.
ACCTGCCTCTGCTTAGGCTAAGAGAGTTCTGAGAGAAGGGTAACTGGTCCAAGGATACTCAGCAGGCTTCATGTGGAAGAGTGGGGAATTGAACCCAGTTCTCCTGATTAGAGTCTCACTGCTCTTAACCACTATGCCACACTGACTCCCTAAAATCCTAGAGTCACATTCATCTTTGTCCACTGAAGGAGGGTGTAATTCTTAGGATTCTAAATAAATTAGTTTTTTTTCAAATATGCATGGGGTGGCTAGAGAGAAGTGGAGAGCCAGTGTGATGTAGCGGTTAAAGCGGTGGACTCTAATCTGGAGAATCGGATTTGATTACCCACTCCTGAACATGAGCAGCGGACTCTTATCTGATGAACCGGATTTGTTTCCCCACTCCTACTGGGTGACCTTGTTGTGTAATATATTATGTATCATATTTATTTATTTATTTATTTATTTATTTATTTCGATTTATTATACCGCCCCATCCCCGTAGGGCTCTGGGCGGTGTACAATACAATGCACATATACAGATAAAAATGCACGTATACAAGTAAAATAACTAAAACCATTAAAAGCAGCAGTAAAATAAAAAACTAGTAGAAAGATTAAAACTAACACGCAATGGCGTCCGTCAGATCCATTTCCAAACCCTCTTTCAGGGGGAAGATCAGCAAACCCCAGATGGCAAAGGCACTGATGTAAAGGCCATGGGGGGGGGGGGCACCATCAACGGCTGGATCCTCCAAAGGCCTGGCGGAACAACTCCGTCTTACAGGCCCTACGAATTCAGTAAGGTCCCGCTTGGAGACCAGGACAGCTGGTGGGAGAGTGTTCCACCAGGCTGGGAGCCAGAGCTGTAAAAGCCCTGGCCCGTGTGGAGGCCAGCCGTATCATCGAGGGGCCAGGGACCACCAGTAGATTGGCCTCCATGAGCAAAGAGGCTGTATAGGGACATGTGGAGGCGTCACGGTCCCGAAGATACGAAGGTCCCAGGCCCCGAAAGGCCTGACATTTCAGCACCAACATCTGGCAGATGATTCGCAGCTCTACTGGGAGCCAATGCAGCTGGCACAGCACAGGCTGGATATGATCCCAGGTGGCACTGCCTGTAAGCAGGCAGCGCAGCTGCATTTTGGACCAGTTTTAACCTCCGAATCAGATGCAAGGGAGGCCAGCGTAGAAGCGAGTTACAATAGTCTAGTCTGGAGATGACCGTTGCATGGATCACTGTGGCCAGATCGGTCTGGGAGAGAAAGGGGGCCAGCCGCCCGGGCCTGGCGAAGCGAAAGGTGGAAGAAAGCAACCCGGGTTATATGGGCCACCTGGGTCTCCATTGATAGAGACGAATCCAGAGTGGACCCCCAGGTTCGCGTCACGGAGTCGGTGCCAATGTGCCCCCCTCCCACACCGGCGGCTGAAACATCCCCCTCTCCCCCCTCACGGCCCAGCCAGAGGATCTCTGTCTTCGATGGATTCAGTTTTAACCTACTCTGTCGCAACCAACCAGCGACCGCCTCCAAACAATGCTGTAGAGCTGCAGGGGCGGTGGCTGTTCCCCCCTCCATCAGCAGAATGAGCTGAGTGTCATCTGCATACTGATGACAAGACAGCCCAAAACTCCGTACCAGCTGAGCAAGGGGTCGCATGTAGATGTTAAACAACAGCGGGGATAATAATGCCCCCTGGGGTACACCGCAATCAAGCGGGCACTTCCGGGAGGCCTCATCCCTGCACCTCACTTGCTGAGTCCGCCCCCGAAGAAACGAGGCAATCCACTGAAGGACGGTGCCCCACACTCCAGAGGCAGCCAGGCGGTGGGTCAAAAGGTCATGGTCGACCACATCAAATGCTGTGGTAAGATCTAGCAATACCAGCAGCGCCGATCCGCCTTGGTCAAGCTGCATACGGAGTGTATCTGTGACGGCGACGAGAGCCGGGCATTCCAGTCCTCCACCATGCCCAGCACGGAAGCCGGACTGGGAGGGGTCGAAAGCCGATGTGTCATCCAGGAAGCCTTGAAGCTGCTCCAGCACCACTCTCTCAATTACCTTCCCCAGAAACGACAGATTCGAAACGGGGTGGTAATTGGCCAGATCCCTAGGATCTAATGATGGTCTTTTTAAGAGTGGGTGGACCACTGCCTCCTTCAACCCATCTGGGAAAACTCCTTGCTCAAGGGAGTTATTGATGATACTCAACAGATGGGGTCGTAGCTCCGCCTGGCAGGCTTTCACAAGCCAAGACGGGCACAGATCCAGAGGACAGGTAGTAGGTCTAACAGCAGCTAAGGTCCTGTCTACAGCGGCTTCATAGAGTAGGGAAAACTGGGCCAAACACGGGCCAGAAGACGGCAAGGGAGTCTCCAGTTCACTAATTGTAGCCAACGTGGATGGGAGGTCATGGCGGAGCGACACAACCTTATCCGCAAAGAAGCTCATAAATGCCTCACAGCTGATATCCAATTGAGAGTTTGATGACCTCTCTGACAAGGAGGTCAATGACCGAATTATGCGAAACCATTGAGCTGGGCGAGAGCTAGCGGACGTGATGGAGGAGGAGAAGAAGACCCTCTTCGCTTCCTTCGTCGCCATCTCATAGGCTTTCATAAACGTCCTATAAGATGTTCGCGCAGCTTCGTCGTGAGATTTCCTCCACACTCGCTCTAGACGTCTAAGACCCCGCTTCATTTGACGCAACTCCTCCGTATACCATGGAGCGCGTCGAAAACGGGGGCGTACAAGACACCGGCCGGCCACAACGCCGATGGCATCGGAGAGCCGGGCATTCCAGTCCTCCACCTGCTCATCGAGTGTGCCGGCGGGTTCAGGGTCCCGAAGAGCATTCAGGAAACCAAGTGGATCCATAAGTCTCCGCGGGCGGGCAAAAATCGGCCCGTCGCCTAGACCGGGGTGTTGCGGCAAGTCCATCCGGACCTTCAAGGCATAGTGGTCGGACCATGGCACTCTATTGATAGAGGATACGACCAGGTTCATCCCTGACCCGAAGACCAAATCCAGCGTGTGACCGGCCTCATGGGTGGGGCCAAAGTTGATTAAGGAGAGGCCTAGCGTCGCCATGGATGACACTAGGTCTGCGGCCGCCGTACATGAGGCGGCGTCGACGTGGATGTTGAAGTCCCCCAAAACAATAAGTTTGGGGAACCGCAACGCCCAGTCCGACACCACCTCCAGCAGCCGCGACAGGCTGCCTTGTTGAATAAGTAAATAATTGAAAGTGGGGAAAAAGAATTCTCCTAGCCCCACCTACCTCACAAGTTCTAACTGCTGTTAAACTTAACTTGTGCTCTATGGACCACCTTATATTAATTTGTACGTCATGAATATTCCAGTCTCCAACTACCCTTAGCACCTCATTCTGACTGACTGGCTATTACTAAAACAGGAGATTGCTGGGTAAAGAAAGGAAACTGCCTATTGGGAAATGTCTTAAAGGGACAGGGGCTAACTAAAATACCCTCCCATTCAAGAACAATGAACTAAAAGCATTCTAACTATGGGGAAACTGAAGTTTAATGGGGAAATAACAAAAGTCTCTGTGGGGGCATGACAGTTCCCCAATATGGCACTCATTGACTCACCGATATTATTTATTGTGTCCATTTCTTTCTCCCTTGCTAGACAGTGAAGAAAGATGACAGGAAGAAAGTAGATTCCTCTGAAATGTGGTGTTGGGAGAGAGTGTTACAGATACTGTGGACTCCTCAAAAAAACAAATAAATAGGTTCTGGATCAAATCAAGCTTGAACTGTTCCTAGAAGACAAAATAACTAAACTGAGATTGTGATACTTTGGCTGCATAATGAGAAGACAAGAGTCACTGGACAAGACTCTGGACACTAGGAAAGGTTGAAGAGAGGAGGAAAAGAGGAAGAGCCAATGTGAGAGGGATTGACTTTCTAAAGGAAGCCACATCCTCTGTTTCCAAGACCTGAGCAAGACTGTTTATAATAGGCCATTTTGGAGGATATTGATTCATGGGGTCCCAAGAGTCAGAAGTGATTTGATGGCAACTTACATACACACACAAACACACACATCACCTTCTGCTAGAACAAAACCTGGCTCTTTTACACCTTCTCAGAGCAGGAAGTGTTTCGAAATACTCCAGAAGGCATCCTCTGTGGGCCTAAAAGAAGTGTTTATTCTGAAACAGCTGTCTCCATCATAGGAAGACTACCCAATATTTTGTAACCATGGCAGCCATTTTATGATTTGCTTCACCTCCCCAAGGAGGCATGTTGTAATGGCTCCAACTGGCCTTTCTCATGGTTCCATAGTATCCACAGAATCAATAAGTTCCAAGATGCCTGTATAGAACATGGAGCTTGAAGTCAGATCAATATTGTGACGATCAGATTTGCTGAGCTCAAAGCACTAGAAAAATAAGACCTTTAAAGCATTTTTGTTTCTTTCCAGAGAGTCCTGTTGTCAGATTCTTGCTGCCACTACTGAGCCGCATATTCAATGCTGTTTAAGGCTGCATTAATTTCACTGCTGTTCTCCTTGTAACGCTAGATGAGAGCTTTGCAATGAACAAATCTAACGGCAAAGCGAAGCCACTGTTGACCTTATTAGCTCTGATCTCATTATATTTTGGGGATGTTACCTTGTTATTTTTTGAGAGACCCAAGAGAAGTGGAATTCTACCTCATTAGCATAGCTTGTTAAGCCACCCAGGAAGTATGTGAGCTGGAATGCTGTACCTATTAATTGTTTCAAGACAATTAGCCCACCAAACAGCACCATGAATTTACACACTGCAACCTCAAGATTTCGGAAGGAGGTTGTGAAACCTGAGGGAGCAAAAGGAGGTGATCATCCATCACTGTGCTGACCTGCTTTGAGTACTAAGGAGCCCCCTTAACTGTTCCCCAAATGTGAAACAGTTCTCCCTAAAGAATTGTCTCCAGTTGTCAAGAGAACATATACCTTTCCAAGACTGTTCTGGGTCTTTGGACAAAAAGAAAGAATGACTGTACTTTGTATTCCAACCATGATGATTAAGACTAGTTTTCACTGTGACAGTAAAAGTGGATTGTGCTATTTCAGGTGGTGGTGGGGGACATGATCAAATATTGTGATTGTGTGTATGTTGTCAAGTCACAGCTGACAATAGGTTTCTCAAAGCAAAAGACACTCAGAGGTGCTTTGCCATTGCCTGCCTCTGCATGGGCTGAGAGAGTTCTGAGAGAACTGTGACAGACCCAGCAGGCTTCATATGGAGCAGGGAGGAATCTAATGTGGTTCTCCAGATTAAAGTCTGCTGTTCTTAACCACTACTGTCCACTGGCTCCTAATTAAATGTTATTTCATGAAAACTGCCCTACATATAGAAGCTTAGCATGACAGAGAGAAGGGTGGTGGTGGTTGTTTTTTTTTTTCATTAAACAGAATCCAGCAAATAATCTGATGCTTCACACCCAATTAGAAGTAGGCTATCAGTTGTGAGTCCACCCTCCACCACGCCAAGTTTAAGAGTCAACCTAGATGTTCTTGCCTAAAAACTCTTTGATTCTGTAGACTTATCCTGCAAAAAATGGTCCATTCTGCACAGCCCAAATAAGACATCCTGAGGACACCAAAAAAGGCATCTTGGGAAGGAATTTCACACAGATTTTTTCCCGAGACGTCCTCAAGGCATTCTTTAAAAAAATACTTTAAAGTGCACCTTTCTTCCCCCTAAGCCACCTGCAAGGTCTACCCTGACTGACTATGTGTAATGCAGGGCTCAGGAGGCATTTTATTATTCCTGCCCAACTGTTTTGCTCTCTGGTTACTCTCACCCTCAACCTGTGCCCAACATTTTGTGTGAAGCTGAAGGAATTCTCCCTGCTGCCATTTGCTGAAGGTTGACCCGGGACATTTGCTCTGCAGGCTCTGGTCCTGGGCACCTTTTGAGCTTGATGAGTACATGGTTGTATTCAGCTGGTCCTGCTGATTCTGGCAGTGTATAGTTCTCTCTTTTTTATTTCCAAGGAGCTATCTTTGTAGCTATGCAGACACACACAAGAGAATCTTAGCTATGGAACATGGGTCCACCACTTCTTGAAATGTATTGTGTTGACCTGCCCTCTTTGGACTGACTTCCTGTACAATAAGAAAAAAACCCAAGTTGGTCTGTGGAGGACAGGTCTACCCAATGCTTCTCAATGGGAGGTAAACCGGACTTCCAAGCAGCTACGATTCTCATATTTGTGTCTGCGTAGCTACGAAGTAGCTCATCGGGGGGGGGGGGGGGGCGGGGGGGAAACCTATATATGTCCAGACTTGACAAGATGATCTGAGTACAACTATGTACTTTTTGGGCTGAAAAGGCTCCCAAGATTGAAGCCTGCAGAACAAACATCCTGGGGCAACCTTCAGCAAATGGCAGCAGGGAGAATCCCTTCAGCTGCACACAAAATGTTGGGCACAAGCTGGGGGTGAAACTGACCAGAAAAGAGTTGAGTGGGGAACAAAACAAAAAAGTTGAGTGGGGGAAAGCCCCCTTTCCCCTCTGATGTCTGGAAACAAACCAAAAACCACCTCTCTTTAAGACGTCACCCAGACAGCTTATTTTGGGTGTACAAAGTGAAAAGAACGAGTTGGCTCTTTTAAAAAAAGAAATCCCACAGACGTCTTCTTTGTGCTGTGCGGAATGGACCATTAAGCAACAATTTCTACCTTGTCAGCTCCTATTTGTTTCCCTCTGATTAGTTTGACCAGAACTGGAGACCACATTCTAAATGCAGTTGAATTCTAATTTATATAATGACATTATCATAATTGGAGGGAAGGAAGCATGGTGCAGTCTGATCTCATCATATTTCAGAAGTTAAGCAGGGTCGGTAGTTGGATGGGAATCCACCAGGCAGCTTAGAACAGCTTGGAGGAGGGAAAGGGGGATGAATGACCCCCTCCTTATAGTAAAGTTTTACCTTTGGAAAATGGAGGGACAATTTCATATCATCATCCCTCCTCATTCTGGCCATCCCATCCTTTGCAGCTGCCCCTTCATGAGGATTTCCCATGTCCACGAGGTATCCCTTCAGTGGTCAAAACCACTACAGCAATGTAGGGGAATACATGAGAAGTACCATTTCCCCACCCTGACTAGTGGGATACTGCTCATCGTTGAATGAAAGCATGTCTTATAGGGCAGCTTGCTTCCTCCCTGTTTGTTTTTAAGATCTGAACTGGGTATGCTCGGGATCATTTACTTTCACACTATATTTTCCTTTTCTTTTCTGGAAAACATTAGCTCCAAAAATATCAAAGTTCAAAGCAAAAAAAAAAATCTGGCAAATCAAATTCATTACAAAATGGTCTCTGGGGAGAAGATTTTTACTTAGGGCTAAATCCAGATTTGCAGGAGAAGGGAGGGCTTGATTGCTTCTTGATCTCCCTCAAATAGTTACAGTAAGGTGGTAGCAGGGAAGGAAGTCTTGGATGCTGCTCTTTCTAGGCATGATTGATAGGTGCTCGGCTGCTTCCCATCCTCCCTCTGATGATCCCAATAATGGTGGCTGGAAGCTAGATGAAGAGGAATTCTCAAATGGACATGAATCCAGGCATGATTAAGGAACTCTTGGGTTAAAACCAAACATGAATACCATCTGATCCTCTATGAGAAGCTTTAAATCCAGGGACTTGCTTTCTACTCTCCAGAACTGCAACAATGAAAGCTAGAAGGAAAGGGATAACCAGAAGGAGGAGAATCTAGGCATGAATCCTGGGTACTCTGTTGCTTCCATCAAACAGTAATTGGAATCTAGAGGAAGAGGACCTCTTGGATGGAGCATCCTGACCTCTCTCTCAGATGGAGCTTCCTGCCTTCCTGATGGTCCCATCAGAGAACAACAGAAGGAAAAAATGATACAGAGAGAAACATATCTTACCATAACATGCCTCTGAAAATGCCACCCATAGATGTGGGAAGACCGTTAGGATCAAAAACTACCACACCACAACCATACAGCCTGGAAAAACGACAACACCCAGAAGAAGAAGTTCATGTGAAACTCCATCAGGCATGGCAGAAGAGTGCATGGTCTTCTGACAACTTTCTGATTATCCTAACCAACCTGCTCATTGAATCTTTGGTTTAGTTTTTCCTTGCTTTCTTATCCCTTCAGCTCTAATTAAATAGAGTAGTCACACCTTGCGATGAAATCAATTACTGGCCAGAGTTGTTTAATTTTCTTCGGTAATCAATCCACCCATCCATTAACTCTTAAAAAGGAGAGGGAAAGGGGGGGGAAGGTGGTTCCAAAGTGAAGGGTCCAGGAGAAGGCAGTGACAAAATTGCAGTGTCAAAGAAATACATTTGATCCTCTCTGTCCCGCTGAAACAATTTTCGGTACTCACTTTTGCCATTGGCCAGCAAACGCTTTGTGAGATGTTCCTTTTATTGTGACGCTCGGATGGATTATGCAGCAACCATCAACAATCTGTTTATGAAAAGGGGAGCATCCAGGGAATTGTCAGTAAGATCTTCTGCATATCAGTGCATACTAATGAATATTTGCCATGCTGCAAAATTGCTGCAGTCGGCATAAGGAACTACTGACAGTTTTCTGTTGTGGTTAAAAGAATGCCTTTGGGGGAGAGGAGGGAGGCAGGAGACGAGAGTCCTGTTGCATATTTTTATACTCTTTAATGAATGATATGGAGGAAATAGCCAAAAGAAGAAGAGGGGAGAGAAAGTTTTCTCTAAGGCTTCCATTAGCAAATCACCATCCACAGAGCAATTCTGGAGGAGTTGTTCAAAGGTCAATAGGATTACTCTGGAGTAAGTAGCTTGCGACTTTCAGCCTGTTTCATCTGTGCATCCTAATAGTACATAAAATATTACGATATCTCGGAAGCATAAAATGCTAACAAGTCTTGGTGTTTCAGAACATAAAACTCCATTCCGTATTGCTCTTTACTCACAAATGTATTTTTTATTTATAGCTGTTTAGGCACATGTTACTATATTTTCTTAAAATGTATTCCCCAGCCCACAATTCTTCCATGAGAGAATTTAAGAGGAATCCTTAAAAGGCAATAGTGGGAGCCACAGATAAATGTTTAAATTATAAGAAAAAATTTGCAAGGTAGTTTATGGTTTGCTGATTCACTTGCCATTCCTCCACCTTCAGAATTTTCATATCTGCACTTTATTATATTTCCAAGATCCATTTGCCAGTTTTATTGATTCAATTGTGATCATTTCATTCCCAGGAATCATCTTAGCAGGACTATTTGCAGGGGAAAGGAAAGCACCTGAATGAAAGAACCTGCTTTAATGAGACAGACAGTTGGTTTTCTCAAGGTCAGTATTGGCCTTCCCTGCACAAGTCAATGAAAACATTTGCAAAATGTTTGCAAAATGTTTTCAATCTCTCCCTCCCGTTGGTTCGCACTCACCCCTTCAAAATGATTCCTGGCCGCCATTTTGTGCGTATTCCATTTTCTTTTTACTTCTCCATGGATCCAATGCTTAGACGCTTCAAAGCCTCATGCTGTGACTCTTCGCAGGTTGTGTACTGGAAGCTGCAAAGGCATCCCGCCCCCCCCCCAAAAAAACCCAAAAGTCTGATGAAAAATGAACAGGCGAGATAGCAGAGTGAGCCCAGACAATGGTGCTGAGTCCAAAGACGGCAGAGAGGTATGGGAAGTGGTTTAAAGAGATACACACAGTAAGCCAAAATATTTTGGAAACGTTTTCAAGAAAATAATTGCTGGAAAACAGGATGAATTTTAAAAGTTTTCAGGCTGGAAATAAAATGTTTTGTGCTCAAAACGTTGTGGAACTATTTGAAGGAAACATTTTATTTTGGTTGCGAAGGAGCAGGCATTGTCTACTCTGACTGAAAGTGGCTTTCCGGGGACTTGTGCTGAAGTCCTTCACATCATCTTCCATTCGATTTCTTTTTAACTGGAGATGCCAGGGATTGAACCTGGGGTCTTCTGTTCAGAAAGGACAGAGCCATGGCCCCTTCCTAAGAGGTTTTCTCTTCATGACCTGATGCAAATCCAATTTGTATCTACTGCTACCACATCTCAACACCCACTGGTGTCATCATCGATGTAAACTGGTGTCAAAGAAACACATCAATTATTGACCTCAGAACTCAAAGTGAGTCATTTCACTGGGACTGGGAAACTCAGCAAGTTGATGTCAATCCACTTGGTCTATTCATTTGGCAAACAAACAAAAAATAAATATGCCGTGCACATAAAGACATCTAAAACAAGACTGCAGGAGCAATCATAAAAAGAATGACACAATCCACAAATGCTTTCCTAACAAGCCAGAAGAGCCAGAAGCTTCAAACATCCCATCAGCAAGTCAATGTCAGTTTACCAGCTTCAACAGGATGCCTTCTGAGACAGAACTGTTTTGCAAGTTCTCCAGAAAATGAATAAAGTAAAGCCCACCAGAGTGCAGTTTCCATGACTAAAAATGCCCACTGAGGAGAATCAAATAGCCCTATGGGAAGGTACGGCAAGAGAAAGCTGATGAAAGGACCATTACTGGCGCACAGACTCATACCACAAGAGGCTATCTATCATACACGTGGGTCCCAGGAAAGGAAGTCATTCCTAGGATAAGAACCTTGAACCAGACCCAAAAATGAAGTTACCCAATTAAACGTTGTTAAAGCAACCATTATTGGTTGACAGCAGCAACGTTACCCAAAATATTGAGGTCTGCCCCTTTTAGCTTGGGGACTTAGAGGGGTCAGATCTTGCTTAGGGGGTGGAGGCAACTACAAGATCTTTCTGCCTGTTCTTATGGTAGGCTTTTCTCCATAGAAATCTGCAGGAGTCAGGATTAAAGTTAGGAAGTTTTATTAAAAGAATAAAATAATAAATTTAAACACTCAAATGATAACAAGCACACAACGAGTTCATGCAGTCCTTGCTACCTTTCCCCACCCCAATCCACTCCTCTGCGCCCTCCTTCTATTCTCACCTTCCCACCTGCCCTAAGCCACACCTTTCCAACTGCTCCCGCCCACAAGCCACAGAACCAGGTAAGTGGCAAGCATCGCACTGGGAACAAAACGGCAGGGCCTGCTACAGCCCCAGTAAAGCCCGTTGCATGGGGAGATGCTTCCTCTCCCACCCTTTGCTCGGACCCATTACATCTCCCCTGCAATGGTCTTTGCTGCCTGAGTGTGCTTGAGATACACACACATACACACACACGCACATAAATACACATATACTTTTCCCACACTGATCATATCCCTGTTCATGTGATATATTCTTTTTTTCTAAATCTCAAGGCTGTCCCGGCATCTCTTATAGAGATAACGGAAGGAGGATTTACAAGAAGCTTGTGCATTTATACCCCTTAGTCAATGGAAATAGAAAACGGGGGCTAATATTCTTCAGCTTAATCCAAATTTCTGACTAATTCTTCACAAGTTGCACTTGCAAAGTGAGCAGATACCACAAGCTGGATATTGCCGTAATCCATACAACGTGGCATGAAACTGCAGCTAAGCAACGAACATTCAGGAATGTAAGTTGCATAGGATGGGGAAATGCATCCTTTGCCGATTTTCCTAGCATGGGTCATTCAACAGTATGAATCACATTAATTAGATAACAGCCTCAGAAGAGCCCAGCAATCAACATTCTAGACCTGCCAGTAAAAGTGTCCCACACTGACTCACTATGTAATGGGATTTTCTTTAAAAAAAAAAATTGAAATAATCGGAAATTTCAGACAAGTGGATTTTATTTACTTACATTATTTATAGCCCTCCTTTCTCATAGGGGTTTAAGGCGGATTACACATAGCGAATCAGTACAATCAACAACATGTGACAATAAACAACAAATTGTTATTGTCAAAGGTTTTCACAGCCCAAATCAACTGGATGTTGTGAGTTTTGCAACTGCAAGTTGCAAACGCAATTGCAAATGGGATGGCAAATGCAAAAATGCAGTTGTGAAGGTAATTGCAAATCCAGAGGCAAACACAACTGTAAACAAACTCCACCCAGACTCAGACAAAAGGGCCTCACCCCACTGTGAAGTGGACAAAACATATACGGAGTGAAACACATCTCACCGTGACATGCCTCTGAAGGTGCCAACCATAGATGAACACAAAACATTAGGAAGCAAAAACCCCGGCCATCGCCTGGAAAACCCACAACAGCCAATGCATTAGTATTTTAGACATCTCTGGAACTACCGTAAAGAACTGAAGCATAACATAAATATTAACATGACACATTAAGTGGAACAGAAATTACATTATATGATCCCACTTACAATAAGCAATACATAATAGTCCCAATCATTTATCCATCTTGGACTGTGCGACCCCATTATCTGCTATTCACCCATTCTCAGTTGGCACTTGGGTGTTTGGCCCTCAACCATGAGACTGGGCCATTACACCATTCTGTTAACCATGGATGTTACTTGGATCCTTCAAGCATCACTCCAGCTAGGCAGTGGTCACTTCCACAAATGAAGATACTGCGAAACTGAATAATGTTTAAGTCATCACATTGCTACAACCACCAGGTGTCAGTTTTGGGGGTCAAGATCTGATTCTCCAGAGACCTGCCAACATTCAATGCCAGAAAAGCTTGTAACATCACATCATGACGAAGTGAAATTCAGTGTGCAAGAAGTTGAAATTGTTCAAGATTTTCTGTTTCTTGGTTCAGCCATGAGCCAAAAGGGAGAACACAACCAATAAATCAGAAGGAGACTGAGACAGGGAAGGGCAGCCATGAAAGAGCTAGAAAAGATTCCTCAGTGTAAGGAAGTTGGAAAGTGTCTTGAGAGACCATGGCTCATTCCGCACATGCAGAATAATGCACTTTCAAACTGCTTTCAGTGCTCTTTGAAGCTGTGCAGAATGGCAAAATCCACTTGCAAACAGTTGTGAAAGTGGTTTGAAAACACATTATTTTGCGTGTGCGAAAGGGGCCCAGGATTCAGGTAACTCATATGATGGTCTTTTCCATTATTGTTTATAGATGTGAAATGGAACACTGGAGTTAGCTGACAGGGAGAAAATTTATTCATTTGAAGCATGCTGTCAGAGGAGAGTTTTACAGATTCCAGGGTCTGCCAAAAAGACAAATAAGATGGTTCTTACACAAAGCAACATGGATGGGCCAAGGTAGCCTGAAATTATACGATTTCAGCCTCTAAATAGTCAGCTCTGGTTACTACTTGGATGGGTTCATATTTCCATCTTTCAATGAGGAAGAGATTTAGCATTTAACATGCGATGCAGTATTATTCAGGAGGCTAGACGCTAACTATTGAGGGCTCAAGGAGAAGTCAAGTCTCCTCTCTCACTGCTGATGTTATCTTAACAGCATCACAATCTCAAGCAGATTTAGATTGTTTAAATCCATTCAAATCAATGGGTCAGAAATATGGAACTCTGCTTAATATTGCTCTGCAAGTCTACCGCTTTTTTACTAATGTTTTGAAGGGTCAATAAGGACTGCATAGTAGCACCATAGATTGAGCATTTTGGCATTTCATTTGCTTTTAATGCCACTCATTGACTAATATTGTATGCACACAAATCAGTGGAAGATTGATGTATGGACAAACAGACAGATGGAATGAATGAATGAATGAATGAATGAATGAATGAATGAATGAATGAATGAATGAATGAATGAATGAATGAATGAATGAATGAATGAATGGGTAGTAGCTGATAATGGGATCTGTTGAGGAACACTCCAAGAAGCCCACTTCATCCACCTGATGAACATATGAAATATCATTGTAGCAAGTCACACCATTGGTCCATCTAGCTCAATATGGTCTTCTCTGACTGCCAGTATCCTTACTGATGATCTGATCATTTTTACCCAGAGATGAAAGCATGCCATTCAGTGAACAAACACCATGGAGTTACATCAGCTTCTTCTTTTGAGAGTCCTAGTCCTCAAAAGGGCATGCAATAAATCATATGTGAGTTCTGCAGTGGTGTAGCGCCAAGGGGACGGGGGGACGCAATGCCCCAGGTGTGTGGTGGGGTGTTGTCAGGGCATGACAGGGGCATTCCAGGGTGGGGGCGGGCAGCGCCACAGTAGGGGTGAAGGGTGCATGCATGCCCCGGGCACAGTTCCCCCTTGCTCCGCCCCTGGAGTTCTGAAAATGACATGTGATTCCTCTAGTTGCTGCTGATACTTTGGAGGTCAGGTGGATGCTGTGCAAACACTTTGCAGCATTATTGTCACATCACAAAAGCCTGCTTGGATTGTGGAGCACAGCTCATCTGTTCCAAAGTTCACACATCGCATTGGCTTCCCAGTGATTGTTTTTACATTTCTAAACCCCACTCCTACCTTCTGCCATTTTGCTGTGCGTTTAAATTATTTTCCAGATATCAACTGGCATGTTTTGGTTTCAGATGTCTTTAGCATTTTTTTTTAGGCTGCACATTCCTTCCTTCAAAAGGAAGCGAGAGACTGAATTTTTGCAAGCTGCCAGATAGAACTTCATTGTCTTTCTGCTTTTTTTTTTAAAAAAAGAACAAACCAGATTTTTAAAAAAGAAAAGATGTCAGATAAAGAAAAAAGGAAGAGAATTTTTAAAATAAAATAAGCATATCCAGTAATTACTTTTCACAACCCATTCTTTTTACAGTGTTTCTGGCTCCTTGTTCAGCTTAATCTGGCTCTTCGGTGATGTTAACAGTTTCATAATGATTTCCGCCAAAGTCTATTGGGACCAGTTACGGTGCCATTACAACATGAGATTAAGAAGGGGGGGAAATACAAGGATACAACTCCACAGAGAATCCATTAGGATGCCAGTTTGATGCCACTGTGATTATGGCAGAGAGATGTGAGCGCAAGTCTTCGGAGAGAGGGTGATGATGTAGAAATGAAGAGGTGTCAATGCGAATTATACTGCCATTAGAAAAATAAATTAAATACTAAAGCACAGGGTGGAAATAAAATCATGGCTCTGGTTTCTCACAGAAGGTGGGGATATTTCATTCCGCTGTGTTTTCGGCTCAGCTCCCTTCTTGTTCCTGATTTATTCTCGTCACACGGAACGTGGCTGGAAATGCAAAAATGAAACTCAGCCACAATGATGCCACTTTCCCCTCCTTCCTTACATAGCAAAAACAATATTGTCTTTTTTAAAGGATATGTTTGTTGGGGGAGGTCTTTGCCAATGGCTAAGTTTGTTGGGGGAGGTCTTTGCCAATGGCTAAGCTGCCCCAGCCCTCACCAGTGGTGGAAGGACAGAAGATTCCTGTTTCTGCTGCCACTTATACCTGTTTTGTAAGGGGTTCAGTCTGTTGACTTGACAGAGGCAACAACTGATGGTTGCCTGTATCTACTCCATCCAGGTTACAAGCAGTTGGCTTCTGGTGGTAGTGGTGGCAGTTGGCTGCTGTCTGCATTGCACAGGGTGAGAACGAAATACACAGCCCCATCCAAAAGGGGCCAGTAAAAGCAAGGGAAAGGTGGGTTACATGAACCCGCCCTTGCCCCATCCCCTTCGCAAGGCTGGTTGTCCCATGGTCAGCCAGCATGTTGGCTGGGGTGCGTGCCTTTGCATGAAGGGACTTTTTCCACCCTCCCTTGCCTGCTTTTTCCCCCTGCCTGCCTGTGAAGTTCAGCTTTGCAGGTAGGCAGGACCCCCACCCCCAGGGCATGATATGGTCTGTTTCCCCTGTGTGGCTTCGCAGATGGGAACCAGGGAAAGAGTTTTCGAGAATCGCGTTATGTGCAATTCTCTTGTTTTAATGAAGCTTACTGCTAAGAACCACATTAAAACAAAAGGATCCCACATAACACAATTGTTGAAAAACCTGAGTTGGGGCAGAGAAACGCAGAGCGGATCCAAGTTAGGATTGGGATCTGTGCGCAGTTCCCCCCAACCCGGGTTTTTTACCAGTATTATCCCAGTTTAATTGGCCCATGCGGAAAGGGCTTATGAGGAGACATTGCAGGCCTACACTAGTGAATTTGCCCTTCCCAGACCACTTATCCTGGCAGAAGGGAAAATTTGCTGGTGGGCAGCTGCCATTGCCTACTAAGATGATCGGATGTGGTACAGAGTGCTGTGCCAATTCCCCTGGGCCGCCACTAGTCCTTCCAGTGTAGTGGGGGCATTCTGGAGGTGTAGCCATGGGTGGAACCAATGCTAGCCAGTTTCTACTCCAGATATGCAGCAGCCCGGGGATTGGACTTATGCCACCATTTTGGGTGGAGTAAGTCTGTTGAGCCCAGGGGACTTATGGAGGGCTGGTGGTGGGAAGGTTTTGCTTTGCATTTTGCCTCATCCCCCCACCCCCAAAAGCCCTCTGGAGGTGGCAGGGCAGTGCTGCAGTGGTGACAGCCCTGGCCACCAAGGGCTCTGGACTGGGCTCTGGACATTGCCAACTTCCAAGTGGTAGCTAGCAATCTCCTGGGATTTCAGTTGATCTCCTGGAAACAAATATCAATTTACATGGAGAAAATGGCCACTTAGGAAGGCAGTTTCTATGGCACTATATCCCATTAAAGTCCGTCTCTTCCCCAAACCCCAGCCTCCTCAGGCTTCCCCTCCACAAAACTCCAGGTATTTCCCAACCTGGAGCTGGTAACTGCAAAGTCAAACCCTTTTTGGCTCCAACACTGGGGGTGGGGGTTGCCCCCAGGGGT
Source organism: Sphaerodactylus townsendi (assembly GCF_021028975.2). Classification (NCBI taxonomy): domain Eukaryota; kingdom Metazoa; phylum Chordata; class Lepidosauria; order Squamata; family Sphaerodactylidae; genus Sphaerodactylus; species Sphaerodactylus townsendi. Next base: position 16,024,325 of record NC_059437.1, on the reverse strand, counting down.
TGGGAGCAGTAATTCTGAGTCCCCATCCTGAACCTTTGTCAAGTGCCCCAGAAACACTCTGGCCGTTTCCACACGGCCACACTGGGGGTTGGGTTGGTGTACATGACGCCGACCCAACCCCACCCTGGGACCGTTCGCACGTTTACGATGGGGAAGACGACGCAGCCTCCATGCAGGCTGCGCTATCCCCCAAATGCCTTACCGTGTCCTCCGGCTTCCGGCCTCTGGCGCGTCGTACAGGCCAGGGGACACGCCCCCCCTGCCCTGCGTGACAGCTCGGAAGTCACAGGGCAGGGTGTGTGTGTCCCCTGGCCTGCGCGATGCGCCGGAGGCCAGAGGACACGGTAAGGCGTTTGGGAAAGGGGGGAGAATAGTGCCTTCCAGCTGCTGCTGTTCGCATGGCAGGGTTTGGAGGCTGCTGTTTCCCAAAAACCTCGCTCGGGGAGCGAGGTTGGGAAACAGCGGCTTCGCGCCGCTGGGGGGGAGTGAGGGTGGCGCGGCTGCGATGCAGCGGCACCCCCCATGCGAACAGCTCCCTAGGGATGGCGTTTTTGCTGTCCCTAGGGCGTTGTTATTGGCCCGTTTGGAAAGGGCCTCTGTGTATGAAGAATTTAATCCATGAAGAATTAAGATTGAGGGGGGGGGATGTATTTGGAGATGTGAGGGAATAAAAGGATAAAATAATGTTGTAACCCTTCTACTATATACTTTGCTAATCTTCATTTTTAATGAGGTCAATAGCCCTGCAGAATATCATACCACCTTTTTGAATGCTTTCTTTTTTTTTTCTGTTTTCTTTTTGCAAAATCTAATAGTGGTGCAAAGGAAACGGAAATCAACTAAGGTGAAATTAGCCAAGGTGTTTTTTCTTATTTTCATTTTTTTCTCCCAGTTGTCTTTGCTGCTATGCTTTTCCTTCACTGCTAAAAAGGAATATTTAACAAAGGCGAAGGATTTTTCATTCCTTGGCATCTGACAGCATGCCCAGTGCAAGCCCCCAATCAATGACTTTTTGTTTATACTCCACTGGCCGTCCATCTGTTACCATGCTCGATTTAAAATACTGGCTATGCTATACAAAGCCCTTTGTGGCCTTGGTCCCTCTTATCTCCCTGCCCCCACCCTTGCACACACACAAATACACACCATGCTCTGCCATGACAGCTTTGTTCAGGACAGCAGGAACTTCTGCAGGGGCTGACCTGCAAGTGGGCAAAATCAGCAACTGCTCATACATGTGCTTTTCTCTGTTGCAGCTTCCTCATTATGGAATGACCTGCCCAATGAGGTCAGAAAGACTCCCACTTTCTGGGCTTCCTGCAAACTATGCAAAACGGAATTATTCAAGAGGCCTTTCAGCACAGGTAATAGAGTTACAGTGTGCAAAATGGTTCACTTGCTGGGATAAATGAGTAGGTTCTATGGCATGTTTCACCTGCCACCTGGGACCTTGATTCTGTTCAGGCTTTCTTTTCAGACCCCGCCACCCACTCTTTTTCCTTTTCTCAGACTCATTATCAGCCTGTTAGCCACCTGCTATTGTAGCTCTCTCAGTAGTGTGGAATGTAGGTTATTTTGACAGTGATGGGGGAGGGCGGTTTTTTCTTCGAGTAGACCATGGAGCTGGAGGGATGCCCTCCCCTCCTTGGGAACTGGTGGCAGAAGTGGGATGACAGAACGCGGGAGTAGGGTATAATGGTGCTTGCAATATTGACTATGCTTAGTTCTGACAATAGGAATCCAAATGCTCCTTTCCTGAGTAGGTTCTATGGTCTATACTGTTCTGTACACCTTACTGTTAGTGAGATCCGATTATATCATTTCTGTACTGCTTAATGTGTCATGTTACTATGTATGCTACGCTTCAGTTCTTTCTGGTGGTTTCAGACTTCTACAATCCTAATGCATTGTATGCTGCCAATTGTCCTATGTGTTATTGTCAATTTCCCCATTCAGACAATTACTCACTTGATGGGTTCAAGGATTTTACTGAAGACATGAGAAAGACAGCAAAAGACAGTTCTGGCGAAAGGGCTCCAGAACTGTTGATAATATGTTGTAGCAAATCCCCACCCCTACATGTGAACCAAGATAGTAGAAAGAGTTCAGTCCGAGATCTTGTCCCAGCCACGGAGCTCCAAGGCCACAGAAACAGATCAGCAGCACCTGCAAAAAGCTAAAGCTCTCCCCAACAATCCCCACTCCCATCAAATGGTAATCCTGACAGTAATGCACTCTGAGTCCCTATAAGAACAGCAGACTATAAATAAAGTAAATAACTGAAGAATAATAAACATTAGGAAAGTACGCTTTTTATTTTATGGCAGGGCTAAAGGTCTCCAGGCAGCCAAATAAACAGGGATCTGTCCTAATGTAGAGCAGCAGTGGCGTAGTGGTTAACAGCAGGTGCATTCTAATCTGGAGGGACCGGGTTTGATTCCCCGCTCTGCTGCTTGAGTTGTGGAGGCTTATCCGGGGAATTCAGATTAGCCTGTGCACTCCCACACACCTCAGCTGGGTGACCTTGGGCTAGTCACAGCTTTTCAGAGCTCTCTCATCCCCCCCCCCACCTCACAGGGTAGTTGTTGTTAGAGGGGAAGGGCAAGGAGATTGTCAGCCCCTTTGAGTCTCCTACAGGAGAGAAAGGGGGGATGTAAATCCAAACTCTTCTTATTCTTATTCTACATATGTATTATATTCATATCCTGCAATCTGTACCAGAAGCTTGGAACAAGGTATGGGGTTATATTTGTTGCAACCCTACAGTGTCACTCACAATGCAGTCCTCAGCAAAATTAAACCTGGTGTCATCCACAAAAGCTTTATCTCTGTTTAGGATTGTACTGCAAAGCAAAGATCTGATGGCAACTTTCACTACTGTGACAGGAAGATCTGCAAACACCAAGACAAGTTTTCAGCAGAAACTTCTACTGTAAACAAGGGAGAACAATTATTAGGGATATTCACACGGCAATTTGGAATCTATTTTGGTCCTTGTTTCAACAATTCTCGGAAGCTATTTTGTATGTATTGTCTAGAGTTCTTTTATTGCACTGCTGCTTGTCTACTGAATCAAGCCCATGTTAATATCTTGCAACTTCCCAAGATTAAAAAAAATTGCACCCAAAATTCATTATCCTCAAAGAGTGAAAATAAAGGCATTTCACTGGAGCTGAAGTTATTTGACACCACCATGTGTGGGGCTTCCGTGTTTAATCATTTTTAATCATTTCAGTCTAAACGACAATTCTCCCAAATCATTCCAACAAAAGTTTCAGGTCTAATTCTCTTCAGTTTTATAACGATATTAACTCCTTTGACTTCAGCCGATGCCCGTCAGAATTACAGTGAAAGTGAAACCAAATTGGTCCCAATGGGACATCAATAAGATGCTTTACACAAAACAGTCTCCAGTGGAACAATGGGGAACTGCAGGCTGCAAAGAGACAGCTGAGGAGGCTACATAATAAACTCTAATGCCTGGAATTTCGGCTCAGATTTTGGACTTTTAAATCATGTGGTTTTGTTTTCAAGGTCACATTGATGCTTTTTGTGCACACATGGTTGATCCAGCTTTTGCAGTGCAATTCCAAACAGAGTTACACCTTCTAAGCCCATAGTCTTCAATGGCTTTAGAAGGTAATCAGTCTACTTAGGATTCTACAGTTGGTTTCTCCAACTTACTTGTACTATGGGAAACCATATGCATAGTTCAAGACTGGGGATGGGGGGGAAGCAATCTTGATGCAATTGCACAAAAATGAATCATGATATGATTACAAGTATAATCACATCCCAGTTGCTTTTTAAACAAGATTTAGAGGGCTGTCCCAAGCCGAATTAACACTCTACTAAAACCAGTGACTTCAGAGGAATGTAACTCTGCTTAAGACTGAACTATTAATTCAGTAATTCGATTCCCACTACCCAGTCTTTCAATCCAGAAGGATCCCAAGGAAGGCTTCTATGGAATGATACAATGAAATGCATTTGGAGATGGTTTCCCCTCTGACATAGTGATGCTCTATGACTGCATCCCACCCGATCTCCACTTTTTCATTAAAAGAGCTGACAACAGCAGGGAATTAGGGTGACAAATTCAGGAAGCTGGTTGTATGAGGCTAAACAAACCTGTGGATCGATAAAGGAACGTAGTGGTGAAATTCACTCAGCCATAGAGGCGGTCCATGCATGGACATTGCTCATTTGATAACTGCAGCATTGAGAAGCAATTATGCACATGAATGAGCCATTACAGATTGCATACCCCAGACAGAATTTGCACATCATCAAACACAGGAGGTTGGATCAGAATTCCAAGGTGTGAAGGCAGTGTGTGGAAGCCAGCATGGTGTAGTGGTGAAGAGTGGTCGACTCTAATCTGGAGAACGAGGTTTCATCCCCTACTCTTCCACATGAACAGTGGATTCTTATCTGGTGATGATGGATAGATGATAATATTTGTTTGTTTCTCCATGCCTCCACATGAAGCCTGCTGAGTGACTGTGGGACAGTCACAGTTCTCTCAGAATTCTCTCAGCCGCACCAACTTCACAAGGTACTTGTGGGAAGAGGAAGGGATAGAGTTTATAAACCACTTTGAGACTTTTTAGGGTTGAGAAAAATGGGGTATAAATCCAAACTTCTTTCCCACCAGCAGCCATTTGCAGCACACATAAAGGTTCTTCTGTTGGTTGAAGGACAATACATCTTATGATGTACTGGTGCCTGGCAATGAGAGGTAATCAGACAAAACTGATCAATGGATTTAAGTGCATGAATAAAGCAAGTGAATAAAGCTGGGTGCCTTTCTCTTCCTTTCCTTTCCTTGTTTTAGCCTCCATACCACATGACATATTGTACTCACGGATTTTCTGAACATCAGCCATGACTTTGTAGGAGACATATGTAGTTGCTATTTAAAAAAGGGAAGGTGAGAATCATCTGGGGCATTGGTGGGGCAACCTTGGATGTAAGGATTGTCAGAATATACAAGAAAGGGACCCACAAAGACTTGTGTGAGGGGAAATCCTATAGTATCATTGCCCCACACTTCCCTCAGAGTTTGGCTCTCCTTCCTTCCTTCCTTCCTTCCTTCCTTCCTTCCTTCCTTCCTTCCTTCCTTCCTTCCTTCCTTCCTTCCTTCCTTCCTTCCTTCCTTCCTTCCTTCCTTCCTTCCTTCCTTCCTTCCTTCCTTCCTTCCTTGCTAATCTTTCAATGCAGAATGTTTTCTTGTTTCTTCATTTCATCCCTCTATCTCCATCCCCTCCACCCTCAATTAAAGTTCCCTTCTTCTCCTCTGAGCACTCTCCTAACTCTATGTTGTTTTTAGGTGCACAGATGCTGCTGTTACTTTTGCGATTTTTTTAGCCCAACATTATTATTTTTAGTTAATATTAGTGGCAAAACACGTGGTTCCCCCATATTTTCATCGAAACAAGTGACAGTCCTTGGCTACTAGATATAAAGATGATACATGCATACACCGTATATTGTATATATAAGAACTGTACAAATGGAAGAGATACAACTAGGCTTGGAGACTCGGGTGCACCGAATCCTGAATTTGGCCTGAATCTATGCGTATTCGGGCATATTCAGGCCAAAATCAGCACGAATATGCCTTGCCCAAATATGAACGAATCCGAATGCAAGGCATTCAGGTTTTTTGGTATTGTTTCACATTTTGGCCTGCAAAGGGCTTATTTTTAAAGATAGCAACACCAGAATTTCAGTGTATCATCTGAAAACTGCCCTGATGATGTCACCCAAGTTTGAGGAATTTTGGTTCAAGGGGTCCAACGTTATAAACCCCCAAAGTGGGTGCCCTATCCCCCTTTGTTATCAATGGGAGCTAACACAAGATGAGGGCTACCCCTTTGAGGGTCCATAACTTTGGCTCCCTTGAAACAAATTTCACCAAACTCAGATGGTATAATCAGGACAGTCTCTGAATGAGACCCTGAAATTTTAGTGACAGTAACTTTAAAAATGCACCACAAGAAAGTTGGCACCCCAAGAAATTTGCCCAGATTCTCTGCTCTGCAATGCCTTGGCTCCATTGTAGCCAATGGGGAATTTCTAAGTAGGCTGCACATTTTTTAAAGACAGAAGCACAGATTTTCAAGGTGGCTCCAGGAGGCCCTCCTGGTAATAGCATCCAGGCTTGGTGAGCTTTGCTTATGGGGGTTCAATGTTATGGGACCCAAAAAGTCTTATTTTGTTTCCCTGCTTCTACACATTTATTTTTATTTATTTATTTATTCTTCGATTTATATCCCGCCCGATCCCCGAAGGGCTCCTTGAATGAAGCCTGATGGCTGAGATCTCTCAGAATTCTCTCAACCCACCATCCCCACTGTCCCCAGAAGCAAAGTTCACCAAGACTGGATGCTATTACCAGGAGGGTCTCCTGGAACCACCTTGAAAGTCTGGTGCCTTTATTTTCAAAAATGTGCAGCCTGCACAGAAATTCCCTATTGGGTACAATGGAGCCACTGCAGAGCACAGAATCTGCCAAGCTCTTCAGCAGGTTCTATGGTGGGGAAAATTAACCTTTTCCACTATAGGCTTAAATGGGAGCTTGCTGTTATGCCCAGCTGGCTCTGTGCTGGAGATTTGCTTGCTGTTATGCCCAGCTGGCTCTGTGCTGGAGATTTGGGGAGGGGCTCGGGGGGGGTTGTTCTGGGTAGGGGTGTCTAATTTCCTGAAAGGCTGCTGGTGTGAGTCTCCTGAAAGGAACCAGCCAACTTTGCTAAAGTTTGCTTGGGAGGGGCAAATGCTATGGGCACCTAGTTGAAGATGAACCTGATGCCCACAGTATGAGTGCCCAGCCCCATTTCCTGTTAGCTCCCATTGGAAACAATGGGGGATGGGGCACCCCCTTTGGACCTCCTGAACCAAACTTCACCAAACTCAGTTGTTGTCATCAGGAGAGCTTCTGGATGAAACCCTGGAATATTGGTGCCACTAGCTTTAAAAATGCACCCCTTGCAGGCACAAACACAAAAAAACCCAAAATACAAAAAAAATCAGATGGACCCGATTTTTTTGTGTATACCCAAATATTTGGGGATATCCAAATATATTATTTGTCTTAATCGGGCATACAAATAATTGTATGTTCAAATAAATCCAAATCCGAATTTTACCGAAATTTCTAGGGTATTGACCAAGCCTAGATACTACAGACATAAATCTAACAAATCTACAAAACCAATCGTAAAAAATGCAACACAACCATTTGCATTGACAAAAAAGATAAAATAAGAACAAAAAGAAAACATTTGCACAGCTCTAAATAAAGATGACATTTTAAAAAAAAGAAAGAGAGAGAAAAAAAATTCTCCTGCCCTGTTCTCCATTTCTTGGGCCCTTTCTACACAAACATTTTAAAATGTTTTGTGGCAGAACATTAAATGTTTCCTCCATAGAGTTCTGCATTGTTTTTACCCCAAAACATTTTATTTCCAGCCTCAAAACATTGTGAAACTATTCTCTGCCTGAAACATTTGGAAAATCCCTTCAGTTGCGGTGGAATCTATTAAGTATGTTTCCCATGCTTCTCTGCTTCCCCGAACATCAACCTTGGTGTCATTTTCTGAGCTAACTCAGTTTCCCCTTGCCTGTTTATTTGCAATATTTCTCCATTTGTTCTTTTATTTCGGGAGGGGGCAATCATTAAAAGATCCTCTGAAGGTGCCAGATGCAGGAGAAATGTCAGGAGAAAATGCTACTAGAACACGACCATACAGCATCCGAAAACCACACAACACCCCAGTGATTCTGGCCATGAAAGCCTTTGACAATACAATCATTAGAAGCATTGCATGAGGCCATGAAGGACTGAAGCATCAATTCAACACAGAATTGAAAAAAAGAAGGAAAAAAGAAAAATCGTGTAATGGCAGCCAGAAATTGTTTCTAGGGGGTAAGAACAGACTTACATCATTGCAAAGGGGGGGGGGATGAAAATGTTTTTAAAACATTTTAGGGAATTTGTGTGGAAAGAGCCGGTTGGGAAGGACCAGTAGGACAGCTTTGTGGGACAGCTCAGTGGGACAAAAATGCTTTCTGTGCACAAAATCTCAGGTTCAATTTCATTGACTCCACTTTGAGTTTTTCAGCAGGAGAGCTCACAAAGAATGCATTTGGAGAGTTGCTTTCAGTAAGAATGTGCATGGCTGAGTGAGATGAATATAAGGTAGCTCCAACGATATAAGGCAGCTTCATATTTTCAAAGAGATGGATCAGTGTATTAAAGCTTTCCCTGTGGAGACCCCCAACTCACCCACCCACACTTGAAGTTATTTGAGCTGCTTTGAGTAAAAGGAAATGCAGGATATTGTCCTCCTTTGAATGTGTTTCCTGGAAGCATCTCTTGCATTGCTTGGCCGTCACTCTGTTACATTCCATGTGTCACAGCGATGCTGTACCAGACACATTTGTTTCAAATTCCTGAGCCTTCACTTGGTATCCCTGAAGACTTGTTCCTTTCCATGTTGCATCATCATTGCTAAATCAGTTCAAAATGCTGCTTTAAGTACACTTTCTATGAACTATGAATATAGGATTAATATATACTATATACTATATTATATATTTTGAATGATTTTTTTTTTCATCCAGCCCTTGTTCCCTCCTGCCCTTGCTATGCTACAATGGCAGGTTGGTCTGAGAGTGACTGTCTAGTGAGATTCATTGCAGAGTCAGGATTGGAACTTCATTTCCTTGGATCTATGCTGACACTTGAACAACTGCAAACCATTATGGGTGGCCAAAGCAGAGAGGATCAGTCTAATGGTTAGAGAACCATATATGCTCATGGTTTTCAGTTCCTATGGGACTGTATTTCAGTCCTGTATGTTCCATGTACATGATACCCTCTTGTCAAAGCCCTTTGATTTAGAGGATTTGATTCTACCGCAAAGGTGTCCATGAACTCAACATGCTATTTTCTCATAAAACTGCATGGCATCTGTACATTGGGATGGTTGCTACATGTACCCCAGACAGGGATTTTGTATTGGGATGGGCATGTTTTTGCAACTCTCTTATCAGTTACACCATGTATGTTGTCCTAAAGAAATCAAGGGCAGTCATGAGGAATGAAATCTGTCTTCATTGAAAGATTTCTGCCCTGGACGTTTCTCACACATGGAAAGAGAAAGAATTGCAGAGATCTGATGAACACTGACAATACCATGAGCCTCCAAAGCTACGTCGAAGCCAGACTACTACCAGATACCGGCCACTTGTGGGTTTCCTATATCACATTAGAGACTCTTAGCTTATATCACATTGGAGACACTGTTTTGAAATTTATTTTTCTGTCACAATATGAGGTGTGTCTGATGTAGACTATGTAACTCCTTGAAGTGGAAACTTGTTGATGGTTTAAGTTCTGTGCATATATTTTGTAAATACTGTTATCTGAGTAAATTGTGAAGATATTCAGTCCCTTCTGACTGCTATCCATAATTGGGCAAATTCATACTTCATCAGGATTCCAAAGGCATCATACGTAATAGCTGAACTCTGGCTCTCGTGAGTGTCTGATAGAAAATAATGTTTTCAAAAAAGTTCTGATCTACATTTTGTTCTGAATGTTATGGAAACGCAAAATTAGCTGGTCCTGTTTCTGAACTGGAACCAATGAATTGGGGATGATCTTTTGTTCTGCTTATTTATGTGTTTGCTTCATTTTCACTTGCTGAGGTCTCTGCAACAACAGCAAGGAGAAAACAGACTCAACCCTGAAGCAATGTACACTATTCACAAGGGTTAAGTTACAAAATTAAAATCAAACAAGCATTTGTTAAGGTACACACAAATAGGTAAATTAAAAACCTCTCATGTCTGGGATATAATCTGCTAGCTTTACAAAGGCTGTAACAATACAGTATACAAGGCTGATGTGAAATATCAAGTGACCAACAAAGACTGTAGGTGTTTCCGCCTGTCACTGCTTTTGTAAAACTAGCAGTTTGTCTTCCGGACCTGAGAGGTTTTTAATTTGCCTGTTTGCTTGCATTTTAATAAGTGTTTGTTTGATTTTAATTTTGTAATTTAACTCTTGTGAATAAGGTCTCCATAATATTCAGAAGTCAATTTCATTTTTTAAAAAAATAAATAAATCCAAGGGTATTAAATTAAGGAGTAGTTTACTTGGGGCTCTGGGAAAAACAGTCTACGTAAGCTGCAGTTCAGGACTTCAGTAGGCTCTAAGTTCCTTCCTTTGTTCTGGGTAAAATTATATTTGGTTTACTCAAGACAACCCTCAGTTTCCAGAGTTATTTCAGAATCCTAGGCCCTTTCCCCACTGCAGAGGCCGGTGCGGAAGAGGCAGCTCCACATGGAGCCGCCTCTTCCCCGTCCCCCCCCACTCACCTCGTCACCTTCGTCGTCCTGCTGGACTCCTAAGACCCACCCACGCTGCCCTCCAACCTCCAGGGGTCGGAGGTCAGCGAGGGAGGGTCTCAGCAGTCCATTAGAGCGATGAAGGTGACAAGGTGAGTGGGAGAGGGACGGGGAAAACAGTGTGTTCCCGGTGGTGCCGTTCGCACCGCGCCAGCGGGAACGTGCTATTTTCCAAAAATCTCCCTTCAGGAGGGAGGTTTTTGGAGGTGGCCTGACTCTGCCCGGGGGGTGGTGGTGGAGGGGAGCCAGGTCGGCGCTGCTGCGTTTTAGCAGTGCCGCCTGTGCAAACGGCTCCCTGGGAAAAAAAACATTGTGGGGGGGGGCACTTTGCATAGTGAAAAATGAGCCTGCCCCTAAAATTAGTATGCCCCGTGTTATTTCCCCAAAACTTTTTTTTTAGAATTGCACTATTTGCAAGTCTTTTGAAAAATTCCACTTGTGCAGCCACTTGTGAGTGAATGGCCAGGCAGGAGGCGCTTTATTCGGCTGCAAAATAATTGTGGCTTACATCTGCGTAGCCATGCAGGTGCAGATGGTCTAATCGTGGTATTGTGAGACATCAGCATGGCTGTGTGGGTTCATTTGTGCATGCCTGCATAGCTACGCATTGGTGGGAGGTAAGACGCACCTTGTTTCTGTGGGCTCCAATCACTACCTGCATGGATGCATGCGAACGGGAAAACAGGAAAGTGGGTTACTTTATCCTGACTGCAATCCACTATACATTTGCTGTGGAGAAAGGGCCACAGTCTGACATTATGACTGCTATTTTATAGCAGCAAATTCAATACGATGCAGCTCTGAAGTTGATTGCTGATGTTTGCCTAGTTAAATCAGAACTAAAGAGGGGTGAACACAATACACAGAAAGATCCTGGAACAGCGACAGAAAGAGATTAGCAAATATGCTTATCCCTACTGTCAAAACGCAAGATGATTTCAGAATACTATGTATGCTACCTTGAAGTCTAAGAAAAACAGGAGGGATAGAAATTACTAATAAAACTGCCATGGTCACCTGAGTGTGACAAAGAGGTCAGAGAATTATGCGCTGCTCCTAAACTATCTTGGCAAACCTATGCCAAATTCTTGACTTTATTTTAACCTCATTTCCTTGCTTTGGATGCATCTTTCTGCTGGCATCTTTGCGCTGAGCCAATTTTATGTTGTTGAATCATTGCAAGCTGACATTTTCCATAATGTTTAATGGCACATGATGACTTTGCAGCCAGAAACACACCGCATCTACGTGGGAATGTTTAATGGCACATGATGACTTTGCAGCCAGAAACACACCGCATCTACGTGGAATTTAATGAATGGAGCCATCAACAAAATCGATAAGCATGCTGGATCCTTTTTAAGGTTAATATCCATCTTTTATGTGCAAAAAAAGAATTTATTTTCCTAATACTTTTTTATTTTCACCCTTGAAGCAGAAGCCCTTGTAAATTTGAAAATATTACTATTCTTTGCTTCCCTATAATTTGGCATCATTACAGATGTCTTAATGTCTCTAATGACAGGAGAAGCTGGCATATAAAATGTTTCATCGGTGCTGCTGCCAAGCTCCTGCCACCAGATGAAAACTTATAAAAAAATTCCAAGGAGGAAATTAATTCCAACAAAATTATCCTTTCATGGCCTGAAAAAGAGACAAAGCAACAAACATTAACGGCTCTCCTTTTCAGTTGCTTTGCAGACAATTCTGGAATGGATTGGTGGAGATCATAAATCGTTTTGGACAGAGGCAGCAATTTGTTAAAGTGAGCTTTGAGAGCAGGGCCTTGTTTTATGGATTTTCACATCAGGGAGGCAATTCAGTGCACTTTCACAGGAAAATGACAGGGGGCGCTCTCAAACACTATCCTTCAAAGGTGTTTGGAAAAGGTAGGGACAGAGGTAGAATATATTTTCTAAGTATTTGGACTGAGCTAGGCCGATTAATTAAAGCAGATGTGGTAAGGGGGGGAGACCCTGAGCAGGATGGCCTCTATCTTGAAAAAAATGCATAGACACCCCCAGAAATTCCCCAGATTTTCCTATTAAACTGACCTGGCTCCATTGTAACCAATACTCCCACCTTCCATTGACCACCAGCCAATAATTTTATCAACATCTTGTTCATCTATGAATAAATTCTATGAATAAAGAATATGACAAAGCCAAGATGTACTCTGTTGCCTTCCCAACATCATATTTAGTAAAGTGGGGCTTCAGTGCAGTCACCCAGTTTCTTTCCAAGCAGAGAAACAGGCTGAAAATTACTGAATGTGGGAATCTAAGACTCCTTCTTAGTGCCTTGCAGCCTGATGATGAGAAGCTGATATCCCTGCACCAAACACATCCATCCCATTAAACCTAATGGGTGAGATGCAAACATACCCTTTTGTATTGCTAGAACAGTTCCAAAAATTGGTTTACTTTTACTAGGTCATGGTTTATTTGTGAAAGAACATATTTGTTTTTACAATGTTAGACGTTGTTTTGAATTTGCAGTTGACATAATACCAAGAAAGAGGCATGTGTTCATATGTGTATGGGGGGCACTGGGGATGTGGCCTGGAAGCCAGAGGGGGGGACACTCTGAAAAAGTTTGGGAATCACATATTTAGTTGAAGATATCAGGGACTGAATCAGTACCCTAACTCTGGGGCCCATTCCGCACATGCAGAATAATCCGCTTTCAATCTGCTTTCAGTGCTCTTTGAAGCTGTGCATAGTAGCAAAATCCACTTGCAAACCGTTGTGAAACTGGATTGAAAACTCATTATTTTGCGTATGCAGAAGGGGCCTGGGTTCTACCATAGAGCCACAGCTTCAGCTCCAAACCAGAGAGTCTACTTCAGACAATCATGCAATGACAATGTTCTTTCCCAAGTGGAATGATGTCCAGTTTTAGAAAGAAGCCATATACTTCATTGTACCCATATACTTCACCCTATCAGTTCAGCTTGAACCAGCATGACACGACTTTCTTTTTCTTATAAACTGATCTCTCTTGGTGTCCCTCTCTTGGTGTCCTGGTCGGTCTGTTGTAATAGTCAATTTCAGCAGTTTGCTAGCTGCTCTTCCAGTCAAGTCCAGCTTAGGTGAGATGTCTTATCCACACAGTTTACATGCAAAACCTCTCCTTCAGCAATATTGATTTCAGTGGTCTGCATTTCATTGTATTCTCTGCCTTATTCAGCTAAAATATGTCATCATCTTCAGAAATATTCAAGGGTGCTCCTGAGAAGTTTCAAATCATTGTTCCTCATACATAATTGTGGAACCAAATATCATGGTGGCAGTTGTGTTTTTCTGTTCATTTCCAGTGTTTTGTTTATATGGAATTATTTCACAGGTGCCCTCCGAAAGGGTTAAGGTATATAAACAATATAGCTGTTTCTTCTCTGACAGACCAAAGGTATTGATCCACGTGGGCCACTCAGCCAACTAATTATGTTGTCATTTGCTGAATAATAAGCAAACCTTTAATTTTTGTCAGCTATTCAAGTTCACACTTTTAAGAACAAGCATGAAGCACTTATCACAGCCCTCTTTTGTCTGGTGCTCCCAACCATCAGTAACGATCCCATTCTAGATCAATATTCCATAGCAAATGTGTTTGTAGTTAGTGCTTATGACTAAATAAAAGCACTTCCTGTGTCCTATTTTTTTTCAAAAAAAATTGTCCTTAATGTTTGCTGTTGTTGAGTTCTTTCCGGAAATAATTTTGCTCCTGGTTTGAACTAGTGTTCAAGCAAGTGCAACTAATGGCAAGCCATTCATGCTGGATTATTTATAGCTTAGCTGTATTTAATATAGCACCTGTGACCAAAGTTGCTCAATCTCTTTTGTTTGTGATCTATTCCCAGGTCACAGTTGGCATGTTAGAACTGTTAGAAAAGCAGTTAGTATTAGAGTAGTTTGCATGTGTTCCATGGTTCTAAAAAAAGGCCAGCTATGTTTGTGTGTTCTTTGCCAGGGCTTTGCCTGTCTCTCATACCCATCTGCCATTGGCCCCCGGGCAAGAAGAGGTGTGTGATGACCCGACCTGCCCATATAAGGCTGCAGATCCACCTCCTCCAGGTATGTCACTCTCTCGCATTGACAGCTGGACAGCCCAGCCCCCCCATTCTGGGCTGGATGCCAGTGCTGAGCCTGCCCCTCTCCCTGTCCCACACCTGGGCAGCAACGGCAGCCAAGGTAAATCTCAGCCACGCTTTCTTAGGATTCAGCCCCATGGAAGAAAATGGAACTTATGTCTGAGTAGACCTACTTAGGATTGCTGTTGAAATGGTGTTGTGCAGTTTCAGAAGGAGAGAACACACTGCAAACGGTCTGTGTTGAAAAGGTTGGTTTATGAGCCAGTCATCTTCACCCATCACTCTTTTGGTAGAGAAGCAAGATATGCACAAGAACCTGAAGAAACAGCTACCAGGCCAAGGAATGCTGCTTGACATGGCACTTGATGGGCATCAAAGTGACCCAGTGTGGGTTTCATTCATAAGCAGACAAGCAATTTGATCAAGGGAAAGTTTGCAACATTTCTGTTTGTTGTGACACATTCTACATTCTAATACAGCTTACTATGTGGATAATGGGGGAGAATGGTGATCATTTCTTAAATTTGCATTAATGGGGGGAAGAAGAAGAAGAAGAAGAAGAAGAAGAAGAAGAAGAAGAAGAAGAAGAAGAAGAAGAAGAAGAAGAAGAAGAAGAAGAAGAAGAAGAAGAAGAAGAAGAAGAGTTGTGATTTATACCCTGCCTTCCTCTCCTGTAAGGAGACTCAGGCAGCTTGCAAACTCTTTCCCTTCCTCTCCCCAAAACAAACACCTTGTGAGGTAGGTGGGGCTGAGAGAATTCTGAAAAAAACTGTGACTAGTCCAAGGTCATCCAACAGGTTTAATGTGCAGGAGCAAGGAAACAAATTCAGTTCACCAGATTAGAGTCCGTTGCTCATATGGAGGAGTGGGGAATCAAACCCAGTTGTCCAGATTAGAGTCTACTACTCTTAACTACTGTGTCATGTGCTGCAATACACATGATCGTGGATAGCTCTATAATATTGCACGGAAGTTATTTCATCTCTACTTACCTCTCTACTTTCTCTGTTGGTATGAAGGGGAAATATTAGTTGTACCTATCCCTTCATGGATTGCTTTAATGTCTTGTTACTACTACCCGTGTAGACTGATTTTCACGACAACAACAACAACTACTACTACTACTACTACTACTACTATTACTACTACTACTACTACTACTACAAGTATAGACTGATAGCTCAATGCCAGGTTAAAAGAAGCTACTAGCATATATAATCTAAATTACCCATGCTCATTCGCTGAGAACATTGTTCACTTAAGTGGATTTTGCTTTGTCTTTTTAATGGTACCTCAACTGTGAACATCTGCTTATGTGTGAACATGAACAGCTCTTCCACAAAATGAGAAAAAAGAGAAACATGTCTCATAAGTCACTTTACACATAAAATAAAAAATCTGCATTTACCCCTCAGCCTTTTTATCACATGACATACAAGTTCAGAAATAACCAAAGGCAATTTCACCATAAAAAAGCCATCAAATACACCAATACAAAAAGACATACCTCATAAGACCTACAAATATTTAAGTCTTGCAAGATGCATGGAGAATATTTTTGTATTGGGGAAAAGCGCACAGAAGTCAAGCCATTCTGTAAAAGTGAATTCCAGCCACACAACTGCATGGTTTGGGGAAAAATACCTTTCCTATTCAATCTCACCTGCTGCTAACCTTATGGGAAATATGAAGAATCCTTACCAGATGTTAAAAGGTTAAACATTTTATCACACAGAAGAACGTAAGAAAAAAAATACCCTCCCAATTGATCCAAATAAGCATCTGACCTTTCCCATCCTCTTCCTGTGTCATCACCATTGCCTCTACAGATTTCTCTTCTGCTTGGCTATTGTCAACTTTGTATTTCTGTCCCCATACAGTATATTCATTGCATTTGCACCAATGCATTATATCAAGTAGGAAATATATGACCAAACATTCTAATGGCAAAGATTTTGGGAGACAGTTGAAATCAAGATGTGAAAAATCAGTCCCATTTGCCCTTTTGGGAATTCTGACTTCTGGGATTTACAGGCCATAGTCTTAAAAACTGCTCTCTGTTTTATCTGTTGAACAATCTTTCCCAACACCACTTTCTCCTTGGCCTTTCTTTTGACAGCTTCCTGCCTTTCTCTCAAGCATCTAACACCCTTACATTCTTCCTTTAACGACTGCCCCCCCCCCAATTTCACCTTGCTTTTGGTCTCTTTTCTCTTTGTTTCTGTATCTCCTAGGCTGCTTCCCAAATGAGCATCTGAATTAAAGTGTACACCCATTAGCATCCCAGTGCATGTTGTGCTCAAATTCCAGCATAGCTCTGGACAAGGCTCAATATGCTCCAGAGGAAGAAAACAGGTGCGACACTTAGGGGAACTGGGTCTCCTGTTATAGCAGAACATAATCCCTACTGGCCCTCTGCATTCCCAGCATTGCCTCCTGTATCAGGGGGGGAAATCTGGGTGAAAAATAGAGTTGGGGGTGGTGTTTGCTAGACCATTAATGGTGATGTGTGATGTGTTACTTCACATGTGATGTGTTACTTCACATGTGGTTTCCCTTCCATAAGTTTGGATGTTTGCAAACATTCTTTGACATCTTCACAGCTCACGTACTGACTATGGTGAAGTCTCATCTATGCAGGCAGGCAACAGACAGTTGTTTTCAGCCTACATGCAATACACAACACTTATAGTCATTTTAGTTCCTATTAATACAAACAGAGTTGACAAGCCTTTTCCATCCCTGTTTGCATTAGGCACGCACATATTTGCACAGCGGGACTTCCACCGTGCCTGTTCCGGTATCAAAGTGAAGTTTAATAATGAGCACTGCAAACGTATCAACAGCCCCCCAGTAAACAAAGCAGAAGGCGCAAGTTTACAGATGGCATAAAAGCCAGAAGAGCTGCAGGCCTCAAGCAATCCTTTGAGGTTTTTGCAGGCCATTGTGATGGATGCATCTGCCAGCCCAGAGGCAGGACAAGCACAGGAGCTATGACCCTCAGTACATCGAGATGCTGTTTGCCGTGCCAGATTTAGAGAATCTTAACAACTTTGGGCGGCACAGTTCCTATTCAATTATTTCCCTGCAAAATAAAGTATATCATTGCACACTGGGAACGGCTTTATCCTCGAGGTTTTTCATTTCCCTCAAGTCACTAGTAAAACTGAAAAATCACAGCCGCCTCAGACACATAATTTCTGATGGCTTTGCTCTGCTAGGTGCATAATAGAGTCAGTCATCATTACTTCCAAAGGAAACTGAAATGTCCTCACAGAACATCTTCCTGACCTGGCATAGAAGTGGCTAATGAACCTTCTTTGGCTGTGCTCAGGAACACTTGGTAGGTTTGGGCTGATGACCGCCATCTTGATGGGAACCCGCTGCAATTGTCGCACCCTTGGTCTTTCAGACTTACTGCTTCTGAGGTATTATTTCTACATTGACTAGCTGCCAAAGAAATGCTAAATACCGACTCTGGAAACCTTGACTACAGTCTATGTTTTCCATGCTATTTAATATCTACATAAAATCATTGGATTAAGTCAGCCAAGGATTTGGAGGGCAATATCATCCCTTTGCAAATGACCATCAACTGGAATTCTCCTTTTCATTAGAGTCAGGTGAGCAAGAAGGGCAACTGCTCTGCTATTCAAATTTCAATTTGCTCCCCACTTTTAAGCAGCACCCTAAAAATTCTTCAAATAATGTTTGGCTTTTTACTGAAAGTTCAACATTGTTCTAAATTTCATGGTGTATATTTTAGACATGTCCATTCTTGTACTGCTTTTTCACAACTGTCCCTGTTCCCTTCCCACATTATCCATTGAACCAATCTTGTGAGTATGTGCGTAAGGCACTGTAAAGTTGCAGCCAATCTATGGTGATCCAGTAGGACTTTCAAGGCAAGGGACTAACAGGTTATTCACCATTGTCTTCCTCTGCATAATAACCCTAGTCTTCCTTGGTGGTTTCTCATCCAAGTACTGGTCAGGGCCAACCCTGCTTGGCTTCTGACTTCTGATGAGATCAGGCTAGTCTAGGCCTTCTAGATGAG
Organism: Sphaerodactylus townsendi; assembly: GCF_021028975.2. Taxonomy (NCBI): domain Eukaryota; kingdom Metazoa; phylum Chordata; class Lepidosauria; order Squamata; family Sphaerodactylidae; genus Sphaerodactylus; species Sphaerodactylus townsendi. The sequence goes on along the minus strand of NC_059437.1, from coordinate 16,005,759 downwards.
AGCCATCCACCCTCCTGACCAAAACATATTTATCTAAGGGTAGAAAATTTTAATGTTCTGGTTGTCTCAATATTGCTTTGGTGAGTGGAGGGAACATGCATAGTTTGTTTCTTCATTAGTCTATTCGTGCCTACTTGCCCATCTTATTCCCGAAGCTGACCACATTCTATTAACAGGATGTTCCAGATCAGATTCCAATTACTTTGTGTTCTTGAACTCACATTGGGGAAGTGTAGTTCAGGTGTGAATTTGTGAAAATTCCACGTTAGGCTTTAGCATAGAGTTTTTGCAAAGTCTAGAGTGCTTCCTGATGTCATGAAATCCCTTTTGGTTCCATATGACCTTCAGAAATATCAAAACCCTATTCTGATTGCAAGTTCATGAAACTCTGGCCCATGATTTATCCATTATGGCATTTAGATCACTGTGGAGGACAAGAGGAGCCTTTGGGGTGGTGTCCCCTGAAACTTAATGGTTTTCTCCCCCTTGAAGTAAAGTCAGGTTGGTAGGGGGAGTTTAGGAGGGGAATAGTTTTAATTACTCTTCTCCTTAATTTTACTTGATAACTGGAGATCTGATATGACACTATGGCACTATGGGTTTGGCTTTTTCCTTTGTTGATTTAATTGTTTTTAATTAATAGCTTTGCAGTGTTTTGTTGCACTGTGATCTGCTATGAGAGCTGTTATGGCTAAAAAGTGGCATTCTGATATTGCAAATAAACAACAAATGGTACAAAGGAGGAAGCTTGTGCACTGGTTCTCTCCCTTCCCCTAAAAATATAACCATTATTCATAGATTTGCCAGCTTGAGGTTGGAAAATACCTGAAGATGTTGGGGTGGAGCCTGAAGAAGGTGGGGTTTGGTGAGGGGAAGGACTTCAGTGAGATATAATGCCATAGACTCCACCTTCCAAAGCAGCCATTTCCACCCCCCAGTGAACTTATCTTTGTTGCCTGAAGATCAGTTGTAATGGCGGGAGATCTCCAGCCACCACCTGGAGGATGGCAACTCAAACTTTTCAAGACTGCCTCCCATTTCAAATGTTTAAACACTAAATTATCAGCTGTTGTAGTATAGGGCATTTTAATAGGCTGGCTTATTAACAAGGTAGCTTCATTCATCAGACGTCTGAAAACCAGACCACAATAGTCGTGGTGATTTTTCAAAGCCCCTTTTCTTGTGTGAACAAATAGCTAAGCGGTCTCTCACTTCCCAGGGGGTATACAGTCAGGGCAAAGTAGAACAAGGCAATTAACAGCAAGATGAAAGCCGCAGAAAAGAGACAGAGGCTTTTTAAAAATGAGCCAGGCTACGCTGAAGTCTCTCTGGCTGGTTTTGTGTTTTCCCAGGGTTGACGCATTCACTATATACTCCAGCTCGCTCGTCTCATCTAACTCCCGACTTTGTTTCTTCAGGCCTCCAATTCAGAATACAGATAAAGGAACACATGACATAATGTTCCTCAATGCAGAATCTTCCTCCTGTGCACAAAATCATTATACCTGAAGTCTTTTTCTATAGGTTTATCCCTAATGCTTTAGGTTTCTTTTCAGAGGGAATGCAGTTTATGGAAGACTATTTAATCTTCTGAGATCCACCAGCAACCTGATATTGTACAGTCTAGGCACAGGTGAATCACCTCAGCAAAAGTTCAGTCTAACAGAAAATGTTTTATTTAAGCACAGTGCCTGAATTCCTGGCAGTTTCCTAATGAGGACAGAAGGGGAAAAAAATATTTCTATCATATTGTAGATTGAGTTCCACTGGTCAAAGAACCTTCACTTTTTATGAGTTCAGCAGCAAGATGCATTGACTCTGCCCATAGGGCCTGGTGAAGTATTCTGGACCATAGATCGGTAGCAAAACACTTCTCAACATGAGAAAATTCAATCTGTGGAATCTTTTTTCAGGTTGTAAGTACTGAGGACCAAGAAAACTTTCCATCTGAGACCATGCATAGCTTCTGCTATATTCTGTCTCACCCAAAGAAAAAAAAGTCACTTGGGTGCTGTGTGGTTTCCGGGCTGTATGGCCGTGTTCTAGCAGCATTCTCTCCTGGCGTTTCGCCTGCATCTGTGGCTGGCATCTTCAAAGGATCTTTGAAGATGCCAGCCACAGATGCAGGCGAAACGTCAGGAGAGAATGCTGCTAGAACACGGCCATACAGCCTGGAAACCACACAGCACCCAAGTGATTCCGGCCGTGAAAGCCTTCGACAATACAAAAAAAAGTCACTTCATTCGCCACATGCTGGATCTTTGTTTTAGAATGCTGCATTTGGGTCCTAGCACCTAGGTGTCAGACTCTCGAACGTGGAAATAACAGAGACCATAGGAAAGTCCAAAAGCAGTTTATTCCAGGTGATACGAAGAGTAACAATGTAAAACAGGATCTGAGCTAAAGAGCTCAGATCCAGGACCTATATCCCTTAACACCCTTTCCCGTTTCGCCCCACACCAAATGTCCACTACAGATTCTAATACAATGACACTACAAAGCTTCAAAGAACCTGGGAAGCTTTCACACCTCCTTGAAGATGGGCTGGCGCCAGGAGATTGCTAGGAAAGGAAGAGGGAAACAGGGAAACATTTGCAAATCTCACACAGCAAGACATCAAGGTACTGACAGGCATGGTCCTGACACTAGGCACCTGGACCCAAATGGAGAATTCTAAAACAAAGATGGTCCAGGATGTGGTGAATAAAGTTTTTTTTTCTCTTTTGGTGAGACAAAGGATAGTTGGTGTAGGATATTGATCTAGAGGGACTCATGTGAGTTAAAGTAACAATCTTAATCGAAATCTTAGCTATCATATTGCCAATTTTTGTTGGTTTACTGGAGCACATGAGAGAATTTCAGAAGAAAATTAGCTTGTGTTTCATAGATTGCAGCAAAGCTTTTGACTGTGTGGATCATGAAAAGCGATGGCTGGTTTTAAAGGAAATGAGTGTGCCCCAGCATCTGATTGTTTTGATGTGCAACCTGTACTATGGACAAGAGGCTACTGTTCTGATCAAATATGGATGCTCCTGTTTTGACAGAATATAGAGAAACAACTGACAAAGGTGTTAAATGAGGGTGTATTTTGTCTCATCTCTTCTATCTGTATGCAGAACATATCATAAAGAAAGCTAGATTAGATTTAGATGAAGGTGGAGTGAAAATTGAGGGGAGGAACATTAACCATTTGAGATGTGCCTATGATGCTGAAAACAGAAGACATGAAACGCCTGCCACTGAAAGTTAACAGAGGAAATGCCAAAGCTGAACACCAAAAAAAACACCAAGTGCAGCTTAACACCAAGAAAATAAAAGGAATGACTAATGGAGTGTCATAATATACAAAATAAAGGTTCACTAGTTCATCTTCTAGGCAGCAAAAGGTTTAGCCAGCAACAGGGGCCAGGAGCCGGGAAGTCTGGAGGCAACCAGCTACAGTTGACCTTTAATGTGACTGGTGCATTCAACTGTGACTCTGATCCAATGGGAGACTGTTGCCGGGAAAAGTACCTAGCTTGAATGTGTAAAGCTATGCATTGTATATATGTAGTATTCCCTTCTCTTCTAGTCTGTTCTAGCTTAGTGTTATAGTATTGCTGAAGTGTTCTGTATAGCCTTGTAGTCTTATCTAGTATAGTCTTGTGTAATCTTGCAACTGCTAAGTAAAGCCTTCCTGATTGGAAAGAACATCTTACCTGGACAGTTTTCTTTTCCTAAAGTAATAGGAGGCTGCAGTGTGCAGGAAGACTACTAGACCTTCTTCTCTACTCTAAGTAGCTCTGCTTTAAGTCTGCTGATATGGAGAACTACTCAGCTTTAGGGTGGACAATGAGAAATTGAAATTGTTGAAGGTTTTCTATTTCTTGGCTCCATCATCAACCAAAAGAGACTGCAGCCAAGAAATCAGAAGGAGATTGAGACTAGAAAGGGCAGCCATTAAGGAGGTAGAGAATATTCTTAAGTGTAAGGATGTGCTACTGGCAACCAAGATCAAGTTTATTCATGACATAGTATTCCCTATTGCTGTAGATAGATGTGAAAGCTGGACAATGAAGAAAGCTGACAGAAAGAGAACAGATTACTTTGAAATGTGGTGTTGGGAGAGAGTGTTACAGATACTGTGGACTGTCCCCACTTGCCAAAAAACAACGAGTTCTAGATCAAATCCTGTCCCATTTTAGAAGCTAAAATGACAAAACTGAGGCCATTGTACTTTGGTTACATAATGAGAAGACAAGAATTATTGGAAAAGCCAATAATGCTAGGCATGGTTGAAGGCAGTGGAAAAAGAGGAAGACCCAATATGAGATGGATTAACTCTATATTGGAACCCATGCCCCTCAGTTTGCAAGACCTGAGCAAGGTTATGAATGAAAGGACATTTCGGAGGACGCTGACTTAAAGTAACCATGAGTCCAAAGTGACTTGATGGCAATTTACACATACAACAATTCTAAAGTGGGATAAATGCACTCAGGGAGCTGACTAACCTTCAGGCTGGGATATATCTAAGACACCCGAGTTTAAGGGCCCCTACTGCTCTCGGGTGCTAGCGCAGGACTGTAACAGCTGCCTGTCAGAGCAATTGAGGGTTAGGGCCTCTGCCCCAGCATGGTTGTGGGCAGTTCTGGAATTAATCAGCTCTCCAAACCCTTTTATACTGGGAATGTCCACTGTCAGAGACACAAAGTTACACTACCAACAACAAAAAAAAAATGGTGTGCTCCATAGGCACCAATTGTACTAAAAATCAAGTGTTCCCTCAGCCACAGCCAAGTCAATAAAAGTTGGGGCAGCTTACAGTGCCTACATTGAGCAAAACCAACCACCTCTCTCTCCCGTGGTGGCCAAGCCCTTCCCCAGCACTCAACTATGGTCTCCCAGCCCTAAAAAATCCCCAGCTAGGACAGTTCACAACTCGTGAGGGAGGATGCATGGCACGGGACTAATGTCTCTCAGCTCTCTGCCATGTGGACCTAGAGCAATCAATGAGGCACTTGTTTTTGACTGTTTGATCCAAAGATAAACATAAGTCTTGAACTTGTCCTCTTGCTTGTGGCTGGGAGCTGCTGTGGCCATGTCATTTCTCACATCCAAGCCTAGATGCACTGTGGTCAGGAGGGGGCGCATGAGCCAGAATCTCATGTCACCATGGCCCCCATGCATAAGGGGATTGGTGCATTGAAACTGGACCAGGGAAAGATGCCAAGAAAGGGGGTTAAGTTTTCAACTCCACATTGGACTGGAAGCTCATTCCTTTGGCAGGCTCCTCCTCCCAGACAGGGCAGTTTGTTGGGAGACTGTCTGGAGCCCCACTGTTTCCTGGAGTAGACCGCTCCACAACCTTGAACCCATTCTTTTGCAAGAACAAAGCCCTGTTGAGCAGCTGCCATGGTAGATGGATCATTAGTAATCACTGTGCACTTCAGCACAGGACAGGTGAGCATGGTTAGAAAGGTGACAGAGTATGCTGGTGGGCTGGGCTGCATAGAGTTCTGCCCTATGGCTCCTGGACTGGAGTCCCTGGTGGGTCATGATAGACAAGGCTGTGCCCAACAAGGCACTCCTGGCTCAACGACACACATATTTCTGCATTGTTTTCCTGCAGGTGAGAATTCAACAGAAAGAACTCAAGGCATGGCTAGTGCCACTCAGTCCCACACACACACTCTGTCCATCATGGACCAACTGTCACAACACAACAGCTGGATGGGACACTATGTCCTGGTTGCCAGTGACAATGACATGGTTACAGCCTCAAAAACCCAGCTAGAAGCTCTGTTTCCTGCCAGCCGCTCATTAATCAAACTCTTTAGGGAGTGGCCCAGCGGCCCCACAGTTTCACAACTGGCTGGCTGCCACAACATCAGCAGCCTTTAGGATTTCACCATCCACGTATCTTCCGGGTTGTATGTACAATCCAAGGAGAGAAAATTGTCAGTAACTGGACATAGAAGTCCTATTTGTAAAAAAAAATAACATTTTCTCATCAAAATATAAGTGTCCCTGTGCTGGATTACACCAGCGGTACATCTAGTTGCATATCCTATTTTCACACAGTTGCCAAACAAATGCTGCCAGAATGCTTATAAGCAAGGTGCCTCTATTGTTGTCCCCCAGCATTGATATTCAGAGAATTACTTCCATTTAGTGACAGTGGTCAGTAACTAATAGTGATTGATGAACCTGCAGTGGAACGATGTCATATATTTTATCTATTTAGTTCATTTATACCAGGCCTTTCTCCACAATGGGCCCCAAAGTGGTTTACAGTTGTTTCCCTCCATTTTGTCCTCACAAAAACCCGGTAAGGCTGAGAATGAGTAACTGGTCCAAGGTCACTCAGCCAGCTTCCATGGCAGTGGGGATTCAAGCTTGGGTAAATAAGCTGGTGGCCAGCAGTGCCTGTGTGTTCTTTTCATTTATTTAAAGTATTTTTAGACTGCCTTTCACCGCTACATGGACTTTTCTACCATAGTCATTTGTAACAGCCCACAAAGTGCCTCCATTTGTATCAGTCACCGGACAGGAGAAGAAAAGAGAATAATTTAACTCTTCCCTCTGATGCTTCCCTACCCAGCAAAAGCTGCTTTTTACAACCATCAGGGCTTCAGATCTGTCATACAAACATGATTCCGGAATCCTGTTGAGCTAAAAATCAGCTTGGGGGTATGTCAAGGGGAAAGTATTTGGCAAGAGAAGGATTACTTCCTCCTTCCCATTCTTTGTCTGATACAAATTGTCCTTTCTCAAGGGAGCTTTTCAACAGGGGAGTCAAGCTTTGGTTAAATAAATGCAGCTATAAGGTAAGATGATGTTTGTCCTCTCAGAATCCCATTGCATGATTCCTCTTTTTAAGTTAAGAACATAAGAACATAAGAACAAGCCAGCTGGATCAGACCAAAGTCCATCTAGTCCAGCTCTCTGCTACTCGCAGTGGCCCACCAGGTGCCTTTGGGAGCTCACATGTAGGATGTGAACGCAATGGCCTTCTGCGGCTGTTGCTCCCGATCACCTGGTCTGCTAAGGCATTTGCAATCTCAGATCAAGGAGGATCAAGATTGGTAGCCATAAATCGACTTCTCCTCCATAAATCTGTCCAAGCCCCTTTTAAAGCTATCCAGGTTAGTGGCCATCACCACCTCCTGTGGCAGCATATTCCAAACACCAATCACACGTTGCGTGAAGAAGTGTTTCCTTTTATTAGTTCTAATTCTTCCCCCCAGCATTTTCAATGAATGCCCCCTGGTTCTAGTATTGTGAGAAAGAGAGAAAAATTTCTCTCTGTCAACATTTTCTACCCCATGCATAATTTTGTAGACTTCAATCATATCCCCCCTCAGCCGCCTCCTCTCCAAACTAAACAGTCCCAAACGCTGCAGCCTCTCCTCATAGGGAAGGTGCTCCAGTCCCTCAATCATCCTTGTTGCCCTTCTCTGCACTTTTTCTATCTCCTCAATATCCTTTTTGAGATGCGGCGACCAGAACTGGACACAGTACTCCAAGTGCGGTCGGACCACTGCTTTATATAAGGGCATGACAATCTTTGCAGTTTTATTATCAATTCCTTTTTTAATGATCCCAGCATAGAGTTTGCCTTTTTCACAGCTGCCATGCATTGAGTTGACATTCCCATGGAACTATCAACTAAGACGCCTAAATCCCTTTCCTGGTCTGTGAGTGATAGCACTGACCCTGTAGCGTGTATGTGAAGTTTGGATTTTTTGCCCCAATGTGCATCACTTTACATTTTGCTACATTGAACTGCATTTGCCATTTCTGGGCCCACTCACCTAATTTATCAAGGTCCGCTTGGAGCTCTTCGCAATCCTTTGTGGTTCTCACCACCCTGCATAATTTGGTATCATCTGCAAACTTGGCCACCACGCTACCCACCCCTACTTCCAGGTCATTTATGAATAGGTTAAAGAGCACTGGTCCCAAAACGGATCCTTGGGGGACACCACTCCCTACATCTCTCCATTGTGAGAACTTCCCATTTATACCCACCCTTTGTTTCCTGTTCCTCAACCAGTTTTTAATCCATAGGAGGACTTCCCCTCTTATTCCTTCATTGCTGAGTTTTCTCAACAGTCTCTGGTGAGGAACTTTGTCAAAAGCCTTTTGGAAATCCAAGTAGACAATGTCCACTGGTTCCCCCTTATCCACATGTCTGTTTACACCCTCAAAGAACTCTAGTAAGTTTGTAAGACAGGATTTGCCTCTGCAAAGCCATGCTGACTCTTTCTCAGCAGGTCTTGCTTTTCTACATGTTTATAATTTTATCTTTAATGATAGATTCTACTAATTTACCAGGAACAGATGTCAAACTGACTGGCCTGTAATTTCCCGGGTCCCCCCTAGATCCTTTCTTAAAGATTGGTGTGACATTGGCCATCTTCCAGTCTTCAGGGATGGAGCCTGATTTCAGGGATAAGTTGCATATTAAAGTGAGAAGATCAGCAATTTCATGCTTGAGCTCTTTAAGAACTCTTGGGTGAATGCAATCTGGGCCAGGGGATTTGGTAACATTTAGTTTATCAATGGCTGCCAGAACTTCTTCCTTGTCTACCACTATCTTCGCTAGTTCCTCGGATTCGCCTCCTAAGAAGCTTGGTTCAGGTGCAGGAATGTTCCTCACCTCCTCTTGGGTGAAGACAGATGCAAAGAATTCATTCAGCTTCTCTGCAATCTCCCTGCCATCTTTTAGCACACCCTTTGTTCCTTTGTCATCTAATGGGCCTACCGCTTCCCTTGCTGGCTTCCTGCTTTTGATGTACTTGAAGAACTGTTTGTTGCTGGTCTTGATGTTCGCAGCCATGCGTTCCTCATAATCCTTTTTTTGCCTCCCTTACAGCTAACTTGCTTCTCTTTGCCACCATTTGTGTTCCCTCTCATATTCTTCATCAGCCAAACTGGACTTCCATTTTCTAAAAGACATTTTCTTTTTTCTGATAATTTCCTCAACCTCTCTTGTTAACCATGGTGGCTTTCTTTTGGACTGGGTGCTGCCTTTTCTAACCTGTGGAACACATTCCAGCTGAGCTTTTATTACTGTGTTTTTAAATAACCTCCAAGCATCCTGGACAGTTTTGACTCTCTTGATTTTCCCTTTCAGCTTCCTGCGCACTATCCCCCTCATCTTTGAGAAATTTCCCTTTCTGAAGGCGAATGTAACTACATTAGTAGTTGCCACTTGTTCGCATGCTGAGATACTGAATCTGACAGCATTGTGGTTGCTGTTCCCTATCGGCTCAACAACACTGACTTCCTGCACCAGGTCCTGGGTCCCACATAGAATTAGATCTAGGATCACCTCTCCCCTGGTTGGTTCCACAACCATCTGCTCTAAGCCACAGTCATTTAGCATATCCAGGAATGCTCTCTCCTTACTATGACCTGAACAGGTTATCACTCACTTCTTTAGTTTTGAATATTTCTTATTGAGAGCAGCAGTGGCATAGTGGTTAAGAGCAGGTGCACTCTAATCTGGAGGAATCGGATTTGATTCCCCGCTCTGCCACTTGAGCTGTGAAGGCTTATCTGGGGAATTCAGATTAGCCTATGCACTCCAGCACATGTCAGCTGGGTGACCTTGGGCTAGTCACCATTCTTCTGAGCTCTCTCAGCCCCACCTACCTCACAGGGTGTTTGTTAGGTGGGGGGAGGAGTTTGTTAGCCCCTTTGAGTCTCATTACAGGAAAGAAAGGGGGGATATAAATCCAACTCTTCTTCTTTTTATAATGCAGTGGTGGCGAACCTATGGCACTCCAGATGTTCATGAACTACAACTCCCATCAGCTCCTGCCAGCATGGTCAATTGGCCATGCTGGCAGGGGATGATGGGAATTGTAGTCCATGAACATCTGGAGTGCCATAGGTTTGCCACCACGGAACTAGGGCATTATCAGGAACTGCAGAAATCTTTTTTTTTTTCAGAAAAGCAACTGCAAACTGGAATTATTTGCCTTCTTTCTTTTTCAGGATGTTTAGGCTCTTTCCAGTAATTCCTCTTTCATTTCTCTTTTCACTTCCATACTTATGCCACTGCACCCAAGGTCTCTTCATCTGACACACTCTTTTGAAAAATGCGGATCCTTTGTTGTCTGTCCCAAAATCCTCTTGTTCTGTGGCATGCTGCCCAAATTCACTGGAGAGGTTGTGTGCATTGGTGTGCAGCCACACACATTCAACATTACTTCAAGAAGGGAAAAAGTAAACATTTGCCCAGAGTTCTGGAAGGGGAAAGTTCAAGTGCCCGGAACTCGTGCATAGAATATGTTTAAAGAAAGGGAAAGGAAAGGTGATCTGAATTTCAGTGTAGTAAAAATACAAGGGATTGTAGCAAGACAGAAAACAGGGAACCTTAGGTCATCTTTGTGCTGCCCCATCCAATTGCCCATCAGGAAATCGTTTCATAGTTGCTCTCCCTATGGAGGTTTGGAGTTCTTGGTCTCACTTAGAATTGCTGATGTCTCTAGATAAATGGTGAGAAATCTAGGGGGTGGGTACAGGAGGCAGCAATCAGGCACTTCTGACATGATGCGGAAGTGCTGGCATTGTTCGAGGGGGTGCTCTAGCACTTGTCCTCAAAACTCTATGATTTTTTGAGAATTTTAGGGAGAATGATAGAATGTCCCTGATGTGATGCTGGTGCTTTTATTTTGCATTAGAAGTGATATCATCGTGCACACATGGACTACTTCCACCTCCTTTGGCCTGCCTTCTGCCCACCAACCAAGTGCTGGTGAGCAGTGGTTGGATTTGGTGGGTGATTGGGAACTCTAGTCCCACGTTCTCGTTTGGGATGTACCTTAAGAGCTGTAGTGCCTTCACTGCTACCATGTCCCCTGGCCACAGACATAGTAGGGGCCCCTTTTCCTCCTTCTCCAGCTTCTGCATGAGGAGATGGCCTGTTGTGTCTTCTTCAGCTTCTTCCCAGCCCATTTTGAAGCAACTGCTGCAAGCCACACATGCTCCCTGCACTCTTCTGAACCCTTGTGAGATCTCTTGCAAGATGGCAGCAGTCATGTGGTGGTTGATTCTGGCTTAGGACATTCCTGGATATTTGGAGGCAGTGCCTGGAGAAGGTGGAATTTGGAAGAGGAGGGAGTTCTGCAGGGGTGCACTGCCACAGAGCCTGTCTATCTTCCAAAGCTACTCTTTCCTCCTGGATAGACTCTCTGTGGTCTAGAGCACAGGTGACAAACTCACACCCCTCCAGATGTTATGGACTACAATTCCCATCATCCCCTGCCAGCATCATGCTGGTGGGGGATGATGGGAACGGTAGTCCATAACATCTGGAAGGCAGCAAGTTTGACACCTATGATCTAGAGATACTTGTAACTCCAGAAGAACTCCAAGCCATATCAAGGCTATCCTTCGACTGCTAGCTGTTGTGGTTGGGTATCACAGATTAATGTCATTGGTTATGTCTGCCACCAAGCTGCCACCAGCTGGGAGCAGGGAAACATCAATTCCAAGACAATTCCTTGTCAGGTGGGAGCCTGGCATCTTGGAAGACAGTCTGCAGCTGGGAGGGGGAGCAAGGAGTCTGAGCAGAAAGTTACTTTCTTTTTCACATAGCTGAACAGGTAGGAGTGCCTGGGCCAGATGGCTGCTTATCTCATCCTCTGGCCTTGGAGAGCTGTCTCACCATTTCACTGTCTTTGCTTTGTAGTTGGGTAGCAAGGGAAGAAGGGAGGGGGATGATGAGTCCTTTGGGTTGATGTAAGGGGGGTTGGGAAAAAACAATTTAGAATTGGCTTTTCGTTTGCTGGCTACTGATACTTTCCCATAAAGCCTTTTGAACCGATGGTTTCAGAGTTTTATTTGGTCTTAAATCCAGGGCTTGACATTCCTTTCCCATCTTTCTTCTCTCCTGTTCAAATTCAGTAATCTGGAGAATGAGGGTTGAGTCCCCACTCCTCCACCTGAAGCCTGCTGGGTTACCTTGGGCTAGTCACAGCTCTTTCAAAACCCTCTCAGCCCTACTTACCTTGCAAGGTGTCTGTTGTGGGGTGAGGAAAGGAAGGAGTTTGTAAGCCACTTTGACACTCCTTATGATTGAGAGAAGCAGGGTAGAAATCCAAACTCCTCTTCTACTAACACAGCTTGCCCTTTCTAGTATGTACAATCATTCTTCCACAGCCACTACCCTTCTGAAACTATGGGCTTTCTCTGGCATGTTTTGAAATAAGAGCCCACTCTTTAAATAATGTCCTGCTTGGGAGGTTCCCTACCCCACTGACACAGGCATCATCAATGACCTATAATATAGCAGAAAGGAGACCCTGTCTATCTCTGGGCCTACTGGACTCTATGATCCAACAGTGATTCTACTTTGGGACTATAACTTCGATGCTGACTGTTCATTCCCACCTGTTGTTTTTTTCTTGAACTACAGCACGGTACATACACACACAGAGACACACATATTTACAAAAATATCATGAGACTCCCAGGCTTTCTCCTCCAAACGAAACGCAGCCTGCCTGATCCATGAGGTGTTTCTATTCCCACCGAAGACAAATCAGATTAATCAGGAAGTTAAAGCACCTGCATTTTTTAAGAGCGGAACCTTAATTAGATTCAAACTGCTTCTCACCTGTGAAGATCTGTACGCTCCAATCTGCGAGCATTTGCAAACGTTGACACATTTTTTCTCTCTGCTTATTTGCACATCAGTGGGTACCAAGTTTCAGTCCCCACAAGAGTGTTTGCAACCCCTTCCCTTACCCCCCTTCCAAAAATGCAAATATTCATTTTAATATATTTTTGAAATGCTGGAAATTAAGGGAGGGGGCTGTATCTGGAATCTTAAAAAAAAAAGAAAATTGAACTGAGTAATGCTGAATGCAGCCTCAATTCATGTCAGCATTTCTGTTGAAAAACAAGCTTATACCTTCCAGTATATCACAGCTGAAACTGGGGATAGTTCTAGATACTTGTAACATCTTGGCCTTTTGCACATGTTATCTTGAACACACATAGAATCCAAACACACTGTACACTTGAATGTTCTTTGCATGTTCGTCAAGTAATTTTCATGTGTTCAGTACATTTACTGTCGAACCTGCAATGGGAACCCCGCATTTATCCAGCTACTGGTCCTCAGTTTCATTGGTAAAGTGAATGTATGTTGGATGCTTCTTACAGAAACATTTGCACACATACAGGCAGGATGTACGTGCACTGAGTGCAACATGTAAACAAGGTTCTTGCTATTCATACACTGAAGATCACTGAGTAATGTGACCTTCCCTGCTTATGGCTGAATCCTCTTGTTCACTTGCAACAGGACTGCAGTCACTTACTCTGTTTCTGAAGCAGGTGCATTGGAAAAGTGAATAAACACAAGGAGCTGTAATATAGTTTTAAATTTTGCACTAGATGTAATGGTTGGCCCAGGCTAGCCTGACCTTGTCATATATCAGAGGCTAAGAAGGGTTAGTGTTTGGTTGGGAGACCATAAGTCCAAGTTGTTATACAGAGAGAAGCAAACAAAGGCAAACTACTTCTGATCCATCTCTTGCCTTAAAAACCCAATGGGGTCTCCAAAGGTCAGCGGTGACTTGATATCACTTTCCACCACCACTAATGCAGCCAGAGCTCCTACAGTCATTTTCTGGAAGACAACCTGCTGAATACTACAGAAGAGGGAAAGGAAATTCAGAGCCTCCACTATAAGGCATCAGAGGGAGATAGCAGAGGCAGGCCTGGATCTGCTGCCTCAGACTGGGCCAGGCATGTTGCTAGTGCATGGAAGGTAGGGATTAGTACCACCCAGGGAGGTCAGTGTATCTGCATGGTATGGAAATAACAGCCCCAGATCCATGACTCTGACTGCTTTCTGATACCTTCAGTAATGGTAGAAGTTTGCCATTCTCCTATTTGACATTGTTCAGCTGTGGAAAGTTTCAGTCTATCAGTGGATTGCAACCAAACCATTCCTAGATGCTTGCTCTTATGATAAAACAGAACCAGGAGAATAAGTTCAGCAACATTTATTCTTTTCAAGGGTGACCGTGGCTATCAGGAAGAAAACTGTTCACATTTACCTCCGTGTGTTTATCTCATTGCCATCTTGCCAACTACCCTGGCGACGAAGGCAGACATCCATCACCCGCCTCCCCTATGATAATCCCATTCTGGGAACAGGGAACCATCCTAGTGGCCAAAGGAAGAAACAAAGGAAAAGGTTCTGAGGTTTCTGGAAATGACTGTGTGCATCATGATGCTAACAACTCACTGGACAAACGTATTGAGATAGATTGACTCCACCTGCCCCCGCTTCCTTTATTAGGGATCTTCTTTTGGAACATTGAGGACTGGAAGAGCAAGGCTAATGACTTTGATTTCATCGATCATATCAACAGTTTTGACATAATTATTTTCCAGGAGACTTGGGCCCAAACACAAATTTTTATTGAGGGCTATAAATCTCATTTTTACCAGCATATAAATCCAGTTTGAAGGGTCATTGCCAAGCTGGTCTATCCTTTTTTTATATCTTCTCGATTAGATGCTCATTTAACTATTCTACCAACACATAATTATTTGGCACTTGTGTTTTTACTTAATTGTGATCAGCATGCCCTAATTATTGTAAATGTATATTTGTCTCCCTGTCCTGATCGTGTTACAGTAATATCACATTAGTTGCATTTAACAGAATTTTTTGAGATGTTGGAACAAAAATTCCCCTTTTTGGAAGTAATCTTAGCTTGAGATTTTAATGCCAAGGTTGGTAGCGATGAGCTTGTACTTGCTCCCACTCTAATGTGCATCAACAGTCACTGCCCTAGACTTGGTTCTGTCCAAGTCCCAATATTATTCTATGCCAATGATGCAGTCCTATCTTGATGAAGGGCACTTCTGAAGCATCTACTTACTGATTGTCATGATTTCTATATATAGAAGAGCCTCATTCTAAATTATATGAAATCAAAAATCCTGATCTCCTCAAGGACTTAGAAACCAACTAGATGGGAGTTAAATGGCAATATCCTAGGACAGGCCAAATCCTTCAAATACTTAGGTCTCCATTTTCATTATAAAACAGGCTGGTTTACACATAGGAAACTAGTTACTAACACAGCAAAGAATAAGAT
Source organism: Sphaerodactylus townsendi (assembly GCF_021028975.2). Classification (NCBI taxonomy): domain Eukaryota; kingdom Metazoa; phylum Chordata; class Lepidosauria; order Squamata; family Sphaerodactylidae; genus Sphaerodactylus; species Sphaerodactylus townsendi. The sequence continues at coordinate 15,990,640 of NC_059437.1, read as the reverse complement.
CTTGGGCATCTCTCTTTTTTGTACACTAGTGGCTCACAATATGTTCCTGCTGCACTTAAAGTTTTCAACACAAAAGTATGCCAGAAATTACCTTATGGGATACCAATTTGGATAGGTTCTTTTGATCACTCTGTAGAAGGCATCCAATCCTGCTCCCTCTATAAAAATTCTTGGTTTGCCTCATTGACCGCTTCATGCCGGTGGAGCTTCGGGACCGCTTGCACGGTAACATGCAAGTGGCCCTGAAGCTGCTGCGATACGCAGAGGTGGCTCCACATGGAGCCGTCCATGGGTCATCCCGTTTACTTACGTCTCCTCCCTGTGCATCTCTGGACAGCTGGAGGGTCAGAGGGCAGCATGGGCTTGTCCCACCAGTCATCCAGAGCTGCGCAGGGAGGAGAGGTATTGGGAAACCGGAGGGGACAAAAGCAGCACCCTCACACAGGTGCACTTTGTACCGCACCGCACCGGTGGGAAGATGTCACTTTTGAAAAGCGGTGTCTTCATGTTGGTTGGGGGGGGGGCGAGCACAGTGCCCCAGGGACGGTGTTTTTACCGTCCCTAGGGCGCTGTTTTCCGTCCGTACGGACACAGCCATTGTGTACCTTATTCAGTCCTCTGTCTGGAAACTGTCCAGCATTTACTTGAGACTAAAGCGTAGGTTCTGCTTACACCTTTTCTTCAACTTGAATTCTGCTTGTCTTGCCTATCAATTGCTCCCTGACCTTCTACTTTCCAACTGGTTAGCTTGTGTTGATCGAAAAGTTATAACACTGACTCTATCTTTTGACTTCCTGGCCATGTTACCAGCCAAGGACGCTTTTCAGACATTAAAGTGCAGATTAATTGACATTGAATACCGAATCCTCAGTAGTGCAGCAAATAAATCATGTCCCCCTCTCTATTTGCTGATCCCTCTAAATGTAACTCAAATGGCCTCTCATCTCTATCAACTAGTTGTTCCTAACCTTTGCAGAGCCCTCTCTCTTTCTAGGTGTTGCCATCTTCAATCCTAACAGGGAGATTTCGGGAAAAAACCCTTATCTGGAAAGGAACTGCCCTTGTAAGATGAATTGTGAAGAATCTATTTCTCATGTACTTTTCTATTGTTCCTTCTACACAAGTATTGGGGCTAATCTATTGATGCCTTAATTAGCTAAAAAGAAGGGGCTTATGGATCTCCAAAATGCCTCCTTCCTCTTAAATAACAGCAACCCAGATGCAACCAAAATAGGGGCCAGGTTTTCATTTTCGACCACATAAGGCAATGGAGTGAGTTGCTAGCTGTGTTTGGTCTTATACCGTATTGTTATTCTGCGTGTATGCTGTCATTTGTATTGGCTAGTTTTATCTGATGTGTTTTTCCTATCTGTTGTATTCACTTGTTATGCCAATAAAAGAAATCAACCTCCTCGTGCATTTATTTATGTTCTTGCTTCATTTACAGGCCATCTTCCTCACTTGGACTCAAGGCGGATTAGGCAGAGTGAGTCAATACAATTGGCAGCTGGGATGTTCAATAAACAATGCGATTGGATTAGGGTTGTAGGATCAACCAGAAATCAACAAACAGAACCAAAGCAAAGAATCAGTATTAACATGACAAATTAAATGATGGAAAATTCCATAGCAGGACCCTGGTTTCAGCAAGCTATGCACAGTCCATAATAATTTTTCCAAGTGACTTTGTGAATTATTTAATTTAATACAGGGCAGTTTTATTGGCTACATAGAACAGGCCACTTGCAAAACTCAGTTTTGCATAGTTTATGGAAAGCCCGGAGAGTGTAAGCCTTCCACAGTCTCATTTTCAGGCATGCACATTATGGTGAAGCTTTTCAGGGCAGAGTGGGCAACACTGGATTGGGAAATACCTGTAGATTTGGGGCCAGAGCCTGGGAAAGGTGGAGTTTAGGGTGGGGAAGAAGCTCAGCAGGAATATGATCCTCCAAAACTGCCAGTTCCTCCTGGGCAATTATTCTCTGCAGTCTAAAAATCATGTGAAATTCTGCGAGAACTCCACCCCCACAGACTTTGGCAATGTTGGGCAGGATAAATGGCTCTGTGATATAGCACACGTTTTACAAGCAGAAGGTCAATCATGGGGTTGACCCTTTTCTGGCTGAAATTCCAGAGGGCCACTGCCAGTCAGAACAGACAACAATCAGCTAGTTGGGTCAGTGGTCTGAATCGAGATTAAAGATGGGACCAAATTTCATGAACTCGCCATTCCAATTTGAAAATGACAGATTCTGGCGTGGGTTGGGATGAAACAGTAGTTTCTTTTAAAATTTTATGCATCCTTATTAAAACACACAAACAATGAAGGGAAATATAAAATGCAAAGATATATAAAATATATAACCATCCCTTTCCCCTATGTCCTTTACAGCCATGGACATAGTCACCCTTTATCAGCACAGGACAATTACAGGATTAAGTCAGTCTATTATATTGCTAGTTCCATCCTCTGTATAGCCCCTGACCATGTAGCCTCTAACCTGAGTGTCTCTCTGCTTTTCTAGTATGCTGTTAACCTCACATGGGTATAGGCATGCAGCGTTTTCTCCCCACCCAACCACTATCATAATAAAATTTTATAGAAATAGACTGTTAAAATTGATGCCCATATTTGCATTATGTATAAAGGACATAAATGTGGCATATGGCTTAATTTAAGAGAAAAACATCAATCAGGACCAGCAGAAACCAAAATAAGCTCACAGCAACATTTTAAAAAGGAAAGGAGAGAGAGAGAGAGGAAAAAACCACTAGGTAAAATAGTGAGAAAAGGTCAGCGAATTAACAGGGCTATGAAGTAGACTACCAAAGTTTTCTTTGTCCAGTAGGGACAATTGGAGACCATGTTCTTAAGTTTCAAAATAATGGCAAAATTATGGTGAAATGCCACAAATATGGTGAAAGACGATCTATCTCTCCTCCTTTCTTTCCCCAGAAGATTCCCTTAACCCCTGGAAAGACATTACTGTGGGGAAAGGGAACCCTGACAGCCATTGCTCCTTCTCTGGCGTATTTCACATTGAAGACCAGGACATCAAACAGCTCCTCCTTTAAACATAACAGGACTCCTATAGTGTGTTTTCCATTACTCACTGATTGTTTATTAAGTGTGGCCCTGAAAAGGAAGTGACACAGTATTGGGGCTTTTGCTGATATGGCTATTCCTTCTCTGACTTACACACACACACCCAAGTGGGGGTGGGGAATTTGCTGGTGGGAGTGGCATGGGGTTCATCGGCGGATTTGTCCTCCTTGGCACTTGCCCTGGCCGAGGGGCAGATCTGCTTGTGTATGTCCCCAGCACCCCTCCCTGATGGTGGAATGCAGTGCTGGACATGGTGCTAGCATCCCTGCACTCCCATTCCCAGTGTAGCAGGGGTGGTCTGGGGGCATCACTGTAGGAAGAATCGACACTAGTCGGCTCCCTCTTGGCCATTGCCCACATTGCACTGGAGGCTGGGGTTTCAAACTTACACCACCGAAAAGGAGGCATTAGTCTATTAAGCCCAATGGAGGTTTCTGGTGGCAGGGAAGCATTTTCGCATTTCAAGTCTCCCCATGCCCCCAGGAAGTCTCAATGGGAGTGGCAGATCGATGCAGCCATGGAGATGCGGCTGAGTGCTGGCCCTTGGATGGGGTTGCCCAGTGACGATGGCATCTGTGGTATCAAAATCGCAGCCTCCTCTGAAAGGAAGGACTAAAACAGGGATAGGGCTTATCTAGAGGAGTTCACACTGGCAGAGAGGTTCCTTGTGCTGTATACCTTGTTGTGCACCTTCTTATTACACCAAGAATGCACAGTTTGGAATCCATGCTTGCAGCTCACCAGCCATATACTGCGCCTTAATAAACTTCATGGTGTTTGCTTCCTGCTGTGAATTACATAAGTGTGTGACACTTCTGGCTGGTAGGCTGTGTTTGACATGCTGAGTCACAGTTTGTGCCGGCCTCTGTGATATAGAATAATGGTATTCAGCCTCCGGGGCTGTTTATTGGACCATAGGACTGAGTGTGGGGAGGACTCTTTATCTCTTGCCATCTTTCTCAACTCCTCTGGGAGTGCATTACAGAATTCTTCAAGCTCCAACAACTCTCTCATCTTTTCTACAGCAGTGAATTTTCCCAGCCGTTGTGTCCAAGGAGCTGCACTTTTACCTGAGCAATCACCTGCTCGTATGGCCAGAGGCCTCACTTTGCACAATCAGCATTCTGGAATGAGTCCAAAATCAACATTTTCTTTATAGAGGTCATAATCTTGCAGCTCTTTAAGCAGACTCTAATCTGGCCAGCCGGGTTTGTTTCCCCATTTCTCCACATGAAGCTTCCTCAATGACCTTAGGCCAGTCACAGTTCTCTCAGAACTCCATCAGCCCCACCTTCCTCACAAAGTATCTGTTGAGGGGAGGGGAAGGAAAGATGGTTGCAAGGCTTTCAAGGTTTTCTAATGATCAGCTTCTAAAATCTGTTCCTCTCGACAAGCCCACTCAAAGCTTATTATCAACAGAACAATGTCATCCTCCTGATGCTACATAAGGAATCTTATCCCAACCCCTTGTGGTGCCCTGGCACACCAATTAACTGAGTCCAGCATCTCAATATCATTCATTCATTTTTTTAGATGGTTCATATGCCAGCTCTCTCCTTTTCTCCTTCTGTGATTCAGATGCATGTCAAAGAGCACATCCAACTCCACAGGCAGATTCTGGGCCATCAGCCTTGGGAGAGGGGGTATATCTGAGATGTCTTTCTGTGTGCTTCTCTGCCACTGCTTTCAGGCACTCAGCCCTTTTTGGGTTTTCCAGCTACTTGTCCATCCTATTTAGCAAATGTGTTTTTTTTAATGAGAAAGAAACTTTTTTTTCTGCTTTCTTCGAGCTGTTTTTAAACAATTTGTACATCAGAATGAAAATTCAGAAATAAACCTTGGCAACCTTGTGAAGGTGAGTGGAATCCATTGCAGATGCATGCAGCACATTTGGAGCCACTGGCTCCTCAGTAGACTGCCAGGTGGAGTAGAACTTGAGGTGACACTAGTGGATTACTCCACATCAGCTGTGGATCTCCACTGCTTGCATGTGCATTCATGTATGTAACAGAGAAAACACCTTCCCTGCCCTATAACAGATCCCAGGCAAGTCCCACATCTCCACATACTCCTTTCCCTGTCCTGTCCTTTACAGGATCAACTGAATAGCAGATTTATGGGGAAAGATTAATGCAGAAAATCTTTCAAAGGGGAAGGTCCAGTTTTCAAGAGCGCACACTAGGCATTTTTGCACATGCAGAATAATGCATTTTCAATCCACTTTCACAATTGTTTGCAAGTAGATTTTGCTATTTTGCACAGTAAAATCCAGCTGCAAAGTGCATTGAAAGTGGATTGAAAGTGCATTATTCTGCATGTGCAGAAGTGCTCACTGATAGGAAAACTGTGTGGGGAACAACATTGAGAAACAAAACCAAAAAAGTCCCATTTTTGGCTAACTTGCAAGGATCTTCTGGCTACTGTCTCTCCTTGTGAGATGGTCCACAATGCTACCTGTTCGTGGCTGAATGTCGGAGCACAGGCAGACAGAAGTTGTCAAGGGGCACTCTTCTTGCTGGACCATATATCATGGATTCAGTTGGAAGGAAAGGGTTCATCTGTAGCAGTATGGGAAAAGTGGCTACCTTGTGGTTCTAGGAAGGAGCCAAGAATTGGCAATAATAACACTTTCCAGTTGTCCTCTGTTGGGCCTGACCATGTTACAGATAAGATTGCCAACCTCTAGGTCCGATGTGGAGATCTCCCAGTGTTGCAGTCAGTTCTGCTTTGGAGGGTGGATTCTATGGCACTGTACCCTGCTGAGATCCTTTCCTTTCCAAACTCTGCCCTCCTCAAGCTCCACCCTCAATCTTCAGCCCAGAGCTGGCAACCCAAGACAGAAGACTCTGGTTGAGGAAACTCTGTAAACGAGTTACAGATAGTCCTGTAGCACAAGAGGTGTCAGCAGGAGGAAACTCTTCATTAATCTCAGCAAAGGTGATACTTGACAGGTATCAAGGAGAGCCAACAAAATGTTAAATCCTGAATGGCCTCCCGCATCTTCAAAGGCCAGAGTTTGGGGTCAGCTAAGATCTCTGCACAAAATAATTGGCTATTTAGAACAAAAGAAGTTATGTTTCTAGCTCTGAGCAAGAGCTCTTAACAGCCAGAGTATCTTGGACCCTCAGGTACCCATTATCTTCTGTGCAGTATACAGGAACCCTAACAAAACCACTTCTCTTTAGTGATTGGGGCTAATTCAGAATCGGCACACTTTAGAGTAAGAATTCCCTTTGTGCATACAACTAGCTTCACTCCATTCTGAGCCAAGCACAGATGCTTTGGGACTTGGCTTATGGTGAAATTTGCCCTGCTTTTAACTGGAAGACAGTTCTTCTCACCAATGCCACACCACTTGCCGGGAGAATAAACCCTGCTCCACTAACTCCCCTCCTCCTTCTCAATGGCATATCCCCTCCCCTTTTAAGAAGGGAACAAACACCATTTCCTCATTCCCACCCATCCACCCCAGCTTTCTAGGGTGAAAGCCCCACGTTTTTTTCCCAAGCATTATTTTTTTTGGGGGGGGGAAGCTTAGGTAAAATACCACATATTCCCAGGTGGGTCTTGCTCATCATTGATACTTATGCCTGAGATGACAGCAGAAAAGCCCCAACTATCCTAACATGGGTGAATAAGATACTGAGCTCCAATCATCTTTTTAAAGTATGTAAATGTGATGCTGCACTCTCCTTATACAAATCAAATAATGATTGGTGGGAAAGACAGCAGCAAAAACACCTGTTTTGATGTGGATGCTCTTAGCAGTAATAGTGAAATGTACTTTTATGACTTCTTCAGGAAGAGAAATATATGCATGTATATATTTTTTAAAAATCACACAGATCAAAAATTCACTAATACATGAAAGCAGACTGTTCCCCTGTAATGTTGGAAAGAGACTTCTGTGTTTGCAAGATGGTAATTTCCAACGCATTTGCTGCCTTGTAGAAGTAAACATTATTTTAAAATGTAGAAGCAACCATCAGGTTCTTTTCAGATAGGCACAACCCTTATTTCTCGTCCCTTAGTTTTGGCATCGAGTGCAAGTGAGGCTTGATATTAACATTCTTCTTTTTACACAGTGCCTTTCAAAACAAATACCCTTTCAAAACATCATTGTAGAGCAACCCACTCTTTGGTTTTTGCTTTATTTTTTAATGCACATGCCAATTAAGGAAACCAGAATGATGAACTATCACAGGAAACATCTTTTGGGTGCTTCTTTTCTCTTCCTTGACATTTCTGATCCTCTTCAATCAACAAGCTATTGTAACAAACACCGTGGAGGGCTTTCCTATTCTCTTGAAAGTCTTTCTGAAACTTGCAACATTCAAGGCCTGTGAAATGTGACATGGAATTCCAGGTTGTATAAATGATAAGAGTTGTGAATTGTTTCACCAGCTTCTTGAGAACGCCACAAAGGGGATGGGAAGCAAAGAATTCAATGTTACCTTTATAAGCAGCATGGGGCAAGGTGTTAGACAATGGTTGCTTTTGGCTGTAAGACATTATGCAATTTTTGCAACATTGTTAATATTTAATTGCATTTTTTTTTCTGCCTGTCCTCTAATTTTTGGCCTTGATTTTTCATGGTGTGCTGATAGATATTGACATTTTGTGGGGAAATTGGTATGCCACAGGGCAGGAAAGGGAGGTACAGGAACAGGGAGAAAGGGATGCGGCTGAAAGAGAGAAAGAGGGAGAGAAGAAGGATTAATGTTGCACCAAATGTGCATGATATTTGATTTATGTTGCCATTTCAAAGGTTATTAAAGATACCATAAAAAGCCCACACCTTTCACTCTTTTTTGCATTTTTTTCATGCCTGTTTAGAGCCATCATACCTGCTTCATTCCCATTTTTTAAAAATGGAGTCATGATATGATCCCAGCCAGTCAGGGATCACATCGTGAATGTGGACGTGACCTCACTGTAACTCAATGAAGTTGCATGACCAGCATTCTTTTCTTTTCTTTTTGGATGTACTGAGAGAGGTGGAACAACTGGATTTTAGATAGCTATGTACTGAAGCACAGAAATGCTTGTAAACTATTCCAGAAACCCTACAATTTTGAGTGATCCCAGGCCAGCATCGCCCCAAAATAGAGTGAGCCACAGTGTGGTGTAGTGGTTACAAATGGCAGACTCCGATCTAGAAAACAAGGTTCGTTTCCCCTCTCCTCCACCTGAAGCTTACTGGGTGACCTTGGGATAGTCACAGTTCTCTCAGAACTCTCTCAGCCCCAACTATCTCACAAGGTGTCTCCTGGGGGTAGCGTAAGATGATTGTAAGCCGCTTGGATAATTTGTATGGTAAATAAACGTGGGGGATCAAAACAAACTCTTCTTCACTATGAGAGCCGGTTTGAAGGTGCAAACATGTTCATTAAAATTATCTAGTTTGGTTCTGTATCCATACTGATAAGCTTCAACCACCCATGTACTTGGGAAGAAACCAATACTAGGGCTGTTTCAGGTTGTAAAGATTGTGTAGGAAGACAGTCTTAGCCCTCTTTCTCCTAGTCCTGTGCAATCCTGATCTGAGTTAGGCCCAGATGTTCCTGGGTAGTATGGAACTTTACATCATCATCATCATCATCATCATCATCATCATCATCATCATCATCATCATCATCATCATCATCATCATCATCATCATCATTAATTCAATTTATTAGACCGCCCTACCCCTGAAGGGCTCAGGGTGGTTTACAGGCAACTGTACACAATACATTACAGCTAAAACAATCTAATAATTTCAATTAAAACAATAAATACAATAAAAACAGTAGCAGCAATAACCTTCCACAATTAATTAGGTGGATTATGTCCAGTACTAAACCCTGGGAGGGGACTGGCAGATTTTCAGATAAGCCGATGACATATAGGGCAACATACCTCTCTACCAAACTCAGGAAAAATGTAATGTGTAGATAGGCCCTTAAAAATGTTGTATGAACGTACAGACTTATGTCTTGCTTCTGCCATAATGAGCACCACGCAGAGAGTCACATCTCAAAATTCTCCAGGAGATAACAAGGGGTGCTGACTCACAAAATTAATATCTGTATTGGACTCATGTTTAGTAGGTATAGATATGGCACAATTACTACTTTGCTGTGTAAACTGGTAGGACTAACAAAAAAGCAATTGGTTTGGAGTCAGACTATTTCCATAAACACATGGATTTTCACTCAGGGAGTGTGATTTTCCTGCCTCGCTCCTCTCTGAGTGGAAATTCTTGGACCCAAAGGAATGTCTAGTGCAGGGGTAGGGAACCTGCGGCTCTCCAGATGTTCAGGAACTACAATTCCCATCAGCCTCTGTCAGCATGGCCAATTGGCCATGCTGGTAGGGGCTGATGGGGAAATGGAGATCCATCTGGAAAACTTTGATCCAGTCTAGTGTGATCTGGATTCAACCATTGCTTATAAAATATGAATGTAGAATTTAACCATGTCCTTAAGTTACAAAGCTACAAGGCCAGTATGATAGATTAACCCCCCTCCCCTCCCCCACACACAAAGGCACTTCATATTCAGGAAGATAGGTAACTGTGTGGACACTCAGTAATCTATTCCCGACAGTCAGAGAAAAATTAAATTGGCACCGGAGGCATGTAGACATGTAGACATATAAATAAACAAATATTTATATGTTTATTCATTTACTAGAAAACTGAAAAAAACAATCAAAATTGGTTTTAAGCCAAGAGTCACATGAATAAGTATATACAAGAACCTGGTTCAGAGAAGATACTTTTTTACAAGATGTTTCAATATCTTTTCGGTTGCTAGGGTAGCATTGGTCACTAACTCCAGTGTCTTCATGTTTGTTACAATCACTTAGAGGAAAAAATATCCTAATCCTCAAGAGATGTTTCTTTTACTGTTCAGACATTTCTAATTCCAGTGCTGACAAGACTTAATTCCTCACTTCGGCTAAATCAAGTGTAACCGACACAGAACCTAAGCCACTACTTCCTAAACTATCTTTTGTATCCTTAATTCTTTCTCTATTAACACTTCCATCGCCCTCAGGAGTTTCACTGCCCCATAGCTTGGTAAGTTCTCAGAGACACTAAAGCAAGTCACCAGTGTGATTAATTAAGGTTTCTGTGACCTACAGGACCTACTGACCCTTCCTTAGACTCACTCCATTCTCATAGAACTGATCCTCAGCCACCGCAGCATGGATCTACAACAGATAATACCCACTCACTCTGGTGTTCTCAACAGTTCTCTTCCTCAGCATCAACTGCCCTCAAGTTAAGAATGTGCAGCACTTCTCTCTAGCCAATCAGGTTGCGATCCCAGTTAACCCTCTCAATATTTTTAAAGGTCAGAATGAGCCTAACTAGCAGTATACATTACAGCCTGCCTGTGGGCTGCTGGAATTTGGATGTCATGATATTTAAAGTGTTTGAAAATCAGAGGCCACTCTTCAAAAGAGTCCCATAACACCACTAGGCTTTGATGAAGGTTGCCACACTTGTTCCATAGTTTCTACAGCCAGTACGTTGTAGTGGTTAACAGAAGGTGAACTCTAATCTGGAGAAATGGGTTTGATTCCCCTACAGGAGTGAGTCACTCTTATCTGGTGAACTGGATTTGTTTACCCACTCCTCTGCATAAAGCCTGCTCGGTGACCTTGAGTGAGTCACAGTTCTTCAAAGCTCTCTCAGCCCCACCTACCTCACAAAATGTCTGTTGGTGGGAAAGGAAGTAGTTTTTAACCTGCCTTGGATCTCCTTACAGGAAAGAAATGTGAGGTATAAATCCAAACTCTTTTTCTTTTTCTATTTGCTTAATGTAGAGTACACAGCTTGGGGTCAATGCCTTTGCCCCCACACATACCACAGGGGGCTGCAAGTCCCACTGAAGGTATGATGTGCCAGCAATTCCTGAAGGAGGGGGAGTTGCTTGTCAGGTTGTAGCAGACCATGACCTAGATTGAGACTACTCAGGAGTCAGTCTGAAGGAACACAGCCTGCTCTCAGAAGTATGCTCAGTAGCAGAAGTGAACACACCCTAGTTCCTACCAGAGATTACCCTGGCACTGAGATTAGGGGAGCTCTGCCAAAAGGGCAGAAAGAACAGACAGCTTTTTAGAGGAGATTGGATGGGGCACCCAGCTATTGAAAAAACTCCAAGGGGAAGGGCAAGTAAGTTCAGCACTTCAAGGCAAGTATCAGTTAGCCCAGGAGTGGATTGGGGAGGGAGGACTAGATGAGCCCAACGTTGGCCATCCTCTGGGGAAGAATTTGAAAGGTGTGTCCAGGAGCAGCTGAGGAGAAAGAGTCAGGCCCATTCCATGGCTGATGGGGATAGATAATTGGCAAAACAGAGGGTGGAAATGGGGTGAAGAGAAACGTCTTGCTCATGTTCTTTTCTGAGGCTCTATCCTTGCCCAATGAAAAGTAACCCTGGAGTTTAAGAGTGAGATAGTTCTCCCCTTCCCCCCCCCCAGGATGGGTGGACCAAGATCTGATGTTGGGCCTCCTTCCCCTCTCCCCCTCCTTCCCCTTCCCCCTTTCCCCCAGTGTGAGTGTGCCTCAACCAGATGACAGGGCCCTTCCTCCGCCTTCTCTTTACCTTTCTTTCCAGGGTGGGTGGGCCATGACCATATGGTGGGTCTTCTTCCCCTCTCCCTTTCCCCCTCCCTCCCCTTCCCCCCAGGGTCAGTGTGCCCCAACCAGATGGTGGGCACTCTTCCCCCTCTCCCTTTACAACCCCAACATAACACGACATCCACTTCCTCCTACTCTTCCCCTCAAGGTGACAACAAGACTGGCCCCCTCTTCTCCCCTCTCCTTATCCATCCCCCCAGGGTGGGTGGGCCTCCCCTCTCTCCACAACCCCAGCAGATCCTGACATCCACCTTACTCACCAAGACCCAAGGCTGTGAGAAGTGTTCTGTTGTGCATCCATCTGTGAATTTCTGGGATCATCATTTGTGTGGATGTGCACACATGAAGCTGCTTTATAGGGAGGTAAGCCACTGGTCTGTCAATGTCAGCATTGTTTACTCAGATTCTCTCGCCAGGGTGTCAGAACTTTCCCCCATCACCTACCACCTGATCCTTTTAAGTGGAGGTGCTGGGGCGTTGAACCTGGAACCCTTTCCGATGTCAAACTGATGCTCTTGCCACTGAGATAATGTGTTCCAGGTGCATTTCCTACATTCTCAAAATGCATTGCTTTTTGTACAGTACTTGCACAGACTTTTCATAATCATAACACATCCAGTGCATCTTTGCTTCTTTTTTTTTCCAAATCTGGGACAGAACCGAAAACAAGTCAAGATAATATGTAGGCAGTTCTATACTGCAACATGAGCAAGTCAGATCAAAATGAATTACTATTAGGAAAGGACTCAGAAGCATCCCTAAGTTCCACCTGCTTCAAACTAATCTGTACCCTCAAGGATTTGTCAGAGAAAATTCTGTATATTTATTTTCCTGTATGTGAAAAGCTGGCTTCTCATTGTAGGAAAGCAGAGAAAACAAGCAAATTGCAAAGACGCGTACAAATAGCAATGCTTCCAAACCTCTAGTTTCCATTGCCAGAGGAAAATAGGTGCACTTCTTTATGATAACCCATCTTTTGAATGGTTCAACACATATCCAGATCACAAAACAACTCAGCCTGAAATTTTTCATAGGGTCTTTACAGAGGAACAGTTTAAAACATAGTCATTAATCTTCTGCTGGTGGTGGAAGGGGGTGGGGGGGGGCAGTCCAGCCATCTTTTGGGTAGGCTGCATTTCTCTGAATTTTATTCACTCAACCTACATTTTTTGTGTGTGCTGAGAAAATGTGAGGGGAGAGGTTCCCTCCTTGGAAATTCTTGACATTGGCATGTAGTGGTGTCATCAGTACCAAAATTACCATGAGCTAATCTGTATAACAATATGGAGTATATAGTACAGCTACCCTGGGACAGTACCATTAAAAAAATATTGGTATACATAGAACTGCACTATTTTTTAAAATACTCTCTGCATATAGAAATCCAGAATTTCATTGAGCACAACCCCCTAAACTTTGGGGTGAGAGGATGTCCTCCATTATAGTCCGTGATTGTTCCCAAATGTCTCTTTGAATAGCATCCCATGTCTCTTTAATTCTAGTATAACTGAAATTTTAAAACTTATTTCTGAATTTGGATCATGCACTTGGTAAGTTTCTTCTGACTATTTACTTCTTTCCCTTTTCTGTTATCAGAAAACAGTGTGATTTGAATTAAGAGTAACCTTGCTGTGATCATATGTAGAATTGTATGAAAATTCCTCTTTTTGTTTTTTTTTTGGGGGGGAGGGGTTAGCACATGAGCTCATTCACATGAGTAAACATTCACATGAGCTATACAAAAGATTCAACTACAGGCAGTCACATGATGCTGGGGATTACACACACACACACACACACACCGTGTTTCATGAATGTGTACATTGTACAACCGCAACACAGAAGGTGGAAGGAGATGCAGATGAATGGGAGGAACTGGAAACTTCAGGAAATTCCATGCATAGTGAACTATGCTAAATCCATCTATTAAATAAAGAGGAACAGTGGGGGAATTTCTAATGTTTTGTTCACCTTTGAAAACAAACTCACTAAGAAGTCCAAAACCAGGGGAGATTACAGTGATAGGAATTGCATGTGTGCAAAGTGCTGTCAAGTCATAGCCGATTTATGGTGACCCCAACAAAGGGCTTTTAAGGCAAGTGAGACACAGAGATGGGTTGTCATTGCTTTCTTCTGCAATCTTCTTTGGAGGTCTCCCTTCCAATTACTCAACCTTCTTAGTTCCCAGGATCTGAAGAGATCGGGCTATCCCATGCTACCTTCCCTGGCTTGGACTCAGAGGAATTCATCGGGGGAAATCACTATTAAATGCAGAATTAAGGCATACATGTATGTAGGACAGAAAGGAAATGAAAATGTGATCAATGGCCCTTGCAGTGCAACCCAGAGGGAAAAAAATAAATATATATCTCTATAAACTGTAAGTATTGTAATAACTCCCGTCCCCTGATCTCTGTGGTACTAACACAGAGTGCAAATGCAGCATAGAAGCTGAGAGTGTGAGTTAGCCAGAAAGGTCCCAGTTCAAATTTTACCTCAGAGAAACAAGAAAATGGTTCAGTTACAGTTCAAAGCAAATGCTGAATGTCCCTATGCAATTATATAACAATTTTAATAATAGTGAAATATGGTATAGAGAGGAAAGAGAAGACACAATTGCATCAGCATTTTTGGGAACATATTCAAAGAGCTGCTGACCCAATTGTGACTTTTCTCTGTTTTGCCAGTGCACACACGTGCTGTCTACATGATTTTTTTACCCACATGGTTCTGCTGTCTCTATGGTCTCTATAGTGTGACTACAAACATGTCTGAAGTCTTCTGACTTCCTTGCATGTCACAAACCATGCAAATGTCACCACCCCAGAGGATGGAAATACCTCAGCCATCCTGGGAGAAAATGGGGAGGTAATTGCGGCCAGATGTGCAGATACTTTCCTAAGTGAATAACCACAGGATACGCTCTGGATTGAATTGGGCCACAGCCCTTTATTGAATGCTGAAGCCGAGCAAACAAGAGGAGTGCATCTTAACAGCCGGACAGCATCACAACTGACCCGGCACCAATCCCTATTGGGGTGAACAGATAGGTCCCAGGCTGCGGGGGGTTCACCCCTTGCGGCCCCCTAACTGCTGGGTCGTTAAGAACCGGGATGGGCGGGTGGCCCCCTCGAAGATGCCACACACACAATAATTTCGCGCAAGCCACACACACTCGCGACACCTGTAGACACCTCTTTTACCCTGCGGAGCACACACTCGCACACACACACGGAGCCACACACACTTGCACACACACACTCGCGCAGCCACACACACTTGCACACACACACACGGAGCGCACACTCGCACACACACACGGAGCCACACACACTCGCACACACACACTCGCGCAGCCACACACACTCCCACACACACACGGAGCACACTGCCTTCTGGGGCGCTGCTGTTTCCCACCCTATGACAGGGCGGGAAACGGCAGCTCCCCAGAAGGCCATGCCTCTGCGGACAGATGGCGTATTCAGTCGCGGGAGGGATCAGCCTTCTGGGGCGCTGCCGTTTCCCACCCTGTGTCAGGGCGGGAAACAGCAGTGCCCCAGAAGGCAGTGTGCTCCTGCGGCCGCGCAGGAGGCTGCCACACTGCCTTGCGCCCCAGAAGGCAGTGCGGCAGCCTTCCAAAATCCGGGACATTGGGGAAAACCTGCGGGACGTGGGACAAGTTCTTTCAAGGCGTGAATGTCCCGCCAAAAGTGGGACGGATGGTCAGCTTATTGTTGGGCTCCCCTGCAGAGGCCTTCCCAGCATGCTCCCAGAGCCTGACCCATTCCAAGCCCCTGAACTGCAGGGATGTCCATCGTGTGATGTCGTCCTCCCCACAAGGATGCGCTCCTCTGTCCAAGCCACTAGGGCTGTGACGTAAGTGGCAGCACATCTAACAACCCCATCCCAAAAGGGAGGGAGGGTCAGTTCGCCAAACGTGTCAAATATAAACCCAAATAATAAAAAAGGGCGAGGCCACCGCGTGCTGCCTATTATTTAGGGAGTGTGCCCCACCCATTGCCCTGTGCGTAACGCATGACATTGCCGGGTGGAAAGGCTCCACCATACGGCCGCCCAGGGCTACGCATACTCCATGCACGCATACTCAATTCAACACGTGCCCTGCCCCCTGTTGCAATTACAGGCCTTGTTGATTCAAGTGCCGTCATTCATGTGAATAGGGAAAGAGGTAAGGAATGCTTTCAAAGATAAAGGTATTCCCCTGTGCAAGCGCAAGGTCAAGACTGACCCATGGGCTGATGTAATATCACAAGGTTTACTAAGCAGACTATGTTCAGGTTGTTATTGCCTTCCCCAGCCAGCTACACTTTACCCCCAGTAAGCTGGGTACTTATTTTAGTGACCTTGAAAGGATGAAAGGCTGACTCAACCTTGAGCAGGCTACCTGAAACTGATTTTGGATTGGGATCGAATTCAGGTTGAGAGCAGAGCTTCATCTACAGCACTTGCAGCTTGCCTCCCTCCTCCATGGGGCATGTTAATGGACTCGTGTGTCAATGGGAATGTTGCATTGATCTATCTTATAGGGGTGCTGTACAGATTATCTGAACAGTGAACATGTTATTTGGTGAAGAAGCTGAACCATCATGTTATTTATGCATGCAGAATCCTTCAGAGGATATCTCTCTGTCTCTGCATCCCACATTTCAAGATTTCAGTGGGAATTTTGCACCATATCTGAGCTAAGATGGATTCATGAAGATTGGCAGCTGGTGATGCCAGTGGGACAACAGCCTCATGATGCTCTCCATAGAATATTTACCAGGTAAGCAAAATGGGAGTTTTTAAAGGCTTCGTGGGAGTCATTTAGAAATCTTTCCAGCTGCAGCTTGACAAAAAAATCTGCAGACGGAAATGTTTGCGTCTCCAAAAAGCTGAAATGTTTAAAGAACTTTCATCTCTGTTTCCTGTCAGTTTACTGTCTCCATTGGCACATAAATTGGAAGGATTCTGATGTGTTGCTAGAAATGGATTGCTTCAGATTTGCATGTGCGGTGAATTCTCCTTTGCCAGTTTTGGAACAATAATGCTTTCTCACCTAAAGTGTTAGAGAATGTGAAACAGATGAGAGATCTGTAGGAGTTCTTCTCTTCCCCACCTTATGTTCAAACAGCAACAAATGCCAATCAGGCAACCAAGGAACTTTTAAAAAATGAGACAAAATCTTCCCCAATTTCTTTTCTTCACGAGGGGATTTTGGGTATATCTATGGGAGCTCAAGAACTGACTTCTGCAAAGGCACACTGGCAAGATGAAGTAACAGGAAGTAAGCGCAAAGAGATGTTTTCAGCAGTCAAGACCACGGCTAGATCCTGTGACTGCCAAGGAATTTCTCATCCCTTATGTTTTGATTCCCAAATCCCCATTTTGATTTTGCCTTTTCCTTCAATGAGCTCCACCCATGATTTTTTTTTTACTTTCATACCATTTCATACATCCTTCTCCCAGTTTATCATCCCACACTTCTCAACTTTCTGCATCAACATTGTAAATTATATCTATATTATATCCACAAAAATAATACACTACACTGCATCATTAGAGTGTAGTGGTTATAGTCTTGGAATAAGATCTGGAAGTCAAAGGTGTGAGTCCTTGCTGTGTCATGGAAGTCCACTGGGTGACCTTGAGCCTGTCATACACTCTTAGTCTAACCAGTTGGAGAGGGATGTTGTGAGGATAAAATGGAAATGGGGAGAATCATAGAGTTGGGACTGGCCATATAGGTCATCTGGTCCAACCCCTTGCTCAATGCAGAATCACTTTGTGGCTCCTTTGGGAGAAAAGTAGGATTTAAATGAAGTAGTAGAAGAAGAGTTGTTTTTTATGCCCCAGTTTATTCAAAGAAGCTTGCAATCACCTTCCTTCCTCCATCCCCCCAGAATGGGCATCTTATGGGGTAGCAGGTGGGACTGAGAACGTTCTGAGAGAACTGTGCCTGCCCAAGGTCACCCAGCAGCCTTCATGTGGAGATCCTTGAAATCAAACTTGGTTCTCCAGATCAGTGTCTGCCATTCTTAACCTCCACACAAAACCACTAAACTGAGCAGGTATTTTAAAAAATACAAAATCATTTGTGAAACTAACAATGAGAAGCAGAAAACAAAATTTGCAAATCAAATTTTTTTAAAAAATGAAACAGGGGAATTGTCTCATCCCTAATCTTTGGCATACAC
Organism: Sphaerodactylus townsendi; assembly: GCF_021028975.2. Lineage (NCBI taxonomy): Eukaryota > Metazoa > Chordata > Lepidosauria > Squamata > Sphaerodactylidae > Sphaerodactylus > Sphaerodactylus townsendi. The sequence continues at coordinate 15,972,705 of NC_059437.1, read as the reverse complement.
TGGAAAGGCTGGTGATAGCATGCAGAATGGATCAAAGTATTGATCCAGAACTGGTCTAGAGCAGACCAGAGATTTCAGGAATATTGCAGGAAAGTATAAGTCTCAAAACCCACTGCTTTGGAGAAAGCCACTCTGGACTAAAGATGCAATGGGGATAGGGCGGTATAAAAATCTAAACGATAGATAGATAGATAGATAGATAGATAGATAGATAGATAGATAGATAGATAGATAGATAGATAGATAGATAGATAGATAGATAGATAGATAGATAGATAGATAGATAGATAGATAGATAGATAGATAGATAGATAGATAGATAGATAGATAGATAGATAGATAGATAGATAGATAGATAGATAGATAGATTAGATAGATAGATGTCCTACGTTAAAGGCATGTCACCTGACAGGGGTGAAATGTCTTCTGAATAGTTCTGTACTTGGTGGAGAAACTGGTAAAGAGCTCGTTTCTTGGAAGTAAGAGCAAATCTATTTCTTCAGAGACTGAAGATGTTCCAGCTGGCTACTTCTTTCCCTGTGCACTGGACTTTGGAGGAAATTCCTACATCAAGCTGCTGATGAGATACCAGATTCAGCATTGGAGCTCTGCTGGCTAGGAAAAGACAAAAGAGCCAGCTAATTGGTAATTTTGGAATGTAAAACAGTTGCTCCAACACTGAGTCACAAGGCTTCACTCCAGTCACAGAATCACTGTTGTCTATCTCAGGTCATTTCTGTGTTTGAAATAGGATTCCTCATCTCCTGATGGTGGCTGGAGATCTACCACTATTACAACTGATCTCCAGGCGACAGAGATCAGCTCACCTGAAGAAAATGTCCTCTTTGGAAGGTGAACTCTATGGCATTATTCCCTACTGAAGTCTACCCCCTTCCCAAACCTCACCCTCCCAATTTTGAGGTATTTCCCAATCCAGAGCTGGCAACCGTAGCTTGAAGAAGACTTGGACATTTGCATTCACACAACACCAGGTAGTTCAACCTATGTCAAAGGACAGTGCCGGGAAGAATGGAGCAAAACACAGGATTGTTTGTTTCTGGACCTCTCACTTTTCAGCAAACACTTAAAACACTTAAAAGTTGCCTTGTTTTTAAAGACTTCATTATTTCATACAAAATTTCCTCCAGAGCATTTACTGGAACAGTATAAAAGTGCCCCAGTAAATAATTTAACTGAGCCATAATTGTCAAAATAAGTGAGGAAAGAACATTTGGCAAGCATGGGTTTGCTCCTTCCAGATAAACAATGTTCAGCAGTTCATCACAGATCTTCCACAGGTGACCTCAAACAGTCCAAATTCTTTTGGGTGTTCTATGTATTATTAAGTCTGATTTTTTTAAAAAAACAACAACAACAACAACTATTTCTAGCTTCAGTGTCTCAAGGTGGTAGAAAGATATAAAACCAATAGGAAATGTTAATCATAATATATATCACAAATTAACCTCTTCTAACTTACTGGCCCCAAAGACCCAGAAATGTAATGAAGATGAATATGTTAGCTGATTATATGCCTCTCTATGTGAAAGCAAAAAAAGGGAAGGAAACTTTAGGGCATAGATATAATATGATTCGGCGAGGAGATACAATGAAAGAGGAGAACGCAATAAGGTATAAACTGTATGTGTGTGCTTGGGCTGGGTGCTGGGGAAAACCCAATGGCGAAAAAAACCCAAAAGCCATTTTTTTATTTTTCTTGTGAGATATTTTCATTCCCTACAAAAAAAGAAGAAGAACAGGTTATTAGGTCACAGCTGAATAAACCAAGCTAAAAAATACCAAATAGCTTTTCGGCTTTTTATTTGTCTTTAATTTACAGGTTGGTTAAAGCTGAACTAAAAAAAAATAGCAAACGAAAATGCTACGTAACACCATGCCAGTGTGCATCTAGGGGTCTCTGGAGATGTTCAGCTGCATGTGGGGACAGATGGGGTAGAGTCAGCAAGTGAAATGCCATTCCCCTCTCAGTGGGTCTGGTAGAAGCAGCTTTGACCCCCTAAACAGGAAAGTTCCAACAGGGACACAAAGTAGTTTACATCATTCTCTCCTCCATTTTATTCTCAGAGGAATCCTATGAGGTAGGTTGGTTTGCCAGCTCTCGTTTGGGGGAATTCGTGGAGATTTTGTGGGTGGAGCCTATGGAGGCCATGTTTGGGAAAGGGGAAGGACCTCACCAGGCTACAATGTCATACAGTGCACCTTCCAAAGCTGCCATTTTTGCCAGGAGTATTGATATCCTGGAGAATTGTCACCTGGAGATCAGTTATAATTCCAGCCATCACATGAAGGCTGGTTAGGGTGATAGTGTAAGATTGGCCCAAGTTTCCATGGCAGAGTGGGGATTTCTCTGTGTCTTCCAGATCCTTGTCCAACACTCTAACTACTGCCCTATGGAGTGACAAAACACCTGGATACAATCCTAAATATAACAATTCACAATTGAATCATTTAATTAAAAAATTCATCAAAGGAATCATGATACAGGAATTAAAAGGTTGATTACAGGAACCCACTGCCATTTTTGCTTCTTTTTGAACTGGTACAATGGCCTATAATAGTTTAAAATAAATAATACACAAATATATTTCTTGCTTTCACAACATAGATACCTTCCATTGTCATGCAACAGTGGTTAAAAAAATTAATGTTCAACATTTCATTAATTTGCGAAGGGGGAAGTCAAGCAAAAGAGAAAGTGTTTGTGTGTGTATATATATACACACACACCCACACCATTTTAATTTGAACTGAACTCATATACATATCAGTTCAAATGAAAATGGTTTTCAAAATTTAACTTTTCAAGGAGGTGTTTTCTTGGTTAATTTAAAATTGCTTGGGAAGAAGAGGAAGAAGAAGAAGAAGAGTTTGGATTTATATCCCCCCCTTTCTCTCCTGTAGGAGACTCAAAGGGGCTTACAATCTCCTTGCCCTGCCCCCCTCACAACAAACACCCTGTGAGGTAGGTGGGGCTGAGAGAGCTCTGAAAAGCTGTGATTAGCCCAAGGTCACCCAGCTGGCTTGTGTGGGAGTGCACAGGCTAATCTGAATTCCCCAGATAAGCCTCCACAGCTCAAGTGGCAGAGCGGGGAATCAAACCCGGTTCCTTCAGATTAGAATGCACCTGATCTTAACATCTATGCCACTGCCGCTCCTCAGCCCCTGCTGAGGAAAGAGCTGTGCAGTTTTTTCTTCTAGCATCCCAGCTTGCAATTTTGCCTGTTTGACTGTCAAAGCCCAGCATAGGCACTGAGAGTTCTAAATGGCACTTCATTCGTCTTCTTATATAGCTGCTTGAGAACTATAGTTCGATCATAGACATTCTGAGCATGTGCCAGCAAAATGAAGGCTGTCAACTTCCGGTACACCCAAAAGGTATCTGATATTAACCTATGTATGACCTGCCTATGATGATCCTGGAGCACATATAATTCTAGCAATTCATCAAATTGTGAGCATCAGTCAGAGCACTGGACTATCTAGGCTATCATCTAGGGTTACCAGGTTTCCCCGGTCACTGGCAGAGGGTGGAAGGGTAGGATTGCCAGATCCAGGCTGAAAAACTCCTGGAGGTTTGGGAATAAAGTTTGGGGAGGACAAGGATCTCAGTGGGGTACAGTACCATGGTGTCCACCACACAAAACATCCATTTTCTGCAGGGGAATTGATCTCTGAAGTTTGGAGATGAGCTGTAACTTGGAGCCTGGAGGCTGGCATCCCTGCCATCATTCTACCAGCTGTCCTGGGACACCAATGAAATTGGAATAGAGTTGAAGGCCTCCCACGTGCTACTTTCCAACACTGGAATTCAGAGGTTTCCTGCCTCTACATAGGGAGGTTCCTTTACCTCACGGTGGCTTGCAGCCATTAATGGACCTTATCTCCATTAATCTAATTACCCTATAAAAGCTGTCTTCACTTGTGGCCACCACTGTGAATGAAAAAGTCCTTTTTGTCTTCCTTGATCTTATCGCCTATCAATTTTGCTGACTGGTTCCAGTGCGAAAGGAAGAGAGAGCCCGTCAGCCCCACTATTCATGAGTTGTAGAGAGCAGAGTATAAGGCAAGGGCCTGAGAGAGAGAGAGCCTCCAATCCAGGCCCTATCCACCGAAGCTCACTAGATGATCTTGGACAAGTTATTCCCTCTCATCCAAACTTACCTCACGGGTTTGCTGAGAGAACAAAACAGAAGCATCATGTATGCAGCCCTGATCGTCTTAGAAAAAGGGAAGGATAAAAATGAATTGATAGGACAGAGGGTTGCCCTGCTCCAGATGGTGACTGGAGATCTCCTGGGATTGCCACTGATCTCCAAGTGACAGGGATCAGTTCCCCTGGAGAAAACGCTTGCTTTGGAAAGTGGACGTCATGCCCAACTGAAGTTCCTCCCCTGCCCAAACCTTCCCCTCCTCAGGCTGTACTTTCAGAATCTCCAGGTATTTCCCAGTCCAGAGCTAGCAGGATATAGGGTAGGACATACTAGGAATCAGAATGCCAGCATTTGGAATCCTCTCAGTTCAAATAGGGATCAATCATCAACGTGAATATATGGGATGCTTGATTGGAGATGAAATGGGTATTGTGAGCAAAGGAAGTTTGATCTTCGACAGCGTGCAAACCAAAGCACCACACATGTTTGTCTATCTGAGCTGGACATGCTATTGCTACAGATGGTGAATGCCTGAAGGAGGAATGTGCTAAAGTTACTACTTACACTAGTAATATTTGAACTATTTCTCCTAAAAGGTAAAAAAAACAGAGACAGATCAGGAACAAAGAGTTTGCTTGGGGTTGCTATCAAAAAACAGGGGCCATATTCCATCAAGAGGAAGAGTCTGTATGTATGCAGTGCCTCGCCCAGTCATTGGGATACATCATGGCAGCAGAAAGAAAATGGAAACATAAGAGGAGAGAGAGGGGGGGAGCAGGCTGCAGTAGATCTTTCGGCACAATTAAGTTTGCAGCGCGTGTTTAAAAATGTAAGTCTATTGATCGCAATTGGAGACTTTATTTGGCAATTTCAAGAAAGGAAAAGCGATTCAATAAACATGGAGGGATGGGAGATAGGAATGCAAGAACAAATGCACTCATACACAGAAAGAAAGAAAGAAAAATCACAATTTGCCAGCCGTCAAGCATTTTCTCATAATAGCCTCAAGGCAAAACAAAGTCGACTTAAAACATTTCACTTGCACTGTCCGTATGTCCAATCAATTGGGTATCACAATAGAAATGAAAAGGTTGTCATCACAGCCACTTTGTTTCATATTTTTTTTCTCCCCATGTTGACTTGTAGAGATAAAAGAGAAAAATCCATTAAATGGCCATTGCGAGCATCGATAATAAGTGCATTTTCTTTTCCTCTTCTTTATGGAATCTTTATTTTTCTCCTCACTGGTGCCACATTTTACCTGATTGTTCCCAGTTCAGTTTCTCAACACTGAGAGAATTTTCTCCCCTACTTTGTAATCACTTGAAACTTTATTATTTATATATGATCAGACCCCCCTCTCCCTCAATTCTTTTTGTCAGGCCAAAAGTACCGTGACAAAAAATTATGAATCTCCATCAGTCTGCAAAAGGCAAATTATGCACACAACCAGCAATCGTGACCACGCAGGAATAGAAAAGGTGGTAGAGTGGTTAAGAACAGGAGGACTCTAATCATTGGTGGGATCCAAAAATTTTAATAACAGATTCCGATGATGGTGGGATTCAAACAGTGGTGCCGCGACACACACGCACCTCCAGTCCCTATTGGGCAGGGAGGTTGCTTTAGTAACCCCTTCTCGGCACTCAGAAAAAATTAGTAAGCACTTCTAGAGAAGTGGTGAGAACTGGTTGGATCCCATCTTTGACTCTAATCTGGAGAAACAGGTTTGATTCTCTGTTCCTCCACAGAAGTGGCAGACTCTTATCTGGTAAACCATATTTGTTTCTTCACTCCCACACATGAAGCCTGCTGGGTGACCTTGGGACAGTTACTGTTCATTCAGAACTCTCTCAGCCCCCCCCCCCCCCACCTCACAAGGTGTCTATTGTGAGGAGTGGAGGGAAAAGGAGTTTGGTAAGCCACCTTGAGTCTCCTTATCAGAGAGAAAAGTGGGATATAGATACAAACTCTTCTTCTTTCTCATCCTCTTCTTATTTCTTACCTAACCCAACTGTCCAGGATGCTGGGAAGAATGATCGCACATACTGTGCAAGTACAAAAGTTCTCCCCCCACTCCCCGCAAGGAAATGAAACTCCACCACTGCAGTATACAGCACAGCTGAAAAGCTGCTGAACATCTATTCAAAAAAGACACCAGATGTTCAGTTCTCAGAGAATCACGGCTGTCGAATATGGTACATTCGCCTATCGATCATGTTCGCCGCAAAAATTTGCAGCATCCCTAAATATAACTGAGCCATTTGTGTTTCCGGTCAATGGGCAAACCTGATAGTTTCCAGCAAGTCATTGATAGAAACAGTAAACACAGCTGAGTCAAGGCAGCAGTGTATCTTCTACAGTATAAGTAAAATCAGTTCTTGTCTATGCAATGATATTATGAGATAGCCATTTTCCTTCAGGCACTTTGATGCACTGCCATAGTCAATAAATAGCTTGGCTGTTTTAAATACTCAGCCTACCACAACTGCTGGAACTGATGACTGCGTTTTCCAGCACTAAGCACATAAATATTATTTATAAAGCTCATCTAATAACTAGGTACCTCTCCCACGATTTGGTGTGCTCCTGCCAACTTTTTCTCCTTTACAGGGACCTGGAAAAGCACTGAATGAATGGCTGTACTGCATCTGTTTAAACATCCATCTTCTCAGGGGGAAATGATCTCTACAGTCTGGAAATGAGCTGCAATTCTGGGAGATCCCCAAGTCCAAGTTGGAGGCTGGGATCCCTATTCACAAAAGAGTGCAAATTTGAACCCAAATGCCCCTAGTTGAAGCCCTACACACTAAGCCACAGCAAATCCTTTGATTTTATCTACAATATGATATGCCCCCAAGGGTGCACCTGTTGACAGAGCCCAATTGGAGAAGGGAAGCCAGTTCTACCCTTGATGATATGACGTATTTTACACCTTCCCTAACAATCCCAGTTCCTGCTGAGGGAATGGCCTTGCCCAACTTCTACTTAAAACACTGTTTTAAGGGTTAAGCTCACCACGATGTATAAAAGCCTAATAATATATTTATAACCCTTTTATAAATTGTGTATAGGGATATACAAATATCCTACAAATTATTTACACAGTATTTACTGCACAGACCAGTTATGCAGTGCATTACTCAGCCCCGCAATGCTTCATCGCCTTTAAGCAGGCTGCCCTTCACCAGAAATTGATTAGATGGGCTCAAGCATTTATTTTTAAGTGAAATGGTCAGTCCTGAATTATATATTTTAAAAGGAAATCCCTTTTATGTAATTTTATGGTGATGAGGGTAGCCATGGCTGGGCGGGGGGCTTCTCCAGCAGTCTCAGACAAGGAGGGGAAGGAGTGCAGTGCCCCTCCCTGATCTTTCTCTCTCCTTCAGTCTAGTCCCCCCCCTCTCAATACCTTGCCTTCAAGAGATGACCAAGTAATAACCCTGCCAGAGTTTAAACAGCTTTGAGAAGTCCAGACATTGGGGGTGGTGGCAATGGCACACTGGCAAAGTATTTGCTTAGCATGCAGAAGGTCCCAGGTTCAATCCCCGGCATCTCCAATTAAAAAAGGATCAGGCAGTAAGTGATGTGAAAGACCTCTACCGGACACCTGGGAAAACTGCTGCCAGTCTAATAGACAGTATTGACCTTAGTGGACCAAGGGTCTGATTCAGCATGAGGCAACTTCATTTGTGTCCATGTGTGTTTAACCTCTCCTGTGGATCGCTGTGTCTCTTGTGAGCCTCTTCCCAGATTGTAGCCTTGGAGAAGGCCCTGGTGACCCTCCAACTGGGATGCTTCTACTGGCTTCCGCTGCTGGGTCCGTTCTGGTCAGCCTCCCATTTGAGGATCATATACTGACTGCCCAACCAAGTATCAGCAAGTTCAGCACACTGGTGCAAGTTCACTGGGTAGGGCAACTCCAAACACCATTTTCATGTGAGGTTAACTTCTGGAATTCACTACCATGAAGTGTGATTGTGGTCATTAGTTTAGATTATTATAGAGATGGATGAGACCAGGGAGGGGTACATGAGGCATGACAGCTAAATAGGACCTCCAGGGTCAGTATATCTTGAGATACAAGATGCTGCTGTTGTGTTCCTATGCTGTTGTGGGCTTCCTGGATGCATCTAATGCACTGCAGACTAAAGGCACCTTTGTGCTGATCCAGCAGGGCTCTTTGCACATTTTCCCTGTGATTGTGTTAAAAAATTGCAATTTCACATGGGTGTCATATGACTCTGTTTAAAAATACAGCTGCCTCAAACAGGTCAAATAAGGACAGTGAACTTTGGGTTTTCTTGAAAAATGCAAGGCTTCAACAACCTCATGGATAGCACATGTTCCAGTGATCTCTGTTTAAAAAGGGACAATCCTGATTTTTGGTACCGATTCTGGTATAATGACTGTCTTTGTAACGTCTTATAACCAGGGCCATATTATCCATAAAGCTGACTAGGCTGAAGTCTAGGGACCCCGCAGGGACTAGGGGCCCATGAATTCTTTTTATTATTCTTTTTATTTATTTACTTTGCTGAGTCACTGTTATCAGTGCCCTAGGGTTTTGGCCCTACTGGCATGTCTTGACTGAGTGAGTGTGTGAGGTGGTTGAAAGCAAGTTACAAGGAACACTCCTAGCCAGCTGAGGTTTGTTTTGAGTTAGTGAGGAGTGGGAAGAGAAGAAGAAGAAGAAGAAGAGTTTAGATTATTTCCCCCCCCCTTTCTCTCCTGTAGGAGACTCAAAGGGGCTTACAATCTCCTTGCCCTTCCCCCCTCACAACAAACACCCTGTGAGGTAGGTGGGGCTGAGAGAGCTCCAAAAAGCTGTGACTAGCCCAAGGTCACCCAGCTGGCATGTGTGGGAGTGTACAGGCTAATTTGAATTCCCCAGATAAGCCTCCACAGTTCAGGCGGCAAGTGGAGAATCAAATCCGGTTCCTCCAGATTAGATACACGAGCTCTTAACCTCCTTCGCCACTGAGGGAGACAGTGGGCAAATAGCACACTAGCGTCAGGGTTGCGACATCATGTTGCCTCCTCCTGTATTACGCCAACAGGAACAATACAGTCTAGCAGTGACCTTGATTGCATTTGAGTAAAATCTTTAAGTACCGGTAAAATCTTTTAGAGACCCTCAAAATAGATACAGGTCTATGTACTGTTGTCTGGTACCTATCGTACCAGGGTCAGGCGACCAGTTGTAGTGAGGTGAAAGATTGAAGTGCCTGAGGGGGCCTGAGGTGCCTGAAAACCTAGGGGCCCAGCCATGGGTTAATATGGCCCTGCTAATAACATTTTTTTCCAAAAAAAGAGAGAGAGGCTATGAGTTCTTCAGCCCCCACCCACAACAACAGTCCCACCCAAGCCTTTTCAAAGTTAATTTTGGAGAGGGATAATGTATCTTAATTTCGAATACATATCAATATCTACAGAAGGAGCACGCTTTGCCATTTCATATGCTGCCGCTGATTAGCTTGCTGTTGAATTCTGGGTAATATATTACATGGCAATTATGTGAGTGGGGAGGGTTAGTTTATCTTTAACTAAAAATAACTTTAAATCAGTGTGACAAAAGCTACTGCAGGAGCAATGAAGGCAGCAAGTGAAGAACATTTAGCAATGCGTAAGGGTATGAGGGGAGGAAGTAAGGCCGGTTTCAAATTGCTCAACTGTAGCGTTTCATCCCCAAATGACAGTTTGGATGTGGAGACTCCCTTGTGTGAATCAAACCTGTGATTCTTTATTTTCACATCCTTTTCTGTTGTCTTGCACTCTCCCCCCTCCCCACCCCCCACCCCCAATAAAATGTATTCATTCTCTCAGTGGCATTGGGACTTCAATAAACCAGGATTATATGTTCTGCCTATAAATGATGTGCACGACGCACATCAACTGTGCATAAAAACAATATGTGTACATGGGGCCAACACAGCTACAAAGCTTATGGCAAGAGGCGCACACTTGAAACTGTTGACAAAGGCATGAGCAAATTTCAAAAGAAACTAAACAGTACTTACTCGTTATATCTAAGGGAGAGGAAAGTAAACCTTTCAGTACTATTCTGAATCACACTCTTCTAAGTCTATTGAGGTCAATGGTTAAAATAATAATAAACTTACCCTTATAATATACACAGAGGTTACACAAACTCACAGTCTCACCAGCTCTAAAATTCACCTGATTCCTTTGTGGAGTCCTATGTTGTTGTTGTTTTGCCTTGACCTGGATAGCCCAGGCTAGCTTGATCTCCTCAGATTTTGGAAGGTAAGCAGGGTTGGCTCTTGTCAGTATTTGGATGGGAGATCACCAAGGAAGTCTAGGGTCACTACACAAAGGCAGGCAATGGTAAATCATCTCTGAACATCTCTACCCTACAGGGTCACAACAAGATGGCTGTGACTTCATGGCCACCCCCCCCCCCCCCCCCAATCCTTAGAACATATTACCGGGATTCACTAAAGAAAAATGACTTGACTAAGATAATCCTGTGTGGTTTTCTGAATGGTAAGATTTGAATACAGACTGTGTCACTGGCAGCTGAAAGTACAGTCTTTTGTAGGATTATTCTGTGGATTCATACTGGAGAAAATTTGCACAGGGATACACTGTCAGTCTTGTAGCCATGATGCTATATAACCCATTTGATACATTATTTGATATTGCTCTGATTTTACTTTAAGCTATCCCATGGGGCATGTTAAGCTGTAGGGTGGGGTATAAATATGAGGAAGCAATAACCATACTTGTTTTATAGTTCCAAAGAATGACATATCTACCCACTCTGTTTCAATTATCTGGAACCAACTGCTAACGTCTTCAGCATTTGTCCACCTCATTTTTCCCAAGACACATATTCAGGAAGTTCCCACCCCCTTCAGTCTGAACCTAGAAAAACTGTCCTCCTTTTATCCAGTTTTTGCATGAGTAAGTAATTTTGCACAGATGAGAGGAACTGTAAACAGGAAATCACTTTTATGGGGCAAAAATTCTCAGAAGTCAAAAAGGACATTAAATGTTTCAGCGTTTGGCTTGGGCTCAGAGTCTTCCTTGGTTCCTGTCCAAAAGTTGCATCTGTGTGTGCAGAGTTTGAAAAGACTCTTATGATGGCTATTCCCTTAAGAAACCTTGTAAGCACTTTATGCTTTAAAGAAATCTGGAACCACCTCTGTTCTCATGAAACTATTTAACTTCCTCGCCTGTTCCCAGGCAAATCTCACTTGGTGGCGCCTGTGTGGGAGATCTGCAAAGTTAAGCTGGACTCGGTAGAAACTTTGGTTGATTTTAAATGAGCTATGCTGTGGATCCAGCCATGAGTTTTCAGAACTGTTAGGAATCAAGAAGAAAAACAATTTAAATTGGTATGACCTTTCAGCTGGAAAAAGGGTTTGCAAGTATGAGTTGTTTGTGGTGGCTACAGAGTGAGCAAGCAGGGAGGTGAATTACCACTGTTACAGACTGCAGCTGAATGGTAACTGCAACAACCCCCCCTTCTGATACTGAGGAGAAAACAGAGCCTTCTGGGAAAAAGGAGGGAAACTCTAGGCCTTTCCCCACTCCCTTCCATCCCCCCTATGCCGCTGCTGGCTGGCACTCTCAGCAGCGCTGCATCCCAGCAGCGCTACAACAGCCAGTCCCCGACTTCCACCCCGCGGCTCTGTCAGCGGGGTTGCTGTGCTACTGCGCCGTTCGGAAGAGTGCCTGGGATGCCGCGCGCTAAGGGGGCGTGACAGTGGCAGCGTCGAGGCGGCTGCGCTGTGGCCGCCCCTGCTGTGGGGAGGGAGGAGGAACCCCGTGCTACTCTCCTCAAGTAGCGCGGGGCTTACGGTAAGTGGGGAAAGGCCCTCTGTTTTCCGGGAAAGGAATTTTTAAAATGTACAGGCACTACCCCTTTCTCTCAATCAGTCACACTGGTATTTTGTAAAGTTTAAAACAAAACTAAATTTTATTTACAGACTGGTTGAGCTTCTCAGATGGAACAGAGAGGTTTCAAAAGCATTTTAGTTTCACAGGTAGATATTTCTTTCTTAGATGTTACAGCACAGTTTTCAGAACAGACTTATTTACCCACAGGTGCCTCTTGAGGGAAAATTTTCCACCCCAGTCAAGCACACTCTTAGTTCATCTGCCCTTTATCATCAAAAGGGAATGGTCACTGACTTTAGGAGGGCCCCCATGTGAAGTTTCCCTTAACCTTCTCTTCTCTAGATTAAAAATACCCAGCTCCCTAAGTTTCTCCTTGTAAGGCATGGATTCTGGACATTTTACCATTTTTGTCACCCTCCACTGGACCCATTCCAGCTTGTCAATATCCTGATTGCTCTCTTTAAGAACCTGAAAAGCTGTCAAAGGCCCCTTCCACACATGCAGAATAATGCACTTTCAATCCACATTCACAATTGTTTTCAAGTGGATTTTGCTGTTCCGCACAGCTGCAAAGTGTACTGAAAGTGGATTGAAAGTGCATTATTCTGCATGTGCAGAAAAGGCCTTAGAAGAGAGTAAGGAACTGTTCCTCTTGGCAGCAGTGGATAGGATTTGCAATTGGATATATGTTGTGGGCAGAAAGGTACTAGCTGAACATTGGGATTTTTTTTCTGTGAGAGTAGTTCAGCAGTGGAATGTGATGACTAGGGAGGTGGTAATCTCCCTCTCACTGTCAGTTTCCAAGCAGTGGCTTGATGAACACTTGTAAAGGATGTTCTAGGCTGATCCTGGACTGGGTAGAGGATGGGACTAGATGTCCTGTATGGTCCCTTCCAACTCTATGAATCTATGATGAGTACCAATGCAAGAACTCAAATACGAAAGCACAGGAGAGGGGAGACTTTTGCTGGCAGACTGCTCTAAATACCCAGCCTTTCTCCAGCTCCCTTCTTTTAAACATGCTGTGTGAATCAAATTGGAAACTAACTCCCCCTTCCCAACACACACAATGAATAGCTGATCAAATGGGGCAAGGTGCAGATAGCAACATGACAGCCAATGCTGGGTGCAACTGCCCAGAGTCTTATGATCTCTTCACCCAGCTACAATACATGCTCTAGCTTAAGGCCATAAGCAGATCTTTTGAACAGACAGAGGACAGAAGCCAAAATAGGAACAGGTGATAATATCACTTGCCAGTGCCAGATTGTGCTGCCCCATTGAGCAGCTGTGTGCCTGCAGCCCTGCAGCTGTGGCCCTGGTGTCTCCATCACCATCCCCTGATTATGGAATATATTCAACAGTAATATTCCACAGTCAAACTGATTGAATTTGAACATATCATTCAGACAGGAGCCAATTACCTGATCTGTTTGGTTTGTGCTTGCTGACCAGGTTTGCATTAGATTTTTTGCAAAACTGTGCATGGGCAAAGATGCTGCCAATTCCAACCAATCACAGCTGTTAGTATCCCTATGGACGACTTACAAACACCACAGCATTTACTTAGGACCAAGTCCTAGGATTTGTATGAGCTATTTAAACAACTGCCCAGTGAGGGGAGCTGTCAAGCAACAAAGATCGGGGCCGCAAGAAGAACTCAATTGAGCTGTGTGTGAATGAATGTGAATGAAAAGCCAGTTGTGCTTTACCTTGTGGTCAGAAAGGCTGATGAATATTCAAAGCTATCCCTGAAAAATCAGCTCCTTGGTCACTATTGCTGAACAGGATGTGAGCCCAACTGGCCGGTGTTTGAGAGAACTCCTGAGAAGACCAGGAGAAGTTTGGATTTATATCCCACCTTTCTCAAATGTAAGGAGTCTCAAAGTGACATTCAATCTTCTTGAGTATGGCTTAATACAGTCGTTATAGACTATGTTTCATTGCTGTGTTTGTTCACTGATCTTGGATCATAATAAAGATTGAGTTGAGAAAGCCTTGAAAGCTCCTTGTTAGGGTCAACATACATTGGCTGTGACTTGATAGCAATTTACAAACATACGAGAAGCCAGAGCCTCCAAACTTGATTATTCACTAGGCATAAAAACTACATTATTTCAAGAATGCACATCTGAATAGCTTCCCACAGGGTTTACAACATATCTCCCTTTGCCACAATTGTCCCTCCCTCCCCCACTTCTCTTACTTGGATTATAAATGTGCCAGTAAAATGATTATGCACTTCATGTATCTGAGGAAGTGTAGTCTGGCTCATAAAACGCTTCCCCTGGAATAAGTTCTGGTAGTCTGTAAAGTGATTTATTTTTCTGCAACAACCTAACATGCAAATATTGTTTCTGTGTCAGTCATGAGTATGGATAGCTCTAAATTTATTATTCGTGCTGTTTCAACCTGAAAATCCTCATTTTGTTTTTGCTTCAGCCTCATACAAATTGAAACCGTGAATCTTTATTGTCACGCCATTTTCTTTTCTCATGCTTTTATTAACATGAATGCTTTGCTCAATGTTATTTGTGTGTCAATAGATCAGCATTAAACCTGGGTGATGCTCCTTGTATGCATAAACATTATATAAACTGTTTATAAACCATGCAAAATGTGAATGTGTGTGTAAAGTGACATCAAGTCACAGCCAACTTATGGCAAGAGATGTTGAAAGGTTTGCAAGACAAGGGATGTTGAGGGATGGATTGCCATTGCCTGTCTCTGTATCATGACCCTGGACCAGAGGCGTATCAAGGGGAGAAAGCGCCCGGTGCGCTAAAACTGGAAAGTGCGCCGCCTTCCACAACCGCCACATGCCCCAGAACGCTCTCGCCACACCTCATTGTACGCCGCGACTCTGGAAGTGCGCGCCACCCCCCCTGGCCCCCTTGGAGCTCTCTGCCCTGGACTTCCCTGGTGGTCTCCTATCCAATTTCTAACCAGGGCTGACCCTGCTTAGCTTATGAGATATGATATCAGACCAGCCAATGAAAAACAGAGAACTGAAGTCACTGTCAAAAACATAAATTAATATTTTTTTTAAAAAAAGGATGCAAAAAACATTTGATTATAGAAGACTTGGGATAATGAAATTGGACAGTGCTTGACTGTAGGGACTCCAGTTCTTTAAAACTGAACTCCTAAGCAAAGTAAATTGATTTCAATGGGTCTCATTGGTAAAGTGAACTTTGTTGGCTCTTTCTTACAAATACATTTATGCACATACAAGTAGAATTGTACGTGCATTCACTATAACATGTGGACAGGGCTTCTGCTGTTGGACTATTTGGGAAATAACCCACTGAATGGGCTGAGGCTGCTCATAAACAGCCAAACTGCTCAATGAAAATTTTTCTCCTTGCTTGAGACTGGTGAGCAGAACATGACTGAACTGGAGGTGTTCAAGCATCTGTACTTAGAATGACCGGCTTATGGAAAACTTTCTAGGAACATTGGTTTTCCTTCAAAAACAGAAAATGTTGTTTACATTAGCATCTCATCGAAAGCCTGGTATCTGTATTCAATTGTCACCCACGTAGTTGATTTGGATATTATCAGTCCCCATTATTATTATTTTTTTGACCAGTTGATCAGTACACAAAAGGCTAAGATCAGTAAAACAAAAGCAGTGGTGGGATATACATTTTTTTAAAAAACCGAATATATAAATATGGCTGCTACACAATGCTCTTTTTTAAAAGGTACTAGTACTCATATATAGATTTGTGCTGATTTTTACCGATTTCCCCTTCAGGACTTGGAAGAGCTCTGAAAAAAAAAAAGTAGTGGTGCTCAGTGCTGGTGTCTATCATCAGAAAATCATTGTCGTCGTTGTCATCCTCATCATCATCATCCAAATAGGCAAAGTGTTGGCACATAATATACTGGACATCACAGTGGTCAAGGACAGGAAAGTAATTGTCGTTGACATAGCAATACCTGGTGACAGTAGGGTCGATGAAAAAAATATCACGATTTGAAGATCTAGATTCAGCAACTAAGGAACAAACCAACTAAAGTAATCCCAGTGGTAATCAGCACCCTGGGCACCATTCCAAACACACTGGAGTGACACTTGAAACATCTTCAAATCGACAAAATTGACATTGGTCAGATTCAGAAGGCAGCCCTGCTGGGATCTGCACAAATACTGGTACTACACCGATACATTACAACATCCTACGTCTCTGGGTGAGGCTCGATTTGTATTGAAAGGCCAACAACCAGCTAAAGTACTGGCAGCTGTAATATTAAACAAAATTAATATTTTTAAAAATTAAACAAAATTTTAAAAACTGCTCCTACAAATTGGAATTGCTCAAGTTCAGATGAAAGAATGAAAAAGAGCTCCCTAGCCAGAACTGTGCTGAAATATTCTAGAATATCAAAGCTTCTATTTTAGCTCAATTGATGGTTTTGAGACTGCATGGATTATGATGAACCATTTCTCCCTCAACATTATTTATGTGCTTAATTTATACCCTGCCCTTCTCTCCAGCGGTGATCTCAAGCAGCTTCCATCGTTCCCTTCGTATTCATTCTATCCTCATAGCAACTCTGTTGGGCAGAGCGTGCACGGCCTGTAGACTTTGGCCAGGGCTGCAGGTTGATAATGAGCTGGTTCCAATTCTTCTTTTCAAGGTATGAAGAACTCAACAGCCAATGTTCATTTGAAAGACATGGAATTGCAGCTTGTGCTTTAAATTTTGGCTGGGCACCCCAGCACGAGTTGGACACTTCAGGGGAATATGGTTTGTCTACATCATCAACAAGCTGGAAACAAACTCGCATAAATGCCTCTGGCAATGACTCTGGTTGGAATATGAGATCAACTGGCAGTGCTCTCTGTGTGTTGGCCTTCTCTAAAGTACAGCTGGTGGCACACAAGACATGGACCTCAGAATCATTGCCCCTAAACTGTGGCCTGTATTGCCAGCTGAGGCTTGCTTGTGCCCTACAGTTGCCAACCCCCAGGTGGCACCTGGAGCTCTCCCGCTATTACAGCTGATTTTCAGATGATCAGTATTAGTTCCCCTGTAGAAAATGGATGCTTTGGTGGGTGGGCTCTACAGTATTATACCATGCTGAGGTCCCTCCCATCCACAAATTCTGCCCTCCACAGGTTCCATCCCCCAGATCTCCAGGTATCTCCAACCCATAGCTGGCAACTCTCCTCTTTTCCAGCCTGTCATTTTAGACATTGATTGTAAACCTATGACATGTGAATCAGAGGAGACCCATGACAACATTTTGGGTGACACATCAGCATTCACTAACTTCTGACTAAAATTATTCTCCCTGTCTGAGTCATTTTTGTAGTTGTTTGATGTTTCTTTATGTAATATATAGCACCACATCTGATTAGACTGTACTTTAAAAAAAATAAATGAATATGTAAAGAATTGTTTCTCTTTTGTTCAGGGGGGTGGGCAGTGAGAGTGACATGCCAGAAGAGGGAAGTTAGGCACTGACCAGATTTTGACATGCCGAGCCCAAAAGGTTTGCCATCATCGACTTAGAATGAGCTGCTACCTAACACCAATTGCTCTTTTGTTAACCCTTGCTTTGATTGGTCTATAAACCACACACACAGGTTTATATTTTATAGCTATAATATGCATTTGGGGTTGGGTCCTATGATTGCCTTCAGTTAAGTCTTCCTTCAAAGAAAAAAAAACCCTGGCCTTTTCCAGTTAACAAGACCTTTTTATGAACAGAGAAAGGTTTCCCTTGTTGAAGAAAAATACTTTCTTGAAGGAAGCTGAAGGAAGTACGGCTATCATGGGGGCAACCAAAGAGCAAAATAGAAACAGCAATCTTCAACTCAAACCAGCAAGGATGAGATCTCTCGCAGCATCTCTAAGCAAGGCAAGACTATACCTTGCTCTTCCCAGCATGGATGAGAACAAACCAGCTACTGATCTATGAAGGACGCTTCTTTCCCCACTTCCTTCCAAAGAGCTCAGAGCAGCAAGCATCCTTCTCCCCCTCCTTGCTTTCCAATCCTCTTCATAACCCTTTGTGGTTGCTTAGGCTAAGGCCTCTTCCACACATGCAGAATAATGCACTTTCAATTCACTTACACAGTGGTTTGCAAGTGGATTTTGCTATTCCACACAGTAAAATCCAGCTGCAAAGTGCACTGAAAGTAGATTGAAAATGCATTATTCTGCATGTGTGGAAGGGACCTGACTGGCCCAAACTCATACAACTTTCACGACAGAATGGTGATCTGAACGCAGCTTCCCCCTATATCATGCTGGCTTTCATGTTCAGGTCTTTAATGGCCTTTCCCCCTCACAGCCCTTACCCCATGTTGAAGGTGTTTTCAATCCCATTGTTTCCTGTGATGTTTGTCCACACTCTGCTCCTTGAAATATTGTTTTCTGGCCACATTTTTCCCAGTTTTTCCACACATGTGCTGCAGCAATGCTATGTAGTTTTGCTGATCTGATGGTCTGCCAAAATGGTGTGCGGAGAGGGAGGAAACATGAAAATGGGGGAAATGAAGAGGAGAAAAGGAGAGAAGGGAGGTTGGGGGGTCGAAAAATGGCAGAGAAGCATCAAATGGGAGGCTGGGTGACCGCACAAGGGCATGGAAAACTGCCTGACATTTGGCAGGAAAAAAAGAATGTTTCAGTATGATCGCTCTGTGAGAAAAGCTAGCTCACAAACGTTTCAGCCAGACACATTACTCTAAATTTGGATTTTCAGAAAGAAGAGATAAAAGGTAGCTGAAAAAATTTCCTTACCTAAAGCCGGGAGGGGGGGGGGTATGGAATTGCAGAGAGTCAAGACTGCTAGCTTAGCCCTTTTTAACTGCACTTATATCAATATATCCCATCTCATCCCCAATGAAAGAGGCAATGCAATTCCCCAAACCACAGGCTGTTAAACAAGGGGAATATCATAGAGCTGATATTGTCTTCCCCCCCTCCCCACATACATGCTTCCTGCTAGTGCTTGGGACCAACAGCAGCAGAAGGCTTTCACATCCCGCATGTGAGCTGCCGAAGGCACCTGGTGGGCCACTGTGAGTAGCAGAGAGCTGGACTAGATGGACTCTGGTCTGATCCAGCAGGCTTGTTCTTATGTTCTTATAGGACAGATCAACTTATTTCCAAGCAATCTCTGTTATTATTCAACCAATATCTTGATGTATCAATAGGAGAATTAGAGGTTGGTATGTTTTGGTTAAGCCTGTGTGAGTGAGCTTCTTTTCTGTGACTTGAAGCAGGTGGCAACATGCAATGGGGGTGAGGGGGGAAGGTGTGGATGGCAGTATGAGGGATTGGGAAGGCTGGCCATGGGCAGGGAGAAGATGTCAGGGTCAAAGTTCTGCTCACTGGCAAATCTGTCCTGCTCTGTTGGCAAACCAAATTAAAATCATGCTAGAAGTGGTCTCTCTTGCCATGGAGAGGATAGAAAATGAAAGTGGGGCTTGAGGAATATGTCCATACAAGAAATCTTGCCATGACAGACATTTGCTCCTATCACATAGCAAACACCTTGTTCATAATCAGCCAGTATCAGAGAGAGAATCTCCCCTTTTGGGACCCCATACACCAACAAGTGGCACATGGAGGTTCTCCCTCTGACTGCTAGCTCTGTCCCTAGAAAAATTAGCACAGCCATTGTATGGCTGACCCACTAATTCCAGCATTGGCAAGGTGGTGGGTCAAGATGTCATCATGACTGACCGAGTCTGATTTCTTTCACTTTCTTTTCCACGTTGGTTTTATTCTTCCCAGGAAGCTGCACTTTTTAACATAACTGGTTTCAAAGTGGGAAGAGAATTGAGCCACGGCAAACCTATGATGAAGCTGAACGGAGTCAGCTGTATTCAGTACGTGCATCTGGAAAAGGATGCAGCAAATAATCACAGCGGTTCAATTCCCTGATCAAACAAAGTGCAACATTAATACAAATGGGGTGGGGATCTCTGCAAAATTAGATTGTTTCCCTTCTTCCACTTATGTGTGTGCTCGTATTCCTTCCCAAGGCTATTATGATGGTGTTATAATATAACACATTTTGGGAGGGCAGGGGAGAACATTACTATTACTCAAACAGGTTTCGAGCTAAGCACCGCACCAGGTGTAAGTCTATTATTTCTACTAGAATAATGCAAACTGAAGATTCAATTGTAAACGACAAAGGCACAGGAATTCTGCTTTTGTTTACACCAGTAGAAAGCTGACAGCATCAAGGGCTTTATTCCTCAGAAGATACTGCTTTGCATGAAAGTGAAAAGCAGGCCTACAGAGACCTAAATTAATACCAAACCTTCTCACCTGTCTTTACACTCGCAGCCTGGGTTCCTTGGCAGGCTCACAGAAACATCAGTTAAATAAAGTGCAATTAACAGATTTGAACATTTAGTAAGATTTCTTTTGCTTTTCAAAAAATATTCTTGGAAGCTGGAAAGCCCCCAAATATGCAAATAGCCCGAATGCTTTCTCTACTTGTTGAGCTTTTGAAAAATTAGGAAATGCAAAACAGGCTTCTGGCAGAGCTGCAGGAGTTATAATGACATTTTTCAAAATGAAAATTGAGAGGTGGGGAATCCCATCAGCTGACCAACCAACCAGAGAGGTATACCAGAGTGCCTCTGGGATACATCTAACAAGCAGCAATAGATTCCCCCCACCCCATTTGTTCTGGAATCGCTGCTATATGGCATTTCACACCCTTACATTCCTGTTTAACTAGGATATTAACTGATACCCATTCTGGAATTGGATCATGTTTACTATTAATTTCAGTTCCTGCTATTCAATTGCATCCTGTCCCCCTCTGAATCACCAATGTGCACATGCATTACAATGCTCTAGGAATGCCCCTGATCTCCATGGTTGTTACAGGAGGATTCCTAGAGTGTCTCGTGATACAGTGACATCACTTGGTTTTTCAGCAGGAAATAACATTACAATATTGCGACATCACATGGCACTGTTCTCCCCCATCTCCCCCCACAACACTATTAAGCACTGGCGGAATGATAAAGAGTACCAGTGGGCATCCCCTTGTCAGAAGTGGACAGCTGGCACCTCTGAGACCCTAAAACTGACAACAAGCCAGGTATTTGGAACAAATACTGCTGCTACTGTCATCTAAAAAGAATATGTACATGTGAACTAGCCAGCTTCATTAAGCTACACTACCTGTCCCATCTGACCTATTTTTATCCTGCATACCCTTTCTCCAATGAAGAAGGAGAAAAAGAAGGAGGTTTGGCTTTTAGGACCCCCACTCTTTTCTCCAACTGCTAAAGAAGAAGCCCCAAGAGTGGCTTTACAAACTAATCAGCTTCCCTTCCTTTTCTAGAACCAGACACTCCTGGGTGGAGGAAAGTGGGGAGCCTACAAGAGTCAGTTCCTAAGAGGAACGCTAGCCCAGATTTCACGTGTAGGAGCAGCGAAACAAATCCACTTTACCAGGTAAGAGTCCACCACTCATGTGGAGGAACAGGGAATCAAGCCAGGTTCTCCAGGTTAGAGTTCACCACTCTTAATCACTACATCATTAATACTGTTGAGATGCTTCTCCAGATCAGAGTCCATGGCTCTTAAACACTATAACACACTGGCTCTCGTGGTGTATGTGACGAATGTATTCAGCCTGCATTCATGTTACAGGGTGGACCCGCCCCTTTAAGAGTTAAGTCCTGGCCAGCCCTGATTGGCCAGAGGAAAAAAAACAGAGTCTTTATAAACTGTCAGCGCTAGAGCTGAGGGGGTCTTGCTTTTGAGTCTTCGGACTGTTTGGCTCTGTATGAGCTTTTGTGCCCTCAGGTACTTTTGAGACAGAGTGAGGAATTGAATCCACCCAAAGTTCCTCACTGCTGTGAGGCTGTTATTACAGTGCACTGGCTGAGGAAAGCTATTGTGTTTCACCTAAAGCCCTGAGTTCTTGGAGGCAAATTAATCGCCCTCAGGTGAGGGGGGTTTGAAGTTTTATTTGTGAGGGAAACCTCTAAAGATGCAGCAAGGTCTTCTGCCCTCAGAAGTGAACATCAGTTTTGGGAGGCTATTGGAAATCCTGTGGCGCAAAGCGTGAAGCTAAGTTTTTTAGGATTGTGGGAGAGGGAGGCTGTATGCCTGAGATCCCACAAAAAGGGCGAAAACTTCGAGTGTTTGCAATTTTTGTGGAGGGAGGAACAGTGGACTGAGGAAGGTTTTTTGTTTTTATATGAGGGAGTGTAGCGAAATCTCCACAATAACATCTTTTGAGAAACATCTTTGCTAGAAAAGTAAAACGCTTAAAGTGAAGTGCCTGAAACCGTTCAGTTTAAAAACAATTATTTCTCTGCAACCCGCTAGAAGCTTAAGAACAAAACTGACTCTGTGCAACCATGGTTAAAGCAAAAGCGGTTAACTATCTCCAAGAAACCATCGAAGGCGTAGAAACCTCTCCGAAGTTTTACCTTGAGAAGCCTGCAATGTTAAAGCCAGGCTTCAATAAAAGAAAGTTCTAAAGTTCTTTTGTTCATCTTATAAACCGCTCCAGTTATTATTATTTGTTGTCTGTGTGTCTGTGTTCCCCAGCAAAGGGTGGTGACCGTGGAAAATCAGTTTTGTGGGGCTATATAAGAAAAATATTATTATGTGGCAGGCAGAAAGCAGAAGATATATAATTGCCCCTTGCATGCTATCAGTGCACGCCTGCATTTTATCCCTCAAATCCGCACTGGCTCTGCGTTAGTTATGCGCTTCCATTTTTATCCTCAAAACAACCCTTCGAGTGAACAATTGACCCAAGATCACCAAATGAGCTTCATCATGACAGAGTGGGTATTTGAACCCATGTATTTGCCCAACACCACACTGGCTGTCCAGTGTGGCACATTTCCCAAACTGTATATGTTCCATCACTTCTGATTTTCACATTCATCACACAAGAAGTGTGTGTGTATGAAGGAGAAAGAGGGGGTTCCAATGTAAGCAACAAAGTCTGGTTGAAGGATCTGAAGAGAGGGGCTCCTGGCAAGCAACCTGTGTGATTGATAAATATTTAGTTTTGCTGCCCTTAATGAGCTGATTATGCCCTTGATCTCATCAGCCCCTAATGGTTAAACCATCATTTATTTATTTATTTATTTATTTATTTATTTATTTATTTATTTACCGCCCTCCCCCCAAAGGCTCAGGGCGGTGTCAATCAGTCATAAAAACAACTTAAAACATATAATAATACATAAAATACTAAAACTTGCAAATGGCTTCAAATGCCTGGCAGAACAGGTCCGTTTTACAGGCCCTGCGGAAACTTGTGGTTTGGGTAGGCTTCTCTTCTTGTCAGGATGGGGTGGGGAGTTTGGTTCTATCATTCTACCCCCTGACGTGTGGCTTCATTGACATCATTTGAAATAAAAAGAAGATGGAAGCGTTTGGTAACATTTTCATCAGGTCACTTGTCTTTGGTCTTGCTTGAAATCTTCCATCTTCTCCTCTACTTGCTGAGCTTCTATTCTCCATTCTGGCAGAGCGTCTGACTCAGAAAACAGAGTTCCTGCCAGTCTGAGAGGCTTAGCAAATGGCACGTCAATCCATTTTTCCTAGTTTGCCTAATTATGATGTCATAATTTGGAGCTTGGGATTTCTTGGAGAGCATTCTGAGGTCCCTTCCACACATGCAGAATAATGTACTTTCAATCTACTTTCGATGCACTTTGCAGCTGGATTTTACTGTGAGAAATAGCAAAATCCACTTGCAAACAATAGTGAAAGTGGATCGAAAGTGCATTATTCTGCAAGTGTGGAAGAGGCCTGGTTTTGTTTCCCTGATCTTTGACAAGAATACAGCCATTGCTGCCTGAGAGAAGTAACTAATAGCCCTCCCCCAGTGGGGGAGAGTGAGGCCAGGCCCGGCGTTATATAGGCTGCCCAGCCCACCCCAGTGACGTCAGGGCAACCCCCTGGTGTCACCAACGGTGCCCAAGTGCCTGTCACGCATGTGTGGAAGGCAGGCTGGGGCCTCAGGAGCCTGGGACAGTGTTTCACAAGGCCAGGGAAGGCGGCAGCCGGAGGCCAGGGCTATCCCTTCCCCAGCAGCAATGGCAGTCGTGGTAAGTCGCGGCCACTTCTTTCTCCTCTACATCTTCTTTTTGGTTTTGCTGTCAATATCACTGGTGTCAATTGGTTATGATCATTTCATTATTCTTTCACTTCTACGCCATTTCACACCCATCTTATGCTTTATAAACCACTCACACATAATGAATGCAGATATAATTTTGGAAAGCTGTTATTCGTACAAGGATAAATTCAGCACAAAGAAAGAACAACTGGGCACGGAAACAAAGGCCCTTTCCGTTCATGCAAAATAATGCACTTTCAATCCACTTTCCACAATTGTTTGCAAGTGGATTTTGCTATTCTGTAAAATCCAGCTGTAAAGTGTGTCGAAAGTGGATTGAAAGTGCAGTATTCTGCATGTGTGGAAAGGGCCAGAGTTTCATAGGTTCATTTCTCACAGTGGAGAAATTAAATGCGAGAGAGTTCAGAATCTGATCTCATCCCTCGCTGAGAAATACTACCATTCCCTATACAGGAATACCAACTCCTCTGTCTTGCGTAGAGAGGGGTCAGCCATTCCTATTAACCCACTGGTTAATCTTGGTCTGGATAGTCACTCTCACCCTTGATTTACTTTGGCAGGGGTGTTGTAAGAATAAAATGAGAAGGAAGCATGTTTGTTACCAAGAGCTCCTTGGAAGAAGGGAAAGGGGGATTTAATTTAGGAAACAACCATGCATTATTTTAATGTATTGTTAAATGCTTTCATGGTCGGAATCAACTGGTTGTTGTGGTGCCCATGGTCTGGTAGCTTTTGCTCATAACATTTCACCCACATCTACAGCTGGAATCTTTAGAGGCATTTGGCATGAGGAGAAACACATCTTAACATGACATGCCTCTGAAGACGCAGGTGAAATGTGAGGAGGCAAAAAAAAAAAACCAACCTACTAGACCCTGGCCACACAGCTGGGAAGACCCAAAACAACCAAGTACCTCATTTTCCTTAGCCAGCCAGAGTTATTCACTGTCTTATCTCAGATCACTGTCTTATCTCAGATCTCAAATTCACTGTCTCATCTCAGATCTTTCTCTCTTCAAGGGTTAGATGAGGCCAGAGAGTTTCCCACTGGAAGCAGTTTATTCCTCCTAACAACTTCCTAAAAGGTGCGCTTTAACTGAAGACTCATATGATATTCTCCATTTAAAGAAAGAGAACTTATTTTTAGCCTATTTCTGGGTCTGGCAACTGGTAAAGTTGCAAGTCCACTTTGAGAAATTCTTGGATACTTGGGGGCTGAAAACTAGGAATGTTGGGGTTTGGAGAGGGGAAGGGAAGAAGGGAGGAACCTCAGCAGGGTAAATGCCGTAGAGTCCACCCTCCAAAAATACAATTTTCTGCGAGAGAACTGATTTCTGCAAGAGAACTGATTCCAAGAGGCCCCTGCTGGAGATTGGCTGCCCTCTATGATTCCCCCACAAAGGCTTACAACTCCACTACCTCGCCCACTCAGGTTTGCCCACCCAAAACTCTCCAGCTCAGAATGCATTTTTCATTTCACTATCATAAGGCTGTTTGCGGCATTGGGCCTGAATATCTGAGGGACCGCATCTCCCCATACTGCCCCGCTAGGGCCCTCTGCTCCTCGGAGGAGCGTCTGCTGGAAATCCCTGGCCCAAAAAAGATCTGGCTGGCCTCTACAAGGGCCAGGGCTTTCACAGCCCTGGCCCCTACCTGGTGGAACAGGCTCCCTAAGGAGACCAGGGCCGTGCGGGACCTTCAAAGTTTCTGCAGGCCCAGTAATACAGACCTGTTCCACCAGGCTTTTGGCCAGCTGGGATAGCCATTAGACCCTCATGTCATCCAGGCCCCCCGTGGATGGGATTGGAGGGAGGGAACTGTCGCCATATTGATTGTTTTACATTACAGACTGAATTACTGTTTTGTGTTTTATTTTATATATTAAATTATGATGTACACCACCCTGAGCCTACTGGAGAGGGCAGTCTAAAAATATAGTAAATAAATAAATAATAAATAATGAGAGGTTGCTGGGGAAAAAGATTCTCCTTCAGCTACTTTAATTGCATGCCTATCAGTTCATTGAATGGAAGTTACAGAGTTTTTAACGGTGCACTCCTAAGGAGAGTTACTCCAGTCTAAGCCTATCCGTTTCAATGGGTTTAGACAGGAGTAACTCTCCTTAGGAGTGCACCGTTAAAAACTCTGTAACTTCCATTCAATGATTACGCAGGAAGGAAGCTTTTATTTATTGAAGGAAAGTGTTTATTACAAGTAAATAAAAATGACTGATCCTAAGAAAAACTGGGTTAAAAAGCCATTATTATGTCGCTGATCAATGAACAGCCCAAAATGTACAGAGATGAGCTTGATAATAGAGTTACAAAAGGAAGCCAGAGAGATGTGTTTCATCAAAGTGGATTTTATGGGAATGAGCCCAAGCACTCTTTGGCTCTGTATGCTCTGTTGCTGGAGCGCACAGCTAGGAAATTAAATACTTCAATTATGGTAAAGCATATTATTTATTGATTTGTCTCAATCACAAATAATCCTGATTTGGAATCCTGGTCTGGAGAAAAGGGAACAAGTCCTAATTCCTAATCCAGACCACAAACTGTAGGTTTTGTCAAATTTCCTAGCAGTTCAGAAGAGAACGAAGGGGGGAAAGGAGTGGGAGAAGCACAATTCCACATTCATTTTTTCTTAAAATTCTACTGAGAAACACAGTAGCACAATCAATTAATGAAGGTTAGTGGTTGCCTTCTCCCACTTTACCCACCCCGGTTGTCCCTTTATTGCAAGCTTACATTCCCTGAACATGCCTGGAGAAGGACCTCATCATAACCTTCTAGTGATGGCCCACCCACCTGGAGAGGGCACACACACACACACACACACACACACACACACACACACACACACACACACACACAATTGCCTTAGTAGACCATCAGTCCATCAAGGTCAACATTGTCTATGCAGTCTTGCAGCAGGTCTACAGGGTCTTAGGGTTAGGGCAGTGGTGGGATCCAAAATTTTAATAACAGGTTCCGACGGTGGTGGGATTCAAACAGTGGCGCTGCTGCACACACGCACCTCCAGTCCCTATTGGGCAGGGAGGTTGCTATAGTAACCCCTTCTCGGCACTCAGAAAAAATTAGTAACCTGAAGTGGTGAGAACTGGTTGGATCCCACCTCTGGGTTAGGGTTAGAGGTCTACAAGGTCTACAGACAGGTCTACAGAGTCTTAGGCTTAGGTCTTTCACATCACCAATACCTGATCTTTTCAACTGGAGATCACAGCAACTGAACTTGGAACTTTCTGCATGTAAAGGAGAGGATCTTCCAATGAGCCACAGCCCCTCTGGTACTAAAAAGGAAGACTCTGATTCTAAACACTGCAACAAAGTGGGAAAGTGTACCACTAACATTTTTCCTGCACTGAAATGTAAAGAGTATTTCAGCTGTTCTTCCTAAGGGAAATATCGGGGTCATTCTGAAAGCATCTAGGAAACAATAGGATTATTGCTCCATTTCATGAGGTGGAGGAGTGGGGCATGCTGAAGTAAGTTGTCTACCAGCATTCAGCCACTGCAAATTTCAAAAAGCCTTTGGAAGGTTCCCTGTCACCTCCATCATCGGAGCAACTTCAAGGGAGGCCAGAAGAGTTTTGATAAAACTCATAATATTTCCTCAAGTCATTATATTCATTCAGAGTTCACCTTCCTTAGATGAAACATCTAACGAACTTCAAGGGATTCTGAGAGAATTTATTTTATATTCTGCTGTTATCTTGGCGTAATGGCTAGCATGACTTGCTGTTGTTCCAACAGTAAGTATAAGATCAGATGAACTGAAATAACCATAATATGGAAGACTATTCCTTTTAAATCTATATCTTTATCTACTGCTACAAACATGCTGCCCTTTCAGGCACTGGGTCCAATGGACTCCCAGACAAATTACCGATCATGCTCCTATGTCTGTTAATATTACACCATGTTTTGTTCTGAGACCATTCACTAGATCCCTGGAAGACATCCTTGATGGAGAGGAGGATTTGGTCACTTCCTTGATTCTTGTCAAATTAACAATCTGTCAGTGTCGGCAGCAAATGATGGAAATGGGCAGGCAAAGCTTTTTTCTTCTCTTTGCCGGTAGGATTTAGTGGCATCCTATGGGATCAGCAGTGAATTAAGTTACAGAAAATAAAATTTTCTAGGCAGGCAGAGAAGGTAGGCGATGGGAAATTCTAGAAAGTGGAAAACATCCATGAAACAATTCTTTCTCCAGCATAGTCTCAAGAGTATGGGAGTGAGGTAGCCGAGCCACCTCTGTTAGCTTTTGAATGCTGATAAAGCTGATCGATTCAATAGGCCTTTGCTTTCGGCTGAGAAGTCGGCTCCCAAAAGCTATAATTCAGGTGTACTGTCTGAAAATCTTTACTGTCCCCTTCGCCATTTCATATGTCGCCATAAATGCACAACAGTTCTAAAATGGATGAAAAAGCAGCACTTAGAGACGATCTTTTTTTACTTCGCCAATTGCCTGCCCAGTACATTTCTTGGCTTTACGCATTGATATAAAAATTCTTTTTTTCTTTCGCCACAATAGATGTTCCATTTGCTTCAGCTGCTGGTATCTCATTGATCAAAGTCCAGGTTGCAGAGCAACTTTTGAACAGCAGATGCATGTGGATCAGAGAATTGTAGCCCCGGCTTCAGCTTTGTATAACTGTTTGCAAATTTAAAGGCAAGCTGTTCCAAGTAAGATTTTCGTCTCTACCCCTCACTTTGTGCTCATATTCAAAGTACATGCACCATAGGGATGAATAAATGCTCCTGGTTTCATTTCTTTTGATACCCATTTATATTTTTGGTCAATGTTTCTGCTTTTTACATTTGGTTTTCTAGATTCCTTTTAATTGTTTACATGTGTCTTATGGTTCTTGTGTGCAATGGATGCATACAAGGTCCTAAAATATACATCATATAACTACTGGTAATAGCTAAAGTTGGCCTTCCCATGAAAATCAAAAAACCCATGGGGCTAGGGCAGGGGTCTGCAATCTGTGGCTCTCCAGATGTTCATAGACTACAAATTCCATCAGCCCCTGCCAGCATGGCCAATTGGGGCTGATGGGAATTGTAGTCCATGAACATCTGGAGAGCTGCAGGTTGCAGACCCCTGGGCTAGGGTATAGTTTTGGCATGTACAGGATAATCCTCAGGTTTGTAGAAAAAAGGTTCAAGTTTAAAAAAAAACATGGCTTAAACTGTCCTAAAAGAGTCCTGCAACATTTGTCTTTTCAAAGATGTATTTCAGAAGCCTCCTGAAATCATAAAACAAAGCAGGTTAAGGATCAGGTTGAGGAAAGAGAAAAATGCCACTTGACAACGGAGGGGAAGGGCAAAGAGAACAGGAAGCTGCGACAGCTGGGAAGGAGGGAAAAGGCTGATTGGGAGAACGGAGGGAGGGGAAATCAGCAGATTACACTGGTCAAGAAGGGGGGACATCAAAATAAATTAAAGAAGAAAGTGATTAAAATAAACAGGTGAGGGGGGAACGGAGCGAGCTCAGAAAATGATGCCGAGGAAGAAGTCCAGGGATGACACAGAGGCATGGGAAACGTAGTAAATAGATGGCTCAGCAACTAAAGACATATTGAAAATGTTTCTACCAAAGAACTGTATTAAAAGGGAATTCATTTAAAACATTGTGTAGCTGGAAATAAAACATTTTCAGAATGTAAGAGGGGAGAAAAAAACAACATAGAACTCCATGGAGGAAACATTTGATTTCCTGCCTCAAAATGTTTTAAAAGGTTCGTGCAGAAAGGGCCCTCTTTTCCAGCAGAAAATGAAAGAGGTTACAGAAGCTTCTGGGGCAAGCCTCAGTATCCTGAATGATGGACGTTCAGGAGGAAACAGAGGAGTGGCTTCTTTCACAACCTTTTCACCTCATCGGTGTTGATGTAGCCAAAAAGATTGTGGGAAAAGTTGTGTTTCCTTTCGGGCCACCACCCTGGGAAGAAGCAGAAGCCATATAATGGGTGGAAGAAGAGACAAATGGGGAGGAGAAAGAAAAAGGGCTGTGAAATAGGGGAGGAAGAAGAGGAAAGCATCTGAATAGGACCCTGCAAGTTTTGGGGGGGGGGCACAAACTGGGCATTTTATGACATTGAGCATCCCCATGATTCATCTCCTATTGTATAATAATCACAAGTGACATCCACATATCTCTGTGATGCTCTAGTAATGCCCCTAGGATTGCCAGTTGCCAGACGAGGTCCAGAAATCTGGAATTAAAATGGATAGCCAGACTGCAGAATTAGTTGAGAAAATAGTGGCTATGGAAGGTGCTCTATGGCACTATAGCTTGTTGAGATCCCTCCCCTATCCAGGAATTTCCCAACCCAGAGATGGCAGGCCTGGTTATCATTCGGGTTGCTAGATCATTACCAAAATACATGTCAACACTCCTTGTCACTCAGCCAGAAGTGATGTCACACTGTAACTGTGATGGCACTTCCCCCCTCAGCAGCACCAGGAAGGTGAAGGCCAGGACTGAGATATCTTAACATCAGCAAGCTGCTTGTGTAGCACAACCTGGAGTGGCAAACAATTCTTTCTCCACACGAGCAACTGAAATGCCTCCATCTGCAGGGAATATTGAGGAAGTGCTCCCATCTCCTGCCACACTGGTCAGGATGCTTCCAAAAAAAAAATTCATCTAATTTCACCAGAGAGCCTGGATTTCTGACTTGCTCTGATCTTGTTTCCAAAACAGAATTCCAAAACAAAATTGGAGTTTTCTGGAGGTTTTCTGTTTCATTGAATTTTTCCAGAGCTCTGTGTAGGGATGTTTTATACGCAAGTACATATTTGGATGTATCAGTTAAGCATTACAAATAAACAAAGATGATGTGTCTGTCTGTATGGTTGTATCCAGATTACAGTGCCCTTGGTAACATGTGCACATCAGCCATTGGGGAAAGGTTGGGATAAAGTCATGAAACAGATTGAGAGAACAATGAGAGAAGAGAAACACCACAAAAAAACAATCTTGAAGCAACTACTTAGCAGGTTGTAGTAGTGCAAGCATCCATCTTGTATATATCCTCATCATGCAAATTGAGTCCCATCAATCAGAAGAAAACTGGGATGTAAATATCTTAAATCCCTGAATAAAAAACTGAGCTCTTTTCCATGAAAAGGGTGAATGGTTACATGAAAAGAAGGATCAAAATGCTCAAGACTTTATACACAGTTGGTGGGTGCATTCTACTGCTCTTGCATCACAATCTTAAGGAGTTACTTCCTTCAAAGTCTATTGACTTGAATGGACTTCAAAGGATGTCACTCTGCTTAGGATTGCCCTGTTGGAGAGAAATCATGATCTGTTTAGGAGGTGAAACCAAAGTATCTTTAGGATTTTAACTCTGCAACCACCCTCCCTGTATTATTATTAATAACAGTAGATCCAATTTAGCTATTTAAATGCATACAGATCAAAGGGGTGGGGGTTATCTGTGCATTGCAGTTTTGCTGAGCAGAAATCTAAGTGGCCATATGTTTAGCTCCCATTTTCCCCTCCATCTCAACCTTCTATTGCAAGAGAGGAGTTGTGTGCAATACACCAGCTGTGACCAATACTCAAAACTTTCAGTCTGAAATTAATCTTCAGGCTGGTTTACAGCTTCCCCCCCCTTTTTTTTCTTAGAGAGATTTACTGAGTAGAAAGGGCTTTTCTGGAATGGTTCCATACGCCACAGAGGGACTATTGCTCCTCCACACACTGATTGCTATTACTCCAATTAGACTAGCAGTATCAGCACTGGTCCATCGACAGTGGCACCAGCAACCCCACCTGCAATGAAGTGTCTCTTATAGCTGATACTTCCTGTTGTTGCCTGTGTTTATGCTTAAGTTACTGGAGAAGTGATCATCTGGAAGCACATGCAAACGTTCACGCAAGAATATTGCACAGTGGGCCTCAAGGATATTCCTCTGATGCAAAGTGGCAATAGAAACCATCCAAAATCCCATCAGGCAGTAAGTGGAAAGGTTAGTGTTACAGTCTGAATTGCCCTGAATAATTCAATCTCATCAAAGCTTGTAAGCTAAACAGGGTCAGCCCCAGTTAGTACTTGGATGGTTGACCACCAAGGAAGTCCAGGCTTGATATACAGAGGAAGGCAAGGGTAAACCACCTCTGATCATCTCTCTTGAAACCCCCATGGTCCTGGGGTCACCATGAGTCAGTTGCTATTGACAGCACACAGCTACTATTATATTAACTTTAACACATGTTTTCACATTGGTATCAGATCAGAAATCAGGTCAGTACAAGCCAGTGAGGAAGTTCTACCAGGCTTACTATGGGCTGAAGACCAGCTTGTGGTGGGAAATACCAGTGACCTCCTTTGACCTTGAGAGTATTCTGTTCCCTTCCCCTTGGAGAAGCTGCCTTACATGAATCTGCCTTATCCAGAAGTCAGTATTATCTGCTCTGACTGACAGCTGCCCTCCAAGTTCTCAAGCTGAGGTCTTTCACATCACCCGGCTGCCTGATCTATTTAAATCAAAGGAGCCAGAGATTTAACTCGGGACCTCCTGCATGCAAAGCAGATGCTCTGCCACTGAACCGTGGCCCCTCCATTTTGCAATACACAAATATACAGAGTTCCTTAAAAAAACCCTCAACTATAAAGGTGAAACAACCAGAATCTCGTAGTAATTGCTAGGAATTTTCACTGGAAAACATCAGAATATTGAAATATCAACATACAAAATATTAACATTCACATCCTGTCTCTTGCAGCATATGATGGTAGTTCCATCATGTAACTAACATCATATGCTGCAAGAGACACAATGATTACTGACATGATATGCTATAAAGAGCAGCCCTGAATCAGTGGGGCCCGACACTGCTGCCCAGGATGGGCACTGCAAAGAGGCCTCACCATGCCGCCCCTTAGAAGGG
The DNA here is from genome assembly GCF_021028975.2 of Sphaerodactylus townsendi. Classification (NCBI taxonomy): domain Eukaryota; kingdom Metazoa; phylum Chordata; class Lepidosauria; order Squamata; family Sphaerodactylidae; genus Sphaerodactylus; species Sphaerodactylus townsendi. Next base: position 15,939,634 of record NC_059437.1, on the reverse strand, counting down.
CAGAAGGCAGGCGGTGGCCACACCAACTATGGGCGTCAGCAGGTAGGGCAGCCGGGAGCCTATATGAGGCTTTGACCCGGCCCTTGGCCCCACCCTGGCCTGGAGCAGAGTGATGCGGAGTCCGTGGACAGGGTGGGAGATGCGTTGGGCATCCTGCCATTTCATTCAAGACCCAGACACTGGATGGGTCTAAGGGGTCACTTGTCTGTATGTGGCTTGGGCCTTCAGCTGCACAGCCCAGGGTTAGTGCTGTTTTATTGGCTCAAGATGTGAGAAGGGTTTTTGGTGGGAGCGGGGTGGTGTCCCTGCTCTTTGGCGGTTGTGCGTGGGAACTGATCTGATGGTGAGGGGAGCTGCGGAGATAACCCTCTTTGGTGGAACCTCCTTAAGAGGTTTGGGGTGGAGAAAGCCGTGGGTCAGGATGCCCAGCCGGGGGCTACTGAGGCTTGTGCCCCTTAGCGGTAAAATGGATCCTCAGACAGGGACTGGGCACCCACCTGAGTTCCACTATCGCTGTGCTGCGCAAAATGGATCCCCAGAAAGTGGCCTCTGCCTGGCTGGGTTCCACAGTTGCTGCGCAAGGTTAACGGTTTCCTACAACAGGCGGGTGGGAGGAAGAGAAGGATTTTCACTGAGAGGACAGCAGATGGGGCTGCCAGTGTTCCAGATCAGAATCCCATGCTTTTGTGCCTCAAATAGGCTTCTTTTCATCCTTTGTCAATAAAACGGTTTGGCTATGGCCAAAATTTTAACCCACAGACAAGAGTGTGGTGTCATTATTTTGGTTAGGAACTCTGAGCAGTATTAGTCCCGCCCTCGAGTGGCAATCTTCAATCCATGTGGATTAAACAGTCTCAAAATCCCCCAGTCTCTGGCAGCATGTGATTGTAATTACATGATTGTTGTGTCGTGAATGTTGGTATTTTATATGTCAATATTTCGATATTCTGATGTTTTCTAGTGAAAATTTTTTACATTTCCTACAAAATTCTGTTTTCCCTCCTCTATTTTGCATGCAGAAAGTTCCAGGTTCTCCTGCATGTTATATATGGAAATGGCATATTACATGTTTCCTCCTTTCCTTCCTCCATCAGCTGCTGGGACTATGACTTGAAAGATATGTAGCTGTTAGAGTGTCAAAATAGCTCTGGGAGATCTGGGTTCAAATGCTGACAAGTGCCATTAAGCTGAGGCCAGCCTTTCTCTATCTCTCTGCCTAGCACATGTCATAGGGGTGTTGTGACGATAAAATGAAGATACACTGCTCTGAGCATCTTGACGTGCAAATTTCCTTGATAAACATTTTTAAAATCACTTGCTTCCACATGAACCTGCTTGCAATCAAGATCTTCTACCAACACAAAGTTTACATATGGAGTCACTCTGACAAAAACACAACAACAACTCATAACAATCACTGGATTGCAATGTATCTAGTTGTCTTCTGCTGCGTTACTACATACATCTTGGCCAAGGGCTTAACAGAATGCATCTAGCACAGCTAGGTGAAAAAACATACCCCTCGAAGGATGCTCCCAGGATGGAAAAGGTTGCTGTCAGGTTCTGCTGGGATCAGATTGGAGTTCAGGCCTATTTCACCCTCCAACTCCATGGCTGCTTTTAGTGGGCAAGTATCCTAAGATACAGTCTCAGAATAGAGCAAGAGGAGGATGTTTCTCAACACCCAGTTTCTACTCTCTGCTCTACCAATTACCTATTTCCCCCACCATGTAATGGATCTGACTCCTCCCCAGCTGCTCCTGGGCAGGCCTTTTAAATGCTCAGCCAATTCTCCCTCCCCAGTCCAGCCCTGGAAAGAGACAAGTCTCTGAGTCAATTGATATTTGCTTTGAAATGGGGAGTTCACTGGCCCTTCCCCCTGGATTTCTTTAAATAGCTTTCTGTCCACCCATCCTCCTCTAAGAAGATCAATGCTGCCTGTTCTGCCCCTTTGGCAGAATCCTGTATCTCCAGGGTCTGCATCTCCAGGGTCATCTCTGGCCATTTCAGAGGCAAAACGGTTTTGTAAGCTTCAGGTGTTTTTGAGCGCGCAGTCACACTCCCCACTGCAGGTAGTTGCATGGGGTTTCCCAAAAGGCGCTGTTCCAAACAGGAACAGAAATTAAGTGGACTGAGGGGTCGCGAGGGCGGCAGAATCGGGGCAGCTGCATTGTCGCCGCTCCGGTAGTGGGGAGTGCCACTGGAACCCGCATTACTTGGAGTGAGTAGCGCGCAACAAAAGGTGAGTGGGGAAACGACCTCTGGTTGGCACTCATGTGGGTTGGCATCTGCTGCTAAGCACACTGCTGAGATCCAGCTGGGCTCCTTCAGGCTGGTGGACTCTTGAGCAGACCCCATCAAGGCCACACTCTGCTGCAGCCTCACAAGTGATCATAGTTGCCAACTTCCAGGTGATGGCTGGAGATCTCCTGCGATTACAACTGATCTCCTGAACTGAGATCAGTTCACTTAGAGAAAATGGCTGTTTTGGAAGGTGGACTCTATGGCATTATACACCACTCAAACCCTGCCCTCATCAGGCACCACCCCCAAAATATCCAGGCATTTCTCAACCAGAAGCTGGCAACCATAAAGGTGACTTGCCAGTCCCAGGATGTATTGGTGCAGCATGTCTGGGACCGGCTTGCAGTCCCCTTGGGGCAGAAGCGTTAACCCCATACAGTGGCTTTATCATTCTGGTGACTAATTTGCACACATTGTTTCTGCCTTTGAAAAATGCACACTCCAGGCATTTTCTCCAAAGTAAGAGGGTCATGGGCATCTCTTGTCACAGCCTGTTTCCAAATATAAGATCAATGTGGAACCTGGCAAGTTTTTTTCTTGTTTGCATCTTAGCCTTCTCCTTTAGGGAATTTGTTTTGTGGGCGGGGAAGAGCGGGAGGCTAGGTGCATGCATTTGCTTGCAAAGACTGTATGCTAGAAATACTTTCCCTCGCCTCTAAGACTCATCAGTATTGTCATTGCAAGATTTATGTAGATTTAGTCGTAAATATCAAAGCAAAAAGAAAAGGAGGAGGATGTGACCTAGCATAAGGTGTTCACATTGAGATTGCCTGGCAAGAGATGGCTTGTTGGTTTATTTTTTTCCCCCGAGTAGCTAATAAGGCTTCGTGCGTGTTTTACAAATGATCGTAATGCAAGACAGTGCTCATTTCAATAAGTCTTATGCCACAGTGTAGCCCACACTTGATGGGCAAGTTTCTGTGTTTGCTTTCTTTTCTTTATTATTTGAATTTAAACCCCCTCTACCCCAGTCCCATCTTTAGGGATCAGGCTGGTTGTCAGCTATATATGGTTTCTTAGTAGGGCTGAAAGGCTTTTTTACTCATTCCTTTATTGTGCCAGAATTTTGCTTTGTGCTGTGTGTGTGTCTCTTTCTTGCTTCCTTAATTCTGATTCAACTATATTTATTTATTTGTTTGTTTGTTTGTTTGTTTGTTTATTTGTTTGTTTATTTATTTATTTCTTAGATTTATATACCGCCTGATCCCTGAAGGGCTCCGGGTGGTAAACAACATTGTCTAAACATCAAACAGGAGCAATCATACAAAATATAAATATATAGGCTCCATCCCATAAAATAACTTAAAACTCATAAAACAGCGAAACCGTAATACATAAATAAACAGATAAGGGCGTCCAACCCCAATTTAAACCTACCCCAGAGGAGAGGGGGGAGGGCGGTGGGGCCCCTCAATAAAAGGAGCCCTGATATAACTGCACCGAGACACGGAGCAATGAAGAGCAACAAGGAATTGAAGTAAGTCAATTTCTTTTCAAATTAAAACTTTAAACATCTAGATGCTACCTTTCCTCAATATGCTTTCTGCTTTCTCTTTCCCCCCTCTATATTGCACATTGAAAAACACTGCAAAAAAGCAGTCAGGGTGTGAGCGTAGGAAGGATAGTATGAAAAGGGGGGGGGGGGGTTGTAGTGTTTTACTAACTGCTCCTGCACAGAAACAACCAAAGTTGCTATACACATGTGTAATACTTGTCCAGTCCAGATTGGTTCTTTAGCAGTATTTTAACAGTGAACTGATTTGCACATTGGTCCCTTCCGCCCATGCAGAATAATGCACTTTCAGTCCACTTTAACAATTGCTTGCAAGTGGATTTTGCTATTCTGTACAGCTTCAAAGTGGATTGAAAGTGCATTATTCTGCATGTGCGGAAGGGGCCATTGGTAGCATGGGGGAAGGGATACATATGAGCTGAAGGAATGGAAAACTGTACCAAACTGCACATGAACAGTGGCCTAAGATTCAGGAAGGATAGTTCTTAATGTATTGGGTCCACATGGAGGGGGGAGAAATTTGGAAAGGAGGATTTTGGGAGTATCTCTGGTGCTTTTTGCTTGCTTGGTTTTCAGTACAAGCCAGTTTGGTGTAGTGGTTAAGAGCAGGGGAACTTTAACCTGGAGAATTGTGTTTGATTCCCCACTCCTCCACATGAGCAGTGGACTCTAATCTGGTGAACCGGGTCTGATTCCCCACTCCTACAGATGAAGCCTGCTGGGTGACCTTGGGATAGTCACAGTTCTTCTGAACTCTTCAGCCCCACCTACCTCACACAGTGAGTGTCCAGAAGTGTAGCTATAAGGGGATGGGGGGTGCCATGCACCGGGTGAGTGCCGGTGGGGGTGGAAAATTGCCCTCTGACCCCTTCCCCCCTCGCCCCACCCCGCCCCACCAGCCAGACCCATTTTCAGCAAGCAGAAAGCTGTTAGAAAGCTGTTTTCAGCTGGCAGTGGAAAGGCAGGGACTGGGTGGGGTACGGGGCCACGTGGAAGAGGGGCCACAGGGGTGTGGCGCCCGGGTGCCATTTTGCCCTGGACACCATTTTTCCCCCTATGCCCCTGACAGTGTCTGTTGTGGGAAGAGGAAGGGAAAGAGTGTGTAAGCTGCTTTGAGACTCCTTACAGTTGAGAAAAGTGGGGTATAAATCCAGATCCCTCCTCTGCCTCTTTGTTTTTTTAATGCATACCTCTTCCCCAAGTACTATTAAGGGGCAATATCTGGCTTGGATCCCTTTGGAGAAGAGAGCCCTGAATTATTCTAGCATTTTTGTAAGATTTGCTTTATTTAAAAGCAGAACACAAATCAAGGCAAATAGGCCCTTGGACAGGGCAACAGATCCCCAGAGAAAGGGATCTGTACCTTAAGGCAGTTTAGCCAATTTACAGCTATGGTTGTCAACCTCCAGGTAGTGGATGGAGATCTCTGGGAATTACAACGGATCTCCAGACTGCAGAGGTAGCTTACTCATGTATTTATTTAAAACGCTTATTCCACTTCTCCTATGTCATTATATCCTACTGGGACCCCTCCCTTCCTTAAAGCCTACTCTCTCAAATTGCCTGTAGTTTTGAATGTGGAGCTGGCAAACTTACTTACAGCTGTTTATGGTCATTTCCCCACTTACCATCGACCACCCTTGCTGCGCGCTACCCTCAGCGCGTGTCATTTCTGGTGCTCTCCCAGGCTTCCCCACGACCCCGCGATCAAAGGCGCTGTTTTGAGGAGCGCCAGGAATGACGGGCGCTGAGGGGGCGCGAGAGCGGCAGCGTCGGGGCGGCTGCGTTGTCGCTGCCCCTGTAGTGTGGAGTGCCACGGGACCCCAGACTACTTGGCGAGAGTAGCGCGCAGCAGATGGTAAGTGGGGAATCGACTTATATCTGCTTCTGTTTATGTCTCATCCTGCTGCTTGTTCACATACATATACACTTGCCTCCCTACAAGTAAGAAGTCATTTGTTACCTCCAAGATGTGACAGATACCTGACAGAGCTTCCAGGAACCATTTCCCTAACAACCAGTGCCTCCTTACTGACGAACATTAGCATCCCCTTGACATGGTCCTTGGCTAGAACCAAGCCCACCTTTTTAGGTCAAACCCATTCACAGTGATCAGATATTCCACCCCCATTAATCTCTTCTGCCTGTATTCTAGCACAGGTTAACATTCTCCAGCTTATCATGATGGTACTTCACAAACTGTTGAAAATAAAACTTTAAAAATGTGTTTTTGAAGCAATAAAATGAATATAGAGATCAGCAAGGGATTGCCTTTTTGGAGAGGCAGTAGAAAGACTCTTGCCAAGTTAAAAGCTTGTTCTCCCTGTCTGGGTTCACTGAACTCCAGAAAAAATATCTCTGCAAGTGTGCATAGAAAAAGCCATTGAGATTATCTCCAGTGAGCATTTATAGAACAGGTAGGAGGCTTTTTTTCCCCCCTTTTCAGAATATTTATTTACTTCTGGTCTGCCATTTCAGGCGGAAAATGCTTCTGCTCCACTGCAGAAGAGAGGCCAACGTGCATGTTCCTGGGTGAACGTTTCAAAGCTCTTGGTGACACTGGCATAGCTCTAAAGCCGTGCCACGCCGCTCGTGCTTGCAAATATCTCTGAAATGTTTTGAACTCAGTCTACATCAAGGACCCCAAAATGTGCAGACTTGAATGTTTCATCTGGGATTTTAAACTGACCTTGTATTTTCTCACCTGGACTTCTGTAGAGAAACTCAACAGGTAGATGACAAGCTGCCAGCCTCAGTTTATAGTTGCTATAAAACAAGTATTGTCAGTAGAGTGATCTGTCTACTGATCTTGAAGTCCTTTTTGCAGTCACACTTAACGTGACCATTGGGATGACAACTATGAATTTGCAGACTGGGGAGGGGCCGTGGAAGGTCAAGAAACCCTTTCATAAGCAGAAGGATCCTGGCTTAGTCCTTTCCATCTCCAGCTGAAACCATCTAGTAGCAGGTGTTATAAAAGACCTCTGGCCTTAGACCCTAGAGGCCCCTTCCACACAGCAAACGTATAACAGGTTGCAGTCAGGATGCAGTCTTTTCCCATTTTCACATTCACATGCATCCATGTAGGCAGTGATTGGAGCCTGCAGAAACAATCCGAGTTGCTGTTGTGCCTTTGCCCAGAGATGCGTCTCTTTTTTAAAATTTACTTTCCACCAATGCATAGCTACACAGGCACGCACAAATGAATCCCCACAACCATGCTGATGTCTCACGAAAGGACCATCTGCATCTTTGTAGCTACAAAGATGTAAGCTGTGAATTTTTTTTTTTTTTAAAAAAAGGAAATAGAGGTGAAAAAAGTGCCTTCTGCCTGGCCGTTCGCTCGTGAGTGGTTGCAACTCGGGATTTTTGAGAAGACTCACTAGTAGTGCAATTCTCAAAAAGCCCGGTTTGGGGAAAATAACACGGGTCAAACTCACGGGGTGGGATCTGTGCAAAGTTCCCCTCCAAAGTAGGTTTTTTTACTGTCCTAAATCCATGTTTATTGGCCTGTGCGGAATGGGGCTGAGAGCTACTGCCAGTCAGAGTAGACGATAACCACCTTGATAGACCAATGCATCTGCCAGGATGAGGCAGTTAGATGTGTATCTTTTCAGAGGCAACAAAAGAAGAGAGTGATGTTAAGTCTAACCCCAAGGGTATCCCTGCATTTACTTTTTCTCCCATGTAAAATGTCTGCTTGTAATTCATTTCAGCCGCAAAAAATCTGGGCTAAATATCGCATTCATCAAAGCTTTTGCATCATCCCCAAATGACAAAACAGGTCTTCTGGGTTCTTTCCACATCCTGTTTGAGCAATGAATCTTTCTTCAGCATTTGCTCTGTTCCTTGGCGTCTCTCCACGCTCGTCGGTGGGGTTTTCATTTGTTCAGACCTGTTTTCCCATCAGATACAACGAACACAACTCCTTTTGCACTGGGATTCTCTTTGCTCTCCTGACAGGGGTTGTGCTATGGAACAAAATGAAGCTTCCTGACGGCTCAGAGAACATCCTGTGCGATAGACCTGGTGCATTGGGATGGTTAATTATTAACATTTTTAATTATATTTTTAAATTATTTATTCTGCTTGCCTGGTATAATAGAAGTGCAGTCCCTTCTTTGCAGTGCAAGAAGCTGCAGAGGGAATTCAGTATGCTCTTTTTTTTTTTGTGGGCAGAGTTTTAACAATTGTTTCTCACTTTCCATAATAATAGCATTTGAAACCCAGTGAGGGAGAAACAGAAATATTCATAGGTCTTTAGAAAAATCTTGTTGCCAGAGTCAAAGAAGAAAAGGAGAAAGCTGGAGGTGGAGGTGGAGCGAGAACGAAGTAGGAGAAACTGATATTCATATTTCATGTCCTTTTGAGTTCATTCCATGTTTGTACTCTTTTATTTATTACTTCTCCACAGATGTAAGTACAGCAAATGAAAGAGGAATCTCTCCTGGCTTCCTCCCTTTTCGCTTCTTCCCTAAGGCTCCCATGATGAGCCTCTCAGAACCAGTTGCTGCAAATCAGCCATGAAGACTTTCAGGTTGCAAAAATGAAATATAATCAGCCTTAAACTGGTACGTTTACCAAAAATTGGACAAAATGCAAAGCATTCACAGTTCACAGGGATCACTGGGCATGTGGTTTTGTTAATGTCACTAAATAATTTCTCAGTGCAACCCGGAAGAGAAAAAGGGTAGCTCTAGGAATCACCAGAAATGGTGAAAACTGTATGTTAAAACCCTTCTGCTCTAGTGGAAGACTTGATAACCCTGGTGCATATCCTTTTCACCTAGTTTCTGTGGGTGTGTTCTAGCTTTTGTGGAAGGGAGTAAGGAAGGTATACACTGAATGTGCATTATCTGTATGGAAGTACTATGGAAAATTTGGGTTGCAACCAGGACTGGAGAGAGGGGAAACTGCACCCGGCGCCCCTGCTGCACCCCCGCACCAGTGCGTGCCTAGTGCGTCGCGCACCCCACTGTCCCCTTGGCGCTACACCACTGGTTGCAACACTTATGGAATAAGTACAAAAAGCATTCTAAAATATAGGCACAGGAGAGCCTCCCAGATAATCTCATCGATTAAATGAAGCTTGGAAAAACTAAACTGTTCACGGACCATTCAGCCACAGCTTAGTTATTTCTGGCTACAATTCTTTTTTAAATATAATTTTTCTTTACTCACACATAACACAAACCAAACATACAAAAATAGAAAACACAACCCACTACACATCAAATATTGACTTCCAACTATTTCATCTTTGACTTAAAGATATCTCTAGGTTCATGCATATGTACTTAATACATTGATTCACTAGTTATTTCTTAAGTTTATTCTAATGGTGACAATCCTTTGTTTTCTTAGATTTCAAACCCTGCCACTACTTCTCTATTCAAATAGGTTTTCAAAAGATATTATGTAAAAGGTTTCAAGTTTTCTTTTTAAAAAGATGTTAAAAACTAGTGTCTCTTAAAGATGTCATCAACTTTGCCATTTCTGAATATTCTGTAACTTTTAAAATCCATTCCTGGCTAAAATAATTCTAAGAGCTTTGAATATGAAGATCACCAGGATGCACCTGATGATTTCTTTAGGAGTGGTCTAATTCCCTCTTGCCAACATACCCAGTTTTCTGGTGGGTAATTCTATCATAGGGCTAGAAGGCAATATCTGGGTGGCTGGCTGACAGACTAAGGTGGCACAAAATTTTCCCTGTGTCATTCTTTCCTCCTGGTTGATGAATTGGACTCCTAGTTGTGGTGGGTTTTCCAGGCTGTGTGGCCGTGGTCTGGTGGATCTGCAGGAGTCTATTGCATACCCTGCAGCTGTGGAAAGGTCTACATAGGAACCACAAAACGTAGCATTCAGACTTGTATTAAGGAGCACAAAAGACACTGTTGGCTTAACCATCCTTAAAAATCTGTAATAGCAGAACATGTCCTAAACAAAACTGGACATAACGTTTTATTTGAAAACACTGAAATTCTGGACAATTCAGAAGGTTACTATGTCAGACTGCACAGGGAGGCCATTGAAATTCACAAACACCACGACAACTTCAACAAGAAGAAGAGACTCTGGCTGATTCCGCAAAAACAGCGGTGTGAAAATGGTGTGAAAATGATGTAAAAAGGTTTAAAATGATGTAAAAGGGTTTATACTGCTTTCACACCATTTTCACACTGCTGTTTTTGGCCCATGTGGAATCAGCCTCTGAGACTTAACAAAGCTTTGCTACCAGTACTTAAAAACACCAGAATCAAAGGTCAAGGGCATGCTAATTTCATGGACAATGGACTCCACCCAAACACAGGATTTGCATTCATTTGCACAGGATTCATCAATACTGCTGCTGCTGCAGGAAATGCAAATGTGAATCACTCCCTGGACTGAAAAATCCCACCTGTAATACTATACTATCAACCACACCTTTGCATAGCAAGTTCCACCCAAACACTTATTGATTGGTTCCCCACCTGGGGACATGACAATTTATACCCCAGTAAAACATTCCCTTCTCATTGGACACAGTGTGTAACAGACTTCCCTCTATGATACACCTCTGAAGATGCCAGCCACAGATGCAGGCAAAACGTTAGGAACAAGATCCATCAGATCATGGCCACCAGCCCGGAAAACCCACCACAACCAGTTGAATCTGGTCATGAAAGCCTTCGATAATAGAGACTCCTAGCGTTCATGACACTTGATATATCCTGGGAACTACAATCTGTTCAGTCTTTGAGGAAATACAGTGCAAATTTCCAAAATTAATAATACCATATTCCAGAAATGAGGCACGTGAGGCAACTTCCAGATGACACCTCATACTATTACAACTGACCTCCAGGTGGCCAAGAACAGCTCCCCTGGTGGCTGCTTTGGAGGGTGGACTCTGTATGGCATTATACCCTAGTTAGATCGCTCTCCTTCCCAAACCCCACCCTCCCCAGGCTCCTCTCCACTGAAATTTGGCCCAGCTTTTAATGTGTTTGGAGCTGGTACCAGCCTTCTCTAAAGGTGTGGCCGCCTCTTCCCTTTAAAAAGGCTGTGTGGAGTGCCTTCCCAAGATACCTTTTTTTGTCATCAGAAGGTCTCATTTCAGCTGTGCAGAATGAACCACTAAAACACAGGGGTGTATAACATTTTTGCTATAGCAGGATCCAGTGGCATACTGCTTATGGGGACATGGAGTATCCTATGCACCCTGGGTGCACGCCACGGAAGGTGGCATGGGGCTCTGCATTGGGCGGCAGCACTCACCTAGGCTGCCTGCTGCGGCGCCCTGCCCTGCCGGGCTTGCTGCAGGCAGGCTTCTGCCCTTCCCCCATCATCAACCTTTTTATTGGCATGAGATAGGGGTGAAGTCTTGGAACCTCATCCAAAGGGAGGCAAATCCACTTGTGAGAGTGGCGTGCCACTGTGCCAACATATGCTTTCTTCCTGGGGCACTTACCCTGGTGGAAGAGCAACTTTTCCAGTGTGCAGCTGCCCCAGCCCGCCCCCCCTCCCCCCTCCATGATGGATGCTGTTTCAGCATCCCAGGACCCCTGCTGCCACAAGCATAGGAGGGAGTGGGCTGGGGGTGTGGTCAAAGGAGGAGCTGGCATTATGCTACCAATCTGTACTTTAAATTTAAGCCACCCCGTTGGGCAGTGTAAGTTTATTGAGGCCCATAAAGACTTCTTGGGGGCAGGAAAGCATTTTAAAAAAATTATTATTAATTTTTCACAAAACATAGCAACAAAACAACAGTACAAGGATATAGGAAAAGGTTAACAAGTATACAAACACACAATAGATGAGTTTTCTGGGCTGTGTGATGTTTCGCTTGCATCTGTGGCTGGCATCTTCAGAAGTGTATCACAAAGAGAAGTCTGTTATATGCTGTGTCCAGTTAGAAGGGAAAGTTTCCCTTCTCACAGGACATGGTGAGAAGTTCCATTTTTCTCTGAATTCATGTACTGGCCTTCTGTTCACAAAATGTGTTAGTTTTGCCATGCAGTAATACTCTCTTATTTTATCCTCCCAATTCTCGTGTGTGGAAGCTCTGTCCACTTTCCAGGTAAACACAATAGTAATTCTTGCTGCAGTTATTAGATATAAAAATAGTTCTTGTTGCTGTTTTGGTAATTTTTGGGGGGGGAAATACCCAATAACATAACTTTAGGATTCATTTGAATTTTGGGCTTTAATATTTTTCACATTTCTGTGTGGATTAATATCCAAAAAAAATCTTGATACAAATCCACCACATTTGGAAGAGAGAGCCAGGTTTTTCTTGACATTTCCAGCATGTACACATATATTTTTATCCATTTTATTGATACCTTTGGGAGTTATATACCATCTGTGAAACATCTTATACATATATTCAATATATATATTCACATATCTCTTTTTGAAATTTTTTGAAACTTTTTGAAATTTTTACATCTATTTTATCATACAATTCTTAACTTGCTCTGTTTCTGAATCATTTTTAAGTAATATCTTATAGATTCTTCCTATTAAGAGTTGTTTCGGCTGATCAATTTCTTTTTTTCAAATTCTGACATTTCTGTCAGGGTTTAGCAAAAAAAAATGGCATAGCAGAACAGAGAAAACAACAATAATCAAAAACAATTTACCAGCATGGTGTAGTGCTTAAGAGCCGGTGGATTCTAATCTGGAGAATGTGGTTTGATTCCCCACTCCTCCACCTGAGTGGCAGAGACTTATCTGGTGAACCAGATGTGTTTCCACACTCCTACACTCCTGCTGGGTGACCTTGGGCTAGTCACAGTTCTTCAGAACTCTCTCAGCCCCACCTACCTCACAAGGTATCTGTTGTGGGGAGAGGAAGGGAAATTAGCTTGTAAGCTACTTTGAGTCTCCCTACAGGAGAGGAAGGTGGGGTATAACTCAAACTCTTCTTCTTCTTCAAACAATAGACTATAGGAAGATATATATAACAAGGTGAACAGGAGGAGAAGAAATGGCAGCAGTATACAGCAAGCAAGAGCCAAACCTACACCAATAGATGCTAGAAAAAGAAGCTAAAGAACACATGCTGTGACTGGGGAAACAAGGTAAGTCCAAGTGAAAAATAAGACAACAAGTGAATCCTGGTAAGTATAAGGTCCTCCAGACTTTGTGTAAAATCTTTAAAAAATGAGACAAAAATCTTTAAAAAAACATTCTGGGTCTTCCTTGTTTCACAGAATCTCAACTGCTTCATCATCAGCATTAAAATGTTAAGCCTGCCCAATAATGGGAGTGAATAGCCTCTAACAGTAATTAATATACATAAACATAGTTGACACCAAAGACTAATAAATATCACAGTATCTTAAATATAGTGCAAAAATGCATTTCAAGGCATGAATAGTAGATTAAGAGATAAAGCATACTTAGGAAAAAAATTGAAAGCTAATTCATAATCCCAACATCTTTAAAAGTTAGACATAAACAGTGTTTTCTTAAGACTTGCTCATGCTTATAATGGGAACAAACCATCTTAAATTGTGTAAATTGCAAGCAGCTGTAACAATGGCATGATATGAAGAACATAATGTTTTAAAAGTACAAGCATGACTAGCCATATGTCCCCCCCCACACACACACACACACTTTTAACAGGACCAAACACCCATAACTATAATCATTGAAATAAACAGCATAATTATTAAGAAAAAAAAGGTACGGTCTGTCTCATTATTTAACCCAAATGGTGGAAACTTCTGAATGTGTAAATGAGCCTGGCTTCTACTCTTAGGAGATGTTTTCTTACATCAATCTGTTTATAATGAGATCCTACATATGCATATAACACACAAAACTTGAAGTCAGTATTTGAATGTTCTTTATCCAAAAAAAAAAAAAAACGCTGAATGAAGAGAGCATTTAGATATTTATTGCAAATCTTTGATTTATGCCCTAGTTCTCATGGGGCGGCAGCAGGACATTGCAATGTATGTTAATGAATAAGGACATTCTATTGAATACATGCATTGCTTAATACTGCATGTTGTAAGAGTCCTCAATGACCATTTTATGTTTGGGTGCTCATATTCTACGATATTCACAGACTGTATGCACACAAGAGCAATGCCCACATCTGTGGTGTCCAAGAACAGAAGAAGGAACATAATCCGTAGGAAAGAAAGGACTCTTACAACATGCACTACTAAATATTTAATAGAATGTCCTTGTTCATTAACATACATACAGCTCTTGAATGGGGCTGTTGGCCAGCAGACAGAATCCTGCTTTCCTTGGAAACGTCCTTGTACAGCAAGCTTAGTAGAAGTCTGACACTGCAAACCTAACATTTTTTTAAGACTAAACATGACACTTTTCCTAGATGTTTTTCTAAAAACATACATAAATAGTAGGGGCCTTGAAAACTATTATAGTGAGTTACTGCACTAGCTGGTGAAACTGTTTTGCTACATTACCTAAAAAGATTATCTATGAATCATCAGAGTCTTTGCAGTATCCAAAAGGCCACAAATGGCATTATTGCAAGCACCTGTGAAACTGTGACTTATAGAAGATGTCTACATGTGCTTTTAAAAAATCTGTAGTACCTCTTGAACCAGTTCTTTAAAAGTATTCTAGAATTAGTATTAAAAGTATTCTAGAGAACGAAGAATTACAGCAAAATTTCTTGCACGTGGTGCCAGCCGAAATTCACATAGTTCTGTTCTAACAGTTTAAATGTATGATTTCATTAATTTCTGTGTATGTGGGCTTTCACCAGGAGGGAAGGCAGCATGGCACAGCCTGATCTCAGAAGCTAAGCAGGGTTGGAACTTGGAAGGGAGACTACCAAGGAAGAATGCAGAGGAAGACAACACAAACCACCTCTGCTTCTCACGTGCCTTGAAAGCCCCTTGCTAATGTTGCAATAAGTTGGCTGAAATTTGATGGCACTTCACTCACTCACTCACTCACATACACACACACACACACACATATGTGCGCACAGACAGAGGCTGTTTCCACATGGGCGGAATACAGCGCCCCAGGGACGACAAAAACGCAGTCCCTGGGGAGGCGTTAGCATGAGTGAGGTTTTTCAAAAGTAGTGCTTTCCACCCGCTGCCATGCAAACAGCAGCAATGGAAGGCGGTATTTCCCTCCCGCCTTCCCCAACCGGCTTACCTGCTCCTGCTGGTTGCCGTCGCGTCGTGGAGGCCAGGAGACACGCCCCCCTGGCCTCTGTCTCCAGAGCTGTCGCACGGGCCAGGGGGGGCGTGTCCCCTGGCCTCCACAGCACGACGGCAACCAGCAGGAGCAGGTAAGCCAGTTGGGGAAGGTGCAGCCTGTGCAAAGGCTGCGCCTTTGACTGCGCCCTTACTGGGACCGTCTGTGCAAACATAATTTATGCCGATGCACCCCCACTCAGCGCCCGGGCAGAAAGGGCCATAGAGAGAGCGGGTTTCTTTTTTTTTTACCAATGTGCTCATGTGCTCCTGAGATCTGCTAAAACCATCACAAGTTTTGATGCAACCATACCTACAGTTATATTGAGGTGATTTTTTACAGCTTCATAATGCACATGCACACATCAGTAATGTAGATGAAAATACACAGATGGCACTAAAAGCTGTGACAAAATGTGCAAGCTCAGTACTTCATGCAGCGAAAACCTATCTGGGCCATAGGACAATTCAGGCGATAGAAGGCTTTCCAAATTACCCTGGTTTCTGTACCACCCTTCAGCCCCTTCACCATGCTGTCCCTGGCCACCCCAGTATTCCTTCCCCTCCATCTGGATTGCACTGTTAGGTTCTTTCTTCCCTGGTAATAGTCTCATGCTAACCCATTACAGTGATTCTGAGAGTACATTTTCAGGTGTTAGAAAATGCTCCTGCCATGATAGGGTTCATACCAAAGGTGAAAGGACACCGTAAGATCTTTGCAGATATAGTCAAAGGTATTCTTTAGCTAATTCCACTTTTCAGAGTGAGTAATGTTGTAATTGTGATGCGTTGAGGGCAATCTATCACAATTACAGCAATGCTTCTGCTAAGCAGCACTTGGAGACTGCAGTGGATGGATGGTCAGTGCCTACAGATGTAATCCACAAAGTGTTATTCCAATATAGCTTCTGTTCTTTTCAGTGAGGCTTGAACACGTCTGAAGTGAAGGCGTAGTGCTTAGGGGGATTGCTATACTACATGCATAATAGCCTCCGTCCTGCAGAGACATTAGTGTTTTATTTCAGTTTTTCCATCAAGGTTTTTTAAAACATTCCTTTGTGAGTACTGCTCATTCTCTACTCTAAACATAGTCCAGGCTCTCAGATAGTTCACACAGTTCAGGAAAATTGACTGAGTCTGGATAAATGTAATCTAGGATACACTTTTAGTTCCACCACTAGCTGAGTCAACAAGAGCTGCAGTTCAGTCCAATATGATCATGGCTAGAAGGTCTTCAAGATTTTAAAAAATAATAATAATTCTGGCATTGCCCATCTTTCTCATTCCAGTCCTGGCCAACTAAACTCACTTTCATGAAGCTGATCAAAGTCCATTTTGATAATGCTCATGATAGGAAGGCCCATCAGCAACTCTATCCTCTGTCAACTTACATTCCACAGCCAGCCAAGAAGCCCAACTATTGGGTTTGGCCTCTTGTTTCTCCTTTTAAAGTTTTTGACTGCCATTAGCAGCAGCTACCAGTGAGACTCGAACCTACAACTAAGAATGGATATCATTTTGAAAGTCCATTCACCACTGCAGGCCTCCAAAATTGTTTTGCGGAATAGTAAAATCCACTTGCAAACAATTGTGAAAGTTGATTGAAAATGCATTATTCTGCATGTGCAGAAGGGGCTTTAGGCTCCTTCCACACATGCAGAATAATGCACTTTCATTCCACTTTCAATGCACTTTGAAGCTGGATTTTACTGTGCAGAATAGCAAAATCCACTTGCAAACAGTTGTGAAAGTGGATTGAATGTGTATTATTCTGCATGTGTGGAAGGGGCCGCTGTTTGCTGCCATATGATGAGCTACTCCAGAGGGTTGGATTGATACAAAAACTGAGCAATTTCCTTCAGATGGTACAAAGATCTTCTAATTGTCCCAATTATATGATGAGTTGCAGGACATAAAGGAATGTAGGGTAGCCTCCAGAAATAAACAGCCCTTATTCTTAATGTGTGTGTAAAGTGCCCTCAAATCACAGCTGACTTACGATGACCCTAGTAAAGGCCCTTTCAAGGCAAGGGAGAAGCAGAAGAACTTTGCCATTGCTTTCCTCTGCTGAGATTTCCCAAGTGCTGACTATGCTTAGCTTCTGAGATCAGACAATATTGGGTTACAGCATGCCATCTTCCCTCCCTTGGTTTTAATAATCATATTATATCCTAATAGCAATGGCAGCCAAATCCCCAAAGCAGTTGTTTCTTCCAGGGGAACTAGGATTTCCAACCTGCAGATGGGGGCAGTGACATAGCTACGGGGTGTGAGGGGATGAAGCTCCGGGTGCCACTTCCTGGAGGCACACAGTAGCGCAGCACCCTCTCCTTGCAACTTCACCCTGCCCCGAATTCTGGCCTTGCTCCCCCCCGTCTCCACATGGAGATTGGGAGTGGGACCAATCAGGCTCGCCCTGCCCCCATTGCCACATGAAGGTTTTGAGTAGGGATGAGTCCTCCATCTCTATGTGGAGATTGGGAGTGAGGTGAGTAGGATTGCCCCAACTCCAATCCCCATGTGGAGGTCAGAGGTAGCAAGACCTCATTTGAACCTGGCCTCAGCCAGACTCCGACTGACCATGGGTGCTCTGGAGCCTCTGGCTTTATACTAATGGCTCTGTGGAGCCAGTGGTATAAAGCTAGAGCCAACAGGATAAAGCTAGAGGCTACAGAGCACCTGTGGCCAGTCTGAATCTGACTGAGGGCAGGCTCAGATAGGGCCTTGCTGGTGACCTCCATGTGGGATGGGGGGGGGGAATACTACTAGCATGGCTGGCCCTGGTCTTAATCTCCATGTGGAGATTGGTGGTGGGGTGATGCCTGCATGCAACTGCACTCCGACCCAAACTCCCCAGAGGAGGTTTGATGCCAGGGAGCAGCCGTGTGTGTGTGTGTGTGTGGGGAGTTCCCAAAGGTAAACCTCGGTGCCATTTAAGCAATGCTTAAATTTTTGGGGGGAGAATTTTAAAAATGGGGTTAGTCGGACGCCTCTATTATTACTTTTACTGCTATTGTTATCGCTGTTTTAAAGATTTTATAATTCGTCTATTTATATTTTTTGTTGTACACCGCCCAGAGCCCTCCGGGGATGGGGCGGTATAGAAGCTGTAACAATAAATAAATAAAAATAAATAAATAAATGCCCCTGGTTGGGGGGGGGGTCGTCCAGAATTACAACTGCCCTGCAGATGACAGAGATCAATTCCCCTGGAGAAAATGGCTGCTCTGGAGGGTGGGCTGTATGGTATAACATCCTCCTGAGATTGCTTCTTTCCCCAAACCATTCACTTCCAAATCTCCAGGATTTTCCTAATCTGGAGCTGGCAACCCTCAGGAGAGATGAACGCAGGAATGAGGTACTTCCAAAAAAGGGAAAGAGGAAAAGAGAAGGAAAAAATAGTGGGGAATAAGACACTGCTCAAGTCCTTGCAGGTTCCTGCTTGTCAAAACCTGACATTCTTTATTGGCAAATCCAGGGGAAGATCTGCATGTATTGAACTGTGGCATTCCCACAGGTGGCCATTCGTCTTTCCCATCTTCGTAGTCTGATTCTTTAGCAATTAATGTTTCAGCAATCTGCTTTTAAATATGAATGCCAATAGTAGTGAGATCATACGCTGTGAATCCTGGCTCAAAACTCCGATTTAATAATATTTAAGTCAATAACATTTTCACATGTCACAATCATAAGGGCTAGAAACTTGGTACTAAAGAACATACCAATCATGAATTAAAATTCTAGAGTAATACTTTGGACTTGGCTCACATCCCTTAAATCTAAAGTGGGCCCCTATAGAGGCAACTGCATCGAAGTGTTTCCCTTCATCAGGATTCATTAGAGCATGGGATGAAAATTTCATTAACCTTTCTCTTTTTTAAAGAGTACATTAATAACTCAACCATACGCTTGTCTGTTTTTTTGTCTCCCCCATCTGAAATGACGTGAATTAGTCTAACAGTTAGCTTGCAAAGCCTGAGGTATCCATCATTTAATTTTTTAAAAAGTAGTTATACAAAAATGAGCATCGTTCATGTGCTCGAGAACATGTGGCATGGTTTGTTTTTTGGCCTGGAAAGCCAGTGCAAAGTTGTGCTTCAAGTGAGGAATTATTGCAGATGGCGGAGTGGCCAAAATTAGATCAGTTAAGCAGAATGCAGATTGTCAAAAAGGGATCTCTCCCGATATCAGGCAACACGTCCTGTCCTGCACTTTGCTGCTTGCCAAAATCCTGACGCCCTTTATGCTGAAATGAGCGCAGCATTTTGCAGGCAGCAGGTCTAGATGTGAAATAACATCTGGCATGATGCTAGGGTGGCCAACCTCCAGATAGCGGCTGGAGGTCTCTTGGGATTTCAACTGATCTTCAGGTGATATAAATCAATTAACATGGCGAAAATGGCCACTTTGGAAGGCGGACTCTGTGGCATTGCAGCTCAGTGAATTTCCTCCTCTCTCCAAATCCCACCCTCCTCAGGCTCCGCCCTCAAAATCTCCAGGTATTTCCCAACCAAGAGCCGGCAACTCTACATGATGCTTAGCAGACAGAGCAGACGTCATAAGAAAGCACTTGTGAAAAAATGCACAGGAGACAGTATATGAAAAAACCAGCTTTCTGTTGTCCTGGAAGTAGGATGAGGTATATCACTGTTTATAATATAATATAATATAATATAATATAATATAATATAATATAATATAATATAATATAATATAATATAATAATATAATATAATATAATATAATATAATATAATATAATATAATATAATATAATATAATATAATATAATATAATATAATATAATATAATATAATATAATATAATATTCATTGTCTCAGAATGTAACTGCAGTTGTAGTTTGGATATGGTTTTAATTTCTTTCCTTTTTTGTTTCTGTTTGCTCATATCTCTTAAAAATAAAAAGTGACTACAATTAATAAGATTTTATTTATTTTATTTATTTATTATTTATTGTCAATTTTATATACCGCCCCTCCCCCAAAGGGCTCTGGGCGGTGAACAGCACAAGACAATGACAAACAGATGGAGCACATAATAAATTACAAATTATGAATAAATAATATAGGCTCCATGAATCATAATATTACTAAAACCCATTAAAATACAGCGTGCCATACAGAATACAAAAATTCCAGTGTCCAACATTAAAACCCTTAATAAAAACCTCCCAAGGAGGGGGGGAAATGGTGGGTCTCACTGATGTTAGGAGACCCAGGATGTAAGGAGAACAGATGCACTGGCAATACAGTACAGTTCTAGGAAAGTGTGGTAGTTGTGTAACCAGGGGGATCCTATAATTCAGGTTTACTGAATTACTGAAGTCTACTTATGAATCAATTACCTCCAAAATGTCCTCTCTTTAATAGCCTTGCTCAGTTCACACAAACTGAAGGCTATGGCTTCCTTTAATAAATCAGTCCATCTCACAGTGGGTCTTCCTCTTTCTTACTGTCTTTAATGTTCCCTAGCATTATTGTCTTTTCCAGTGACTAAAGTACAGTAGCTTCAGTTTAGTCATTTTAGCTTCTATCAGCATAATTACCAGATAAAGCTTTTCTTGGGCATACTTTATCAGAGTGTGAAGAAATGTGAGGTGTGATTGGTGTTTCCCATGTCAAAATTATGTATGCAGTATTTTTAAAAAGGTCCAGGAAAAGGCTACGCTTAAAAACTTTCTTCTTTGGTTGGATTTTTATGTGTGCAGAGGGGTTGAGGGAATATTGAAACATTATAGATAGAATAATGTGATAGAGTCATAGAATCATAGAGTTGGAAGAGACCTCAAAGGCCATCGTCCAACCCCCCGCAATGCAGGAACACACGATCAAAGCACCCCTGACAGATGGCCATCCAGCCTCTGTTTAAAAACCTCCAAAAAATGAGACTCCACAACATTCCAAGGCAATGAACTCCACTGTCGAACAGCCCTGACAGTCAGGAAGTTCTTCCTAATGTTTAGGTGGAATCTCTTTTCCTGCACGTTGAATCCACTACTCCATGTCCTAGTCTCTGAGGCAGCAGAAAACAGGCTTGCTCCCTCTTTGACATGGCATTCCTTCAAATATTTAAACATAGTTATCATGTCCCTCCTTAACCTTCGCTTCTCCAGACTAAACATCCCTAAGCCTCTCTTCGTAAGGCATGGACTCCAGACCTTTTACCATTTTTGTTGCCCTCCTCTGGCCTATTCCAGCTTGTCAATATCCTTCTTGAATTGCAGTGCTTTGAACTGTACATAGTATTCCAGGGGAGGTCTAACCAGTTCAGAATAGAGAGGTGCAATTACATCCCCGGATCTTGACACTGTACTCCTTTTGATACAGCCCAAAATCGCATTGACCTTCTAGAAGCAGAAGTGTAATTATAGAAGTGTAATTGTTATGGAAATGTAATTAAACGTAGAAGTGTAATTATTAATTAAGTTCAGAGAAGTAAAGATAACTTATTCTATCATTTAAAAGAGTTTTGGCTTACATGTGTATATACAAAGAAAAAAATGTATGTAATATATGAGCGGGCATAATTTTGTACTCCCCCGCACTTCCCAGCACCGTTAAAAAATTCAGTTTCAGCCCTGGCTGTATCAGGATGGTTCCTTATAGAATTTAAAACACACACACATTGTTTCATATGGAAATCACAAAGACATGTACACATTTCCTTTTTGCATCTCAATGAGTGTATAAAATGCCAAACCCATGAGTCAGCAAGCTAATTTCTGAACGGGGAGAACCCCATTTTCTGGAGCAATTATGGGCAACATTCATGAGTACCTTTTGCACAGGCAGATGGATATAATTACTTGTTTTCCTCTTAACTTCAGATAAGCTCACTGCTGGTGCCTCGCCACACCTCTGCAGTGTCCACAGCTCATCTTGGGAGGTTGTGTGTCAGGTGACATATGTTAAGGAGCTGCGGCTGATAATAAATTCCTTTCCTCGGTCCTTCATCTCCATTATTGCAGCTTTCCAGATGTGTGACTTCGCAAAAGGCAGACAGAAACTTTCAGGCCTTTCAGAAACGGAGATTCATTTTTCTTCCCTGGAATGTCAGAATGGTTCAGAATTTCTGTGTTTTCAAATAATATTCTGTGTCCAGGTTGGTTTATTATGTGTTCTGCTATTGCTGATTTTTCCTGGCTGAAATAGTCTGCAGTGCCTTTCGTGTTCTTTGATTCGCGCTGCATTTGGTGGTTTCTATGTAGACTTTTCCACAGCTACATGGTATGCGGTAGACTCCTGCAGTAGCTAGAGGATCCCTCTTATCCTTTGCTGAATGTAGCATTTGTTGAATTTTCTTAGTGGGTCTGTAGATTGTTTGTAGGTTATGCTTCTTCATCAGTTTTCTTATGCGGTCAGTGGTTTCCTATGCGGTCAGGCTAATGGTTACTCTACTCCAGACATCAGAAGAGCTGCAAGACCAAGAACAAGCCACATGAACAAAGATAAAGAGCCATCTAGAGGGAAAGTGTTCTTACCATACATCAAGGGAACCACTGACTGCATAGGAAAACTGCAATAGCAGAACACATAATAAACCAACCTGGACCCAGAATATTATTTGAAAACACAGAAATTCTGGACCATTCTGACAACCACGACATCAGACTACACAGAGAAGCCATTGAAATCCATAAGCACATGGACAGTTTCAACAGAAAGGAAGAAACCTTGAAAATGAACAGAATTTGGCTGCCAGTTTTGAAAAACACTAGAGTCAAGACAGTGACTAATCAGCTCCACACAAACACAGGATTACTATAGACAATCAAAGGCCAGACTACTTCTATTCAGATGCCTCACCTATTGACCTTGCTATCTCCATTGTTACTCACTTGCCAGGCCACTCCTATTCAGATGCCCTCACCTATTGATCTTTACTCACAGGTATATATACTCCACTTGCTTTCCTTTCCTACTATCAGATCCTCTGAAGATGCCAGCCACAGATGCAGGCAAAACATCAGGAGAGAATGCTGCTAGAACATGGCCATATAGCCCAGAAACCACACAGCACCCCAACCTATAACACCTTTGCCAGTGAGAGTAGATGGTATCAACTCTGATATCCCAATGGTCTGATTCAGCATAATGCTACTTCATGCATTCAGGTGTATTTGTGCATACAAAAACAAGAGTGAAAACAAGTACTGTGGAAATTTGTTTGGATATAACAGGTCTGTTGTGTCCTCTTATACAAGAAATCATATCTTCAGGCAAAGAGTGAACACATATTTGCCCATAAAAAAAACACTGAAAAGTCACTTCCAGTGTCCTTTTGTGAATGGATATCCAGGAACATATGAAAGTTGCTTACACCACGCCAGATCTTGGGTTCATCTTCTTCAGTATTGTTATGCTAGCTCAACAGTGAAAACATTTTAAAATAGCGATGGGAAATAACTCAGCTTGGCAGTGAGAGATAGGCTAGTGAGGGGATCTTTATCAACAACTATACCAGAAAATGGCTTGAAAGGTTCTACAGAGATTACCAGGAGACCAAAATGAAATTAAATATTTTTAATAGGTTTTTGGTAAAAACATTCATACAGTGAGACATAAAGAGGCTTACACACATTTCCTAAGAGATATGAGCAGGGAGGAAAAATAGGTTTGGATGAAAGATTAGGAGGGGAGTAGCAGGAACTTATATGTTACCTAGATTCAGATGAGAGGTTCTTGAAGAAGGCTAGGATTCATATGACCAGCATGTGAATCCAAGCAAAGGACGATATCATAACTCAAAACCAACTGGACACAAGAGAGGTTCAGGCTAGTAAAGAGCACTGAACTTGGGGTGAACTGTACTTTTATACATAGCATAGTCTGGGGCGCGAGCACGGAGCTCTCTTCCTGAAATTTCTGGATTTCCATGCTGGGATTGCTGGGTTATGCTGATTAACAACTTATCTATTGATTTCTAAATATCAGGACAGTAGGACCAATTGTGATTGAATCAGGGGTAGCCTCAGTGGCTTGGGCAGAGTTTCTTTTAGGAGTCTCTGCCCAGGTATGTCATGTAGATTTGGTTGAGGCATGAGTGGTCAGGGAATGAGCAATTGTAAAGGAGGTGGTTACTCAAGACAGGGAGATACAAAACCTTGTGGCAGGGTGTTTTCTAGATCCATTGTATTGCAGCAACCTTGACAGGGTGTGGTGATCAAAGACATGTCCATGAGGCTTCCAGTCTCTGCTGACTGGATTAACCCTTTCTGTGGTTTAATTTTGCTGAAAGGCCTTTTTGCACACTTGGCCTGTTTTTTGTTTGGACACTTTGCTACACACACATGTGGCTGCTGGCATTTGCCAGTACATATTGCATGAACAAGAAAAATCATATTGAATCTGTTATTCAATAAAGCGGGGTAAAAAGGGTAGGGGAACAGTATTACCTACTGCAATCAGCCATAATTCTTCAAAGATGTCAGACAGAGGGAGGACTTTCTCTCTACTTACTACCCAAGGTTGTTTAGTTAGCAATGCCAGGGATTGGAGCCTGGGGCCTTCCTCATGTTCTTTACCACTGAGCCTCACCCTCTCCCCAATGGAAACCCAGAATCAGTCACAACTTTAAGGACATCTTGTATTGAACCATGGCAACATGATCTGAATACGCAATGAAATAACCAGATGAGCACTTGGCATCTTCTAATAATATGTGCAGGAGTTGTAGTGTAGCTAGAACAAAATGTCATTGGTGTGAACAATCTGTTTTTATAGCTAAAACGCCCTTTTATCTCCTGACCCAGTGGGATTTTTTTTCCCTCCCAAACAATGGCCTTAAAAAAAAGTTGTCATGTTGTGTTGCTGCTTTTTACCCACAACCTGCTAATTACATCTTTTGTGTTTTCACACTATGATCCCTCATTCTAGAAGTTCAAATCACAGTTTTTTAACGTTGTTTAAATATACGTTTTTGCTTGAATTACTGCCTTATGGCAACACTAAACTCATGTTTAGACATGGGTAATTGTGCAGGGTTACACCCCCCCCCCCTGACCTTTTTTGCTTTTATTCTGGGTAACCACAATGTGAAACCTATTCCCACCACCACTACCACCACCAGCAGTATCAATAGATTATGGAAGGTAACCTAACCAGCTGGATAAATATACCCAGTCCTTACAGATGCAAGTACTCAGCATTCACACACAATAGCTAACCACTGTGCAGTTATAAGAATGAGCTATGAGCCTGAACAGTATTAAACTTAACCATGAACTCAATAAATAGTCTTTGGCAAGTCACTCTCTCTGTCAACTTGAGCTCTCCTTCATAAATAACATTGCACTAATGTTAACATTTTGCCATTGGAAAGTTTAGTCCGGATCCAGCCATTGTCCATTATACTTCTCAATGTAGAAATACAGTATCAGTATTTGTACAGTCAGAAGTATAATAGGCAATGGCTGGATCCAGACTAAACTTTCCAATGGCAAAATGTAACTTTCCTCCCTCTCCCACCCTCTGCACCCCACTAATTCTCACAAAATACTGCTTCCGGTCAATACTGGACCCTGCTGAGAGTCTTTGGACTAAAGAAATTAAATTTACAGAATGTCAAATGCTAAGAGCAAACTGGTATAAAATGTTTTAAGATGGCACATTACACCTAGAGATATCGCCAAAGTTAGCAATGATTATAATGGATAATGTTGGAAGTGTCAAAATACAGATGCTATGTTTTATCATATGTGGTAGACATGTCCAAAAGCAAAGAAGTTTTGGATTATGATGCACAATAAAATGCAAAAGATATTAAAAGTTAAGTCTGTATTAGATCCAAAAAATGTTATTAAATATTTTGCCAAATAATGCACCAAATGTGTATAATGAACTGTTTCAATATATGGTGACAGCTGTCAGAGTTGTATTTGCAACAAGATGGAAAGCAGACCATCACTCAGATCCTACAAAATGGATGAACAAACAAATGGAATACTTAATAACAGCAAAGCTGTCATCTTTGGTATACAATAGACCATATAGAAGGAAATGGATTTTTGGAGGAGACTATAAAAGCCAAAGACTTGCCTAACCAGGATAACAAGGCTTATATGCAGTGTTCCCTGCAAGCCACATAGCTGTGTAACCATGCAGACTCCATATTGGTGTGGTGCGGATTGGTGTGGTGCAGATACTGGATTCTGAGGAATGACTTAATGGGGAGGGGGTCTGAAGTAGGAAAGGGAAATCAGTGGAAACTATCAATTTAGTCTGGATTCAGCCTATAGAAAGTATAATACTGCATTTACCAACAAGCAACACTGAAAATATATGCTTTTCAATCTGAAGCATTCAGTGTGAGGAAACTAAAAATGGTATTGCAATGCCCACTCTTATTTCTTTACAAATAAATATATATAATAGGTGCAAAATAATATTTATTTCCCTCCTGTCGTTCTCTATATTTTGCTGCCACAAGGAATTGAATTCCAAACCCCTTTATAATTTCTCCTGAAGTAGCATGTCCGAGCTTTACAGCAATTTTGAAGAGCTACATGGTCCTGAGGAAATTACTAGTGTGGGTTTCCAGGTTATTTCCAGGTTATAGAATTTTATTTATATATGTACTTTAGCTTAAACATTTCAAGAAATAATTTACAATAAATAAAACAAACTGAGGCAACAACTTATGCTGAGGTAACTATCACTTTACATCAGTCCACTCTCTCCTTTATACCTTTGAGACTATCATAGAAATTGACTCCTTTTCTAGTCTCTCAATATTCTTCCTATTTCTTTAGCAATTCTACTCTTTATGTAACACTGTAAGTTTAGCACAGACAGCTTCTCTCTCAGAACAGCACAGATTTGACTGACTCTTGGTTCAGCACAGAATACTGTCTCTCTTTAGTTTTACACACTCTCAAGATCTGTACACACTCTAATTCAGTTTAGCTCAGACTGACTCCCTGGTGGATTCCACACAGCATAAATATAACGTCCTGAGGATGTTATAAAAAGTGTTTTGGCGCAGAACTTTGCACAGCTCTCTTCCCCCAAATAACTTCAGCCTGTTTTAGTTCTCTCAACCCAGGTGTTTCAAAAATTGCTAAACAAGCAATCCCCTCCCCCGCCCCCCGCAAAGCCTGGATTGAAGACATTTCCTGCCTGCTCAACAAACAAATGCAGGCAGGAAACACTTTATTTCTCCTGCCCACCTCTTACTTTCCTTTTTGCGCTTGTGACCGCCATTTTGTGTGCTGCTGCAGATTCTCTGCGAAGATTTCCCACAAAGGTTTCCTCTGCTTGCAGCTTAGCCATGCTTGATTTCACTGTGAAAAGTAGCTGAATAAAGTTTGTTTTTCCTAGCGTTGTTTTTCCTTTTTTTTAATGTTTTCAGGTGGATGTCTGCAGAGCTTTGGTGACATCCCCCTCACAACAGAAAAAGGGGAAAATGACATGCATGGGAAAATGACACGCTAGGCAAAAATTTACAGAGCAATCATGTGTGGGTGAGCTGCAAACAAAAGAACCTTCGACCAACACTTTCACCAAATGGTGGAGGCACAGAGAATCTCTGCAGGACTGCACAAAATGGGGGGGGGGGGGTGTTTCCAACAGTGAAACTGACAAGAGAACTCTGCAGCAGGCTGCCCAAACTGATCTTTTTAAACTGTTTGCAGGATGTTAGATTTCTGTTGTGCAGAATCCACCAAAATCAATCTCCAGCACAGACTGCTGTATCTCTTCTCCAAGTTTTACACACATTCTCTCTCTCTCTCAGTTCAGCACAGGCTCTCCACAGTCACTGTCCAGTTTAAACAACCTCTCTCTCATCCCTTTCACCCCCTTCCTTCTACAACTTACCTCTCAATTTAAAGAAACACACGCACAACATTTTAAACCAATACAGGAATGAAAACACATTATGATCATGTGCTTCGCATAAAGGTGAAAGGAAATCAAAACAGAAAATTGGGTGTTGAAATGGAGTTTCGAACACTGGTTTAACACATGCGGCTACTGGATGAATTACTGTAGCCTTGTTCACAAGGTATAGTGAAAATGAGGCTAGCTAATTCCCACTATGTCACCCTAAGATGATTTAATCAACACTCTGATCAGACTATTATTTACTGGATTTGTACCTATTCCAGCAATTAATCAGCATTCAAGAGAATAGCCCAGGCATTCTCATGGATTCTGTTGACTCATGAAGCCTCTCCTATCTAATTGTTGGAACCCTGGAAAAAAGCAATCAATGCTCTTTGTCTCCTAACAGCTTGACTCATACTGCCTCAGGACACATTTTGGAGAATAAATATTGGTCCTGTGGTCATTCTTAGTGTGGGTGTTTCAGATCCACACACAATTGTCCTTGCTTCACACCCCCAGTGACTCCCATTCCATGCCCAGAAAATGGCAAAACCCCCAAAAACAAAACATCCAAGATCCCTGGCCAATCTGGCCTAGAGGAAAATTGCTTTCTGACCCCAAAGTGGCAATTGGCATTACCCTGGGCACAAGAGCCAAGCACTAATGCAACACTTCCTGCCATCCCTCTCATGATCTGCCTAAGTTCACAGAAACAGCATTGCTGTCAAATGGCCATCTAGCAAGAAGGAGAGCCCACCACCTCTCAATTTAACTTGTTCCACTAAGGAAATGCTCTAATTGTCAGGCAATTCTTCCTAACAATTAGTTGAAAACTGTTGATTTGATTTCAACCTGTTGGTTCTTGTCCTACCTTCGGGGCAATGGAAAGTAATGCTGCACTACCATCCATATATACAGCTCTCTTCAAGTACTTGAAGATAGTTATCATATCACCTCTCAGTTCTCTCCTCTCCACGCTAAATGTATTGAGTGCCTTCAAACTTTTCTCATATGACTTGGTCTTCAAACTTTTCACCAGCTTTGTTGACCTCTTTTGGACATGTTCCAGCTTGTCTACATACTTCTTAAATAGCTGTTCCCAAAACTACAACGTTAGATTGCTTCCCATCTTTTGTAGCTTACATCCCCAATGGATTTGCTAATATAGGGTCAGTTCTTCCATGTCTCCAAGCTCAGAATGATAAAAAGGTGTTGTTCATTTACCATTGCTTGTACATCAAACTGTGCCAAGAAATGTTGCCTATCAATACCATTGCATTGCACTAGTCAACTCATGAGTTCAGGTAATCATGATTAGCATCAAGGAAGTTTTCTCCTCATGCTCTTGGGTCAGTCAGCCCTTAAACACCCGAAGGGACTTACAATTCTAAGAACTTTGGAAACGTTATCAGCATTATTCTCATGTGGCAACATGACAATATCAAAGGATGTATTAATTAATTGATTGATTGATTGATTAATACCCTGCTTTACCCTAATGGGAATTTAAAATAGCTTATACCATTCTCTTCTCCTCCATTTTATGCTCACAACCCTGTGAGTATGTTAAACTGATAGTGTGTGACTGGTTCAAGATCACAGAACATATTTCTATGGCAAAGAAGGAGAAGAGTTTGGATTTATATGCCACCTTTCTCTCCTGTAAGGAGACTCAAGGCAGCTTACAAACTTGTTTCCCTTCCTCTCCCCACAACAGATACCTTCTGAGATAGATTGGGCTAGCCCATGGTCACCCAGCAGGAATGTAAGAATGGGGAAACAAATCTGATTCACCAGATAAGAGTCCCACCACTCATGTGGAGCAGGGCGAAATCAAACCCAGTTATTCAGATTAGAGTCCACCTGATCTTAACCATTACACCATGATAATTCAAACCTTGGTCTCCCAGATTCTGATCTGACTTTGCCAACAAATGCTAGCTCAACTGGATTGGGGGATGGGGGCTTCCTTTTAGGTCTATCTCTTTGGCAAAGCTGATGTGACCCTCACAATTGTCTCAGTGGTTTGTTCTTCCTTTGAAAAAATGGGTGGGACCAAAGGATGTAACCAGTCCTAAAGGCAGGAGTTTTTTTTCCACCCTAGCTTGGCCTTCAGCTAAAAATATAATTCATTTCTATCTGGGACTGTGATGTCTCTGAGCTGCTTCCAACTGGTGTTTTATTGATCTCATTACTATTATATGCACTTTATGCTTTTATATTTTTAACAGTTATGCAATCATTTTCTTGATTACCATTGTAAACCACCTTAAATGCTGGAAAGGCAGCCTAGAGATTTGTTAAATAACCAAATAAATATGAGGCTTGAAGTGTGCTGGAGTGCCACTTTCTGTGAAGAGGAAATCTTCACGTCTTTTATCTTGAATATTAAATGTAATGAATATTCCCCCCTCAAATTTCCAATAACCATTTTCTGTGGGGATTACATATCTACCAAAGCTGCAGCTTTGTAGCCAGCATACAAATAATCTAAACATTTGGGGGTATCCTCCATATTCCCCCCTTTTTAAAACTGTATTGAAATATCTCATGTTTATATTTTTCGAGTCACCTGAATGTCTTGGACAATGGATGCTAAATGTCAGAAAACGTGTCATTGGGAGGTTCTGTCAAGGTAAGTATTGGTTCTTTCTGCACAGACACTCTGTAAAGTTCCTCATTCTTTTTACCTCGGAACATTTTATTTGCAGCCTCAAAATGTTTCAAATGAATGCCCTTTTAAAATGATTCTGTAGTTAAAATGCTTTCAAAATGGCGTCATATCCCTGTGCAGACTCTTTAAGATGTCTCCCATTCCTCCTCATTGCCGTTTGTGAGCTCACTCTCTGCTCCCCCTTGTCTGTTTTTCCAGGCATTTTAGCAGAGTTTCTTCAGTTTTGGTGGACTTATCTTTGACAGATGGACTGTAGAAGATGCAGATGATCGCAGCACCTCACTGTGAAGCATGGAAGCATCAAGCATGGACTGGACAATGTACTCAAACAAAAAGGAAGAAATCACAAAATGGTGGCCATGAATCATTTTAAGGGGTTGAGTGAGGACAAACATCATGGTAAAGGGTTGAAAATGTTCCAGAAATGTTTTCAGGGATTTTTGTGGAAAGTGTCATTGTCTGCTTTAACTGGCAGCTTCTTTCAGGGTCTCATGGAGAGGACTTTCACATTACCTCACAGCCAGTTCTTTTGTCTGGAAAGGCCAGAGAGGGGCTTTCCCCACTACAGAAGGGAGCTAAGGTCGACTCGGTTCCCTTCAGTGGAGGGCAATTCCAGCACAGCAACTGAGTTGGCCTCCTGGAACTGAGCTAAGTGGGCGGGATCATCTTGGTGCCTGTTTCGCTCCTCGATCGTGATTGGCACTTGTGTTACAGTGGGAAACGGGAGCATTCTTTTTTTTCAGTTTTTACAGTTTACAGTTACATGCGCTTTCTGCCGGCCACAACTCTCCTGTTCTGCGCATGCCACAAAAGCGGCTCGTGATTGGTTGAACGGATGAGGTGTCGTTTCGATGCTTCCCCACTTCGAAGCTTCGAAGCGGTATCGACCTTGTTCCAGCAGAAAAGTGTAGTTCATAACTGCGACAAGGATGTTGCAGTTCTGAGCAGGGGGGGGGGACTGAGACAAAACAATGTTGAACTCGGTGGCAGTGGGGATTCACTGAGGCGAACCTAGGTAGAAACCAGTTCAACTCTGTCAGTGGGGAAAGCCCCAGAGTGGACCTGGGTCCTCTGCATGACATTGAGTCACAGTCCCTCTAACATGGCCATGACTGTACTTGTTGGATTTGGATTTTTTCCCCTGATGGATCAACATGCCTATCTGCAAACTATACTAAACATTCATGTTAGCCTGTGAAGAAAGGAAACTAGTCCATCAGTGAAGCCCAAGGTTATAGAATACTGTGTAGGTGGGTTGACAAATCTGATCCTTCTACAGCATTTCAACACCTTGAGAAGTTTATTTTTTTGACCACAGTTTCTGGCATCTGTATCCTGACTTTTTTTTCCTCCCTCCAGTTCTGAGCAACACCAGAGATCCCCAATGGTGTTCTTAATGTTAAATACCTCACTCAAGAGACACTAGTAAAATCTCGAATTCAGTGCCATGGAATGCCCAATCCAGCGCTTCATTCTTATTGCTGTGCCTGAGTGGCGAAAAGCAAATGGCAAACTGAACTTCGTCCAGCACACATGCTCCTAATTATGGCCGGATGGTGTTTATAGGTCTTACGCCAATAAAGGCATCCAAAAATCACAAATGTAACTGGATCAGAGAGCACTTGGCTTTAACTAGCTATCAATTACGTGAAAACTGATAGATTCCAGATCTCTTTCTAAGAGTGGATGTGTATCCAAGTCTTGTATTCCCCACATTCCTAACCCCCTCGCCCTCACATACATCTTTCGCTATATCTGCACTGCCCTGCAGTAATAAAGGTCATTGTTTAAGCAAAATTCGAGGGCAAAAACAAATTGCCTGACATGCTTCGAAAGCATGTCTGTAGAGGCCAATTCTGTCTTTTAAGACTGGGTAACATTCATTTCTTGCTAACACCACTGCCAAGCAGCAACTAAGCTCAGGGAAAGTGTGGTTTACTTGGTGAGAGAGTTTACCTTAGAGCAGCTGGCTGAAAAAGCAGCGTAGCTGGGGCGCTGGCTAAACTAAGGTAAGTGGGGGGACTGGGCCCCACTTCCTGCAAAGACCAGCCAGCCCAGCCCAGCCCCATGGCCTGGCCCCACCAGGCTACTCCGGGCCTAGCTGGTGGGGCAAGCGCTGGGCAGGGGTTCCCAGCAGTGACCTCCACTGGGCCTGGCGAGTCAGGGCAGGGGGAAGGGGGAGGGACATGGGGGGTGATTTTCTGCTCCCACATGACCCCAATGGCATGCGCCCTTGGTGCAACATCCCCTCACCCCATTGTAACTATGAGACTGCATATAGTCAATGCAAATGCTCATCTGGGTCCTAGTGAACAGTCCTGTCATGTGGGAGAATATACATCCCCATTCAGAGGTACATTCCTTTAATGTTAAGAAGAAGAAGAGGAGGAGGAGGAGGAGGAGGAGGAGTTTGGATTTATATCCCCCTTTCTCTCCTGTAGGAGACTCAAGGGGGCTTACAATTTCCTTGCCCTTCCCCCCTCACAACAAACACCCTGTGAGGTAGGTGGGGCTGAGAGAGCTCCAAGAAGCTGTGACTAGCCCAAGGTCACCCAGCTGGCATGTGTGGGAGTGTACAGGCTAATCTGAATTCCCCAGATAAGCCTCCACAGCTCAGGCGGCAGAGCTGGGAATCAAACCCGGTTCCTCCAGATTAGATACACGAGCTCTTAACCTCCTACGCCACTGCTGCTCCTGACGCTCCTACGCCACTGCTGCTCCTAGTACAGCAGTAGGGGTGGTACTAGTATGCCACTGCTGCTCCTGACGCTCCTACGCCACTGCTGCTCCTAGTACAGCAACTGAGTCCCCTAGCTAGGCAGGGGTGCATGTGTGAGCCACAAGATTATTCCACTGGAAGATACTGAACTTGCTGTCGCTGTCTCATAACTACAGCAAGAAATGGTGTTGCGTGTTTCTGAGAATTGTCTTCTGCATCACCTGTAACTGAACAGGATAAGAAAAAATGGACCGTAGCTTTGCTGACATTATGAAAGAGTAGTTGTTGGGGCTGTTTCTGTCAAAGTCATGAAAAAAATGTGTTGTTTATTCAACATAAGGATAATAAGTATAATGATTCCATTCAACCACATATCTACTTTTATTGAACTGAGGATATGACACGTTAATTTGATATTATATCTTTATATGATGGGTTTAGTCTGAAAAATCAAAGGAATAAAAAAGACATCTGCAATTCTCTTTGTGAGTACTTAAAACAGCCCCACTCTCCATTTGCCTAATTATTAAGATCTTTTTAACATTTATTGATTTGAATATAAACACTTTTATTTCCCAGCTATACATTAGTATAAATATCAATCTGAGTTTCTACAAAAGGAAAATGCACTTCAGACTATTCTATTCTGTACTCTGAATACTTATTTTGAAAGAACCTTTGGAGATTTATAGAAGTCATTTTTATTCTTGAACGTTAACAATAACGTAAAAGGAAGAAAAATTACATGTGGTATCATTTGCGTGTCTTCAAGCTGAGGTTACATCTGTATTTATATTATTGTGACACCATTCCTGGAAGATACATACAAAAAAAAAACAAGATGAGAAGCTCAATCTATTTATTTTGTGCAATTCCTTTGCTTTAAATGTAGGGACTTTTAAAAAAAAACAAAACAGCTGCTGTTTATTCTATATGCTTTTTTTTTCATGATTAGACAATTTTGGACCAGTTTGGAATTGTATTGCTTTCGAAAGATGGATTTACACAGTGTCAAGTCATGCTGCTGTAAATTACTAGAGTCTGCAAATTACTTTGTAGTATTTTCACAGCCCACTATTTGTCAAAAAAAAACATTTTGTTTAATTGTGTATACTTGCAGTTGAGATTATCATAGCTTTTTTCTCTTTTTCTCAGTGGCTTACGACCCTAAGGATGTGGAGTAACCCATGTCCCCAGGCGCATGCCTTCTGGTCACGGGTGCACCGAGTGGTGCCCCCAAGTGACCAAACGGGTTGCACTTTTTGCCAGAGGCAAGAAGCTAAGCCAGGTGCACGGCCTGCAGCCAGCTCACAGTCCCTAGGAGTTGGCAGCAGACTCTGGTGCCTGGCAGCCAGCTCAGCTCCTCGCCTCCAGCCAGAGGTGTAAAGCTGAGCTGGCCACCAGAGCTTCCAGTCCTGCCTTCCCTGGCTGTGGAGGGAAAGACTAGGAGCCCTTGTAGCATTGGCGACCAGCTAAGCTTCTTGCCTCTAGCCAGAGGTGCAAAGCTGAGGCTGCCACCAGGGCTCCGCTCCCTGGCTGTGAAGGGCAGGACTGGGAGCCCTTGCCTCCCTGACAGACGCGCTGGCAGGGGAGAGGCTTCACACACCACGGGAAGGCAGGACTGGGAGCCCTTCAAGCTTCTCTTCCCCTTCACCCGTGGCTTCTTTGGTGCCGCGGGTGCAGGGACGGGCTTTTCTCACGGGTGCTGCTGGGCAGGGAAGCAGCCAACGCTGGGCCACCACACAGCCAACTTCTCTTCTCTGCCTAAGCAGCAGACCTGGCATGAGAGAATCTCCTGCTCCCTCTGGTTCAGGTAAGTGGGGTGTGGGGGGTGAATGGGTGGGGGTGGGGCACCACGCTTGCTTGTGGGTATGCACCCAGAGGAGGTTTTGCCTCCAGGCACAATCTGGGCCCCGTACGCCTCTGCTTTTTTTTACTAGCAGTTTCCTCATAAGAGCAGTAATCTCTGTGACAAGAAACAGTAGAGTATAAAGGAAACTTTTTAAAAAAGCAGACAGAGGTCATACATCTGTATACTCCAGGGCTTACTTCCATTTGTGCTGCGATGGAGGATAGTTTGGGACTTCTGGCAGTCTTGGATGCAAACTGAAAGGACTATTTTACAGGAGAGGCAAAAAAAAAAGCTTCAGCAAAAAATGGAGGAATGATTTCAAATTTCTCTTCTCTGCTGTTGAGATTCTCAAGGTCCCATTTTGTTTTTGCTTCTGTCTTGTGCCACAAAAATCCCTGATTTTTGACTTTGGAACTACTGTGTTTCCACATGCTAAAGAAGTTAGAGCTGGTTTTCAGTGGGTTGTGTGAGGACAGATTGGTGTTACATGAAGAAGTCACTAAAGGACATGGAAGGCTCATTCCGCACATGCAGAATAAGGCACTTTCAGACTGCTTTCAGTGCTCTTTGAAGCTGTGCGGAATGGCAAAATCCACTTGCAAACAGTTGTGAAAGTGGTTTGAAAATGCATTATTTTGCGTGTGCGGAAGGGGCCGAAGAAAGTTATGACTGACATGTCTTTCTCACTCAACCCTTTACCAGTGTTTTGAACTTGCGGTTTTCCAGACTGCTGGTCCTGGGGGACTTAAATGCCCATGTGGACAATGCTGCCTCCAACCAGGCTTCAGACCTGGTGTTCTCCATGGTGGTACTAAAATTCTCCCAAGTTGCATCAGGCCACACCCTGGATTTAATTTTCATGGGAGGATAAGAAGTGGATCTGATTACTAAAATACAAGTGCCATGTGTGGACCACTGTGCCCTGAAGGCAGTAGTGGGATTCAAATACTTTAATAACTGGTTGTTTACAAGCACCATTTAAAAAACTGGTTCTGCTGAAGTTCTGCGAACCTGCTGAATCCCACCACTGCCTGAAGGCCCACCTAAGTATTCAAATCCCTCCTCATATGGGCAGCAAGTTGATTTTTGCTCAGCCATGGATCTTGTCAGATTCTGGAATGCTCTGCGGGATCCAATACCTTCCAGATACTCATTAGATAAGCAAATAGAGGACTGGAATAACCAGCTCTCAACAGCCATTGATGATATTGTTCCCCGCCACCCTCTTTGTTCCAGTTCCAAACTAACCCCATTGAATAATCTGTATTTAGGAGAAAAAAATGGGAACTAAGAAGCTGGCAGATGACTCATGATGAAGTGGTAGGAACATCTGATAGGACGCTCATGAAAGTCTATGAGATGGCGGTGAAGACTATGTAGAAAGAGTATTTTGCAGCAAGCATCACATCCATAAGCTCATATCCGGTGCAATTATTTAGATTAATTTGGCAATTGATGGCTCTTTTGGAGAGACCTCAAAATGGTAGAAATTTGGCTCTGAGCTGTGAGGCATTTGTGGATAAGATCTTATCATTCTGCCAAGACCTTCTGGCCAAATTAGATACAGTAAAGGTACTACAGGCTCCTTAGCCATCTTCTGGTCCTATATGGGATCACACTCTCCCAGGACAAAGTGGACAGAGTTCTGAGAGCTGTGAAACCCACCACTTGCCTTCTTGACCCATGCCCATCCTGGCTTGCAAAGGCCAGTAGGAGTGAGGCTTGAATCCCTTAGGGCCGTGGTGGCGAACCTTTGGAACTCCAGATGTTATGGACTACAATTCCCATCAGCCCCTGCCAGCATGGTCAATTGGCCATGCTGGCAGGGGTTGATAGGAATTGTAGTCCATAACATCTGGAGTGCCAAAGGTTCGCCACCACTGCCTTAGGGATTAACTTGCCCCTGAGTACAGGGACTTTACCTGAGGAACTTAAAAAGGCAGGGATGAGACTTCTCTTTTTTTAAAAAAAGTATCTGGATCCTGACAACTACTGCCTGGTATTCTACCTGCCTTTTTTTTGGGGGGGGGAGTAGTTAAGAGAGCCATTGCAGAGCAGCCCCAGCCCTATCTGGAAGAATCTTTTGCCCTGGACCCATTTCGATGCAGCCTCCACTCTGGCTATGAGATGGAGACAGGTCTGACTGCCCTGACAGATGATCTTCTGAGACACATAGACCAAGGCAGGTTAGCACTGCTGCTACTATTAGGTCTGACAGCAGTATTGGTCAATCATGACATCACGGCCAACTTGGTCAATCATGACATTATGGCCAACCACCTTGCCAACATTGGG
This sequence comes from Sphaerodactylus townsendi, assembly GCF_021028975.2. NCBI lineage: Eukaryota > Metazoa > Chordata > Lepidosauria > Squamata > Sphaerodactylidae > Sphaerodactylus > Sphaerodactylus townsendi. The sequence continues at coordinate 15,902,244 of NC_059437.1, read as the reverse complement.
ATCTGTGGGTCAACCTTACAATGGCTGTGCTCATTCCTTCAAGATTGGGGATGGAGGGTAGCAGTCAGTGAGAGAACCTCCACGCGCCAGTCATTGCTCTGCAGAATCCTCAAGAGGCAATTCTCTCACTGATGTTATTTAATAGCTATACACACCTTCTTGCTGGGTTAATCCGGAAGTCTGGGCAATATGCTGCTGACACTCAGCTGAATCTGTTAATGGACAGCTATTTGGACTCAGAGCCAGATGTTTTGGACAGCTGTCTGGAGGTGGTGTGGTTGAAAGAGAGCCAATTGAAGTTAAATCCAATGAAGATGGAGGTCCTGTGGTTGGGTTGGGGGGGGGGGCTGACGTGGTGTGAGGTTGCCAGTTGCTGGCTCTGGACAGTGCACAGTTGAATGCTATCATGCAAACCGTGAAGAGCCTAGCTGTGTTTCTTGATGCATCCTTATCAGTGGAGGCTCGAGTGGCACATGTCACTCACATGGCTTTCTACCACCTATGCCAGGCAAAACAATTGGTACCTTACCTGTCTCAGCCTGACCTAGCCACAGTGATCTATGCAATGATCTCTTGTAGGTTGGATTACTGCAACCCACTCTATGCAGGGCTACCCTTGGACCTGGTCCAGAAGCTCCAGCTGGTCCAAAATGCAGCAATGAGCGTCCTTACGGGGACCCCATGGCATGAACATATCCAACCAGTGCTTCACCAGCTGCATTGGCTCCAGGTGGAGTACTGGGTCAGTTTTAAGTGTTAACCATTGCCCTAAACAGGTTGGGACCTGCATATCTACAAGACCACCTCTTCTGGTATGTCTGATTCTTACAGTCAATGAACAAATGTCTGTTGGTGATCCCTGGTCCTAGAGAGATCTGGCTAGCCTTAACCAGGACCTGGGCTTTTTCGATCCTTGCCCTTACCTGTTGGAATGCTGTCTGGGGAAACCAAAGGCCTGTAGGATCTAGCAAAATTCTGCAGGACCTGCAAGACAGAGCTGTTCCACCAGGCATATGGTTGAGGCAGCTACAGTTATAGCATTGCCAAGCCTCCCTCCCCTTCTTTCCCACCTTCCCTTCCTGTTTTCCCCTTCATTTCCTTTCTTCTGCTTTCCTCCTTCTCTTTCCCCCCCTTCAATTTCTACTTGCCCTATATGTATTTTTCCTCCTTTCTGCCCATACCTTATTTTCCTTATTGAGTCTCTCTGCGTGACCCCCATCCAAATTAAATCAGAGAGAATTATCAAGAAGCAGGGCTCATGAGAGCCGGACTGAAATTCGATGCAACGTCTACGCCTAAATTTTTAATTGTAAGTCGTAATTATTTATAATATATTTATTATGTATTGTTTTATCAAAGTTGGAAACTATCCTGAGTCTGAATAAGGGAAGAATGATATAAAAATATCATAAGAAATCAAATAAAATAAATATTTAACTGGAAATCTTTTAAAATAAAGGCATTGTTTTATAATATTTCATTGCATAGCTTCTGGTATACACAGCTTCCTGTCAATCACAAAGTAAAGATCCTTGTGCTGTGGTCACAACTGTCCATTCAGCCAATCAGATTTCCAGTAGCCAGCCTGATGTTCTGCTAGGCCAGGGGTAGGGAACCTGCGGCTCTCCAGATGTTCAGGAACTACAATTCCCATCAGCCTCTGTCAGCATGGCCAATTGGCCATGCTGGTAGGGGCTGATGGGAATTGTAGTTCCTGAACATCTGGAGAGCCGCAGGTTCCCTACCCCTGTGCTAGGCAAAAGCTGCACCTGTCCTATCCTAAAAACACTTGGCAGGTATCAGGAAATGTGTTGGTAGGTACCGTGGCACCTACAGGCACCACATTGGGAATCCCACTGGCTTTCACTGTAATGGAAATGCCTTGAGCAATAGTGTATGTTATAAGAACAGAGGAATTGCACGGAATGGTATACCCACTCCCATACTCTCCAGGAGCCGTTTGAGAGCAGGGAGGGGAAAGTGTCACTGATGCTTTTGATGTCACTTCAGAGTGAAGACTGGAATGTTCTAGGAATCCACAGAGATTCCTAAATGCCATAAAGGTTTGGTGAGCTCCTAGAGAATAGTGAGTGAGTATGCTCCATAATGTCAAAACATCAGCTGCAATGTCTTCCCACCATTTTTTTTCCTGCTGTTCACCAGAGTGAAAATGGGCAACAGGCAGGGGCCACTCACCCTGTCATCTGTGGACACCTGGCAACCCTAGAATTACCTGACAAGTTTTCCTTTTGAAATATATGAGGATGGAAAAAGACTTTGATGAGTCATGGCAAGGGGGAGTCTAGGGCATGGTGTCAGAAGAGAAACTAGGAGAGCCAGAAGAGAAATCCCTAGTCTACCATGTCACTCTCCCAGCCTAACCTACTTAAAGACCATAAGCCACCATTGATATTTTGGTGTCAGTTTTGATTTGGGTTCCTTTGGGGAGGAAATCAGGGTATAAATACTGAAGTAAAAATAAATATAAATTATACTCTGAGTGGTTTACAGGCTGGCTGAGATTAAAATCAATAATAACGTGCCTTCAATTTTGTTATCTTTCTCTCAAAAGTGGGACTTCACCGTATCTTTTTTCTCCCCATTTGAATCAGTTCTTTGTCGTTAATTTCTTTGCCCTCTTCTCTTGGACGGTTCCGACAACCTCCTTGTCTGCCAAAATGTTAATAGTCCTCCATGGTTAAGTTTCTGGCCTCCCTGAAGGTTTCCTGTGAGGGGAGTATCAACAAAACATTTCCAACTCTGCTTTCTCAAACACAACAGCCGAGCTGTACAAATAAGTCCCGAGTAGCATTGCGTTTCCTCCCTCATGTTTTAGGCAAATTATTTTTGTTGTGTCTGCCAATATATTTCTCGCTGCAAGGCATAAACTGCTCTGGCACTCACATCAATGCCACTCGTTGCTTTGTGATGCATCGCGCACTCGCTGAACTCTGCATCTTGAAATGTTCGTCATGATTATCTTAGCAGAGACAATGCTGTAACAATGAGATTGCACTCCTCCAGGGGAAACTGTGCCTTGAGTTCAGCAATTTGTAAATTAAAGCTCCCAGTAGTTCTAATGCACTCCTCCGTCCTCTGAAAGGGAGTGGACTGTCTACTGAGTTGCCAAACTCCAGGTGGGGCCTGGAAATTTCCTGGAATTAAAAATAATTTCCAGACCACAGAGGTCAGCTTGCCTGGAGAACAGGGTCATTTTCAACGGTGGAGCCCAGGGCATTATCCCTCATTGAGGTCCCTCCCCTTCCTAAACTCCTCCCTTTCAGGCTTCACCCCCAATTTCCAGGAATTTTCCAACCTGGAGATGGCAACCCTATATTGCACAAAGAGCATGGACCAAATGGCTCCTCCTGTTGAGTCCTTGGGTTGTGCAGGAGGCCCAAGTTCACATCCTCTCTGTATTTTCATTTTCTGAGTGCTTGGAGCCTGTCACACTCTTTCAGCCCAATTCATCCCACAGGACTGATCTGAGGATGAGACTGAAAGAGCCACAATGCTATAAGCTACTTTGCGTTTCCAAGGGAGGGAAAGGTGGGTTATAAATGAAGTACTCAACTAAAAATGTGGGGTTTTACAGATTTACAAAGAACTGCCTTATGTGGGGGGTGATCTAATAAATCTCTTCTCATTTGAAGACTGAAATGATCTGTGTTCACCTCCCTCCTCTGGCATGAATCTTACTGTGTTCTTTGGGCCTACCACTAGGTTCAACCCAATCAGTAATTCTATTCCATTTCAGCCAATTGCCCATCTGATTATCTCCCTCATTCCATGCAGCTTTTCTCCATCCAGCTTCCAGGATCTAAACACAGCCCTTTGGGTAGTTTAAGGGGACCCCTACTACTGAAATCAAGAGATTTAGACTGGAGAAACACCGCATAGGATTAAGCTGTCAGTTTTATAACACTGTTTTTACAGCCAAGACGGATGCCTGACCAATTCTCCCTGCCCTTGAGACTCATCTCAATCCGCCAGACGTTGCAGTCATTTACTTTGTAATAGCCTGTCTTGTACCTTTTTTGGAAGTGATGGGTGTTAGTAAAATTTTATATTTTTTAAAAAATACATTTAATGGAATGTGGTCTTACACTCAGGGTCTGGTTGAACTTAGCACTGAAGATACTGATAATTAATAAAATGATCAAAGATGAGCTAATCAAAGTATTAACATTGTCAGTCTATTGTCTAATAGTTTTTTGAGCAGGAATCACCCACTGGAGTTGTGATTATTAAACAGTGCCAGAGTAGTTTAGTGGTTAAACTATCAGACTAGGATCTTCACAACCCAGGTTCTATTCCCTGTCATGGAAGTTTACTGGGTGATCCTTGGCTAGGTGATTCCTACAGATTTGTAGGAGTGGAGCCTGAGGAAGGCAGGGACCTCAATGTGGAATAGTGCCAAAGAGTCTACTCTCCAAAATAGAAATTTCCTGTAGAGGAATATCTGTTGTATGGAGATCAGTTGTGGCAGATCTCCAGGCCCTACCTGGAGGCTGGGAACCAGTTAGGGATGCCCGGTTCCCCATGACAACCAGCAGGAAATGGGGGTAAGTGTAAGACTGCAGAATTCAGGACCAACGCTGCATCACCTAGAGCAGGGGTAGGGAACCTGCGGCTCTCCAGATGTTCAGGAACTACAATTCCCATCAGCCCCTTCCAGCATGGCCAATTGGCCATGCTGACAGAGGCTGATGGGAATTGTAGTTCCTGAACATCTGGAGAGCCGCAGGTTCCCTACCCCTGACCTAGAGAAAAGGAGGAAAAGAAGAAATAAGTTGAACTTCATCCACATTATAATGGTCCACATTCCATGATTCTGGAGTACCTCCCTCAGGTTTTTATCCATCTACCTGTGTCCTCACCCACGCAAGGGTTGGCTCATAAGCACACATGTAGGCTCCTTCCCTGTTATTAGAAATGGAACTTTTAAAAACAGGAATGAAGCTTACAATGAACTCTTCCTGCACATGAAAGCCCTCTGCAGACATGGCGTTGACATTCAGTTCATGTGAAAGGAAACCCACCAGCTGCATGTGTGGGAACACATGGGTGTGCACAATGAATTCATTATGCGCAATCCCATAATGTATGAATTGGGCAATGTGTTTTCCATGTGAATGAAGCATATGCACTAGAATCCTGAAACCTAACTAAAAATCCCCACCATGTGAATGGGATACCAATGTAATGTCTGAAGAGGTCTACTCGCAATCTAGTGTCCATAGGTGAATGGGGTGAGGTCAGAATGCATACCCTTTCCATACCCATTGGTCAGATGTTCCAGATCATCCAGAAATAGGTGGGCACACTAATATTTAAAGTACTGATTAAAAAAGCACTGATTCAACACACTTTAGGTTGTATAGAGAGCGCTTCTCTCAGTCAGGAGGCAAATGGCTTATAATTATTCATGCAGTTCCAAATATGCTGATTTCCCCCCTCCCCTACCCTCTTTTCAGTTTCATTGGATGAAGGGTGCCTTTTCTGGAGTTCCTTTCATAAGCCACATGGCTTTATTGACTTCAAATTTGACACCAAGTTAGTAAGAATCATTATGAAAATGGCGATATTTTTAGAGACGCAGACCAAAATGAGGAATTGATGAGCTGGCAAAGACTTTGCATGAAAAGACACAAGGACATGTGAGAAAGGACCTGCAGTCTAGTCCTCTTTCTTTGTGCGCCGCAAAACCAACTTGGTTTATGCATCTCCCAAGTGCTGCAACATTGCTATGCTACCACTATCCCATTTCCTGTGGGCTTTTGTTTTTTCGCTATGCATAATTATCTCATAGTCTCCTACATTTTATCTCTTTGCTCTCTCTTGCATGCAGAACATGTCCCCTGCAATCTGTTCCCTTCTCCCTGAGTGTCTTTCTTAAAGAAATCAGTTTACGTTGACACTGAGAAGACAGTAGCCGAGTCCTGCTGGGTGCCCTCACTGTAACCTGATTTCTTTCCTATTTGTTCCAAGGGAAATGGTTACCTGCGGGGTTTAAGCACACTTTTTGCCTGCTGAATCAGAACTAAACAACTTTGAAAGCATACCGTGATGAGACTCCACGTACACACACATACACCGGATCATTGGGCTTGCTCTTATAAGCCTTTCCTGACAATCATACTCCTGGATATTTTCACACATTGGCAGTGAAGTTCAGAGCCAGGAAATTAAATCAGTTGTCCTAACTCATGCTTGATACATTCAGTTCTTCCCCATGCATGCTCCTTTGTCAAAGCCTATTGTAAACGCAATTGTACCTTTCACTTCCCACTATTGCTTCCCTCCAGTTCTGATATACTTTGTCTGGCCCAGGTGTTGTTGGTTTTTTTGGCCTTTCCTTTTATGGAGGGATATTTCATAGGGACTGGATGGCTCTACAGAGAGGTAGCCATAGAGCAGCTCTAGATTTAGATCATATTTTCAATGGCAAGCCACAGCTGTTAATGTCGGGTGGCAATTGGGTTTGTGTTTCTTAGACACACTCAGGGGAGCAGAAAGGCACGGGAGTCCACGCTTTCTTTTCCTTGTTTTTCCCCTGGTTCCGTTTCCCTTTTCTTGGCTTGACACAGAAGCATATATATAATGCATCATGTATCTAAAAACAGAGGCAATGCCTCACAGAGATTAAATAGGGACAATCCCAGCCCACAAGCTTGAAATTTGAGGCCCAAATGGCATCTTTCCATGCAAGCATGAGTAAAGCTGGTCCAGTGGATGCTGCAAAGCTTCCTCTGTACAGGTTATGTTGGGGAGGCATACTTAACCCTTTCCTCACTGACTTCCTATTCCCAACTATTTACCCACTTGGAGTTACTGACCTGAGTTTTATCTCTTCTGCTGCTTTTCTGCTGCAAAGTCACTCATCCCAATGCACTGTGAAGAGGAAGGTATAAAGGGACACAATCATACAGGGATTGATTTAAACATCTCATCCTTGTTGATTCAGTTTACCTTCTGCCTTGTAAGAAATGACCACATGTTCCATTTCCTGGTACCAAATCTTCTTTGCAGAAAGTACATATTTTTCAGCATTTTTAATGAATCAAAAAATCGACATTACACATGGCATATGTAAGTGGCTAGCAGTGGTGTAGTGCCAATGGGGACATTTGGGGACATTCACCCTGGGCACGGCCCCACCAGGTCACGTGGGGGACACAAAAATGCCCCCCACACACCTGGTTGAAGTGCAGGCAGCGGCCGCCCTGCCACTTCCTCTGGCTCCCCTCAGCCAGCCCCTGCCTGAGAGGTATGCAGACAGCCCCTCAGGCAGGGGCTGGCCAAGAGAGCCAAAGGTGCCTGGAGGAGGGGATGGCAGCTGTGGCCTGCTCACTGCCACCCACTCTCACACTGTGGGAGCCAGCAGCTCCAGGCATGGAAACCCCCTCTGCCCCATGGAGAAGGCGGTGGCCTGCTCCTTGGGGCAGAGGGGGGATGGCGGCGGCAGCCTGTTTGGAGCTGCTAGATCTCGCACTGCAGGAGCCGGCAGCACTGGGCATGGAAACCCCCTCTGTCCCCCAGAGAAGGTGGGTGCCTGCTCTTTGGGGCAGAGATGGAATGGTGGTGGCGGCAGCCTGCCCGGTGCCACCAGCTCTCACTTCATAGGAGCCGACAGCGTTGAGCAGGGAACCCCCCCTCTACCCGACAGAGCAGGTGGTCTGTGGGGCAGAGGGAGGTTGGCGGCCTCCATGTTTTCTGCCCCCCATGGTTCCCCATGCCACAGCCCCTCCATGCATCATCATACCTGCAGCCTGCAGGATAAGGTAAGTGGTGGCATGGAGGGTGCGGGATGAGGCGTGGGGGCCCATGGGGGGGAGGAAAACACGTAGGCTGCCCCAGGCGCACCTTTGCCCAGCTGTGCCTCTGGTGCCTAACCCTGTGTATCTAAATTTCTATATAAATTGCATATAAAAACTGAATTAGGCATACAGAATCCAAGCAACTGTACAAAACACTGAAAGCATTGACAAAAGTATACATTAACGTATGAAAAAGACATATTTTTGCTGCATTCCCATTTAGTCCTTCAACGCTTTGTCCCTGAAACTTCTCATTCTCAAGTAGCTTTACCCATTATTCTTCTTCCAGATCTGCATTTTTTCACTTCCCTCGTTGCCTCTTGCCTGTATAGGAGCCTTTCTTGACATACAAGAAAAAGGGCTGTAAAGTGGAAGGGGCAGAAAAAGTCAAACATGGGGAAGATCAAAGAAAACACACCATTTTTTTTTTAAAAAAAGTATTGACTGTGATGCTGGATGGAGTGAGGTAAAGGTGGTCCCACTAAAAAGGAGCAGCCAAGGCAAACACAGGTAATTGAGAGACAGAAGGAGAGAGGGTGGACTTTGAACAAAGATTGGTGGCAGATGAACAAAGAACAGGGAGATAGAGAAGTGAAAGACAAGAAGCAGGGTCAGAAGGAAAAAGAGAGTGAAAATCTGAACAGTAGGAGATCCTTTCACTGAACTGAGAGGAGACAGAAATTCCTTTCTGTTTCCTAGCTTACAAACCAGATGTGTAATTTGTTTCTAGAAAGAACCTATACATAAAGAGGCCTGACCTAATACTCGAGGATATGAAAGGATCTACAAAGATGGTCTAAGCTGGAAATTTCATGGCTAGGAAAAAAATATCTTCAGTAAAAATGAATGTATTGCCAACGCTATTGTTTTTTTATTTCAGATGTTACTAATCTATAAATGGGGTGAGGTGGGGGGACTTTGTAGGAATGGCAGAAACAAATAAATGAGTTCATATGGAAGGGCAAAAAGCCAAGACTTAAATTCCACATTTTGAAAAGATGAAAAAAAAAGAGACAACTAGCTGCCCTCAACATCGGACTAAATTATCAAGCAGCCAGACTGGTTTGGATTGTGGACTGGATTAAAAACCCAGCCCAAAGTGTTAAAAAAATAGAAATAGAAGATTTGAAAAGACTACATAATTACCTACAGGCTAAAAAAATCAAGGCAAAATACGATGCAAAATAGAAGCTATGTAATCAGAAATGTATTGTTTAGAATTTGGGAATCTACCTGAAAAAGAGTTAGACCTACAATATTGCCATTAATGTTTCCTATAGAGGCATATTATGAAAAGAATGCGATAAAAATAATGATTTACAATATATGGAAATATGATAAACGCTCAAGGAGGAATCAAGTCCTGGCAAAAGATGAAGGTAAAAAAGTACAGTGGCTACTTTGTTTTTAATAAGTTTCAGGATTTAAAAGAGGCATCCCCACAACAATGTGTTGAACTTTTGAAGTTTTAAGTAGATGTCCACTTCATTACCAATAGGAAAACACAAGTACTTCCCTTACTTCCTAGTGCTCAGCAGCACTAGCCCAGGCAATACATGCTGGATGTCTTATGTGTCCTAGTGCTAACTTATTCCATCATTTTACCACTAATTCTATCATTGAAAAAATAGCACCATAAATGGATGGAGGGGTTGGAGGGCATCAATGATAACCCAGGCTTGGAGCTGGGCTGGCTCATGTTCCATCCCCCTCCTCAGACCAGCAAACCCAATCTTAATTCACCCTGGCATCCCGGCAGCAGACCAACTAGGGGAGGGCGGAGCCAGTGGTGTGAATGAAGTGGAGGAGAAGGAAGGCAATGGGAGGGCTGTGGAGGAGTTGGGGGTCTCATCAACCATGGCTAGTTTTTCTCCACTGTCACTGCTTCTGGTTAGGCTAGGTGAGATGGTAGTGGTACAGAGGAGAGGTAAAAACAGGAAGGAAGGAAGGAAGGAAGGAAGGAAGGAAGGAAGGAAGGAAGGAAGGAAGGAAGGAAGGAAGGAAGGAAGGAAGGAAGGAAGGAAGAAAGAAAGGAAGAGAGAGAGAGAGAAAGGAAGGAAGGAAGGAAGGAAGGAAGGAAGGAAGGAAGGAAGGAAGGAAGGAAGGAGAAGGAAGGAAGAGTAGGGAGAGATGAGAGGGGGGGAAGTCTGCATGCATGTTGTGTGTTTCTATTACTCCCTCACAAAGCAAAAGCAAAAACAAGGGTGCAGACAAGGGCTGGTCTTTCAACCATGGCTAGTTTTTCTCCCACTGCTCCAGCTTCTAATACCAAGTTGGAGGCTAGGTGAGATGGTAGTGGTACAGAGGAGAGGTAAAAACAGGAAGGAAGGAAGGAAGGAAGGAAGGAAGGAAGGAAGGAAGGAAGGAAGGAAGGAAGGAAGGAAGGAAGGAAGGAAGGAAGGAAGGAAGGAAGGAAGGAAGGAAGGAAGGAAGGAAGGAGAAGGAGAAGAGTAGGGAGAGATGAGAGGGGGGGAAGTCTGCATGCATGTTGTGTGTTTCTATTACTCCCTCACAAAGCAAAAGCAAAAACAAGGGTGCAGACAAGGGCTGGTCTTTTAGTGTGGTTTGGGGACTTTCACTCATGTACTGAAAGCAGGTTCTGAAACAGATGAAAAAAATCACAATTAAAGTACATGGAGAAAATACAGAGAAAAAGACAAAGAGAAAACATTTTGAAAACCAAACAGGGGGAAACAGGTGTGGACTTTAAAAAAAAAACATGAGACATTTAACAGGATAGAATTATGTAAAGCCTGGAAAACCCTACTGGGTTGCTATAAGACAGGTGCAGCTTGACGGCACTTTACACACAAAAAGGGGAAATCCATTACAAACACGTCTATACCCATTTTACTTGCTGTAGCCATTTTAATTCCCTTTCCTTCACCGGCTGTAATCTACTGTCCATGAGGACTAAATGGTCCCTCTGTTCCATATTTATTTCCAAGATTGATACCCTGCCTCTCCACCCAAAGGTTTTTGAGACAGCTTACAATAGTAACTTCAATCTACCTATGACATTTCTGAAGAAAGGCAGCTTGGTATAGCCCAGGGGTAGGGAACCTGCGGCTCTCCAGATGTTCAGGAACTACAATTCCCATCAGCCTCTGTCAGCATGGCCAATTGGCCATGCTGGAGGTATTCCCTAGGCCTGGTTCTGAGCTTACAGTCCTGGTATATGTAGCCCAATGTCACTAGGTCTTTGAAGGTAACCAGGCTAAGTACTAGATTGGGGAATCACCAAAAAAGCCTCTTCAGAAGAAGTCAGTGGCAATCTATATACAGGTGCTTTAAGATTTTAACTCTGGTAGGGAAAAATATTCCAGGTGACATCTTTATTGTTTTGTAAAGCCCCTACATATGTCACTATATTGAGTTATATTGAATTGAGAACAATACAACTCAACTGCTGTGGTAAGGGTCAGTACAATGAAACTTTGTTGCCCCTAAAGAAGCTTACATAATAAAACTCATAGGGGCTTTCCAAGACAATAAAGCTGTCACCTTTTACCTGAAACCTTTTTCCTTGTTTAGTTTGCTTGTCTGTCAATGGCCACAATCTCTGGATTAAAGTATCCATAGATGGGTCTATGTTGACAATTAGATTTGTTGATTCCTACCTACTCCAGTTATACCCCTACTATTTTTTTCCTATACCCAGGGTTGTTCTATAGCCCATAACATCCACGATGTCTCGAAAATCAGCTGATTAGATAAGGCTCCTGTGGGTCAAGCTGACCATCAGATACATTACCGTACTTTTGATTCCTGGAGGTCAGTTTCATAGCTGGCTGCCTCACATTATATCAGCTCCTTCCGTGCCGTTAATTTCTGAGTGCAAACTGATTTCAGCCTTGAGTCCTATTGTGTCATTCAAAACACTTCTAATTCCTCCAAGCCATCTGAGCATGTGCCAGAGGACAGGAGAGGAGAGCTGTGTGTGCGCGCGCGTGTGTGTGTGTGTGTGTGCACGTGCACACACTCATGAATGCATCTTCCACCTCTCCTTTGTGCTAATGAACTCATCAGGGGTGTGGACTTCAGCATCTGTTTCACATTACAGGATGGATAGATAGCATTGGCTGTCAGGTGCTATTTGTTACTATAAGCTATCGCTTAATTTACAATGTCCTTATCATAATGAACACAGTATGGAAGCCCATTTAATGCTCTGAGTACTAGCAGACGTTGACTGCTGGAAGAAAATCAAGCCTAAGAAATCACTGGTTTTTTTTAATGAAATTGAAAGCATTGCCTGTCATTTAAAGGGCCCTTGGATTTTTGAGCAGGCAAAAAATAATTCTCAGGCCCAAACTTGCATATATGACGGAGACGTTGTCATTGGCTTTTTTTATTGGAAAGTTATGATGGGAGCTTGCCTGGTTTAGTAAGAAAACAGCACAAGAATCCTTAACCCTTTTTACTCCCACCAATTTTGGATTCCTCCCACCAAAATTTCCTCCCAATTTGGTTTACTAACGTGTGTGTGGGGGGGAGGGTAGATTATAAACTCATATTGTCCATTCGCCATGTATAGAAAATTATAGTGAGAGCCTTTTGAATGGGAAAATAGGAAGCTGAGGGAGTTCCTGCCTGTGGCCGATTTCCCAGAGAATTCTTATCTCAGGACTCTTCTCTGCATGATGCACTTTCCTCATGTTTCTCTCTTTACATGTGAGAAGGCATCCCAGTGCCTGCCCCACAGCTGCTTGCTGAAGTCTCAACCTGCCTCTCCTTTTGCTGCTTCTCTTAACTCTGCCCATCAATAGCCTTAAAGGCACAGATCTCACTGATATTCTCTTCCGCTCCCTTCCCCTACACTCACTCTCTCTCACTCTCTCTCACACTCTCTTTCTCTCTCTCTCTCTCACACACACACACATACACACACTGCTGCTGCAAGAAAGTTTTTAAAACAGAAGCTTGTCTGAAAGAAAGTTTTAAAAATGCCCTCCTGATCATTGGGGAGGGCAGAAGCAGAGTGGGGGAGGTGGGATGGAGCCAGAGAGAGACCCTGCTTGTGATGTTCCTTTGCAAAAGCCTGCTCTCTGTTATTACTATATTGATGTATTGATGCAAGCATTTAGAGAAGTGGGAAAGAGTTGAAAACAGGGACGAGGGTGATGGGGGAACATGCAAAGCAGCGCAAAGGAGTGAAGGGTGAGACTAGGTGGGCTGGATGTGGGTGGAGGGAAGAGGTCTGTGGCAAATCTGTCCACTTTTGCTGTGAAGCAAAATTAAATTTGTGCTAGAAGTTGTCTCGCTTACCACGGGTAGAGTAGAAAGTGAAAGCGGGGCTTGAGGAAATATGTCTGAATAAGAAATCTTGTGCAATGCTCATTTGCCCTCATCGTGCAGCAGATGCCTGGTGCGTGATCAGCCTGTGTGTCATCCTCCACTCAGATGGGCAGCCTCTCCCATCTGCTACTCTTTTCCAAGGGAGACTATTCATATGCTTCCTGCCTGACATCAAGTTTCACACTCTCCACTGATGCCTAACCAGGCAGTGGAGCATTTCATATGCATGGAGACAAGCAGTCACAGAAACAAGAAACATCTTAATTTTTTAAATGCTGTAATTTGCCATCCAAATTCTCGCTTGCTGCTTCTCATGCAACACAAGCACTAAAGTTGGGATTTTCAGTGTGAGGAAGACAGACGTTATTCTTATTCCTTCCCTGGGAGCCAATTTCCTCTGCTGCTCTCAGCAGCCTCATTTCCCCTCATCCAGGAAACAGGTGGGGCAGGATTGCCAGGTTAATTTTCTCAACCTACCATAGGGTTGTCATGTCTGGGTTGGGAAATTCCTGGAGATGTGGGGGATAACATGGCTTGGAGATGAGAGCACTTCAGTAGTATATTGTCATACATTTCACTCTCCAAATCAGCCATTTTATTCAGAGGAACTGGTTGCTGTACTCTAGAGATCGGCTGTGCTGCTGGGAGATCTCCAGGCCTCAGCCTGGAGGATGGCAACTCTAACATTCTAATGTCTAAATATCCACCACTTAGAATGAGTTCTGTGATTGCTGCCCATATGCATGTAAATAGTGGAACCGGGATTTGGGCACTATAGTTTGCTCCAGAGTGGGCATACATTAACTTTGGGTCAGATTCTTGATTGTGCATATGTTTTCCCTGCTCATGGCACCACAGATGAGAAAATCTCCAGTTTCCAAAACTGGCGTATGACTTTTTCCCCTGCCTTCACAGGGAAAGCAAAGTAGATGAGGTATGATACTGTCTCTTTGGGTTTACTTGATCCTCCCCACTTTCCTTCCTTCCAATTCCCCCATTTGAGGTCGTTCAGAAGGGCTTCTTTATTTTTTTGTTTACAAGTCTAAGGGTCTGTTGATGCAGCAAAGGACCATGCCAGAAAAACAATGCAGAAGCCATTTTTAAAGCAAAAGAAGTCAGCAAACAAAAAACATTTTAAAGCAAAACAAATAATCAAAGGCGGCGGCAAGCAATGGAAACAAGGGAGTGGCAGGTGGGCAGTAGTTTCACCAATTTCACCATTACATTAAGAGGGATCTGAAGGACTTTAAAAAAATATTAGCAGTGAAGATCTATGTATCTATCTTTAATCCAGCAAAATAACCCTAGCCCAAAGAAACAAACAAAAAAGCACAAAAAGGGGTTGCAAGGAAGCAAGCAAGTGGTGGGCAGGCAAAATGGCAGATTGTCTTGTCTCATCTAGGGATGCTTCTCAGCAGGAGACTTTTGAGTGGAAAACAATGGAAAAACCCACTGTGAAGCACACAGCTGCACTTAAAACAGTAAATGCACAAAAAGGCCATAGTGTGGAATCCCATCTTTGCCACAAAATGGGTGGATCTGCTTTTTTGTTTGACTTCTGAGAGCTTTGTGCAATGTGAAATAGGCAAGTATAAAGGATTGCGAACATGTTGCCAATGGTGGGAGATTTTGGGTGGAGCCTAGGAAGGGGAGGGGCTTCAGAAGGTTAAAGTCACACCTGCAGAGGCATCATTTGATTACCATCAACTGGAGGTGTTGCAAACTTCACAGCAAAATTGCAAATATGTTCAACAAGACATCGGCTTGTTTTCAGCAACCGCTAAACCACAGATCTCCCTGCCCCAGTGCTATGATCCAAGCAGCCACTGAACAACTTTGCAGCTGTACAGTGGTTATAGGGGAGCAAGGTTCACTTCCTTCTACCTTGTGGCCACTTTTTGCACCTACAAAGATCCTGTGGTTCCAGAGGGTTGGTTCAGGTAATGGAATGATGCCGCGAGTGGAAAATCAGGGCTCCCGTGGGGCTGTATGAAACATGCTTGTGCAAACTGATGCAGATTTAGACCTACCAGCTGTTACTAATACTGATCAGACAGCTGCAGACAAAAACAATTTTAAAATGTTAATTTATATATGACTGTTTCTATTCATTCTCCCTTTAAACAGCTAATGGATGGGGGTGGGGGTTAACAAGCACTGTCTGGTTGATTCTGCACAAGGCAAATATAATGGGTGTAGAATGCTATATCAACTGGTGGGGGGGGGGACTTCACACAGGAATGAGTCTGTCCCTGAAATGAGTCTGTGCAGTGGTGGGATCCAAAAATGTTAATAACAGGTTCCGATGGTGGTGGGATTCAAACAGTGGCGCCGCCGCACACACGCACCTCCAGTCCCTATTGGGCAGAGAGGTTGCTTTAGTAACCCCTTCTCGGCACTCAGAAAAAAATAGTAACCACTTCTAGAGAAGTGGTGAGAACTGGTTGGATCCGACCCCTGAGTCTGTCCTATTTTATTTCCCTCAACCCAAGATTTTTAAAAATCACGATGTAGTAGTGCACTGCCGACCCAGCAGTGCCGTAGTGGAACGTTGGGACGCCAGCGGACCTGCGGCCTTGCCGGTCGCATCGCACCCCCACTCCTCATCCCCCCATGAGTCACAGGTCGTGAACTGTCTGGCTCAATCACCGGGCGCAGGGACAATGGTCTTGCCCCCAGGTGAGGATTAGGCTCAGACGCGTACGCTCCTCTCCGCACGTAGCCAGATGAGATCATACATCACATGATGATCTCCCGACCTCCCGCTCTCCCGGAACTCCCCCCAGCCCTCCCTCCTACACGCCCCCGATAGAGTAACAATAAAAGGTGCCAGGAACCGGCAGACGGGAGACTCGCTAGGAACACGGACCTCCGGTCTCCCGCTGCTGGCGATCTCCACCAGATGTTATCTCCGCGTCTCGTCTCGTTCTTACGCTGACCGCGTGGGTCGACTACAAGCTGGTGCCGAAACCCGGGAATCCTCGAACCTCCACCCTGCTCACCGTCGCCTGGGGAAGGGCCGCGATACCGAAGTCCGCTGGATCGGCGCATCCAGGGACCACCGTTTCGGTATCGCCTGTCCTCTGGATCGGCGCATCCAGAGACACGCGTCCTAGGACACTCTCTCGTCCGACGGAACACCGGTGAGTATGGGAGCTTGCAAAAGCAGGGCTTATGACAAGCACGTTGACGAACTGAAAGCGTTAACGAAATGCGGCAGGGTCCCCGTAAAGAGAAGGGAGCTGCGCAAATTGGTTGAGGAGATTGAAGCTCAGTGTCCATGGTACCCAGAGGGGGGGACATTGAATCTTAAGGACTGGGAAAACATCGGGCGCACTCTTCGCACAGAGCCTCGCGCGCCGATGTCGCTGCTACTGACGTGGAGACAATGTTTTGTCGCCATCAGCCTGCAGACCTATGGCTCCCTTGCTGTAGGCCGCCCTCCTTTCGATCTTTCACCTTCAATTTCAGCCCCGGAATTTTCTCTATCCACTAAATTGGACGCCTGTCCTCCTTCTGCCCTCCTCGTTCCTTCGCCCAATTCAAACTCTCCCGCGGCTCGGCCGCCCCCTCCCCCTGCTCCGCCTTCATTTTCCGAAGTCACTGCACCTCCGTCAGCGCCACGTAATGGCGCGGGTTTCAAAACTCTTGCAGAACGTATTAGCCACGATCTGCAGAAGAAAGAAACCCTGACGGAAGACGATGCCGAGATTCTTGCATTGTGCCCCGTCCACTCCACAGATACCGTGGGGGAGGATGGCATAGTTCGGCGGGTTGTCGAGTACCGCCCCCTGAGCTATAAAATCCTCACCGAGCTCCGCAAAGCGGTGCGGGACGTGGGAGTCACCACCCCCTATGTGAGAAGCATGCTCGAGGCGGTCGCGAGGAGCCACCTAATGGTCCCGGACGACTGGAAGACCGCCTTCCTCATGCTCCTGAGCCCCGCACAATTTGCGATCTGGGAGAGCGAGTTCCGCCAGCAATGCCTTAGCAGGGCAGCCGCCTCCGGCGGCGCCTACACCGCTGCGCAACTTTACGGCTTCGATGCCTTCAGCAACCCCAACAATCAGATTGTCCTACCTGAAGCCACCCTTACGGTCGCCTCTGAGTGCGCTTACAAGGCGTTTGTCAGGGTCCCCAATTCTGGCCAGCCCGCACAGAGCTTCTCTGCCATCCGGCAAAAAACCCCAAGAACCCTACGCCGAGTTTGTGAGCAGACTCCAGGAGGCTCTCAAGAGGCAGGTTGACAACGAGGAGGCTCAGGGCGAACTCCTTAGGCGTCTCGCCAAAGAGAGCGCCTCCGCTGAATGCCGCAAGGCAATCACAGGCTTAGGTAAGGATCCTGAACTGGCCGACATGCTTAAGGCTTGCCAGGATATCGGGTCCTTCGCCCACCACGCGGACCTCCTGACCGCAGCCCTTTCCACCGCCAGGAAACAGCCCCGAGGCAGGTGTTTCAATTGCCACCAGTCCGGACACTTCCGTAAAGATTGCAGGCTGCCCAGTAGGGGGGCTTACGACCCGCACCGAAAGGGGTCTCCCCCCAAAGGGAGAAGACCCTCAGGGAGGCCCGCCCCCCGAGCCTTCTCCACCCTTAAGCAAAAACTATCCCTTGTTACAGGGGGCACGGACCTCGCTCGCTCGGAGCCCGCGCACACCCCAATGTGGGCGGGCATCCTGCAGGAACGGCCTCACGAGGGCAGCCGCACGCTACGGGCTCCTACGCCCCAAGAGCATCCCGCCGCCCACTCCACACAGCTCGGAGGCCCAGGTGAACCCCAGGGTGCGGGGAGCCCCAGCACGGCCATCGACGAAGTGTCCGGGCGGCCTGATCAGTGGCCGGCTGGGACACATTTGGGCGCCCGGGGGGAGGAAAGGGAGCAGGCCGCACCAGAAACCCCCTTAGAGGTCGGGCGGCAACTCATCGCCCTCCCCATGGTCATGGGAGAGCTCGAGACGAGTAAGCCCGCGCCCACCGCCCTCCCCCTCACGTGGACCACGAAGACCCCAGTATGGGTAGAACAGTGGCCGCTGCCCAGAGAGAAATTGATTGCCATGCACCAACTCGTGGAGGAGCAGCTGACCGCGGGCCACATTGAGGTCTCAACGTCGCCCTGGAACACACCTGTCTTTGTAATAAAAAAGAAGAGTGGCCGGTGGCGATTACTACAGGATCTCAGAGCAGTAAATGCCTGTATCCAGCCCATGGGCCCTCTTCAATGCGGTTTACCCAACCCCAACCTTATCCCCTCAGACTACCAGGTCCTGGTTGTTGACCTGAAGGATTGTTTCTTTTGTATCCCCCTCTCCCCTGAAGACCGAGTACATTTCGCTTTCACGGTGCCGGTGCTTAATCATCAGCAGCCCACGGCCAGATACCAATGGAAGGTCTTGCCCCAGGGGATGCTCAACAGCCCCACCTTGTGTCAATTTTTCGTCCATCACGCCTTAGCCCCATTTCGCGCCAAAGCGCCCGGAGCTATGATCATCCATTACATGGATGATATCCTAGTAGCCGCACCGACCATCCCCCCGCAGTGGGTGACGCTGCTAGCCGACACGCTAAAACAGTCAGGCCTGCACATCGCTCCCGAAAAGGTGCAGAAGAACGAGCCATTTTTGTATCTGGGGCATAAGCTCCTCCACTCCTACTCCGCCCCTGTCATACCGGAGATTCAAATCCCAGACACGCTCACGCTCCTCCAGCTGCAGCAGCTGCTCGGGACCCTCAACTGGGTCCGTCCCTTCTTCGCTCTCACCACCCCCTTGCTCAGCCCCCTGTTTTCGCTACTCCCGCTCGCAAAAAATCCAGGGGACAAGATCCAACTCACCCAGAAGCACAAGGACACCTTTCGAGCAGTAAAGGAGGTCCTAGCCCGCCGATGGGTGGATCGAGTCCCCCTCAAAGATCAACCTCTCTCACTCTTCCTCTTGAACACCCCCCCTCTCCCTACTGGGGTCCTAGGGTACACGCGGCCGCCACAAACCTTCCTTGTCGAATGGCTTTACCTGCCTCATGTGCCCGCGAAAAATCTCTCCACCCCGGGCCAGCTTTACGCAGATCTCATCAACCAAGGGCGTCAACGCACTCTGGTAATGGTGGGATGGGAC
Organism: Sphaerodactylus townsendi; assembly: GCF_021028975.2. Lineage (NCBI taxonomy): Eukaryota > Metazoa > Chordata > Lepidosauria > Squamata > Sphaerodactylidae > Sphaerodactylus > Sphaerodactylus townsendi. The sequence continues at coordinate 15,883,015 of NC_059437.1, read as the reverse complement.
CCCGAAAAAATCGTCATGCCTCTAAACAGAACAGAGTTCCAACACCTCTTGAATGCCTCCTCACCCCTCCAGCTGGCCCTAGAAAATTTCGTGGGGGAGATCCTCTTCCACCTCCCCCCAGACCCTCGCCTCACTCTCCTCCACTCTACCCCCTGTCCCATTCGGCCTTTAGCGGCCCCTGCCCCACTCCAAGGCGCCCCCACCATCTTCGCCGACGGGGGCAAGCGCGTCGGCGCCATTGCATTTCAACGAAATGGTCAATGGCAGACCGCTTACATGCCGCCCCAAGCCTCCGCTCAACGGAGCGAACTCGCCGCGGCCATTCTGGCCTTTCAAACCTTCCCCCAACCCTTCAACCTTCTGGTCGATTCCCAATACGTGGCGCACGTAATTGCCCACTTACCCGGAGCCTACGTGGCCCCCCGAATCGACCCAAACCTCATGAGTCTCTTCCTGACGCTACGGAACCTTCTAGCATCCAGAACCTCCCAGTACTTTGTAGGCCATATGCGCAGCCACACGCCGCTCCCAGGCCCCCTCAGCGAGGGAAACCAGCACGCAGACAACGCTACCCACATCTCCACCCTCTTTTCCGACCCCTTCCAGTCACACGACTTTTTCCACCAGGGGGCAAAAGCACTCGCCCGATCCTGCAGCATCCCCCTCAACCAGGCGCAGTCCATCGTTAAATCCTGCGCTCAATGCTCACGCCTCGGCCCCTCGTCAGACCCCGGGGTAAACCCGAGAGGGGCCCTGGCAAATGACTTGTGGCAAATGGACGTAACCCTGGTCCCTGCCCTAGCCCCCTGGAAGCACCTACACGTAACCATAGATACCTACTCGGGGTACGTCTGGGCTACACCACTCCGAGGCGAGACCACCAATCACGTCATCCAGCACCTCTTTGCGTGCATAACCGTCATGGGCCGCCCCCTCCGTTTAAAAACGGACAACGCGCCCGCATATTCTTCCGCAGCCATGCTCCAGTTCTGCACCAACTGGGGAATCGTGTTAACACACGGGATTCCCTACAACAGCACCGGGCAAGCAATCGTTGAAAGGGCAAATCGCAACTTCAAAGAGATTTTAGCCAGACAAACTAAAGAAAGGGGAGTTAGCCCCCCCCATTTAGGCCACATACAACAAACAGTCTCAAAGGTACTTTTCACCATTAATCATCTAAATTTGCTCGCCCTACCATCAGGACAACAGGTCACCCCCATAGAAAGACACTTCAGGCAGTCAGACCCCCTCCCCCACGCCAAGGTCTACTACCGCCAACTCCCAGATCGAACCTGGCGGGGGCCGGCCCCCCTCATAACCTGGGGAAGGGGGTATGCTTCAGTCCTTCTCCCTACAGGTCCTCTATGGATCCCAGCCCGACATGTCCGACCGGCTCGAGGAACGATGCCAAACGAAGCCAGGCCACACCACGAAGACGGAACAGGCCTCCCCGGAGCACCCCATCCCACAGCCTCAGCAGACTTGCAATCAGCATCGGAACGACCCGAAGATCCGCCCAACCCGAAGACTCCCGCAGCAGCCGACCCGCCTCTAGACGCCCAAGAATCCCAAAGCTGCAGCCTTTGCGGCTATCACTGTGGATTTTACAGCCATCAGCAGCTACTAATACAGCTACCCCTCACCGGTGACCGTCGGTCACCCCCTGCAGGACCCTCATCTACGACCGCCATCCTCCTTCCCTCCCCAACGCCTCCCGGCCGGAATTTGAGCTTACAGCCGGGAACATCCCCGATAGGTAACTCTTGGAACTCTCCGCTGCCCTCAGCCACTTGCATGTTATCGGAACACGCCTTCTTCCACGACCTTGCTCGCAGAGAGTCACCGAACTTATAGCTTTGGTAACCATGTCCTACTGTTTAATTTTATCGCATGCTCCAGTTTTCGAAGTTATACTATTCGTCATTACTGCATCTCCGCCTGCCTATCTGCCGGGACTCTCTGCCACCGCCTCGCCGTCACCCTACCCCAGGCTCCACCCCAGGAGCCCGGACACCGCCGCCATCGCTCCACTCCGCCTTTCAATCCCTCCTGCCGGATCGATGCGATCGTCCTCTCCGAAGCGGAGTCTGCCTCCCTCGCGACTTCCCTTGTGGGAGCCCCCGGACTTATTTCCTGTACTATTGGCTAGCTGGACTGTGACCTCGCGAAGTCCACCAACTCCGCCTTCACTGCCCTGGATGCCCTGGCCTCCGAGCAACAAGAACTTCATTAAGCGGCTCTAGATAATCATGCCGCCATTAACTGAATCACCAAAGCGGTGAGAGTGTACATAATATGTATTGTTTTAATCTTCCTGATGATTCCCAATTGTTTACGTGAGTTGCAAGAAATTGTATCTAATCTGAAGTGTGATGTTTTGCCCCGTTGGTGGTCAGCCCTCTGGAGCTGGCTGCCGGGAGGATGGTTGAGTGCTATTGTACAGCTCTGCGTTGTCCTAATTGTGTGCCTTATTATCGGATCTTGTTTCGTTCAATGCGTGTCTAATATTGCCTGTAACGTGTGTAAGCCCCTCGCATTTCCCTTACCCCGCAACCAAATTCTAATGTTGCACAAGCGGCTTGGTCAGCCTGACCAAACGGCGGAGGAGACAAGCGTCCCTTTAAATCGCCCCTTAGCGTTTCGGCCCCCCGTTTTCTAAAATGTAAAAAAGGAGGAGATGTAGTAGTGCACTGCCGACCCAGCAGTGCCGTAGTGGAACGTTGGGACGCCAGCGGACCTGCGGCCTTGCCGGTCGCATCGCACCCCCACTCCTCATCCCCCCATGAGTCACAGGTCGTGAACTGTCTGGCTCAATCACCGGGCGCAGGGACAATGGTCTTGCCCCCAGGTGAGGATTAGGCTCAGACGCGTACGCTCCTCTCCGCACGTAGCCAGATGAGATCATACATCACATGATGATCTCCCGACCTCCCGCTCTCCCGGAACTCCCCCCAGCCCTCCCTCCTACACGCCCCCGATAGAGTAACAATAAAAGGTGCCAGGAACCGGCAGACGGGAGACTCGCTAGGAACACGGACCTCCGGTCTCCCGCTGCTGGCGATCTCCACCAGATGTTATCTCCGCGTCTCGTCTCGTTCTTACGCTGACCGCGTGGGTCGACTACACACTAAACCAGCAATCCTTTTCGGAAAAATCCCGGGTTGGAGCCCATCCTGCATGAATGGCCAGGAAGGTGTTTTATTTCCCTTCCCTCCACTGTTCTGCTCATGGCCACGGCGAATCTGCTTTCCAGTGGTCTGCCATTCCAGGGAGGCCCCTTTTTCTTTTTTTAAAATGTTGCATGTTTCACCTGTGTAGCTATGCAGGTGCAGCCAATCATATTGAGGGATGATCGGCATGGCTGTGGGGTTCATTGCTGCATGTAGCTGCACATATGTAGCAGGATTTTTTAAGAGAGAGAGGGGGGGGGATCTCCATGAGAAGGTGTGAAAGCAGCCTGGATTGTTTCCATGGGCTCCAATTGCTGCCTGCATGGCATGCATGTGAATGGGCAAAAGTTAGCAGGTTCCTTTATAACAACTGCAATCTGTTGTACATTTGCCATGCAGAATCGACCTATTTGAATGGAAAGTAACCCTTTGAACTAGCTTTAACTGCTTCCATGCAACCCAAACTTCCTGGTGAACAACTGGCTCCCTTCTCATGGCAAGCAAGCAGGTAAGTAGAACCCATGGGTACTTAAGCAGCCCTATTTAAGAAAGCACCCCAAAGCTCTCTACAGTTCTGGCTAAAAACCAGCTGATCTCAGACTATTGTGTGAAAGGGAGGAAGTGAGAAAAAGTTAAGCCAGCCAAAGGCTGGCCAAGACACCTAGGATACTTAGGCTGGCCAAGATACTTTTCAGTTGTTTTCCCTCCAGCCTACTCTATTAACCAGGATGCAAATTTGCATCCTCATCCAGCCAACAGCTGGAATCTCCACTGCCCAAAACAAAAACGGTAAGAAGCACTTTTATCTGCATCTGCAAGCGAAATCAAATATTTCAGTGCAACTGTCTCCTAAATAAATTAGATTTTGGAGGTACATATTTTTTTTGAGTCATTCATTACCATTGGTGCCTCTGTCATGCTGTTTCAGAGTATATTGGTTTGTGTTGGTTTTAGATCTATAAAATTGCTGCTTAAAATTTGTAGTGATTGGGGTGCATTGGCTCTCTGAAATATCTTTGAAAAACAGTCTGGAAATGTTGTAGATAAATTTATGCATGATAAATGGTGTGATTCAGCATAAGGTTGCTCCATATATCTTCGAAATTATTTTCCTGATCACCCATGAATCTTTGATGACATTGATGCCATCTGGTGGATTCCCATCACAAGTCAGCTTTCTTCCCCTGAAACAGTTGCTATGGTCCTCCCAGCTAGTATAGGAGAGGACACACATACTTGCCAAGAGCAGAGCAAACACAGCTTTATGCTAATAGTGGCAGATGGAGAGTCAGTGATGCACACTGGTTAGTTCACACCTGATCACAGGTAAACACTAGTTGAAGGTTGAAATGTGCATGTAAATTCACCTTCCTGCATAGCCTAGCAACTTACAAACTGGCATCCTGCATAGTCAAATGTACATTTATAATCCAGACTGGGGCACCCTGGGTCCTCACAGGGTTCCTGTGGAAGGCACAAGTGTAACACTTGTGCTTCCCAGCTGCACTGATTCCAGGTCCAGTACTGGATCAAGTTCAAGGTGCTGGTATCAGGGGCATAGATACCATGGGGACATGTGAGGACAAATGTCCCAGGCGCCCACCATTTGATCATGTGGGCAGGTGGTGGAAAAATTTGGGTTTGTTTCTATTTTTTGTATTTTTAGTGTTTTTATGTTGTCGGCCAGCAGGGGGTGCTGTTTCTAAGCTAGCGGCTCCAAAATTTCAGGCTTTTGTCAGGTGATACTCCTGATGATACTAGCCATATTTGGTTACATTTAGTTCAGGGGATCCAAAGTTATGGACCCCCAAAGGGGGTGCCCCATACACCATTGTTTCCAATGGGAACTAATAATAGGTTGGGGTAAAATTTTGAGGGTCCATAACTTTGGACCCCTGAACCAAACTTCACTAACCATAAGTGGTATCATCAGGATAGTCTCCTGCTGATACCACCCAGGTTTGGTGAAGTTTGGTACAGGGGGTCCAAAGCTATGGACCACCAAAGTGGGTGCCCCATTCCCCATCCAATGGGAGCTTATAGAAGATGGGGGCTACCCTTTTGAGGGTCCATAACTTTGGACCCCCTGAACCAAACTTCACCAAACCGGGGGGGGGGGGATCATCAGGAGAGTCTCCTGAGGATAGCCTGAAATTTTGGTACTACTGGCTTAAACATTGCTTCCCTGACAGGCACTCTCAAATTTTCCCCTGATTTCCCCTTAAATCCACCCCCTTCTGAGTGGATTTAAAGGGAGATTCTGGGCTCCCTAGATTAAAAAAAATATTGAAAGTATTATCAAAGGCCGGTATTATCACGGCCAGATTCAACTGGTTGTTGTGGATTTTACAGGCTGTGTGGCTATGATCTGGTAAATCTTGTTCCTAACATTTCACCTGCATCTGTGGCTTGCATCTTCAGAGGTGTATCACAGAGATAAGTCTGTTTTATTTATTTATTTATTTATTTATTTATTTATTATTCCACTTTTATACCGCCCTCCCCCGAAGGGCTCAGGGGAGGTTAAGAGGGAAGTCTTGCCACAGTGCATAACAAACTTCTCTCTGTGATACACCTCTGAAGATGCCATTCATTTTTCCTAGTATTTTTTTCTTTTAAAAAGAAATTCTGTTTAATTTCTCTTTGCAGTTTTCTTTTATGCTCATATGCATATTTTTGTAATGACAGCCCTTGTAGAGTTGTTATTGTTTCAATGTTACTCATGACGGGGTGTTCCTGCAGGAGGGTACAAAGGCTTGTGAAGACGTTGTCTACCTCTGGGCATCTGGTGAAAGAAATGCTGAAATTTTGCAAAATCTCCCTTCATTCCCTTCCTCTCTTCAGATTTCTTGTTTGATTAAAATGGAATTGATTTAAAACAGATTCAAATTCTTAAAAGGAGGAAAAGAAATGAATTGTTGGATTTCAGAGTGAGACTGGGTAAGGAGAAATTAAGAGAATTCCTCCTAACAGTGCTCCTGAGGATTGTCTTAGAAAATGCCTTTTCGAAAACAACTAAAATTCCTCAAATCCTTGTGTAATCCCATGGATTATTCCGGAGGTTATTTAAGAATGTGTAGTACTGTGTGGAAGAGAGGGCATTCAACCAAAATTCATCAGTACCATCACAAAAATACAGTTTCCAGTGCTTCTTGGGAGATGCTGCTAACGTTAAACCATTTTAAACCCCCACTGGGGAATGCTTTGTTTCTACAGACTTAAAGCAAATGTCATCCCTAATACTGAATCATGACTAAACTCTATATTTCACTGCTAGCCAGAGAGATTTCTTAAATTATGCCCATTGATTCCAGTGTGTATATTACATACTGGATACAGCGAGAACTACATAAAATTCTCTTTGAGAGCTGTTTGCTTTCTACGCAAAATGTACACACATGCCTGTTTTTCTCTTAGCAGTACCTCAGTGCCTGCTTTAAAATATATATATATGATTGAAGGCCTCAGGGAAGAAAGTAAAGAAAACACACCCTCTAGGCATTCTTTGGTAAGAGGAAGTGGCATCACTTTTAAAAGTGAAAAACCCACCAAGGAATGTAATGCCACCTAAACGTTGTGTAAAGGGGAAATTAGGAGAGTACTGTTTGGGTGTGTGAGGCCCCTTCCGCACGTGCAGAATAATGCACTTTCAATCCACTTTCACAATTGTTGGCAAGGGGATTTTGCTATTTTTCACAGTAGAATCCAGGTGCAAAGTGCATTGAAAATGCATTATTCTGCATGCGCGGAAGAGGTCTGAAAGAAGTGGAGTCCTTACACTCAGGAAGACTAGTCTCTACCTTGTTCTCACAAAAGCCATCTTCATTGGAGGATATGGTTTGTTGGGGCAATGCATTCTCCACTGTGAACAAAAGAGGTTGCACTGGATGATTATTTATGTTTTTTTAATTTTGTATTTGTCTATTTATTTTATATATACCCCCTCTTTCTCCCCAATGGGGACCCAACATGGTTTTCATCATTCTCCCACTGATGAGTTGGTTATACTGAAAAGATGCAACTGGCCAATGAGCCAGCCAGTGAGGTTGCGTGGCCAAGTAAGGATTTGGATCTGGATCTCCCAGATTCCTCAATGATTTTCACTTCAAAAAACAAGTGATTTTTAAAAACTTGAATCCAATGATGTATGACCCTGAGCCTGGCCTTTTGATCAGGAAAGGGTGGGGTATATACCTCTTTCTACTACTATTTGGCTATGGAGGAGACGTTTCTCTTCACTGTGTCCCCGAGGTCCATTTCTTAAATGGATTTTGATAGAGGAATAAGATCACCTTCACTCTCAGGCTTGGGACTTTTAACAAACTAAGGCAAAAAAAAAATCCAAGGAATATGTGATTCCCCAAGCCCAGTAACCCTCAGTGAGAGCAATGAGCTCAGTGAGAGCAATGAGCCAACAATAAGTATCTTTGTGAAAAGGTGAAAAAAATACTACCACAAGTCTGAAAGTCGTAAAGGAACAGATAGGTGGCAGACAAGATAAAAATCAAAACTAATGTTTATTCAAGTGGAATCATACAACACATCAGAGTAGGGGGAATTAGCTACTCTGACGCGAGATTAATTCAAGCATCAAGTCTACGTAAGTTAACCACTCAAATGGCAGGAGAGAGAGAGAGAGAGAGAGAGAGAGAACTAGAACAAAAGAAAGTGATCCTCAGTAAACTCACCATTCATTGATGCATGTATGCAAGAATCTGGGCAGCAAGTACAACTAAAAAGGGAGGGGGGGAGCTGGTCATGTGGTGGTAGAAAGGGCCATCAAATCACACAGAAGTTGTGCTTTAAAAGCATCAGCCATTGGTATCCTTACCATTAGTGGATCGCTTACTCCATTACAGAGACTTGATATTATTTTAGTTGGGATTCTCTGTGTATGTATTGTTCATTGTTTTATTGTTGTTGTTTATAATATATATGTTTTTGTTGTTGGTTAAGAGTTGTGGTTCCGGTATATAAATATTTTAATTATTTTCATTAAAATAGATTTGTATAGTTCGCACTAGAGCCAGACAGGTTCTTTTCCTTTCTTTAAACCAGATACTGTCTCTGGCTCACTATATATTTATATATTTTGGAGACTGTGCTGTCCCAGCAAGTGCCTGTTCCTCCACCTATTATGATCAAAGGCCAAAGTAGATGTCATTATTTTAGAACATCATGTTAGAGCAGAACTCAGCCATTTAAAAATGGAAGTGCAAGACCAGGGACCTGGGCCTTTTCAAGAGGCAAAATGGCCCTGGTAATATGCAATTGTTGGGAGGGGGGCTCATGGCATTTTTTAATGGTCAAGTTCTTCTCTAAAATGGCCTTGGCATCCAAGGGTCAGACCTGTCCATGAAGTAACATCTAGTTTGGCCATGAATCAGCCATGGTTTAGCTCTGCTGTTTGCTATGCACTGGGCAAAATTGTGTTTAGAAGAAGTTTTATCTATTTCACTTTTATCTATTCATTTTAATCCACTTTTATCTATTTCACAGAGTTTCAAAGCGTCTTACAAACTCGTTCCCTTCCCCACAACAAACACCTTGTGAAGTAGATGGGGCTGAAAGAGTTCTGAAGAACTGTGACTAGCCCAAAATCACCCAGCAGGCTTTATGTGGAAGAATGGGTAATCAAATCCTATTCTCTGGATTAGAGTCCACCACTCTTCGCCACTACTCTACATAAGTTCTCTTGTTCTCAGCACAGAACACCGAGGAATGCAAATAGCAGGCACCATTACGGAAGGAAAAAGGATGAAATGGAAACAAAACAAAAGAGAAGTTCCATATGTCACTGACAATACCAAAAAATATAAGGAAATGTGGATGATCTTTAGGGTTTTTCAACATTCCTGTAAGCAATCTCATAAGTTATGCAGCAAACTCAGTGGAAAACAAAAGCTGTTCACATTCAAATACACTGCAACTAGCAATCTCCCCCCAAAAGCATTTCGTTCCTTTGTCATGCCATAAATAAAACAAACAAACAACCCTAACCAAAATATACTTCAAAAATGTGTCAAAAAATGCTCCAGTGTTACACAGTGATCAGGGGAGCTAACACATTTTGACAGAGTATATCATTCTGTGTACACTGAGCCGAACATTTTATTAAAACAAAATACATCCATTTGAAAAACATGTTATGCATGCTTCTCCCCAAAGAGCCCTCTGAAAGAGATGTTCACAGAATTGGTGTGTGACTTGATGAATGCTTTCGAGCCAACAAAGCAGAACTATAATTTGCAATAGGGTTAGAGCAGGGCACTCTGGCATGCCAACAGAATGCACTCAAGAAAGAAAGGGACGCTGCGGGGTGACTTGAATGAGATCAACTTATTATCTTTGCACAGCGATGATCTCAAAACCAGTGCTGAAGAAGACATGTCAGTCCTTATGAGGACAGTTCCAAATGAGCTTGCCACATAAGCACTGTGGTTAAGACAACACCAACCTGGAAATGTGAGGATGGGGCTCAGTGTTGAGGGTTAATGACAAGATTGCCTAAATAGGAGACATCTCCATGAAGATCATAGGTGTCAAACTCGCGGCCCTCCAGATGTTATGGACTACAGTTCCCATCATCCCCTGCCAGCATCATGTTGGCAGGGGATGATGGGAACTGTAGTCCATAACATCTGGAGGGCCACGAGTTTGACACCAGTGATGAAAATCATAATACATTTGCATAAGAAGGAGCCATCCATCTGGACACTACTTGGAACATGCCATTGGAGCATTATAGGGCAAAATATGGGGAAGCAGCTCCCATGGTCCAAACGTGTAAAGCAAGAAGCAGACATGTAAGCTCCTTGGGGCAGAGACCTGTCATGCAGATTGTGTCAATGTACCCTCTAGATTTCAGTTCCATGGTTCTGGTTTCAGTTTCATGGGTTTGATGTAAAAGATTGTGTTAGGCTCATTCCGCACATGCAGAATAATGCACTTTCAAACTGCTTTCAGTGCTCTTTGAAGCTGTGCAGAATGGCAAAATCCACTTGCAAACAGTTGTAAAAGTGGTTTGAAAATGCATTATTTTGTGTGTGCAGAAGGGGCCATAAATCCAGAGGTAACATTTCACTTTTAGAGTCAGCACGGTATCCTGATTGAGAGTGAAATCCAATGTAGAGTTAACAGAATTTAGACTGGAGTAACTCTGCATAGGATTACACTGTAGATTTCCTTGTCAACTATTATGAGTTGAATGAATAGCTATACCATCTATGCTCTTGCTCATACATGAATGTTCTGCCAATGTTATCCTATAAGTAGGGACAACTCTGTCTAGGGAGGGAAATAACCATGATTTAGGTTAAGACATATACAAGACATATATAGCAGATAAGACATATATATAGCCAGCCTACCTTGTTTCAATTAGCGGTGCTGTAAACTTTGTAACAAGCACATTTGACAGTCAAACTTGCAGCAAACATGTTTGGAAGACACGACCACTCAGGACCAGAGCCTCAAACAGCCTTGCCTGCCACCTTCTAACTAAAGCATCTGTCAAACAGCTTTGCAGCTGTGCAGTGGTAGGGGTGGTGGCGTTTCATTCCCTTCTGCTTCGTGACTGAATTTGCATCTATGTAGTCGGTGGAATCATTTCTTCTCTAGGGGCAATAAGTCAGGCATTTAAATGATATAGGAGAGGGAGGGAATGACAATACTGAGAAGGCTCTACTAAAACATTAATGCATGAAATCATATTGATTGCATGGACTTATGCAAATACCGAATGGTAACACCTCCTTCAAAAGCTATAGGATGTATTCATACCCTGCCTGGTTTGTTCATTCTTTCTTTACATTATTGGCTGCAGAATGGAAGTGTTGAAAAGTCTACGATGGGCTGTGTGAAAACACATGCCTGAAATGCTGCTGATAGTACTTGTCATGTTACGTTTTAATGCATGGAAAGTGACCTGCTGAAAAGGTGGGAGCCGCTCGCGAACAGACAGGCAGCCTGACAAAAATCAAACCAATGGATGTTCAAACATCCCCGATGGACTGTGCCCATTTCCTTTCAGGTTCAGCACTTCAAATGGTTGCACTGAAGATCAGTTTGCGATTTATGGGCTGCTTTTGCATCTGCACAGTCAATTTGACAGCACCCATCAGATTGGCGTGGGCTCAAATCTTGACGGACTGAAAGAATGATCAGGATATTTGTGATTCTATTTGGAGCACTCAAGGAATACAAATAAGCTTTATTTCAGGAATCAAACAGGCAAAATACTGGAAGACAAACTATACAGCTTCTCTACTGCCACCATTTCAGTAGGATCACACCAACCAAGAAAAGTACCTCAGTCTTAATCCTGTTTGGGACGAGGTGGACAGTTGATGGTGAGGTATACAGGGGCAACTGCGGGAAAGATGGAGGCAAATGTGCATGTGAATTTTAAGCCTTCAACAAACTGAATGGTTTTTGGGGGGGTTGAAGTTGCTGCTCCAAATCTGTGATCAAATTACTGTCCCAAATGAGAAGTGATAGTGAATGAATGGATGACTGAAAAGTAGTTTTTAGACCGGAAGTGCAAAATCTTATCAGATTTCTACTGCATTTTGACTGATTTCACTCCTCACTGAAACACCCATTCCATGCAGCTTTTGTCTATGCAGATCATATAATCTACAAGAGAGGCACTTGGGGTCAGAGTTCACTCTTGAAAATTTGGTAGGATCCACTTTTCTATGCTCTGGAGACCCGCCAATTCAGGTATAGGGAGCCAGTGTGGTGTAGTAATTAAGAATAGTGGACTTTGATAGTTTGATTTGTAGAACCAGGTTTGATTCCCCTTCACATGAAGACTGCTGGGCTAGGCACAGGTCTTCAGAAGTTGCTCAGTCTCACTTACCTCCCAAGATCTCTTTTGTGGAGAGAGGAAGAGAAGGAGTTTGTAAACCGCTTTGAGACTCCTTACAGAAGAGAAAGGCAGAGTATAAATCCAGGCTCTTCTTTTTCTTGTTGTTGTAGCCTTCCTTTTTTGCTGCATATCTTCTTAGTTTTTTTCATATGATTTGGGATTACATTAACCACTCTAATGCCTTTAGAAATCATTAACACGTCAATTAAAAAATCAAATTGTCTGTGGATCCAAGAGCTAGAAGGCTCATATGAACTGTTGGTTCCTCCTGCTTTGCTTACTCTGTCCTTCTGAGCTGAAGGTCATATTCACTTTTTCAAACCATATGTTTCAGCTTATAGCACCATGGACCTCGGAGAGAAATATCCTAGTACGATGCTTGCAGCCTACAAACTGTGCTTTGCTGACCCTTGTTTAAGGTCAAGAATGTCTTTTTTGCTGAACTTCGTTGTCAGCTTTAATACTCCAAAACCAACCCCTCCCCTCAAAACAAATCTAGAGCATGTCAAGCCTCACGAACAACCTCTGATGTGAATACAGGGCAACTGGAGGCTATCAGAAGGCAGGATTGGAGTGCAAAGTGTGTAACCAAGGAAAACAATCTCCCTCCAGTGGGATCTTAGGAAAGTCAAATTTTTATGATGCAGTATCATTAGTTTTATCTTCCTCATCCTCCTTCAGCTGAGCTATCACGCCTGGGACATCGTAGAGGGAGGTAAAGTGTAGTCAAGCAAAGGAAGAGCAGGAAAGGGGAGAATTGAAGGGAAAAGGTCAGGGGAGAATGTAAATGTCAGAATCAGAATTTTAGAAATCCAGATACTTATTGCTTTGAATGCCACAGCGATCGATACTGTTTAGCAAAAATAGCATCTTTGTATCTGGACCGAGGAAGCCGTAGCAACAGCAGACTTTGGAAGGAGCTCAGCAAATGTCCTAACTCAAAACTCATAAAAGTGTGAATATTGCTTAATATGGTCGTTGTAGACCATATTACTGTTTGTTTACTGATCTTGGATCATAATAAAGAGCAATGTAATGTAAATGCTCATTAAAAAAAACTACATGAGAGACCATTGGATTGCCCAGTTTGGGTGGGTAAATCAGTGTCTCCAAATCAACAGTTTTCAAACATCTCCAAAGGCAATGAACACAATGGAGACAATATGACAAAGCTGCTTTGACTACATGATTGATGGGGATCCCCAACGCAAATTCCTCTTTAAAAAAAGAAATGAGACGTGTGCATTCTGTAAGACTCTGACATTACTAATGGGTAGATATCTATGACACACAGCTTCACGAAACCTGAAAGAGACTGTTGGATAATGCCAAAAGAATTGCAAAGACTTTTTGGGAAATGATGACTTGTTTATGCCATCACTGAGAAACTGCCTGTAAAAAGAAAGTAGGGTGTGCGTTTAGAATGCAAACACCATCTGAGCCAAGAATGTCTTGCACATTCACCTCAGTAGGGAAACTAATCTAAATTATATTTCTTTTAGATTTTGGATCAAAATCAACATGGGATCCAAATCACCATTTTCAGGTGATATCCACAGCTGCTTTATGTTTGCTATTTCAGTTTTCCGATGCATTCAAGTTCTTTCCCACTGTGCAGTGATTGGCCATTTCATCACCAGTCACGGAACATGTTTGCAAAACATTTTCAATCCCAGCCCTCCCTCCCCAATTTGTTTGCACTCATCCCATTGAACTGCTTCCGGACCGCCATTTTGTGATTCTTCCATTTAATTTCGATTTCTCCATAGATTCAAAGCTTTGATGCTTCAAAAGCTTGTGCTACAATTCTCCGAAGGCTGTGTTTTTGTAGCTTCAAAGATATCACCCCCCCATTTAACAAAAACTGATGAAAGTAAACAGGCGAGATGATGGAAGGAAGTCAGAAAATGGTGCCAAGGAGGAAGTCCAGGAACCGCAGAGCGAAATGGGAAGCATTTTCAAGACATACACACCAAAATAATTGCTTAAATCCAGGATGCAGATAAAACGTTTTGAGGCTGAAAATAAAACATTTTAGAGGGGGAAAAAACATATGGAACTCCATGGAGGAAACATTTCATTTTCTGCCTCAAAACATTTTATGTTGGTTGTGTGAGAAGGGCCATTGATAGGTACAGTTGCTAGCTCTGGGTTGGGAAACATCTGGAGATGTTGACAGTGGAGCCTGAAAAGGGCAGGGCTAGGGGAGGAAAAAGACGTCATAATGCCATGAAGTCCGTCTTTCAAAACAGCCATTTTCTCTAGGGCCCCTTCCGCACACGCAGAATAATGCGTTTTCAAACCACTTTCACAACTGTTTGCAAGTGGATTTTGCCATTCCGCACAGCTTCAAAGAGCGCTGAAAGCAGTTTGAAAGTGCATTATTCTGCATGTGCGGAATGAGCCTAGGTGAACTAGTTACCCTGTTATCTGGAGATCAGTAGTAATAGTTACCACCTGACGGTTGATAACCCTGGAGATATGATCAGTGCCACATTGGAAGAGCCTCACTAAACAGTTATATGACTGAAAAGGATGTGACCCAGTCAGAAGATTTGTTCATATTTATGCCATGTTTATACCATATTAATACCAAACAGCGTTGTATCATCGTGGCACGCAGAATGTTTTCTCCAATCATATTGCTAGTTCACTAGGAAGGGGGAAGGCTCGCATTCTAAATAATTAGGGATGTGCTTTATTGAAGACTTTCTAGCTGTCACTAATGCCTTGTTTGTAACCTATGACAGCATGTCGGAAGACAAACTATGAGGGAAGCACACAGAAGGGGTTTTTTTGTCCAAAGTCTTTGGCATCACATCTCAAGAAGTCTACAGCATGCCCAGCACCTTTGAGGAAGAGACAAAATCTTTGCTTTCATTTTCTGTGAGGTGAAAACGGACACCATCCCACTTGCGAGGCAGTTGAAGAGCTAGAAGAGGGTCTTATTTTTCTCCATTCTTCCCCCCCTCAAACCCTCCCCAATGGGTAGCCTATGTGTTTTGCAGAGCAGAACCCATTTTAGCTGCTTTCCAAGGAAAAATTCCCAAACACAGGGTCTGGCCCAGGTGAAACAACTATCAGAACTCATTCAAATTCATCTGAGGGGAAGCCTTATTGTACAAGAGTCTTCCTGTTCATATGTGAGGAAGCTGAAACCCCAGAGATGTTCAAAGAGGGAGTATATATTGCCCGACTTGGCAGTGTTGGAAAGATGTGGGATAGCCACTGCCCCATTGTCATGGCAACAAGCCAGCTCTGAAAGTGCTGGATGTCTTCCTCATAAGGCATCCCCCAAGAAGATGAAGATGATGATGATGGTGGTGATGGTGATGGTGATGGTGATTATGATGATTTGTGTTCAGTCTGAAAGAACTGATTTAAGGCCATCCATAGTTTAGATAGGGAAGTGACAATTTGGAGGCAAACTGGAGAGGAAATGTGCCTTCCAGGTGAAAAGAAGTCAGGTGCTTTAACACCCTTTCCTCTTTCTCTGAGGCTGAATTAAAAGCTGGCTAGTAATCCACCCTAGTCCTGACCTGGATAGGCCAAGCTTGCCCACCCTCCTCTGATCTTGGAAGCTAAGGAGGGTCAGCCCTGGTTTATTTGGATGGGAATTCCAGGATCTCTATGCAGAAGAAGGCAATGGCAAACCACTTCTGTAAATCTCTTGCCTTGAAAACCCTACAGGGTTGCCAAAATCAGCTGCAACTTGACAGCACTTTGTACACACACAGGAGCCAAAGACCTCACGTTCTTCTCTGGTGGGTAGCCATGACTTGTCTCTTACATAGGTGGAAGTACAGAATGGACTGCACTGAACCATCTTCAGACCAAGAGGGAAACAGCAAAACTATGAATGATCTTCCTATGAGAAGATTCAGAATAGAATTCTATTCCGGTACTTCATTTGTTGGTACAAGGTGTGAACAGCACCACGGAACCATGAATGCCTTTGTTTCAGCCCGTTATTTCAAATGAGACATAGGGCATCACTGATCATCTTAAACGGTACCTAAGTCAATGAGGAGGAATGAAGGAGATCTTTGAATGCAATCTCAGCTTCTCCTGTGCAAGCTCTGCTGTTCACCTGCCCACTCATCCTGTTGGATAGCATAGGATTAGCTGGCCTCTTGTGGATGCTAAGCAGAAATTGTGGGGATGTTTCTCAAATTGGCTCAGAGGAGGTCTTGTTTTGCCTGTTTGTTTATGCTGTTGTTGGGGATTGTGGTTATAAATTGGACAAGTCAACCACCATTCAAGATGGGCAAGGCCAGTGCGTGTTGATTGATCACAGGTAGGGATAACAGATGAACATCCCAAGATAGCTACTTCAAGTTGTACCTAAAACAACCCATGGAGAGTGACAGGATGGTTTGGTAAGGGGATACTCTTGCTCCTGAGCTGCATTAGCCCAAACTTTACTTGCATGAGCAGTGTGTTCAAGGAGTAGTGCTGCGTACATCTCGGAAAGTGCAAATTAAGACAAACAAGGCTGGCGGGAATGCTGACCAAATCTGAAGCCAGGGTTGCCCAGTGTTATCAGCCACTAGGTTGCCTGACTTGAACCTGCACTTCAAAGCTGAGTTTCAGTTGATAATGCAAAAAAGCCATTTGAATTGATTCATAAATCTTGTTTTAACTGAAAAATGGCTGTCTTGTCTTCATGGAGTGGAACGCAGTGCTGGCATGGGCACCAAGGATCACCTGACCACTAGAGACTTCCCCGAACACTTGTGTGGAACTTAAGACAAGAGACATCCTTTGGGTTCTGCTTTCATTATAGATGTCCGTTTTTACCAAATTATCACCTGGCAGTGTAAAGTCATCAACACACTTCCAGCATGAAGAGCCCATGTGGTATAGTAGTTGAGGCTGGCTGGCAGACTCTGATTTCCCTCTCTTTCACATGAGTGGTGGACTCTTATTTTAGTGAACTGAACCTTGGGCTAACCAAAGTTATTCAGAATTCTATCAACACCATCTCCCTCACAAGGTGTTTGTTGTAAGGAGAGGCAGGGAAGGAGTTTGTAAGCTGCTTTGTGACTCTTTATAGTTAAGAAAAGCGGGGAATAAATCCAAACAATTCCTCCTCCTTCCGTAAATAGATAAATCTGAGCCACAGGTTTGGTGCAGGTCAAAGACCACACAGAAAGGCTCGGGAGTGCTCTTCCCCATTTGTGGGTTTCATGCATTTATTGCAGGCATTCCAGAGACATCTTCTTTTCCACTTCTGACCAGATTTAACCCCATTTAGCTGATACGATCTGACAGCTCACAGCCTGCAGTGGGATGGCTGCTGGCCACAGGAGCTCTTTTAAGGAAAGTGGAAGGTTAAGCAGATGAACAATTGGTTCCAGCAATGCCAGAATCACTTACAACCTGATTCTATGGCTACACGTGGCATGCAGAGAGGCAGATGAAAGAACCCCCACCCACCCCCACCACAGTGTAACCTTTACCAAGCCAGAGGAATAGAAAGACATAAACCAGGGTCAGGTTAGAGCGGTGATTACATTTTGAAAAAAAATCCTCCTCCCACAAAAAAGAAAGCCCTGAGACTAAAATAGTGGCTGATAAACTGTGTAAAACCAGCTGGAAGAATTCCATTGTACAGTTCCAAGTCCTCACAATCAGCCTATTTCCATGCAAAATCTGGCCTCCCATTCAAACTTCCAGCTGTGCAGCAGTTCATTAACTATTGTCAATGTGTGTTGTTGTTTTTTTCAAATGTAGGCTCTAGGGATATGCCAATGTGAGAGTAATGTTAAACAACTGGTACATTTCAGGAGAAGAATTTAATACAGGCAAACAGAATGTGGAGCGAAGGTAACCATGGAATCAATTCACATAAGGGAGACACAAAGCTTGGTGAGGAAAAGCTTGAAGAAGAAATTCAAACGGAGGGTTGGATACAACTACTTCTTCAATTATAGGAGAAGAGGAGGCAGCCTTTGACCACTGGAAATGCTTGGCTGGCATTGGGGAAAGCCACACGGCAGTAGAGTTGTAGTAAGCAGTAGACTCGGGCAAGACTGAGCAAAAGAGATGGCTGGATCCAACTTGATCTCATCTGCAAAGAGTTAAAAAAATTATTTCACTCTAGATCGGGCTGCTCCATCTTTTCTCTCTCACCTCCTCTTCTAGTCACTGTTCCCATCATTCAGGATCAGGTATTCATTCACTGGGACTAAAGGGCAGTAAATTTAAAGCCAATAAAAGAAAATGTGCAGCACGCTTTCACCACGCTCGGCAGAAGTCACTGAGAGAGAAGGTCAAGACGACAAATGCTCTCGCTGGATTCGGGAAAGGGCTGAGTAATTTTACGGCCCCTGTGAAGGCATGTAGCTCTCTTGCAAGCTAGGATAATTATCAGAGTAATCAAATTTCTAATGCTGTAGAACGTAAGCTGGCCACCTTACTGTTTTCATGCAACTTAATATTATCCTATTCATCGCCAGTGGCATTTATATCCCAGCCACTCTTGTACAGAAGCCTATTTGTATAAATAATAAAAATTAATATATGAACACTAGTTAGCCTTGCAGGAGTTGGATAGCTTATATAATTGCAGAGGGTGAGGTAAGGGAGCCAGCAGAATGAAAAGCCAGGAAATTATTTTTTCCCTTTTATAACCCCATTTCTGCCTTTCATAACTTCAGTGCACATCCATCATTTGTCAAAGAGGCACTCTTACAATCAAATGTAAGCACCGCTATGCTTGGTGCTGCATTCATCATGAGTACAAAGGTGCTGTCCAAATACTTCGCCCCCAAACCCGACTCCCATTTGACGTCCAAGAGTGAACTGAACTCCAATTTTGTTCCACGGTTCTACGGGAGAAAGTCTCACTGATATCTGTGAGCCTTGCTCATGCTTAGTATTCAATTTCGGTAGCATCTTTAAAGAAATTAGATAGTGTATATAGTTAACGTGCGGAAATGAAATGAAATATTTGCAATGTTTGTAGTTTAAAAAGAAATGTAAAAAATGCAGAAAAAATGGCATGTTGATGGTGTGTCAGTCAATGAATATGTATGGGGAAATCCAGTCTGCCATGGAAAATGGCAGCCCTCTCATGGGAACTGAGAATATTGTTTTCCCTGAGATTAGTTAATATACATGAAATTCTCATAAATCTTCTGAGAAGGTATGGAAGACTGTGGAAAGAGCAGAAGATCAGTAGTCTGTACCATACGATATAGTGCTTGGATTTTTGTTTAAAAAAACAACAACTTGTAAGCCTTAATGGCTTGGGTTTCTTAACCTACAGTTTCCTAAAAATAAGAGTTGGTTGCATCAGAAGGATGTTTATATTTCTACCATTTAAAGTCATATTTTGACATGGCGACTTTGGTACTCCAGCCTCACATACAGGGATAGTATGCTATCCACAATTCTCCCAACAAACCATCTTGCATGAATAGGGCAATACATGTATTTTCCAGTATTGGAGCAGAAACATAGGCTGATTCCGCATGGGCCAAAAACAGCAGTGGGAAAACGGTGGGAAAACAGTATAAACGCTTTTTACACCATTTTAAAGTCTTCTACACCATTTTCACATCATTTTCACACTGCTGTTTTTGGCCCATGTGGAATCAGCCATAGTCTCAAAAATGTGGGTTTCTAATCACACACAAGGAAAATATGCATATTGCCTGGTTCACGCAAAATGGTGACACATGTTGTCAAGAGGATTACACATGGCACAGTCTTCCTTTATGCATGATGAGACCACAAAAATTAGAACATTGAACCAGAGTTCCATTCTTTTGATCTTGCCCTGTGGGAGCCTCACCTGCCCTGGCTCCACCCAAGAGGACTTCGCTGTCAGACTTTGCCCATTCAGATGAGTTGTCCCTGGCTTCAGAAGAGTCAGTAGAAGCAGATTCTTCTTCTATACCCGTGGTGGTGAACCTTTGGCACTCCAGATGTTAAGGACTACAATTGCCATCAGCCTCTGCCAGCATGGTCAATTGGCCATGCTGGCAGGGGCTGATGGGAATTGCAGTCCATAACATCTGGAGTGCCAAAGGTTCACCACCACTGTTCTATACTGACTAACTAGACCATTCTCTGGTCATTAAGAAGATGTCCAGCAACTTCCTCCATGACCTCAGACTCTGGCTCCTTTTAAGGGGGTTGCCCTTCCCTTCTTTGGGCCCCTGGGTTGTCTGGGCCAGGGGAAAGCTGGCCTTGGAACCCTGGGATTAAGTCTTCTTCCTGTCTGCCTTTGCTTTGTTCCCCTTTCTATCCCTCCTCCAAGGCTCAGGTGCTGCTTTTCTGAAACTTTCTCCCAAATCCTTCTTTCACCTGTGTGAGTGCAGTTGCCATCATCTGTCTGGCAGTTCTGCTAATGAGGGTAGAGTCTGGCACTGTTCTGCCTGGGCTATTGCCCCATCCTCAATTCCCCAGCCTGGCTTCTGCTGTATAGGCTGAAGAAAGTCCTCATCCCTGGCTCCTCATTAGGAACCCTCTCCTCTGGCTTCCCCTGGTCTGTCACCTGCTTCCACCACCCATCCTGATGAAATCTGGTCCTGTGGGCCTGTCTGGCTCTCCTGGGTTAGGCCAGGAGCTCCAGGACCTTTCCCTGTCACGGACATACTCCTTCATCTCTGATTTTTTTTTGCTTTCTCTGTATACTCCTCCTTGGTCCCTCCTTTTCTCACACATGAATTTTTATTACCAAATGGCCACATCTGCGTGCAATTCTTCATCTCCTGCTTTCCCCCTCAAGTGGCTTTATGCCTGCTATGCTGTACATGTATTCAGCTGGCTGTGTCCTGCTTTAAAAATTGATGATGAAAAACTCATCTTCTTTGTTCTCGCAATTCCTTCTCAATGTTCTGTTTGACTTCTTTGATCCTTTCCCTATTCATATTATGTAGATGTTACTTTAAAAAGTAAATGGTAGACACAAAAGATCTCTCTCCACAGCAGTGGCGTAGGAGGTTAAGAGCTCGTGCATCCAATCTGGAGGAACCGGGTTTGATTCCCAGCTCTGCCGCCTGAGCTGTGGAGGCTTATCTGGGGAATTCAGATTAGCATGTACACTCCCACACATGCCAGCTGGGTGACCTTGGGCTAGTCACAGCTTCTCGGAGCTCTCTCAGCCCCACCTACCTCACAGGGTATTTGTTGTGAGGGGGGAAGGGCAAGGAGATTGTAAGCCCCTTTGAGTCTCCTGCAGGAGAGAAAGGGGGGATATAAATCCAAACTCTTCTTCAAACTCTTCTTCTTCTCTCTCTCTGTGTATGTGTGTGTTTTAAATTGCTAGCTGGTAGCCCAAGGTGGCTGCTTGGGAGATCAGCAGAAGAGCCAGGCCTCTTCCATAACTCAAATAGCACCTCGAAAGCTACAACCCACGGTGTGTGCCTGCCTTTTGCTCCATACAGAGCTAACTGAAGTTTCAGAGGGGCTATTTAACTCATGAGATTGAACACAGAGGGCCCACAAAGACCCTTCCTGAGTCTCCAAACAGCCAGGCTTGCCAATGGAGCTTCAAAAATGCAGACAATCCTAATCATGGCAGGGAAAGAAAGGTGGAAAGATCTTTGGATCAGATGGATGAAATCTGGGCAGAGCTTTTGCTCATGTTGCTGGTCATGGCCTGAGGCATGAGCCTTTGCCACACTCAAAGGGCAAGAGCTTGCAGCTTTCAGCCAACAACTTCAAATCAGCTGGCCCAATGGATCCAGAGCCAGCCTAGAAGTTGGAACAAAAAAGGAGAGTATCCATTTCTAAATAAATAAATCTTTCACATCTCTAGTCTGTCTCTCGCTTTTTTTCCCCTCTTAATCTCATCCAGCCAGGGCAATGTTTTCCTTTTCCCTTTTAAGTTCCACTTTTTTTGTTCATGAAAACATGACCATGCCAGCAGCGATCTCTTCATTTTCTCCTTTTCTCCAACGTGTCTTGCATACTGTAGATAATAGTAATGGTGATTTGGGGCGAGTGGGTTTTCTCTGCTTGAGTCCTTTACGTGCTCAGTTATGTTGCCAATGACTGCTTCTCCTATGTGGTGTAGAGTTAGAGTTGGATTGGTTTTGTGGGAGTGTTGAACTAGTTTCAAATCCCCCTTTGCCATAAAACTAATGGGTAGGGTATCTCACAAGAACAAAACAAGGAAGATCAAAACTATGTGTGCTCCTTGGAGCAAGATCAGGATAATGTGTGGGTGTATAAAAATTCTCAATAAAAAAATCTAAAAATTAAAACATGTACAGTTTGCCGAGATGTTGAGATTTTGCTTCTTTTAATTCATTTGCATCTTTCCCCCCTTCTGTTTCACAAAGGTACAACAGTCGATTCCCCACTGAGGATTAGATGCGTGCTCATCACACAAAATATCCAGGTTTCCAGCAGAACTCCCCACTGCACCAGCGTCGAACATGCTTTCATCCCATTTCTGGCACTCCCCCCCACCCCGCACGCGTTATTTTAGAACCTGCAAGAAAGTAGACCTTTTCAAAAAACGCATGAGCAATCTGGAGCAGTGGGGAAGTGGGGGGGGGGGCGAATCTGGATTCATGTGGCCCTTCATAATGGAAACACACCACAAAGAAAAAAAATCTTGGAATGGCTGCAAATATGCTTCCTATTGCTTTGTTGTAGTGTTTTCTCAATGCATCAATCATGAGTGTGGTAGAGGAAAGACAAGTGAATGGAAGGAACTGGAAATGGCAAACTACACATGCACAGTACTCTGTATAAAGTTCAGAAATTACAAAACAATGGAGGATTTTCTGTATGGTTCCATTTTGACAGGGAGGAGCAGGTGTTTCAGAACTCTCCAATTCAGGATGAAATTCAGATGAGGAGAATTGGACGCCCTTGCTGGAAACTAGGAATCCAACTAATGACCCTGTTTTGAATCCTTTTTGGTACCCCACGACCAAAATGATCCCACCACAATCAAACAGGGGAGAAAAGTGGGACAGAAATTATTTCAGAGTTTGTTCAGTTCACTGCAGTTTACCTACCCAATTTTGCTATGAGGGCAAGTACGAGTAAGCAGCACAGTACACTAAGTTCCCAAAGCCTCTGTCATAATGAGTCACATCAACGGCAGGGTGTGCAACCTGTTTTGTAAAGCCCTATCTGGTCACAATGGAATGCTTCAATAGATACAGAGGAATCACCCCTTGAAAGTAACTTCTCTCAGTCTTCCATTGCAATGCAATTTTAGAGAGACATCAAGGGCAGGGGATCGATCCCTCCCATTCAACTACCATTTTCAAAAAAGTAAGTAAGGAGAGACTCTCTCCACACAAAGCACTTGATACTTAGGGGTTTTGCAGGAAGGATCGCATTGTCTGAAGTGGAAGATGCAGGCACTTCACCTCTGTGTGTGCAGCTGATGCTGATGAATGAAGGACTCTGCAAAACACTTGACTGTGTTCTACCATGGGGAATAACGCTCTCTCTTCCTCCACAAAGTGAATAGCAAGTGATCATTTTTGATGTAAAGTAATGTGACATGGAGCAATACCGGTGTTTTCACTTAAGCTGGTAACAAAGTGGTAGAGAATACCTGATGCCCATTCAGGCAGCTGAAGTGCCACAACAATCACTGGATGGTTTTAGTTATACATAGAAAGAAAAAAATGTATCTTTTTTTTCCAAATGACAAATGGAGAATATCCCCTGGTTGCACAGTGCTTCCCTGATGTTGGGAAGGCACTCACAAGAACTGGGTCAACACAAGTGATCATTGATCAAAAGGAGGACAATGAGAACTTCTGTAGTACACCACATGAAATTGATCAGCACTAGATTCAGGACAGACTCAATAAAACATTTAGCAAGTCATTCGCTTATGCAATACATTTCCACACAATGCCCTGGTAGTTGTTTATTTGATTGTTTTAACAGGGATTAGGCAAAGTCAGGTCCAACAATAGTCATACACCCTTACAGCTTAAAGGAAACTCTGTGGTCAAAGCATCATGCCCCTGGGTACCAATTGGAAGAGGGAAGTAGCTTGTGAACTTCCCGGAAGCATCTGGTGGCCATTATGAAAAACAGGATGCTGGACTAAATGAACTTCTGGTCTGATCCAAGGGGAAGACAACAGAAGGGGGGAGGGGACTTAACTCTAAAACAACAGAATTAAGTACCTAAAGGTCAAGAATAGATTTACATAAAATGCCAAAATATTCAAATTATGATTATATGAATTCATATGTATTTGTAATAAAATATGTTTGTTATAAAATTTAGTATTACAAACAACGCCCCGAGTGGGGCCCTTTGTAGCCATTATTTTTAGGTCTATTTCTGTTACATTTGTGTGGAAATATGTTCATAGTGTAAGTTACAAAAAGCCCTATCTGTGTTTCTTTTTTAACTGGCAATAAATATATACATATTTTCTATATTATAATTGTTTTAATAGTCACATAATTTTTTATAATTGAATCATTTAGCCCTTAATATGAATTTATTCTTGACCATTGGGTACTTAATTCTGATCCAAGGGGAGTCTTTTTATGTTATTTGCCCCTTTATCATCGTGTATGTATGTATTTGATAAACTGGGCAAGTTCTGATCAGCTACTGAATTTTGATAAAAAAAATTCCTTGTCGCTTAGGCTATTCTCATTACATATAAAATGTTGCTCATATCTGATACACCCACAAAATTTGATTAAGAGGTAAGACTTGGTTGATGTGGATACATTTCTGCACATTGATGCAGGTGCTATTTCCATTTGTCTTTACAAGAATGGATGCTGCCAATTCAGTGGTTGCTCCTGTACCAAAACAGTCCCATGAAAAGAAAAAAAAAACTGGCACTCTTAAGGTTTTGCTTTCTAATTTTTTTTCATACCATGCAAATGACACTTGGGAAAATGAAGGGATTTCTAAGAGTACTCTCCTAAATTTGCTTCACATTTCAGTTTTGCCATTTTGATGACTGCTGCATGGCTGTGCATTTGACTGCATTTTTCAGATCTGGGAAGGATGCTGATATTGGTATTCCAAATATGTGGGCTCCTAATGACATTTTAGATCACAAAGCAAGCTTCCATGGCACAAAGACCGTAATCTGACACTCTAACCCAGTGATTCCCAACCAGGGTTCCGTGGTACCCTGGGGTGCCGTGAGCATGTCCCAGGGGTACCGCAGCAATGCTATCGGCCCCCCTCACTTTTGTGGTGTCTCCCACTGGTGCCAGCAAGGACATGAAGCTGGCCCATGGGGCAGGGCCTGCCACAAGGTCAGCAGCCACTTCCCGATCTGCCCCCAGTGCTTCCCTTCACCCTGGGAGGGGAAAGGGTGGGTGGCAAGCAGGGGCACTGGGAGGGGAAGGTGGGGAGATGGCAGGGGTACCGTGAGATATGAAGAGTGAGGTCAAGGATACAGTGAAATCGAAAAGGTTGGGAAACACTGCTCTAACCTCTACACGCCAGCTGCAGCTCCATGCTGGTTGGATCCTATCAGCTTTTTCAGAAGTGCAAGAGTGAGGAAGGGAAACCTCATCAATTCTCCTCCTTGCTGAAGCCACAGTCCATGCCTGGTGATTTCTGGCTTAGTCTTCTGGAGAGGGGAAGTGTGTCAAGCTACCGACAAACTCTTTCCCGTCCTCTCCCCACAACAGACACCCTGTGAGGTAGGTGGAGCTTGGAGAATTTGGAGAGAACTGTGACTGGCCCAAGGTCACCCAGCAGGCTTCATGTGGAGAGTGGGGAATCAAACCGAGTTCTCCAGATTAGAGTCTGGCACTCTTAATTACTACACCATACAGGCTCGTCATGGAATCTGATCCCTAGTAAAGCATCAGACACGATTTCACAAAATAATGGGCGAAGTTCCCTCCATTAAAATTAGTGCTAAATGAAAGGTTATAGGCAAGTGAGGGTTCCCCCCCCCCCAGATTTTAATTTTTATCCTAATGAGGAAAGACTGGCTATAATTAAATAACTTTAATCACATTTTTAAGATGAATATAAATTCAGAAGGATTCAAGAAGGGATGGCAAAATAAACACAAACATCAAGTCATTAATATTTCAAAGTACAAAGCACAGAATAAATAGCCTATGGAAATAATGAAAACACAAATTACCCATTCCAGAAATATGGTTAAACTTTAATGAAAAAATCATAAAAATTTAATCTTCATTTTCAATGAAAAGCAGTATTCCACAAGCAATTAGAAACATCCAAATGTAAATTTGGTTGTAAGCCGGAGTTTCTTTAGCGTGCTCTCAAAATTCTTCACTGCTTACGGAACTATCAGTAATGAAAGACCAAAAAAAATTATTCCTCTTTTAGCAGCGGTTCCCAGAGGATCCTTGATACTTATTTCCTGCTGAGACATCGTAGCATTCATCATATCTCCATCACACAACAAACCTATCACAATAATTGTTCTCTCCTAATGAAAGGTATGCCCTTATGGCAGCTTTTATGTTCTCCCACACTCTTGTCTTATTTTAGTCTCAACCTCTAATTCCATCAGATGAATAGCACTGAACCAACAGCTAACCCACAGTGCAGTACAGACAGAGGTATTATGGCCTCTTTGGGTGCCATTGGCTCAGAGGCTCTGAGGTCACAGTGGGCAGGTGCCGTGTGCTCAAGAGGACTTGAGAAACCTTAGAATCACAAGTCAAAAGTTTAGAAGCAATGTTTGGTACAATAATTCTTAATAGATATTTGCAGGTGGGTAGCCATATTGGTCTGCAGTAGAAGAAAAGTACATTCTTGCTGATCTCCAAGGCGCAACTAAACTTGACTCTAGCACTAATAGATATTGTATGCTGCAGCATAGTTATAAGATACTATGCAGTCATATTTTGTGGTTGTAAATTGGCTGAGCAATTTATGAGCCGAGCAGTAGAAAACAGACAGGTTCTTGATTGAGGGCTTTGCCCGAGACTATGTGGTTATTCAGAACTATACAGGGGTTTGAATGCTGTGCCTGTCCCAATCCTGTTTCTTTCTAACCAATAAAAGGCACTCTAACAAAAAGCACATATCTCCAACCTATTTATTCTGTTCCATATCCAACTCACCTTATTACAAGGGTTCAGCAAGGGGAACTGCCTGATTATTCAGAGCACACACATATCAATTAAATTCTCCCTAGACACTTGGCCTCAGCTGTCAACAGCCAATCTAACCAGGGCCCTGCAGTACAAGGCTCTATTTTTTGACAGATTGAATGGGTTGACTGTGACTGAAAGCAACTTTTTAGTTATGACATTCTAACTTTGGGGGTCCCTGCCCCAAGTGTTCATCCTGCACTGACACAGGTAACCTGGCAGCAAGCAAAGACCTTTTTCATTTGTTAGAGTGGGTGGTTTGGATGTTGTCATCTTTGCCAATATACATTCTGCTCTTTGCTGAGGCCTAAATGTGTTTCTTTAATATTAACCTGAAGTTGTATTTACTGATTGGCTGTGAATAACAGGGGGTTGTGGTTTTTTGGCCTTTTCCACCGTATGTTTAATATTACACGGTTTTGCGGTATATTTTATTGTGCTGTAAGCTATCCTAAGAGAGCAAGATATCAGTTTTTTCCAATAAATAAGATTGTTTCACTTCTGCTTCAGTTCTGAGGCAGAACAGCTTTAGTTCTGAGGCAGCCAATGAAGATCCTCAATGTGCTCTTTGTGTTCTGATTTGGTGCATGGAGGCCGCATCGGAGAACACTTGAGAGGTCTCTAAAGGATTATGTGGCCTTAGTTTTTGTCCTTTTGACTTTTAAGGAGCTCAGGGTGCCATTTTGGCCTCACAGGAACTCTGTGATATGACTGAGAGAGTCTGATTTGACCTAGGCCATTTTCTGCTCATAACTGAAGGGAGTATATTGCTCATGTTGTCTACTTTTGATACTACGCCGTAGTTCTTTCAACATTGTAGTGAACATCCATACAAGTGCTTGTGAGAAAACCAATCTATGGTCCGCTCCACGTAGCACCAAAAGGACATCTGTGGGACATCTTAAAAAGAGGTGACTGCTTCTTTTCACTATGCACACCCAAAATAAGACACCTAGGGGATGTCTTTAAAAGAAGCAAGTTCTAGGTGCTTTCCAGACATCAAAACTGTCAGAGGCAAAAAGAGACTGTTTCCCGCTCAACCAGTTTGCTCTCTGGTTTCACTTTCTGCTTGCACTCGACATTTTGTGTGCAACTGAAGGGATTTATCAAGTCGCCATTTGCTCCAGGACATTTGTTCCACAGGTTCCGGTCCTGGACACCATTTCAGCCCAAATAGTGTATAGTTGTACTCATCAGGTCCTGTTGATTCCAGCAATATATAGTTTCACTTTTTTAAAAATCAGATACACAGAAGAGAATCTTAGTCACTCGGAAGATGTTTCTGCTGCTCATTGAAAAGCATTGGGTTGACTTGCCCTCCATGACCAACTTTTTCTGTGCAGTAAGAAAAAAACAAATTTTCCAAGTGACTAAGGTCCCTTCCGCACATGCAAAATACTGCATTTTCAAACCACTTTCACAACTGTTTGCAAGTGGATTTTGCTATTCCGCACAGCTTTAAAGAGCACTGTAAGCAGTTTGAAAGTGCATTATCCTGCATGTGCGGAATGAGCCTAAGATTCTTTTCTGTGTGTCTGCCAAGCTAAAAGATAGCTCCTCAAAAATAAAATAAGATAAAAAATAGGACAACTGTATACTGCCGGAATTGGTCGGACCAGCTAAGTACAGCTATTGTACTCTTCGAGCTGAAAAGGCACCCAGGATTGGATCCTGTGGACAAATGTCCTGGAGCAACCTTCAGCAAATGGCAACGGGGAGAATCCCTTCAGCTGTGCACAAAATGTCCGACACATGCTGAGAGTGAAACTGACCAGAGAGCAAAATAGTTGGGCGGGAAACCTAAAATGTCTCCTGAGCTCTGCATTCCTCACAGCCAGGCAGAAGATGTCTTGCAAGTGGCTTAGGGGGAAAGGAACACTTTGAAGTGTGTGGTGTTTTTTTTATTTTTAAAAAAGACATCTTGAGCAGTTACAAGGTATCCTAGCCATCTTGGGAAAAGTTGCTTCCCAGGAGACCTTTTTTTTTTTTTTGCATTTTTAAAACATCTTATTTCAGGAGTAGAACAGCTATATTTGAGTCCAGTTGCAGCTTAAAGACCAACAAGATTTTCAGGGAATGAGCATACAAGGATCCAAGCTCCCTTTGGTAACCCAAAGTACATATCCTAAAAGCTTCTACCCCAAAAATCTTCATGGTCTTTTAGGTGCCACTGGACTTGAATCCAACTGTTCTACTGCAGACCAACATGGCTACTCTTGAAACTGTGAGATAGTGGCCCTTTCCACACATTCATTGTAACACAGTGTGGGGACAAGAGGTGACATGCAGAATACCGTTTTCAGTGGTAGCCTCAAGTTTTTTGACTAATGTCTAATTCCGTGCACTGTGGGGATTTGAATGCCAAATTTAAGAAATCAAAATGGCAGCTGTCAGGACACCAGATAGATCAAATAAAGTGCTTTAAATATCTAGGTGTGGTATACCAGTACAATGAGAAACCCACAGCACACATACAATCAGTTATTCAGGCGGCACAAAGAAGTTCTCAGGCAATTTTAAGATATTTTCGCTCACATGGGGGTGGATTTATTCCAAGCGCAGTTAGATTATTTGAAGCCAAAGCCCTAGTTCAACTGACCTATGGTGCACCGTTGGCAATGAACTTGAATTTTGCACCAATTGGAGAGAGTCCTATCAGCCTTTCTCAGATCTATATTTAACACACCCAATGTACAGCCAACGTGGTGCTAAGGCAAGAAGCAGGGTTGGTCAAAGTTGATACAATCTTTTGGAGACTAACCATTAAATATTGGCTTAAAATTCCCACCTGTCCCCTGGGATTAATGCCTTCATTGCTGATGGCGACACCCTATCCTGGATGGCTTGAAAAAATTACATTAAAACTCAAACAATGTGGTATGGACCCAATGCAACTCCTGGAACTAGATAATCGCGGAGCAATAGCCTATCAATGGCTTAAAGATATTGAGATGCAAACGGATTACCCCCTACTACCAGCGATATATAGACCACTAAAATCATGGGTAGGTATTCTATCTGCTCCTTATCTATCTAATATAACATTGGCAAGAAGCTGCTGGGCCTTCTCAAGAACTCGCTTTGATGCATTCCCATCAGCTAATCTGATGGGACAATTTCAAAAAATTCCTTGGCATAGGAGAACTTGTGCTTGTGGCTCAGGGGAAATGGACTCAATGTCACACATCCTATTGTACCGTGAGCTTCATAAAGGTGAAAGGGAGCTTTTAATCCATCCATTGCTAACTCTCAATGTACATCCATTTATAGCCAATTCAGATTCAAATTTTGTAAGAATTTTATTAGAAGATTGTGTTCCCTCTATTTCACAGAAGATGGCTAAATTTTGCATGCTGGCATACAATAAGCGAAGATCCTTATTAAGATATAGAACAATATTGTATGGTGAGGATTGTAATAAGGTCTTAAGTAAATGTTATGAAACCTTATACCTTGGACTCCTGTACAATTGAATTTTATGTATTTTTGTATATTCTGATTCTGGTTTTAATGGCTGGCTTGGAGGTCGTAATAATAAACTGAACTAAATGACAGTTTCTGAGGTCCAAACCAAACACTTCAGTCAGTCTCCACTTATGAAAGCCAGTGTGGATTTACAGAATAAGT
Organism: Sphaerodactylus townsendi; assembly: GCF_021028975.2. NCBI lineage: Eukaryota > Metazoa > Chordata > Lepidosauria > Squamata > Sphaerodactylidae > Sphaerodactylus > Sphaerodactylus townsendi. The sequence continues at coordinate 15,852,287 of NC_059437.1, read as the reverse complement.
TCACCTCAAAAAGCTCATATCTTGTGGCAAACGATCCCCATCAAATCTCATCCTTTCAACAAAACAAGTTTAGGCTCTTTCTGGTTGCTTAGCATGTCAAGACGATCTGCTTTTTAAAACTGGAAGGCAGTGTGGGTCATCAAAGCAACTCTGAATCATAGGCCCTTTCCCCACACCCAAAATAATGCATTTTCAAACCACTTTCACAATTGCTTGCAAGTGGATTTTGCTATTTCGCACAGCTTCAAAGAGCACTGAAAGCAGTTTGAAAGTGCATTATTCTGCATGTGTGGAATGAACCATAGTGTCCACAGGCCATAAGTTAAAGGAGTCTGAATGTAGCCATTTGATTTCTTGACAGGAATAGTTAGATACCTATAAATTACCTTCCATAGCAAAGCATAACATAGCATGCAAAGTTTCCAGTTTTGTGATAAGCATCCGCTGCTTCCGACGTCCTCGTTGCCCACATTAGCTCGAACTACTCTGCAGTGGAAGTTGCTTCACAGCCTTGGGGGGCTTTATTCGATATGCTCATTTTCTTCTTATCTTTTTTTTAACAAGATTAATGAAACACATTTTTAATTAGTAACATGCTAATGAATAAACATAAACAGATCCAAGCCCCTGCACACCACCCTAGTGAACAAGCCCATCAATGTGAAAACGAAAGATTAAAAATGATTTTGCAAAAGGCAAACATGATGAATAAGTCATGGCCATCTCTGTTTGCAATGTACACAAACACAAAGCCCGGGGGACGGGGGGAGGAATTGAGGTTGATTCTTGGGGAGGCTGGAGGATCTCCAACTCCAAGATGACTTTTTATTGTTCTCATTTTTTTCTTCAATTCTCCTTCTCTTCATCATTTTGTGAGCTTAAAGAAATGGTCTAGTTCTTTTTATTAGACCTGCGAATCTGCTGAGTGATATGCAGTACAATACATCATAATTCAGAAGCCAGGCGATAGGGTAAGATGAAAAAGTGTGTGCCAGTCCACAGGGAGGGCTATTTTGCTGTGATTTTAGAGTCAATGGCCGTGAACACCATCTTAATGCTTCCAGACATTTTCTTCCCATTGCTCCGTAGCGCAATAAAAAACACCAGATGCTTCTATTATTAAGGAAGTGGAGGATTTCAGTACTAATACATACAATGGTGCTTCAGCTCCAGGAATCTAGAACTAGTCTTTCAACCAAGAGTTGGCTCATTTTTAAATCCAGAAGCTCCCGATGTTTTAGCATTTCTAGTTACAAAGACTTGCAGGTATTTATTCATTCATTCATTTAAAACATTTATTAGCTAACTTTCTCTCTTGCAAAACTCAAGGTGGATTACAAGATATATAAAACATTATTAAAATAATTTAAAAACCTATAAACATCACAGTTTTTTAAAATTTAATTAGGACAGCCAATAAAAACACCAAAATTGATCAAAATAAAATTGTTACCAGACCAACCTTTGGTGGGTGGGTAGGGCTCTGTTTTAGACATGGTGTCTCCACCCATCCTGACAACCCTTGGGGTGCTTAACAGTGCTGTGCCAAAATGGAGAGCCATTCTCTGGATTAGCTAGTGTACCCACAAGGACATTGTAAATCTTTTCTGGACTTGTCCTCGCTTATCTCTGCACTGCAAAATACCTGCCTTGCACACTTCCTGAAAAGATTAAGAGAACAATTCCCTATACTGGGAAGTATTCCCATCTCCTGCCCTGAACTATGTACCCTATGTGACATCAAAGGACTTATTAATGTATTTGCCCCCAGTGTTCCTGTTAGTATTGAATTAGCCCCAAACTTTTTCCTCTGACTAATCTCTCTAACAACACCTTATTTACATTGCCATTGTTTTATAGTTATGATTGACCCAGCTTGCTGCCCACCTCCGAACACATCCAGCTTGGACCATCAACTAAACACTCTAACCATTAGATTAATGACTATACAGTTGATGTCTGTTTCTTGTCTTTCCCCAGAAAGGAAAGATTCCCTTTTTGTCCTTGGAGATTAAGGGTCACTTTGTATAACCTTAAGGGTCTCTTTTTCCCTATAAGAAGCCCTCTGTCTAAGTAGCCAGTATTCAATGTCTTTGGATACCACTCTGTATGTTGATATTGTTCCGCAATGCATTATTCTTTCTTCTACCAGAGCTAAGCATGGGTCACTCAGCTCTGTTCATTGGACCATTCCATTTCAAGACCAGGTGACTATAACCTTTACTCTCCAGTTCCCTTCATCTATTCCAAACCTGTCCATTCATTACTGCTTATATCCTGGGACTCTGTGTGTGTGTTCTGCTACTTGTATTATTGTGTGCTTGTGTGTCCCTATTAATCCTTAATAAAATGGTTAAACTTTATTGGCTCTCCTGAACTGTTCTTCCAAAAGCTGACCTTGGTATACATAGATAACAAAGACCTCAGGCTTGCCCAACCTTTTTCTAAGCCAAATAGTCTGCTTCTGCTGTTTCCCCCACCTTAAAAACAACAGACTTCCACCACCTCAGGCCAAATGCCCACCGGGAAATTCAATCTAGATCAAACCAAGTTTGAAAATAAACTGCACCTTTTCATCAAGGTTTCAATCTCCCCACTGCAGCATGTTTCTAGTGAAGACATCAAGGCCTATCTTGGATTCAAGAAATGTAACAATCCCCACTACCACACAATATCTCCTGATTGGCTGTCATGCCATGTTGGGGTGGGACCTTTTTTTCTCCTACAAAAACATCCTCATGTTGTGACAGCATCACGTCATCATGTCATCACGTCTCCCCTGCCCAAGTTTGTGGTTGGTTCTTGTGCTCTCGTGCTCTTGCGAGAACAGCACCGCGCGCACTGATTGGTTGTAAGGAATTTGCGTCATGCTCCATGGCGGGAAATTTGGACCAGGATTAGACCCCCAATCCTCCCCTCCAAACTGGATCAAAGATGTGTATTTTGAAAAAGTAGTACTTTCAAGCAAGTTCGGCAAAGATGCAGGATAAGTGGGAGACTGAGCGCCAGAACCGGGATGAATCCTTGTTTGTTGATCAGGCAGTGGGGAGTTCTTCCTGAATCCTTGATATTTCGCATGAGTACCACACGATTAATTGACCATGGGGAATCAGCCCTAGATAACACAATCCTAAATAAAACTGGCTATGAAAACCTTTGACAACATACAACCAATTTCATTTTTGAAACTCCACAACACAGGAATGGACACTAGAAAAATTCCTTTTCTGCTGATGGAAATGCCTTCCATCAGTGAAAATTGCTGTTGGATTTAATAGTTGATCACTTTATCTATTCTTGTGTCTCCCATCTGTTTGCCTTTTTGATACTTTTCTAAGCCAAGATGTAATATGTAAGAGACAGTGTTGGACAAATGGAATTCTGACTCCTGTGGCCAGGATCACCCACGTTATGCTGATTTTGTGTCTCTGTCTTGTCATATTAGGCATTAAGGCTGTAAATCTAAACCCCAATTACTTAATTGGGAAAAAATGCCTCTCTGGAAGCAATGAGTCTCACATATAAATAGCCACAAGTAGGATCAGCATCCTGTGGAGGATCCATAGCACCCATGGAATTTTCAATGAAAAGGTGCATATTTGGAATTGCATTTTCATCTCTCAGCTTTTTTGAAAACTTCTGTATACCTAGGATCTGGACTCGATTGACTCATATTTCATCAAACCATGCCAGATTTCAGTGGCACAAATAAGGCAGGGGGATCTTGAGAGGCTGGATGTATTGTGATGCACAAATGGGGCAGCAAAGCACTCTGCCAGGGAACCCTAACCTGGATAAGATTGTACTACTTAAATACTTAGCAAAATCAATTTGTTAATGCAGCATAAACAGGTGTCTGCTAAATCCACTGCTATCCATTCTACACATTTGTTGAGGAGACTTATGTACTTCAGCACTAGGTCTAGCCCTAGCATATTATCTCCTAAAGCACAGCTGATCTTTAAATTAACTGAGCTGAACAGAGTAGGGAGTGGAAGGGCACAAAAAATCTTTTTGTTGATGAAATGAAATTCCCTTTGGAGGTTGATATGAATAGCTAAACAGTGTCCTTTTATCAGAGTGGTTCCTGAGTGGCCAGAATCACCCATGTTTATGCTGATTTTGTGTCCCTGCCTTGTTTGTCATGGTTTGCTTTGATATTGACAAAGTATGATTTTTAATGGTTTTCTGGTATTCTATTTGTGCATAAGCTACCCCAAGTAGGACTCTGAAGTGGCATCATAGAAATTCCTCAAATAAAATCACTGACTAAATGGAGACAGATGAGATGAGATGAGAGAAGTTTCGTCTTTTAAAATGAAATGTGACCATGTTGAATTTGGGGAGCAACTTTCCATTCCTTTGAATGCTGAACTTTACAACACAGTGGCCACCATTTCTAGTGGCTGCATTTTCTGTGGCTGGGGCACAGCCAAGATGTTCTCTAGCAGATTGAATCCTGGAAGTTCTTTATGAGGGTTCAGGAGGTTATGCTATGCAGGAGGGGCACTTCGCTTGCCATATCGTCATTCATCAGGCAGTAATATTAACAAATGGCAGTATGGATTTATCTGGTGCTGGGGCAAGAGGCAAATGTCTTGACTTCAAACTTCTAATTCTAATACATGGAATACCATTGTGTAACACAGTGACGAAGAGAGGGGAAACTGCACCCGGGACATGAACTGCCCGTATGCCCCCTCCCGCCCCCACCCCACCCTGCCCCAAGATGCCCCCGATACACCCCAACACACCCCCAGCCCCGGCTCAATCCCCAACACGTGACTGCAACAGCGGCGCCCGGGGTGAGTCACCCCAGATGTCACCATTGCAGCTCTGCCTCCGGTGTATTGGCAATTGTAGGTTGTCAAAGATCTTCTGGCTTTCTCAAAGCAAAGCATTAAGAACATAAGAACATAAGAACTAGTCTGCTGGATCAGACCAGAGTCCATCTAGTGCAGCACTCTGCTACTCGCAGTGGCCCACCAGGTGCCTTTGGAAGCTCACATGCAGGATGTGAAAGCAATGGCCTTCTGCTGCTGCTGCTCCTGAGCACCTGGTCTGCTAAGGCATTTGCAATCTGAGATCAAGGAGGATCAAGATTGGTAGCCATAGATCGACTTCTCCTCCATAAATCTGTCCAAGCCCCTTTTAAAGCTATCCAGGTTAGTGGCCATCACCACCTCCTGTGGCAGCATATTCCAAACACCAATCACAGGTTGCGTGAAGATGTGTTTCCTTTTATTAGTCCTAATTCTTCCCCCCAGCATTTTCAATGAATGCCCCCCTGGTTCTAGTATTGTGAGAAAGAGAGAAAAATTTCTCTCTGTGAACATTTTCTATCCCATTGTGCCATTGAAGTTCTCAAGGTGGGATGTGGCTCATGTCAGATCATGAACATGCAAGAGCATAGGGGAGTGAACAGTTTACAGAATAATCACACTAAACCAGGGCCACCTTTCCCCTTATAGTAAGCTCCATGAGCGGCTATTCCAATGCCCAATTATATGTGGTATCCAGAAAGTTCTGATTGGTGTTTGGAATATGCTGTCACAGCAGGTGGTGATGGCCACTCACCTGGATAGCTTTAAAAGGGGCTTGGATAGATTTATGGAGGAGAAGTTGATTTATGGCTACCAATCTTGATCCTCTTTGATCTGAGATTGCAAATGCCTTAACAGTCCAGGTGCTCGGGAGCAACAGCCGCAGAAGGCCATTGCTTTCACATCCTGCATGTGAGCTCCGAAAGGCACCTGGTGGGCCACTGCGAGTAGCAGAGAGCTGGACTAGATGGACTCTGGTCTGATCCAGCTGGCTTGTTAAAAAAAAGTTTACTTCTTTTTACCCAGTCAATGTGAAGGTAGTTGAAGTTGCCCATTTCTACACAACTTTGTCCTTTGCCTGCCTGCCTGCCTGCCTGCCTGCCTGCCTGCCTGCCTGCCTGCCTGCCTGCCTGCCTGCCTGCCTTCCTTCCTTCCTTCCTTCCTTCCTTCCTTCCTTCCTTCCAGAATACCCTCAGAATTTTCAGGTGGATGAAGGGATGTCCCCACAATTAAGTGATCGTTCAGGCCTGATATTCTACCCACAACAATTCTGTGGGAATTCATTTCATCTTGTGTGTCCTAGTTAACAGATCGATGACATTTTCTATTTAGCACATTTTCCATTTAGCTAATTTCTATGAGAGACTGGCATTTTCCTGTGTGGTGAATAGTCCATCTCTTCAAACGCACACGATGGTGACAAGAGACATTTATAAATACCATGCTACTGCATGCTACTTCTACACGTGTGTGGAACTACATTAGTTCTGCTATGCAATGCTGCACCACCAAGCTCTACATTATAAATCTTGGGATCTGAGATGTTGCAGGCCTGGCAATCCAATTTTCAAGAGGGAGGATAAATTAGCCAAATAGCATTCACTAACAATGCTAAGAAAGCCTGAACACCAGTCGGACTTTTTGGGATATTTTGTTAACTGTTTTGACAGTTTTTGTTAAAACACACACACAACTATTTGTGTTTGGCTTCTCATTACGACTTGAAGAAAAGTGGGAAATCACAGCAGAATCGCAAGCCCCCCCCCCCCCCCCCCCGCACACATACTCAGTTTCCAGCAGTCTTGGACAAAATAACCATCGTGTGACATTGTGTGTTGAAAGGTTTCCGTTATGTAGCAACCCCACAGCTTTACCCCCCTTCCCATCTCTATACTTCGGTGGCTAATGTGGAAAAGCAGGCTGTCCCAAAGTGAACAGGTTCCACAATTTATCTGATCATCACAAAAGAAACCCAGCAGAAGTAGATGAGACTTCTAAAGACCCTCATGGGGCCATGGAAGTAAGGCTGTTGCTATTGTCAGAACAGAATAGGAGAAGAGTGAAATGATTCAATGTGTGTGTTAGAAAGCTAGTCCCCCCCCCCCCTTCCTCTGATGCATTATGCAGCTAAGAAGTCAGTTTGAAAGCTTCCTTGGCTGGGAGCACTGAGAAGTAAATACACGTATTCCCTGCAGTGCATTACAGCTCTTACTTTAGAAAGACTGGGGAGAAGCAGAAAGATGCTAAATGAATTGAAAACTTTAATCAAAAGGACTAAAGAAGAGATAAGCTGACTGGAAAAAAAGAAGAAGCGGAGGTTAGCAAACAAAGAACAAAGAGAGAGTTTTGAATACAATTATCAAGAAATAAAGAACAAAATTAGGACACGGAAGCAAGCAGGGAAGAGAGAGAGGGAGTCAGAGAGAGAAAAATAAAAACATAAACCAGGCAGGCTGTTTAAGAAGATCCATGTGGATCTTAAGGAATGTTTTAGATGAAGCTGAGATGCCAGAAGTCTGCAGTCTCTTGAAACCCAAATGCCATTGGGGAGGAATTGGTTAGGCATTGTTTAAAAGGACCTTCCATCCTATCGCCGCCTTCTCTTTCTTTCTCCCCCTCCTGTGATTTGTCCCCTTGTGCTGATTTCAAAGTGAGAAATCATTGTTTGTATTTAATTCTTTAAACACTAACATCCCACACTCCCAATAAAATATTCTAGACATAGCCTCAAATGTTCATTAAAATGATGGTGACAATTTTTTAAAAAATCCTCAGCAGTGTGAAGTGAGAAAAGTGAGAGCAGAACTCATCAAAAACAGCAAAAGTGCGGATGGAAAGATTAAAAAAAACAAGGTAGCAGCAATCCACTTTAAACCATCAATATTAAAACAATAATAAATAGGAGTGCAGAAATAAAAACGAACCTTTGAGGAAGAATGGAACAAGTAACTGAATGGTGTGCAGGAAGGAATTTTTGCCTGGCACTCAAGACTAGAAGTGCCTGTTGTGGTGCCATGACCAAAAAAGCCCTGCCCTTGGTATTTACTTTGCCCCAGATACCCAGGAGGGAGGGGAGACGATCTCTGGGAATAGTTTGAACTGGTGTACAGGAATTTGTGAAGTGTCCTAATCCCAGTCCCAGGAAATTGCTACAAGAAAACAGAAGGTGGCATAAAAATAACATTAGATTCAATCTGTGCATGAGAATCGCAAAATTCAAACTAGAGACAAGACCAAATTTCAGAAGCTATCCAAACCAACCTAAATATTCCCATTTTGGTTTTGTTCCTCCCTAGGGAGACGTTAACCCATGTTAATATTTCTCACACCAATTTCCCCCTATAAATTAATCCATTTTTTAGCTTTATTCTTGTGCAGGCAAATGGCATAAAAGAGCAAAAAAAGATCTCCTGTGATACCAATACAAATGAGGAAAAATTAAAACTGATGGCAAAGATGATCGAATCAAAAAGAAATGGCTACGTTAGTTCCTCCCTTGTAGAAACACAAGCTCTTAATTCAATGGGGGATGCTTCCAGATGATCTTGTCTGTTAGATAAGATTGTCCTCTGAAGCCCTGTCATTCCTTATACAGCAGGGCTCCCCCATCTTGTTGAACCTATTGGCCATGTTAGAATTTTGAAAAGAGGTAGTGGTTGCCACCAGAAAACAACTGCCAGGGGGAATGACCCGTTTTCAAACTGCTAGAAGATTTCACAGAATGTCCAGGAGGTTCCAAATAAAAAATCCTGCTGTGATGGGAGGTAGCTATTTTCAAATGCGTGTGTCCTGCAGATGGAACCCCCATGCTCAGAATGGGTTGACCCAGAAAGGGGTGGAGACTCAAAGCAGCAGAAGGCTGCAGAGCTCATGTAGTTTAGAGGAGACAAGGCTACCAGACTCGGACCTTGGTTTGTATAAGCCCTTAACACTTTGTTAAGGTAACTGCAATGTTGTTGGGAACTACTGGGAAGGTAGTTGTTTATTTTTGCTATGTTGTAAATGTTGGAGTTTATTGTTTCAGGGTTTTTTATGTTTGTAATGGATGAGAGTTCTCCTGGAAACCTTCATCATTTGAATCCTGTTCATCAAGCCCTTGGAGTCTTCAGAAGCCAACCCACTTGCAAAGAAGAATTGGACTTGGCATTACAAGACTGTAAATATAAGGACTTGAAAATGCAACCTGAACAGGACCTTGAAGTGTGATGTTAAATGTTGATGTTATATGTTAAGAAAGTAAACCATTTTGTTTTTAAAATTTGTTGTTGCAAACTCATTCCAAGTTCTGCCCCACAGAACCCACAGATAGAGGTTACACAGACACAAAGAGGATAACCCCAGGGCTCTTTGGAAGTATTACTTGTGCCAAGGAAGAGGACAAGCTCTTTCCTTGGGAGAAGACATGAAAGCCAGGAAGCCCATCATCTTGGCACCCACAGACATGATGCTGGAAATGACTGCTAGAGAAGTTAGGCAGTGGGAGGTGTGACCAAGGACAGGGCTTCCTCAGAGTTGGTGCCTGGTTTGTAGAATGTTGTCCATGGGGAAAGGTACCTACTGCCTGCCCTTTTTTTCTGCTAAGTGCCAGGTCAGATCTGTATTATTTAAATAGACTTTCAGCATGAGGAAGAACGGGGACAGTTGAGTGCAGGTAATGGGTGTTGGCAAAAACTTTCTTGACTTTATACCCTGCAGATCCACTGCCAGTCTGAAGAGATGATACAGGGCTAATGGACCAAATGTTTCACTCAGAATAAGAGTGTTCTACTGTTTCATGTATGTTCTGCTATTCCCACTTAAAGCTGCTTATTGCTGCGGATGTTGCATATATATATATATATATATATATATATATATATATATATATTGTTTTTCATGAAGGGTGCTCAATTAAGGCCTGCCTCTTCAGCTTATATTCTGCTCACCAGTCACGAGCAGGAAGCCATTTATTTGTTGACCCATTTGATCATTGCAAGCTTCTCAAGTCTATTTGGCAGATGGCTTTCCCTGTATTAAAGCAGTGTAGTGCAATAGCATCTCACTAATGTATGTTCTCTCAGAGCCTAACAGTAGGTCTGGTTTCTCCTCACAAACCTGTCGTGACTGTTCTCTGCCCAGCCGCCCAGCCAATAGTTTAAATAAAAAGTGAGTCAACTAATCAGTCTGCCAGTGATTATAAACACTGTGTTTTGACCAAAAAAGACCAACCTGACCCACACAGTCAGTCAAACGGCCCATGTACGAGGGGCGAACACCTGGTCAGGGAGTTACCAGGGAAGAAATGTGGCCTGATACTCCACAGAGTATGAATGGTTGGTGGCCTCACCATCACTGGCCAAAGAAGTGGACATGCCCCTGAGTTTGTGAGACTGAAGGTGATGGTAGAAGAAGAAGAAGAAGAAGAGTTTGGATTTATATCCCCCCTTTCTCTCCTGAAGGAGACTCAAAGGGGCTTACAATCTTCTTGTCCTTCCCCCCTCACAACAAACACCCTGTAAGGTAGGTGGGGCTGAGAGAGCTCTGAGAAGCTGTGACTAGCCCAAGGTCACCCAGCTGGCATGTGTGAGAGTGTATAGGCTAATCTGAATTCCCCAGATAAGCCTCCAAAGCTCAGGCAGCAGAGCTGGGAATCAAACCCGGTTCCTCCAGATTAGATACACAAGCTCTTAACCTCCTACGCCACTGCTCCTACACCACTGGTACAGCATAAGTGGGGTGGGGGAGGGTGATAAGGGAGACAAGAGAGGTGGAGGACTGGGTGGACAGAGAGACATGCGAGATGGAGGACAGTACTCTAATACCCCACAGACTTGGAAAGGGGGGAGTGGTGTCTGATATGTTTTTTCTAAAAGATAGAAGGGAAGTGGAATGTATTTCCCCTTTGGATACATCCTTTCACAGCTCTGGAGCACCAGCTAGGAAAGAATCCCTGCATTTGACAGAAGCTTTTCCATGAAAAGGAGCAGGGTGTTGCCTGCAGATCTGAATCGGCAGAAGCCCTTCTCAGCAAAGAGCAATAATTTACCAACACCGCTGCTTTTTTTTTGTAGAGTTCCCAAACTCCCACTAGATCAGTTCATTCTAAGTAAGTGAAAATTACATTAATCAAGTGAGGGAGCAATCGCAAAATGTCACCAGGGTGCCCAGGGGGCCTCTTTTTCCTGTTCTCTCTGTAAGACATTGCTCTATTAGCTTTCACTTTCCCCCTTTTTTGCTTTGATTTCTTACTCCAGCCCTTCAATGTGTGTGAGCAACAGCAACAAGCATGAGCGGAACACGCCAAGAAAAAGAGGCTGAAAATGAGCAATAAAATTGCTAACAGGCTAATACAGCATACCAGGAGTTAGGACAAGCCGGAGTCGCATATTTCTCTGTTGGTGACAGTTATGATTAAGACAATAAATAGAAGGGTTCTTCATTACTGCTTTCAATTACAAAGCCACTCAATCAATCGAGGTTCTCATCAGTGCTGTTATAATTCTGTCCCTCTCTGTTAACATGTCTGTGCACTGCGGTGGATGTGCCTCAGGCAAATCGGGGAAGGAAGTTCTGCGAGGAAGGCCTCCAAACTACCATCACTGGGGCCATCAGATAGAAGGAAGGTCACAAGCAGGGACTGCCCCACTGCACTTGAAGAAGAAGAGTTTGGATTTATGCTCTGCCTTTTCTCATGTAGGGATTCTCAAAGTGGCTTCAAACTCATTTTCCCTTCCTTTCCCCACAACAGACAACTTATGAAGCAGGTGGAGATGAGAGTTCCAAAGAACTGAGACTAGTCCAAGCATCTGGAACATCTCCAAAGAACATGCGATCATGGTGAGTCTAAGGCCATTTCTGCACGGCCAGAGACAGCAGCTTCCCGCCAGCTTAAATGAAGCTGGTGGAGCGTCAGGACCATTTGCACGGTCTCGTGCAGGAAGTCCTGATGCCACCACCGCCCACAGGGACTGCTCCACACGGAGCCACCCAGGGTGTGAGGAAGACACTTACCTTTGCTTCCTGTGCAGCTCCGGACAGCTGAAAGGACACACCCACACTGCCCTCCAACCCCCTGGGGGTCGGAGGGCAGCGTGGGCGTGTCTTTCCAGCCATCTGGAACTGCACAGGAAGCAAAGGTAAGTGTCTTCCTCACACCAGAGGGACCAAAAGCGGCGGCCTCACACTGGTGCGGTTCGCACCGTGCTGGCTGGAAGACGGCGCTTTTGGAAAAACTCATTCCATGAGCAAGTTTCAAAAGTGCCATTTTCCCGCAGTTTTGGGGGCCGGCACACGGTGCTGCTGTGATGCAGCAGCAGCAACTGTTCAAACAGCACCCCAGGACAGTGTTTTTTCCCTAGGGCTGTGCAGAAATGGCCCAAGAGTATCTCAGTACAAAGAAGAAACTGCCTATAACACTCCAGATGACTATCAGTCCATAACTGCATCCACTTGACTGGAGTCCAACCTACTACCCATTGCCTTGAAAACATTGTCTTGAAAACACTGTCTTAACATTACAGACCGCATTCATAATGCATCAGATTCTTATGGGGATTTTAATTGTTTTATATGTGGTGTCCTAATTTTTAACAGTTGCATTTTTGCAATTCAGAAATGGTGTCTGGTAAGCCTTTTTACAATTTCAGTTGCTTACATTTCTGGTCTATGACCATAATAAATTAATGATGATGATGTCCACCTTCAATTGTGCTACAAGTCTTCATTTCAGTGCTAAGCACTACTTTTGATTGTTGGGGGAGAAACCTACAATGCATTTTTTTTTGAAATCCCAACTAGTCATGCTACAAGCGGTATTAAAAAAAGTTATATTGTGGAGAACTGCAGAGCCCTCTGGTTGTTCCTCATTATAATTGGGCCAACAACCTCACTAAACTTGTGTGTATAGTGAATTGATTTATTTATGTATAATTTGATTTACAGGCTGCCCTCCCCTGTAACTGGCTCAGGGCAACTTATAACGATAGATTAACACTTAAACTTAGCAATTGATGCCACAGTATTTTGTAGAATGATGCCACAAAAATCATTCCTGAGCAAGGGGGATGAATTAAAGAGATGGGAAAGAGAGAAAAGGATGGAGAAGGAAGGGAAATGGGCAGGGGGGAAAGGAGGTCAGTGATGTTGGAATACCATTGCTGTACTCAACTGTAGGCCTGGAAGAACAGCAGTGGCGTAGTGGCTAAGAGCAGGTGCGCTCTGATCTGGAGGAACCGGGTTTGATTCCCAGCTCTGCCGCTTGAGTTGTGGAGGCTTCTCTGGGGAATTTAGATTAGCCTGGGCACTCCCACACACACCAGCTGGGTGACCTTGGGCTAGTTACAGCTTTTTGGAGCTCTCTCAGCCCCACCCACCTCACAGGGTGTTTGTTGTGAGGGGGGAAGGGCAAGGAAATTGTAAGCCCCTTTGAGTCTCCTTCAGGAGAGAAAAGGGGGATATAAATCCAAACTCTTCTTCTTCTCTTCTTCTTACAGGCCCTGTGGAATTCTGATAGGCCCCATAGGGCCTGGGTCTCGTTCAACAGGGCATTCCACCAGATGGGGACCAGAGCCAAAAAGGCTCTGTTCCTGGTTGGGGACAGCCATATATCTTCATGTGTGTAGGAGGGGGAAACAAACCTGGTTCACCAGATAACAGTCTTCCACTCAAGTGGAGGAGAGAAGACTCAAACCTGGTTCTCTAAATGAGAGTCCAACGCTCTTAACCACTACACTGGCTCTTTGGTAGTGAAAAGAGACTACTTCCCCACTTTTATACCAACCAACCCATCTTCTATGTGCAGTGTCTATGCCAGAAAAATATGTTAGTATGGGGGGAAAGTCAAGCACAAGTCCTTTTTCAGGCTTACGTAGGGGGGTGGTTGCACATATGTTACAATAGCAGAAGTAGTCCTAGGTTAGGTCCTATCCAAACCAATTGACTTCTTGCCCACTAGTGTGATGCTATAGCTCCAGAAGATTCAGTTTTAGACTCAATGCCTACAGTAAATGTAAAACTTCCCAGATCTTTGGTTGTGGCTGAACTTAGAAAAAACTAATCATTTTTTCTCTTTTTTTAAAAGGTCACACTGGTTTACAGCTAGCCATGTGGCATCCCTTGTAGCAGCTACTTGTTTAGGAACAAGTGGTAGAATATTAAAACAGATAAAGGCTTGTGATACTCTTAGAAAACAAAGTGTATGAGATTTGTCCAGCTGAGTTATGGAAGGCAGCCAAAAATATGAAGGCAAGAGAGCAGATAACCAAGCTGACGCTGAACTCACTTACACCACAAGGAACACTGTCACAGAGAGAAGGAGGCAAACACATAAACAGATGAAGAGCTTCACTCACTAAAACACCTTAAACAAAATCTTTCAAGACAGTTCAGAAGCTTCAATTAGTGTAGAATGAGTCAGCCAGCCTGCTGGCATGATATTCCCTACAGGCAACATATTTCTTCAGTCACAGAATTGGCTGCCAATTCACATCACATCCAGGTAGGGGTACCAAGTCAACTGAGGGCTCCCCCACCACATGTTGGCCACTGCTACTCTAAGTGCTATAGTTTTCCCATAGAGTTTCTAGTGATTTACCAGAACTGATGTAATACTTCAGCCAGTATCATGCCCACCCACAACCTTCTCACTAGTTGTCAAGCACTACCTGCAACCTTACAACTAGGCTCAATTCCACATGCTAGTTATTTATTTTAAAGATCAAACTGGCTTGGGACTGGGACCCAGAGATGGACCACTGTCTGAGAAGCCTTCTTTCTCTTTTGTCCTCAAATGGCACTGCCTTAGCCATCAGCACAGTACCTGCTAGCTGTTTAAGCGCCACACATTCTGAGGAGGAAAGGTTTATTGCATCATTGCCCAGATACCCACTTGAAAGACATCATCACTAGTGGCAGATCTGTAGAAAATGAAGGCCAGGGCAAATACTACTGACTTGCCCTGAGCCCCACCCACCTGCCCGCCTGCCCACTTCACATGGGTCCTTTCCCCACTTACCTTAAGCCGAGCGCTACTCTCCTCAAGTAGTGCAGGGTCCCCCAGCACTCCCCACTACAGGAGCGGTGACAACGGCCCCTCAGTGCACAACATTCCTGGCGCCTTTTGAAACGGTGCCTTCATGGGGAAGCCCAGGTGCATGCCAGAAATGGTGTGCGCTGGGAGTTGCACGCAGCAACCTTTGGACCAAGGTAAGTGGGGAAATGCCCATGGAGTTCAAGGGCCAACACATCATTCAATGCTGGGCTCAGCTTGGCTGAGTCATGCGTTAAAATGCTGCCTTTGATCACATGCCCTGCCTTACCCACCCTAGACATGCTTCTGTTCAGCACTACAGCCAAGGTAGATCCTCACCCTTATTACATAAGAGCAGCTCCATGGCACAGAGTGGTAAGCTGCAGAACTGTAGTCAAAGCTCTCCTCATGACCCATGTTCAATCCTAGCAGAAGTCAGTTTCAGATAGTTGGCTCAAGGTTGATTCAGCCCTCCTTCCTTCTGAGGTCAGTTGAATGAGCTTGCTGGTGGTAAACTGTAGATGACTGGGGGACACAATGGCAAACCAGCCTGTAAACATAGTCTGCCTAGTAAATGCTGCAATGTGATGACACCCCATGGGTCAGTTATGACCCAATGCTTCCACAGAGGACCACTTTTACCATTACATGAGGGTACCTGTAGACTTATATCTCACTGGGATACATCCTCAGTGTTAAGCTACGCACAGTAGAGTTGCTACAGGAATGAAGGGGGGCAGGGGAAGCCACTGTTGAGTAATGTCAGTGTGTTCCATAAATCACCAGAAACTCTATGGCTTTACCAGAGTTCTCAGCAATACTTAAAGAGTGGTATCACACCATCACATGAAAGCTTCTTCCCTTCCCTTTTCTTCATGCCCTAAGACACATGCATGATTTATCCATGATTAGGAACAGCTCCAGTTTAAAAGCACTGCAGATATGGGTAGTTTGGGTTTTAAGAGCAAATGAAACAGGATGGGGACTTGTCTCTTCAAATACAGGTTAGTCCCAATCCCTGATGAAGCTGGTGGTGGGGCTAGAATTGCCACCTTTTAAATTGTGCCCCAGAGCTAGCTGGATGGATGGAGGGAGGAAGGGAGGGAGGGAGGGAGAGATGGAGTGGCAGAAAGAGAGAGTTTTACCTGCTAATTTCTCAACTCTTTGTTTAAAGGCATAGGAATAAGACAGGACTTTTCTCCTGGACAACTAATTGTTGATTTCATTCAATTTAATTCTTCCATTCATAAACCGCTCTCCCCCAACGAGCAAGGCTCAGAGCGGTGTACAATAATGTATCCAATGAAAAATACATATTAAAAAGTTAAATTATAATTTGTTCAGAATGACACCCTTCCCTTTTTAATCCAGAGGGCAGGGTTAATATCAAATATAAAACCAATAAGAACATAAAAGACAAAAGAATGTCAAAAAACATAAAAGCATAAAAAAACATAAAAAGAGAGACCAGCTTGGTGGATACTATTGCTGTCTTCATAGTGGGGGCTTATTTAAAAAGCAAAAAAGGGCCCACAGAGGGGTTAAATCATCTCCAATCACCTGCACCTTTCTTTTTTTCTTCTTACACAGGATTAGGGGAGGCAAATGGCACCTCACTGAGGGCTAGCATTGACCTTGGGGGTATACATTGCCAATTCAAGGACAACAAGATGGCTTACCTGACACAATTTCCTTTTATCTACCCCATGTTCCCAGGGAGACATCCGCTTCTCTTCCCAGATTCTTTCTGGCTCTCATTTAGTGCCTGGGAATTTCAGGTGGCAGCAAACCATTGCAGCCCTTCAAGGCAAGGTGTGCCAGTCCTATTTAATTCATACGCCATTTTTTTACAGTTGGGTTTGGTAATACCAATACACAACAGGATATGCTCGACATAGCCTTTTCTATGATGCCTGGCTGAATATTCTGAAAATCTAATCAGGTATTTAACTACAGAAGTTAGATGACTCTGGAGACGGGAGAACGTTTGTGCTGGGGTTTTAGGAACTCATGTCTTTGCATGAAATTACAATCTCTTGCAGAAGTAAAGTGCCACCTGGTCTCTACACAGTCAACTTCTCTACTTGGGAAATCGCTGCTCTACAATTCCCTCTGCCTTATCCAAGCAGTTGTCAGCTTTCGGAAGCATTATATCGCAGCAGGGGTGGGCTGCTAGGAAGAAGACAATGCCGAGGACGTAATCCAACCATTCCCTGAATCCATTCATTTCTCTGTCCTCTCTTTAGATCAAATATGGATGTGTTAGATTACTTCCAACAAAGCTGGCAAGGAGAAGGGGGTGTGGAAGAAAAGGGTATGGGAAAAAAAAGAACTCTGAACCATGGAGTACTTATCTCCCTTTTCACCAGTAGCAGAAGAAAGTGACTCTTCCTCACTGGCAATCCAAATGACATATCTGTAAAAGAGCAAACGTGTCTAGTCATGCAACTCTTTGAAAAGAAGCAGGAGTCCAGGTAGGAGATCCAGGCAGGATACAAGTTTTGACAGCCAGGCTGCCAAAAATTCGCTCCCCATCACATTGCTAACGGAGAAGCAGTAGATCTGTGTCCAGGTTATATCTCTTCTTTTACAATGTACTGGCAAAACACCTGTCATTATGATGAATGTGGTATGTGTGGAGGGATGGCTTGTAATATCAGAAAGCCTCCTGGAAAGGCTGTAATGCATCTGATCCATGCCACCATCTCTTCTCTGCTGGATTGCTGGTATTCATGGCATGGACGAGCTGCCCTTGTAGGCAACTTGGAAACTTCAGCAATTGCAAATCTCAGCAGCTTGCCTGGTAATAGCTTACCTATCCATAGGTACTAGTTGGCAGGGGTATATTACATTTGTGCAGAAACAGTTGCACTTGCTGCCAATCTGCTTCCAGGTATAGTTCGGAACAACCATCTTTCCCTGTATAACCTCATGGGCCTACTCTGATCCTACCAGCAACTCCTTCTCTGTACCGTACAATAAAGGAGTACAATCTATATCTGCTCATTTTAGCAAATGTTTGATAGTCTTTCCTGTTGGAACAGACTTATAAGAAATGCCCCTTCCCTGTCATTTTATGGAGACATGGTGGAGACATTGTAAAAGAAAGACTATGGTGGATTCTGCACAGCCCATGAAGAGCGGTGTGCAGCTGCTAAAAACACTGTTGTGGAGGAGATTTTTGCATAGCTGCCATTGCTGGGACAGAGCCACAACAGCATTTACCCCCCCCCCACAATGGCATTTTTGTGACTTGCTAAATTAGCAAGTCTTTTGGAAAGTGGCAACGTCCATCCATCCAGTGCTGAGCAAATGGCACTGGGTGGAAGGTGCCGTTTTCTGATGCACCACTTTTTAAAAACTTACCTCCTCCTCCCTGTGTAGCTCTGTCAGGATGAATGGACATGCCCCCCTGCCCCCAACTCCTGGGCCATTGCCAGGGCCACAGGGGTGTGTCCCCTTGTCCCGACTGAGCTATGCAGGGAGGAGGAGGTTAAAAAAGTGGCACACCTCCATGCGAAAGTGACACCACAGGCCATGGCAGCACCGGGGGCAGTGGCATACAAGTGTGTGAATGTCCCCAGGCTGGCACCGGTGTCATGTACACCAGTGCCCTGCTGCTCCGAGGGCCTATGCAGAATCCACCACTATTGTTGCAGAGGGACTATGGGTGATTTTGATGCTGTTTGTGTTGAAAATGGGTAAGGATTGCTGCTGTGATAGTAATGTGGTTTATCAACATCTCCACGGCAAAATCTATGGATACTTAAATCTGGAGACTGGAGCCATAAGTAGACAAAAACATATTTCTACAACTCTAAAAAATATCCAGTTTTGCACCTGTAGGTTTAAGAAATGGATGCCCTCAGTGCCTGTTGCTAGGGAACCACAACAATATTGCCAGTCTTGGTTTCTGTTCATAAATGGTGGGGGTGAGATGGTCTTTTCCAGCATTGTTTAGAACTTTCAGGAAGACTCATGGGGTCAGTCCTAGCAGAAGCAACCAGATGATTTCCTACTGCCTGGCTTGCATGATTCACCCAGACTTGACTTCTTGCTAGTTTTCAACTATACTAAGTTAGTGCAGGTTATTAATTAGAGGTTTGAACTCTAATTGAAGATCCAGATTCAAATCCCAACTTCAAATCTTCAGATCCAGGTTTGAAGATCCAGATTCAAATCCCAACTCTGTTGTGGAAGCCAACTGGGTGATCTTGGGCAGTCGCACACATTTGGCCTAACCTACCTAACAGAGTTGTTGTGAAGATAAAAGGTAGGAAAGAAGAATTATGTATAAGGTTGCTAATTGTATAAGCTGCCCTGAGGAGACTGATCAGGTGGAAAGATGGCATAAAAATAGTTACCTCTCACAATTCCTTGAGAAAGTTCACCACCAAGCAACTGGGCCTGACCTGGTGGCTGGCAACTGTGCCATCGTTTTGGGGGTAGAGAGACTGCTAAAGTGAAAAAGGAAAGAAAGCTGAAGATGTGGTGGGGGACAGAGAAAGATGGTTTAGCTGCTGAGTGAGAATATGAGAAGTGGGCAGGAATATGGGAGAGCCTATGGGGGCTGCCAGGGAAGGAAAAGAGGAAAGTATGGGGGGAGGGAGGAATGGCCCCTTCCGCACATGCAGAATAATGCACTTTCAATCCACTTTGCATCTGGGTTTTACTGTGCGGAATATCAAAATCCGCTTGCAAACAGTTGTGAAAGTGGATTGAAAGTGCATTATTCTGCATGTGCAGAAGGGGCCGATGAGTTGCCTCCTGCAAGTCATTGCAGGTTCCCTGCTTGTGTTTTGATGTTTTGCTATTGCTATTATGCAAGCTGTAAACATGCATTTATTAACTGTGTTGGGCTTCCTACAAAAGGGAAGATGATTTGTAACAATTTTAACAAATGATACATTTTAATCCACTCAAGACACTTATTCTTACTGGTTCAATCTGTAAAAAGCCAATTGTATGTGCACTCTGCTTCAGTTTTCATTGGAACAATGCAGGGAGGAGAAATGGGATTTAACTCTTCAACCCCTCTCTCAATTTCACTAACAGGAACCGAGCTCAACACTATTATTAGCATTTTAAAGGTCATGTCTCCTCTTTTCCACAAATGTTAACAAAAGCATAAAAAACACGGTTTTGTCTACTGAAACTGAGCAAGGATTGAGTGATTAAAAAGATAAAGGTAGTCCAGGTGCTACTGCTAGCTACTGAAGGCAGACATTTATCAGTTCTACTTTTCTTTTCGCCATTTTGATTATCCTACCTTCAGGCATAATTCTACCTCGCTACATGTTTTTGTTTTGTTACTGCTCATTCTTTGCTAGCCATTCAATAATGTCACGCTACAGAAGAAGTTCATGCAAAAAACGCACAACTCTCAGAAAGATTCTCCAGGTGATTTAGCTTCCTAAATAAAAAAAAAAGTATCATCCTCTGTATAAAACACACACTTGGATTTCGACAAGGAATGACTGGTTCAAGACAAAACAACAAGAAACAGCTGGTGTATTCTTTCATTTATTACAAGAACATGAGAGGACGACTGAGCAATAATTGTTAGTGTTTAAAGAAATATTGGCCAAGAATTTCTTTCAGCTCTGCTAACAACAATGTACAAGGTCCTAATTTCAGTCCCTGCATCTTCAGGTGACAGGATTCCAGGTGGCAGGTTCTGGGAAAGGCCTGAAAAGGCTGGTTATCAACCTGGAGAGCTGCTGCTTTGGGTTTGCCAGCTTCAGTTTGGAAAATACCTGGAGATTTGGGGGATGGAGTCACAGGCGTATGACAGCCAGGGTATATGCCTTGGTTGCCATTTGAAGGAAATGCCCTTGGCCATCCAGCTTCCACCAAGAACTCTGCTCTAGGGGCCAGGTTTAAACTACAGGTCCACATGAAAAAAAGGTCTATTCGCAGTTCAGGCTTAAAAATGGCCTGATGGGAACTATACTTCCCAGGAGACCTTGTGAGCCCCAAGGTCTCCTGGGAACTGTAGTTCCTCAGGCCGTTTTTAGCCTGTACTGTGAATCAGCCTTTTTTTTCAGCCTGAAAATGTTCTAGGAAAAGGAAAGGAACTAAGGTAAGTGTGGGAAGAAGATGGGGGGCACCACAGGGGGCGCCGTGGGGGAGGGGGAGGAGCCTGGGGGCGGTTTTCTGTGCCCCCAGCTGTGCACCCCCTTGCCCGCTGTAGCTCCACCACTGCCTAGGATATCCCTGTCTAATCAGATCTCAGAAACTAAGCAGGGTCAGTCCTGGCTAGTACTTGGATGGGAGATAGGATGGGAGGGCAGTCCAGGGATCTCCATAGAGGCAGACAATGGCAAACCACCTCTAAACATCTTTTACCTTGAAAACCTACAGGGTCCTTGTAAGTTGTCTGCAACTTGATGGTGCTTTTGACCAAACCTATTAACACTGGGGATAGGGAGAGTAATCCCAAAAGGCCACACAAATAGATTCAAAAAGGATTACCAACCCCAACTGAAATGTGAGAAGCTGATGGGAATAGCTGATCAAGATGTCTGGTAAGCAGGACTCGTTGCCCCTCCAAATGAATATTTTTAAAAATGTTTTCAATGCCTACAAACATGCCTGATTTACAATATTAAACTAAGGCAGTTTCTGCACAGCGGCAGGAAATGGCTCTCCAACGGCATAATTCACGATGGTGGAGCTTCGAGACCACTCACACTGTAATGTGTGGGCGGCCTCAAATCTGCTGTGAGCTGCTAGTCATCCCATTTACTTACCTCTTCTCCCTGCACAGCTCTGGATGGCTGGAGGGACACGCCCACGCTGCCCTCCGACCTCCGGGGCTCAGAGGGCAGCGTGGACATGTCTCTTCAGTTGTCCAGAGCTGTGCAGGGAGGAGAAGTAAGTAACTGGAAAACTGGAGGGGCCAAAAGCGGCGCCCTCACGCCGGTGCACTTCGCACCGCACCAGCGGGAAGATGCCACTTTTGAAAAACCTCGCTCAGGGAGCAAGATTCAAAAGTGGCATCTTCGCGCTAGTTGGGGGGCGAGGTGGGTTGAAACCAAAGAAACAGACTTTTTAGTGGTGACCCCTTGCTTTTGGAATTACTTTCCTTAAGCCTCACCTGGTTCCTACTATAGCATCCTTTGTATACCAGGGCAAAACATTTATTTTCATCCACATTTTTAACTGAGCATCCATTGTTTTTTCAAATAAAAAAGCTCTTATTCTGGTCCGCTTCTAGCAAAAAAGACTGATTTCATTGATATCGTTTTAGGCAGCTGAGTGTTGTTTTCATACCCTTGCTTGTTTCTATAGATTGTTTTGTTATTAACAGCTTTGCATTTTTTAAAGGAATTAAATGTATTGTTTTTACTTTGTAAATTGCCTTGAGCAGATCTCTGAGATGCAGTGTGTATGTATAGATGTTAATATTAAAAGAAACAACCAAATAAATAATGTGTGCATGTAAAGTGCCATCAAGTCGTAGACAACTTACAGCTATCCTTGGAGAGGTTTTCAAAGTGAGTGATTAAGCAGAGATGATTTCCAGTTGCCTTCCTCTGCAAAGTGTTCCTTGCAGGTCTTTCTTCTAAGCTTCCAACATCTGACGAGATCAGGTTGTACTGTACCATTTCACACCTCAGCAAAAAAGTAATATTAGTGATGAAACTGGATGTAGAAATAGGAATTAAATAAGCACCTTGTACTAGCTGAAATAATTCCTTAAATCTAGGACCTAGAAGACATATTTTTATTGTATCCATGCTTTTCAATTTCTCATTCCTACTATTTTGCCCTAAAAATTCCATTTTTAATGTTAAGAACATAAGAACATAAGAACAAGCCAGCTGGATCAGACCAGAGTCCACCTAGTCCAGCTCTCTGCTACTCGCAGTGGCCCACCAGGTGCCATTGGGAGCTCACATGCAGGATGTGAAAGCAATGGCCTTCTGCGGCTGTTGCTCCCGAGCACCTGGTCTGTTAAGGCATTTGCGATCTCAGATCAAAGAGGATCAAGATTGGTAACCATAGATCGACTTCTCCATAAATCAATCCACGCTCCCTTTCAAGCTATCCAGGTTAGTGGCCATCACCACCTCCTGTGGCAGCATATTCCAAACACCAATCACATGTTGTGAGAAGAAGTGTTTCCTTTTATTAGTTCTAATTCTTCCCCCCAGCATTTTCAATGTATGCCCCCTGGTTCTAGTATTGTGAGAAAGAGAGAAAAATTTCTCTCTGTCAACATTTTCTACCCCATGCATAATTCTATAGACTTCAATCATATCCCCCCTCAGATGTCTCCTCTCCAAACTAAAGAGTCCCAAACGCTGCAGCCTCTCCTCATAAGGAAGGTGCTCCAGTCCCTCAATCATCCTTGTTGCCCTTCTCTGCACTTTTTCTATCTCTTCAATATCCTTTTTGAGATGTGGCGACCAGAACTGAACACAGTACTCCAAGTGCGGTCGCACCACTGCTTTATATAACGTTGCTTCTCCATTCCACGAATTGAATCCATGATGCTTTCTCTTCACTGCTTTTTCTGTTTTTCTGTTTTCTCACATCAAATGGTCCCCAGAAATGATATTTTTCAATAGGATTTGTGCCGTCGTCAATCAGTACTAACATTCTGCGTAAGGGATGCAAACTGCAAGTACAAATACCATATTGACTGCATGTAAAAAATGAGCATGTTCATAAGAAAGAAAGAACTCTGCAAAACAAAAGACAGAGAACTACAACTACTGTCAAAAATAGCTCACTGATGATGAAAAATTCATTTAAAAAAACTGGAGAAAGTAAAAATGCATCTCATTTTGGTATCAAAATTATCATTTATCTTTTAATTAATTTTACTATCATTTAAATGTTAAAAAAATCAAAACAATTTGGTGAAGCTCTAGGCAATTCCTAGGGAACTGTTGAACCCAGAGCTTTGGGCTATTTGCTCCTTAACTGTAATCCTATTTAGCAAGTTTTCTTTGTGGTTTCAAAAAAGCATCAAACCTGGGTATGGTTTGAAGGCCAAAGAGAGGCAGCTATTAGTGTAAGATTTCAGTCTGTGTGTTTATTTTCTTTCTCTGACTTCTTAAATGCAATGTAATCTTAGAATGGAAAGACTTTTTGTTGCTTTTCAACAAGATCGGCCTGAAAGTTTTTGAAATTCTTGATATGCAGTCTGTTTCAGTTGCAGGAGATATTATTAAATTCCTGACATACCGTAGAAGTTGAACAGGGGAAAATGTACAGACAAGCTAGCTAAGGTTCCCAGCCTTAGCTGGCACCCCAGCAGGAGAATTTCAGGGGTGGGGGAACAAGCTATTCACCATTTCACTAGTGAGTGATGTCATTTCTGGCATGAAACAGGAAGTGATGTCATTGCCTTGAAGCGATGCCTTAGGGTTCACCATAGAGATCTGAATGACCTCCAGAGCATGAAACAGACAGGATAATGTTGCTTTTGTTTTCATGCATGAAGTGACATCCCATGTTCCTACAGTGCTGAATTCCCGCCCCTCCCCCCATTATCCCCCCCTATCAAGCAGACAACAGCGTAGCCCTGCTGCAGGTGGGAGTTCTGGCTTTTGCCATGGAGGGGGGTGAGGGGCAGCCGGGTACCAGTGCAACTAGCTCCTCCACTGGCAGTGCCCCTTGCACCAGCAAAGGGGACAAAAAGCATTGGCACAGCCCGCCACTGGCTCCTGTGACTGATCACCCCCCTCCTTATCTGGACTGGACTGCCTGGCAGAGAAAGACTGACAGACCTAAAAGTCACCCAAAGAGCTACAGGGAAGAATAAGGATCAGAACCTGGATCTCCCAGATCCTAGTGTGACATTTCAGCCACTACGCTGTGCCAACTCTAATAGCTTCAACTGCTCAAAAAGAGAGGTGTGTTTTTTTTTCAACCTGTGCCAATGCCACATAAATAATAGTTTGGGAACATTCTTCGAGCTACGAGTTCCATAATAAACGCCCACACCCACATGGTGCTAGCTGGTGACAAGGATAATATTTGTGTGATTGCAATACCCTATTAAATAATTCATGCAAACAGTGTTCCTGCTGGCTGTCACTGTATTAACACCCCATTCATTCCCAGCGTTGTTCTGACAATGTACTAACATGGAGCTTGCCAGCAGGCTCCTAATCTATTGCTTCAAGTCCTCCTGGTTGCCTTCACAAATCTATCCTGCTCACTTCACAATATGGTCCATTGTACAGGGGGGAAAAATGATTCAGCAAAGTAGCATATATATCACCATAGAAATTGTTGTGTAGGTGGAGATGCATCCTGCAGTGTGTCAGCTGCCATGGCCATGGTGGAAAATTGGAGCTGGCAACAGCGTTGCTGTCTGAGGCCAACCTTCTAAGGCAGATGATAGGGTTGTCAATTTACCCTGCTGCCACCTCCCAGCCCATGCTGGGAGTCAGCATGATGTAGTAGTTAAGAGTAGTGGACTCTAATCTGGTGAACCAGGTTTGTTTCCTCCTCTTCCACATGAAGCCTGCTAGGTGACTTTGGCCTAGTCAGTCTGACATACCTCACAAGGTGTCTATTGAGGAAAGAGAAAGAGTTTGTAAACTGCTTTGAGACTCCTTGTGGTGGAGAAAAGAGGGGTATAAATCCAATTCTTCTTCTACTCCTGCTTGCAAGGGAAGAATGGAGGAAGGGGGTAGATTGTTGGTGATGTCATTTCTGAGGATTAACTGGAACTATTGCTGATGTGTCTACAATGTCTTTTTTTCTCCATGCTCTGCCCCAAAGTCTCCAGGGATGCTCTTGGCAACCCTCGCAGTTGTTGAGGTACAAGAGCCATGGGAAGGTCCACAGCCAACCTCTCAGTTAGATACCACAATTATTTGTTGTGTTCTTGTTGTGTGTTCCTATCAGCCATTCTCTGGGCTTAGCAAGGTGAACACTGGTGATAGCTAGAAGCCACAACTCACCTTTCACATGGGATGGGTGTAGGATTGCAAGTTGAATCCAGCAACTCTCAGAAGCCATTCAGGTTGCAGAACTGGCCTGCCTGTGTTATGCTGGAACACTGGTGTTACTTTTGTTGAAAACTGGAAATGATGTCATGGGTAAAACCATAGACTTTGTCTTTTTATAAATTCTAGAGTGTCCCATGACATGACCTCCAGTTTTCACTAAAAGTGATATCAGCATAATGTCCCATCCCCCCCCCCCGCACCACTTCGATTTCCTCATGCCAGCTTTTCAGCATTGGTGGGTAACAAATTAGGTTGCCTGAAAACCCTAGGTAGATGGGTAGCAGTGGCTTCTTCCATGGCCATCAGTACCCATTTATTTTATTTATTTAGAAAATCCACACACTGCTTCTCTAGAGACCTGCTCAAGGTGTCTCACTACTAAAAGCATAAAACCACAACACCAAAACAAGCCAGGCCATAAAAATTATAGAAACCGACATTAAAAATAATAGTCAAGGGTCCTCAAACAAAGGTAACAGGACATGTTCTGGCCTGATGTCTAATTAGAGTTGCTTGCTCTGGGTTGGGAAATACCTGGAGATTTTGGGGGTGGAAACTGAGGACAGGGAGGTTTGGGGAAGAAAGGGGCTTCAATGGGGTATAATACCATGCAGTCATTTTTTCCAGGCGAACTTATCTCACCTGGAGATCGGTTGTAATCCCTGAAGATGTCCAGTTACCACCTGGAGGCTGGCAACCCTCAGCCTAATAGAGAGGAGCAAATAAGGTAGGCACCAAGCAGTAGGGTTGGAGATTCGGACAGTCCGAATCTGGATTTTACCAGTCTGCACTGTGATGATTGGACGGTTCGGACAAGGTCGAATCTGAGCTGTCGAATCCTAACAGGTCCGAATCCATGGGATTCGGATCACCAACCAATTAACGTTTTTTTTTTACACACTTGCGGTGTTTTTTTTTTTTTTTTTCACGTTTCGGCCTTGCAGGGGCGCATTTTAAACATATCGGCACCAAAATTTCCAGGGTATCATCAGGAGACTGTCTGATGATACCCTCAATTCAGTGCAGTTTGGTTAGGGGCCAAGTTATGGACCCCCCAAAGAGATCCCTATCCCCATTCTTTCAGTGGGAACTAAGGAGATGAGGCCTGCACTTTGAGGGTCCATAACTTTGGCCCCTAACATAGAGCCCAGAGCATCATCGGACAGTCTCCTGATAATACTGCCTGAAATATTGAAACCTGTCATCTACAAATGCACCCCTGCGAAATTTCACAAGATTCTTTGTTCTGCGGTAGAAGCTTAGCTGCCATTGCTGTCAATAGGAATTTCTGATAGAGGCTGTAGGTGCACATTTTCATAGTAAACCCACAAAACTTTCAGGGTATCTTCAGGAGAGTCTCTGGATGACACCATCTAGGTTTGAGGGAACTTTGCACTTCCAGGGCAGCAGTGGGAGATGGGCCTACCACTGGGGTCCCGCCGTTAAACCCTGAGCAAAATTCCCCAAACCTGGATCAAAGCTCTCTTGTAATGACCCTAAGAAATGTGCGCCTCTGGCCCTCTGAAATTCCTCATTGACAGCAATATAAGGCATCTTGAACAAGCCCTGGGAGTCTCAACAGAGAGGACGCATGTTGAGATGTATCGGCACCAAATTATCAGGGTATCATCAGGTGACTGTCTGATATTTGCCCACCAAGTTCGTGCAGTTTGGTTCGAGTGCGGACCCTCAAAGGGTGCAACTATCCCCCCATTGTTTCAATGGGAGCTGATAGGTGATAAGGGCTACACCTTTGAGTCTATAACTGAACCAAACTGCACCAAACTGTCGGTATCATCGACAGTCTCCTGATACCCTGAAAGACAGTTTCACTAACAAAATGCTGGTTTCGTGCTGCAGCTCCTCCTCCAGCAGGCCTTCATGTGCGGGAAGCGGTGGCTTATGAAAACCAGAATTTTTTTAGTAGTGCTTTTTTTTTTTTGAATTTCAGGGTATCATCAGGAGACTGTCTGATGGCCTGCTAAGTTTAGTGCAGTTTGGTTCAGCGGGGCCAAAGTTATGGACCACAAAGGGGCCCCTCCCCATTGTTTCAATGGGAGCTAAGGAAGATGGTGGTTACCATTTTGAGGACCATAACTTTGCTAATGCACCAAGCTGATACCTAGTGCTGATATGTCTAAATGTCCTCTGCAGGCACCTCCAAAAATTTGCCCAATATTCTTTTTTCTGCAGTGACTTCTGCATTGCTGTCAATAGAATTTCACGGAGGTGGAGGCTGTGGGGTGCACATTTTATCAATTACAGTCACAAAACATTCAGGGTATCTTCAGGAGAGTCTCTGAATGACACCATCCAGGTTTGAGGAACTTTGCTTATGGGCGGTGGAGATGGTCCCTACCCGCCCATTGAACCCCTTGAAGCAAGCGGTCGCAAGCCTGGGATGGTCATCGCTCTCTTCGAAAGTTTATTGTGGGTTTACATGAGAAATGTGCCTCCACAGCCCTCCTGCTTCCCATGAGCTTCTAATTGAAACCAACCAGCCAGCCAGCCACTGGAACACAGAATCTGGGGGAGATTTTTTGGGCTGTGAGGGGTCACTGAAAACTACTGTCATAAAATTTCAGGGTATCATAAAAGTGTGTCCTAGCAGTATCCCCAAGTTTAGTGAAGTTTGGTTCAGGGTCAAAGTTATGGACCTTCAAAGTGTAGCCCCCATCTCCTGTTAGCTTCCATTACTGCGGAAACAATGGGGATGGGGCACCCCAGTCAATAGCTGCTGAACCAAACTGCCTATGAGAAATCATCAGGATAATCTGACATTATCCTGAAAGTTTGGGTACACTGGCTTTGCTTTAAAATTGCGTCCCCTGCAGGCCAAAACGTGTAAAAACGCAAAATTCAAAAAAAGTAATAAAAGCGGACCCAAATTTTTCCGGATTTGCAGATTTTCGGGCATATCGGAGTGGCTGTATTCAGTTCGGGTATACAAATCATTTTGTACTTCCAAAATACCCAAATCCGAATTTGGCGAATTTTTTTATTATTGATGACCAACCCTACCAAGCAGGCCTTGGCATCTCGACAGTCCTAATCTGATTTTTACTGAATCTGCACTGATTCGACGGATCTCGACGAGCAAGGTCCAAATCTGAGCTGTCCTGGTCTTCTAACAGATCCTAATCCATGGGATTCGGATCACCACGAATTGCGTTTTATTTTTTTGGTGTTTTTTCATTGTGCTTGGCCCGCAGGGGCGCATTTTAACATATCGGTACCTCAAATTTCAGGGTATCATTAGAGACTGTCCTGATGATACTCTTCAGTTTGGTGCAGTTTGTGGGGTTGTGTTATGGACCCTCAAAAGGTGTCCCTCATCCCCCATTCTTTCCAGTAAACTAAGGAGATGAGGTATACCCTTTGAGGGTCCATAATCTTGGCCCCCCCTGAACCAAACTGCACTGAATTTGAGGGCACTGAATAGACAGTCTCCTGATAATACACTGAAATATTGGTACTGGATACATCTACAAATGCACCCTGCAGGCACCCCCCAGAAATCGCACAAGATTCTTGTCTTGCAGTGACTTAGCTGCATTGCTGTCATTAGGGAATTGATAGAGGGCTGTGGAGTGCACATTTTCATGGTAAAACCCACAAAAAACTTTCAGGGTATCTTCAGGAGAGTCTCTGGATGACACCATCTAGGTTTGGGAACTTTACTCTGTGGGGCAGTGGGAGCGGGCCCCACCCTTTGGGGTCCCATAGAATTAAACTTCCCCTGAGCAGTACCCCCAAACCTGGATGGTGTCATCCAGAGACTCTCCTGAAGATACCCCTGAAAGTTTTAGACCATACCTTCAGAAATGTGCACCTCACAGCCCTCTACTAGAATTCTCATTGACAGTAATACAGCTAAGTCACTGCAGAACAAAGAATCTTGGGCAAATTTCTGGGGGTGCCAGTAGGGACGATTTGAGATGTATCGGCACCAAATTATCAGGGTATCATCAGGTGACTGTCCTGATGTTGCCCACCAAGTTTCTGTGCCTGGTTCGGCACACCCCAGCAGGTAGAACTATCCCCCCATTGTTTCCAATGGGCTGATAGGTGATGGGGGGCTACACCTTGAGAGTCTATAACTTTGGCTCCTCTGAACCAAACTTCACTCCACCAGGGGTATCATCAGGACAGTCTCCTGATGATACCCCTGAAAGTTTGAGCTCACTAGCTTTAAAATGTTGTTTGCTCTCACCGCCACCACTCCAGCAGGCTTCATGCAGGAGGAAACATGAAAACCAGAATTTTTAAAAGCTAGTGGCACTGGACTAGGGTATCATTGGAGATGCCCTGATGACACTTCAGTTTGTGCAGGTTTACATGGGCTGCTATGGACCCTCAGCTGGGGCTCTCTATCCCATTGTTTCCGCCTGGTTTCAAGGAGATGGTGGTTACCATTTTGAGGGTCCGTAACATTGCCCCCCCCCCCTAAACCAAACTGCACCAAGATTGGGGGGTGCCACTGTGGACAAATACCCGGATGATACCCCTGATGACGTTGATATTCAAATGCACCTAAAACTCCGGCCCGCCTATCTTTCGTGACTTCTGGCATTGTTGTCAATGGGGAATTTTGGTGGAGTTGTGGGGTGCACATTTGTCATAGACAGTCATTGTGGCTCAGGTATCTTCAGGAGAGTCTTGAATGACACCATTCAGGTTTGAGGAACTTTTGCTTATGGGGCAGGGAGATGGTCCCTACCCATAACATTGAACCCCTTGAAGCAACGGTCGCCAAAACCTGGATGGTGTCATGAAGAGACTCTCCTGAAGACACCCCTGAAAGTTTTGTGGGCTTCACTATGAGAAATGTGTGCACCCACAGCCCTCCCACAGAAATTTCCCCATGGCTGCAATTGAGCCAGCCAGCCAGCCAGCCACTACAGAGTTAACAGAACTGGGGATTTTTTGGTGATCAGAGGGTGCACTTTAGGATTTTACTGTCGTGTACCTGGTGTACTAAAAGTATTGTCCTTTATGATACTCCCCTGTTTATGGAAGCTTGTTCAGGGGTCCAGCGAGGACCCTCAGCAGCCCCATCTCCTGTTAGGCTTCCATTGGAAATGTGGACAAACTCTCTTTGAGGGTCAATAACTTGCTCCCTAAAACCAAACTGCAATTCAACTTGTATAATCATCAGGATAGTCCCCACATATCCTAGTTTAGTGCCGCCAGTTTCAAAACTGCGTCCCCTGCAGGCCGCAAAAACACCAAAAATTCAAAAAATAATAAAACGGACCCAAATTTTTCGGATTTACCCGAATTTTCGGGCATATCCGAATTGGCTATGATTCGGATTCGGGTATACAAATCATTTTATGCCCCAAAATACCCAAATCCGAATTTTAGCGAATTTTTTTTGTATTGACCAACCCTACCAAGCAGGCCTCAAGACAGAAGCATTTCAGGGATGAGATGCTATCATACGTTTGCTGGGTGAGTGCATGCTTCCAGATTTGTCTCTGCACTCCATAGCCAGCGAACTGGACTAGTGCATGGAATAAATGTAATCTGAGGAAGTATTGTTGCAATGTTGTAGGGGATTCTGGGAGCTGTGCCTAAAGGAGGCTGAAGAATACAACCCTTTGGGGCTCTTTTTTCTTGGCTGCCTCCAGGCACACCTACCATTGGGAAATGGGTGACTGATGATCGCCACATTTGGAGAAAAAATGGGCCCTCCCCCAGTCTGTGAGTCCAACCATATGCCTCCTGATGCCAACCCTGATGTTGCTGCTGATTTTGACTGCCTGAAACTGAGACTTCCTTTAAGACTGCTCTTATAATCCATTTTAGCAGCTACTGACTAATGGATTATTTGTGCTTCTGAACGGACCACACTTTTCCGCCCCCTTTTCTTGGTGCATTCTTTGTTGTTGTTGTTGTTGTTTTAAAAAAATTCTGAGATTAGTGTTATAGCAATAGCACTAGACCACCACAGCAATCCAATGCATCTGAATGCTGGTGATTAGCAATCCAGTGCTATGTCACCAGCATTCAGATGCAGAGGTGGGATGCAGCCTATTCGCACCTATTCGGCAGAACCTGCCACTAAGAACTTTCCCAGTTAGGAGTCCTGTTAACGATTAAACCTCCACTAGGACGGCAAAAAACTCATCCCACAACAAACCCAAGTGGGAAATGCAAAATCACCCCCAGGACCCCCTGTGGGCCCCCCTTCCCCCATAGCACCCCATCCCATCCCATCCCACCCCTACCACCCCAATCCCTACCCCATCCCCAGTTAACAACACCTCTACCTTCATTTCTAGGAGGCTGGTGATGGGAATTGGCAGACAATCCTTAACTCCCCGCCCTTCTGCTCATAGCTTTTGCTCTTAACAAAAATCGCTACAGTAATAGCAAGTCCCCAAACACAGCTGTCTATCCTAATGCCAGCAAATGCCCCTCCCCAGGAATGCCCTCGCCACGCCCCCATCATGTTCCCACCCAGCCCACATTGGCTCTACTTACACCGTTTGAACTTCCAACGCCACCCATCTAGAACCTGTTATTAAAATTTTGGATCCCACCACTGTTCAGATGCATTAGATTGCTATGGTGGTCTATGCTATAGTGCTATATAGTACTAATTTTAGAACAAAAGAATGCAGGACAATGCTGATCAAAATGGCCAGAGTGCTCCAGAGCACTTTAGAGATGGCTCACAGACTGATTGAAGTGAGCTATATGGAACAAAGTCCCAGATATAGCCTGGGCTTCTCAGTTTTACCTCAAAGGGTCTTACCCTTTATCTCAGAGGGTCTACTCTAAACTGTGACTATAGTGCTTGGAGGAAAGTTACGAAGGTGGGGAGGGAAAGCTGTGTGCGTTTATTTGGACAGTCTATTTTAAGCACTATTAACAATGCAAGTTTGCTCACAGATGTGAAATGCACAAAGAAGACTTTCTCACTTCTCTCTCCCTTCCACCCACGGTTGTTTTCTTTAAAGCAGAGTCATTCACACAGGCGACACTGCTTGGCGTGCACAAAGAAAAGATTAGTTCAAGCATTAATAAAAAGCTATTGGAAATGCCAGACTGAAAGCATTCGAGATAAGGTAATTTTTCAAAAGAGTATTTTTCTAAAACAAAATTAAGAATGTATCCCCTCCTCCCCAGTAACGGAAGACAACTTACGATCCATGATCCAAGGAGGTAAATAACATAGGGACAAGCAACAGGTAAGCCACTTCATACAACTTCTTGAGTTATACAGGACATATGAAGCTGCCATATTTCAAGACAGTTCATTGGTCCACCCAGCACAATATTTCATTTTATTTATGCTCGAGGAAGAAGGCACATGCACACATTTCTGAGCTCTTTCTTTTAAAACATCTGATCAACAGCAACAAGTTTCTTTGGCGATTCTTTCAGAGGGTAGCCTTGTTAGTCAGTAGAATGGTTAGATTTGAGTCCAGTAGCACCTTAAAGACTGAGAAGATCTGGGATGTATAAGATTTCAAGAGTCAAAACTCCCTTTATTAGAATTAGTAAGAATGGAGATATCTGAGCCCTCATATGTGGAACTTGAGTTCATTCACAAGTTCAAAACAGTAGATTGGGGCATAGAATTCATATCTCACTACAGATACTAATTTTCCGCCCCCAGCTTTTCTCCTCTGCTCTAACCAGCCTGATTGGAATATGAACTGTACCTTTGAATCTGGAATTCCTCCTTTATAACTCCCCTCCTGCCTTGTGACTGAGATATAAAGTCTCAGAGATTTCCATTCCTACTCATTTCTGATGAAGGGAATTTTGACTCTCAAAACCTTGTACCCTGAAAACCTGGTTGGTCTATTTGTTGTTGAGTCCAGGTGAGATTGGACTCAAATCTAAGTGTCTTTGAGCAAAGAACAACCCGTTATGAATATCCACGATTGCCTGTACCTCAATTTTATTGACTTTGGTTAGTAGTAACTGCCTCGGGCATAAAGTACAGAAAGGCCTTTCTTGGTACCTGCTGTTTGAGATTCTTCAACTGGAAATGTTAGAGATTACAGTAGAGATTTTCTGTAGTGACAGGTCCTCCCAGAAGCTGAGAGTACTAGGAAATTTCACAGAGCAGCAGGGGAAGGCCAAGAAACATCTGAATCTAAGGACATTTCTACACAGTCAATTACTGTGTTGTGCCACTGGTGTTAGTGGCAATGCTCCAGCAATGGAGCATTTGCATGGCCAGCTGCTTCGTGGACAGGTAGCGCATCAGCTGAACCATGGCTCTTTGCACGGCAGCGCTTTGTAAACGGCATTCTTTTTTTCCCAGGGTAGACATTACGGGCATTTGGCACCAGGATTGGCCACTATTGTGGGTGTGGGCACTGTGGCATCGATTCCTGGCGGGCGCTTTGCACAATGCCGGCTGCGGAGCACCGTTGCTGAAAAGTCTTGCTCATTGAGCGATTTTCGAATACACCGTTATGGGGCCGCTGGAGCATTGCTGCATCGCTGCAGCGTCGTTTCTGCAGTGGTGGCCATGCAAATTCTCTGCCCATAATGCTGTTTTTATCATCCTTTTACCAGTTTTTTTTTGGCCCATGCGGAAAGATAGTAAGATTGATTTCTTTTTTTACAAGCCACAGAATGAGGTTGCATAATTAGAGGAGATTGTATCACTTCAGGTTGTAGATAGGGGATGCCATTCTTAGATGCTCCCACAAATAGATAATTTCCTTAAATAACAAAATCTTCTCATATATATATAAAAAGTTTCTAGCACTTCTTTCTCCCTATTCATTACAAAAATGGATGTGTCTTATCAAGAGGGAGAATGCTAAGATACCCAAACACCCATCAGTTCAGTTCATATTCTGATCTCCACTTGCAAACAGGGAGTCAGGTTTTCATTAGAATATTTGGCTGTTTGTGAGCTGCTTAGACCTGTTTAGCAGGTCACTTTCTGTATATTCAAATGGTATGGGACAATGCAATGGGCAGCATTTCATGCATGCCCATTCTCAGACAGCTCTATGGG
The DNA here is from genome assembly GCF_021028975.2 of Sphaerodactylus townsendi. Lineage (NCBI taxonomy): Eukaryota > Metazoa > Chordata > Lepidosauria > Squamata > Sphaerodactylidae > Sphaerodactylus > Sphaerodactylus townsendi. The sequence continues at coordinate 15,817,487 of NC_059437.1, read as the reverse complement.
AGTCCAAGTTTTCCCTCCCTGGCACAGATTAAGATCAGATTCAGACAGGTAATTGAATAGGTCCCTGAGCATTCTTGCTGGCAAATAGCTTGCACGGGAAAGGGCCAAACTGCATTGGGGCTGCAGCATGGAAATAGGGGATTCACCTTCTCCTCTCCACATTATTCCTGACCTTTAATTACTTCCTGAAAGTGCAATTTGTTGATTTCCCACAATGGGGCAAATAGAAGTTCCGTCAGAAAAATGGAATAAGAGAGAGGGACTTGGAGATCTCAGTTTTATTTGGGGCACTGATTTACCAATAAAAATGCTCTTAAGATCCATTAATGGGTTTATCAGCATATTATGAAGGATTTTCGGAACATTCATATGGCAAGCAAAAACGCATGGACTCCTTTGAGCTGTTCTTCTTGGCAAGGAACCCAATACCACTAATGCAAAATAGAGCTGTACAGCTAATATGCTGGCAGCACGTACATATTTACTGTTTTCTCTCAACCCAAATAAATTCTTTTCACTGATAATGAAATGCAAGCTTCAAACAGCTAAGTAACTCTTCAAAGATGGAGGATTTGATCCCCCCCATTCCCACATTGCATAATAGAGGATTTTGCACTGGTCTTTTATTCTGTCATCTTTGGAATATATTATGAGAATTTCATCTGGGAGTTGTGAAAGTGGTATGGCTAATCAAAACCTTGAATAAAAAGTCTTTAAAAGGCTGTCGGTGAAATAACCAATCCATGGTGTGTTCCTGCAAGTAGTGAAGTGCAATTTTGTACAAATGCTCATCATTAAACTACTTTTGAGCTTAATTTGACTGGTGTAGCAAATAGTGGACAGGAACTCCCATAAGATAGTGTGATCTAAGAAGGAAGAGACTCCTAAAATGAGCATCATATAAAGACTGATCAGTGGCCAAACTTTTTTTCAGAAGAGGGACAGAATAATTGATGAACAGTTTAGAGAGGTCAACATAATTTATTTTATCATGTAAAAGAGTTGTTGACTATATATCAGAGCCATAGCAAGGGGGAAGTGGGCCCAGGGCACGTGTGTGCTTTGTGACTCTGCCACGCCCCTGCCTGCCCCCACCCTGGAATGTCCCCAGAATGCCCTGGAATGCCCCTGCCATGCCCCCGCCACATCTCCACACTGGTGCACTCTCAGTGCAAGACGCTCCCCGCCCCCTGGGCACTACACCACTGTTATATATATTGTGTGCCCTGCAACCCTGCCATGTCCCCACCCACCTCCACCCCGGAATGTTCTTGGAATGCCCCAGAATGCCCCAGCCATGCCCCCGCCACATCCCCACACCAGTGTGCACTCAGGGCAATATGCCCCCCTTCCCCTGGGCACTACGCCACTGCTATATATATTGATTATATATGCATCTGATCTACTCTACTAGAATGCAGAAATGACTGTTTACAACACTGTAATCACTACATCCTGTGAAATGTAGAGAATGAATTCTTCACTCTTTGGGGAACTTTACTTATTGACATGGATTAATTCACCAAACCAACTTCAACTTTGATTAGTTCAACAAGTTTGATTAGTTCATTTAAAACTGATCTAATGAAAAGCAAGCTTCCCTTTAATTAAAATGTGAATGGAATGTAGTGTCCCAAGTTGATGTAAAACTCCCATTGGCTAGAGAGGACCTTCTCTAGGTAGTTCCTGTATAAACCAATTGATGACTAACAGTGTTGAGCTCAAAGCACTAATTGGGTTAATCTATAAAATTAATAATTAGTTCCAGAATGAAAAGTATGTATGTCAGTGTGCAAACCTAATAGCATTACAGATGATACTGTTGTCTATTTACTTCAGATTTGTTCATCTAGTGTACGGATAGTTTTCCAAAGAAGATATGATTTGCCATGGACAGCCCAATGCAGATGTCCTGGCCTCTTCAGCACTGCCCTGTCATTTACAAGAGGGAGGCAAAAAACAGAAAAAGCCTCCCTGTTGCCGAAAAGCCCTCCATTGGGCTCTATAGACCTACACCATCCAAAAGGGTGACATACGCCCAAGCCCCCAGCACCAGCATTCCTGCAGGCAAAGGCCAGTTGGGAGCCAACATTACCTATGCCTACAGAATGTCCTGCTATGCTGGGGAGGGGAAATGAAGAAGAAGAAGAAGAAGAAGAAGAAGAAGAAGAAGAAGAAGAAGAAGAAGAAGAAGAAGAAGAAGAAGAAGAAGAAGAAGAAGAAGAAGAAGAAGAAGAAGAGGAGGAGGAGGAGGGGGAGGAGGAGGAGGAGGAGGAGGAGGAGGAGGAGTTTGGATTTATATCCCCCCTTTCTCTCCTGCAGGAGACTCAAAGGGGCTTACAATCTCCTTGCCCTTCCCCCCTCACAACAAACACCCTGTGAAGTAGGTGGGTCTGAGAGAGCTCAGAACAACTGTGACTAGCCCAAGGTCACCCAGCTGGCTTGTGTGGGAGTGCACAGGCTAATCTGAATTCCCCAGATAAGCCTCCACAGCTCAGGCGGCAGAGCTGGGAATCAAACCCGGTTCCTCCAGATTAGATACATGAGCTCTTAACATCCTACTCCACTGCTGCTCCTGGGCGCAGCCCAGTGCCACCTCCATAGGCACATTATCCTCCCCCCAGATTGTGGTGTAAGGAACTGATCTCAAGATAAACTATACCCTTCCAAAGCATCCATGATCCTTAATCCCATTCAAGCTCCTTCCATGCTCACAGTCATAGTGACTGGAGGAAGATTTTTTTTCCTGGATGGTATCATACAAATGAAAGTGAATGCAAATGTCACCATAGAGCCAAGAGGAATCTTGGGTTGACATTGCTGGGTGCAGTAAAATGCGCTAAGGTGTTTGACGAGGAGTACAGACCTTGGTTTAAACTCCAACTTTGCCACAAAGCTCAATAGATTACCTTGGTCCCATCAAAGAGAAAAGTCTGTTTCACACATGTGTGAAACAGACTTTTCTCATATGCACCTCTGAAGATGCCAGGCACAGATGGAAGTGAAACGTTAGGAACAAGATCTACCAGACCATGGCCACACAGCCCGGAAAACCCACTACGACCAAATATAGCATTGTTCTGAAGGTAGAATGAGAAGAATCAACCATGACATCAGAGTTACTTGGCATGAAGAGAAAGAGCCAGAAATAAGACCTCATTGGTCTAAAGGCTGGGGCCATGGCCAGCAGACAAAAAGAGCTGAGGTGGGGAAACACAAGTCAAATGCTAGGATGTATCATAGTGAGGAACAAGTCATGAGTTATGGTGGAATATTTTCCACTGCTGAGTCACTGCATTTCACAGCTGCTTCTCTTGGCCGTGCAGGAGCCATGCTGCTTCACACAGATGCACTCCCAGCAGATACTTCCAATGGGCAGCAAAAAAGAAAAGAAAAGAAGCAGATTTAGAGGGGCATAGGAGGTCCTGACCCAAGGGTTGAGCCAATATTTAGGTGCACTTTATGTACCTGATGAAGAGTTCTCCAGCCCACAAAAGCTTATCCACAATAAATTTGATGCACCACAAAATGCTGCACATTTATGATTTGTGTATGTTCATTAAAATGATTTTATGCAGGTTAAGTTGCACTTTCTTTTGGGGTGGCTTGCTTGGGGCCTGGAAGGAGCAATGTTTTCCTGCAGTTTCTCATTACTAAACACCTTCGATATGCTGTGCTGTGACCATTACCCCCAAACTTTAAGAAAAAATTGGGCCCCTAGTTCACATCATTCTATTGACATCTGGTACTGTGCCTTGAGAGGAGGGACATTTAATTTCCAATGGAAATCCAAGTATCTCCAGGGAATGGCTTCAAAGGCACATCTGAGATTGGTCCCCAGATTTATATTGGTATAATCAGTGGTGGGATTCAAATAATTTAACAACCGGTTCCAGTGATGGGATCCCAATAATTTATCAACTGGTTGTTGGATGGATCCAGCACTGGGCAGCACATCTGCTGTCCCCCAGTAATAGCCTTCCCCAGCCTGATGCATGGGGGAAAAACCAACACCTGGAACAGCAAGATAGTGGGAGCCTTCTGGGCACTGGCTTCTGGATGAACTCCCCTTGCTGCCAGGGGGCATGAGCCACCCCCTCTGCCCGGGCATGCAGTGCACATGCTTGCTACCACCCCCAGGCCTTTTATGGAGGCCCCCACAAAAAGGGAAGGCCCAGCACATAGGCTCTTCCTCCCCTGAATGGACCAGTCCCCATGAGCAACACGCCAGGCTGTGACGGATGAATGTAAATAACAACAAAATCCAACAAACTATAGGGCAACACTACAAGGTCAAAAAACGAGGGTGGGTGGCTGGGAGAAGCCATCATAACTCAAGTGAAAGAGAGGCACGGGAAAGCCTGCTCTGCCCTTATAAGACCACAGCCCTGCCTCCTCCACCTCCATCACATGCTTGCACCGGGATGTAGCCATGATCCAGGCAAAGATTCCCTCTGTTTTGACTGCGTGCCTGCCAAGGAGATGTCCTAGGTTGAGAAAATGGCATGGGATTAACCACCCCACCCACCCAAAGAGGTAAGTTCCCCTATAATATGCTGGCTTGATCCATTGTTCAAATCTACAACAAGCTTTTCTGGAGAGATTTTGAAAACGCATCTAGACAAGCACATGCCGATTTCAACAAATTAAACTTTGAAGAAACTACAGAGAAACAGGGAAAGCTTAACGGACAAATGACTGAGAAAGATATAAAAATATGCCAATTTTTTTATTTCAAAGGAAATTAATTTGCAACTCAAACAGCAATCATCTAAAGATTTTCTTTCCCTTTACAAATCAATATCATAGAAGTTCCAGACAGTGAGGAGGCTTATTCAGACCTATTTGTATTTGCTAAATGGGATGTGACAGTGGACCTGCAACATCGCTATGCTACAGAATATAATTACAGTACAATCCAGAGGGGGAGGCCGTTGTGCCACAGCCAGGAACGGCGCAGCAATGGAGCAGCTGATGCAGCTTCTAAGTGGCTTCCTATGCTGAGGCCAGCTGAGAGACACCAGGCAGGTGCAGAGCTGCAGCCAGCCCTACTGTAGCGGGGCCAAGGCAGGATCCTGGCAGCAGGATGGCTGCCATCCATATGGTGACAGAGGATTGAAGAAGAAGAAGAAGAAGAAGAAGAAGAAGAAGAAGAAGAAGAAGAAGAAGAAGAAGAAGAAGAAGAAGAAGAAGAAGAAGAAGAAGAAGAAGAAGAAGAAGAAGAAGAAGAAGAAGAAGAAGAAGAAGAAGAAGAAGAAGAAGAAGAAGAAGAAGAAGGACGACGACGACGGCGACGTGGAGGAGGAGGAGGAGGAGGAGGAGTTTGGATTTATATCCCCTCTTTCTCTCCTGTAGGAGACTCAAAGGGGCTTACAATCTCCTTGCCCTTCCCCCCTCACAACAAACACCCTGTGAGGTGGGTGGGACTGATACAACTCCGAAAAGCTGTGACTAGCCCAAGGTCTGGCATGTGTGGGAATGCACAGGCTAACCTGAATTCCCCAGATAAACCTCCACAACTCAAGCGGCAGAGCAGGGAATCAAACCCGGTTCCTCCAGCTCAGAGTGAACCTGCTCTTAGCCACTACGCCACTGCTGCTGAGAGAGCCAGAAAAGCCAGGCCAGGGGCAGGGAGGCTCAGGCAGTGGCATAGCACCAAGGGAATGGGTGTGGAGGGGACGTTCCAGGGTGGGGCCGGGGCATGGCAGGGCACAGGGTGCACACATGCCCCAGGTACAGTTCCCCCTCGCTCCGGCCCTGGGCTAGGCGTAGACACATGAGCCCCCAGCCGCCATCAGACCCCAACTCCTTGAAAGGGATGAGAAGGCCAGGAGACATTCCAGAGCCCAAGGCATGCAACTAATTGATATCTCACAGAGGCACTCATCCACATGATAGGCATCCCTTCCGTCCAGGTAGAGACCCGCCCCATTGCACAGCAATCAGCGGGCCCAGAAAGGAGCCTCATTGACATGGGGTGTGCACTCCCAGGGAAAGAGTCTGCCAGGCCCTCACTGGCAACCCCTCTTCCCCACCTGCATCACTGACAGGCTTCCCATGAGAGTATTCTGGGTCAAACCATCTGGGTGACTTCAGGCAAAGACAGGGGAGAGCAGAGAGGAGCTCACCCACAGGGGTGGAGTCTGAATATGTCTGTCAGCTTTCTGGCTTTCTGGTTGCTCAGTTGTATAACCTACAATGTACATCTGGAGAGAGGGCTGGGCAATACAGGGGTTGAGGGACTTTACTCTCCTGGGAGGGTTGCTGTGCACCAGGCTGGCTTCCACCATTGCCACTGCTTCGTAGCTGATTGGGGGTGTGGAGGCGGAGCTGTGCCAATGGGGCAGAGGGTCTTTCTCACAATCCAATAATGCAGCTCTGCAGGCTGTGCAACAGTTTTTGCTGGCCCAACTTTGCACCCAAATAAGCGAGTGTTCCCAGCTTGTATCAGTCCCACCCTTGAAAACATATGATGTATTGGTCCCTGTGTCCTGGTTAATGTCCCTTTCACTGGCACAAGTGGCATTTACTCCAGTGCTGGGGTCATGCCACTTCCTCAGCACTTTCCTTTTGGAACATGCTGTTAGTTGAGAGGTAACTTGATAATTTTACCACTGTGAAGAATGAATGGAAATCAACCTGTGCCTTAATTATGTGCAAAGGAGAAGTATAATTACCTGTACAAGATAGTAATCAGAGAAAATGATAACGCCGAATTCCTATCTTATCAGGTCGAGAGCAAGCCAGCTTGTTTAATCTCTTCACCTCTGGTGGAGCACAGATTAAAAAAAAAAATTGCTCATTGCAAAGCCAAGTGAATCCTTCACTGACCTGAAAATCTTTCTTACAGTCCTAGAATAAGGCACTGATGGAGTTTTACACTTAAGAAGAAATTGACTACAGATAGTTTAACATCCTGGCATCAGATCTCAGCAGAAAGTGAGTTAGTGCCTTCTTGAGTCGCTTTGGATTGGGTGGATGGATGCCTGTCAACTTAACTTTCAGTACAATCTGTGGAAAACAAGGGTTGAGGAAGTGGCATGACCCCAGCGCTGGTGTAAATGCCATTTGTGTCAGCATAAGGGGCATTTATGCTGGCGCGGCAGCACATTCATCGACACTGGGGAGTAGTACAGGAGCACCACAAAAGGGCATTGGTGCAGCCATGGCAGGAAGAAGAAGAAGAAGAAGAAGAAGAGTTTGGATTTATATCCCCCCTTTCTCTCCTGCAGGAGACTCAAAGGGGCTTACAATCTCCTTGCCCTTCCCCCCTCACAACAAACACCCTGTGAGGTAGGTGGGGCTGAGAGAGCTCCAAAAAGCTGTGACTAGCCCAAGGTCACCCAGCTGGCATGTGTGTGAATGTGCAGGCTAATCTGAATTCCCCAGAGAAGACTCCACAGCTCAGGCGGCAGAGCTGGGAATCAAACCCGGTTCCTCCAGATTTGATACATAAGCTCTTAACCTCCTATGCCACTGCTGCTCCAGGAGCATGACTCTGGTGCAGAAAGTTGTGCCGGCACCAAAGGGGATGTACCCAGGGTTGGGACCAGCATTAGTCAGCTTCTCCAATTGGCCCAGGAACAACCCCATTTGCCAGTGCAAATCTATGATGGCAAAAACAGGTAGCACAGCCCATTGTACTGAATTCAGTGCTGTCATGATAGGGGGAGCATCACTGTTGGATTGATGGCTGAAGCACAGCAAGTCTCTTAGGAGGCCGTGTGGCTGTGTTGTGGGTTGGCTGTTTCTGGCCACAGCACAGCCTCACACACACGCACACGCGCGCGCGCACACACACACCAACATGCACTGTCAGAATCATCAAAGAAATTCTGAGCTTTCTTAGCGATAGTTTTGTGGAGAGAAGAAACTGCTATCTTCTGAGGGTTCTCTCACCATTTCACTATGCTAATTGTATGTGTTGTACATACATGAGCCATATGATATTGCTCCCCTTGAGACTGTATTTCCTTAGCACCAGGTACATCTGGGAATCATATAAAAATGCAATATACCTGTGATGTTTTAGAGCTATGATGGGGGAAATGACAGTAAAACAAAATGTTTGCAATGAGCCATCGGGATACTTGGTTTTCAAAGCATATTCTTCGGAAGACAGCTGCCCACCATTTTTGTCCGCCCTCCATCGTCGATGTCACCCTGCAATTCACAAATGAAAGAGAATAATTGTGCATTTGCAATGGAGGTGACGAGATACCTGCCTGGCCCCTGCTGGAAACAGAGCAGTGGAGTAGATGGATCTTTGTTCTAACTCAGCAAGGCAGCTCCTCCACCCCTAACGCTTGTATGCTTTATTGTAGACTTAAAACTGCCAATCAATACATCGTGCAAGAAAACAACAATTAATAACGAAGGTAACACTTAATTCCCAAGTCATACTTGGTTTTAAAATAAATGCATAAACCCATAAAAATAGAAGATTTTACAAATAATAATACCTTTACCAAGCTAAGGAACCAAATGGTGGTGGAAAGTACCATTGTTGCAGCCAATTCACGGGAACCCCCTAAAGGCAATGTACTGTACCTAATGTTTAAGAATACACCCTAGAATTATCTGCTGTATGCAAGCATCTGGTGGCAGGCATGCAAGGCCTCCTCCCCAAAAGTTCAATATAGAATGGAGAATCTAGAACAAGCCTAGCATCATTATATGTAATAGGCTTATTTTCAAATACTCCTACTCTCCTTGAGCCTTTGGATCTCAGTGGTAGACTGCTACAATAATTATAACTAAAGGAAATGAAAGGACTTGTCTTCGCACCTATCAAATTACTCATGAATCCAAAGACCAATTTTATAATGTTTGATAGGCACACAAAACGGCCCTTTCATTTGGGCATAGCCAGGCCAATGTCCCTGCTCTGTGCCAAGCCACACATCCAGCTTCCTGCGCCATCCCTCCCACCAAGCATTCGAAGCAATCAATCAAAATAATGTCTTTTGATTGCCTCCATAATTAGTTATGTTGTAAAAGATCAGCCAGCCTCTCCAGCTAACTCCCTGAACCTCATCTTCAAATTCCTCATCAACGTTCTATTATTCCCATGTACCATTTACTGCCCCCACACCGCTCCTTCTCAGCAGTGTTAAGTTGCACTCTGGCTCATTGTCTCTTGATTTCCCTCTTTTGCTGGTGTCAATGGAGCATTCCTAGGGTTGAATCAGTTCTCCTAATGAGATGTAGGAAGGAACTGATCGCTGTCTTAAGAAGACGGGAAGGGAAAATGCCCAGAGCAAAAATAAGCCAGCCAGCAAGTACATTATGTCTTATTTCAATATGGGCAGAACCACCAGCTTCTTTTCATCTCTTCTTTTGAGCCAATAGAGAAGAAGTGTAATATTCCTGATTGCAGGATAGTAGTTGAGATTGTCGGTACTTGAGAATAAAGGGTTGGCCCCAAGGTGGAGCTCAGGATCTTACCTCTCTCCCTCAGAAGCTCAAGAAACTTTCTACAAAATTCAATGAGGACTGGACCACTGTTGCCTCTTCACCCGATTCTGAGCATTGTTTTCAGATTGGAGTCCTGCAACATCCCCCAAATGTCACAGTGATAATCAAAACCAAAGTAGAAACACTGTTTCAGAATGCAAAAGCAATTGAATATTTGGGGGATGTTTACTATGGTTGAGTCAAAACCACGAATTCCAATTTGTTAGTGTTGTTTCAAAAGCACTTCAGCTTTTGCTGTGACCATTTTTTTGCAAGTTTTCATACACATTATGAACACAAAACACTGTTCACAGTAAACCAAGCAGGATAACAGTTGTCTGTTCAAACTCCAAGGATCTATAGCACCTTACATGGTAGCCCTCTGGTGCAAAGAGGAGTGAGCTTAACTGGAAAATGTCTCAACAGCCTTCTGTTATGCATCCTAAAACCCTTTTTATGTGACTGGAAAGCACTATTCATAGTTGACTTGAGGGAAGGAAACAATATATATATATTAAATACACACACACACACACACACAGAGATATATCACCCCCTACATATATATATTTAACTAAGTACTGGAGAGTGTAGAATATGCAAATTAAACATTAGACATTTAAGAATATGCTAGTATTTGGTCCCGGGGGGGGGGGGTCTTTTCCTCCTACACAATTTTGCTGGTTTATTCTGTGGCTATTTTGACAACTGTTTTATTACTATCCAATGTCTGCTTTTTATGACTGTGTTTGTGACATAATTGTGGAACAAGGGGGAACCATCCGCTTTTTGTGTAAAAACACACTTTAACAAAGAATCAGAAAAGTGTGTTTGATTCCAGTGACAAATGGTGTGTGGTTTCCCTTCTTTTATCTGCTTAGCTAGTTTCTCTTATTGATTCAGATCTCTCTATCAAGCGGTCTGAGTCCAGAGGGTCAGGAGAATTTCCTGCAAACTCTTTACCAGCATGTTCAGGAACTGACAGAGGCTGATGGGAACGTAGTTCCTGAACATCTGAGAGCCGCAGGTTCCCTACCCCTGGCTTCCCATCAGCCCCTACCAGCATGTCCATTGTGCGCTGGCAACCTGATAAATTATAATTCAGCTCCCTACAAGCTTTCACAGCATTTTATACAACAAAGTTAGTCCACTCCTTCCATCACCCCCCCCCCCCGAACCTGTACCATTGGTTTAGTCTTTGCTACTCTAAGGAAATTATTTTCTTTAAAAAACATGAACACGACATTTCCTGGAACTGGTTATCTTGGGAGAAGAGAGAGTACTGAAGTCTCATAACACTTTTGTTTTGGTTACAAATATAATTTAAACACAGATAGAGGAAAGTGTGCTTTCCTAGAGATCAGTGAACCACTAGTCTAATACAGGGCGGAGAGAAAACCTGCACAATATGATGTCTCAAATGAGTAGCTTTCTCTGCCGGCCTAGCTCTTTTATCTGCCCCCTCTTTTGAGCTAGGATGATCGTCCCCCCAAAACTCCCATGAATATGTGATAATGCTAGCAGAGGACTCTCTCTTAATTAATGCCCAGTCAGGAAATATCAGCCTAACATTCCAAGTCATCAGTTTTGCAAAGTTCACAGCAAACGTCCGCAGCAATAAACACACCCACACAAGAAGGAAAGGGCATATTAGAATCAGTCCTCGAGGTATTGCACAATTAGTATTGTATTTCATGCCACGACTGTGAACAAATTGGCATGGGATTTGACTGCAAGTTTTTACAGTAAACTTTTGACCATTTGGGTGAGAAAACCGCAAAAGAGGCATGAACTTATGAATCAAACCAGAGAGTTGTCGCACAATTTGTTCAGATTCCTACTGAACACAACATTTGGCATTTATGGAGATTTGATTTCCACCTGATTTTGCTTCTTTCGTAAGAAAATCAGCCCAGGGCATTTCCCCCCAGACAGGCTAACAAAAGCAGCTGTTTGTGCAATCCTTTGGGTCTATGTACAGTCCTGTCCTAGATGGCCCAAGGTAGCCTGATCTCATCAGATCTCAGTAGCTAAATAGTGTTGGCTTTAGTTAATACTTAAACGGGAGACTACCAAGGAAGCCCAGGGTTGCTGCAATGGAAAGCCACTTCTGTTTGTATGCTGCCTTGAAAGCCCTTCAGGGTTGCCATAAGTTAATTGCAAATTGGTACCACTTTCCGCCATCTCCAAGGTATAAATACGACGGCTCCCCAGACCGACTTGAATCCCCTACAGTTGGTGAGACAAGCTATCGGGGCCATTATCAGCTTGTAACGCAAGCACATTAAGATGAGTTGCTGTGTAATTACCATTGCCCCTGTCAGATTTACCTCGAAGTTACCATGTTGCTGCTGCTAAAATAGAACACGTTATTCCATGATAATTATGTAAGCTGGAATTGCAGTTGTGCACAATTCTTCAGTGATAATAAAGGCAGGCGCTGTGCCAGCACAGAGGCAATGGCTTTCTCTCAGAGAAAAGAAAAGATGAGGATGCAAAGCTGGCAAAACAATGCCAACTGCAGGCAAAAAAAGGGGGGTGGTGGTTAGGGGAATAAAATTTCAAAGGAGCACAGATGGACAGAAAACAAGTAAACAAATCTAACATATCCATTCCGAATGAGAATGCTATTATACTGATCCTCAAGCATCCTCTTGGGTTGCTTTAAAAAAATATCTATTTCATTTGAATTCAACATCTCTATTGACATTAGTCATCTTCTTTTCCAGGTATCTGCTACGTCATCTCTTTCAGACCTTCTATCAAAAAAAGTACATTTATTTATTTACTTCATGTACTCCCCTCACTCCAACTCATCACTATCACACCACAAATGGCAAAGACAGGACAAGTCACTTCCGAATGGTTCCCATTGTTTATGTAACCGCAATCTGGATTACAGCTGAAGAGGGGCAATATATGATCCATACTTGCAGTCAACTATAGTACAACTTTGGGGATAATTATGTGTTTCAGGGACAATTTACCCTTATACCACATTTGGTGTCCACATGTTCACCTTTTTACTTTCTCCAATAGAAGTGAATGACATGTAGGGGGTTAAAAAGTACAAGACAGGGAGGCAGTGTTTTGTAGTGGTTAGGAGCAGGTTGACTCTAATTTGGAAAACCAGGTTTGATTCCCCACTCCTGCTCAGGAGTGGTGGATTCTAATCTGGTGAATCAGGTTTGTTTCTCCACTCCTCCATTACTACATCTAGGTTGCAGTAAATCCCACAAAAAAGCCTTGGGCTAGTCACAGTTCTCTCAGAACTATCTCAGCACCACCTACCTCACAAGGTGTCTCATATGGAGAGAGGAAGAAAAGGAGTTTAGAAGCTGTTTTGAGACTCCTTACAGTTGAGAAAAACGGTACAAATCCAAACTCTTCTTTTTTCATTCACACAAAATAGTTTGCAATGCATAACCACTATGTTTGTTTTTAAAAGGCATACAAGTTGGTCCCAAGACTTCTCTTGAAGACTGTCTAAATGGCTTGGAGAATCTATCTCACAGCTTCTTTCATTCATACAAGAAAATACAAGTTCCCAAGATTGTGCAGTGTTCCCAAAATAACATTCCTAATTGAACAACAAAGGAAGATTCATGTTGGCACAAAGTACACATGGACTCAAATGCACTAAGAAGTTGTATGATCATTGAGGCAGCTGGATCCTAGCAAACCTCCCAAGGAGCCATTACCATCTGCCATGACAAGGCCTGCTTGAAGATGCTTTAATCTTCAGAGTGTTGACACAATTGACTAAAATAACTACTTGGAAGCATTTTGGTGATTTCAGGGTGCTGTTTTGCTTCTCTAGCTCCCTGCCAGCTCAAAATCCCTGTAACATTTGTGAGAAAATGTCATTCTGGATCATGCCCAGTGCTTGCTGTTTTATTGAGGTTATCTTCACATACTTTATTGGCTTTCATAATGCGGACAGAGAAGCCGAGCCATCCAAGTGATCAGCCGCACAATCAAATTATTCAGGAAAGATTTCCTGTGAGACTCTGCCCTTTTATACATTTGCTGTTCCTAAGGCCCTTCGTGTAGCGATGATTAAGTTTTCACAAACAAGATGTTTGAAAATCAGAGATAGTGGCCATTTTCTTTATATGCATGGTTGAACTGATGTTTGGTTGATGCAGGAGAGGTCCATCAATGGCTACTAGGTATGGTGACTGAATGGAACTTCCACATTCAGAGGTAGTAACCCTCTGGGTATCAGTGCCAGGAGCCAGCATCAGAGGAAAGGTGTAGCCTTTATGCCCTTTTTTTGGTCCTCCAGAGGAACTGGTGGCCACTGTGTGGATCAGGATGCTGAACTAGATGGACCACTGGTCTGATCCAGAAGGACTCTTCTTATGTTCTTATGGTTCAAGTCAAAATGTGCAGAATTTGGAGTGTATTTGTATCTGTGTAGTTGGTGGCATTCAGCAAGACAGCTGTCCAACATAACAAGTCATTGCTGGTGGTGCTTCCTCACAGTTCACTGGCATACTTGGGTTATGTATGCACAGGCTCATCTTAGGTTTAAGCTTCTAGGCTCCCTGCATCGTACTCCTGTGTCATCATGTCCTCCAGCATCCCCCATGGAAGGTCCTAGCAACCTCAGCAGAAAGGAAGGAGGAAATTGAAGTTTTCATAGGGAATCTTCCAAAAATCTCCCCATCTGAATTTATCCCCACATTTGGACTGTTGAATTATATGGTCTTGTTTTAGAAGTGGAATTACATCATTAGGAATCATGCATTAACTCCAGATTTTATACTGAGTGTTTTCCGTGGACAGTCACTGTGCATCTTTCATTTGTGACTGACACAAACAAAAACATTGGCAAAATACTGCAAAAATTCCAACCCATGTTTGATGTAAATATTCTCTGCACACGCAGACACATAACAGTACAAATAGGATGAGAAGATGAACAACAGTAAAACATTTACACACACACACCCTCAAAAAAAATCACATGAATAAAACCATTTAACCAAGACTGCTTTTTTGCAGTGTGTTATCAACACACCCATATACATGGGCAACATGGGAAAGTTGTGATTGTATTAGGGATCATTTTGGGGTGAAACTGGTGAAAAATTAAAGGTCTGATTCCCTCAAGGAACCCTATGCTGTATCAGCCCCAATCCTCTTCCCTCAAACATTCCTTTTTCAGCTGGGTCTTCACAGTTGTCGTCATTACTGCTGCTGCAAAATTTAAGGAAGCAAACTGCGACTGACTCCATTTGAAAAGAATCTCTTTTTTGTTGTTTCCTCGGTAAACAAGAGTGGCTTTCTTCGGAGACGTATTTACTGGTGTGGATATAATATCCTGCGTATGTGCTCTGAAGACATAATAGAGACAAGCTTCTCTCGCTGGTTACTTTTGTCACCTGCAGACTTTTTACACAGTTCTTCCTCGACGATAACTAATCCCAAATCCTCTTCACAGCTTTTTAGACAAGTCATGTTGGAGTCCCGTATTACCAACATGAAAGAAAACGATCAGAAAACAAAGTCGGCTGTTTATGAAGAAAGGAAGGGGGGAGATTGACACAGCATCATCTACTTTATTTTCAGTCAATGTAGCTTTGCCCAAGTCCCTTGACTCGTCTGTTTTTTCCCAGTGGAATAAATAATTATCGTTTTCTGACAAGGAGGCAAGTGGGTGGAAGACAGATTATTTTGATTGCAGAAATTGTGCTTTTTGTTCCCAGTGGATGAATATTTATGAAAATCTTTGGGCATCACATCCATTGGAATGCTTTTGGCAGAAGTCTCATTGAAAGGAACGGGTGTCAAGCATAAGAGCGTAGTAAGCACCTGAACTCTCCTTTGAGGCAAGGTCTCATGGCTCAGGATCCAGTTCTCAATTATCAAAAGACAACGTGGAACATGAAGAGGACTAGTCACATGTGCTCCCAAGAACAGGTGGCCCCATGAAGAAGAAGAAGAAGAAGAAGAAGAAGAAGAAGAAGAAGAAGAAGAAGAAGAGGAGGAGGAGGAGGAGGAGGAGGAGGAGGAGGAGGAGGAGTTTGGATTTATATCCCCCCTTTCTCTCCTGCAGGAGACTCAAAGGGGCTTACAATCTCCTTGCCATTCCCCCTCACAACAAACACCCTGTGAGGTAGGTGGGGCTGAGAGAGCTCCGAGAAGCTGTGACTAGCCCAAGGTCACCCAGCTGGCAGGTGTGGGAGTGTACAGGCTAATCTGAATTCCCCAGATAAGCCTCCACAGCTCAGGCGGCAGAGCTGGGAATCAAACCCGGTTCCTCCAGATTAGATACATGAGCTCTTAACCTCCTACGCCACTGCTGCTCCCCTCTCCATCTAGTAATTTTTACCACACATGTCCTCCAGGAAACTATACAGGATTCTCTCATCCCCATTTTAGCCTCTCTTCTGAAAACCACTGCCAGGAGGCAACCTCAGGGGAAGGCCTTGGCCTCTTTGCTCTGTTGTTGTCCTTTTGTCCTGGCCTAGATAAACCACTGATCTGCTCTTGCAGGGCTCTTGCTGTCTGAAGAGGAAATTCGTTGTAGACCAAACTTGTAAAGCTAAACTGTAAACACAAACTGTGATGCTGGAACTGTACTGTTTTATACTGTTGCGTTGTTATAAATATCATCCCAGTGTGTCCAGGGGACTCTATGGTTCATACTGTTTTTGTGATTGTGATGGCGTATGGCTGACAATAAACAATAACTAACTGTCTTATGTAGCTTGCCAAATCCATTTGCATTGAGCTCAGTGCTCATTCCAAGGAAACAGAACCTTCTCTGACACTCCTGTTCCTTTTTGTTTCATGTTTATAGAAACTGCTAAGTTAATGGCAACATGGACTAAAATTAACATCTAGCAAGTACCTAGTGATGCAGCTTCAGATGAATAAATTACAGCAGTCACAATGAATTGCAACAACAAGGTGACAGATCAGGAGAAAGTGATGGTATGATCCTTGGACTGGAATGTGTTTATTTACCTTATTTATACCCTGGCTTTCTCCTCAGCTAGGACCTTAGAGCACACTACACCATTATTCCTCTCTTCCATTTTATCCTCACACCAATCCTATGAGGTAAAACGTAAGCTGATAGTGTGTGACTGATTCAGGGACACTGGCAAGCTTCCATGGTAGAAAGGGAGTTTCATTCTGGGTCTCCCAGACCCTTATCTGATGCTCTAACCACTACACCATGCCAGCTAGGTGCTAAATACAGGTCCTTGCTGGGACACTCCAGGATTCCTCTCCCAACATAAATTCTCTTTGGAATATGCTGTTCCTACCTGAATTACCTATGTCATGGAACTAGGATTGCCAGTCTATAGATGGGGCCTAGGGATCTCTCACTATTATAATTGATCTACAGATGACCGAAATCAGTTCCCCGGGAGAAAATGGCTGCTTTGCGGGGTGGACACTCTGGCACTGTAGTTTGCTAAGGTCCCTCCTGACCCCCAAATCCACCTCCCTCAGGTTCCACCCCCCAAATGTCTCCAGGAATTGCCCATTCCAGGGTTGGCAATCCTACTGCTGGCATGGATTTGTATGTTTATCCTCTTTTCCAGTTTTCTGTTGGCGGTGACAATGGCCTCCCCTTTCTCCAAAATACATTTTCTCTTTGCATATAATTGAACTGTCACATACAGGGCTGTTATTTCCCTATTAAGAGTGGGGAAATCTTCATATTTCCTTGTCGCTCATTAGCACTAAAAATGGCCGCAGGGGGAACCATCTCTATCATCTATATATATAAAAATCTAACAGTGTGTTTGTCCCTGATGGTCTCCCTCAGAAGCTGCTGGACGGATCGCCCCCAAATTTTCACATGACATCCCTCCCTGTTGCTGGCAGGTACTCGGACCTTCAAACCGCTGAAAGTCCATACCTGAGCCAGGTAAAATGTCTTTTTCCTGGCGCACCAGGCCATGAAGCTGCCTCTGTTTAACTGTCACCCTTTAGAATGTTCGTGCAGCCTGTCTGTCTGTGGCCTGAGGGCTTAGAATGTTTGTGCAGATGGGCAGAGATGAGCAGTGGAACCAGTAAATAGGTAATACTGTTAGGTAATACGAGTGGAAGTGAAACACATACACACTTTGCCGTGTGAGACGTCAGGTGGGGTTCCCCCCCTCACACGCAGGTAACTTTCACTCTCTGTGCCTCACCCACTGCTACAACACACATCCAGCTCATCCTCACACACCTCACTCTGCCCTCCCTCACATCCAAATGCCACTTACCCACTTCCTCTCCCATATTTGCCGCAGCTCTCTTTTACTAAAAGCGAGTTGGAGTTTGCCTTTTTCTTCTAAGAAAATCCGCGGGGTGGGGGCGAACCAACACTACCGGCTCCGCTTCTTTTGCACATGGCCCTTTACGAACCCAGGGAGCTGGCCTCGATCTGAGCGCCTCACCACCCTGCCTCTGCTGCCTGAGTGGGATAGCCTGCTTGCCCCAGTTCTGCCTTACCCAAGCCAGGACTGTGCGTGTCAACCAGCCTCATGGACAGCAGGATTCACACTCTGGACAGTTCCGTTGTGGAATGGGAAGGGTTACCTTATACTAAAAAAACAAGACAGCACCATATAATGATGTGCATTGAAAAGGGAAAGAGGGATTCCATTTGATCACCCCAAAAGGCTATGCTGCAGATCATTGGACCTGCATGGACATCTGTGTGGGTTGTGGACTGTGATGAGAAGGACAATTGCCACAGCAACGCATGGCTGGGCCTGCTAGTATAGACTGAGAATATTCCTGGAGTGACATTCCACTCTAAGCATGAAAAACCTACTGGCTTTCACAGGCCTACATACATTTATGGTAAAATGAGCAGGAAATGGTCATTGTTCTTGCATTGAATCCAGTGGGAGCAAGAAAGCCTGTCATGTCAATAAATATATATAATACATAATTATTTTGGATGTGGTGAAATTAAAGGAACAAAGTAGTGCACCAGCAGGTCAATTCAGGAGTGTCACGCTGGCAAGCGGACAGATGAAATATGGCAGAGAAATTCAGTGGATGAGGAATTGGTGGTCATATCTAGTGCTGAAGTGCTTCTTGGGTGATCTATTGCCCTAGCTACTGCTGGCTCATATTTTATGGCGATAGCTGTCTGCTCGAGTCTTTGTGACAATTAGTGCTGCCTTGTTTTAACAGTTATTAAAGGGGTTATTGCTCTTTCATCTGCTGTTTTATTTTGCTAATTTGTCGTATTGTTTTATGGATTTTGTAAGCTGCCTTGAAAGCCATCTGTGGCAAAAAAAAAAAAAAAGGTCGGGTCAAAATAATTAATAAATAGGTTTAAGAACTGATGCTTCCAAAGGCATCGGGTGGGCCACAGCGAGCAGCAGAGTGCTGGACTAGATGGACTCTGGTCTGATCCAGCAGGCTCTTTCTTATGTTCTTATGATGTATTAGCATGTCAGATTAGGATCAAGGAGTGCTAGGTTCAAATCCCCACACTGCCATGGAGGTTTGCTGGGTCTGTTGCACACACTCAGCCTAAAATATGTTGAGTCCCCATTGGGGAGAAAAGTGGGGTATAAATGAAGCAAATGAAGCAAATAAATAAATCTATTGTGTGATAGGAAAGGAATACGAATATGAACAGCTGACTATTTGTTTTTGCCATTTAAAAAACCTTTATTTAAGAAATATCAGACTCTAAAGGAAGCCAATGTTGTATAGTGGCTAGGAGCAGATGGACTCTAATCTGGAGACTGGATTTGATTCCCTGCTCCTCCACATGAGCGGTGGACACTTGTCTGGTGAATTGGATTTGTTTCCCTGCTCCTACACAGGAAGTCTGCTGGGTGACCTTGGGCTAGTCACAGTTTTTGGGAACTCTCTCAGCCCCACCAACCTCACAAGGTGTCTGTTGTAGGGAGAGGAAGAGAAAGGAGTTTGTAAGCCGCCTTGAGTCTCCTTACTGGAGAGAAAGGCAGGATATAAATCCAAACTGTTCTTCTAATTCCTAGAACACTGAAATCCAAGCATCCTTTTTCTGGGCCCAGTGCAAACCAATATCATGTCCCCCTCCCTCAGTCCTATCCTACAGATATAATCTTAGAAATAGGGATTGGGGAATGCTTGATGTTGCGACCCATTTGTTGCCCAGCTTCTGTGTACATAGTTATGGTTAATAATTAATAAATTGAGCTGTGGCCCAATTCATTTTCCAAGCCTGTCGTTGTTGTGTGATGTTTGCCGGAGAAGGGTCTCACCATCTGCTCGCAAAGAAAATTAAACAGGTCACAATTTTATTGAAGGAGTGTGAGACAGACATAGCTGCCTCTTCAAACTGCCTCCTGAGTCTGAGTTTGGCGTATCTCCCCACCCAACACAGGTATGGCTCAGTTAGCAAAATCCTTCGCTTTAACGACAGTTTAAAAAACATTATTCATGATTAGAGATGATTTTGAATTTCTCATCCTCACAGCTGCAGCTGAAGATCTCCCAAAAATGAGCTTGTCTCTCACCTGGGCAAATTGGTTCTGTGATTGTTTCCACGTCATTTTCCTCATGCTGATCCCCAGCCCCATCTGCAGATATTTTCCGGCTGAATTTGGTCATCTATAGATCAGCGGGATACCTTATTCATGTATTACACATTTTAAAAGGACATATGTTGTAGATATCAATACTGGATAAAATGCATACAACCCCACTCGAGAAAATTGCGCACATACATCACCAACACATGAGTGAAAGAAATGGGGAACCAAAACATTTGAGAAAAAATGAATATAAAAAAATAAAATAAAATCAGGATATCATCTTTTAGGCATTATTATTATTTTATTTTAGTATTTATTCAATTTATATACCGCCCTCCCCGGAGGGGCTTAGGGCGGTTCACATCAACAAATACATTAAAACATGAACCAGCTACCAACTACTAAAACATTTCACCCTCACAAAGTTTGAAACCTATTTTGTTGACAGCGTCAGAATTTTGCTTTTTCTCCTTCTCTTTCTTCTCTGCACCCATGGGAGGCCAGATATTATTTGTAGCAAATATCCAATGTTATCCCGGCTGGCTAAATGCCTGGTGGAACAGGTCTGTTTTGCAGGCCCTGTGGAAACTCTGTATGTCCCGCAGGGCCCTGATCTCACCTGGGACCTGTTCCACCAAGCATGGTGCTCTAGATGATTTGACTAGTACTGAATTCACTCATTTCTTGAGGTGACAATTTTTTTAAAAAATAAATCTGATCAATGTAGTCTAGGAATGCCTCTGGAACTACAGCTCATCTCCAGACTGCACAAACCAACTTCTCTGGGTTCATTCAACTGTCCAGAATCAGTTCTAGAGAGGATTGTCTCTTTGCCATGGAGGAGGAGGCAGAGGACGAGGAGGAGGAGGAGGAGGAAGAGAAGAAGAAGAAGAAGAAGAAGAAGAAGAAGAAGAAGAAGAAGAAGAAGAAGAAGAAGAAAAAGAAAAAGAAAAAGAAGAAGAAGAAGAAGAAGAAGAAGAAGAAGAAGAAGAAGAAGAAGAAGAAGAAGAAGAAGAAGAAGAAGAAGAAGAAGAAGAAGAAGAATGTAAAGCATAGTTTGAGGGAAAGAGGCCATAACTCAGCAGTAAAGCATCTATTTGGTATTCCAGAGATCCCAAGACGTCTCCAGTTAAAAATGGTCAGGGGATATAAAAGACCTCTATGTGAAATCTTGAAGAATTTTTGCAGTTAGAATAGACAGTACTGAACTTGATGGACCAGTGGTCTAGTTCAATATATGACTGATTCCTGCATTCTTAATGATCACTATCCTTCACCCAAGCAATGTGGACATAGCTGCTACTGGAATGGATCTTACCCCAACTCCACAGAGCAAAATATGAAGCTTTCCTCCAGCTTCAGAAACCTTCTTCCCACTAAAGCAGCTCTTCTGTTAGAGGAAGAACCATCTAGGATGAGGAAGGTCACTGGAGGATGGTTGGTAGAATCTGAGAGAACACAGATTTGAATCCTCACATTGTCTTGGATGCTTGACTGACCTACCTCATAGGATTGCTATGAGGATACTATGGAGGAGAGGAGAATGATGTTAAGCTGCTTTGCATCTCCAATGAGGAGAAAGGCAGGAGATAAATGAAGTGAATAAAATATGAAAAGAAACCCAATCAGTAGGGTTGTCAGGCATGGAGGGAGATGGAGGGAGATAGGTACTTACTTCAGGGTTGGAACAATCATAACTGCTTTATGATGACATCACTTCTTGTGTGACCCAAAAACACTAGCATTGTTTGGTGTGACATTCTAGCACTTGCTCAAGAATTCTATGGAAACCATAGAGTTTTGAGGCAAATGCCCTGGCATCATGCTGATGCTTCCCAGTCACGCTGGGAGTGACATCATTGCACAGAAGTGCAAATCACTTCCCCCCCCCCCCAAATTTGGCTGGCTTCTTCTGCCTGCTAACCAGGTGACTGAGTGGCAGCCAAAATTGCTGGAAGGTTGCCCACCATAAGTAACTGGGCACCTGGCAAGCCTATCAATAAGCATTCACAAAATTACCCACTCAGGCAGATGAACAAGCCCAAACCCATCTGCCCAATAGCCAATCAAGAATGGCACACAAAATTCTGTTCCACCCCTTAGTCAGGGGGTGATCAAGTAGAGCCTGGGTGAGTTCTATTACTTGACTATCCTGATGAGCCATATAGTCATAAGGGAGCAGGTCAAAAGAGGTCGTTGCCTCACATCCAAATCACAAATATGCCACAGATCTCATGAGATTTTGAGCATCAGAGTCTCATCTAAGGCTGGACAGGTTCCTGGCAGAAAAAAAAATCAACAGACAGCACTTTTGCCAGGACGAAGAGGAAGCAGTGGGGAAAAGTTTGCCTTCTGAATTTCTACTCATCAAGTTATAAGAGCCCTTTGAGGTAAGGAAAATGTGCTGAAATGTTCCAAATTTGATCCAAAGAGTACCACAGAATTCCAAGTGGCCTTTTAAAAATATATATATATATTGTGCTACGAAATTACAGGGAAAATTCTAGAAATGTCATTTGCTGAATGTCTGCTGAGCGACAAGAATCTTTGTGCATTTGTAATCACACTGAGTCAGCACAGCTCTGATGAAGCCTCATTATATCATTAAGCATTGCATTTTGTTTCACGGAGGCTTATTTATTAATTTTACCCTTAACTTTGTGGGCTCACATTGTTTTTTTGTTGTTTTTGTGGTTGTTGTTCTAAAAAATCCCTGACAAGCTTTCATGAAACCATATAAAAGAGGCTATGCTTCTTCTTTTTCCTTTTTTGAAAAATTAGAATTCGTTCTTCACCAACAAGAGATTTGTTTTCTCCTGCTCTGGGGACAGGAAAATAGGAACTAAAGTTGCCGCTGAGAGGTTTTAAGGCCACATGTCGTGCTTTGTATGCCAAGGACGACTTCAGAGTTACCACTTTGCAACAGAGCACCACACTCTTTCAAACCATCCACAAGTTGGGGGATGGGGGGGATGCAGCCCTGGCTTCTCACGTGAGTGGCAGAAAAACAAAAAATAAGCTTGTGGATGGAGCACATATATCAGGTGGAGCACAATTGGCCATGCTGGCAGGGGCTGGTGGGAATAGTAGTCCATGAACTTCTGGAGAGCCACAGGTTGCAGTCCCCTGACATATATAAACATACAAAGCTGCCTTATGCTGAGTTCAAGCCATTGGTCTGCTTTATTCAGCACTGTCTAATCCAGTGGTTCTCAACCTGGGGGTCGGGACCTCTTTGGGGGTCGAATGACCCTTTCGCAGGGGTCTCCTAAGACTCACTGCATCAGTGTTCTCCATCTGTGAAATGGATAAATGTTAGGGTTGGGGGTCACCACAACATGAGGAACTGTATTAAAGGGTCGCAGCATTAGGAAGGTTGAGAACCACTGGTTGAGAACCACTGGCAGACATTTTCTGCAGAGGAAGGGTCTCAAATCCAGTCACATTAGTGTCACTGGGGTTGCCAATCTCCAGGCAGGACCCAGAGATCTCCTGGAATTACTACTTATCTCCACATAACAAAGATCGCTAGGGAAGGAAGACGGCATGGCATAACCCCATCTATGGAGCTAAGCTGGGTCAGTACTTGGAAGGGAGATCATTGAGGAATACTCTGTGGAGGAAAGCAGTGGCAAACCACCTCTACTTATCATGTGCCTTGAAAACCCTACCAGGGTTGCCATGTCGCAGGCAACTTGATGGCACACCTATAGACAAAGATCAGTTCTCCTGGAGAAAATGGCTATTTTGGAGGCTGGCCTCTCTGGCATCATATCCCTGATGAGCTCTTCTTGCTTCTTCTCTAATCCTGCTTTTCTCTGGTCCCATCCCTTAGCCTTGTGCTAATGGGATATTCTCATTGTAAATGAGTTTATTATGAACATGAAACATATTTAAAAGAAGGGTGACCCTATAAGAATGTGGGCAAGACTTTAACACTTCTCTGCCACAAAGTCATGGTCATTGGACAGCTCTGTATCCAGTCCATGCTCTCCAAAGTCATGTTGTTGCTAAGCTAGATAACAAGATTGTCAGTTGAGGGGAGCTATTTGATGCATCCTTGGTCATTTGTGCACATGTGGTCTCCTTTGCTTTGAGTATGAATTCCCTTGGGCTTGATCGTCTATTACACACACTTTTTCCCCTCTCAAGGACTCATCTAGTGCTCAGATCAGAGAATCCTCACTGTTTTTGAAACCTCTTTATGTGCAACTTCCCCCCCCCCTTTTCTGGGGAAGCAAAGAAGATCCATACATGTTA
This sequence comes from Sphaerodactylus townsendi, assembly GCF_021028975.2. Classification (NCBI taxonomy): domain Eukaryota; kingdom Metazoa; phylum Chordata; class Lepidosauria; order Squamata; family Sphaerodactylidae; genus Sphaerodactylus; species Sphaerodactylus townsendi. Next base: position 15,793,272 of record NC_059437.1, on the reverse strand, counting down.
GCATTTCCTCAGGTTTTCTTGCTCCTCCCTGCTTTTCCCTTCCTACAGCCTCACTACTTCCCATTCTACTGGCCACCATTTCAGGATGATCAGCTTTCCCAACTGGCTTCTTTCTTTAAAATTGGTAAGTTCAAGTTCTGTTGCTGGAGAGGTGTACCTGGTGGAATTGTCAAGGCTGGATTTGCTCTTTCCTGCCTTTCTTTCCTCATCTTCCTGCATCCCCATTCTTCTGTTGTCACCACCTTCTTTCCTTCCTTTTCTCCCTTCCTTCCCAAGCCTTGTGCAAGACTTTATTGCAGTGTGCATTGCTCAGCATGGTAGTCCTTGCTAGTGAGAAAAGCTGTTTCAATGAAATATTGATAGACAGAAGACCTCATCCACTAAAATGGTAGGCAATCTCCCAAACTGCATGGCAGTGGAAAAGAAGGCTTGTGTGTGTATGTGGGGGGGGGGGGGGGGGGCAGATTGAAGTGTGGTTTCCCAGTATCCTTTTCTTAACATTTGGTGGCAACCTCACCCAAAGTGCTTCTATCCAGATCTAAGGCCCCTTCCGCACATGCAGAATAATGCATTTTCAAACCACTTTCACAACTGTTTGCAAGTGGATTTTGCTATTCCGCACAGCTTCAAAGAGCATTGAAAGCAGTTTGAAAGTGCATTATTCTGCATGTGTGGAAGGAGCCAAAGTAAAGATTGCTTTTCAGCTGCACGGTAAATGGTACATTCATAAAGGGCCCTTGTTTTACGGAGCGGGGAACCTTCCCAGTAAATACTATCTCACAATGCGCATAAGAAACCTCCATCTTAGAGAAAGTAGTCATGGCAAATACATCACTACTCTTTTTCAGCTCTTTCTTCCCAGCTAGATCTGCCTTCCTTTTTCTATTATTTCTTCTGTAGGTTTCTATTTTGCAAAGGTCATGCTTCTTCCCACCCCACCCCACCCCCCACCCCACCCCCATCCATGTACTACTGGTCTGGAAGATTCCTTTGCACTGTGAACATATTTCTGTATGATTTTTATACACAGTCTATACAGTATTTGCCTCTCTCGTGAGCATCATTTATAGTTATGAGGGATGTATAATGCTGGTTTATTTTTAATAATATTTGTATTAATTTTTATCCAAATACAAATATACACCAAAATAGAAAATTACAGAAAAAAACATCAAACCATATCACAAACAAAATAACAATAAAATGGATCTAATGTTCAATAAAATATAGATGTGATATAAGCTTGAGAACCTTCCATCCTACTTATTTCATCTATCATTCTGCTATTTATTTAATTAACACCCACTGGTATGTATCAAATAAACAATTACTTATAGCCTTCGCTACTAACATATTAATAACATATTAACCTATCCATTTCATTCCTCTGAATCTAATTTTAATCTCCATTGGTATTATGATTTATTTGAGTAATTGATTCAGCCACATATAAAAATACAATTCCCATTTCTCATCAAACTCATGTTTTGACTTAGTTTTCAAGATTTGTTAGATTTGCCATTATAGCCTACTATCTTACCTTTTCCTGCCAGATTTCTGTGTTTGGACTTCTTTTGGCTTTCCAACTGGTTGCCACCATTACTCTGGCTGTCATTAGCAAATACATAGTTCTTTAAGTTTATTTGGAAAATTCTCAGGAAGGATAGCCAATAGCAGCTAATGGAAATTTGATCTTCAGTATTTTTTGCATTTTCACATTTACTTTTCAACTTTTTCCCATGTCCACCACATATGAAAAAAAATATTCAACTTCTTCCTGACATTTCCAACAAAGAACGTTGAAGTTTTTAATCATCTTCAAGATATCTTTCTGTGTCACATGCCATCTATAAAACATTCTATACCAGTTCTCTTTTAATGTTTGGCAGGTAATAAATGTGATGTTTTGGGACCATAATAGTTCCCATTGTAGGAGAGGTATCTCTTCTTGAAAGTTTGGCATCCATTTAATGATACAGTCTTTCACTTGCTACAATTCTGAATTGTATTTAGCAGGATCTTATATATCCTTCTCAGCATCTGTTGTTATTGTGATTTAAGCTCTTTTTTCAAATTCTGTCATCTCATAATATTCCTCCCTCTGATTTTAATTCCCTTCTGAGTCTTGATGTTAATTGAAACCATGTCAACCATTTTATTTTCTTTCCTTCATCCTTTACCTCTTGCATTGACTTAATTTTCCCCTGCAAATTGATCATTTTTAAAAGGTTATGTTATCACTATTCTTTCTTGTTTCTCTGTTGTAATATGCTTCCATGGAAGATTTTAAAGGTGAGACTGAGGGACTCAATGTTGAGCTGGTTTTAGTCTGAACTCTAAAAGGTCCTCTCCTTATTACATGGAAGCCTTTTCCAATAAGATCTTTCTTCTGGTCCAATTTTTTCCTCCATAGATAATTATGTATTCCCTATAATGCTGTTTTATTCATACACAGTGATGGGAAATGCATACACATTGTGAGAAAAAACCAGTACAAGGAAAATTACAAGTTATTGTTTTGATTTACCTAAAGAAAATAAGTTAGATCAAACCCAGAAATTTTAGCGTCAGAACAGCAGAGTTGTGCTTTCCAAATTATTCCAAATGTACATTTTAGGTATTCTAGAAGTGTATTGATAATGCTAATGCATGTGTATCTATCAATATTGTTTTTATTTATTTTTGTCACCTGCACTCTCTGTTCAAAAACTCCCAAAGGTGGTTTATAACATCTGAAGTACACAACAATCAAGATGATGAGCTCAACCATGTGTCACAGCACAAACATTACAAATAAGAAGACCTAGTCTCCTGCTACAATGGGAGACCTCTTGCCCTCTGCCAGCCTTGGCTGCCACTGCTCAGTTGGGTAATGGGGGGGTGGGATTCCGGGGACATCTAGTTGGCATTACATCAATGTTACGATATTACTTCTGGAGCAAGCAACATCATCACATCTGGTGATAATCTAGCATTAAACCAGTTGAATGATAGAGATTTGCCCCTAAACAATGATGTCACTGCCAGATCACACCAGAAGTGATGTCACAATGTCACCAAAAAGATGGACCTATACTCAATATCACTTGTATTTTGGTTCTTACAGACAGGTTTATACAGCAGCAGGCAACCCTTTGAATGCACTGAGTCTCGACCACACAGGGCGTTAATGTACTGAAGATATGTTGATATGTAATGTTTTTGTTTGCCTCTTTCCTCTGTAGCAATCAGACCTCTCAGGTATAAATCAGAGTAGGCGGAAGAGAGGAGCGGATGAAAGTACAAAGCAAAAATGGGGGGAGGATGAAAGAAAGTGGTTTGTTTGAGGCCACCCAGTGAGTTCACAGCAAAGCACTGAACAGCAGCCTTTCAGATTTATGGCTCAGCTGCTCTGTTAAGCAACCACAAATCAATTCATTTAGTGCATTTCGTTGAATGGCGCGGTTTTATAGATGCGTTATTAAGCCAATTGCACATGCCAGGCATTATATTATTCCAGGTCTTTGTGGCTCTCTAAGATTGGTGGATTCCGCACAGCATATTTATAACAAGTTGCAATCGTTATAAATGAACCCGTTTTCCTTTTTTCTGTTTGCATGTTGCCGTTCACACATTCAGGAGGCCATTTGAGACTATGGGGATAATTTGGGTTCTTTTCACATCTTTGCATGAAAATGCTTCTCTTTAAGAAAAGTTACAGCACATGCGTAGCTGCGAAGGCATCCAGAAATGAACCCTTGAAGCAAGCAGTTTTTCCCACAAGCTGATTGACTGCACCTGTGTAGCTTCACATGTTCAACACACACAATTAAGAAACAGAGAAAAAGGGACTTTCTTGAAATCACCAGGCAAGTGATTTTGTATATCAATGACTTTATTACCCATGTCTATGAATTTTTCAGCAGTGGCATAGGAGGCTAAGAGCTCGTGTATCTAATCTGGAGGAACCGGGTTTGATTCCCAGCTCTGCCGCCTGATCTGTGGAGGCTTATCTGGGGAATTCAGATTAGCCTGTGCACTCCCACACATGCCGGCTGGGTGACCTTGAGCTAGTCACAGCTTTTCGGAGCTCTCTCAGCCCCACCCACCTCACAGGGTGTTTGTTGTGAGGGGGAAGGGAAAGGAGATTGTAAGCCCCTTTGAGTCTTCTGCAGGAGAGAAAGGGGGGATATAAATCCAAACTCTTCTTCTTCTTCTTCTTCTTCTTCTTCTTCTTCTTCTTCTTCTTCTTCTTGATGTTTGCTAGTTTTGATATTGCTGAAATTGATATTGTTACTTATACTATCGTTGTGCGCCGCCCTGAGCCCTTCAGGGGAGGGCGGGATATAAACTGAATAAACTAACTTACGAACTAATAATGAATGAGTGAAATGGTGGTCATACTTTCTACCATGGGGAGAAAATGTGCTTGGGGGACTTGTAAAATTGCCGGCGGGCGGAATCTTCCTGACATGGCAAACAGCAGAAGAAACGAAAGTAAAAGGCTGAAAGGGTGAAAAAGAGGGGGGAATCAGTCAGAGGGCAGGAAGAATAAAGCATCTCTTGCCTATTGATTTCAGGCAGGAGCCTCTTCAACCCAGGATTTTGGAAAATGATTGCTAGTTTAGCCATTTTTGAAAAAGCTGAGTTCAGAGGAATATGGCAGGCTTAAGTCATTTTGGAGAAGTGACCTATGTGAAGTTCTTCCCCAAAACACTGTTTATAATGTCCTAAAGACATTATATTTGTGCTGTGTGGTATTCAATATTGACAACTGTGGGTTGGGAAATTCCCAGATATCTGGAGATGGTGAATTTAGATAGGGAAGGGATCTCAGCAGCAGCACAAGAAGAAGATTTTTGGATTTATACCCCACCTTTCTCTCCTGTAAGGAGACTCAAGGTGGCTTACAAGCTCCTTTCCCTTTCCCCACAACAGACACCTTGTGAGGTAGGTGGGGCTGAGAGAGTGCCAAAGAACTGTGACTAGCCCAACGTCACCCAGCAGGAATGAAGGAGTGCGAAAACACATCTGGTTCACCAGATAAACCTCTTGTTACTCAGGTGGTGGAGTGGGGAATCAAACCCAGTTCTCCAGATTCGAATCCACCTGCTCTTAACCACTACACCACTAATGTCCTACAGTCACCCTCCAAAGCAGCCATTTGCTCCAGTGGACCTCATCTCTGTGGTCTGAAGATCAGTTGTCATTCCGAAAGATCTCTAGTCCCATGCGTCGGTTGGGAACCTTAATGTTAATGGGGAAATGCGTCGGTTGGGAACCTTAATATTAATGGGGAAATGCACTATTGTGGAATTGCTTCTTTTTTCAGGGAACAGTCCTGAGCATGTGAGAACACAAACATTTAAACAAGAGTCCCCAGAAGGTAGGGCGGTGGTGGAAACTGCTGCAAATGGAAAGAAATGGATTCAGCCCATGCCATGGTTTGTGTGAGGTTTGGTGAAGCATCGTTCTAGAGATGCTTCCAGAAAATCCTTGTTAACTTCTCTGGACCACCTTGCCTGGGGCCACTTCCACTTTTCAACATCAGTCCAGGAAGATGACACAGTGTTACCTGCCGTTAAGTGATCAGGTAGCAAAAGACTGGCCCACAGCAGATTGGGGAGAGTTGGAAGGTTAAGAAGCTGTCCCGAGTGTCCTGAGGCTTCCAAACTTCCCTGTTGGAGCAGCACTATCAAGAAATTGTACCGAAGCTGCACATACCTCAGAGCAAGCAGCATTTCTCCTCCAGTCATTTAGAGAGCTCGGCTTTGTCGCTGCAAGGTCCATCCCTTCCCTGCTTCCGGCCTTTTGCAGCACACCTGCCTGAGTAGTTTTCACACTGCAGCAGCAATGATGCACTTACAACAGCAGGGCTTCCTTTAATATAGGCAGCTTCCGCGTTTACGATGCTCAGCCTCCACTCTAAACACTGCCTCTGCATTCGTTTTGGCACTGAATTTATGCATCCGACAAAGCTGAGAATCATGCCAATGCGTTCTGTGCACAGAATAACAAACACACAAACATCTGAGTTTCTGGCAACTGTCTGGGAGCTGTTTAATTCTTTTGGCTCTCCCACCTTTATGTATTTTAAGCAAATTAAATCCAAAGTGAAGCAAAAAAAAGTTTTTAAAAGAAAATTTGCATCAAACTAAAATTTATTTTCAAATATGAGTAAGTTGCTGTGTTCCCACCCCCCATTATTTATTTATTTTTGCATTATGGTATCACTTTAAACATCTTTTTGCAATCTGGCCAGCAGGCTTTTGTCTGAGCATCCACTTCTTGCTTATTTATTTTATTTTATAAACCACTTCCAGCATGATGCTAATGGCCCTTGTATTATTCTTGCCTTATTTTTTGACCTTCCAGATTTCTTCTATTCTTTAACATCAACACCTTTGCTCAGGCCTAGCCCTGTTGATTTAAAATACTTAAATCTCATTTTTCTAACTATAAAAGGCACTTGTAAGGAATATATAAAGGTAGAGTTTCCCCTTCAGTCGTGTTCGACCCTGGGGTACCACTGCAAGCAGTGATTTCATAGGCAAGCCATTTTTGTGGGGTAGTTAGCCATTGCTTTCCCCAGCTATTCTTTACCCCCTAGCTATGTGATAGGTACTCATTTACCAACCAAGGAATGGATGGATAGCTGAGTTGACCATGAGCCAGCTGCCAGGATATCTGACTCACAGGGGGCTTGAACTCCTGACCATGTGAGTGGCAGTGCAAGCACTTAATCACTATGCCATGCAACTCCTAAGGAATATATAGAAAGTATTTAACTCTTGTCTTCTTCTGCCATTTTCCTGCCAAAGGAGTCACCTCCCTTTGCCCCTAAGCTGGAAGATGGTGATTTTTGGTGGTGTTTTAAAAGAGGTTTCTTTTTTAAAAAAGGGACCTCCCTGTAATAGCCAGGCAATAATGAATGTGTTATTATTGCAACAACAACGGCCTTTATTGGCATACAAAAACAACACATTATAAAACAGTTATGTATAATAAAGAGAAATTACAAGTGAGGAAAAACCACGATTAGAGATTACTAATCTCAAGAATGAAATTTGCAACATTCTCACAAAAAAGCACATCAAAACTATTCAGGAGATATGGAATTTTATAACACTTTTGCCATTGGGAACACTGCAAAAAAGGGAGTTCATATATTTCATCCATATCTTATCATATTTGTGGCATACAAACAAAGAATGGTCAAGTGTTTCGACAGCAACCAAACCACAAGAACAAGAGCCAAAACACAAGATTTTAGAATGTTCCACATTTTTGTATCTCCCATCCAAAAATGCTGATGATAACACATTACATCATGCAGTAGCCAAGGCTCTTTTCTGGGTGGGATTCATCAAGATGCAAAGATATAATGAACGTGTTGCTGTAGATCTATATGGTGGTCAGTTATACTCACTGCCATGGGGAGAAAGCATGTTTGGGGGACTTTGTACCAGAGGCAGAGCTAGAAGGGGACCGGGGACACGGCAGTAAAAATTTCATGGTTTGTTTTTTGTATTTTTTGTGTTTTTCAGTTTTTGGCCTGCCAGGGGGTGCAGTTTTTAGGCTAACAGCACCACAAATTCAGGGAGTTTTGGGGGGACTCTCCTGATGATACCACCCAAGTTAGGTGAGGTTTAGTTCAGGGGGTCCAAAGTTATGGACTCCCAAAGGGGGTGCCTCATCCCCCATTGTTTCCAATGGAAGCTAATAGGAGATGGGGGCTACACCTTTGAGAGTCCATATCTTTGAACCCCCTGAATCAAACTTCACCAAACCTGGCTGGTATCATCAGGATAGTCTCCTAAAGATACCCTGAAATTATGATGCTGCTAGCCTAAAAACTGTGCCCCCTGCAGGCTGAAAACTGAAAAAAACACTAAAATACAAAAACCACAAACAAACATGGGGGGAGCAAAACTCAGCTTTTGAACTGGGCTCCATTTTCCCTAGCTATGCCTCTGCTTTGTACACTGCTGGATGCTCAGAGAATCTGCCCACAATGTGCTGGGCAACCTGCACAGAAAAGCAGGTGGGCAGGTTCTCCCTGGCAGTGGACAGCAAGGAACCTAAAGTGAGCAAATGGAAGGGAGGGAAACAAATTGTCTCCTGCCTGTTGTGTTTGCACAGGAGTGCCTCCAACCTGGGACTGTGGAAAAGGATTGTTGGTTTAGCAATTTTCGCAAATCCTGGATTGAGCGGAATAAAACAGGCCAAAGTCATTTTGGGGAACGGGACCTGTAGGAGGTCCCCCACCTCCAAACAGTTTATATAACATCCTGCACCCATTATATTTGGCCTCTGCAGAATCAGCCATTGTTCACTGACTTATTCAAATAGCTGTTACCTAGACAGACATGTTAATCAGGATTGCTAAACTAAAGATCTCCTTCAGCACAAAAGGTGCTATAAAGCCCTTGTAACAAATTATCTCTGAAAGAGGGAAAGAGACCAAAATAACACAGACTGAGAAAAAGTATTATTTCTCACAACTTTAAACTAGAAAGCAAAGGGGATAGGAAACTGTGAAATAGCTCGGTTTTCAGTAGTCAAAACTCAGGAATGGAATCCAAAATCATGTCATTGTTCTGAGACTGGTGTGCATATTGGTGTGGAGAAAGGTACATGTGAAATAGTCCGTGGTTATAAACTCTTCTATTTCTGTGTTCCCATAAACAGTAGTTCAACCAAATAGCCTCTCCGGTAATTTCTAGACCATAATTTTGCAGTCAGCATTGATTAAGGAAGTGTTGTACAAAATGTGCCTCTCTTTTAAAGACTCTGCTCCTGCTGGGAAAAGAATTTAATTTCAAGCTGGCAAGGGAAAGGCCAGAAACGTCTTCTTTCCCAGCAAGAGAGGACTGTTTTAAAGGCAGCCAACTTGACCATATTCATTGAGTAGCCAGAAAGATTTCCAGGTAACTCAATAGAGTCTGGGGAACTTCAGAAACACCAACAATCTCTCATGAGAACAATCACCGCCGGTCTCAATCCAGGCAGAGCAAAGTCCTCTTAGACTCACATTCCAACTTCACAGGAACTATTCTTAGCTCCCCAGCTCTTATCCAACACCCAAAAAAGGCTACAAAAACAACTAATAGGACCCCAGAACCACACAACCAAGCCAACTGAGACTGCAAATAAAATGCTTGGGAATAAAAGCAATGTGGAACTTCATCGAGGAAATTCTTATTTCCTACCTCAAAACACTTTAAAAGGTTTGTGTGGAAAGGGCCTCAGATTCCTGGATGTTTAATACCACTTGGAAAAACAATGGCCAGAATCCAGAATCCAATCCAATTTTAATGAAAACAAAAATGGAACCCAACGAGTCTTCTTGATATGATGACAGCATTTCTGAGAATTCATAAAACTGGTCCATCTTCTTTTTTTAAAAAAAATATATGTTGCGGAATTAAAGCAATGATCTCCCAACGCAGATTCCTAGTTAGGACTTAGAAGAATATGGAGTGCTTGATAAACAAAAGGGTATTTTTTTTGTTCAAGGGTGTGGCTTTACCCTGTGACCAAATGGTGACTTGAGGAAAGAAGTGATTATATCTACCCTGTTTCCCCGGATATAAGACATCCCCTGAAAATAAGACGTGGTAGAGGTTTTGCTTAAGTGCGAAATATAAGGCATCCCCCGAAAGTAAGACGTAGCAAAGTTTTTGTTTGGAAGCATGCCCGATGAACAGAACACAGAAAAATAAGACATCCCCTGAAAATAAGACATAGTGCATCTTTGGGAGCAAAAATTAATATAAGACACTGTCTTATTTTCAGGTAGTAAGTATTTCTATTCTCTTTTCAAACTTCCTCACAACAGCTCCAGAAGAGTAAGGGAGATACATTTTGGGCAAGGGCAATGTTTTTTAGTGAAATGCTCAGCTCAGCATTAAGTATAACAGCGAGGTGTAGAAAACACGCATGCTGCCATAAAATGGTTTGACAGTTTCTTGGATAGACAAGGGGTCATGCCTCACCAGAAGGTGTTGGGTTTGATTTTTCTTCCTGACCTGTAAAGTCTGCAATTTTCCATTGCAGCCACAATTAAGGAAAATGCTTCCCGAGCAGCATTTGGGAGGGAAGAGGAAGAGGGGAGGAAAGGGTGTCTGAACAGAGATGGATTTCAAGAGCAATTCAGCAGAAGGAAGGGTGGGCAAAGGGCAAAATGAGTGTGCGTGGAAAGAAGTGCAGGCACACATAATTACTAATTAGGAAGAGAAGAAGTAAAGTGGCAAAAAAGTGCATCTTCAGTTTCAAAAAGAAATTTCTTTCTCTTACTGCGCGGCTCTTGAAGTCTGCCGGCTTCCCTCCCACCCAGCCTGCCCCTCTAGAGAAAATTCTTTGGTTTGGGGGCCTGCTGAGTTAATTACCATTTCCCTGATTGCCTTCAATGATGTACTGCACTTGTGTTACATGAACAATAGATGTCAGAGGGGTTCAAACCTCTTAAAGATACTGGGAGGATGCTACAAGCCTGTTCATATGATGTTGTTGTTTAGCGGTGTGGATTTCTTTGGCACTTCCATTCTGGCACAAGGTGTGGAAAGATAACACCCAAAGTGGCTTTCTGGCAAGTCAAGTTAGGTTTGCCAACTACAGGTTGGGAAATTTTTGGAGGTTTGGAGGTGGAGGCTGGAGAGGATGTGGTTTGGGGAGGAGAAAGACCTAAACAGGATATATTGTCACAGAACCCACCCTCCAAAGCAGTCATTTTCTCCAAAGGTATTGAAGATCTCCTCTAGGGCATCTTTGACCCCTACCTGGAGGCTGGCAACTCTATTTCTGGTACATCTAGTTCAGTATTGTCTACTTAGATGAGTAGTCTTAGGCAAAGAAAGGTCTTTCCCAACATCACCTATCTGAAATTTTTTACTAGAGCTGTGAGAGACAGAGCCTGGGACTGCCTGCAGGTAAAGGATGTCTTCTGTTTCTTTACTCCTTCCCACTGAAATTGATGGCATCCTACAAACATAGCAATTTGCCAAGCTAGACCATTGGTCCATCTGAACCAGTATTACCTACTTTGATAGGTAGCAACGCAAGTAGCAATGCAATGTAAAGGATAGATTCAGGAACTCTCTGCAGGCAACATATGAGCTCAATGGCTGAGTCACGGTCTTTCTTTACTGAAGGTCACTTGTATCCCAGCCAGCCCCACTGCCATTTTCCTTTTGGCTTGTCAGAAATAGGGTATTCACTCAAGTGTCTGCTCTTAGATTCACACAGCACAGCCAAGTGTGTCCAAAGCAGCATCCATTGATAAGTAAGGAGAGACAGGAATGCAACCAACTGGTTTCACTTTCAAGACAAGGGAGTTCATGCAGCCTGTGATTCTAACAAGCAAAATTAACTGAGTAAGGACTCTACCCAATGAGGCTAACCCAACATGCAAAATGATCAGAGGGGGGAAACCAACAGTTCCATTGCAATGTATACTATAATACATCACACCTACAGCAAATAAGCTGCCCGTGATTCCCCATGGGAAATTCTTGCTTGTTTCAGTGACCTTTTCACAATCCAGATTTCTGATCAGGAACTGTACCAGTGTCTTGACGCTGCCACAGCCTTGATACTTCCATTCTTTGGCTTCCTGATGTCTCTTAAATCCTCGGAGTTCCTTACCCAGTCTCTTTCTCTCCCTCCCTCTCAATCTCACTATGATACTTTTAATGCCTCCTTCCCCATCCCTCTCAGCGATTTCTCATAATACAGTTTGTAAGATTCTTGTGCTCACTTCCCCTTAAAAAACTTGCCAGCTCTCTGAATGATAAAAATGATCTAAGAGGGGGGAGGGGGGAAGAGAGATGTGAAAAAGTCAAGGTTCTCATCTTAGCGCATTTGAAGGGGGATCAGTGTGACTTTTGGATTTACTAGCCAAGGAAAGGAGTGCTGCTGCCATGTCATTTATAGTTCCAATTTGCCTGGTAAATCTCATGAAATTTCACAGTTCTGGCCATTGTGTTTCTGAAAACCTGAACTGGCAGCGTACAAGAAAAAAGGCGACATTGATATAATTCAGAAAAAGGATTTCCCTGTCTATCCGGCAGAGAATTAATTTCTCTGCTAGGTGGTAAATGTTATATCTTTCAGCTGGCAAAGGGTCTTCATGGCTTAATTTTGCAAAACACACAGGAAGAGACTAATTCTCTGCTGCCTTCTGGAAATCGGGGGATGGCGCAGAGTTGAAATGAAGGTGCCGAATTAAAGACAAACAATTTTTCAGGTGATAGAAGACTCATTTAAATGTTCTCCTAGCCCCATGGGATCCATTATCCTTGGAGGGATTCTCACATGACTGGTGTAATATTTAGAAATTATCTAAGCACAGGGACTAGTCATGTGAGTATGTATCGAAAATTGGCACCCCACTATGACAGGATCCTGCAGGAAAGACAAACATAACAAACCTCCAGTCACACGATCATTTGTAAATGTTAATGCAGCCATGTAGGAGAGGTATTAACAAAGAATGAAGAGCAGGGAGGGGAAGCAGTTCAGCAGGGAGGGGAAGCAGTTCAGAGATACATCCCGCATACTGGACAACTAGTTTCATCCTCTTTCAAGGAGATCTCTGAAATGTTGGTTCTCTAAACTTGTAGCAAAAGTCAGATTTGAAAAACGCTCATTGGCTTATGACATCACCAACATGTCACTCTCACCACTCCTTACAGCATGTTTTCAATAGTGTTGGAAATACTTGCATATTTAAAAAATATGACATACATATAAATAAATATGCATGTAGTGCTTAAAAAAACTTTGAGGTGGCAGTTAACCTTTCTGAAGCATCGTGAGAGGACCAAGATTTGCTGATGAGTATGTCTCTCAGGAAAATTTGAAAGCCATGCTGTGCAGATGAATAATTTCTGTTTAAACATTACATTTCATTTTTCTCCCACTCAGCTTGGGAAGGTATGGTAGTTTTATTATCTCCAAATTATAAACTGGGAGTCAGAATTATGAGGTCCTCTTTCCCAAGATCTCCCTGTGAGTTCCTAGCAGGAATCTTTCAGGCTGTTTCCGCAAGGGCGGATAACAGCGCCCCAGGGACGCTAAAACCTGTGTCCCTGGGGAGGAGTTCGCACACCCCCTAAGCAGCATGAAGGCGCTTCTTTCAAACCCCGCTCAGGGAGTGAGGTTTTTGCAAAGCAGCATCTTCCTGCCGGCGCGGTGCAAACAGCACCGGCGGGAAGACACTGTTTTCCCCATCCCCTCCACTCACCTCTTCTGGCAGCATTGCTCTGGAGGGTTGGAGGGCTGGAGGGACACGCCCATGCTGCCCTCTGACCCCTGAAGGTTGGAGGGTAACGTGGGCATGTCCCTCCAGCCCTCCAGAGAGATGCTGTTAGAAGAGGTGAGTGGAGGGGATCGAAGGAGAGACGGCTTCGTGTGGAGCCGCCTCTCCTGTTAGGGAGGAAATTGGGGCTGCTTGCACACTACGGTGCAAACAGCCCCCGAGCCTCCACTGGCATAATTATGTGAAATCATTCCTCACACCTGCTCTTCCCTGCCCCACTCCCAGGTTCGGATGGGGTACCTCTTGTCTCTTCAGGGGCATTTATTCCACACACCACTGTTGAAAACATATTATACCTGATGGTGATGGGATGTCATCCATGACACAAAAGAAGAACCTTCCCACTTTTTTTCTTTCGTGCAGCTGGTTCAAATATAACTTTTGTGCAGGTATAACTACCAACCCAAAATGGAAGTCAAAACAACTGCTGGATCAGCTGCCATTACTTGAAGGAACCAAAACACTTAGCCTCCCCCCCCCACACACACACACAAAGAATCACATTTTCTGGCCACATTTGATTCACAGTAATGAACAATTATTACTGCAGCAGTTCTCAGTTACATGCAGTAATTACTTCTTGTACTCTTTTCAATTGCCCCAGCATTTCAGTGTTCCATTACTGATGTAATAGCACCCAGCTTCAAAATTACTGTCTGCCCTAACATTACATCAGTAGTTCGATACAAAATCGAAAAATCTGGTTGAATCAACCATGCTTGTTTATATCTCTGCCTCAATATTAACATCATAAGTTCGATATGAAATTGACAAAGGTGATCCAATCCACCCTGCTTCTTTGTATGTCTGCCTTAATGTTACATTTCTAATTCAATATGACAAACAGGAAAAAAATTAGGAAACAGAGGAAGAGGAGAAGGAGAAAATGGCTGAAGGGGAAGTTAAGCAACTACATGGGCATGGATAAAGGCCATTTGTTTGGTGGAGCAGAGAAATAAAGACTAAGGGCTCAGAAATTGATCTAAAATGTGGTTAAAATGTTCAGGAAAACAATGGAGGAAAAATGAAGGGAAAATGTTTCTGGAACCAAATGGAGGGAATTCATTCCACCAAATGGAGGTGGAAGTGTGGAATTCAAAGGAAAAAATGTAGTATTTAGCGGTAAGATACATTGTAAAGATAAATTATTTGTGCAGAAAAGGCCTCACAGTTTCCAAGCTCTAATGGCTACATCCAACCTTCTCGCATTGAAAACCTTAGACTAAAAATGTTGAGCGTGGAAGGATTTCATTCTTCCCTCCACTCAGCATCTTCCCGGCCTCTCGCTAATGGCCCTTGTCACCCTCAGATGCAAACTGCATTTTTTCAGGGCCTCAACCGTTGTGTTGCTATCCTGGAAAGTGATTTTTCATGTTCATTAGTCATATGCTTTCCTGTCACTTTGCCATTACTTGCACCGAGCATATCCATCATCAGTTGCTGGGTTTTTTCAAGTGACACTTTCAACTTCAGCTCCCAGCTGGCTTCCAGGTTCGCCTTTATTTCCTCCTGGGCAGTGCTGAAATACTTCTGTTCCCATCTTGGGCCATTCATCATGTGGCATCAGAATCTATTCCATTCCTCCCCCAGCACAGGTTTCCGGACCATTCTGCCATCAGTGATATACAGATTATCTGCTCAGAGACTTGACTTCTGCCTGGAAGAACTATGTGCTTGGGCAACACCAGTGGCATGGATTGGGTCCCAAGAAACTCCAAGTTGCTGGGAAGTTTTTAGGATTATGGCTTGGGGGCCCCTTGGACATCCCTTATGATTCAATTCCTATTTTATAAGGCCCTTATTTTGTTCCTTGTCGATATATGTTTCTTTTTGTATTCACTTTTTTTTAGCCTGCTTTTCACTGGTGGTTTTGTAGATTTGTTTTCACCCTCTACATACATTATAAGAACTTGTGTACAGTTTATATGGCACTTATATATACTGTATAAATCATTGATATGTATAATGCATGTACAACATTGATTTACTGCCATCCAAATAATGTGAGAATTGCATACATTTTATAAGGAAAAAATCAGTGACAGAAAACAGAAAATCCCACAGAAATAAAGAAAAAATGGTTCAGTTTGCACAAAGAAGGAAAATCTCAGCCCCACCTACCTCACAAGGTGTCTGTTGTGGGGAGAGGAAGGGAAGGAGTTTGTAAGTCACCTTGAGTCCCCTTACAGGAGGAGAAAGATGGGGTATAAATCCAAACTCTTCTTCTTTTTTATCATGGAGCTCAAGATCTCAAAAGCCAAATAGGGTCAAACTGTAAGGAACCTCGAAGGACCCGAAATCAAGTAACTTGGAATAGTTCTTTATTTCATAAACTTCAATGATCACACTACACGTAATGCAGATTCTGACCTTCCCGGGCAAAAGCGGCCTCTTTTACGGGCAATGGAACTCCTCCCCAACCTCCCCTACACAGTTCCCACGGTGCAAGAAGGCAAGCTTCACACACATATATGATAAGCGCAGACAGCAAGGTTAACTTCAGCAACCACTCTGGGCACACCGCCCAGACCGCGGAATGTGCCAAGGCCAGAATGCCTGAACAGAAACACCCATCAACCCCCTACCTTACACAAACTTGATCAGTAATTAGATGGGAGGCTACTGAGGTGCCAGGTCACTAGGCAGAGGCAGGAAATGGCAGACTACTTCTGTTGTTTTTTTTACCTTGAAAACTCTGTGGGGTTGTGATAAGTCAGCTGTGACTTGATAACTCATTCCACCACCATTTTGCCCTGGTGGGCCATGCTGAGCCACTATGGAACCCAGAAAATTCTGAATTAATGCCACCTCCCTGGTTACAAACTCCGCATCTTACTTTCTGGATTTTAAATATTTCCACATAACCCCTTGCTCCTGACAAGATTTCAAATGTCAGTTAGAGCTAAAGCCTGTCTTCCTTTTCAAACTTACACTCCGTATGTGTTTTTTTAAGATTTTCAGCAAATCCATTGCCCATAACATTTTCTTGAACCAAAATTGGCTTCAGTTCAGTGCTTTAAAGGAGTTAGCAGTGAACCAGGAATTTTTATGTAGAGTTAGAAAGGAGTGTGTGTGTGTGTGTGTGTGTGTGTGTGTGTGTGTGTGTGTGTGTGTGTGTGTGTGTGTGTGTGTGTGTGTGTGTGTGTGTGTGTGTGTGTGTGTGTGTGTGTGTGTGCGCTGTAGAACCAAAAAAATGTTGAGTGTCTCCTGGATCCGCTCCAAGATTCCTCCTGCATCAATACTGTGGGGTGCCAACCCTCTAAGATAAGTAGACAGCAAATTCCATCTCACGCTGTGAGGGCAAGTGAAGTACTTCTTTGACTCTGTTAAAGAAGCCAGAGATGGGAAGGAGAGAAAAGATTCAGAAATTAAAGTCATCTTTCCATCCTGCGCCCATGATGACCACATTACCCCTGCCTTTACATCATTACCCTGGCTCCCAAGACATGTCCCTGAATCGCAACTTCAGTTTCTTGTCCTTTAATGAGGAAGAAAAATGTTCTCTGTCCCAAGGGATCACTTGACTCAACCACACTTGTGTTCATTTCTTTGTCTGAACTTGAATCTTGACTCCACGCAGCTGAAGGTGCTCTCCTAAGAACACTTGCCTTGCAGTAAGCCCCAAAGTATCATTGAGTAGGGTTCAGAATAGACCTCATTAAGATTGCTCTCTTGGGCTGCAAACTGAAGCACACATATTGGGGAGTCAGTCCCATTTACCGCTCAGGATTGCACTGCATTGTTAACTAACTGAAAAAGTAGTTTGTGTAAGCTTATCTGAAAGATCACTGGGTCTGTTATATCTGTTATTCTCCACAAGGGTAAATAAATGTTCCTTCTTTTCTTTCTTTATTAGGAATAATTAAATAATAAAACACAGTAATTCAGTTAAAAAGTATATATAGGCATAGTCCCAAAAACCAGGGATGAGGCCAATAACAGTTATTAGGGGTATGTCAAACAGAAAAAGAAGGGGAGTGTGAAAAAGGGGAAAGGCGTATAGGCACAGTTAAAATACTCAACCCAACAAGACTACACGGGGCCCAGGATGCTAATTATAATAAGCAACTTAATGTATGTGCAAAATGATTTAATGCAACCCAAAAGTGCAAGTTGTTTTAAACAGAACAATAATTAAGAGCTACAATCACATAAGAGAATCTCAGAGAATCTGTGTCGATCAAAGCTGTGGACCAATACACACACACACACACACACACACACACACACACACACACACACACACACACCCCTTTAAAGGTCAAGAAAACCAGAGTATAAAAATCAACTCTTCTTTCTCTTTATCAGCTGACAGAACAGCAATAGAAGAAGACAGATCAAGTTGCCTGGGAAGGCAGTTGCAAAGTTTTGGTCCCAGGACTAAGAAGGCTGTTTCTTGGGTTGCCACCTCTGTCGCTTCAGGTGGCAGGAGTAGCTGAACAAGCGTGAGGGTTTCAGGTATGTTTATATGGAAGAAGCTGGTCCTTTGAGTATGCTGGACCCAAACTGTAGACGGTTTTAAAGATCAATACCAGCGCTTGAATTGGACTGAGAAACAAATTGGGAACTTCTCTATTTTTGATCGTGGTTTTGGGTATCTATTTTTTGTTGTTGTTGATTTGCAAATTCATTTGTATTCTGTGCATGTGAGTGTCTGTTTTTATCCACTGCTTAAGCGCCATTCATACATCCAATGTTAATCCTTTAAATATGTGAAGCTGAATTATTGATGCATGAAAAACCCTTAGAGAAATGCAAAGGTTGGACAGTAAACAGAAAACATAAAATGTTGTGAAAATAAAGATTCATGGGTTCAGTTTCTCTCAAAGAGCATCCAAACCAAAATGCGGATATTTGCATCAAGATAGTGGGGATGGGAAATTCAAAATCAACCCTGAGTCTTATGTGAAAGTCATCACTTGATGGCGCAGTCATCCATATACATCAGAGGAATGGCATCAGTTGCTCGTCCCATGGGGATGCCACTGGAAATGGCATTTCCACGACAACTTTCTCTGTGGACTGTAGTAATCACACAGCAATTTTTTTAAAAAAAACTACAGAAGATTTCTGCATGCACAACTTTCTTTGTTACTTTTTGCTTTGTGAAAGCTATTTTTCTATCATTTCAAGCAGATGACCATGTTGCTCTGCAGCAGAGGAGCAAGATTCCGGCCTAGTAGCAGCTTAAAGACCAACAAGATTTCTGAAGTATAGGCTTTCATGAGACAAAGCTCTTCATCAGATACTCTAATGAAGGGACTTTTTACCCTTTAGAAGAATATAACCTGGAAATCTTGTTTTTAAAGGTACTATAGGACTTGACTGCTGCTCTATCTTTCTACTTTATGATTCTTAGCCACCTGTTGTCTTTGCACACCAATCCTTCCCCTTTCCCAATGGTAAGGGCACCCAAGATCTTTTATCAGATACAAACTCACTTCCAAAGATTTGTTTCACCCAAGCCCCTATCCCACTACACACACAAGTAGACTTACAGTCCCATCCAAAGGAGGGTCAACTCCACTGCTGGAGGCAGCGTGGGGGCACACCAGCCCTCCACAGTGGTTGAATGCAGCATAGAGCACAGAACTAGCATTCTTGTGCCCCCACTTCCAGCAGCCCCATCCAAAGGGCTGGGTGCCCAGGTGTGATTCCATGGGCACTCCATCCCTGCATTCCCAAGAGGGCTTTCTAACAGCAGGGAGGCTTTGTTGTGTTTTTTTCCTTCCCACATCACCAAGAAGCCCTGTTGGGAACACAGGAGTGGAGTGGCCATGGCACCGTGACTGGGAACCCAGCCCTTTGGATCGGGCTGCCCAGAATGCCAGACTTCAGGTGGGACTTGGGATGCTAGGTTGTATCCCCCAGAATTACATCTCATCTCCAGACCACAGAGATCAGTTCCTTCAAAGAAAATTGATAATTTTGTAGGGCAGACTCTATGCAATTGTACCACACTGAGGTCCCTGTTCTCCCCAGGCTCCATCCCTGGTTTGGAATTTCCCAACCTGGATCTAGCCTCTCTACATTTCCACCCTCAGCTGGTGGCCACAGGGGACCTAAAAACCCTTAGTCAGTGGGACCCTCAAACGACCCTTTCACAGGGGTCACCTAAGACTCGCTGCCTCAGTGTTCTCCATCTGTAAAATGGATAAATGTTAGGGTTGGGGGTCACCACAACATGAGGAACTGTACTAAAGGGTTGCAGCATTAGGAAGGTTGAGAACCACTGCCCTAAGTAGACTTGTCTGGGGCATCCAACCAACCCCAGGAGTTTCACTAGTGTTTGGAAAAGAGTTGAAAGCTGCTTGTTTCCTTTTGTTTTGCTCTAACAGGCTACAAGTGAATTGTCACAACACATTCTCTGCCCTCTTCCACCTCTCTGATTCTCATGTGAAGGATTTAATCAGGATTGGAGTCAGATGTAATCAAGGCTAGCCTACTCATTATGGGGCCTTAATTGGTCACCTGCACTCATGATGTTGCAGCAGTGTTGACAGTACTTGCCCACTTTTTAACCCAGTCACCCAATCACTCAATAGAGAACAACATTTTCTCAGTTAACCTCCACAAAATTGGCATCACCACTCAAAGTTATCATTATTTATTGTTTATGGAGTGCTTAGTGCAGAGCTAGATAATGGACAATTAAAACCATGTTTAAAAATGTCCTTAGCAATGGTTTGTGATCAAACGAACCTACATATTGCACTGTTTTATCTCCCTGTCTCTTCAAGGAACCTATGGCTGTGTATATGGCTCTCCCCTCCTTTGTTTGAGCTATACAATAACTATGCGAGGTTAGGGAGGTTAGGCTGAGGGGGATAGAAAGACTGGTGTAAGGATACCTAGTTTACTTCAAGGTTGGGTGGGGCTACTCTGACACTCTAGCCTAGTGATTCCTATCTGGGGTCCGTAGCCACTATGGTGCCCACCAGTGGGTTTTCTGATACTCATTTGCATCTTCCCCAAAGCAAAGACCACAACCTGATTTTCTTCCACCTCACTGGAATAGGAAAACACAGAAAGAACTGACGTCCAATTGGAAGATGCTTGTCTTGCAACTTCACAACATTTTGTGTTTTGCCCAACGCCCAGTACTCCACAGCAGCCATTTTCTAATTGATCTGAGCCTTCAGCAGCCGTTTTGTAGTGGCACCTGTTCCCATACTCCCCATTCTAAAAGTGCCTACAGGCTCAACAAGAGCCGTTATACTACACAGAGTTTCTTGGAGATACTGAAATTGCAATGCAATTCTGCTAGGCCTGAACATATTGGACAGCATGAGGTATAAGAGTATAGAAACCAGTATAATCCTCTTTCCCTCTCAGATATATATCCAGGCTATAGCCCAGATAGGGATAATGGTAGTTGCATGACAACTGGACCACTGATTTGTCTGACCTTCAAAATAATGGCCTTTTAAACATGTTTGACACAACAGCTTCCATGTAAAGAATTACTTTTCAGGACATGAACATTTCTTATGAAAAGAGATTGGCCCTTTTCTCTTCCCCAATAACATTTCACTAAAATCTAGCCCACTTACTCATCCACCTCTGTTGACTTCAGATTTCTTCTGCGTAAATTGGTCAAAAGATCAACTTTCCAGTCTGTAAGTCATTTTTGAAAAAAAAAAAGGTCTCGTGTTAGCTGCCATGGCCATTAGTGTAGCAGGGATCTTAAGGGAATATAAAGGGAAACCTAAGGACAGTTATTGATTTAAGGAAAGTATTCACTGTATGTAGTAAAAGCTTCTCAACTTTAAAAATAACTGTTCTTGTTCACTTTATATGCTTCTAAAACTAACAATCCATAGATATTAAAATATGCATAATTTACATAGTGACAGGGTTATAGAAGCATCTGATGATTGAGAGAACACCATCTCATTGAAGTTGCACCTGGAAATATGGCATCATGATTCTCAAAGTGGATCACAAAAGCTCAGTAAAAATCAACATAAAATTACTAAATCAACATTAATGAAATTGTCAGTTTGGAAAATGGCATCAAGGAGGCCACCCAGACTGTAATAGCAACATGAATAGACACTGCTATGGAAGCATAAAAAACACAGTGACCTATCTATCACCAGAGATTGGTAAGTAATGGAAGTATATTCTCCTGACAATAAAGCTTAGGAGACCAAGTGCCTAGGAAATGGACCCAGGGAAGGAATCACATGCTTCAGAGTTCTTTACATTGAACTGCCCTTGAAAAGTGTTCAGAAAATTCAATAGGTACTGAATGCTGCAGATATTATATTGACTGGAGTGGATTGCAGGGATCATTTTTCTCCAGTCTTGACCCACCTCCATTAGCTTCTAATTTGTTCTTGGGCACAATTCAGGGGGGCAGTCTTGACCTTCAAAGCCCTATATGGTTTGAGACCAACATATCTGAAGGATATGCCCTGACCACTACTATCATCATTGAGGCACTCATTCAAGTGCCCCTCTTTTTGAAATTAGGCAGATGACCACCTGGAAGATGGCCTTCTCAGTCGTGGCACAGAGGCTCTAGTACAGTGGTGGCAAACCTATGGCACGGGTGCCAGAGGTGGCACACAGAGCCCTTTCTGTGGGCACACATGCACAGAGTTCATCATGTGGGGGGGTGGAAAATCCCCCCCCCCCCCCGCACACACCCCTAGGCTGGCCTGGGCATGATCCTTTACCTGGGAGTAAATTCGGTTGCTGGCAATGGGGCTTGCTTCTGAGTAAACCACCCTAGGGTTGTGATTCATTCATTCAAAGCATTGCACGGTTGCTTCACCAAGCTTACTCCTGAGTAACATGCGCCTCAGAGCCAACTGTTTTTCTAAACTAAAACCTCAGTATTCAGGTTAAATTGCTGTGTTGGCACTTTGCGATAAATAAGTGGGTTATGGGTTGCAATTTGGGCACTCGGTCTTGAAAAGGTTCGCCATCACTGCTCTAGTACTTTCTCCTCAGCAAGATTTATCTGTCCCTTTCTGTTATTGCCATCTGCCATTTTTAGCTTCTTTTGGCATCAGGGCCAGAGCAAGAGGGAACTGCACCCTGGGCATGTGTGTGCCCTGCAATCCTGCCACGCCCCCGCCCACCCTGAAATGCCCCGGAATGCCATGACCCTGCCATGCCCCCACACCAGTGCATGCCCGGTGCATTGTGCCCCCTGTCCCCTTAGCACTACGCCACTGTTTGACATTCCCTCAGATCCCTCCTTCCTAACAACTTTTTCATGTTTTGTGTGTGTTTTAACTATTTTATATGTATTTTAACTCGTTTTAAATTCTTTAAAAAGTTGTTTCAGTGAAGTTTGTTTTTAAGAGGGGGTTATTTTATTGGTTTTATAGCATTTTTTATCATGTATTTTTTAAATTATTAGCCACCTTGATTGCCTTTGTAAGAGCAGAAAGACAAGATATAAATTTTGATGTTGTTGTTATTGTTGTTGTTGATGATGATGATGATGATACTGCCTTGACAGTAAAGGTTTTGTCTCACATAGCCACTAGCTCTTCTCACTAAATAGATATAAATACAAAGTTATTACATTTCTTGAAGCAAATGTTTGTTGGATTATGTTTAAATTTTGTTAATCTGGTGAGTAATTTTTTTTAAAACTATGGTTATTTTATACTACTGTTGCACAGTTTAGTTCATAATCTACATTAGCATGGGGTTGGATTCAGCAACTCATCAATTGGATCCTTAGATGGCAAAGGCTGAAATGGCCATTTCATCCCCTTTTTCCTTCTCACTGCAGTCTCCTGACCCAAAAGGAAAATTTATTCATTGGAAGTATTTTTGTATTGACTCTTGTGCCTGTTTTTTCCATTGAGAGGGTTGTGGCTATTAAAATAAAAAAAATGGCAATGAGGATCTACTAATATTCCGGCCCTGCTGAAGTCCATGACTTTTCTCCAATTTCCACCAGCCAAAGACATAGCAAACCTTCATTCTTATGCTGAAAGCATTCCAGATGACAACTGTTTCAAATGACATCAAAGTTCTCCTGAGCCCATTGCTTTCTTTGCATCTTTCTCTAATTAATTTTAGATCTAAACAGGTCTGTAACTTTTCAAATATTCCCATGAGTCATGCTGTACAGAGTTATGAAGTAAAGAATATCCATCAGTCGGCATTCAGGAGATTATAAGCTGCTGTTATATGTATCTCGTCGTTCACATGGTAACAGAAATATATATATATATATATAAATATATATATATATTCATAATGAAACACAATGTCGGGATTCAGAAATAGACTGTAATAACATACTTTGCGAAAAATCCTAACAAGGAGAGAAAAAGCCAAACTTATAATAGATGAAATTCATCTCTCTGGACAATCCAATTAAGACAAAATAAGCTTCCAAAGGAGTCATATCCACCTCAGGTCAAATTCGCTCTTCTTCCACGAGTTAACCACAAACCATTGGCAACCCCCCAAAGCATTTGGTCTCATTCTGTTTTGGATTTTTATTTTCATTAACTCCTGAAAAAGTCTTATTAAAATAATTGTAGGTCACAATCACAATCAAAATTGATTTGGAGGCTGGATCATGTGAGCGTAGAGCTGACCTAAAGGCAGTTTAAATCAGGGAAGGAGGGGGAAAAAAAAGAAGTATTGTTAAGTATGAGAAAAGAAAGGTTGAAGGGGACTTAATTTTATAGCTCGGAGCTATCCTTTGTCTTAAAAGGTAAGACAGGAATTACCATGGCAACCAACTCACTCCTTTCTCTTCACAGGGGGAAAAAAAACTACAAGAGGTACCATGCATGAGTTAAAACACTATCAAATTGTTTATTTCTATCTTTAAATAATGTTCCCGATCTCTTTCCAAAGCGGTACCATTATCCCCATCAAACAGAAGTTAGAGCATGCTATCAGAAGGAGAGGGTGCATTTGTCACTGTTTTAAATCACAGCTCTTGGGGGTTTTTTTGTGGCTTACATTTTACCACTGCTGTGAAATTTGCACCTCTCAGGAGGTAACCTTCACACAAAATCTGTTGCTTTCTTCCAAAGCGTACGTGTTCGACTGCAGCTGAGCTCTTTAGCTGGAGACAATAAAGGAAGGTAATTGTTGTCTTTAATTTCAAAGTGTAGTTTTCTTCCCATCTCTCTTGAGGCAAATCTAGATCACAGGCCTGCTTCCAAGAGTCCAGAAGAAAGCGACAAGGAAAGAAGAGGAGTCCCAGTTCTCTCCTTACATTTGGTGAAACTTACTGAGGGGAGGGCAGTACTGGATGCAAGAAATATGCTTAAAAGTTCTGCTTTGGACCTTATGGTTCTTCCTATTCAGACCTATGTTACAAAAAAGTGAGCTCTCGTTTTATTGATGGAATCTGAGTGGACACAGTGTCTTTGATAAAGGAAGGGATCTACTCAGATGGCTGTGTTCAAATTGCCTTCAGTAATGGGAAGCTAGAAAGAATTCATTCCCTCTCATGTTCACAACAGTGAGCAGCAATCTAGGGATGAAATGGGATTTTGAAAGCTCTCGCATTCAGACTAAATATTCCCATTTTGATTTTGTTTCTCCCCTGTGAGAAATGGGTATTTTTAAACCAGATTCTCTTTCCTTGTGCTAAATGTTTTCTATTAAAGTAAACAGCTTTCTCGGTGTTATTGGTACTTCAGTGGTGTAGAAATTATGTGTAATGTAAAAATGGTACTGAAGAGACAAGACATACCATCAACAATATCCCTCACTCTGCCCTCCCTCACATCCAACCACCACTTCACTACTTCCTCCCCCATATTCCACACCCATATTGAACAAGCTGGAATGTAAAAGACAGCTGGAGGGAGGGAGAGGGAAGGGACGGAGGGGGAGGCATGCCAAGGAAGAGGGGGGAAAGAGTGAGGGGTGGCATGCAAGGGAGGGGAGGGAGGGGGCCCTCATATGGATATGACCCACCCACCCTAGCAGAGGGAAAGGGAAGGGAGGGTGGGGGAGGGGTGGCATGCAAGAAAGAGAAGTGAGGAAGAAGAGAGAGTGAGAGGTGGCATGCAAGGAATGGGAGGGAGGGGCCAGCCAGCCTACATTCCCTGAATACTGCGGCTACAGTTCAGAAAATCAGGCACACATTACTCAGGAGTAAGCTCGGTAAAGCAACCGTGACATACTTTGAACGGCTGCGTCCCGCCTCTCGGAGGGTTTACTCAGAAGCGACACCCATTGCTACCAACCAAACTTACTCTCGGGTAAAGGACCATGACCAGCCAGCCTAGATGTGTGGGAAGGGTGCGGTCACACACATCAATGACATCGGCTGAGCGTTTCCATGAGCACGTACTGCTGGCCTCTGCAATTGATTTGCTGCTACTGTTCCTTTCCCATTTCACCACAATAACCCACAGCAACACGTGGCGGGGTACCGTTAGTACAGTATAAAGATCATGCTGATATCAAGCCAGTTTACCTTGACTTTCTGTGTTCAATGGTTCTATTAAGGAGATCTGGTCACCCAGTGCATGGAAATTGGGGGTGGGGTCCAATCACTTTCCTAACCTCCCTGCACTTGATTCTTCATCCATTTCTCGGCTGAAAAGGACTTATGAACCAGAGGTTGTTAGCTCAGGATTATTGTGCAATCATTTCTACCCCAAACCACAAATACTGCCTATACATGTAAGATGCCTAGGGGTGTGTTACACTCATTGCCTGACTCTCTTGGGCACTTCTGCACAGCAAATGTATTCCTGTTTTTTTGTGTTCACATGCATCTGTGCAAACAGAGGCCCCTTCCGCACATGCAGAATAATTCACTTTCAATCCACTTTCACAATTGCAAGTGGATTTTGCTATTCCACCCAGCTGCAAAGTGCATTGAAGGTGGATTGAAAGTGAATTATTCTGCATGTGTGGAAAGGGCCAGAGATGGAGCCCACAGAAACAATCCTGGTTGCCATCATGCCTTTGCACGGAGGCACGTCTATTTTTTTAAAAAAAATACTTCCCACCCATGCATAGCTATGCAGGCATGCACAAATGAACCTCCACAGCCATGCTCTTGTCTCACCATATGACCATTTGCACCTGTGTACCTATGCAGATGTAAGCTGCAAAAATTTTAAAAAAGGAAAAGGGAGGGGAATAAAGTGCCTCCTGCCCAGCCGTTCTCTCGCGAGCAGCTGCAATCCAGGATTTTTTGAAAAGGCTCGCTAGTTTAGTGATTTTTTAAAAATACGGTTTGGTGAAAATAACATAAGGCAGATTTACTTTGGGGGTTGGATCTGTGCAAAGTCCCCCCCCCCCATGTTTTTTTAGCGTCCTACACCTGTGTTTATTGGCCCATGTGGAAGGGGCCTTGTATCCTTCTCAGTGCACTTTCTTTCTGTAAGTAATGGTGAATGGCATTCATCAGGAACCACAGTGATGCTGCTGTTTCCATGACATTCCACTCTACAAAAACAATCACCTCCTCTGGCCATATGATCTAAGGCATAGGTGTCAAACTCGCAGCCCTCCAGATGTTATGGACTACAGTTCCCATCATCCCCTGCCAGCATCATGCTGGCAGGGGATGATGGGAACTGTAGTCCATAACATCTGGAGGGCCGCGAGTTTGACACCTGTGATCTAAGGGATTCACAGACAGCAGCTTCAAGACCCTAGAACCACAGGTGAGATCCAAACAGTTCTCACCATTTCTCTAGAAGTGGTTACTAATTTTTTCTGAGTGTCGAGAAGGGGTTACTAAAGCAACCTCCCTGCCCAATAGGGACTGGAGGTGTGTGTGTGCGGCGGCACCACTGTTTGAATCCCACCACCATCGGAACCTGTTATTAAAATTTTTGGATCCCACCACTGCCTAGAACCCAGGTTGTTAGGTAGTTACAAGAATACAACATAAGATTAGCCCTGCTGGATCAGACCAGTGTCACTCTAGTCCAGCATGCTGCCTCACACAGGGGTCAACCACTTAGTCTAGAGGCCAACGACATCAGAGGGACCAAAGCCTTCCTCTGATTTTGTCTCATGGCACTGATATTCACCTCTAATCTGGTGGTTCTCCTTAGCCACAATGACTAGTACTCACCAATAGACCTATTGTCCATGAACCTATCTAATCTCCTTTTAAAGATTTCTGTGCCTGAGACCATCATTACATTGTCTGGCAGTGAATTCCATATTTTAATCACTTTTTGACTTTTGCTTAACCCAAACCACTGCCCATCAACTTCACTGGATGCCCTTGAATTCTGGTAATTTGGGAGAGGGAGGAAAAGTTATCTTTGTTCACTCTCTGTATTCCATCAATAATTTTATAAACCTCTGTCATGTCCCCCCTTGGTTAACTCTTTTCTGAACTGATAAGTCCCAGACTCTCCAGCCATTCCTCAAAAAAAAAGTGATCCAACCTTTTAATCATCTTGATTACCCCCTTTTGTACATATTTTAGCTCTGACTGGTATTTCAAATGAGGTAGGATTTCAAATGAGGCCACACCATATATCTATATGGGGGCATTATAACTTCCATCTTAAACCAGCTTTGTTGGTTGCTGGTTGAATTCCAGATTAGGTTTAAGGTGTTAGTTTTGACTTTTAAGGCCTTGAGCAGTCTGGGACCCTTATATCTTAGGAATCACATTTCCCTATATTGCCCACAGAGGGCATTGCTGCTTGAGGGAAGTAACTAAAGGCCTCCTTGCCATTCCTGGAATAAATGAAAGTACAACACACTTTTTATGTGGGGAAAAGTTGACCATAGCCATTTTATTAACAAAAATTGGTTCAAGGTAAACAAAGCGTAAGGCGCAGCATGAGGGTCTAATCTGTGTGCTGGGCAGCACGAGTGCTGTCCCCCAGACACCTAAATTTTTCTCAGCATGCCTGCCAATGAAAAATTATCACACGCTGGAGCAGCTGTGAGATTCCAGATGGGCGGTCGCCACTTCCTGAAGACTCTACTGCTGCCAGGGGCGCAAGCCATAGAAGCCCACATCTGGGCAGGTTACCCCTTGGCTTGCTCCACGCCAAATCTCATAAGGATGTTCCAATAAAGTGGGTATTTTACCCGCTGACACCAAGCTAAAGATCAGTCCCTGATGTGCAAACCGCCAACCCTCTAACAAAACAGGCATGCATTAACATAGGCCAAACAGGGAGAGATGGGTGGGCAACGATTGAGCTCCGGCAAATGGGGAGGTTGTAGGCCAGGCCCAGCCTTATATAGGCTGCCTAGGCCCACTTTCCCACCAACATCAGGGCGCCCAGCATCACTGCTTGGCACCCTAAGGCCCGGAAAAACCTTGCAAGCGCTTGGAAGCTCACAAGGCCACCAGAAAAGGCGGCAGCCACCAAGGAGGCTGTCCCTTCCCCATCAGCAATGGTGGCCGTGGTAAGTTGCGACCGCTTCTTTATGCACCTTCAATAGTTTAGATGGGAGCAGCCAGCTGGCCTACACCTCCAGCTGGCAAAGGGACCATATAGAGGCTGGTGCCTGCTTGGCTCCCAATTACTTGACATTTCACAGTTTTACCCAGCCTTCCTGCTGGGGGATGGTGTTCGTTAGGTGGCAGGTGGATCACCCAATGCCAGTATCCAGCATCCGTTCCATGCTGTTTATTAGACTGTATCTAATAAACAAACTGTGGCCAATCTTCTACCAAAATAAAAATGGTGTGTGTGTGTGTGTGTGTCTTTGTTTTCTCCTATGCCTCGTCACATCCCCTTCATGGACCTGCAAAGTATCATTGGGCTTTTCATTTTAATTTGGCTTTGGATCTGTAAGAAGGAAGCCTTCTCATTTTGTAGATGAAAATAGGAACATTATGGCATCTGTTCTGATACTGCTTCCTCCTGGAGTAATTTCAACTAATATCTTTTGAATTGGATCCTATTAAAATCCTGTATTTTATCATATAATCACTCACATGAAAGGCACAGTCTTTAGAAATAAGCCATGTCACCCACTCATCCCCTGGTTCTGATATTCCTAGGTGCCTTTCATTAAAAAAAAATAGTGTATAATGCATGGAGAGGAGACATGGGGGCGGGGGGGGGGCAGTACGCCTCAAATACTGTCAACAGAACTGTTTCTTTTTATTTTTGCGATATTTTACCTCTGGCACTCCAGGCCCTGCAGATATGTCTGGCTTTCTGTGTGGCCTTCTGTTCATCAGAGCTCATACTGGGAGCATTTTATAAGCCCTGCTCCATTCAGTGTTACAAACTGATAAACGCTTCTTCATTGCCTGGCTAGATTCTGGTCTCTATTTACTCTGAAACAATTTACCTCCACTGATTAACACACTAAAATTATTTGGGGATTGGGGTGGTTAAAACAGGTACTGAAAAGACAATGGAGTGGTTTTCCAGAGAAAAACAGGGAATACGGCTGTTGCACACTTCACCACAAACATGTTTTGACAGTCGAACTTCTGTGTTTGAAGATGTTGTGCTGAACAGGTATAAATAACTGTCAAGCAGGTTTGCATTGGGCTTTTCCAGAACTGCGCATGCAAAAGACACAGCCAATTCAAACTGACTGGTAGCCATTTGCATCATTCGGGACCACTTAGACAAAGACCGGAGAAATTTACTAAAACACTGCATTTACTTATGACCGGTTTACATGATTTGTGATTGAAATAATTGCCTACTTGAACAATTGCATGCTAAGTAGTAGTAGTAGTAGTAGTAGTAGTAGTAGTAGTAGTAGTAGTAGTAGTAGTAAAAGTTTATAGTCTTGGCCATAGGCCTTCACAATCTCTTCATACACAGTATCATGAAATGAAAAAAATACACAAAAGCACCCCAAAGGACTTAGCTAAAGTGGACTAAATTAACTCTATATAAATATCCCTATCGAATAATACAACACAACATCATTACATCATACTTAGCCTGATTCTTCTTGCAGCATGTGCAAAAAGTGCTACTCGATTGGTAATATACCATCAAATAATAGACAGATCAATTTCCCAGTGTTATTGGTGTCCCCCACAATTGGAAGAATTTCTTTAATACATAGTGCAGAATGTCCTCATCTGCATCACTACCACAGACACATCTGTAGTTAGGTACTGGTACATTACTACATCATGCACTATACACTGCCTGCATGCTAAGTAGATCAGTCATGCAGCAAAGATGAGGGGGTACAATTGGGCTGCAAGAACTTACAAGTCAAAAAGCTGATGATGCTATCTTCTGTGGTCAGGGAGGGATACACCAAAGTCCCCTGGTGAACAGCCACAGATATATCAACATGTTCACGATCAGTGAATAGGACGTGAGTTGAACATCTTTGACAGGAAGTATGTTTGGCTGATAGAGACAATTGGAGCATCCAATTTCATAGGGCTTTGGTTGGGCTTTAATTCTAGCGTTCATTGCAAGTAATTTGTAATTTCATTTGGAGTAATGATTCCATTGCTTGTTTGTCACCTAAAGAATTCATTTGCTGATCATCCAAGGAGGATGAACATGACACATGAGCATAAATAAAAGCGATGGTGAGGAGAGTAGTGGTTAGTGCCATGGCATTAAAAATGCTAGTAATGGGACCAAGCAGCTTGGACATGGAGGAGTGTTGGTGCAGGGCCTGAGACAGCTCCCAGCAATTGCTAAGACCTGAATCTTAAAATAATCCACTTAAATGAGAGTCCCTTCACTTGCTGGTCTCTAAGTTGGATCCAGCCAATGTTTTGACTCAATGTCACTTAATTCCTCTCTTTACTATAGCCCATAAGGATATCAAGGAGATCTCATCTACACAATGTTTTACAGAAACTGCAAGAATAACATGAAGGTGTCAGTCTGAGATCTTTGGAAGAAGAGCAGGTTTTTTTTTAATGTAGTAGTGATGGCTCATCCAAGGACAAGACTAAGAAAGCACTAAGAAAGACTAAGATCCAAAGCCATGACATTCCACTCAACACAAACAATCACCTCCTCTGGCCATATGACCTGAGGGATTCATAGACAGCTGCTTCAATACCCTACCACCCAGGTAGTTAGGTAGTCACAAGATTACAACATAAGAGCAACCCTGCTGGATCAGACCAGAGTCACTCTAGTCCAGCATCCTGCCTCACACAGGGGTCAACCACTTACTCTAGAGGCCAACTACACAGCAGAGGGACCAAAGCCTTCCTCTGATATATATCACTGACCTGGACATGGACAGCCCAAATTAGCCCAATCTTGCAAGCTCAGCAGAGTCAGTCCAAATCAGTCATTGGATGAGAGTCCACCAAGGAATACCAGGGTCATTATGCAGAAACTAGGGATAGCAAACCACCTCTGAATGTCTCTTGCCTTGAAAATCATATGAGGTCCCCATAAGTTAGCTGCAACTTGATGGCAAATATATATAGAAGAAGAATTGGTTTTTATACCCTAATTTTCTCTACTCTTAAGTAGTCTCAGAGCAGCTTACAATTACCTTCCCTTCCCCTCCCAACAACAAGCATTTTGTAAGGTAGATGGGTCTGACAGAGTTCTGAGAGAATTGTGACTAGCCCATGTCACCCAGCAGACTGCCTGTAGAGTGGGGAATCAAACCCAGTTCTCCAGATTAGAGTCCACCACTCCTAACCACTACACCATGCTGGTTCTCCCTTATATAATGTTACAAAACTGCAATAAAATGTGAAAAGGAAAAACCAGCAGGATTGCCAGTTCAGTGCAAAATGTGCACAGAATCCACTGGACAAGGCTAAATTCACAATGTGTGACTTCAAGTTTGAAATTGCCTCAGAAGCGCTACGGTCCAGGTGGAGAAGTCAGTCGACGGGTGGGAAGCAGTTGTCTGTGGATAAACACTTTCCATGAATCTCGCTGCAAAATGAGAGTTGTATAATTAAATCCACAGTTCCTCCTGCTGAGAAAATACTCCGCTCTGTTATTTTCTTTATCCTTTAATGATAACGTTAACACGCTTCTTTTAGCTGAAAAGACGCACAAGTTGTTTCGGCAACTGGACCAAAAATGAAAAAAATTAAAAATTTGAGTACACATGAGAAATGAGGCTCCATCGCAACGCACATTTGTCACGTCTGGGCCAACAGACGGGCAACAGTTCCAGCTTCTCCACGTTTGCTCTCAGGCGTCAAACGTTGCCTTCATCACCATGCATGGAATAAAATCAAAGCTCAGCTTTTGGAGTTCTTCAAGGCACGCATATATATTTCGAGGTACCTCTTAAGCTGGAGATCATGAATTCCTGTTATAGCTACCAGGGATTCAGTTTAATAGTGTTACAGCTGGAAGTGTTACTTCTAACTTTGCGAGAAACTTGTCTACAATTTACAAGGAGAGAATGATTAATAGCACTGAATCGGGCGACTCTGTTGCCTGGAAAACACAGCGCTGGATGGAATGGAATTGCAAAGGGTTTTTTTTCCCCTGACCCAGATACTCTGTAGACTGCAGCAGAAGAAGGTGTTCATCACATCTTTTTGTGTTTGTAGCAGTGCTTGTACTAATTCAGTGGTTTTAATAGGAGGGAGGCCATAGGCGACTACAGTAGTGAGACTGTCAGGCATAGCCAGGAAAGATCTGGATTCAAGTAAGAGCTGAAATTTAAAAGTGAGGGGAGATCCACAGGCCATTCTCCTTGCACAGCATCGCTTGCCCAGATTCAAATTTTATGACCCTATCCTGCCTTTTCTCCAAATGTCTCAGCAACAACAGATGCATTTAAGAATAATAAGGAAAAACACAAGATGTCAAAAGAGTGGAACACAAGTAGTGATGCAGACAGAGCACAAATAATGGATTTGTAGCATGCATCTTCATGATTTTTGTTAGAAGTTGAGCTTTCTTATCCTAAAATTCTTCCATTCATACTGTAAACCATGATTATTTCAAGCTTTTGCACATGCATGGTAAACATAGGACCATGGCATAGGAAGAAGAGAAGGAGGAGGAGATGAAGGAGGAGTTTGAATGTATACCCTGCCTTTCTCTCCTATAAGGAGACTCAAGGCAGCTTACAAACACCTTTCCCTTCCTCTCCCCACAACAGACACCTTGTGAGGCAGGTAGGACTGAGAGAGTTCCGAAGAACTGTGATTAGCCCAAGGTCACCCAGCAGGCTTCATATGTAAGAGCACGGAAACAAATCAAGTTCACCAGATTAGAATCTGCTGCTCATGTGGAAGAGTGGGGGAATCAAACCTGGTTCTCCAGTTCAGAGTCCACCTACTCCTAACCACTACACCACACTGGCTAATCTACCAGACCACAGCCATACAGCCCAGAGGACCCACAACAGCTAGTTGATTCCAGCTGTGAAAGCAGTCAACTATACATTGACTACATGTTCTTTTTAGAAAAAGAAAATGGCACTGCAATTTACACAAGCTCCTGGGTCCATCTGCGACCCAGCAACTCAGTCATCCTTGTGGAAAGAACTGCACAGGTATCTGGGCAATGTGCTGCTGCTGCTGCACATGACACTTTTGGTACTGTGTGAATATGTATGTGCAAAAATGTTATGGACCATTTGAAGACTCTCCCCAAAAGCAACCTCCTTCTATTATTTGCAGAGGAAGCCAAAGATGTTCCCAGCTGGGGGATAGGATAGGAGGAACAAAGTTCTAGGACACAGATTCACCAGAGGCGTATCTAGGGACAATGTAGCCTGATGCAAAATCTGAGTTCCATCCCCCCCATGACCAAACATTGTGTGTATGAACCTGCGGGGAAGGAGGAGGGGTGTGGGGATGATTTTCCACCCCATGTGACTAAATGGCCACCGCCCGGGGACATTTGACCTCATATTTGGCCCCTGAGATTCACTGTCAGGCTCTGCGCAGTTAGGCAAATCATATATCATGAGATGTCTGGGTTGTGTTGGGGCCGATTCAACATGGAGGATGTTTGCCATTTCAGTTACCAGTTCATGCTTTCTCTCCCTGTTTCCGCATGGTATCACCCTCCACTCATTTTCTAAGTCCATCTTCTCCTCAGAGAACTCTGATTATTTTACGCAAGAAAAAAGATCCAACATATGTTCAGCACTACCTGTGTCTTGTGTCTGAAAGGGAAGCTACACTTTGTATTTGGATGAAACAACATTCACCCTTCCCTCCCTCTCTCTGAATGTTGAACAGTCCAGTGTCACTGCTGGCAAATCAGCAAACCTGATTGTTTTGAAATTGTATGTTTAACAAATGTTTAAGGATCAGGTTTGATTGATCTCATCAGATCTCAGGAGCTAAGCTGGGTCAACCCTGGTCAGTACTTAGACAGAAGCCACCAATGATGTCATGACAGCTGTGAAAAAGAAGGCAATCACAAACCACCTCTGATGATGTCTTGCCTTGGAAACCCTGTGGAGTCACCGTAAATTGGCTGCAACTGGACAGCAACATATGTATAGTACTATTTCCCTAGTACAACGGTAGAATGCTGGTTGTATTCTACAGCACTCCAAGTGGGATGCAGGGGTGGCTTGACCATTTAACTGGCAGGGAAATTTCCCTGTGGACCACTCCTTAAAAGGCTGCCAGAGCCGCAGGAGCTCACTTGGCTCAGAGCCTTCATTGGTAATTGAGATCATCTCAACCACTGCCCTGCTGCCATTTTGTGGGATGAAGCTGAGCCAGTGTCCATTGCTGATGCCACTGCATTCAGTGTCACATGAAGTGTTGACTAGTAGGGACTTCTCAGCTGGGTTTGTTTCCACACCATTTTGCTTCCTATTGCGCTCCTGGGTGGATGCCCAGGGACTGGGAAAACCCCAGGAGCAGGAGAAAGTCTGGCGTCACAGTCCCTCCTTAAGGTTTTTGCTGCTGCTACTGGCTTTGATAAGGAGCCCTGTGGCGCAGTGCTGCAGTCTACTCTGTGCTCATGGCCTCAGTTCGATCCTGACAGAAGTCAGTTTCAGGTAGACAACTTAAGGTTGACTCAGCCTTCCAAGGGCAGTAAAATGAGTACCCAGTTTGCTGGGAATAAAGCGTTGATGACTGGCTGAGGCAATAGCAAACCACTTCATACAGACTGCTTCATAAATATCACCCCAAGAGTCAGTAAGGACCCGGTGCTCGCAACTTTACTTACTGGCTTGGATGAGGCAGCAGCAGCAAAAGAGACAACAGGTACTGCTGAGGGTCTGACATTGCTCCTGGAGACTGAAATGGCCAGCCCAAGTAGTTGAGACCTCCCACAGCCCCAAGAGGAATACCAGGCAGCTGCTCAACCACATCATAATGCTTTGATGAAGGGAAGGGGATGCCTGAATTTCACATGGAGGCCCTCTCAGGATGAACAGCCAGTCAGAGCAGCTCTTTGGTTTGCCTCAAGGAGGTCATGGGCAGCCATGAAACCCTCCTCCTTTGGGAGCTGAGCAGGGTTACTGACAAGCTTCCATTCTCACCTCACTTTATGCAGCTGAGGAAGGGTGTTTTAAAGGACTACAGTTTCACAGTATTCCTACACAGCTCTGTACATGTACCCCACCATTATCTTTTGTAAACAGGCCAAGAATCATGAAGGTCATGTGACAACATAGCAGTGGGAGGGGGAGAAATAATGTGTCTCTGGAGTGAAAGAGAAACCATGGAGAGAACAAAACATGGAGAGAAACCCCTGTGTTATCTGGAATCTCCACTGCAATTGTGATTTGAGCAACAGTCGTGCCCATAACATGAACAGCATGGATGAAACCCCTGGTGTGGACATGGCCTACATACTATGCAATATGAAGGCAGCAGAGGGAACCTCTTTCCAGGGGTCTGTGTTGGCTCTCAAAAGCCCTGCAGGAAGCTCTTCATTAGCGGCACAAGTATGAATTGAGCAGGGGGGAGGGACTGCCAATCACTTAGAATGAGTATTAAAACATTTAACGCGTTGATATAGATCAGCAAGCCTTTTTGGGTGCTCCCCAAGCAGTCTTGAAAGTGCTCAGAGAAATGGATATTTCACTAAAATAATGGACCTTTGTGTCTTGATAATATTCTACGCATGGAGATCTGCAATGGCAATTCAAGGCGCATTAATGCTGCGCTCTGATTTAGTCTGCCCTCCATGATTCTCTGATGGCCTTGCCAATGCTTAGACAAACCATTTAATACATTGCCCTCTGCTGCTCAAGAAATCCCTTTGGATAGCAGCCGTATGCTTCTGGTCATGACCTCCCACTTAATACTGCAACTGAATTCATGACATGAAATGCCATGAAAGATTCCAATTGAATATCTTTAAAGTTACGTTTTAAATGCTTGTGATGCCAAAATATTTTTTTTCAGTGAAATGCAGACTATTAACTTAATGATTAGGCAGATAGTTGCCCATTTTTAATTATAAAACAAAACAACATTCTAAACTATTGGAGCACAAATTGGGGGAAAAGATCATTTTCCCGTTTTTTAATCTCTGGATTGCAAACTATAAATAGCTGGATTTTGACAGAAGTGCATTATAAATAATACTTTACATTGAATACCTGACATTAGAATTCCCCGAATGGAATGTTGGGGGAAACATAATTTTTTGCAGGGCTTCGTTAAAGAAAATTCAGCCAGAATACATGCAGGAATTAAATCCCAGCATGCAAAAAGTGCAGGTGATTGCACAAACTCTATGAAATGTGAAGGCTCCTCTTTATTTGCAAAACTAGTGTTCCTATGGAAGAACCAGTCAACCATTTAAAATATCAACCCTGTATGTGTAAGGTTAAATTTTGCATGTAATGATATATTTATCTTTGAAATTTTTTGCATCTTTGAAATCACATTACTGATTAGTTCAAAACATATCTTCTTGCAAAACACATTAATCTCAGCAGGTTATCTCATAAACCATAAGTTGGAACAGGTGTTGTGAAGTTTCTAAGAGCCAGAGGTATGACCAGGACGATTGTAAAGATGTATTGTCGAAGGCTTTCATGGCCGGAATCAAAGGGGTGCTGTGTGGTTTCCAGGCTGTATGGCCGTGTTCTAGCAGCATTCTCTCCTGACGTCTCTTGACATTTCGCCTGCATCTGTGGCTGGCATCTGAAGATGCCAGCCACAGATACAGGCGAAACGTCAGGAGAGAATGCTGCTAGAACATGGCCGTACAGCCTGGAAACCACACAGCACCTCAGATTATAAAGATCATTGCAAGAGTGTACAGCTCTTCAAAAAACACTAAAAATCAAGAAGGGTGATTCTTGACTTGATCCAAGTCAAACCAGCAGCTTTCAAAATTTGGTCTTTACCAAAAGGATGCGGGAATGGAATACTTGGTGCAGAAAAACAGCCAAACAAAAATTGAATGAAATAATAATCATTCACCCAATGCACAGAGAATAGAGTCCACATAGAAGTACTTCCATTAAACATTCACAACAGAGCATTCCAGAGCTTCCCAGTAGCTTGTGGGCAAATGGACTAATTGGGCATGGGTTAAGGGGAGCGGGTAAACAACCACTTATCTCTCCAAATGCTACAAAGAACAGGAATTCAAAGCCGAGAAAATCCTTCAATCCAAGCAAAACTAGCTAGAGGAAACAATTTTGCCCTAGAAATCTGGATCTGTTTTTGTTTGTTTGTTAAGAAAAAAAATCCGCATTCTTTTTTCCTCCCAGGAAAAGAAGGAAAATGATTCCCCCAAGGGAATTGGGAAGGAAGTGGGGAAATAAAAAGGAGGCAAGATGGCAGGGGTGCTGTAGGTTAAAACGCCTTGTTGTTGTGCTGATGTTTCACACGCCAGATGGTGGAACAGCTGACAG
Organism: Sphaerodactylus townsendi; assembly: GCF_021028975.2. Lineage (NCBI taxonomy): Eukaryota > Metazoa > Chordata > Lepidosauria > Squamata > Sphaerodactylidae > Sphaerodactylus > Sphaerodactylus townsendi. The sequence goes on along the minus strand of NC_059437.1, from coordinate 15,755,297 downwards.
TTAAATGTTGATGCCGAAACTTCTGATGCTGACAGAGCAAAACGTGGCAACGTGTTTGTGAAAGAGCTGATGGTGAAAGAGGAGAGGAGAGGTGAAACGTCAAGGCTGAAGCAAGTGGGGGGGGAGTGTGTAGATATGAGTAACATTGTTCGCAGAGCTCAGTCGGGAAAAACAAGGATTTTAGTCAAATATCAGCTTTGAAGAGACTACTTGGGCACAGCTTTGGTATTCAGCAGAAGGCACCTTTAGCCTAGGTCAGTGCAAGGGTAACTTTGGTTGCAACTTTCCAGCAAGACTCTCCCATAACCCTTTTATAGTTCTTTTAAAAAGCAACCAGAGGAGTTAGTAAACGTGCTGCTGCTAAGGAGAGATTCAGTCCTTCAAAGTCCATTGAAATCAAGGGGCTCAGAGGGGTGTAACTCTGTTTAGGATTGCACTGACAGTGACTTAACTAGAGAACTAGGAATCCCAGGTCTTTTATGGTAACTAGCATTTCCCCCATTGTCCTCTACATCACCTTACATGTGCTTGGAGAGCTTAAGGCTTTCCTCTTAAAAAACAAACAAACATCCTAATGGAAAACAGTAAAATATTTATGTTAGTGGTATCTAAGCACCCTTTAATGGAATGCCTTCTTCTAATTAGAACAGTGTTTTGCATTCATGATTGAGTTTGTGCTGTCAAACGAGGTCTCTAAATAAGGTCATTGTTGATGCGCTCTGGGGCCGAGTTCCTTTTCCAAATCCTACAATCGGACCACTCCTCTCACCGGTTATGAGTAAAAGAGCCCATGTGAGGAGCAATGATGCCTTCAGGACACTGATGATAATTTTTCAGATGCAATAATCATGAGTACTGTCAGCCCAACAGGAGCTCATGCTCCCCAGGGTATTCTCAATATGTTCGGTTATCACTTCATGTGAATAAGGCAATATATAGATATGCCATGTACATTTAGCTTTGGTGTATGTGTATAAAATGCCATGGTCCATCTGTACCAAAGCTACATATGCATGGAAAATCTGCGTTGCCATATTTTCATGAAATTATGACGGCTTATCTCAGGAGCATTGTGAGTACTGTGTGCTCCCACTGGTGGGATGTTAGTACGTATGGTTGTGATGTGTAAAAAAAGGCTTCTGTACACATTGATTCTCATTGTACCTTGTTGAAAGCCACACAACGAGGGCAAAGGTGAGCCCAGATCTCAAGCCCTACTTTACATGCTTTGGTTGCTGCCATTCATCCATTAATATATACACGTATGCACATGTGTGTTATTTATTTATTTTATTTAGAACATTCGCATATGACTTTTTTGATAAAGAGAGGAAATCTTCATACAAGAATGTACCTTCTGCCAAATCAAATCCCTCTAGAATGTTAAACTTAGACCTGAGCTTGCCTATATAACATTTTACAGTATAGTTCTTACAGTATACAGTATTCTATATATCTTGCAGTATACTGGAATGTTAAACTTAGGCCTGAGTTTTCCTACATGACATCTTACAGTATACTTCTTCATCCCCCACTGCAGAGAATTGTGCAGCTGCTCTCCACCGAAGAGTTGTTGAAGTTCCTCTTCAGAGAAGCTCTGGAAGCAGGAAGCCCAAGTCACATGACCAATGCTCCCTGTTTCATTTCTTTTCATCATTGCTTTTCCTTTTGTCAACAGTTCCAGTTCTCCGCTTCTTTTGCTGTTGGCTTGGTGCGTATTGGAATTCTATGAACATAGCGGTCAGTTCTGATATGGCATTTTGATGATCCTTACACTCGAAGCCCATCATTTCTACTTTTAATAGGCACCATCATGCATAACGTTGACTTTGCAATGCACAGATCACTTTGACAATCGGTACGCTGAAAGACAGCACCGAAACAAAGACTCCGAGGTTCAGTACTCATAAGGAAGATGCACGATCAAAAATGGTGATTTTCAAATGGAAACAGCCAGGATTAAAAATTCAAAATTATCCCTACTGTGCTTCTTTATTGCCATCGTTTATGATCACATCCCACAGGGATCTGACAGAAAGGACAGAAGAAGGAATATATTGAGAGAAGTGGATAAGTTTTCTCCCAACTTATTGCGGGGGAGGGGGAGCATACTTCTGATATTGGCTACTGCATTATTCCAGCTTTCTATGTCTGTGTCACCTCACAATGTTCACCCATGACATTTCAGCTCAGTCCTAATTATAGGTTAGAATGTGCTTTCCTTAGCATCTCTTAAACCCCCGCTGAAGCCTTTCTCACCCGAGGGATTCAGGCTCCCTTCCTCTCTCTCATCAGAAAACTTAACAGGCTTTTCAATCACATACGTTTTGTGTTTTTTTTTTTAATGAAATGTATCTCTATCTGTCTCTCTGTTCCGTCACTGACTTTTTCACTAAATCGGAAGACAAGAGCAAATTACAGCATCAGATCCTTGTCATCCAATTCTAGAATGAGAGTAATATATCCAACCAGAAATATCTCCAAAATGAATGAACTGCACACACGGGGATTAGAGTTGGGAGCCTCTGTCGAAATGTGCTTTATAAGTTCATTCCAGTAGAGGTGGAAGAGGGAAAAAATAAGTTTGGTTAACTGCTCTGGAATCTTTTGAAATAATAAGTGGCACAGCTGTGTTTACAGTTGGCAAGGAGTGTGTGCGTGTTATTTTCACTGTCACAGCGGGGGCGATGGCATTTTCAGAGAGAACTCGTGCAGAGTTTCTGTCTTTCTGTCCAAGGACCCCCAAAGTGTTCTCCTTAATAGGTCGAAGCCATATCAGACTTGCATGTTTAGGCTCATGTTCCGCTATTGCTGCTGTCGCTGCAACAAACCACCCTACTGTTTTCCTTTTGTGGGGGGAAAAATTGGAGGAGGCTCGCTCAGAAAGACCTAAGAGGTGTGGGTTGAAGGCAGAAGGGCCACGTTTGCTGCTGTTTCCAGGGAGCGTTGCTACCCCCAGCAGTAGCGTCTAATTCCAACCCAGTCCTGCCTGTCTGCCACGTCAGGCTTCACAAGGGTTGACAAGGCAGGCTGGTCTGTATGGCACCAGTCTTCCCCAAGGTGACAATGCAATTAGAAGAAGAGGCAGAGAGACTGAATTGGACTCAACAGGAGCTGCAGAGCTTCATTGCTTCTGAAGGACCAGGCTTCTTGCGGCATATTTCACCCCAAGATCAAAGCAGCCAGCTTCTTAGCCCCCTTTCCCTTCCCATTTATCAATGTTGGTGAAGTGTATAGCAGGAGAACAGAGCAGACAAGAACAACAGGGAAGAGGCAAGAAGAAGGTCGGGGGTAGCTGGGCCAGGACAACCTCAGGACTGGATCTTGAGGATTCATTCCACTACTGGTAGCACCTTTCCCTGCCATCAGGTCCCTTCCTCTAAAGTTTAACCATCCTCTTGCATCAGGGAAAGTGCTGTCACAAAGCAGAATGGATCCATAGGATTCAACGATCAGTTGTGCACATTAACAGTGGTAACACTGTATTTAGTTCTTTCTTGCTTTTGTATAGTGCCTTTCTGCCAGAGTTCTCAACAAAAAAATAAAGGCTTTATTGTGGTGAAGTGGTTAGAATGTCAGACTAGGATTCAGGAGACTTGGGTTCAAATTTCCTACATAAGCCCTAAAGAATGATGGGTTGTCTTGGTCCTGTCACTCTGTCAGTTTATCTTATATAAGTGGGTTGTTGTGAGGCTAAAAAGAAAAGCTGTGAGGAGCCATATATGCCACCTGACTTCCTTGGATGACTGAATAAACATATGATAGAAAACAGAATGCTTTGCTCTGAAACCTGGAGGACTCTTCAGGCACTCATGGGATAAAGCTTTTAGTACTGCTGCTTCTCTCTTGCTTTCTCCTCAGGGTCAGTCTCAACTATGTTCTCTCTAGGTTGAAACAGATAAGATGTAGAGGGAGGGGATGATCCATTGTTTGATTCTGCTAGTGTTCTCCACTGGCTAGTATCAGCCTCACAAGAGTCTAACTCAAATTTGGGCCAAAGGAGACCTTGGACCAAGCATTTACACACTCGCTCTCAGCCTATTGTACCCCACAATGTTGTTGCTGCGAGGATAAAATATGAGAAAGAACTGATTTGGTTCTCTACTGTGGATAAAACCAGGGATACATTTCTAGATAAATAAATAAATGTTTAAGATGCTGTGAGAATACAAGCATGTAGCTCCCAGCTACATGTCTGTTTTGACTCTCAGGTTCTTGAGTTTCTCCTCAGGAGCTGGTATCACATGTCCACCTTGGGTAGCATCCTGTCCTGCTGAGAGCCATCATGAAATCCCAGATAAAATCTTCTCAATACCACCCAAACCCAGCCAAAACATCATGGGGGTAGAAAGTGTAATCAAGTTACATCTGATTGTTAATGGCCCCACTTGGAGTTTTCAAGGCAAAAGATGTTTTGCCGTTGCCTACCTCTGTATAGCTACCCTGGTATTCCTTGATGGTCTCCCATACAAGTACTAACCAGGGTGACCCTGCTTAACTTCCCAGATCTGATGAGACCAGGCTAGCCTGGGCCATCAATGTCAGAGCCCATTCATCGCACACAGTCAAATCAAATTACTTTCCCAGTTCCACAAGCTTCCAGAATGGCCAAAGCCCATCAACTTTCATCTTCCCATTCCTACATTTGGTGGGGGCCGATTGTTGGTCTTACTTCAGGGCCTACAATGCAATCTCATAAAGAATCATTCCATTCTTAGTCAATTGACTTTAGTGGGCTTAGGTTGCACTACCCCTGACTAGGACTGCAAGTTATGACTCCCCCAGAAAAGAGGGATTGCTTCAGTTGGATTTTCCCAGGCCAGTGGTGATTGCATATGCTCTCTGCCTAGATATTTTCTGTTTAGTATTTCCCTCAGGGCACACAAGTCTTTTTATGTTGCCACTTAAAACTATGCAATATTAAAAACTATTCATTTGTTGTATCACTATAGCTACAGCTCATAAGAATGCTGTTCTAATTTTTTGGCACATACATTGTCATATCCACTTGTGTATGCAGATCACATTGTTTGGTCTATATCTTGCTCGGGGATAACTTTTATCCTTACTGTATGCAAAACAGTTGCTAATTATCAGGTCCATTACTAAGTTGTTCTGTTCCAGGTTGATTCCTCACATTTCCACTGCAATAATTTTCTTTTGGAAGCCAATGTCGCACATTTAATCCAACTTGTTTCACTTATCATACTTTTCCAGCAACCTGAAGACCATCCAGCTCTGTTTATTTTGTTTGAACTGGATGATGGAACAGTGACATGGAGTTCTTTCTTTTCACTCCTCTGATTAGCAAGGCAGATGTCTGCCAACATCTAAAAATCCAAGGAAGGTCAATTGAAGAAGAAGAAAAAAAAGAGTTTGGATTTATATCCCATCTATATCTAGGGAGTTTCAAGGTGGCTTACAAACTCCTTTCCCTTCCTCTCCCCACAAAAGACACCTTGTGAGGTAGGTGGGGCATAGGCCCCTTCCGCACACGCAAAATAATGCATTTTCAAACCACTTTCACAACTGTTTGCAAGTGGATTTTGCTATTCCACACAGCTTCAAAGAGCACTGAAAGCAGTTTGAAAGTGCATTATTCTGCATGTGTGGAATGAGCCTGAGAGAGTTCCGAAGAACTGTTACTAGCCCAAGGTCACCCAGCAGGAATGTAGGAGTGCGGAAACACATCTGGTTCACCACATAAGCCTCTGCCACTCAGGTGGATGAGTGAGGAATCAAACCTGGTTCTCCAGATTAAAATCCACCTGCTCTTAACCACTACACAACACTGGCTCCTTCAGGCTGGATGATTCCACAATATGTTCCAAGCCAAGCGTGTTCCAATAACTGAATCAGATGTTTTCAAAAAAGGGGTCCCTGAAAAGGAAAGGTGCTATTTCTGGGGCTCTTCTGAAGCCCCTCCTGCTCCAATGAGGTGAAGAAAAGGAGAAGGACAGCACACAAATTAAATAAATCTATCAACAAATAAATAACTAAGGCCTACGGACATCATCTTTAGGATTACTACTTAAGTGCTCAATACAAACAGGTTTTTTAAAAAAAATTAAACAAAGAAACTGTCAAATTCTGTTGACCTTTCCACAATAACCAGACTTTTAGGTGACAAAATTGGTTTATTGAACAGGATCAGCATACAGCCACCAGCAATTTTTTTGCTGGAACTAAGTTTAACTACCAAATTTCTGAGTTAATAACCAATGATAAAGACACTAATGTAAAAAGAAATTTACTCTCCCCTAATTCTCTTCCTTTATATTCTTTTCTTAGAAATGGAGCTAAAAACATAATACTTATCCAACTGAATAAAAGGCAAACCCTCTGCAAGCATCAGGTCATTACTGGCCCATGGGGTGATGTCACAACACAAAGTTTACAAGGCAGACTTTGTTCATGGGGTGGTTTGCCCTTCCATTCCCCAGTCATCCAGAGGTGGGATCCAGCAGGTTCTCACAGGTTCCCGAGAATAGGTTACTAATTATTTGTGTGTGCCGAGAGGGGGTTACTAATTGGTGATTTTGCCACGTGATTTTTGCCTTAGTTACGCCCCTCCTCCACTCCTCACCAGTAGCGCGCAGAACTTGAAGCAGTCTAGCAGGAGGTGCACCGGCCGCGGCGTGGGCAGCCTCCGGGCGTTTCATGCGGTATCTCCTTTCCTCTATCCGGGGCGATCATACAGCCAGCTGCCGTGTCCCTGCTTTCACAGCCCCCCACCCAGCAATGCCCCATCCCCGGAATGACCAGCCATGCCCCATCGTGCCCCCAGCGGGCTTCAGCTCCCAATACTGGCCACGGGCTTACTGCTCTTGAAATCCCGCCACCACGGGAACCTGTTACTAAAATGTTTGGATCCCACCACTGCAGTCATCTATACTTTACCCCCAGCATGCTAGGTATTCATTTTACTGACCTCATAAGGATGGAAAGCTGAGCCAACCTTAAGCCCAGATACCTGTCAGGCCTGTGCCACTCCAGGCCTGGCAGTTTGCACGTTCACACCCCAGCTGCAGATGGCTCACCCATTATCATCACTCAATGAGGCCTCCCGCTGCTTGCAAAGTAACTAGTCAAAGAGTGCTTAGCCATTCACTCTTATCTGCCTTCCTGAAGGAGTGAACTGTCTGCCCAAACAACACTGTTGTTCTCTCTGTTCCCACTGTCTTTCACATGCTGATATTAGGGGAATGCGAGGGTGGGGAATGCTAGGGGTTGAAGCAAACTGTAAAGGTATATACCAGGGGTCAGAAAGCGAAACCCCTCAGTTTCAGCTATATGAGCCTGGGATGACACAGTTCCAATAAAGCTCTTGAAATCTTCCTGAGTCTTGTTGATGACTGGAATAACAGACCCTTACACTACCTGAAACTGACTTCTGCTGGGATCAAACTCATATCGTGAGCAAACCCATAGACCAGTCATACAGAATGCAAAATGAAGCTACAAAACCCAAAAGCCAAGGACCAAAAGCTCTGACAAAAATCTAAATGAATATAAAACTGAACAGATTGCACTTGTACAATCATACTCCAAACCTTTCTGAAGTGGACTGAGAAATGGCATGTTCTGATGAGCAATTTATACCAGCTCATTTTTAAACAGTGCCCCAATACATGCAATGTAGTTCTATGAATCCACCTTAATTCTGAAGTATTCCTTATTACCATTAATTTTATTCCCTTCTCACCCCAAAATTCACTTTTAAAAATATCTTTGGGTGGATCATCATCAGCGCTTTTATTATTCATTAAAATAACATTAATCATAAACCTCTTTTGGTATTCATGTGAATGTAATATGTAGTTCCAAAGGAATTATGGATTAAAGAGGGACTTAAGCTTAGAACACTCCATTCTCCATGAACATGCTGTGTTCATTATGGTAGATTTAGTGCAAACTGTTTTCTTTGGCTTTATTAAAAGGGAGTGATAGCAGAGGTTTTGCATTGCACTGGAAGTGATTAAAGTCAAATTTTCACCTTGAATAAAATACTGTGGCAACACGTTAACAATTTTTCATCAAGCCTACAAAGAAAATCTCTCCTCCACTGATTGGGAATAATCCCCTGAAATCTACCTGCAGTTGATTGCATTAATGCATGAAAAATACACATGTTTGCACATCAGAGGCTTTTCTCCCTGAAAATACTGAATGACAGCGCGTAGGCTGTTAATATTTCTCCTCCTAAACCTGTACCTTGAGGCTGTAAAGAGTCAGCACACATCCACCTTTCAGTCTGAGATGGGACTTCTGAAAGGCCTTGCATTAATATTCTACAAATCATTACCAAGATAAAAATGAGTTGCTTTATTGAACATCCCAAGTCAGGCCTCATGACTGCTGGGTACTAATTAAAACTCCCTGAGTTCTATGTCTATATCTGGTAGGTCTTTGGTAAAACCTGATATAGATTCTTTAGAAATTCTGCTCCAGGGAAGCTGAAACAGACCCAGAGATCTGTTTGCACATTGCTCATGAGCCAGCAATTCACATGCGGTTGCTACAAATAAGGTCAGAGGTCACGGCTCACTAGAGCAGCCACTGCTTGGCATGCGGAAGGTCCCAGGTTCAATCCTGGGCATGTCCAGTTAAAAGGAACGGGTAGAAGCAGGTGATGTGAAATCAAGGAACCCAGGTGGGCCTTTGATATAAATGTCAGATCTGTCCTTTCCTTTTCTCCAGCAATGTTATTCACATGCACGGAAAAGTCCGGTTCTTGTAACTGGGACCATGTTATGAGCACCACCTCCTCCACAATTAAACCTTTTTGAAAGCTCTTCACCACCTGGCAACAGGCTATGTTCATTGAAGCAACAATAACCTTGTCCTCCACTGACTTAAAAACTAAGAGGTTGTATATCTTTCTATTAAAGATGTATTAGAAAAAAATATAGCTTTCATGCAGTGTGTTATATATAGTTTAAAATGAGCCTCACCACCTTCGGTGCATGGGATAGCTGGCAGTGGCCTGCACGGCACAGTAATGTTTATATGCATACATGCAGACTAGATGCTACTGAATTATCCCTCAGTCTCCCTACTGTCTGGGATCAAGTGAAACACCATCTTGTATTCTACCTCTGTACTACTGAAGAATTGACTTGTCTCCGCCACGGCTGGACCAATGAGCACCAACAGGTTGTGGGTTGAGACAGAAGGAGGATCGGTGTCCATGGCATAAAGCAAGATTGAGCAAGTAAGACTACTAGATCAAGGCTGCAGACCCTTGCTGCCTTCAGAAGAAAGGTCAGCAATGGCCTTTCTTTGGCCATTGCCAAAGAAAGGCCAAATAAATATAAAGACTGTCTGGGGAAAACCAAAAGCTAGTGCTGTTCTAGTCACACAGCCTTATATAGGGGATCTTCTTACAGATGTCACTGGTTCCCATGTTAGGCTCTTCCTTGCAAGCTGACTTAGCTCCTCTACTCATGAGAAGTACTGGGGTTCAGATCCAATGATGTCCTGTTAGCCTCTTCTAGCATTTCCTCAGTGGAGGGGAGATTGCGAGCTGCCTGTAGCACCATTGCTATGTCTGGCCTAAGCCTCAGCCCTAGCCCCTCACCTCCTCTGTTCCTGGGTTGCTTCAGGAAACAGGGGCAACTCTGGTCATGAGCAGGTTTATGCTGGGGCCTCCAGGTCTGAGGGCCATGCTGGCTCAGAGGGTAGTGTTGGTGCTGGCTCAAGGTTCCTTCCTGGTCTTATTGGACGGGTCTGCAATGGCAGGGCTTGTGGACGAGTGGATCTCTTCCTCCAATGAGAAACCATCTGCCCATGCTAAGATGAGGCAGTCCCTGGCACTGAGACACTGGCAGAACTACTGGAGCATGGATTGCTTCCAAGCATGTCTAGTACAACTCTCATCTCCTATCCCGCCCCCCCCCTCACCATTTTCATTACTAGAACTAAACCATTTTCACAGGTGTACATGTGTGTTGTTTCCCAGTGCTCGGGCCAAAGAAATTGCCTACTCTGGTTTCATGTTCTCATCATCTTTACATAAAGCCACTTTGGGTTTTTTGTCAATAGAAAGGTGGGGTATAAATACTCACAATAACAAAACCTAGCAATGTTGTCATGAAGAGAAAGGAATTCAGTGGGTTTTTCACACATATATACTGGAAAGCTCATTTCAAACCATCATTAGACTGAAAAAATCTGCAAACTTCTTTTTTCATGCTAATACTGCAGTGTTGATGGACACAGACATTTCTCTGAAATATGTATATTTTTCAAACAATTCATTTGCTGCCTTATTTGGTAGCTGTTCTGATATTTTCAAAAAGGAGATGAGCTGGTTCTTGCCTCTATACTATGTAACCAATCAGGGATCCCACTGCTAACACAGTGACATCTGGGTGCCATACATAGTCAATCATATTTGGTTATATGAAAAACCAGATCAATGTGAGTACAATACTTCCCACCTTCACTCTGAATGAGGGTGAAATGACACCTCTTTTTTCAGCAGTTGCTAAAATGGAAAGCTACTATTTTCAGGAAGGAGGACTTTTCACCCGCATATCACAGACCACCCCAACTGACCCCTGATGAGGTTCACCCATACCCGCCCATACCCAGTGGTTGATAATGAACAATTGCTTCAGTACAACTGAAGAGTGCCCACCAGAACCATCTAAAGGAGATGAATAAACATCTTTATTTTAAATCTTGGCAGTCTCTCTCTCTCTCTCTCTCTCTCTCTCTCTCTCTCTCTCTCTCTCAGGATACTTCAATCCTAAACCAAGTTTTCCAATTTTCAGTTTAGCTACTTTGAAGGTTGGGAAAGGGGGGGAAAATCTAAGTCAACCACAAAAGAGAGGGAGGGAAAAGCATCAACACGCTGAAGAGATGAACGCAGAGAAAAAGAAAGAGCAGGTGACCTTTGGTTCGCCTTCCAACAGTGCAGAGAAATGCTAAAGTAGCCTACTTTGAAGTGGGTTTCACTCCGAGGGATTTTCTAGCAACAAATCCAAGCACTTACCAAGGATTGCATATAATTTTCACTCTCTGCCAGTATAAAGCTCCAATTGTAATGAATTTTTCTTTGCTGTCGGCCTCCAATAGCTAATGCCCCTCAGTCATTAATAATGCTTCATTCTTTACCTGCACTGTTTGAACTACATTTGTCATCTACTTACTAGCCTTTAAAATACCTCAACCTATCTAATTTCCTACACGTTGCCTTTCATCTTCCTGCCATTTTCTCCATAAGTGATGCACCTTCAAGTCTGACATTTACTAAGGAATCACATCTCCCTTTTTGTGTGTTGGACTGACCCATACGGCACACTACTCATCATTTTCAAAAGCTGCACTTACACTGTGTTAAATTGCTTATTTGAATTTTCATGTTATGGATATCAAGGTCAGCGCTAGCTAGGACATTAATTTTTCTCTTGCTGACACTACCGGCACCAGTGATCTTTGCCAAATCTTAGGTAAAGCAATTCAGTGAAAAGACAACCAATCTATCAGGAAGGCTCTCTGGACTCTAATGGATCTTTACTAGAAATCCTGCCATTACAGTTCCGGTTTAGCATCCAACTGAGACCTGGGAGAGAAAGCTGATGTTTTCTATTTGCTGGTGATTAAAGATGTGGTGTTTTGCTATCTGGGGAAGGAAAGCAGGAAAAAAGCAGGACATCACTATTAATTTCTTAATGGAAGGCCAGTCATTGCAAAAGCTAATTTTGTATTTGTCTGCCTATACAAGAAAGACAGAATTAATGGCTGTCCGGAAACAGTAATAACACCAAGATGGGAAATGACACAGTATATTCCAGTTTGCTATCTCATCTCCATCCAAGAATCAGAATCAAAATCAAACTGGTGTGGTGCTTTCTGAAATTCTTCATTTCTCCATCACATTCCTAAAACTAGCAAGTAGTCCACCGAGAAGACACACAACCATACATCCTGGATCAGACCAAAAGCCCATCAGGTCCAACATTCTGTTGACACAGTAGCTGATAAGCTGCATCTAGGAAGCCTGTGAGCAAGAAGATTGCAGCAGCATCCTCCCACCTGTGATTCCCAGCAATTGATACTACCTCTGGTATGAGAGGGAGTAGCTAGCCATCATGCAATCCTCAGTAAGATCCTGAACTTGTTACTAGAAGACCACAAGAGTGTCATTTTAGGGGGAAAGGGGGACACCAATGCATCTTCAACCAACTATCACATGTACTTCATTTGAGAATAGCAAGAGTAGAGTCCAGTAACAATATAGCGGCCAACAAGATTTCTTGGGTATGAGCTTTTAAGAGTCAAAGCTGCCATCATCATACTCCCTTCTTTGCAACACTCCTCCCACCTTCAGACTGGGATATAAGGGCTAAGTAATCTCTACTACTAATACCTGACAAAGTGGATAAGAACCCTATGGTTTCATGGGAATTGAACAAGGTGCAGTTCCATGCTGGGTGTCCTATCATCTGAAAGAGAAGGGTTGTGGCTGGAGCTTGTATAATGCTTAGGAGAGCTGCCCTCGGCTGCTACCTCAATACCCTAAGCTACGTTGCCATTGCGTAGTCATGATGGGAAGCAAGCAGGTGGGGATTTCTTGATTTCAATGGAAGTGTTTGACTTGTGGAAGTATGTTCACTGACATAACATTGCACATGTTTGGCACAAGGTGCAAGATATGACCTGCTGAATGTGACCTAAAGGAGCTTAGCACACAGCCAACATGGTGTAGTGGTTAAGATCAGGTGGACTCTAATCTGGATAGTTGAGTTTCATTCCCTACTCCTCCTCATGAATGGCAGACTCTAATTTGGTGAACCAAGTTTGTTTCCCCTTTTCTCCACATGAAGCCTGCTGGTGAGACATAGTTCTCCACATGAAGACGAGACATAGTTTCTCCACATGACATAGAAGGCGAGACATAGTTTCTCCACATGAAGACTTTGGGCAAGACATAGGCTCATTCCGCACACGCAAAATAATGCACTTTCAAGCTGCTTTCACAACTGTTTTTGCCATTCCGCACAGCTTCAAAGAGCCCTGAAAGCAGCTTGAAAGTGCATTATTCTGCGTGTGCGGAATGAGCCATAGTTCTCTCAGCCTCACCTACTTCACAAGGTGTCTGTTGTGGGAAGGGGAAGGAAAGGAGTTTGCAAACCACGTTGAGGCTCCTTGCGATTGAGAAAAGCAGGGTATAAGTCCAAACTCTCCTTCTCTTCTTCTTTGAGGATGTTGACTAGGCCCCACCACTCCTGTCATAACCCTTTTCTGGTCCCTAGGCTGGTGATAGGTTTATACTGGCACAACATCGGCCTTTTGCCAGTGGCTCTCCAAATTCCAGTGGCATAATTCTGACAGCTGACAACAAATCCTGCCCCTAGGGGTAGATTGAGCCTCTACACATGAAGACATGAAGCTGCCTTGAGTCTCCATTGGAGGGAAAGGCAAGGTATAAATGAAACAAATACATAAATGAGAGGCATGTATTCCTGGGGTCCTAGAGCCAGACTATTGGCCTCTCAAGGCTAGTGCTGCCTACACAGACTGGCAGGGGCTCCCCAGATTCTCAGGCAGAAGTCTATCACATCATGTGCTACTTGATGGTTTTAACTACAGATGCCGGGGATTGAGCCTGCGACCTTCCAAGCACCACCCAGATGTTTGAGCTCTGAGCCGTAGCCTGTCCCCTCTAGCGACAACCATTACTAACAATCTAACCAACTGATGAGTATTTTTAGATCAATCATTTAAACACCTGAAGAGACTATTTTAAAAAATCAGACTTATAAATAGGTGCACTGAGAACGTCGACTCAAACATGATTGCCAGGCAAACGTACCTTCCTGAAAGCATCTTCAATTACACGCAATGCAAGCTCCTAATTGGATCGCCTTGATGGGTTTTTTTGTCAAAGGTTGTCTTGAGCACTGCACCAACCAGCTTTGCACCTGGCCAGAATTTGTTTGTGCTACAGGACCAAAATGTGCTTTGGTACTAAGGCTGAGAAAACCAGCTTGACTAAATCGTACCAGACAACAGTAAGACAACCATTGTGGGGTGGTGGTTACTATGTTGAACTAAGATCTGGGACACCCAAGTTAGAATCTCCATTTTTGCCATTACAGTTTGTCCAGTGAACTTGGACTATATCACCCAGTCTTAGCCTAATCTACCTCATAGGGTTGTTCTGAGGATAAAGTGGAGGAAAGGAGAACAATTAAAGCTGCCTTGAGTCTCCATTGGAGAGAAAGGCAAGTTATAAATGAAACAAATACATAAAATAAGAGGCATGTATTCCTGTGGTCCTAGTTATGTCACTGAAATGATGTACAGTATGGAATCATTTGTTTGTCCCTTCTTTTCTCTAGCATAGAAGTTTGCTCTAGCATAGTTGATGAATCCCTTCATTAAACACTGGGTACACTGCATTCCCTGCTTTTTGAACCCTTGTGAAATGATCACAAAATTAGTTAGGCTCATGGGTAGATACTGAAAGTGCACAGGGACTTCTAAGTAGCAGAGCTCAAAACTCTTGAATCTTTTTTTAACTGTATGTCTTTTAACAGTTAAAAAGGAAGGGGAAAAATTTTGTAAGCATCCTTGAGTCTCCTTACAGGAGAGGAAGACAGGATACAAATCCAAACTCATCATCATCCTCCTCTTCCTCTTCCTCTTCCTCTTCCTCTTCCTCTTCCTCTTCCTCTTCCTCTTCCTCTTCCTCTTCCTCTTCCTCTTCTTCTTCTTCTTCTTGCAAGCTGAACCATGCAAATAAACATCCCATCAATTGGAAAAGCTTCCCAATCAAATATTTATGGTTCTCACTCTGCAGTGTTTGAAAAATTAAATTATTAATAGCAAATATTGTAGCAAATAGATTCTAATCCATCTCAATAAAAGTAGCATTTTCTTACCTCTATCATATTGTTACTTTTTGGCTTGCTGACTTTCAAGACTGAAGGGAACACTCCCAAATCAGAGCTTTTTCAATGTAATTTACTCCGTGAGCAATTTCTAATTGATTCAGACTGGTGGGGCTGCAACTGTTTGATATATTGCCAAAACAAGAGACACTTTGGATCAAGTACATTTATATGCTCGTCTTCTCCAGAGAAAAATGACTGCAATATTTCTTTTTGGCACTCGGAGCTCTAATAATGTACTTCTGTACCTATTTCTGTGGATTCCTTTTACAAGTTGTAATAATTAACCACAGTCAGCGTTTGGCCTCTAGGAAGGGAAAAGAAGCTGTCCCGGCTGCCTGACCACTTATTCTCCACGTGCTGCTAAGATCATG
Organism: Sphaerodactylus townsendi; assembly: GCF_021028975.2. NCBI lineage: Eukaryota > Metazoa > Chordata > Lepidosauria > Squamata > Sphaerodactylidae > Sphaerodactylus > Sphaerodactylus townsendi. The sequence goes on along the minus strand of NC_059437.1, from coordinate 15,740,020 downwards.
ATGGAGAAATGCTAAATGGCTCAAGCACATTCTAGGTCAGGCCAACATGGTGTCGTTGTTTGGGGAGGGGAATCTTTGGTTTCCAACTTAACCCCTGCAGAGAGGCTGAGGGATAGGCTCAACCTTGCTGTGGCTGTAGAAGCTGTATTCTAAATGAGGAAAAGAGGAAGGACAGACAAACAGAAGGCAAGCAAGGAGACTCCTTCGAAATTGATTGAGCTGTTTTGGTGGTGGCAGTCCAATTATGAAACTCCCTCTCAAGGTATGAGGGCACCATATCATCATCCATAGCAATAGGATCCTCTGAAGACAGGAATGAGAACTAAAGTCACCTGGACCAACCTGGACCAATGCTGCAGGTAAATGAAGAGCTGGGGGCTGTTTCAAGAATTGTAACCTGAAAGCAGCCCCATCACTTCAGAGACAATTGACACCTGTTTTTGAGGTTGTTCGGCAACTACTCCTGGGGCTGGGGCTGTGTCTAAAGAGATTCTCTACAACTGTAGCACCATTTGAGGGTTGGGGTGCGGCTTTTTGTCAGATTGTTCTCCTCCCTAGTCTGCCAACAGCACTATAAAGATTTTTCAAAGTGGATTGTGGATCATTTTTAAAAACCTGTTATTCTCTTGGTTTCCACTTTGCATACCATTATACGCTACCTCAAATGACAACTTTAGCCAAAGGTAGGGTATAAATGCTCTATAATAAATAAGCGAATAATAAACAAATGTTTGCCTGAGTCATTAACATATTAGCCAGATGTCTGTCCTCATCCTACTGTTTCTTTCTCTGCTGTTATATTGGCTTTTATTTGGTGTCAGTCGATATATTTGACTATCGATAGTTTGTACCTGGTGCAATTGTTGACCATATTTGTAAGCCAACATGAGGACCATTTACCTCCAAAGTAAAAAGGCAGGATTCCCATCTAATAAATAAATAACCCATAGGGACTAGAGATTCTGACTTAAGAAAGACCACTGACATTCTCAATATTCTGCACTTGCACAGTGCAGTTGTAAAACATATACCGCCCTTGTGATCATCACAAAATTCAAAATAGTTCTTGCAAGAAGATTTTCCCTTACAGAGCAATAAAAAAGAAAGAACCTACAGCCACCATTTTAAAAATGTGCAGCAGCATTCCTTACCAAATTCAGAATTAACCCCCAAATGGTGACATATATAAAAAGCACCGTTGCCTAGTAACATCATTAAACCACCTGCAGGTTGGAGGTGCAGATCTTGTTAATGTCATTGGAAATTAGATTAAAGAAATGACTTTAGGGGTTTTTGTTTCCCAAAGTGATGGAGTATCACCCTTTTAGAGTGGCGAATTAGCAAGAGCAGACTCTTGGCTTAGCAAAAGGTCGGGCAAGCTTGGGATCTTTGTTGCCTATGTATACCAAGATCAGCTTTCGCCTGCAATAAAGATATGTTCCACCAGATCTTTGAGGAAGCCATGAGTTCATTTCATCTTGCTGGTTCCCTGACTTCATCCCCTCTCCTCCCCTGCCCAAAGGAACTGGTTTTATGGTGGGATGGGGATGATTACACAGTTTATGAACACTTTATGTATTTTAAGCTAAGTTTGTAAGCTGCCTTGAGCTCAGCTATGACCAGGAAATAGCAGGGTACCAAATGTAATAAAATTAAAATATATATATAAACCTGACATTACATAAAGCAATGATTCAAAAGATTGACAAGGCATCAAATCAATGGATCAGGAAAAAATGCACCTTTGGAGGAAGTGAGTGGTAAAGAGGGGACTGAAAATGTTTTAGAAATGTTCTAAATGATTTGTGCAGAAAAGGCCAGAGATGGACAGTAATACAGCAATCATTTTGCACAGTGGGTCAGCTTTGTACATACTGGTGTTTCAGCACCATGGATAGAGCAAAAACTATTCTGACAAGTGTCTAAGTCAAATGAAGTGCTTTCATCTATCCTGAGAACCACTGCCATCCTGACCTACATGGTCCAGGGCCAGGCTAGCCCAGTCTTATCAGATCTTGGAAGCTAAGCAGCACCACACCTCCTTCGTACTTGGATGGCAGACCACCCAGGAAGTCCAGGGTCAGTTCACAGATGTGGGCAATGGCAAACCACCTCTCTTCATCCTTTGTGTTAAAACTCTCATGGGGTTACACTAAGTTGGCTGCAACTTGACACTTAGGCTGCAACCCTAACCCTAAACACACACACACACACACACACACAGTTTTTAAGGGGGGGAGTGAGGGGTGGCATGCGAGGGAAGTGGAGGGGACCCGGCATCTGGACATGGCCCACCCACCCTAGTGGAAAGAAGGGAGGGGAGGAGTGGCATGCAAGGGAAGGGGCCCAGCATCTGGACATGGCCCACCAACCCTAGCGGAAGGAGGGAGAGGGGAGGGAGGGGTGGCATGCAAGGGAGAGGAGGGAGGGGGCCCGGCATCTGGACATGACCCATCCACCCTAGCGGAGGGAGAGTGAGTGAGGGGTGGCATGCAAGGAAAGGGAGGGTGCCTGGCATCTGGACCTGCCCCACCCACCCTAGCAGAGGGAGGGGGAGGAGAGGAAGGGGTGGCATGCAAGGGAAGGGGAGGGAGTGAGGGGTGGCATGCAAGGGAGGGAAGGGGAGGGGGGCTTCTAGAATTTCTTGCAAGAACCCAGCACTTGGTACATCTCCAGGGATCTTGGCTTAAGAGTTCTGTCTCAAAGGCCTCTTGAGTGAACAGTTCAGCCTTAGAGGCAAGGTCACACAGTTCAGAGGTTGGTGCTACTGATACATCAGGCTCTTCTTCAGTGTTTCTGAGGCTAAAGCCTAGGCCTCAACAACTGGCTGGAAGATATTTAATGTAGGTTTTTAAAAGGTAAGCAAAAATCCCATGTGACGGACCTGTTGTCAGACTATGCCATTTCACACTGCTGATATGGGAACTGTTCACACAACAGCACAGAACTGCCTACGTAGCCTTTTCATCTGATTTGTACTGAAGTGAACTGGATTTCTTTTAAAGAGGAGGAGTATGTCATGGACATGCACTTAGGTATTGTTAGGAAAATACTACAGAAGCACGGCTTGCAACAGATATCACATAAGCAGAAAACATTAAAAATGTTATTGAAATGTGCCTTGTGCGCACACAGCAGAACTGACGTTCACAGCAATTCACAGTGATTCATAGAAAATACATGAAACAGAACACTTGCAAAACTATAGAAGAAGAATTGAATGAAAAGTATGACATTTCTCACTTAAGTGTCAACTGCAAAATGGTAGGTCTAGTGCCTTTCGTGAAAACACTGAAACTAATCTATCCACAAGCATTCATACTGAGGTGACCAAGAAGAAGAAGAAGAAGAAGTAGTGTTGGATTTATATCCCCCCTTTCTCTCCTGTAAGGAGACTCAAAGGGGCTTACAAACTCCTTACCCTTCCCCCCTCACAACAAACACCCTGTGAGGCAGGTGGGGCTGAGAGAGCTCCGAACAACTGTGACTAGCCCAAGGTCACCCAGTTGGTGTGTGTTGGAGTGCACAGGCTAATCTGAATTCCCCAGATAAGCCTCCACAGCTCAAGTAGCAGAGCAGGGAGCAAACCCGGTTCCTCCAGATTAGAGTACACCTACTTTTAACCACTACGCCATTGCTGTACAGCAGTGCATCATCTTGCCTACCAACTAGGTAGACAAGGAAACAAGGGCCCCTTCCGCACACGCAAAATAATGCATTTTCAAACCACTTTCACAACTGTTTGGAAGTGGATTTTGCTATTCCGCACAGCTTCAAAGAGCACTGAAAGCAGTTTGAAAGTGCATTATTCTGCAGGTGCGGAATGAGCCAAGGCTTGCAGTGCAATCCTGAAGAATGTTACTCCAGTCTAAACCCGTTCACTTCAAAGGGCTTAGACTGGAGTAACTCAGAATAGGATTGCACTGTTCAAGAATTAATCAAAAGGAACCTCCAAACCGAGTGCGATATAGGAGGCATGGCATATTGAAAGCAGTTGATGTCTGTTAAAGAGGAATACGAGGGAGTAACAATTAGCCTTCTCAAGCCACAGCAAGCTTTTGGAATCTTGGAAAGGACATCTAGAAGGTAGTGAGGATTTCCAAATTTTTCTGTATCCTCCAGTTCCTTATAGAGCCTCAGCTTATTAAGTCATATTGTAGATATGCCTATGAAGTTCATCTGCGATTCAGTTTTGTAGCTTGAATACTGCTGCATCTTTCACAGCAGTGCATCATCTCTCCAGTGATGATGTAATACTGAGTCTTATTTAATTACCTCTGTAAGTCCCGTTTCCAGCAGTGTATCTGAGCTTCTCAGAGCAGTTTATGTACTAGCTAATATTTCAGAAAATGTATTGTCAGCCTCTCCAAAGACCCGCTCAGAGCAGCTGACATCGAAAGAGGACAGGAGGGGCAATTCCAGGATTCAGTGTTAAGTATGGCTAAGTCACAGCAAGTACCATCAGCACAGCCCCAGCTGACTATATGATGTCTGGTGAGAATACTTCACATAACTGTTGATTGCTGTGAACATGAATTACACCACATGGTGAATGGGATTTCTTTTAAAAAAAACTTACCCCAGACCTTTGGAGGACATATCCCATAAGTCATTGCAAGCTTTGTAAAGGAAGTTGCATTCTGTGGCTGGTTCTGCACAGTCAATTACAGCGTTGTGCCGTCGGTGATATTCGCAACGCTGTAGCAATGGAACGTTCACATGGCCGGCCGCTCCTTGGACAGGTAGCACATCAGCTGAACCACAACGCTTAGCATGGCTGCACTTTGCAAACACTTTTTTTCTCAGGGTAGACATCATGGGTGTTCGGCACCAGGATTGGCCAGTGTGGGCAGCCATTGTGGGGGTGGGCTTCATACGACGCCAGCTGCAGAACGCTGTTGTTGAAAAGACTCACTGGTTTAGTGATTTTTGAATATATAGAAAATCTTTGACACTCAGTATCAAACCTTAATCTCACAGGCTAACAGAATATGTTTCCCCTTGAGCTATGGCATTCTTCCTTTGAGTGGAACTTACGCAGCTTGGGACCCTCGTACCTTCGGGACTGCATTACCCCATATGTCCCAGCTTGACCTCTGTGCTAGGCAGAGGCCAACTTACTGGAGACCCCTGGCCCCTCAATGATGCGGCTGGCCTCCACTCGGGCCAGGGCCTTTACGGCTCTGGCCCCTGCCTGGTGGAACCCTTTCCCTCCAGCTGTCCGGGCCCTGCGGGATTTGGGTGATTTCCGCAGGGCCTGTAAGACTGAGTTGTTCCACCGGGCTTTTGGAGAAACCAGCCACTGAGTGTGCCCCCTCCCCTATACCATTGGGACCCGTTACTGGAATATATGGGTCCTTATTACTATCAGGACCCGCTACCTCTCCCTCCCCCTCGTAGGAGGATTAGGTTTTATGTGGGAGGCCATCTTAGGACATAATCATTGTTTTATTATATTTCTGGGAGTTTTGTACGATGTTTTTATTTGTGATTTTATGTTGTACACAGCCCAGAGCCCTTCGGGGATGGGGCGGTATATTAAATTAATTAAATAAATAAATAAAACAAACTCTGGCCACTTATTTCACAACCTTAACCTCACCAAAGAAACGCCGTGCCTTCATGTAGGTCCGATTCAACATCTTACCCTCAGCCGTTACCAGAGGAAGATACCTACGCATTCCTACACCTATGCTCACGGAATCAAACCGGATCTACTCAACACATCCTACTCAACACATTGTACTAAACATAAAGCCCAGAGAAAACAATATATAGAACCCCATATCAATAGCCTACCACCTACTTCAGACTTAGGAATGACTAAACTGCTTCTAAATGATACTATCAAAAGACAGACTAATGATGTTGCTGGACTCCCTGCTTCATTTTTGCCTGCTGTATTTTAACTGAGCTCTTGGTGTAAAACTTTACTTATGCCATTAAAGGTCTATACAATACGATTACACTGTTGTGGGGCCGCTGGAGCGTTGCTGCATCGCTGCAGTGTCGTTTCTGCAGTGGCGGCCGTGCGAAGTCTTCGCCCATAATGCGATTTTTACGGTCGTTTTACCAGCTTTTTTTGCCTGTGTGGAAACGGCCTATGTGTATTTGCAGAGTCTAGAGCCAAATTTTTGGAGCAATTGCTCTTGGGCAGTGGTGGCCTTGTAGATAAATTGGTTGTGCTTTCATCGGACTGTGATCCTTTTAATACTCACTTCTGGTTCAGGCTGCCAAAAAGATGAGGGCCAAATTAGTTACAAAGAGTGTAACATGACTGGGATACTTACTGGATTTTGTGTATGTTGTGAAATCTTATTGCTATTTAAGATGTACTATTTGAATTATCTAATTTCTGTATTTTTAATTTGATTTTAGACACTTGTGGGTACTTGTAACAGCCTATGGCCAGAAACAATAAATCTGACTTGAACAAAAGGCAGTTACAGAAGCCAGTACTTTGAAAGGCAAACCACAAGACACAGATGGCAAGATAGTTCCTATTCTTTCAAGCAGTTTGGAATCAGAAGCCCATGGCCAGCCATTAATGAATGCTTCCTTTCCTGGGATCATACTACAAATTTTCTAATTGCCATGTTTTAAAAATATCACAGGGAACATTATGTTGAGGTGGATTTTGGCAAATGCACATGCTAAGAGAAATGCTCCCATTATGTCTGCATCATTTAATCAAGCCTACTTAAGTCCATTTGGACAAAAATAATTAGTCAGACCAATCATATCAGGCAAAGTATCTCCCCTGCCCTGAAAGGATGAGGAATACCAGTAGAGGGAAATTAATGATTACTACATCGGAAGCAAATGCAGCGTGGAAGAGGAATGAAAAAAAAAAGAAAAGTTGCTTCTGCTGATAAGGTCATGATAAGACAAACAAAAGTAACTAGTCTGAAAAAAAAACAATGTTAATTAAACCTGAATGCATAATCCAAATAGTGATTGCATCTGCCTGGGTGTAATTCATCTGTATCTCAAGTACACTGCAAGAATTGTTCCATGATCAATGCAAAAAAGTATTGCATTCTCTCAAATGAGAGCTTGAAAAAAACATATGTGTGGTTGACTGGAGAAGGCCAAGTTTCTATAGTTCAGAATCAAGTTCTAAGGATCCATTCATCCTTGCTAATTAAAAGTGTGTAGTTTCCTACATGAATATTCTGGTATAGTTTGACATGGCCTTTCATCATCTTCCGTCCCAGCTCAGCCATCTTGAAAGCCACATCTGATGTCAGGATTATTAGTGTGCTTTTTCTACCCAAGGCTGTCCCATAACCCATCTTGACAGATTTTGCTATATGAGATGCCTCAGTGCTTCAGAATAAAGATAATGCTTCTGGAATTTTCTTTTTAAAAATCCTAACACTTGACAAATTTTCAGGGCCAAATTATCAGCTGTTATGGGTTTTATAGCTGGAAGGATCACAGTTAAGTGCTTGAGAGATGGTGAAATAAAGCAAACTACTCTGGCGTTCCCCACTCAAACTCAAGACAACTAACACTAGGCCAAGACTATTTCCCAGTATGGCCAACCAGATGCCTCTGGGAAACCTACATGAAAGGCATAGAAATCAAAGCTTCCCTTGTTGGGGCCCCTTAAGGGATTATTATTCAGAGATTCTGAACTACCCATGATGACTAAAATACACCAGTGGGTATGTGCTCTGTGGATTTATCTCTGTGTGTAAAGTGCTACCATGTTGCAGCTGAGTTATGGCAACCCCAGTAACGAGCTTTCAAAGCAAATCAGAAGCAGAGGTGTTTTGCCATTGCCTTCACAGAGCATTCCATGATGGTCTCTCTTCCAAGTACTGACCCTGCTTAGCTTCCGATATCTGATGAGAGTGGGTTATTTTCTTCCTTGGATCTGTCTAGCACCCCATTTTAATCTAAGATAAAGGTTCTATCACTATGTCTTGGGGTAATGAATTCCACAAATGAGTTGCGCACTGTATGCGTGTTGCTTTGTCTGTCCTTAATTTATTGCCCATCAATTTCAATGGATGCCCTTGAGATATAATTGAAATGAGGGGGTCTGGTCTATTCACATTGTCTTCCCCATGCATAATTTTATAAGGCTCAGCCACATTCTGATAATCATTTGCTTTCTCCATTTAAAAACACAAATGTTTTAGTGCTTCTGCATATAGACAGCATTTCCTTGATAATTTTGGTTGCCCTTCTGCACAACTTTTCCAACTTCTATAATACCTATTTTGATATGGTGTGAACAGAACTGTCACTGGTTACCCCAAACAGTACTATGGAGGAATCCTAGCTGGCCATCATGTAGGAAATGCGAATCTTAAGACAATTCCCTCGGCATGATCTGTCTACGAGAGTATCCATATTTCAGCTCAGCCTAAAGAAAGAATTGCCAGAAAAATGAAATGGATATTATTTTTGACATAAAATTTCAGGATTTGATTTTTACATGGAGAAGGCTAAAAGATGTGCCCTTGAGAAGGCAAGTAGCAATTCCAAAAGTGTTTGCTGGAATGGTGATCTTCCAGGGCTGGGTTGTAGATCAGCACAGTGACCCATCCAGTAATGTCCATGTTTTGTCAGACAGCCTACCTCTGATGCATCCATTTCAGCCAGGAATGGGGAAAAAATCCCAAAGACCCCTGCAATGCCACAGGGAGTTCAGGGGCAATCTCCCATTTCATGCTGGAGATCAGCTGGCAAGGAACAAAGTATGAGGCAAGTGTAGATCCATCTCTTTTCACTGGGGTGTGTGTGCTCTGGCTCAGTGGTAGGCCAATTGCTTAGCATGCAAAAGGTCCCAGGTTTGACCCCTGAGATCTCCGGTTATAAAGGATCAGGTAATAGACCTCTGTCTAAGACCCTGAGTAGCCACTGGCAATCTGAATCGACAGTACTGCCCAATAGTCTGATTCAGTAGAAGGTAGCTTCATGTATTCAGATTTTTATTTATTTATTCAACTTGTGTCCCACCAATTCATGACTAGTTGGGCTCAGGGCTGCTTCCAACAATAACAATGCACAGTTTAAATACATAAAATCCCAGTATAAATCTAAAATTAAAACTAGATGGCATCAGTGCAACAAAGGGCCCAATTATACGGAAGAGATAAAGTAACCAAATCAAATGAAGACATTGCAGATAAATTAAGAAAAAGGGGGAGAAGGGAGGCAGGAAGGGAGCCCAGCAAGAAACTGTCACTGTCTTTTGTAACAGGTTCCCCTTCACCCACCACTTTTTGAGGAATGAAGGAAGAAAACCCCCACGAACCAACGTTTCACTTCCTGCTGTCTCCCTCAATAGCACAGTCAGAGACAAACCTAAACCACTTAAACTTGGATGTTTATTTTCCAGTAAATTCTACTCTGTAGTGTGGGTTTTCATAAAGGTTACATTTAACACTAGAACAGTTTTAACATAAGTAACTATTTACAGAGCTGTTTTATTCACTTACACTATTATGGATGTCTGAGTCCTTCTAAATGATTGGTCAAAGACTGAAGCACTCTTTGAAGAATGTACCAAGAGTGATGGCTCCGTAGGTATGCAGGCCCAGTGCCTTCACTAGAGTTGCACCAACAGATAGCCCATTGACCCACATTGGTCAGAATGAGATGTCCAGTGATGATGTCCAGCACAAAAGTAGCAGCCCCAAGCTCCATGGGTCCAAATCAGTCATGAATGGTAGCTCTGAATGGCTCCATATGCTGATCCCTCAGGATGCTTGCCTATCTCCCTTAATTATGAACACCTGACCCTGTCATCCCTTTGCTAGGGACTAACCAGCCCCTCAGGATCAGGCCAAGGTGATTAACATCACCCAGGCAAAACCACTGATGGTCAGTGTTAGTTTCTCTTGTGACCACTTTGAGAAGAATTTCTCCAAATCCTTCTCAGTCCCAAAGCAACCAACTACATCCATATTGGTACACCAAGAGGTTGAGTGTGTCCTGCTCCTTTGAGTCTGGTACCCTCCTTCCACATGGGAGCAAAAGAATTCTCACATCATTTGAGAGGGAACCAAGCATATTCTTAAAATGGGAGAATTTTTACATCTCCCAGGGTAAACTTCAGGCGGTTTTGACAGAATGTTTTCTATGAAAGAATGTTGTTGTTGTTGTTTTTAAAGAAAAAGCCAAATCAGGGTGCGTTAACTGTGCAGAGAGGCCTTTGTTTTCCTTTCTCTAAAAAGGAAGGGGTGGGGGCTTTAAAAAGAAAACATTCTGCAGTCAACAAAATCCACAAAAGGAGCTTGTCTAGCTGGAAATCCCAGGCACCTCCCTGCTGGCAATGAAAACAATAAGTGAAAACTAGACGCCTTCAATATTTTATATGCAAAGTCCAACTCTCCAGCCTCTTCAAGGATGGCAGAGTTATCTTTTCCTTTAATGCTTTATTTATGCTGCTTTAAAAAACATTAGAAACATAAGAAAACACTAACAACAAAGCATCACAAAGGGAGAAGAAATTGCAACATTGCCTGATTGATTCTGGACCACAAAATCATTGTGTTGGAATTTTCAAGAGTGAAGCAGCACAAGAGGTCATAACCCAATGATGTGCACAGGGTAATGCACACGGCTAGATTTCTGTGCTGAACCTGGAATTTAAAAGGTGAACTGCATTTTCAAGTAGCCTGCTTTGTTTTCATGATGCTTGCATTACAAGTTCCCCAGGAAGCACTCTGCTTCTCTGAATGCTACTTTGAAAGAATTACACCAACACTCCAGATATTCACAATCCACTCCATGTGTTGTTATCCAATGCTACAGTCGTCTACTAAAAAACAGCCCAAGTCCTTACTTTAGCAGTCACATGCCACAACTATACGGGAGAGCCTGTTGAATTTCGCAACCCCCCTTTCAAATTAAACAACACCCCCTTTTAAACCTGAGAGTCTTTATTCATGCACTTGTGCTGTTCTTCACACTGAGCATACACTTCCTTCAGGTTTGATTCTTGGTTACGCACCTGTTTTCCCCCTTCAGCAGTCAGAGCACCAATCTTCCCACCTTCAGATCAGAGAATCCCTATGGTTTCTGAATGCTCTGAAAATAAAACTTTTATTTTCCCTTTGCAGGGAAAGTGATGGTGCTCAGCTTGTGTTTAGCTTTCCTCAGGTTTTTTTTAACTCCTCCCCACCTTTTCCTGCCCGTACCACAGTAGTTCCTCCCACTCTTTGGGCCCACATTTCAAAAGGATCTACGTCTAGAAAACTAACATTGGACCAAAGATAGCAGAGGAAAAAAGGTGGCAGGCAGCCTCCCCAAGAGGAGGTTGTATGGAAACAATAAGGAAGTTGAGGGTGGGCAAAATGGTGAGATGCTTCGCTGGAGCATAATCCATATGAAAACAAAAAACCGTGAGGAAAACTCATGCAAAGTAAACAGCTGCAGGGTAAATAGTGTTCGCATAAATGGCCTGAGTCTTCATTTTGTACCATTTCCCCCAGTGGCATCTTCCCCATTAAATTTAGGCACCTAAGCATTACTCGGGGATGTGGACTGGTATACTAAAGTCATGTCTCACCAGGGCTTGGAAGCTAAGCAGTGTCAGTACTTGGGTGGGAGACCATCAAGGAAGGCTCTGCAGAGGAAGACGATGGCAAACCACCTCTGCTTAATAACATGCCTTGGAAATCCCTATGGGGTCACCATAAGCCCTTCACACACACATAAATAAGCATTATTTTAGTGCCTGTTGTGTGAAAACAGCAATTTATATATAAACCTTTATTAGGCATAGAATCCATATAACAGCCAACATTGCCCAAACAAGTATCCCATACATGAGAACCATCGCAGGTAATCATTTCAAAGTTTCTATAAGGAACCTAGCTACAAAAGTTAAAATCTCGGAGGTGGAATTGTTTAGTAAAAACGTAATCTTCCCCACAGTAGAGTATTCATTAAAGATTACAGGACAAAGAGCAAAAAGTCTGGTCCTAGATCCCTCGTATTTGGGGCAGTCAAGCAATATATGTTCCATGGTTTGAATCGCTGTGGTACAATGAGGACATTTCCGCTCTTGCAGGTCGATTTTTCTTTTACGGTTTTTTTTTCTACGAACTCCACGTGGAGAGAAAACTTGAAACCTATGTTGGCTCAGGGACACAGCAAACTACCTCTTCAACCCAAGACACGAGGGAGGCAGATGATGGGCTGAAGCTTTTAGACCACTCCCTTAAGTCAAATCAAAACAGCACGGAAGATACTTTGCACATGGCGGAAAGACCATTAGGGAGGAAGCCCCATGATCCAACCGAATCCTGTCATGATAAGGATTTCCTTCCCAACGGATGTATCTTTAGGGACACAGAAGGTCTACTCAACCAAGTACATGAACTCGATTGACATCAGGACTCCTCTTCCATATCTTGCTCTGCCCTAAAAATCTTGTCTTGGAATGTGGCTGGATGGACGAAAAAGAAACATGAAGCAAATAAACCAGGAGCACCAGCAACAGGAGGAGGAGGGGCTGCAGCTCAGTGGCATCAACATCTGCTTTGCACCAAGGTCTCACATTCAACTGCTTGCAGGCCTTATTTAAAAGGTGCACTGGCATTAAAGGATGCGAAAGATATGTGACCCCGGAGAGTTGATGCCAGTCCAAGTAGACAATATGAACTTTGATACACCAACAGCCTGCCTCAGTAGAAGGAAACAAAATTGGGGAGGGGGGATCTTTAGTGGTGCAGACAGAAAGGCCCGGTGTATCACTTAGGGCCATAATTGCTTCCTGCCTTTTCTTGCCCTTGTTTTCATGAGTTTTTCAGGTTAGAGAGACTTGTGTGCGGTACTCCATGTGTCTCGTGCACACAGACAATAGGCTACGGTCCAATAACTCCGCCGCTGCTGGAGAAGGCTGCATGGTGAAAATGTCAAGCCTCACACAAAGTCTTGCAGAGCAAAGGAACAATGCTCAGTGACTCCAAGAAATGTGTGAAATGAGCTCTGTGGAGATTTGATGACTCGCTCCAAAGAAGAAGAAGAGGAGTTTGGATTTATACCCTGCCTTTCTCCCCTGCAAGGAGCCTGAAACCGGCTTACAAACTCTTTCCCTTCCTCTTCCCACAACAGACACCTTGTCAGTTAGAGGGGTCTGAGAGAGTACTGAGAGGACTGTGACTGGCCCAAACTCACCCAGCAGGCTTCATCTGTAGGAGCAGGGAAAGAAATCCAGTTCATCCGATGGGGGTCAGCCTCTCATGTGGAGGAGTGGGGAATCAAACCCAGTTTTCCAGATTAGAGTCCACCAGTTTTAACCACTAGAGCCACAGCCTAGTCATGCTGCCTGCCTGCTGAATGCACTTGAATACAAACCTCAGACCTTTCCCTCTGCTACAAGAGGAGCTTAGACAAACATTGAGAGTCAAGAGCTGCAGCTCTAAGTTGCTCCTTAATCAGTCACTGCAAACCCCCCGAAAACACCTGTTTTGCTCTCTAAACAAGGGCTCTAGTAGTACCCATTTGCACATGACTGCTTGACAAAGATCAAATGTGTCATGCTGGAAATCAAGCCTGGGCAAAGGAGTTCAAACAACAAGCTGTTTATCCAGCCCGGCAACATGTTTCATTCACTCAAACACAGGCAAACATCCTGACCCTTTCGTTCAAATTCCCAGCGTTTTTTATGGCGCAGTCCTGAAAGGCAGTGAGTGCTTTAGGCAGGACAGGCAAGGCGATTTCTTTGGCTGGACCCAGAACCTGCTTGATCATGACATGTGCAAGTTTGGAGAGGACAAAACATGTCAACACACACGCACGCTACTGCCACTTTCTTGTTCCTGAGGAAGCTTCTCTAAGATGGCTTTCAATCATGACTGGCTTTAGACAGTGCTGAAAATCCTCTTCTTGCAAACTAATCCCCATAGCAGAAGCCATTTGGGGGAGAAGCAACAGTAGCCATCATGTCTACATAGAAGTAGAACCCCCATCCCATCTCAACCCAAGACTAACAATACATGGATGACACTGGTAGGAGAAGAAGAGTTTGGATTTATACTCTGCTTTTCTTACCTGTAAGGAGTCTCAAAGGGGCCTACAAACTCCTCCCCTTCCTTTCCCCCCAACAGACACCTTGTGAGGTAGGTAAGGCTAAGGCCCCTTCCACACATGCAGAATGATGCACCCTCAACCCATTTTCAATGCACTTTGCAGCTGTATGGAATAGCAACATCCACTTGCAAACGACTGTGAAAGTGGATTCAAAGTGCATTGTTCTGCATGTGCAGAAGGGGCCTAAGAGAGTTCTGAAAGAACTCTGACTAGCCCAAGGTCACCCAGCAGGCTACATATGGAGGAGTGGGGAAACAAATCTGGTTCACCGGATTAGAGTCCACCACTCGTCTGAAAGAGTGGGAAATCAAACCCGGTTCTCCAGATTGGAGTCCATCTCTCTTAACCACTACACCATGCTGGACATGAAGCATTCATACCTACAACCACCACACCCTTGAGAAGAAAGGAAAAGGCCACAGAAGAAATACCTTCTTGACTGGAGAGAAGTCTTGAAAACATCTATCCACCAGGGTTTTTTTTTGTTTTAATGGGATGCTATGCTATGTTTTTGATGAGTTTTGAGGCTCATTTATGGTTGAATGATATGTTTTATATATTTAGTACTACTGGCAAGGTTATATAGAGAATCAGCTTTTGCCGGAGGTTAAGATTGAGTGAGAATCTTGCCTTTCATATCAGTTGGTGGTACCTGGCTGAGTCAAGAGTGGCTGCCAGTGGTATGTTTTTAAACAGGAAAAGGGTTTAAACTTCCCTTTGAACCAACACCTTTTGATCTGTGGCACTCTACCTAAGACATCTGGCACTGATACAGGGATCCCTTGAGCAGACTTTAAGGCATAGTTTTCACCATATGATGCAGCAGTGGAACTGGAAACTAGATGGGAAGATTAAACTGTAATATGAGGGGTTAACTCATACATTGCATATAGAACAGATACTCCCATGGAAGCAATAGAAAAGTTACTGGTCTGTAGTGGAGCAGATCTGCTACAAGTGAAAGAGCCCAGTAGTTTGGTGAAACAGCATGCATTTTTGCTACAAGAAGGTACAATATGGGAAGCTACAAACTCAAGTTGCTACACTTGATTCACCAGATTAATAAAATTATATTTTAAAAAATTCTACTCTTCCTTCAAGAACTCAGGTTATTATTCAGTTCAATCCAGATGATACCTTTTTGGAAGCAAGAACAAGAAGAGTTTTTTTATACCCTACTTTTCTCCACCTTTAAAGAGTCTCTAATCACTTTACAATAGCCTTCCCTTTCTTTTCCCACAACAGACACTTTGTTAAGAAGGTGGGTCTGAGAGAGTTCAGGGAGAACTGTGAGTAGTCCAAGTTCACCCAGCAGGCTTCATGTGTACGAATAGAGAAAACAGTTCACCAGACTAGAGCCTGCCACTCATGTGGAGGGGCAGGGAATCAAACCTGGTTCTCCAGATTAGAGTCTACCGCTCATTTGAAGGGATGGGGAGATCAAACCTGATTCTGTAGATCAGAGTCTGTTTCTCTTAACCAGGCTGGGTCTCAGCCCCACTGAATAGAACTGAATAGGATTTTGAGTGAGCTTGCTTACAATTGCTCTCATTCTCACCAAAACCACCTTTTGAACTTTTGAAAACCACCCCTTGAGGTAGAATTGCTTTAAAACTGAAAGACCATGACTGGTACACATTCTCCCAGCACCTGACCACAACAAAAACTTTTGACATTTCTTCAAGCATCACCTACCCACTTCCATCTCTCTTCGTTAACCTGAGGACTAGAAACTTGTTCAGTTCAGAACCAATACCAGATTCTCAGGAGACTGGATTCTGTTCCCACTGCCAATGTCTGAGACTGGAGACTATGTGGCAGTTATCACAAAACAAAACACTGTTCTGAATAGACAAAGTTGGACATGAACAGTGAAGACAGAAAACATTTGCTTGTAAACGATCCCCATAAAAGTACTGGAAGCTTCCGGCTTTACTCAAACGAATGCAGCTCCTGATAATACAGCAACCACGGGGAGAAAAATAAAGAGATGCAGGAAGTAAATGGACTGGAAATGTGTAATCACTGGAAAGGGGAACAGTGATGCCCCCTGGAACTCCACTCGGGTGGCTTGTTGTGTAACTGAAGGCTTGTTTTGCTCACCTGACTGGCGGCTTAATTTAGTTCTGCAAAATCCCACCTTGCTCTTGATTGCTTAAGCTGTGGTGGTTGCTGTCTGGGACTTTCACAGCCCTCTTATCAAAGTGGATGCTTTTGAAAGTGAGCACATTCCCCCACCCCACCCCCACCCCATTTGGGTTTCTGAGGTCAGGCCCTCCGTGGCTTGCCCTGCTGCCAGCTTGCATGCCATGTTAGGAACACGTTTCCAAAACTCAGTGAAGTCTGGCCACTTTGGCATCCCTGAGGCCCAAGCTCCACTTTTCAGTGTCTCCCCTTTTTTTGTACAAAATGTGTCTGGCCTACCTGCATCAGGAAGCACGGCCAGCGCATCGTAACCAGTGATGAGTGAACTCCCCTCGGCACAGCTCTAAAACAGCTTCCCTCTCGCAAGCCTTCTTGAAGACTTCTTTTTTTTTAAAAAAAGCTCACCTTTTTCCATGAGTTTTTTTCCTGCTACAATGTTGGCATCTGTGCGCTGATGGTGTCATGCACGCATGTTTTACTGTATTGCCTTTACAAGATTTCAGTACCTGAAGATGTGAGGAAATGTGTCTGGGCGCAGAGCTCACACAAACATTGCTGCCCTCTGAAGCAGGGTTAGCAGAAGCCTGCAGGCAAGACTTCCCTATAGCGCTCGAACAACACTGGCAGTAGAAACTATTGCCGCTATCTTGCAGTGACTCTATGGGGTTTTCATGGGAAGAAATTAACAGAGGTGGTTTGCCATTGCCAGCCTCTGCATAGTGACAATGGTCTCCCATCCAAATAATAATCAGGGGTGATCCGGCTTAGCTTCCAAGATCTGACAAGGTCTGGCTAGCCTGGGCCATTCAGAGCCGGACATGTCATTTAACCAACTTTTAATGTATTAGTGGATGGTCCACTTATGCCATGATTGCTAAACTGATTCAGGAATCTATGCTGAGGAACCTTGTCAAAACCTTTTGAGAGTTCAAGTGTGTATACCAAATAGTACTCACTGGTTTGGTTTTCTAGGCTTTGTAACCATGGTCTGGTAGTTTTGGCTCCTAACGTCTCACCCACATCTAGGGCCCCTTCTGCACATGCAGAATAATGCACTTTCAATCCACTTTTAATTCACTTTGCAGCTGGATTTTACTGTGCGGAATAGCAAGATCCACTTGCAAACAATTGTGAAAGTGCATTGAAAGTACATTATTCTACATGTGTGGAAGGGGCTTATGGCTGGTATATTCAGAGCTATGGCACAGAAAGATGTGTTTCTCTCCATGGCATAGTGTGGAGTGATTGCATGGTGGGGTATATATTTTGCCCACCTCACAGGGGGGGGGGGGTGAAGTACAATTGCATGTGTCTAGATGGAATTTATTTACAGTAGCATTTGCTGACGTACTTGCAATCACATTGACAACTGCATTTGCTTTGCATTCACTTATACCAAACAGTATTCAACAAATCGTCGGATACTTCAGTAACACAAAAAATTAAAAGGAAGAATCCTTTTTTTACAAACTCTGCCTTGTCCTTTGGTAAATGAAGAAGAAAATATTAGAGGAATAAATTGCTAGGATGTAGCAGAAATGCAGTGCCCTTTCTAAAATTAGCCAACCTGTCCCTTTCCTTACCAAAGCTTTCTTCCCAAGCCGAGTGGGTGGCAAAGAAGAAAACAAGATGGCAAATATACTGTGAGCTGAGGAGAGGGGCCATTTTATCTCCACTTTAAAAAATAATCACTGCCGGAACAGCTTGTAAACAGTACAGCCTTCAGCAGCGGGACAGCCATGCGGGGCTTCAAAGTGCAGAGAATGCTGTCATTTTACAGGAAGAAATTGGCACCTGCCAATAAATTAGGGAGGGAGGGCATTTCAACTACCCTGTCATTAGGCACCAGACACTAGAAGAGTGTGTGCATTGCTCCTCGAAGCTGGCAGACTTGTGCTTAGAGCAGCAAGACATCTCAAATTGGTCCAAAGTCTTCTCTTCAGCCAGTGACAGAAAAGGCCGCTGTTGCATTTGTTTCTATCAGCAAGATTGATGTGAAGACCCAATTTGGTCTGTGATGTGGTTTAGGCAGAGCACCACACCCTGAATCACACACACACACACGCACACGCACACACCCCAATCTTGAAAGTGTTGAGAAGTCACTGCAATGACTCAACTTAAAGCAAGAATGCTAAGGGTTTTATTTCTGCCAGGGAAAGACAGCAAATTTCCTCCCAGCAAAGAAAAATAATTAGAGGAGTGCTACTAATCCACATACAGCAGATTATTTCTAGCACACTGAAAAAGATGGAAGCAGACCCCTCAAAGATTGGAGCAGAAAGTGAGGTTGCCCACCTCTAGGTGCACCCTGGAAATCTCTTTGAATTACAACTAGTCTCCAGACAACAGAGATAATGGTTGCCTTCTATAGTGATGCCTAGGCTGAGCATCTTCAGAGTGATCAGATCCTCTGGGAAGATGCCAGCCACAGATGCAGGCTTAAACGTCAGGAGAGAATGCTGCTAGAACACACCATACAGCCCGGAAACCACATAGCACCCAAGTGATTCCGGCCGTGAAAGCCTTCGACAATACAGAGATGAGTTCCCCTGGAGAAAATAGCTGCTTTCTGAGGTCCCACCTCCAAATCTCCAGGAATTTCTCTACCATAAATTGGCAGTCCTGGGCTACAAGGGAACTGTTTGTCTCTTCTCCACACACCAAGCCATGCAGAGAGATGCTATTCACCAGTGTATTTTCCCTACATCAGTTGCTCTGTGTGTTCAAGCGATGGTACCGAGCACCAAGGCAGTTTCTTCCCCCAGCCCTTGGGTCTGTCAACCCACTGGATCTAGTTTGGTTTCCTATCTCCATTTTTGTATACTTTCGGGTATTTTCCAATCTAAACTGACAGAACCTAACCCATACTAAAGCTACCAAAGCTTAGTTAGAGCCTAGCAATTACTGTAAGCCCAGATTTGTTTAATTCATTGCATAAACACCTATAGTATGAAACAGTCAAGAAAAGAGGCCAAATTTGAGGGAAACCTCCCATATTCCTCCAAAGTCAAACAGCTAGTCCCACATCGGGCAGGGCAGGGAGAGGTTCGACAGTTTTCAGCATAAATCTTCTGTCAACATCTTCTACATTGGCTCTAAATACCCTTTCTGCCCACCACCCCATATGAGCCAGGCAGTAAAGGGCAGCCAGAGAAGCCTAATCCTTTGCAATTTTTTTCTTTTAAAATGAGGTTTCATGCAAATGACACTTCTCATTCAAAAGGTCAGAAATGTAATGTCAGTGGCATTTGGTGTCTAACATGAGCATAGCATGAATTGCCGAATATCAATCTGCACCAGTCATTCCCATCTGGGCACTCCCTATTTTCTGATACCTGCCAATGCCTTGCCTCCCTCCCTTCCTCTCCAAGACAGTAAATATAGCTGAATGAATTTGAGTTGCAATTGCTGTGAGATTAAACATTCTGTTAAATACACTTGAATTCTGAAAAAAGATAACCGAAGAAGAACAAGAACAAGAAGAAGAAGATCAAGAAGGAGGAGGAGTTTGGATTTGTACCCCACCTTTCTCTCCTGTAAGGATACTCAAGGATGCTTACAAGCTCCTTTCCCTTCTTCTCCCAGCAACAGACACCTTGTGAGGTAGGTGGGATTGACAGAGTTCCGAAGCACTGTGACTAGCCCAAGGTCACCCAGCAGGAACGCAGGAATGCAGAATCTTCTTTTAAAATGATTCTCTGGCTGAAATGTTTTGAAAACATCTTCAGCTGCTGGGTGATTTATTGCCTACGTTTCCCATGCTTTTCTGCTTCCCTAAACGTCCACCTCGGTGACATCTGCTGAGCTCATTCTGTTCCCCCTCACCTGTTTTATTGCATTTATTTCTGTTTGTTCTTCTTATTATTGGGGGGGCTAATCTTTGATACTTTGAATAGATGAGAAATAGAAAATCACAGCAGGAAGCTTTGAGGCACTGGAGCATCGATTCAACACAGAACTCCAAAAAAAAAAAAAAAAAGGAAAAACCACGTAACAATGGCCAGGAATTGTTTCAAGGGGGTGAGTGCAGAAATACCTTGTGGCAAAAGGGGGGTTTGAAAATGTTTTCCAAACATTTTTGGTATTTGTGCAGAAAGGGCCTCTATGCCACCAATACTCTCAGATAGGTGTCCCAAATGTTTTTGAACCTATGAGCACTTTTGGAATTAAGAGGCAGAGGGGTGGCTCAACTGAGGAATGGATGCCACAGGAGCAATAGTCAGTCACAAAATGGCTGACTGAGGAGGCAGAGCCAACCACAAAATGTGAGGGAGGGAGTTAATGCATAGCACAGCGATTCTCAATCTGTGGGTCGCGACCCCTTTGGGGGTCTAACGACCCTTTCACAGGGGTCATCTAAGCCTCTCTGCATCAGTGTTCTCCATCTGTAAAATGGATAAATGTTAGGGTTGGGGGTCACCAGAACATGAGGAACAGTATTAAAGGGTCGCAGCATTAGGAAGGTTGAGAATCACTGGCATAGCACCTCTTCAGTATTTCAGGCACAAGCTCTGTTCAACTGAATATATTTAAAACAAACATACTGTTTTAAAAATGATTTCCTATACATATATAACCTACCTTCCGTCACAAGTCAAGATCCTTGTGCTCTGACGGCAGCTGCTGCCAAAGAAACATGTAAAAAAAAGTACACACAGCCAGTAAGATCTCCAATAGCCAACCAAAAACCCTTCTGGGCAAACACATCACCTGACCACACCCACTGTCTAAAAGTGAGTATTATGAAAAGTGCCAGCAGGTGCTACGGTGCCCAAAGGCGTCACATTGGCCATCCTGCCTCTAACTACGACCCCATTCAACAGAGTTCTAATAAGGTTGCCTCTATTTTCATATCGAGAGAGGCACACTCACATGATCTCCCAGCACTGTGAAGCTTGCATTCCCCCTCCCCTTTTCGTCCACCATTCACATACAGCTGCAGTGACTCAACATCTGCATTATCCCCAGTGATGCAAAGTGGCAGCCCTTCTCAAGGCAAGAGAAAGGCTGGCTCATTGACACAGCTTCTGCAGCTACACCGCTGTTCGGCTTGAAATGAAAGTTTCCTGTTGTCAGCTCAGCTGTACAGGGAAGGAATCAAAGGACCAATGTAGAGGCGCCATTTCCTTCCCTGCATTTTAATGTCTCCGTGTTACCAATGTTCTTTGTTGAGAGAGAGAGAGAGAGAGAGAGAGAGAGAGAGAGAGAGAGAGAGAGAGAGAGAGAGAGCTGGCACATATGCAAATAGCTGAGCAATTTGACTCTGTTTGTTTGTTGGGTTTCTTGTTTTCCATTGGGCATAGTATGCAATCTGCCAGCCGGTGGGGGAATCACCAGGTTTTAAAGCCGATGTTCACTATTTTCAAAACCAAATCAAAATGTGGCATTAAACACAAACCTTTCTCACCCCTTGACTCTTGCCTACACCTTCTGTTCCCCACTGCCCAGCATTTTAGGTAGTAGGTTTTGGGTCCAGATGCTGCTCTGAGCATTTTGAGAATCCAGTCTCCATGAGTAAAGCATGTTTCTAGCCCACATGCTTGCAAAGAGTGGCTTGAAAGTAGGTAGCAATGGATACTGTTTTAAAAATGATTTCCTATACATATATAACCTACCTTCCGTCACAAGTCAAGATCCTTGTGCTCTGACGGCAGCTGCTGCCAAAGAAACATGTAAAAAAAAGTACACACAGCCAGTAAGATCTCCAATAGCCAAGGACCAATGTAGAGGCGCCATTTCCTTCCCTGCATTTTAATGTCTCCGTGTTACCAATGTTCTTTGTTGAGAGAGAGAGAGAGAGAGAGAGAGAGAGAGAGAGAGAGAGAGAGAGAGAGAGAGAGAGAGAGAGAGAGAGCTGGCACATATGCAAATAGCTGAGCAATTTGACTCTGTTTGTTTGTTGGGTTTCTTGTTTTCCATTGGGCATAGTATGCAATCTGCCAGCCGGTGGGGGAAATCGTGGACGATTCTCAGGTTTAGAAGCCGACAGTTCACTATTTTCAAAACCAAATCAAAATGTGGCATTAAACACAAACCTTTCTCACCCCTTGACTCTTGCCTACACCTTCTGTTCCCCACTGCCCAGCATTTTAGGTAGTAGGTTTTGGGTCCAGATGCTGCTCTGAGCATTTTGAGAATCCAGTCTCCATGAGTAAAGCATGTTTCTAGCCCACATGCTTGCAAAGAGTGGCTTGAAAGTAGGTAGCAATGGATGCTATCTTAGATGTCAGATTTGGGGACTCGGGGCTTTCCAATCTCCTCTTTTCACATACGGCTAGCAGAAATAGAACATGGAAAAACAAACAAATACATGCCAAGACGCTTGCATTGCCTAATTTCTTCAGGCCACAGAATTCAACTTTTCATGAGAATGATTCGCACCAAATTTTAAAGAGGGAAAGGGTTTCAAAGCACAACATATGTTCAATACAGTGGAACCAAAATTTGTGACTGAAAAAAAGAAGTTTTGAAGGGGTAAAAATGCTCTGCATTAAAAATGCTCCACTTGTTGCACCCTTTTGTTTCATTCTACTTCTGGCCCCTTCCGCACATGCAAAATAATGCGTTTTCAAACCACTTTCACAACTGTTTGCAAGTGGATTTTGCCATTCCACACAGCTTCAAAGAGCACTGAAAGCAGTTTGAAAGTGCATTATTCTGCATGTGCGGAATGAGCCTCTGTTTGCTGCTCCTCTCAGCAGTTGTTTTGGTATGTTTGGGGAAAGCCTGTCTTAGGCCCCTTCCGCACACGCAAAATAATGCATTTTCAAACCACTTTCACAATTGTTTGCAAGTGGATTTTGCCATTCCGCACAGCTTCAAAGAGCACTGAAAGCAGTTTGAAAGTGAATTATTCCGCATGTGCGGAATGAGCCTTAGAGTTGCCAGGGCCCTTCCCTGCCCTGAGGGAGGGGGGTAGGATAAAGTTGGGAAACTCCTTGAGATTTGGGGCTGGAGTCTGGGAAGGACAGGGACCTCAGTGGAGTACAGGGCCATAGAGTTGAGCCTGAAAAGCTGTCATTTTCTCCAGGAGAACTGATCTCTACATTCTGGAGATGAGCTGTAATTCCAGGGGATTCACAGGTCCCTCCTGGAGGGTGGCATCCCTAACTGGGCAACAGCTAGGCAATCAGGCTGACTATGGACCAAACTGCATGCAATCACCACTGTTTTAATGGGATTAGAAATGCTCTGAGGGCCTCATTAGGCTCTCACTGTGGTGGGCTAAGATGCAGCAGTGGCGTAGGAGGTTAAGAGCTCGTGTATCTAATCTGGAGGAACCGGGTTTGATTCCCAACTCTGCCGCCTGAGCTGTGGAGGCTTATCTGGGGGATTCAGATTAGCCTGTACACTCCCACACATGCCAGCTGGGTGACCTTGGGCTAGTCACAGCTTCTCGGAGCTCAGCCCCACCTACCTGACAGGGTGTTTGTTGTGAGGGGGGAAGGGCAAGGAGATTGTAAGCCCCTTTGAGTCTCCTGCAGGAGAGAAAGGGGGGATATAAATCCAAACTCTTCTCATCTCTTCATTTGTCCTGTCCCCATCCCCTGCTCCCTTCCAAGTCCTGAAATGGCTGTGGGGATGGGACAAGGGCACCTCAACCAACTGTACTGTGAGCCCAACCAGGATTGGACCCTTGTGGTATCTTTAAATCCCTTCAAAATGGTGGCAGAATCCACAGTTCTGACCCATGGATAAGGCTTGCCAACCTCCAGGAAATCTAAAGGATTACTGCTGATGTTCAGATGACAAAGATTAGTTCACCCAGAGAAAATGGCTACTTTGGACTCACCACACTAAAGCCCCTCCCCTCCCCAAGCCCCACCCCCTAATGCTCCGCCCCCAAGGGTCCAGGAGTTTCCCAACTCAGATCATCAACCTTACCCACAGCAGCTATTGCATCTAGTTTGGCCTCATGTAACAATAATTTAACAGTAGCAATCATCACCAAGCCGAATCAGACTGACAGTGCTTCCTACCCTCCCCAAATCATTTCCAAAGAGTGGGGTCATGTTTCTCAGAAAGAAAAAACATTTTCCTCTGCCTCCCCACTCCCCTTGGTTCAGCCTTCCATGTGATTTGGAAAAGAAGGAGTCGGTGTGGATCAGAGTGTTTCTAAAACCCCTCCTCTTCTCTTCTTTCCTAGTGGAAAGCTATTTGCCATAACAAGCTACCGGCGGCAATAAAAACAGATGTGGGGCAAATCATTCATTGGGAGTTCCCTAGTGCTCAGCATCATGCACAATACAAAGTGGGCTAGTAAGCAATCGGCTGCCTGCTCTCAGTCTGGATCACAGCTGGCAGCAAAATCAATTAGCACCTTTTACCTAGGGGAAGGCTATTGACTCCTGCCCACTTTAGGAAAAAATACACCTTGAAACTGGTAATGTTACTAAATGTGCAACTCTCACCGTGTGGGGCTCTGGAAGGTGTTCCTACAGAGAGATGCCGTCCTATCACATCCTCCTTTGCAGATACGCTTTGCTTGTTTGGCACAATGGTAGCCAAGAATTGCTACGAGATCGAGCCAGCCAGCAATATGCATTTTGGGGGTGGTGGGATTGGATTTACCAGCATCGGAGCTAATTACTACTTCATATCCCTCCAGAGAGTCAGCAGAACAGCTCTCAAACAGTGCCAAAAGTCATAATACTACAAGGGGTGGGGAAGCTGGATTTTTGCATAGAGGCACATGCGCGCGCACACGTACCCTGTGAAAGCTTCACATCAGCACAGCAGGCAAGCGCACGCTAGGTGCCCGGCTCCACACTGGGCAAATAGATGCAACGGAAGAAGGCCGTCACTTTAGTATTTACCGCAATGAATAGGGAAGTGGGAAGCCAGTCTAATGGGACTTGGCTAAACAAACAACCCTTCACCTTTTGTTCGGTAATGTTTGCTGATGTTACTAATTAAACCAGAGTCTCCGCTAAGTGAAGTAATGAGTCTCTCCCCCTGCCGATGTTAGAAAGCACCTGAATCTTTGCTGATTCTTTGAAAACAATAAAAGCAGCTGGGTGGCAAAAACACAACTCGCCAGATGGAAATGGCAGAGTGAGGAAGGGGACACAGCACATGCCATACTGTGGAGATGGAATAAAATGGCAATGTCTTTTGGCGCCTGTGATTTTTGTCAGCTCTGACTTGCATTGCCCAGGCTAGCCCTGACTGCATCAGATCTTGGAAGCTTAGCAGTTTCAGTCCTGGTTAATACTTGCAGGGGGGACCACCAAGGAAGTTCAGGGTTACTACCCAGAGACTGGCAATGGCAAAGCATCTCTGAATGTCTCTTGCCTTGAAAACCTTCCTGGGTTGCCACATTAGCTGCTACTTGATAGCACTTTCCACCACCACCATAAAAAAAAGATGGGTGACCATCACAAAGGGATAACACCTGTGTAATGTTGACAGGTGGCCAGAAGACTTTTAAGAAGGCTAGCTATGTTCCTCAGGCGGATCTTACATAGCCCTTAGTTTGAATACTTTAGATAGGGATTTTGGACCTGGGTCTCCCAGATCCTAGTCTCTTTTCATTACATCACCTTGGCTGCCATGGCAACAGCCTATCTCATTATCATAGCTCCATTCCAGACCCCTCTCCCTCCAGGGTGGATAAGAACAGAAAGTCCTCCATCCCTCTCTGCCTCTGCTATGAAGATAGCAGCTGTCATCTGTGCATAAAGGGAGCAGACAGTGGCCTTCATGACTTCATCCCTTACAGTTGTTGTACCTTAGAGACAGGAGTGAAGTTGTGAACAAGGGTCAATGGGGAAAAAGCTGGGTTTTCTCCAAGGTGGCCAATTGGCCTTCCTGCCAATACTATAAATCTAAGCATGCCCGGGGACACAACTTCTTGGTCCTATGTCTCTTTGCTGTGGATTGATTGATTTTTCAAGGTAGAGGGCCAGATTTTTCAAGGTAGAGGGCCACAACTGATTACCGGCCCTCTACCTTGAAAAATAGGCTCCCAGAGTCCCCCAAAGTTTTCGTACTGAATGCAATTGGAGCAAAACAGTAACCCTTACTTGGGCTGTGGGAAAGTTGAAAAGTTGAAACACTTGGGCTTTCAGCTTTTTGGCTTCATCCAGACAGCCAGTTTTTTTCATGCCAAAAAAAGGCCAAAAAAACCCAGAAATCTGCATTATCCACTTGTACACGGGTTCAGTATATGCAAACTAGACTCACGGAAAGCCCATTGGTCACTTCACGCATACCAAAATTTTACACACAGGCAAAATACGTGTGACGCCCCAGTTTAAACAATGTGGCTACCGAGCATACCAAGAGCAGTCCACTTCTGCTTTTTGCCATTTCAGGCCTTCTGGTACACACCAGCATAACTTCTGAAAAGAGCTGCACTTGGTCAGGGATGCAAGTTACTCGAACCAGAAGCCAGCCAATTAAATCCCATCCTCGGTTGATTCACACAGCCAAACAGATGTGACACTGGAGGATATTAGAATATGTCCAGACTGGCAGTCAAGTGCCGTACATCACAAACAGAGAGAATTCATTGTTTTCCTATATAGCTAATGTTTTATCCCCCAAAAAAATCCTACAATAGTTTTGCAGGATTTGGGAAACAAATCCAAGATGCCATAAATTGCCAAACTAAATCAGCCCTCTGGCCTGGCCTGCTATTCTCTATCTGACAGCAGCCAGAGCCAGCTGCTTTGGGAGACAAGCACAAGAGTCCAGCCTTAGTCAGAAACATTCAAATAACCTGCCCTGAGGAAAAGTTCCCTCTTAAGCTTCATGTCACGCTGGCCAGCTTGTGCCCTGAAACAAACATAATTTACTAGCTGAGCATCCATTATTGATAAACAAAACTGGACAGGGCATTGAATATTCGGCCTCTGAAATACTGTCCCCTCTAA
The DNA here is from genome assembly GCF_021028975.2 of Sphaerodactylus townsendi. NCBI lineage: Eukaryota > Metazoa > Chordata > Lepidosauria > Squamata > Sphaerodactylidae > Sphaerodactylus > Sphaerodactylus townsendi. Next base: position 15,712,937 of record NC_059437.1, on the reverse strand, counting down.
AATAAATCTTGGCCGTGATGACTTAATAGGAAGTCAATGGACCACAAGTACATGATTAACAGACACCAAGCACACAGGTGCATTCATGAAGAATGGTCGTTCTTCCCTTCCTTTCATAGGCCTTCTCCATTTTAGAGGTGTGCTGCAGACATTGAATTATGAGGATGTTCATTTTCTCTCAGCCACCTTTTAGGAAAAAAAGAAGAGTTTGGACTTATGCTCTGCTTTTCTCTCCTGCATGGAGACTCAAGGCAGCTTACAAACTCCTTTCTCTCCCTCTCCCAAGAACAGACACCTTGTGAGGTAGGTGGGGCTGAGGGAGTTCTGAACAAAGCATGACTAGCCAAAGGTCACCCAGCAGGAATGCAGGAGAAAGCAAATTCGATTCACCAGATAAGTCTGCCACTTGTGGATGAGTGGGAAATCAAACCCAGTTCTCCAGATTAGAGTCCACCGCTCTTAACCTCTATACTATGCTGGCTTTTTTAGCCAAGAGACAACACTAGCAAAAAGGGAAGCTGAAGGAGAACTTTACAAAGACAACGAGCACCCTAGTGGCCCACCAAACTCAAATGATTTGCCTTCATTTGCTTTCATATAATGTTTTGGTCAGATGGGTAGCACCAGGGAGACAGGGTCACAGAAGGAATTTTACCAAGGAATCAATGATGGCTCTCACCAGGACATTTTGTCAGTGTTTTCATGATGGCTGTCTTGGGGGGCTAGTCACATGGAGAAGTCATCCAGAAGGACCTCTCTAATCACAAAACTTCACAAAAGGTTTATAAGTAGTTGAATCCTTCCTCTGCAATATCCCATCCCGCTCCAAATCATCTCTACAACCAAACTACAATGAATGAAAGGGTGTTGTTACCCAAGATTGGACGTCTTTTGGAATCCAGGTTATAATCACAGAATGGATCCATCGTAAATAATATTGTCTGTTCTGTGGTAGCCCATATTTTGACCATCAAATCTGAGACACCAAATGGACTGGACAAATGGAGCATCCTTTCCTGACTTAAAGATATCACAACAAGAATGTGTGCCATTAAAGCAAGGCTAAAACTGCTGTCTTTATCTGTTGGAGCGATTTACAATAAAAGTCAATTGTTAACATTTACAATCCCTGAACAAACCCTAATCTTCTTACTCCCTTGCTCAAATGATACATTCTTTGTAATCTTAAAAATGAGCTATCACTCCCCCCCCCCCCAAACTGGCAAGAGGCAACAAAAGAAACCTTAATCAATATTTCAATCAGACACCTGGGTGACGGAGAACTGGTAGTTAAGAGTTCTTTTGGGTAAATAAAAAGTTGTCTGTTCTCTTTCTTTTGAAGAAAAAGCAGTTGGCAAGTTTGACTGCTTTGGGGATTTCTTTATGCAGATGAGGAGGAGGCATCTTCCAGACGCCCTCGATTCTCTTGTGTGTTTAACCCAAGTGTTTCAAAATAAATAAAAAAAGTTCTACTTAACTTTGAGAATCAACGAAAAATGTGATGTTTGTGAGAACACTTCACCCCAGTGATGCTCCAACTGGGCTTTCCGAGCGGTGAGCCTTTTAGAGCCCTGGAGCGCTCCAGGGCTCAGAAAGCCCCCTTGCTTGCCCTTCCAGGCTAAGCCACAGCCACTGCCTTCCCTCACACACACACACCACCACCATGTTCCTCCGCAACAGCCAGGTAAGCGGGGGGACAGGGGGAGAGTGGCGGGGGGGGGGGCGAAGTTAAATTAATTTAAATCTCACCACTGATTTTAATGTATGTTTTTATTGCAACCCATCGTGCAGTAATACATTTAAGTAGAAATAGGGGTATATGCTGTGTTTTACTTCATGATTTCACTGACTAAACCTACCCATTTTTAGACTGACTAGCCAAAATAGATGACAGCTTTTGCCACATGTCAAAAGAGGGGAGGGAATTATTCCTGACCCAAGTCTGATCCTATCACAATCAGACGGCAACTGAATGGGAATTAAATGCCCTTGTGTGTTGGGGCCCCATTTGCAATGAGGGCTCCAGCCTTCCCTCCAGTACCAATTTTGCAAACATTTTTGGTATGTTCCTTTCACCACAAAAAAACTGTGCATTGTTACACAAACTGCTCCCTATACACAGGTATAACCTTTCTAAAGTGCACCCAAAACAGTCTGTGGTGGGATTATTAAGTTTGGTGTGGGCCACACTTGTCAATGTATTCCCAGAATAAGAAGGAAGCAATTTAAATAATGCATTTTTATTTAGAAGAAATGGGACAGCATAGAGAGATAGAGACAATTCAGAACTAAGAGGAAGAAGAGTTTGGATTTATATCCCCCCTTTCTCTCCTGTAAGGAGACTCAAAGGGGCTTAAAATCTCCTTGCCCTTCCCCCTCACAACAAACACAGGGTGGGGCTGAGAGAGCTCCAAGAAGCTGTGACTAGCCCAGGGGTAGGGAACCTGCGGCTCTCCAGATGTTCAGGAACTACAATTCCCATCAGCCTCTGTCAGCATGGCCAATTGGCCATGTTGGTAGGGGCTGATGGGAATTGTAGTTCCTGAACATCTGGAGAGCCGCAGGTTCCCTACCCCTGGACTAGCCCAAGGTCACCCAGCTGGTGTGTGTGGGAGTGCACAGACTAATCTGAATTCCCCAGATAAGCCTCCACAGCTCAGCGGCAGAGCGGGGAATCAAACCCGGTTCCTCCAGATTAAAATGCACCTGCTCTTAACCACTATGCTGCTCCTAAGAATCTGGTCCAGCAGAACATCAAGTGCACTCAGAGGAAATAGAGCATATTTTTTTAAAAAAAAATGTCATCAAATTGCAGCTGATTTGGGGACCTAGTAAAATTTGAAAGGCAACAGATGTTTGGAGCTGGTGTGTCATTGCCAGCCTCTGTGTAGCAAACCAGGCATTCAAATACCCTGCTTAGCTTTCGAGATCTGATGAGATCTTGCCTAGCCATGTGAGAGGAACCACACTACCCTCAAGAAAACATAACAAGCCACCTGCAGACAAACTCGTGAGAAACAGACAATCTTATAGTCAGAGGTGGAATCCAGCAGGTTCTCACAGGTTCCCAAGAGTAGGTTACTAATTATTTGTGTGTGCCGAGAGGGGGTCACTAATTGGTGATTTTGCCACGTGATTTTTGCCTTAGTTACGCCCCTCCTCTCAGCAGTAGCGTGCAGAACTTGAAGCAGTCTAGCAGGAGGTGCACCGGCGTGCATGGCAGCCTGCGCCTGTGTGCATTCATTTCCCGTCCTTGCCACAGCCCCACCCAGGAATGCCCCACCCCCGGAATGCCCAGACACACCCCCGTTGTGCCATGCCCAGCCCCACTGGCGCTACGCCACAGTTTGAATCCCATCACCATGGGAACCTGTTACTGAAATTTTTGGATCCCATCACTGCTTATAGTTCTCATGAAGATTTCGAAGGACCAAGGCAATTCTTGGTAAAGCAGAAGAGGCCTTGCCTAATTTTGCATCCTATTGCCAATTCTCCAGCTCCATTTGAATTCTACATAAAGTGTCTTATGTACCACATCATCTTGACTGAGTCACAAGTTTTGGGTTGATCAAAAGAGCTCTAGGCTGAGCATCGTGTCATCATTAAAAAATCATCAGTCTGTCTTTTACTATACAGAGCTTCTTATCAACCTCATCTTTCTACCTCGTAAAGAGTACAACAAATAACGCCTATCTCTCAGCACATCATGAGTGGTAGCTGGTTTGTCGACTGTTGAATGGCAACCTCCACATCTCCAAGCTCCCAATTTTCATTTTCTTTTGATTGTTTCTCTTTTCAGCTCAATTCATATTCAGCCTAATGGAACCACATGATTCCATACGTTCCTGAAGACTTCTTTTCACACCCTTCAGGAACTGGAAGATACTGTTCTTTCAAACTGCCAAAAAAAAGTGAATTGGGGGAAGGTGTAATTTATGCTCTATATTATGCCTAGATACTATCTCTCAGAGAACAAATGGGATGGGATGACCCCCTATGTAAAGAGCAGAAGAGTTCTCAATAGATTTCCCAGTCATGATGCAGTCTGGAAGGCAAGTTTTAGGTGGCAGGGAACAACTTTCAGCTGTAGCATGGAGAAGTATCTGGATGCAATGAACTCCAGTGAACTCTCAGCCTCCAGTTAACGAGCATTAGAAAAGCAGGTGATGGATATTCTTTGATAAATACACCACTCCCAGCAGAAACAAAATGAATATAAACTATAAACCATTTTAAGATTTTTTTTGCAAAGGGTTGTAATCAAAAATGCATTTTATGCATGCAGTTATGAGAAAAAAGATCACTAGATTCCCCCATAATCTCAACTGTGACCGATGAAGAGTCTGTAGGGTTTTCAACGGAAGAGATGTTCAGAGATGTTCCTATGAAGAATATATGGATCTTCATTAGTGGGTTTAATCTGGCCTACTAATGTCTCCCGAGATAAGAAGTAGATCTCCAAAGCATCAGGTTCTGTTCAAGTCTTTCCCAGTTGTTCAACCAGATAAGAGGGACTGAATGTGTGACATATACTCTACCAAAATAGGTATGCACCATTCTACTCTTATGGGACAAAATGTTACCTTTGCAGATCAAATGGGTTCGATTCATATTTTGTATGTTGAATTTTCATATTCATCAAACTGACGTCTGTTGAAACAAAACCAGAAAACGTCTAATGAAAAACTAAAATGCAAGCACAATTCCACAAAAGTTAGTCTCATTGACGTCAAGCATTTTCGGGTCCTATAAACTGCAACAGGAAAGGTTCTAAAAGGGCTTAGATCTTTCTCATAATAGACTCAATGAGACCAAAAAATGCTCAGCTGTTGCAAAATTGTGTGCCTTTTTTCTAAAAGAACTTTTAATGGTTCTGATCATGACAGTGATCAAAGGGCCCTTCAAATTCCCACACATTTGAATGGTTCAGACATTTAGAACCTGATCCATCCAAAGGGAAATCTTCTTCTTTCTGATGTGAAATGTCATTGATTTCAATAGGAAAGTTGAGCATGGGCTTTGGGCAGGGTTGTGGCCTTCCATATTTTTAGAATGTTTTATAAGCTTAGAAATAATATCCGAATATAAGAGCTTTAAAGGCAACATTCACAGCCAAACATATTACTGTGAAATCCAAAAGACCACCTGTGGGTTATTGAACTGAAGACTTGTTTGATCTGTTCAACAAAGGGAAAGTTATTTATCAGGGGCCCTTCAGAGGAGTCAAGAGTTAGGATGAGACCAAATTTCAAAAGCAATCTGGAACTGTTTGCAATCGTTCCATTTCCATTTTGTTTCCTTTATTTCCACATTTCCCTTCCTTCATGTTAAGTTTCTCACATTAAAAGGAATGCATTATTTTAAAGTTATTTTCGTATCCCTTGCAAATAAATGGAGTGCAAATGATACGTATGTAGTAATAGCATATAAATGGTGCAAAATAAAAAAATGTAGAATCGAGGATGAAAATGAGCAAGACTAAAATCGACGCCCATAATAATATAAGAAAAAGAAAGAAAGGAAAATTGCTCTCTCAGTGTATCCCTTGTATGATTCTATTTGGTCATTAAGGGTTACTGTTGACTACTTCTGGAGAATCAATGGGAACGGCATAGACCAGGGGTAGGGAACCTGCGGCTCGAGAGCCGCATGGGGCTCTTCTGCCCTTGCACTGTGGCTCCATGGAGGCCCGAGCACGCCCGGCCCCATCCTTACTGCTCTGCCAGTTCTCCTGCAGGCAGCAGTGTGGGCCGGAGTGCACCAACTGACCATGGTCGCTTCTGGAGCCACGCGCCCGGCGGGCTTCCCCTCTTGCCTGCCCCATTGGAGTGGGGCAGGCGCTCCTGGCAGCCCGGCCATGGTAGGGCTCGCAGGCCACCAAGCTTCATCCTTGCTCCACCTACTGCATGGCAGCAGAGGCGGAGTGCATGCATGCGCTTCTCAGAGATGAAATTGAAGCCCGGAGTAAAAGGTTAAAAAAACCTATATATATAGTGTTATCTTTATCTTAAATCTCAAAAATTATTTGCGGCTCCAAGTGTTTTCTTTTCCCATGGAAAATGGGTCCAAATGGTTCTTTGAGTGTTAAAGGTTCCCTACCCCTGGCATAGACCAAGTGAAACAATTTTGATACCTTAGAGTTTGTTTCCAGTACAATCTTAAACGGTCAACCCAGTTGAAATAGGCTCCACAGAACATAGAACAGCAGTGGTCAGTTAGTCAGTTAACCTTTATTAGGCATATTCAGCAGTGGCCAAACTGTTTTTTCTACTGTAAATGCAACCAGTGTTTCGGCTGCTATTAGAGTCTTCAAAGCCAAGTTGTTCCCCAAGCCCTCCACGGTGTGCCTAAAAACAGTGACTCCACCTCAAGACAGGAACAGGTTCAATCCAACTTTTTTTGCCATCTGCTGGGAATTCCCAACTGTATCATTTATACCACCCTTTGCCCAGAAATCTCCTGGGGATGAAGGCATGGCTATTAAATTCTGTCTGTGCCTCCATTTCAGATCTAAGCCAGGGAGCCTTGTTTGGCTCATGCTGTCTGACTTTTGGCCAAAATGGTCCAAACTAGTTATTTACAAAATCAAATCAATTGGAGTCCCTCTGTATTCACATCTCCAATGAATTCCACACCTTTAGGAGGCTGAAGCAAAGAGTTCTGGACATCAAAAGGCAAACTGTCTTCTCACAAGTGCAAGGTTTGCGTGCTGTTGAGTTGTGGAATAATCCCTGCTTGTGGAACTCTCCTTTCTTACTTCACCCATCTTACATCCCCTCAGTTTTGACAGTCTTTTATGTTGGCTTGCCTTAATACCCACCCTGCAGCCTGCGGGGTAGGTATCTACACACTCCTCATTACAAAAGACCCTACCCTTGTTCACGGAGACAAACCACTCCACTGCGAGTTTTATGCACCCCTATGTGGAACATTTATAAGACCTCTGCTTAAAGGGGGTACCTTATTTACAGATAGGGAAATAGCACACCATCTCCTAAGTGACCTGCATTTTCAAACAACAGGGGAGGTAGCCAAGTTTCTCTCTGTCATTGAGGATAAGTGACTCAAAATGCAATGCTCTGTAACTTTTAACGTTCCATGCAAATACAGGTTGTTGTTGTACTGTGTTCTCCTTTATTAGTTGCATGTGTTAGGTTTTAAGAAATGCTGTGCGCTGCTATGTTACCCATTTTTCTTTTATTCATTGCTTCTGTGGTACTGCTGATCCTACCCCTCCCTGAACCTGGATGGAGCTTATTCTGGCTCAAGTGGGCAATATGTCTCTTTCACCATCCTTCCCAATTAGCTTGAGTAAAAACAATCTGGTTGGTTTGAGATGAGAAGGGGTTTTTTTTACCTCACCAGACTGACCTGCCCCCTTTCTTATCTTCTTACTACTCCACAATGATTAGATTCATTAGAGCCTTTTCTTTTGGGGTAAAATGTATATGGTTGGGGAGATTATTTTCAACTCATCTGTTTTCACTAACAAAGCATCCCATTTGCTAAAGGGTTAATTAATCAGGTTCATTTGATCAATTTGAAACTTTCCATGCCTTCCTGGCAAAAAAAAATGGCTCAAAATCTTGTTGACATAAAAGACAGTTTCTAAACAGAGAACAAGTGAAAGAATGGCATGTAAACATTCATTCTGTGAGGGGAAGGGAAACTTAGTTTACATAACAGAAATAATATCTACTGCTTTCAGGAGCACAGGTGAACAGATAGAAATCATATAACAAGAAGTAAGAGTCTGGCTTACCATAGGGAGGGAAATGTCAAAGGTGGGGAAGAAGGGAAGGGAAGAAAAGACGTTCAGAGAAGGAAATATTATTTTTAAACATGTGACATAGAGGAATGCAGTTTAATTAAACAGTACTGAAATGCTATGCAATTCTATGCAGGTTCTCCAGTCAAACCCCCTTCAAGTCATTGGGCTAAGAATGGAGTAGTTCTGCATCGCTTCACACTGGAAAACAAAAATAGACTGATTAAAGCTGATGTCTAAAAATAATATTTTTTTAAAAAAAATCATTTGTCCGGTTACATCCCCCCCGCCCCTATTTAGCTCTTCTGTAGTTGTTATTAAAAATATTCTCGTGGCTAATTGTGACTCATGTGTTTATTGCTCATTGCTATCTTTTTATTAGTACTGATTATTTGGCATTGAGTAATACTGAATCTTGCATTTTTGTGGGTTATTTTTTCCTAGTTTTAAAAAAAGCAGATTATGTGGGGATGAAAAGATTGCTTTGCACTGGAGCCAACAGCACAGATTACATCTGCAAGCAAAGGGTCATGTGCTAAGGAACAGGTGGAAGCTATACACAAATCATTATTTTCATGCCTTTCCAATACAGCAGGGTAAGCCCAAGATCAGAGACATGCAATCCTACCTGAAGTATAGAGTGTTTAATATGTTTAAGAGGATTCAAGTAAAATGCTACAAAGTTATTTGCATAGCACTAGAGCTGGGTGTATGTACTGAAATCAAAATCACACTGGCTTTAGCCAGTTTAGGGGTTAGATCTAGTCCGCTTTCTCACTCAATCTGTTCTGATTCCTCTCCTTATTACTTTCCCAGTCCCACATGGTATTTGTCCACATGTGGTGCGCACATATAAAGACCAAATATATATATGAATACCTTCGGCATATACATATGAGGTCTTCCCTCTTCGTCATTTGTTTCTTCTCTTCAGTGTGCTCCTGACACATGGTTGTTTGTCTCCTTGTATACTGCTCACTGTTTGTATTTATATGCATTTGGCCTTTATATGTGCACACCATATATTTTTTGTCTTCTTACCTTCATTTACTAAATACATTTTCTTTGTGTATTTCAAGTATTGGTAGTCATTAGTGTGAGAGGTTTTTGTTTTCTGTTATTGCTTAGTTCCGCCACACTCGTCCTTTTCATTTGTTTTTGTTTTTTTGCCTTATTTGTCCAATATGTCCTCATCATGGTCCTTTTTGTGATTTAAGGGACCTTTATCCAGCAGGCTGGATACAACCCTATATCGATTTTATCACATTTTCTTTTAGAGCATTTACTTTAAGATGCTGGCCTCTCCACTTTTTTACCATTTTTATATTCTTTTACATCCTTTTTACATTTTAGTTTTTGTTGTTGATATTTTATATTTTTAATTAACCTACCCTCAGGGTTAAAGGGGGAAGGGCACCATACTGTGGGAATCATAGTTTTAAATCTTTTTATTTAATTGTATAGTTTTATTTGTATATATTGCTGCTTACCAATCTAAGTGCCACTCATCGGGGACAGCGGTTTATACATCAAATAATTAAAATAAAACTTCTCAATGTAAATGGAAATGCTGATGGCAATTCACTAATTCACTACCTACCTATCCATGCAATTCACTACCTACCTATCCATGGTGCTGAAATTCAGTACCTACCTATCCATGGTGCTGAAAGCAACAAGATAACCATGTTTGGTAATGCCATTAGAAATGCAGTGTGTCTATTCCTGGAGATTCTGAAGAACAGAAAGCTTACATTGACTTTCAACAGTAGATAACCACCAAATGTCAACCTTCATATCCTGCACCACCAGGCTTCAAAAACTCCTTAGGTCTTTTTTATGCCTCTCCCTCTATATCAGTGTTCTGGTTGCAGGCTTGAAGACTGCGTCACAAAGGCCAGGAGGACTAGCTCTGTATGGCAAGATTAATACTAGAATGGATGGCAGCAACCAAAGGAGGTCAAAGCAAGATGGTACCTTTGAGTTCTCCTGCAGGCTGGCTAAGTGCTTGTTGGTGGTTCAGGGTAATGGGAGTCTGTCTGTCTGTCTGTCTGTCTGTCTGTCTGTCTGTCTGTCTGTCTGTCTGTCTGTCTGTCTGTCTGTCTCTCTCTCTCTCTCTCTCTCTCTCTCTCTCTCTGCAGCTCAGCATGGAGCCAGCATAATGCCACCAGCAGATGAGCAGCACCGAGCAGACAGAGCAAGGCGAGGTGCACAGATAGTGTGGCTGTGGCAGGCAGGCAGAAAGGCATGCAGACAGGAACGGCGCCCACCTTCAAGTGGTGCCCAAGGCACAAGCCATACCTGCCATACTTTAGGACACTCCACTGCAAACTCCAGTTATAATTTGCAACTATTTTGCAAATGTGCAGGCTTACATAGTTTTCTCACAGCCATTCCAGTTCCTTGTCCTCATGTACCATTTTTCCAGACAGAAATTTAGTTACAAAAAAAGGTGCTGTCTCCTTCTTCATGATACTGTGTGGGGTAGCTTGTGTGGCTTGTCTTTCTAGCATTTCAGCCTAGCTTGCTTTGCCTGTCTTCTTCCCAAAGCCAAGAAGGTTCATCAAATATTCTAAACTGAATCAAAAATATTTTTTTTCTGCCTGGACACTGCAGTTCAGTAAACTCCAGGCAGACACCAGTGTTATGAATGTTGCTGACTGCACAGGTGCAAAAGCAACATGACCACTCAAGAGGTAACTGATCTTCAGTGATGCGTGACCAGCCCTTCATAACCTTGGCACAAACACAGTTTTAGCAATGCAGCAATTTGTATGCATCCACCACAAGCGACTATCCAGCCAGCCGCCATGCTAAATGCCAACAACTGTGCAAGCCACACACACTGTGAGCAAGTCATCAATGCAAGCGCATGGAGTGCTCGCCTTGAGAAGGGTGAATTCAATTTTCAAATACATTATTTGTGAAGATCTCAGCATCACTAGTAATTACCCGGTTCAATATATTAATTTGCCGAGCTCATAATGCACAGCTGTTATTACAAATTGAGCCCATTTCCCCAGCAAGTTCTCCTTTCGCTTGAAATGTTGAACACATTTCGGACCATTTAAGAAGTCAGCATCCAACAGACCATGAGTCGCAAGCCAGCTTCTTTGAAGAAGCACTCATAGGAGCTAATCCCTTAATCTCAATACAAATGCAAATTCTCCCTGATTGTTGTGAAACGCATGATCATACTACCTGGAAAAATCAGCTCGCATGTTTTGCATGTGAGGTCAAGTTCTCAGTCATTTTGTACATGCAGTGTTAGATGGTAGTACCTCCCCTTCCCCCACCCAGTTGGAAAGCCCTCTCATTCCAACACATGTTTATTGGGAAGGGGTAAATTTTGAGGTGCCACAACTTTCTGCCACAACTGGTGCCAAGGAGAAGATACACAGCAGATGACATCAAGCCACAAGACCCATAGAGCAGGGGTCTGCACAGTATGGTTCTCCAGATGTTCATGGACTACAATTCCCATCCGCACTGCCACTTGGCCATGCTGGCAGGGGCTGATGGGAATTGGAGTCCATGAACATCTGGAGAACCATACTGTGCAGACCCCTGTCATAAAGCAATGTTATGAAATGCACGTACATGGATTCATCAGCCATGCATCTACATGAAAAACATCATTGAAAGGTCAAGAATTTCCAAAATTATACTAAGAAAGCTCCTAAGTATCAAGTCTAAGAAAGATTTACTTATTACTAAGGACTATTACAAGAGGAAAGGCAGTATGGCATAGCCTGGTCTCATCAGATCTTGGAAGCTAAGCAGGGTCAGTACTTGGATGGGATACCACCAGGAAGACTCTGCATAGGAGGGCAATGACAAGCCATGACTTGCCTTGAAAGCCCTTTGCTGCGGTCACCATAAGTTAGTTGAGACTTGACAGTACTTGCATGTGTAACAACCATTACAATCCACACAATTATGCGGTCGCAAGTAATGTGTGCATGTGTAAAGTGCAGTCAAGGTGAAGTCAACTTATAGAGATCCCTAGTGGGGTTTTCAAGGCAAGTGATTATGCAGAGGTGGTTTGCCATTCCTTCCTCTGCAGAGTCTTTGTTGGAGGTCTCCCTTCCAAGTACCAACCCTGCTTAGCTTTCAAAATCTGATGAGATCAGGCCACACCATGCTGCCTTCCCTGCCAACCCTCGAGTTATATCTTCTCTCAAAAAAGATGTGCTGTCTCAAGTTGCCGATGAACATCACCCGAAGCCTCTGCTCAGGCAAAACCAGCATGGAATTTCAAAGGAAGCTCGTCAGTGTTTCATTAAAATTCACAGAATTTTCTATGGGCAGTTCAAAACATCCATCAGTTGCCTCCAAATTTTAGCTACAGTAAAGTTCAGGGAAAATTTGGAGATCAGGCAAAATATCTAAGGAATTTCCAGGGAAATTCTAAGACTTTTGATGCGAATACAAAACTTTTCTCAGGGCAACATACCTATTTCTATCATTGTCAGATTTTCTATTATTCTATTTCTATTATTGTCAGATTGGGATTACTAAGAACACACCATGATGCAAATTGAACTTATTACAGTCAGAGCACATCCCTTGAAAAACAAGAAGATAGCACCACAGATTTAATAGAGCTACTAAAAATTGAAAAAGTTTTTTTTTCCCACAAACATATTTTTTGTATAATAAGGGGTTTTTTTATTTCTACACAAATTTTGGACCAATATTGTTTTCTAGCATGCATGAAATCCATGTACCAGAGAACTTCTGCCCGATGACAACTCAAGATTCAGATCTCCAAATAACTGTTCCTACATCCTAATTATTTGGTGACTTATCGACTGTGTTTCTGTTTCACCTTCAGCCACTGCATTCAAGGCTGTTTATAATTCAAAATAATTGCACAGGACACAGAAAGGGGAAAGGGGGTGGAAAGGGAGAAGAAAGAAAGAAAGCTTGAGAGCCAAGTCTTTGATAACACACAATGGTTTAGAAACAACCAGCTGAACTCTGACTCATGAAAATGTATGCTGGAGTCAATTTTGTCTTTAAGGAGCCACTAGTCTCTTGTTTAATAATTACCATATGGAATGGCCAGTGCAGAAGGCAGACCCTTGTATTCGGATTCATTCATATTCGGGTAGAACATATTCGGGCTGATTTTGGCCCGAATATGCCCACATATCTGTTCCACCTGAATCTCCAAGCTTTCTTGGCATGGGATAATCCAACCTTATGGGTTTTCCACAGGTTTGCTCTGTAGTTTCTCAAACTTGCTTTTGCGTGATCCTTCCTTACAGATCAGACTCAGTGCAGGTTTGGGGAGAGTGTGGTTGGCAAGATGCAGATTTCTACATCTGGTGATGTTTCTTCCCCATTTCGCCTCAATTCCACCTCCCTCTAATGGTGGGCTTTTTGCTAGGATTTTAAATTACAATATAGTGATGCACCTATTAGTGATTTTTAAAAAAACTCAGCAAAAAGCCTAATGGAGCTGTGTGGGGAGGGGGTGACTGACACACAAAGAAAGGCACAAAGTCCTTGTGCAAAAGCCTCATTGCAGCTACATTTGCATTTGCAGTGGAAATGACAACAAACTGGGGCATTGTACCCATGTGGAAGCAACCTTGGACACAAAGTGGCCAGTGAAAGGGCCTCACTGTCTTCTCTCTCCTTTGGAGGCATCCAGTTGGAATGGTCAGAGATAGAAATAGTCTAGTACAAGGAGAGGCAAATGGCCCTAGTCGAGCCAGTGGGAGGGCCTCTGCTCTCTCCCTCTAAAGGATTATGTTTTTGCTAATCTACACTGAACCAAACACTGCAAAGGAGTGAGAGCAACACATTCTTTTGCCATTTCTCCCGTCAAAATATTAATATATGCCTGCATTTCTATGACAAAAGCTATTTGGTTATCACTGTGTGTCATGTACGTAGCTGTTGCGAGCGACTCTTTTTAAGAGCATTTGTCTGTAATGACCCCTGATCTGGAATTAAATACATACTTACAGCAGATTCTAGTTTTAACCTTGCCTGGTCTGCTTCTGGGAAAGAAATCTTGTTTTCTCTATTCATGCTATATGACAGCTGGTTGGCAGGAAAGGGAAGAATAATACTTTTTAATTACATCTTCCCAAACAAGCAGATTTGAAAGCAATGCAGGGATTATGCAGGGAGAAAATCTCTCTTTCAGCATTAAATGCCACTGGTAAAAGGGATGTTCGGTATAATCCTATAAGGTTAGATGTCCAGGCATGCTGGTTAAAGAAGGCCCAGTCTAATTTTTAATTTAACGTTCTGTCATTCTGATTATTTTCTCCAGGAAGCTCATATGTTGCATTGTCCTTTGTGCCACGCTCAAGAATGGCACAGTCGTTGAATTACACTTTAAATCAACACACAGCTTTTCTCCTCCAATTACTTCCCCAAACATCACATGTCATAGCGCATCAGAAGCCAGGAGAACAGAAATTATATCATCTGCTGGTGTGTTAGACAGACAGAGAGAAGCAGGCGAGAAAGGAAGAATTATGACACGGAAACTGGGGAAATAACTCCATGCTCCAAGAGTTCTTATTTATCAGGGATCATCTTGTTTTCTTGGTATTCCTTGCATCACTGTGTCTCTTTTCCATCCTAATTTCTTTTGGGGAATGGCTGGTCAAAGGGCTGGGTGTGTGACAGGTAAAGGTAGCCCCCTGTGCAAGCATGGGTCATTACCAATTCGTGGGGTGATGATGGCACATCACGAGACTCACTGGGCAGACTATGTTTACAGGGTGGTTTTCCATTGCCTTCCCCAGTCATCTGCCCTTTACCTACAGCAAGCTGGGTACTCATTTTATCAACCCTTTGAGTCTCCTATAGGAGAGAAAGGGGGTTATGAATCCAACTCTTCTTCTTCTACTCCCAATATATCCAGGTATATATATCCAAATCCAAGCTGGCAACCCTAGCTGCTACTGAATCTCTGCAGGAAAGTCCTTCAACAGTGATTAATAATTGGCAGTTACCTGGAGTAACTGGGATATATTTGTTTCTTTCAAAGCAAGACGTTTGTTCCAAAAGTCTCCAGGTGTTTCCTTCAGCAAAATGCTGGCTGCTGGTGAGGAAATGAATGCCACTGGCAAATCAGTTAATTAGGAGACTGGAATGGTTGCTGATCTTCTCAAGAGGTTTTCATATTCCTTCAGACAGCAGATGGGTGAAAGGAACCAGGTGGGATAAGATAGGACTTGAATGCTGAAGTTTGAAAATGTTTTTGAATTAGAGAGACAAAGAGAAGCTCTTTGTTGAAAAGCTGTAAGCATGGCTACCGGAGGACTGGACTGAAAGATGGCAGAAGGGAATGAGCATTATATTCCTTGTTTCTTTTTAAAATAAGTTTTATAGAATCATACAATCAGAACCAGAGTTGGAAGAGACCACAAGGACCATCAAGTCCAACTCCCTGCCATGCATGGACACATAATCAAAGCACTCTTGACATATGATCATCCAGCCTCTCTTTAAAAACCTCCAAAGGAGACTCCACCACTCTCTGAGGCAGTGATTTCCACTGTCAAACAGCCCTGACATCAGCAAGTTCTTCCTAATGTTTAGGTGGAATCTCTGTTCCTGTTCCTTGAATCCATTACTCAGTGTCCTAGTCTCTGAGGCAGCAGAAAACAAGCTTGCTCCCTCTTTGACATGACATCCCTTCAAATATTTAAACATAGCTATCATGTCCCCCCTTAACCTTCTCCAGACTAAACATCCCCAGCTCCCTAAGTCTCTCTTCATAGGGCATGGATTCCAGGCCTTTTTCCATTTTGGTTGTCCTCCTCTGGACACGTTCCAGCTTGTCAATATCCTTCTTAAATTGCGGTGCCCAGAACTGAACACAGTATTTTATGTGAGGTCTGACCATATTGACATATTGTGCTACTCCTGTGCCTTTCCTAGTTGATCTATTTCTCTGGAATAAGTTGTTTTCCTCAATTAACACTTACCAGTCATGAGAATTATCCTGTTACCCATATTTTGTGCATTAGTGTAGAGACATCTAAGGTTTTGGGTATATGCTTATTTAAGATTTTTATTCCCCTCATTGCTGGGTTTTTGAACTATTCATTCGGTTCCCTTTATAACCTTCAGCCTATTTTCTCTAATACTAGGTGAACTCCTTCTCACTTGAATATTGACTCCCTCCCGCACTTCACTCAGTTTAAAGCCCTCCTAATAAGTTTGTCAATCTCCTAGCAAAAATGCTGTTCCCTACAGCCCTAAGGTGTAACCCATCCCTTGCCAGTAGTCCCTCTTCATAGTTTATCAATGGTTTCAGTTGTGTTTTTCATTGCTTGTTTTGTACATTCACTGATACTTAGAGTGGCATTGGAGGAAATATATGAAAATAAAAACCATGGAGTTTCTGCTTGTTCCTAGAGTGATATGATATCACTTCTGGTTTCCCCCAGATGTGACATCACACTGTGTGGACTGCCTGTGCCCCAATGTCCCCTCCCCCTCATCTCCCACATTTCACACACTTTATGCATTATTGATATCTTGATTTAGATGTTTTCCTACTTAAATTATATTTATTTGCCAATTGTGTTTATATGCATTGGAAGCTGCTCTGGTTTTAGCCATTGGCTGGCAAAGCTAATTTTTATTCAGGATATATATGTACAATGCTTGCTATATTATAGGTGCACTATACATGCAATAGAAAAAATGGGGTGCTGTGTGGTTTCCGGGCTGTATGACCGTGTTCTAGCAGCATTCTCTCCTGACGTTTCGCCTGCATCTGTGGCTGGCATCTTCAGAGGATCTGATAGTTGGAAAGGAAAGCAAGTGGAGTATATATACCTATGAGTAAAGGTCAATAGGTGAGAGCATCTGAATAGGAGTGGCCTGGCAAGTGAGTAACAATGGCACTGCAGACTATTTCAGCCAGAAAAATCAGCAATAGCAGAATACATAATAAACCAACCTGGACACAGAATATTATTTGAAAACACAGAAATTCTGGACCACTCTGACAACCACTACATCAGACAACACAGAGAAGCCATTAAAATCCACAAGCACATGGACAATTTCAACAGAAAGGAAGAAACCATGAAAATGAACAGAATTTGGCTGCCAGTTTTAAAAAAACACTAGAGTCAAGACAGTGACTAATCAGCTCCACACAGACACAGGATGACTATAGACAATCAAAGGGAACAAAGGACAGACTACTTCTATTCAGATGCCTCACCTATTGACCTTGCTATCTCCATTGTTACTTACATGCTACACACTTCATTTGAAATACTCAGTTGCCAGTAAGCAAGCTCCTATTCAGGATGCCCTCACCTATATTGACCTTTAATACTTCACAGGGTATATATACTCTACTTGCTTTCCTTTCCAACTATCAGATCCTCTGAAGATGCCAGCCACAGATGCAGGCGAAACGTCAGGAGAGAATGCTTCTAGAACACGGCTATAAAGCTTGGAAACCACACAGCCCCCAGTGATTCCGGCCATGAAAGCCTTTGACAATAAATAGAAAAAAATGGTTACAAAAAGAAAATGGTATGCCAGTTCGAGGGGAAACATCAAAGTTTCAGTGTGCACAAAGGGAAAATTCACATTAAAATATTGATTTTAGGAGTGAAACAGAAGGTTTGACATATTCAAAAGCACTCCAAATCAAGCAGATTGTGCTCAAGTGAACTTAGGCTGGTTTTAGAAACTTATCAGAGATTCAGCAATGTGAAATTCAGCAAAAGGAGAGGGTATGACAGCTCCTGATCTTCATTTTCAATGAGTAGCTACGTGGGAAGGAATTCTAGGCCTGATTCCATACAGCAAATGTATAATGGGTTGCAGTCGTGATAAAGGGACCCATTTCGCGGTTTACCCATTCAAATGCGTTCAGTGCAGGCAGCAGCGATAGGAGCCCACGGAAACAATCCAGGTTGCTTCTGTGCTTTGCACAAAGATGCTTCTTTTTTTTAAAAAAAAAATCCCGTTACACATATGTAACTACGCAGGCATGCAAGTTGAACCCCCACAGCCATGCTGATCTTTTCCCAATATGATTGGCTGCACCTGTGTAGCTACACAGATACAACCCACAAAATAAAAAAAGGAAAAGGGGTCTCCCTGGAACAGCTGGGCAATGGCAGGTGGCTTCTCCCTCACTGTGGAGGGCACAGTGGGAGGCAAATAAAGCACCTTCTATGTATTGTCGAAGGCTTTCACGGCCAGAATCACTGGGGTGTTGTGTGTATTCCGGGCTGTACGGCCGTGTTCTAGTAGCATTTTCTCCTGACATTTCACCTGCATCTGTGGCTTGCATCTTCAGAGTATCCTCTGAAGATGCCAGCCACAGATGCAGGCCAAATGTCAGGAGAAAATGCTTCTAAAGCACAGGAGTGACTTCAACCTGGGATTTTTTGAAAGGATCACTTGTTTAGCAATTTTCAAAAAACTCAGGTTGGGGAAAATAAAACAGGCAGACTCATTTCAGGGGCGGGACCTGTGTGAAGTGTCCCCCCCCCCCCCCACAATGGATCCTACACCCATGTGGAATCAGCCTACATCATGTTGTCAATTGAAACAGGACAGTGGCTATCCCAGTACCTCCATTAGCAACTACAACCAAGCATGCCCAGATGCTTGAAGGGTTAACTTGAAGGACACTCTTTCTTCACAGCTGTTTGTTATAAGTAGATGCACCTTCCAAACAACCACTGATCTTTTTATATTTTTTACAATAACCGCACACCGCTGTAGCCACAAATAAATGTCACCTGTCCTTGAAGCTGGGTTCTAGACACTTCGGTTGGTTTTGAGGAAATCACTTGTTTTACAGTTCTTTGAAATACTACCTGGAGAAGTGGCAAACTCCCCCAACCCCACTGAGAAAACCCTGTGCAGATATACCTACAGAAAATGAAGCCATTAAGAGTGTTTCAAGCTGCCATGGGGAATGAGAATTCAAAGCTATAAGGGAGAACCAATTTCAAGAAGACTTCCAGGGAGACTCTTTATCTGTTGTTAAGCACTTTCCTTGAAAGTGCTCTGGTCTATTGACTCTGCCACTGCAGCTTAACTCCGCAGCCCTAGTGCTGCCAACCAGTTTTTGCTTTCTAAGATAATACTTGTCCTCAGCATCCCTCACGGGTCTACACTAAGGTGCACAGATGGTCCCAGGGCATCACCGAGTGACTGTTTCTATGAGAAACAGAAAGGAGTTTAAAAAATTCAGCCCTGTTTTTTTAGCTTCAACATCTGTGTTCCAACTTTGCTTCTCCTTTATGTGGACCCAGGACTGCTTATCTTAGGGCCTTTTTTTTTGTTTCCTTGCATCCATTTTTTCATCACCATCTCCTCTTTTTCTTCCCCCATTTTTGATGTTATCTGTGCATGAACAAGCCAGCCTTATACACTTCCAAGTGGAAAACCTACAAGGAACTCACAAAAGGAAGGGACATGGAATCCCCCTGTGGGTCCCTGTTTCCTCTGTGCATTAGTGCTGCTCCTTCCCCTTTTTCCTCTCCCTTTGCTGCCACCCTGTCCTTTTCTCCCCTTGTGCAATTCTCTCTCCCACCCTTCCTTTAATAATTTCTGCTTCCACCACACTGCTTCTGCCACCATCCTGCATCAGCATCTCCTCTTTCTCTTCCCCACCCTGCTGCCATTGCCACCTCTCCCACCACTGCATTTCTGTCTCCCTGAACACTCCCATCACCTTCGTGTCTGTTCTCCTACCACTTTTCCCCACATCAAGAAGAAGAAGAAGAAGAAGAAGAAGAAGAAGAAGAAGAAGAAGAAGAAGAAGAAGAGGAAGAAGAAGAAGAAGAAGAAGAAGAAGAAGAAGAAGAAGAAGAAGAAGAAGAAGAAGAAGAAGAAGAAGAAGAAGAAGAAGAAGAAGAAGAAGAAGAAGAAGAAGAAGAAGAAGAAGAAGAAGAAGAAGAAGAAGAAGAAGAAGAAGAAGAAGAGCAGCAGGAGCAGGAGCAGGAGCAGGAGCAGGAGCAGGAGCAGGAGCAGGAGCAGGAGCAGGAGCAGGAGGTTCGATTTATACTCTTCTGAAAGGAGACTCAAGGTGGCTTACAAGCTCCTTTCCCTTCTTCTCCCCACAACAGGCACCTTGTGTGGGAGGTGGGGCTGAGAGAATTCTAAAGAACTGTGACTTTAGCCCAAGGTCACCCAGCAGGAATGTAGGAGTGTGGAAACACATCTGGTTCATCAGATCAGCCTCTCCACTCAGGTGGAGGAGTGGGGAATCAAACCCGGTTCTCCAGATTAGAATCTACCTGCTCTTAACCACTACACCACGCTGGTTCTGAGCAGCTGTTCCCTAATTTTAACATGCTCAGTTGTAATGCTCACCGTGATCTGACCATGATCTCCCAAGATCTTGGATAGCATTTTGTCTGAATTGAAATGAGATGCTGTGTGTGTGTGTGTGTGTTTTTAAAATAATGTTTAACCTTTTCTATTTTCTCCCAATTAAGGGAGGTATTCCCCAGCTTTGTAGAAAAAAGCTTGCCTTTTTGTACCAAGTCCCACTGTGTGGATTGTTTGACTTGATGCTGTGGCTGAATTCTGGAGTAGATATGTAGATTACACCTTGGAACAATGCACAGTTTAGCCATAAATATCATATTAAAACCGTAATACAAAACACAAACGAATCTACCAAACTTACAGTGACAAGGGAAGAACTGAAATCATTAGCAAAAAGCACAGGCAGAAATGAACCGGGAATATTCACTCAACCCTCACTTTAAGTAGGGAAGGCAGAGAACACTGAACCAAACACTGATTTCTCTAGGCCTCAGGCTGGTCTCAGGCACCAGAGTTTGTCTAACCACCAGCAGCTGTTCTTCTGCTATCCCTGGCTCAGTCTTCAGTGGAGG
Organism: Sphaerodactylus townsendi; assembly: GCF_021028975.2. Classification (NCBI taxonomy): domain Eukaryota; kingdom Metazoa; phylum Chordata; class Lepidosauria; order Squamata; family Sphaerodactylidae; genus Sphaerodactylus; species Sphaerodactylus townsendi. Next base: position 15,692,300 of record NC_059437.1, on the reverse strand, counting down.
CCACAAAGACAGAAGAATTAAATAATGCTACAGGCTGTGATCCGTCTTATTTTTCCCCAATCCCCCATAGCATTCCCTTTGTGCCATTTGTTAAATGAATCACTCCTGCCAACTCTTTGCCCCTTCTTTGATGCAAGCAAACAAGGTCTCCTTTTCTCCTTATCCTGCAGCAAAGTAAACATTCCGAGGTCTTTGAGAGCCAACAAATTAAGTCAAACAGCTCCGCCAGGATGGGGAAGGGAGTTGCATCATGCCAGCAAATTGTTCAGTCTTGAGTTAGTAAGAATTCACCAGCCATCAGCCTAGAAACTACTCTCATGCTCCTGGTGAAGCTCTACAGTGGTGTCTGTGCACCTGGAACTATGGGTAGGAGGCATGTTTGAGAGAGATTCGTTCCTGAAGAAGGGGTCCTCCAAAAGCACCAGCATGCACTGCTTGTTGCTCTTGGCCTCTCCAAGCTTCAGTGCAGCAAGGATAGGATTGTGGCTCATGTTAGTCCATCTTGGGTGGACGTCCACAACATTCAACATGGTGTAGTGGTTAAGAGCAATGGACTCTAACCTGGAGAACCAGGTTTGTTCCCTGCTTTTGCACATGAGTGGCTGACTCTAATCTGGTGAACTGGATTTCTTTCTCCAGTCCTGCACATGAAGCCTACTGGGTGACCTTGGACTAGTCACAGTTCTCTCAGAACTCTCCCAGCCCCACCCATTTCACAACAAAATGTATTCTATGGGGAATTGAAGGAGTTTGTAAGCTGCTTTGAGACTCCTTAGTTGAGAAAAGTGCAGTATAATCCAGACTCTTCTTCTCCTCCCATTATCATATCTCTTCCTCCAAGTCACATCCATCCAGCTGTGATCTTATGGAAGAGCCCTTCTACCAGCATGCAGAACTATGTGGTTGCATTGGGTCCACTATCCTTAAAAGATGTCCGTGTTCCAGTAATACCATAAGGGGCTATCCTGACAAATTCATAGATGCCCCAATGGTTTCAGTGCACAGGCTACAACTGTCTGCTTCCCATCTTTTGTCATTGTATTCCCAGTTTCTAGAAAATGCCCTTGATTTTCTCAGGCTTTAGAAGTGACTTCTCTTTGTAGAACTTAACTAAAAACTTAAAACCATCAGCAGTCTGCTAAACCCTATAATTTAGGACCAGATTGTCTTGGGTAATGTCATCTCCCATACGAACCTCTGGAATATAAGATATACTAATAAACCCCTGTGCTCAAGTTCCATCTTGTATCCCCTAAAAATATCCAGAAGAAGAAGGGATTTATCAGTGGTTGCCCCAGAGTTTTGGAACACTTTTAGGAGTTGCTCACTTGGCACTTGGCAAGGAAACTACTAGATTTGAGTCCAGAAGCACCTTAAAACCAACACAATTTTGAGGGTACAAGCTTTCCAGTTGTCCTATTACGGTCCAACACAACTGCCTTCTGAAATCAAGGAACATTTATTTCATTCTGCCTTTCTTTCACAGCCTTCTACTGTTCTCCTATCGTAGCTGACAATTTTTGCTCTATTTAAGCCCAATTTCAAGATGTTTTATGAAATTGCGCTATACACTGCTTTGAGCACAGTCACTAAAAATAGTCTAGAAATCCCGTAAATAAATGAAATGGGTCTCATCCAAGCCGTATGAAAGTGTGTGGGGCTGAATCCAAATGGGATCTTCTACTCAAGGAAGACATTTTGCCATGAGTGAAAAGGTACCTTTGGATCCAAGCTATCAATTAAAACGTATTATAATTCAACCCCAAGCTGCAGACAGATGCTAAAAGAAAACGAAGGAGGAGTGTTGCAGCAAATATGGCTTGAACTGTGAATGAGCTGCAGTAATTGTTCAGTTCCTTTGGCATGCACTCAGCACGACATGATCTATGCAGCATATATTGGCAACATGCCAGTTTGGTCAGATGGTTGACCAGAAAACCAGTAATTTAACAAGCAAGCCATGTGACTGCAGGGCTATGATCTGCCCCTGCCAAACTCCTGCAGGTAACAATGAGCATCTAATGAATTCCAGTGCATACCTCACTTAAGCAATTTACACCATACCTCCAAAACCTCTCTACATACTTCAGATGGGGGCTGAGCATGGAAAGAAATTCAGCAACAGATCTTTTCAAGCTCATCACACATCAAACAAGCAATAGAGACATATCCCGATTATTGTGCTAGTTAAACATTTCCAAAGATAGCAAGCGCTGAAAAAAACCCAACTAAAATTCTACCCACTTGTGATGGGGTGGGAGGACTAAACCCAAGCAACCCCAGGAATACATCAGTGTTCGTGATTATTAGCTAGCATCATAAAAGGTCACAATGGGAGCATTGCAAATACATTGTGGATTGCACTGAGATTCTCTCCCTCAAGTAAAATGGTGGCAAGGCCTAAACAGAATGGAAGGAAAAGAAGGCTTGGAAATGAGCAGCCAATGTAAATAAATGAGCAGCAGAGGGAATGTGAGAATATCAAGGAATTAAGCCGACAGCATAAATAAGAAGGTTGGCTAGAGGGCAGATAGTGGCTTGGGGAATACAGCAGCGATGCCAGCAGAATAGTCAAGGAGAAAAGGAACTTTGGTTTGGTCAAAAACTTTAACAGGCGAGGACGTGATCCTAATCATATTAAACTGGGATTGCGTTTTGCACATTCAAGGATGGGGGGTGTTATGCAAGGGTTCCGTCCTGAAACTGAGTTGGGATTTCAAATTCAGGGAAAACCCAGTAATGGCCAGCATGTACAGTAGCTATACTATTCTTTTTTTTTACTTGTAGCTCAGAATTAAAGCGCTCGCTCAGTTTCCTGCTCACAGGTTCCTCTAGCAGAGACATGTGTGCTCATAACAGCATCTGTTTATTAATGAGAAGGTTTTTTGAAAAAAAACCTTTATTCCAGTAAATCAAATAACACAAATTTTAAAAATCCATATGGAACCAAACAATTACCTTTCCATACAGTGTCCAGTCCATATTACTGTTGGCCTAGTGCACAGCGGAAGGACTAGGTGCCAACTCACCCTTGCTAGAACAGGAGGTAACTGCTTGCAGTATAAGAAAAAGAAACACTCAGACAGTAGATTTAGTTCCAAATTAGGAATACTTTATCTCTTTTGTTTCAAAGGAACAAAAAATAACAATAACTATCCACTCTCTACTCTGACAACAATCTGAGCCCGAACCTGAAGGTGAAGGAGAGGTACTGAATTGGGTATGCAGTCTTCTTATATAGTTTTGTCCAGCAAATCATTAGCTAGATGATCTAATCATCCTGGCCTCAGACCTTTTTTCACTTCTGCTGACTGTTACATGCCAATCACTGCAGACCCAGACAGAGAGTAGTTCCGACCTTTACAATTCTGCTGGGACTGTTACATGCCAATCACTGCAGACCCAGACAGAGAGGTTCCGACCTTTACAATTCTGCTGACTGTTACATTCCCAGTCATTCTAGACCAGCATATGACCACCTTTGCATTTTTCAATATCGTGACACTCATTAACATATCTGGTTGGAATGTTGCCTCATTACATAATATTTTCAAACAAAATAATTACAAACAAAAGTCATTCACATTATTTACACTCATTACATAGTTAGTACATAGTCAGTACACAGAGTTAGCTTATTTCACTCACTTTGTACAGAGTCCTTACCAAATTGTATATCTGCTAAAACCCAAACCAAACACCAAGTCATTATGTTTTTGTATTGGTAATGGCTTTGTTAAGATGTCGGGCTATGTTTGCAGATGATCTCACAGTACTGCAACTTAATCATATTTGACTGTATCAGTTGTTTTACATTTTGGAATTTCACAGCTACATGTTTAGGTACAACTTTTGCTGTTTTCGTTCTCTGCCATGGCTATACATGTCTGTGAGTCTTCAAAATCATATAGGTTGTTCACATTTCTCACCTAGGTCTTTTTTTTTAGCAACTGCATAACCCATTGTAGCTCATTGTATGCCTCATTAAGAGTCACATACTCTGCCTCAGCAGTTGAAGTAAGTGGTAACCGCTGTTTGTTTCCTCGAGATCTCCAACAAATCGGATGGCTGCCATATTGCATATAATAACCACTCAATGACTTACATGCTGAGTCCTTCGCAAATGTTATCCGCGATACACCACTCAAGTCCTTGTTGTTTTGGTTAGTAAAGTGTAAACGAGAAGTTAGTGAAGTTCCCCTCTGGCAACGAATTACTCTTTTTAGCCCCTTGCCAGTCTTTTCTCAGTAGGTTTTGCAACTGTTCTACTTAATAAACCTACAGCAAAAGCTATGTCTGGTCTTGTTCAGTTAGCAATGTGCAGCAGGCTGCCAATTAAGGAACGATATAGGTCTTGCCTTCAAAATGCTTTGCTGTTATCTTGCTTACAAAAAATCAGCCACCATTGGGGTTTGTGCCGCTTTTGGCATCTTGCAGACCAGCTTTGAAGCGACACACCCTCTATCTTTTGTTTCCTTTTGTGTGTCAGAAACACATCCCCTTCTTTTTTTTCAGATTTATACTGACTTGAATACCCAGGTATTAAGCATTTAGATACCCCAAGTCTTCTTTAGCTTTAAGTGTTTTACTCAACTCTGCGTAAAGTTGTTTGATTTGGTTGTCTGTTTTTGCAACCACACAGAGATCATCAACATAAATCATCAAAAAATGATACATTCATCACCAGTACCTCTGGTATATATACAGGCATCAGCTACATTTCTTTGGTCAAATTTCATTTCACATAATGCTTTGTGTATGCACCTGTTCCAAAATATCATTGACTGTTTCAGCCCTCGCATAAAGCTTTGTTGAGCTTATAAACTTTTATCAACTTTGTTCATGCTCATAACCTGGTGCTTGCTTCATGTATATATGGCCTCTTGCAAATCTGCATTTAAATAAGCTGTTTCAAAATCAAAGTGCCCTATTTTAAAGTCTCTTTGCTCAGCCAGAGCAATCACTAATCTTCATGGATTCTGCCTTTGCAGTGGGTGCATAAGTCTGATCATAACTGTCAAACTTTTGTTTGAGAGAAGCCTTGTGCGAATAATTCATGCTTTATATTTGTAAGTCCCATCGGGCATAGGTTTACGCCTGTATACCCATCTTGCACCTATGATCGGCTTATCAGTAGGTTTATCAACAATGTTAAAACACTTTTGGGTGCTCATCAAGGATTCAAAACCAACTGTCCATAGCCTGATTCCATTTTTCCTGTTCCTCAGGTGGACATTTCAACATAATAAGTGGAAAACCTTTGTGGTTCTGTCCCTAATTGGCAATACCTCCCTCACTTCTTGTACCATAAACCTTTTTGCGGTATGCCTTTATTTGCTCTTTTTTTCTGATCTGCGTGGTATAGCTATTTCTCCAGTTTGCTTCAGCCCCTTCCTCTATGGCTTCCTTCCTGATCACTATCACTGTTCTAGAGCAGTTACATAAGGCTCGGAGCAGATGTGTGACCTTGAACAGGGAGTGGGGGCTGTGTGCTGTCACTTCAGGTACTGTGCTCAAGTGGCTTACTGCGGTAAGAACACTTCAGAGTTTTGATGCACATGTTCCCAACCTGTATGCTTTTCAAAGTTGGTACTGCGGGAGATAGCAATTCTTCCATGACCCAACGAAAATCTATAGCCTTTGGGTATTCTGGGCGCAGATATCCTACAAAACGAAGTCTCTGCCATTTCTTTTGTCCTTTTTTCCGTTGCTGTCTGGGAATGAGATACGTTAGCAAACTCCCAAATATTCTAAGGTGTTTCAGGGAAGGCCTTTTGCCAAACATTCTGAAAAAATGGCGGGTTTCATTGATACTTGAACTCCACAACCTGTTTATTACATGTGTGGCAGCTAAGACAGCCTCTCCCCAGAAAATGGAATGGAACCTTGGCATCATTTATCATGCAATCCCCAAGCATTGTTTGAAGAATGCCTAGTCTCCTCTCAGCCACGCCATTTTCAGCCGGGCTGAACGGATTTGTTCTCCTGTGGCTAATACCTTTCTGTGTCAGCCATGTTTGGAATTTGTTCCCCATGAACTCACCGCCTCTGTCAGATTGCAGGCAAGCCACCTTTGTGAGGGAACCTCCGCTCAATCATTGAGACCCATTCCTTAAACCTTGTAAAGGCTTCATCCTTAGATTTCAACGGCGAGAAGTAAGAATAGCGGCTATAATCATCACTCAGCAGAAATAGATGTCGTGCACCCCCTTCGCTGGATTGGGAAGGGCCAGCTAAGTCTGCATGGACTAGTTCAAATGGTCTTTCCATTTGTCTGTAGCTCTTTTTGGGGATTGGATAGGATTTTCACCTTAACCTCCCCAATTACAGACTGAACAGTCTTAGGAATGCTTTGCAAGGCTTTACACTCAAATCACATACTTTTGCCAACTGCTTGATGGTGGCAAAACTTGCAATGTCCTAGGACTCTGTGAAGAGAGTGCACACAATCATCAAGGTATAGAGTTTATTAGCTAGACTTGAAACATTCATTTACATTTTCATTTTTGCCCTTTACTAGTCATATATAATGATACATTTTGTCGCAGAGTGTACCTTTTGCACACTCTATGTCATTCTCAAGCTACACTGTACAACCCTGTCTATCAACATAGTTTTGTACCTTTGCTCAGCTAAACTTGGGACGCCTTCAACAAACAAAAAATCCAGTCCAGGAACACACAACACATTTTGCAACTTTCTTTACCTAGGCATGGTATGTAGGCAGTTCCTTGCAGCGTAACATAGCTGGTGATCCATCGGCCAAGCTGACATGCTTCACACTTGCCTTGGGACTCCTCAGTCAATAGGTGATGAGACATTTTACATGCTCTGAGCAGGCAGAGCCCAAGAGCCAGATGGGTTGGTTTCTCTGGACATCGGGTTCTCAGCAATGCCGCCAAGTAGTGCTCCTTCTTTCCTCTTCCCCGTTGTCCTTTAGCTGGCCCCTTCTTCTCCCCCTTCTGTGGGCATTCTCGGAGAAGATGATTAGTAGAGCTTAACGGAAACAACGCCGAACTGCATATGACCTTGGATGCCAGTTTTAGGAAAAGTTAGGTTTAATTTTTGCCTTTGGAAACATAGGCTTCTCTCTGGCTGTGGCTTCAAGGCAAAACTCTCTTTGTTTCTGGAGCTCCAGAAGCCGTGCAGTCACATAGTCTAGAGTCAAATCATCTTCCTTTATGCTCTGCATACTATAGGACAAAATTGTCCCAGCTGTCATCTAGGGAAGATAGTACAATATAGGCCCTATGCTGTTCAGTGAAAGTCAAGCCTCTGTCTTCCAGCTCGCATCTAATAGTGCACGAAGCTGTTGATTACATGGTTAGCCACATTTTCACCTCCTTTCAGCTTCAAATTGTATAAACGTCTGGTCAAGATTACCTTGGAAACCAGCAGTCTGGCGTCTCACAGGTCCTTCAACACCTTCCAGCAGCGTCAGACGCCTTCTCAGCAGCCTGCAGATAGATGAGCTGGGAGCTTTCCACAGCCAACATTATGGACGCCTTGGCTCTGGCATCTGCCCTCTGCTCTGCTGCTGTGCCTGGGTTCGGTGGGGTCTCGACTACAGCCCATAAATCTTCACGCATGAGAAAGCTCTTGCATTTTCACACTCCATGCTGAGTAGTTCCCCGCAGTCAGCCGCTGCTCAAAAAGGCAAACTGCACATGGTGGATGTCATCGTGTCACACTGCCTCGCATATTCTCTAGCCCAGTGGCTAGGATACTGGGCCCATAACCAAATTGTTGGCCTAGTGCACAGCGTGAAGGACTAGGTGCCAACTCACCCTTGCTAGAACAGGAGGTAACTGCTTGCAGTATAAGAAAAAGAAACACTCAGACAGTAGATTTAGTTCCAACAGGAATACTTTATCTCTTGTTTCTCATATTAACAAAAAATAACAATAACTATCCACTCTCTTACTCTGACAACAATTCTGAGCCCTAAATCTGAAGGTGATGGATAGGTGACTGAATTGCATGCAGTCTTCTTATATAGTTTTGTCCAGCAAATCATTAGCTAGATGATCTAATCATCCTGGCCTGTGACCTTTTCACTTCTGCTGACTGTTACATGCCAATCACTGCAGACCCAGACAGAGAGGCTCCGACCTTTACAATTCTGCTGACTGTTACATGCCAATCACTGCAGACCCAGACAGAGAGGCTCCGACCTTTACAATTCTGCTGACTGTTACATTCCAGTCATTCTAGACCAGCATATGACCACCTTGCAATTTTCAATATCCTGACAATTACTTACGTTATAAAAATAAACACAAGGCTTCCGTCTGTTTCTGAAGAACACCAAATAAATGATTTTGTTCTCTTGTCCAGCACTTAAAAATATCCTGTATAGTTATAGATGCTGATTATCTATCACCTGTCCCAATAGAAACGAAAAGGAACACTATATAATTCTTAATTTCCCCCTTATATATCATAATCAATAGTCATATTTCCACACGTATTTTATTTCCTGTTCATTAATAAGAGGTTGAAGAGATAGCAGCACCTGATTTCTGATCACATGACTTCATGTATTCACAGGGCTGTCAACCTCCAAGGGTGGCCAGGGGAGCTCCTAGAATTGCAACTGATCTCCTGACTGCAAGAGATCTGGTTCTTTGGAGAAAATGGCAGCTTCAGAGGGTGAACTCTATGCCCTTATAGCAGGGGCATACAACTCTGGCCACAAGCCAGGGGCTTACTGTCCCGGGGTCAAATGTCCATGGGCTGCAGCCATTTAGTCATGTATGGCTCATTCCGCGCTGCTTTCAAGGCTCTTTGAAGCTGTGCGGAATAGCAAAATCCACTTGCAAACAGTTGTGAAAGTGGTTTGAAAACACATTATTCTGCGTGTGCGGAAGGGGCCCATGGGGCAGAACATTGCTCCCTCCACATCCCTCCTCCTTCCCCAGGGCCCATACACTGACTTCAAGACCTGGGGCAAAAAGAAATTGTTGGTGAAGGAGGGCAATTGCCCATAAGGGGAGGGGGCAGGAAACTCAGATTTTGCACCAGACTGCTTTTTCCCTAGATGTGCCTCTTCCATAAGCGAGGCAGAATTATTCAGGAGGACTTTTGACGCTGACATGGACAGTTCCATCAAGCCCCATCTAGCACCATTCTGGTGGGCGGTTGCCAGCACATCTATCTTCTCCACTGAGTTAAGGGTCCCGGAGAGGGCAGTTAATTTTTAGTTTCATATGTTGATTAATATGTATGAATTTTAAGTGTACAATGCTTTAATCATTGGCACCCACCTTGAATCTGGATTTGGAGAAAAAGTTTTCCTGTAAAAAACAATCCTCCAAATGAATAAATAATTGTTAAAAAGTGAATACTTTTAATATAAATTCTCACAAAATCACCAGTGGAAAGTGTCATCTTTTAAAAGTCATTCTTCTTTGGATCTATCTTTTTTTTCCCCACACAGAATATATATTTATATATCGTTGTATATCTATATGTTTTGCCAAGTATTATAAATAAAACATACACATTCAGCCAAAATCAAGAATTGAGATCTTGAAGCCTGATGGCCAATTACAGAAATTTCACCACCCTATATCAACTATGGCAGGATCCTGGCTAAAAAGGAAGAACCGTACCTCAGAATTATCCCAAAAGTCTTTCCCTTTAGTTAGTAGTGTACTGACAAATTTAGCCCAAGATTCTGTCCCAAATAGCCAGGAGAAGGACATGAATTGTTTTATACAAAAATGTAAACGGTCATCTTACTGGTCAATTAAGGGTCGTGTGCTGAATCGACATGTTTTCTCAAATCAAGTGACAGCTCTGTTGCCAACATGCTAAAGGCAGCCTTGAAATGTCATTGTGCAGAAAGGGTAAACTTTGAATCTGTATTATTTTTTTTTTAAAAAAAGAAGCAGAGTAAAATCTATTTATGATGTACACATACTGTACGTGTGTCAAGGGATGGATGCATTATGGATACAGAACTGTCAGTTATTATTTCAATTTCTGGGATCTTTCTCTTTGAAAAACCTGTAAAATGAACTGTGGGAGGCCCTTTCTGAAGCAGGCAGATGTAATTTTTGTTTTTGCTTTTAAGCTGTGTCATTAGCAAATACATTCTCGCTAGCAACTAATCATCCTTGTGGAGTATAGTTGGAGGAGTGTGTGTGTGTGTCTGGGTGTCTGGGTGTGTGTATAGGTGGGTAGGTGAGGGGTAGAATCAAAATACATCTTTGCAATACACCTTGTAGCTTTCATCTAAGTTATCTGATCCTAATAACTAGAAAATTCAATCTCGGGCTAGCATTTTTATCATACCTGGTCAATCCAGAGGCTTCATACTTTCTGACTATTATAGGTGTGATCGTGGAAACACTGTGGAGAAGAAGAGTTTGGCTTTACCCCTAGTTTTTCTCAACCACAAAACCTAAATTTTATCTTGATCCACATGGAAATTGCATCTACAGAAGCCTTGTAGCACAGGGCATGTAGTACTGAGGAGAACTGAGCAAGGTTCAGTTAAAAAGGTGGCTGGATCCACTCCATGCTCTTGCTATGTAAACAAACCTCTGAAATCAGGATGAACAAATTTCTCCTAATTATTTCTTTTTATATGCATCTATGTTATTTGATACCTGCTTCTGATTATTGATTTGATTGATTGTTAGGTACCTGGTTTTCACAGTGCAAGTTGTAGTTTTGAGTTCTGGATTATAAATATACATTTCATATCTGATGCTGATTTACTGACCCACAGATAATGTCAAAAATGTACATTTTACAAGGGAAAGAAAAAAATCTCTCCTTTGAAAAAAACTCAGAAAACGTTTATCAAAATAAAGAATCACAGTTTTGATTCACACAAAGAAACAGCAAAACAAGGAACATGATTTTCAAGTTGAAACAGAAAGGATAGGAAATTCAAATTTCTCTTTGCTCACACAATAGATTGGTTGTTCATGTGGTTGTACCTGTAAAGTATGTAGGGTTTCTGTTACTTTAAACCAATTTAGTCTACCAAAAATTTAAACTCAGGAATAAAAGCAACTTCCCCAAAAATAACATGGTCAAAACCATTGGTGTCGGATAGTATAACAGAGGTAGGGAACCTTTGTTTATTTTATTTTATTTATTTATTATTTGATTTAGTATACCACCCTATCCCCAAAGGGCTCAGGGTGGTGAACAATATAAAAGCATGTATAAACATAAACATATAAAAGTTTAAAATTTACATTCTAAAACAGTATCCCACGAACCCATATGCAACCCCCCCAAGAAGAATGATGGGTCCCGATGATGTTAGGGACCCTATACAGCAGGGGGGAGGATGAAAGCAGGGCACCCTCAGCGGCTGGTCTCTCTGAACACTCAAAGAGCCATTTGGACCCGTTTTCCATGGGAAAAGAAAACACTTGGAGCCGCAAATAATTTTTGACATTTAAAATAAAGATAACACTGTATATATTGGGGGTTTTTTTACCTTTTACTCCTCTCATTCCGAGAAGCACATGGATGCGTCCGCCCTGCTGCCTGCAGGGCGGGCAAGGATGGGGCCAGCGGCTCAGCTCGTGGAGCCACAGTGCAAGGGCAGAAGAGCAGCATGCGGCTCTCGAGCCGCAGGTTCCCTACCCCACTATAGCAGAAAGATGGTGGCATAGCAGAAAACATCCAACTGTACAGTGGTTCAAAAAAAGGGGATACACATTGTTTCTGAGGAGGAACCAATCATCACACTTACAGGTTTGGCTACCATTAGCGGAAGATATCTTTGACGTTCAAAGCAGAGTTTGGATAGAGTGTGTGGAACCAAGCGGAGCGAGAAAAATATTAGAGTAATACACTTCCCTTGGTTTCTAGTTTAGGATCTATTGAACTCCTGGTCTGCCTGCTGGATGGAGACCGGCATGCTCCCAGCAGCAGACAAAGAAAGCAGCATTATATAGTTGCTAGAGACAGCCATGACTGGCAGTGTGCTCTCTAAGCTTGGCAATGGAAGGGCACTGCTATGCACTTTTGTTCCCAAGCCTGGGCTCCAAGAGGTTCCAAGCTCAATCCAAATCAATAGTATGTCAATTTTGTTTTCTGGATCAATTTGTTTTTTCCCTGATCCATTTTGCTCAGCAACTTGAAATAATGTACTATAGGTAAAAGTGTGTGTGGGGCGGGGGGGAGGGTGGAATCCCAATACCCTTAACAACACTAAAATATTTATGGCAGCTAAATGCCCACTTTACAAGATGCTGTAAGGCACTGATGTCATTCAGACTCTCTCTCACCTCGGCTTGAATGAGCACAGAGGGACTAGTATGCCTGGAGTTCAGGCGATATCACACAGGTAAATTGGAGCTGAATCGTTCTCAATTTCGTCCACTACTTAAATTTTATGTGCAGCAAGTGGAAAGGCCCTTTGAGGTGCTGACTTGAATCCCCCAAACAGGGTAAATGCCACTAATCAAATCTAAATTAAAGGAGTATTTTCACCCATTCACTGTCTTCTCATTCAGACGTGCTAGTGAGACTTCTCAGAACTGCTAATAATGTTCAGTGAGAAATAAATTAATAAAAAGCCTCCTGTGTGGGGTGGGGTACGCCCCAGCTACTATTTCACAAACATCCCTATGCTTAAATCTCATGTTTGCAAACATCCCTGTTGTATACACAAGACTACTCAAAAGTAAGGTTACCAGGCAACCAGCTGCAGACCAAGAGTGGCAGGGACATGGAGGGAGGGCATCAGTGACAAGCATGCTGTCATTTCAAAGGAAAACCCAAAAGCGATGCCAGTCCTCTCTAGGAATCTCCAGAAATTCTATTGTTTTCTTACCTCCTGGGGAGGGTTCCATGGTGTCAGGTTTGTTGTCATGCAACCCCATAGCCAAACTGGGGGGGGGGGGGATTTCTAAATGCCCCATCAGTCATGTCTTGATGGGTGCCAATCTTAATTAAAGAACTGTGATACCAAGAGGGGTTTGCTTGACGCATGCTCCCCCCACCTAACTTAGCTATGCCTAGCATCAAGCAGTGCCTTCCTGAAGGCTCAGCCACTCAAATCTGGATAACAACAGTGCAGCCCTCAGAAGAAAGACCTATCGTTGACCTCACAAAGAACGTAAACACCCCACACCCTGATTCTGTCAATGAACCAGCTAGATCAAATGAATCTTTTCTCCCAAACATTAATTTAATCTTAAACCTCCTGTCTAACTATTAAAGACCCACCAACATTCCAGACGCATCCAGATTTGGTCTGAGCTTCATCAACACAGCTGAAATTTCATCAAGAGTTGGGTATTCTCAGGTCTTAATCCAATCAAGCCTTTTTTCATAGCATTGTTCCTGCCTGAGAACAGAACTCTGCTCTGCTCTTGGAAAACAGCCCCTCTTATCGCAACCAGAGGGCTAACTTTTGCTATAACAAGACCTCCCAAATGACCTTGCATCTTATTCCACTCTTGAAGCTTGGTCTATTGCGCCCAACATCATCTTCCTGTAAACAGTGCTAGTGCTGGTTCCCGCTTCATCAGAAGTCTTCTAGATTGGTAAATATCTACCTTTTCTCAATGCCTTCTTCTATTCCCCCTTTGTTAATCACCTCTCCTTACATTGTAGGCTTCTCAAAACTCTCTCTGTGTGCTCATTTGCAGATTTTGAGTATTTTTAATTCTTAATAAATATTTTAAAAATTGTAAAATCTTCTTAATTTTGGGTTTATTCAAATTTATAAGGCGAGTTGGACTCTGTAGACATTGGTGTAGACCCCACTAGGCCTTTCACATTGCAAAGACTGATCCCTACTAATTCCGCAAGAGGGAATAGACCAGATTGATTTGGGCAACAGCTGGACAGTCTTTTGAATTTTTAAGGGGCACTGAAAACAGTAGTAGGGGCAGAGAATTACTACTGGGGTGCAGGAATGAAGATTTCAAGAGGATACATATTTATTTGCATTCACATACATTCTAGTTGAGCCGTTCCTACCAGGTCCTCCCATGTCCACACCACACACCTTACTTTTCTAAAATTGAGGGAGCATCATACCTGGGGGATAATTTCTTAAAAAGAAGACAGGAAAGGCAAGCTCCAGTCACAGCTTGTTAATAACCAGTTATTCCAAACATGATTTCCTGCCAAGTGTAGTTGGAACAGCCTTTTAAAGTGAATCAGAGGGTCAAAAAAAATGCAGCTCCCAGCAATCATTGAACTCTAAGAAGTCTGGAGTATAGGCCAAGACAGGCTACCGGCCTCTGATACCTGCCAATTACATACATGCAAATATGGTTGGTTTAAATCTGCGTTCAAAAAAATCAATAGCAGTGATTGAAGTTCTTGGTTTGAAAGAAAACAAGGACGGCAAGCTGTGCAAGTCCAGTTTTCAAGAATGCTATTTGCAAGAGCTGCAATGATGGCAGGTAATTTTTCTGTGGTCAATTGTCAATTGCTGAACTTCTTGAATGGAGCCTTTGCTTTGGAGATGCTTTCATTTCATTCTTTTGTGGTTTAAGAATGAACTCCAAAGTAAATTCACAAAAATATTGAACCTAACTGTCATATGTTTGAAAAAAACCCTGGTTTATCTGCTGGTTAGTATGGTCATGGGGGTCACCCTATATTTATTTCTCACATTTGTATCCCATCTTCTTCTTACAAACTACAGGTTGTATACATGGGAATTGTCCCAATTCATTGCCATAGCAACCCTGTGAGTAGGGTTGCCACCTACACTAGGAGCATTTACATTTGTAAGGTGAGGACAATTTCTTTGACTCTGTACAAACATGTGACATCACTTTAAGTACAGGACAAGAGGTGAAATCATTACATTGAGGTGACACTCCAGGATCCACTCAAAACTCTGTGATTAAACCATGAAGTTGTGGTGCAGCCTCAAGTGCTGATACAATGATGTCACTTCTGGTTTTGTGATGGAAGTAGCATTTAGAGGCAGTGCAATTCCCAACAGCCTCTTTGACAGTATACAGCAGAAATCCCAGACAATGTGTGATAGATCCTGACAGCCTTATAGAATAATAATCTTTTTCTTGGGTAGATCTATTCCACTCCCCACAAAAAAGCCCCGTCTTGACTTCTCTCTTTCCCTCAAGCCAGGCCATCCTCATCCCCTGCAATTTAGTCTGCTAATGTAGCGCACATGCTTGCAACATGGAGCCCCTCTCCTCAGCACCAAAGAACTCTAACCCTGCCTCTTCCTGTCATGTGACTTTGGTGTGACATGAGTTGTGTGGGTCCTGTCACAGGCCGAGAAGTTGAAAAGCAATGGGCTACAGGAAAAGGAGAGGGAAAAGTGTCGGGTGAGCTGGTTCTCCCTCATAAACATCTTTCTCTACACAGTGGTAGGGTCTATTCGTACTGCTAGATACAAATATTGAAAAACTAGCAGGGCACCCATGCTTTGCTACGCATACTTCATCACAGGCTCTCTATGAATTTCGGGGTGACATTCAACATACTTCTTTACAGCCTGTTTGTGAACTTTGGGGTGACATGCAGCATATTTCCTCACAGCCTGTCTGTGGACTGATGGGTTTGTTTTTGCATATTTTGCAGCAACTTCCTGTAGTTCTATTTTTCTAATGCAATGTGTTATTGCTCTCTTTCACCTGGTGGGCTCCAAAAGATGTCATGTGGAAGCAGCCGTTGTATTTTCGGGATGCAGAAAGGAAGTGTTCTGCCATTGGATGCTGATGAGTGAGAAGGCTGTGAAGAGGTTCAGGGTAGGGTTGAACGGCAGGGAGCTGGACTGTACCATCACTGCAGCACATTCCTGGGGACTCATTCCGGCATTTCAGAGAATGACATCATGCAGAGCATGATCGGAGGCCGAGAGCAGTAAACTTGTCTGCACAGTGATCAATCTGATGTCCATATGCAAAACCCGACAAATGTTTAGTAGTCCAAGGTGATAGTGTGGTTTGTAATCTGTTTTGATTGTATTTGGCTGTAGCGGTGTTGTTAATGTGAGGATGGGTGGAGGAGTACTTTTTCACAGCCTGTCTGTTAACTTCGGGGTGACATTCAGCATGCTTTTTTGCAGCCTGTTTGTTGAAGCTGGTGGTGTTTAACTGTCACCCTCAGAATGTTCATGCAGCATGTCTGTGGACTGAGGGGCTGGTTTGCCCTTAGAATGTTCACACAGATGGCCAGAGATGAGCAGTTAAATCAGTAAATGTGTAGTAACTTGAGTAAAACTGAATATTTTAAAAAAATCCTTTCTTAGTGAGCACCTAAACCACATAATGAACTGGTGTGCCAAATTTCAACTTTGTAGGTGGTGTTTCTTTTGATGAGTCAGTGAGTCAGTCAGTGGTATTTCACGTTTATAAATATAGATTAACATTGAATGAATGAACCCTGGGTCATTAGGCCTCTTCACAACTATACCTCTTTACTCAGAAAGAGGGTACTATTTTTGTGCCCCCAAAGATACTGGATTTAGTCACTTCATCCGTGGCTGTAGACAATGCTGTCCTCACAGACGGTGGTGACACACATGTAGTAGCTATAGAGCTCCATAGCCTCTCTCTTGAATTTTGAACCCCTCTTTCCCTCAGTCACCATGGTTAGCCCAGTTCATTTCAATTGAAAATGTTTTGCTCCACTTCTACAGAGCCAGCGGGGCCCTGAATTGGAAATGAGTGATGTCAGTTTCAATATGAAATTTACCTCCATGTAAATGCTGTCAGGACTAGGGCATTGGTGAACCAAGGGCCCATTCAGATATCCAGAAAAAGAGCCACTCGCCAAGCAGACGTGACCGAGCTTCTTCCTAACTTTATTTCCACACACCCTCCTTCAGAACTCTTGGCACTAACAAACTAGACCGAAGGGTTTTATTATGTTCTCTTGTTTTTTAACGACTGGAAAGAAATTTGTGATTTCCTGAGAACTTGTCTGTACGAATCATTATTTTCCTGAGCTGCCATGTGAAGTGGGGGGGGGGGGAGGACTTGATTAGGCTGACTTCGAACTCCCGAAATCTCATGACCTCTTCAGTTTGGCCCCCAGGGCTCCCTCCTGCTGAATGCAGGACCGGATAATAGGTTGGCGAAGGCATTCATTATGGCTTTGGTTCCTGTTGCTATTTAGTGTGCTAGGAGGAGGAAGGCTTTAATCACTGCCCCCGAGGCATGTTGCTTCAAGGCCGGCAGCCAGTTTGCACTGTTTACTTGTGCAGAATCTTATTTTCCTTAAGAGAGCAAATTGGATGTATCATGTCATTCGCTAATGAAGCAAGTTCCGGAATAAACTCCGGCAAACTGGTTAAGGACGCTGTTGTCTCTCCTTCCCTTGCTCCCTTCTTTCCCCTGCCCTCCTTTCCGTGTGTTTCCTTACATCTGTGGTCTCCAACTAATTGACTTAGTTTGACTTCTTGTGAAAGTCTTCAATTACTTCTGCTTTACTTTCGTTTCATTTTGTACAAGGAGGCAATTTCCTCGGCTGGCACCCCTTTGTTCCATTGTGCCGCAGCTCTGCATTTCCCTGAGTCACTTTTAACAGCATCTGCAAACGTGGAGGTGAAGCAAAGAAGCTGATGGTATAAATTACATTTACAGCGCCTGGCACAACGGCGGGACAGAAAGAACGCACTGAAACATTTCAGGTATTCTGCTAGGCAGGAAGGATAGCTTGGAGCAAGCAAGGCTGTCCTCTGAAAGACATCAAGCTGAGTTCAAACATGGGAACCAGTAGCTCATCATGGGGGCTTTCCGCACTACAGAAGGGAGCTAAGGTCGACTCGGTTCCCTTCAGTGGAGGGCGATTCCAGGCTGTCCGCACAGCAACTTACTTGGCCCCCTGGAACCGAGCTAAGTGGGCGGGATCATCTTGGTGCCTGTTTCGCTCCTCAATCGTGATTGGAGCTTGTGTTACCATGGGAAACGGGACCGTTCTTTTTTTACAGTTTTTACAGTTTACAGTTACATGCCCATCACGACTCTCCCATTCTGCGCATGCCACAAAAACGGCTCCTGATTGGTTGAACGGATGAGGTGTCGTTTCAATGCATCTGCACTTCCAAAGCTTCAAAGCAGTATCAACCTTATTCCAGCAGAAAGGTGCAGTTCATAATTGCAACAGGGTTGTCGCAGTTCTGAGGAGGGGGAACTGAGTCAAAACAACGTTGAGCTCAGTTGCAGTGCGGATACACTGAGGTGAACCTAGATAGAAACCAGTACAACTCTGTCAGTGCAGAAAGCCCCATGGTGAAGTGGTGAGGAGTGTTGGATTCTAATCTGGAGAGCCAGGTTTGATTCTACACTCCTCCACATAAGCAGTGGACTCTATGGAGTGAGGTTTGATTTCTCCACTCCTACACATGAACCCTGCTAGTTGACCTTGAATTAGTCACAGTTCTCTCAGAACTCTCTCAGACTCCTCCCACAAACACACACACTCACAAAGTGCCTGTTATGTGTGAGGGGAAGGCTACTGTAAACCACTTTGAGAATCCTTACAATTGTGAACAGAGGGAGATAAATCCAAACTCTTCTTTTTCTGTCTGCCAAATCTTCGAATTCTCTAATATTTGTGGCAGCGTTGCCAAGATCAAAATGGGGTTTAAAGATCTCCGAGTGTTACAATTGATACCCCTGGATTATATGGCACAGCATCCTGCTGATGACCCTCCCCTTCACAAACTCTGCTCTCCCCAGGCTCTCCCCCCAAAAAGCCCCCACTTCAGGTATTTTTTCAAGCCACAGCTATTAATCCTAGCTAAACATGGGCCCTCTGATTATGTAAACCTGACTCCACATTAGGCCCAAGGGACCTCAGGTCTCTACCTTTTGATGGGTATGCTCTTAATGTTTGACAAAGCAACTTGATTTATGGTCTTATATGACTGGACAGCACTCCAATTCATACCCATTCTCTGTGGGAGTGAAAACCAAATCGAACTGAACAAAGAAAAACAGATTTTGCATTTGAACAATTAAGTCACCCAGTGCACTTGTAAAATCCATTTGAAATGATAGGAGAGTTTTGAATGCCTGCGCAAGGAGTCAGCAAACATCCAGGGTTAGGCATGGACCTCTAGATGATGTTTGCTGGCCCTCAAGGATAGTTGCCTGGACACTGTGTGGAACAGGATGCAGGATGAAATGGACCACTGGTTAACACCAGCCATCTTCCTAAACTGTCCTGGGGGTGAAAAGGGAAGTGAGCCAGGATAGGCTGGTACTATCCCCTGACTGGCAGGTGCTTCAGAAGACAGCTGAGGTCATCAGCTGGACCTGTCTTTTAAATGTGATAGCATGAGCTGCCTTGTGGCAGACCAGTATTGGCAAGATGAAGGGGCTGGGGCTCAGGGGTAAAGCTTGGAGACTATGAGGATCCACTTGCAGCCTGAGTAGACTTTGACGGATGAAGGAATGATTCTGTGGAACACAGCTTCATGTGTGCATAAGTGTTCTGTGACTGACTAGTAACATTGCAACTTCTTGAATTGGAGTGATGATGAGCAATGTTTATAGCACGGCTTCTCGTCACATTAGAGTGAGCACTCTGGACACAACTCCAGTCATGAATGGGAAGCTCAATTTGCTTTAAAATGGGTAGGACTTATCGGCAGAGTTTAAAGCGGAGTCACTCTGGTAAGATGAGAAGGTCTGTAGTCTTCTTGCACTCACTGCAGCCTCCTACCAGTCTTGCAAAAGAATACTCTCCATGCAAGATGTTCTTTCCATAGGAAGGTTTTACTTTAGCAGTTGCAAGGTTACACAAGTCTATGCTATACAACAGAACTCTTCAGCAAGAACAAAGTTGGACACACACTGAACTTAAACTCAGAACTTAGCATATACATCAGAACTTAGCAATCATGTTAAAGGTCAACTGTAGCCACTTCGCCCTAGACTTACTGTCTCCGGCCTTGCTGTTGGCAAACTTCTGCTGATTAGTAGATGAACCTTTTGTGAGCCTTTCTTTTTTATATATATCATGACAGGACTCGACCAGGAAGGATGCCACCGGTCACCTATTCTAGCTAGTGATGGGGTCAGTGGGAGGAAAAGTAAGACAAGGGTGCCCACAAGTCATTCTCTCTGAATCTAAGGGAATGGAAGCTCCATCTGGCCACACCCCTGAGGGTAGAGCCTGAACAATGAGGCTGCCAACTTCCAGGAGGTGGCTGGAGCAACTCCCACAGTTACAACTGATCTCCAGAGATTAGTTCACCTAGCACAGCTCTGTACATGCTTTGCTCTTGGATTGCTGGCAACTGTTAACCTCCAACATTTCCCTTTTGGCAAAGCATCAGCCCTTTAAGCTCGTAAAAAATCTCTGCCCGCCATTCTAACTGTGGGGCCAGGACCGCATCTCTGGTCCTACACAGCTGAATTAGTTTAAGAAAAACTTAAAGTTAGAAAACACCCAAGAAACAGTTTTGGAACAGAAGATAAGTTAGAAATAAATTCCCAAATAAAAGCAAAAGACATCTGACATCAGAAACAAACAGACAGTTTTTACTTAGCAGAATATAGATAAGTTACAGAAGGTGAACTCTCCCGAAGGAGAGGCACACCTTGGTGCTCTCAAGTGAGAGACACGCCCCCTTCCGGGTGCTCTCGAGTGAGAGACACACCCAGCATAGGAAGAACCTTAGTTTTTTATAGATACAGAGAGTACAGACGTCACACAGTTCATCCCCTTGCTCACGTATTATAATCCATACCCCTTTCACATGCTATGAGCATGTACTTTCAAATCCCATTGGATAGATCTGTCTCCTGGTCACAGTAAGACAGCCTCTTATTCTACGTGTTACATTCCTTCTGTTACTCAAACACGGCATGCTGTTACCTCTACCCATATGCAAAGGGCGGCAATAAAACTAGCTTGCTGTCTTTCTTGTTTTCTTAGTTTTCTCCCAGAGAGAGATATGTCCTTAAGCTATGCAGCATTCTGACATTCCTTAGGATCATAAAACTTCCCTTTTCATTCCCCAGTTTGAAATGTTAAAACATTTAAAAGATTTTACAAACACTGATTCTAACAACAATTATACCTTCGATTCTAAGACAATAGAATTATGATCAAATACAAATACATGTGAATCTCTCATTATCATTTCTGTGTTCATTTAACTATATAGAAAAACACATATTAATTTAACTAATCACATTCTATAGCTAGTTCTAACAAAACAAAGTCATAAAATGCATATGTCTGCTGTCACGTTGGCCCTTAGTGACAAGATCCTAAAGATGTTATCTTTCCTTGCCTGCATAATCACTAGCAAGCTTGTAACATGACTTTTGACCTACTGCAAAAATGCAGGCTTGCTGGTCACTATACAGAAGCTCCCATTTTGATTCTTTGCATCTTTGGTTCATACGACTTAATCTTTCTTAATCAAATACAAATTTATAGACATTCTGGCCCGTCCCCACATAACCATTCCACCTCCCTCTTCAGTAGACTTCAGCTTTTTATTTTCTTTTTAAAGAGCCATATTTGGTTCTGTTCTGAGCCACATTTGCTACTAGAACCAAAGGTTGCAGACCCCCATGTAGTATGAAAGGAAACCACTTCATTTGCCCATCTCGAAAGGCCTTTAAGTAAGAGGGTCGCCTGAATTCTGTCGGACTGTTCTTCCACACTCGGAAGCCCTGCTAGGCATTTTGCTAGTGATTCTCTTCCCTATTGTTTGTTTTTATAATCCAAAGCGTCCCAGTACTTCTTACCAAAAGACAGGCACTCTCAGTTACCATCTGAAAGAACTTTCCCTTTCCTTAGACAACATGTCCTTGAGATACCAGAAGACACAAGCTTTTTCATCCTCAAAAAAAATACAGTCAATTTTCTCTTCACTATTTCTGGCAAACGAAGATTGACTGTTTTTAATGTGCATTTCAATTTCCAGTGCTTTAGCAAGCCATCAGGGAAATATAAGAGTCCTAACCACTTAGTAGAACGTTGTCATTATGTCAATACAAGATCATTATAATAAAACACTCCTGTCCGCTCCAAAGTGTTTTTTTTAAGTCTAAGAATAATTTGTTGCATATTTTATACAAATCTATAGCTTAATTCAGTGGAAAACAATGTTATGGTGGGTCCCATTATGATTATTACATACTTGTCTTTGCAATCATTGTTACGAGGCATAAGTGTTCTGTGATTGACTAGTAACATTGCAACTTCTTGAATTGGAGTGATGATGAACAATGTTTATACCGTGGCTGCTCGTCACATTAGAGTTCTATGGAGCTGCAACGTATAGAGCCATTACTAGATGGCTGCATGTGTGAATGGGCCACTAACATCACAGGCTGCATGTTCCCATCACTTCAAATTCCATATTTTCAGGTGAATCAGCTCAATATTAGACAGATTTACACGTGGGCATTCCTTACGATTGCTGCCCTGTCAGCTGATGACTTGGAGGAGTGAAAGCACCATCACCGATACAAGATGCAGACAGAATTTTCACATCAGTTCAAACAAGAATGCTTTTCAGAGGACTCAGTTCTCGCAGTCAGCTGCATGTCATAAAGTATAAGGGACCCGAGGGATCGCACACAGGTACAAACCAGCCTATAGGGCACAATAACCAAATTGGGTGGGACAAAGAAAAGGATGTGGATCCATGTGGATTGGGAATGTTTCTTCTTTATTATTCTTCCTGGCCATCGCTGCTGTTTCCTTGTGTGCAAGTAACTTATTCCTCAGACAGAAAAACAAATCTGTTTTTAAGCTTCTAAAAAAGTGTCCTGCAGGAACTTTCTGTGTATGTTAATTGTGGTATTGGGTACATGAGGTAGGCTATTGTGGGCCTTTTACAAGCATAGATTATTTTAATTTGTAATAAATACCTATGTGGTTTTCATATTTAGCAGCTTCATATTTAATGGCCCCTAAAACAATTTCTTGACCTTTTAGGTCATAGGTCGCCCTTTCCGCACATGCAGAATAATGCACTTTCAATCCATTTTCACAATTGTTTGCAAGTGGATTTTGCTATTCCACACAGTAAAATCCAGCTGCAAAGTGCACTGAAAGTGGATTGAAAGTGCATTATTCTGCATGTGCGGAAGGGGCCAGTGTCAAACTCGCGGTCCTCCAGATGTTATGGACTACAGTTCCCATCATCCCCTGCCAATGATGGGAACTGTAGTCCATAACATCTGGAGGGGCGCGAGTTTGACACCTGTGTTTTAGGTCCTCAGTTGCACTGATGTATATCTGCACGGCTACATAACAGTCAACACCACACAAAAGTATCTTGGTCTGATGACATACAGATCATATCTCTGCTGCTTTTTTTGCAGTGTTCTCTCAATATACATGTGTGCATTGGTACTGAAGAGGCAGATGTAGGTTGCAGTAATAAATGCCTGGGGCACGGGGTCCAACAACTCCAAAAGCAGTGGTGAAATATAAATGAGAATGTCAAAAGCATCCCTAGCTGGGTATAATTTTTTTCCCCTTCTTCCAGTGTTGTTTCTCATTTCACTGCCCTTTCCTACCTTTCCCCCTCCCTTCGTACCTATGAATTATGTTTTGTTCACAAAACAGCATCTGGATGGAGAGTTAGCAAATCAAGCAACGCTGCTGGAAGGCAGCCAAGGATGCTCCGAGCCTGCAGCAAAGTGCGCCAAGACTGCACAGAGGTGAGCCAGGAACTGGCACCTCCCCACAAAGCCTACACAGACATCTCTGCCACTTGGTGAATGCCTCGGGTTACAAACGCTCACCATTCTTCCAAGGCATAAAAGGAGCAATCAAGCTTGATTCGTCGCTACACGGTTCTAATTAATACAAAAACAACAGTTGTGGAGAATGGCCATGTCTATTCAGTTGTCCTCATCTCTAGAGCTATAAAAAAACTTTCCTGTATCGTACAAGCAATATAGCCTTCATTTCGTGACTCTGTTTACCCTTGTGTAAACTATTTTTAATCTCCCTTTGTTTATGCTTGTATGTGATAGGTACTCAGTCACGTCTGCATTTATCCTCATGTTCCTCTGCTGCTGCTCGAATGCAGCAGCAGCATTGGCCCCTTCTGCATGGGCCAAAATGAGAAGCTACAGTTATCATCTTCTACTCAGTCAAGCCCAATTGAAAGACCATAGAAAACATAGAGTGGCTTTACAGTGCAATTCAATGGACTTAGAAGAATATAGCTGTATGGTATTGCAACATTAAATGGCCCAGTTTCTCCACCTAAGCAACCCACCTGACTGCCTGGAGCACCACAATGAGGAGAGAGTGCTGAGACACCACTTGGACTGTGCTTGCTCAGTGGATAGAAGAACATCTGCATTCATGGAAGTACATCTGAACCCAGGATGGGGAAAACCCATTTCGGTGGGGGGGGGGGGCTCACACGGCTCCTGCCTCTAAAGCGAGGCTTCCCCCACCCCTGAAATGGGTTATTGGAGAATCCCACTATCCACCTTCCAGCAGAGGGAAGTGCGTTTTTTTATTTAAAAATATGTGGGCTCCGTTTGCTGCCTGCACAGAGGCATGTGAACTCAAAAATAGGGGAGCAGGTTACTTTATGCCACATGCAACCTGCTCTCCCTGTGCTGTGTGGAAGGGGCCTATGATGGAAGACCAGCATGGGACTTTCAGCACTCAAGCCCCTTCCGCACATGCAGAATAATACACTTTCAATCCACTTTCACAATTGTTTGCAAGTGGATTTTGCTATTTTGCACAGTCAAAATCAGCTCCAAAGTGGATTGAAAGTGGATTGAAAGTGCATTATTCTGCATGTGCGGAAAGGACCTCAGATACCATCCTTCCATTTCTATCCTGGTTTGTGTGTGCCCCTTTTACTTTTGAGTTGTGCCTTGTCATTTTCAAAATAAAAGGGTCTGGTGTTTTTGCCATTACCATAAGAGCACAACATGGCTTCATGAATCTCTGCTGGCAT
Organism: Sphaerodactylus townsendi; assembly: GCF_021028975.2. Lineage (NCBI taxonomy): Eukaryota > Metazoa > Chordata > Lepidosauria > Squamata > Sphaerodactylidae > Sphaerodactylus > Sphaerodactylus townsendi. Next base: position 15,667,420 of record NC_059437.1, on the reverse strand, counting down.
GTGGGAATGAAATTGTATATTACTTTCACTTTTTATAAACCTAGGGTTTTTTTGTGGAAATGTTCAGTTGAATAATCACGTGGAAGGTGAGGTGTGCAGGTATGGGGAGCTGTTATTGTGTCAAAAAAGGCAACATCCAATAGCCCCCACCTCAAAGAGAGGCCAAAATATAAAAATACTGAAACATGCCACCTCCTTCTGATGCCCCTTGTCAAATGCAAGCATGGAAGACAAAAGAAACCTCATAAATGGATTTGTGTAAACCTAAGATTTGACCCACATTGCAAACAGCAGTTTTGTCCAACTAGAGGTGGATTTGCAACCATATAACAAGTGAAACACAAGAACAGAGAAGAAAGGTGGGCAAAGAAGAGGGACGATATGAAAACACGCTTGCACAGACAGATGTGACATTTATGGGTTTGTGAAAGTGTACAAGAGTATAATGTCATATCTGGAGAGACCTTCAATATTCTCTTTAAAATTAATGCAGTGGTCAGAAAGGATCAATATTCTCTTTAAAAATGTGTACAAGAAAGTCTTGATTCATCAGGCACTTTGGATGCAGGATTAAAGGAGCATTATTCTTCTCCACTAATAAGAAAGGAACAGATTAAGAAGTAAATGGAATATCTGGCTTTTAATTGCATGGATAATTTTGATCTATTATTTATCCAGCTATATTTGCCCCATATAATAAGGCAGGACTAGGGATATCACTCGTTCATCCTAGCATTCAATCCAATTGATTCGCTACATCCACTTTTAGAATAGGGTTTAATGTCTTTCTTCTCATAGTGGTTTGATGACCACTGACTCTTCAGAGTGACTCACTGGCAGGCATTTTCCTTTCTGAAGCACATGACCCACCATATCTTTAAACACGTGAAGGTTTCTCCCAACTTTTTAACACTGTACAGCAGTTCCATTGATTCTCAACATTCCCTTATTGCCCCTTTCTCACTGTCAGAAGCAATGGTCAATCCTCACAAGTCATGTGAGTGGCCCCTAACATTGATAATATTTAAGGCCAACACGGCAATAGGAGATTACCCGAGGCTCACCACAAAAGATCCTGAAGTTTACCCTTTGCAATCATATTGTAAACTGCCAACACTGGCAGTTTTTGTCAGACCCTGCTCAGAAGTTTGAATGTTTATAAACATTCTGCAACAATCCAGCCATTTAGTCAGCTAGACATTTCATCTATAATATAGTTATACCAGAGGCATGATCCAGCCAAAGTTAACAATGATGTAGAATCATACTTAGCAGAATTACACGCTTGTAACGGGCTTAGAAAAGTATAACTCTGCTTAGGATGATACTGTAATAACAAACTTGGCTCAATGGGCAAGAATTAAGCATATATTTGATTCTCCCATTGAAATCAATACTACTGAAAAAAAATACTTAACATTAAAAACACTCTTTAATCAATTCACTCCTCCAGACCTGAATTCTGAAACACTTGAAATCTGGGAGTCTCTTTTATTGTCTGTCTTTGAGTTATTGTTAGGGAATGGACCAGTCACTTGCATTCCAAATACTCACCGTCCAAATGACAAATTCTTGATGATGATGATGAATCAGCTGAGCAGTGGGAAAATCTAAACAGCCAGCTCAGAGAAGGAGATGAGCTCCCTTTACGTCTCCAGCCTGACTGTAGCAGCTCCTTTCAGCTGCCTTAAATTCCCCTGGAGATTTCAAATGGAAAATGTGTTCCCTCATTTTCCCATCACAAGGTTATTGTAGAGCATGATGTGACAACTGTTCCATCCCCTACGCGAGCAAAACACAGACTCACCAAATGACAGCATTTCTTCAGAGAGCTGGTGGTGGCTTTCTATATCTTTAAAAAAAATACTGTGTCATGCAGCAAGTTGGAGAGCAATCCCAAAGGATTTGGGAGGGAGGGGAGGAAACCCAGATTGGATGTGAAACCAGGAGGATATGAGGCTGATTTGCCTGGATTGCAGGAACTGGGGCTTTTGTCCAGAAGCCACAGATGCATTTTTTTTCCCTTGGGACAGAATCCTGTATAATGGGGATGCAAGACCTGCTCATAGTCCTTTAACTAGAAAGGATGGGTGATGGTGAAAATGATGGAGTATCTTCATGGGGCCTCTATCTAGAGGTGGGATCCAGCAGGTTCTCACCAGTTCCCAAGAGTGGGTTACTAATTATTTGTGTGTGCCGAGAGGGGTTACTAATTGGGTCTGCTTTTCCATTAGAAATCCCATTAGGTCCAAAACTCATGAAGTCCTGTTGTTTTCTATGTGGCTGGTTAGCGAAGGTAGAAAACGGGATAATTCTCCCTGTTGGGCTGTTTTAAAAACATGTTTTAGTAATATGGTAAAGTTCCTTGTTTAAGGAAAGTATCCTTCTTTTGATTTCTAGAAACAAAATTAAGTATTTGAAAGTATTAAGTATTTGACAGGCAGTCAATTAGAGGAGAAGTAGTTGTTTCTGTTGGCAGTAGACGATAGGACTTGCTATAATGAGTTTAAATTATGGACAGAAAGATACCAGCTGGAAATTAGGAACTTTTTTTTACAGTAACAGTTTTTTTATAGTAACAGAGACATTATTAATGCCCCGCCCCCGGAATGCCCGGCCACGCCCCTGTCGTGCCCCACCCAGTCCCATTGGCGCTACGCCACTGTTTGAATCCCACCACCATGGGAACCTGTTACTAAAATTTTTGGATCCCACCACTGCCTTTATCATGCTCTAGTCCCCAGTCCTTGGCCTCTCAACTGAGTCTCCTATATATTACAGAAGGCCATGAGGACAATGCCATCCTTAATATACATAAAATATCTGATTTCCTTCATTTATACCTCAGCCTTCTTTTCAGTGGGGACACCAAGCAGCTACATCATTCTCCTTTCCTCCATTTCATTGTCACAACAACATTGCCAGCTACGTTACACTTGGAGAATGATAGGAACATAAGTCTCCCAGATCCTAGTGTGATATTCTAACCACCATGCCACACTAGCTGTTGGTGAAAGTGGAAGGGGTAGAGGCTGCTAGCTGGCTGGGTTTGTTTCGCAGGATAAGGTTGAGTTTGGCGACAGACTCAAGCCCTTGGTGTCACAGAGGTGACCTGGACTTGGGGGCTGTAGCAACACTGAGTTGTGGGCTCTGACCCAGAAACTACAAATGCCAAAATATGTTTTAAAAAAGTATTAAAGACAGTAAAACACAGGTTTTAAAACAACAGTGAAACATTTGGGTGCTGTTTGGTTTCCGGGTTGTATGGTCAATTAATGTAAATAAGTGCTTGGATCTGCAAAATGTTGGCCCAACCAAGACCAGCATGCAGTTTTGTGCCACCTACTGCCTGCAAGCTCCATTAATCCGCGATCTTATTAATCTATGAATCTGCTAATTAATCTGTAAATCTACTAATCCTAAATCTCCTCTTTAAGTCTCTTTATTACCACAATACAGTACTTAAATCAAGGCAAAAAGTGACAAATCATTGTATCTCATCTAAAAATCTGTCATTCTCATGTATGACGAATCACCGCCAATTTCCAATAAAGTTATCCTGAGAGATCGTTTCCACTGCTTTACTATATCATGTCATTTGAGTTGAGGAAACGATTGCTCAGACTTTTTTTCTCGGCCGGAAGATGATGCCTCGGCACTTTTCCATTTTTGTGTGATCCACAAGCTTGATGCAGTTAGGAAGTAAATCAGCAGTTCATAATTGTCTGCTGGGACAGTGTCCTTTATGTAGCCAAGTACAGGGTTCAATGAATTTCCAGCGATACCTCTTATTACATCTGCACGTTGTACCCAGAAAGACATGATTTTTGGAGATGGCTAGGATGTCTGGGAAACACAGAATAAGCCTGTGCTATTCTCGTCACATTGCCAACATTTTGCAGATCCAAGCACATGTAAAGACTTTCATCATAAATGGGTCGAATACCAACAGTACTATGGAATACCCACCATGCTGTAAATTGAGGAATCTTTCATATTTACATTAATCCAACATTTTGCCACTTCCCCCATTCCCTATTCTGCATTTGTAACCCACATCCTTCTCCCACCAATTCTTTTCAACCTCTGAATGAAGAGCTCTAAAAGTCAATGTTATTGCTGGATCTTACTACTAAGTGTTACACAAATGTATACACTTAGGAAAAGAATGGGACTTGTGTCAGAACATGTGTTTAGATGGGCAAAATCTAAATGACAGCTGGACACTCCTTCTAGCAGGTGCTGTGCGCAAATCAGGACTGAGTGCACAACATGTACCGTGTGCAAAACCTGATAAGGTAAGGGCACCTGATTGGTACCACATTTGTATATAGATACCACAGACAACAGAGTGATGTGTGCCTGAAAACACCTGTGGTCTGGCGAATCACTTTGTCAGTAGATAGCAATAAATAGAACTGCACTGGTGACTGTGTGTCTGCCAGTTCTTCTCTGCATTGCATCCTGCAAGGTGGTCTACTCCAAGTAAATCCGCTGCTTCATCAACTTGCTGGGGTGGTTGTTAAGTAGGGTTGCTGAATTCCACATGGGGCCTAGAAATCCCCCAGAAGTACAACTAATCTCCAGAGTACAGAAAAAAGCTATCCTGGAGAAAATGACTGCTTTAAGGGGTGAACTATACCCCATTATACCCCTCTGGGGTCCTTCCCCTCCCCAAAATCCACCCTTCCCAGCTCTGCCACTAAATCTTCAGGAAGGCAAAGTGGTTACAGCAAAAGCAACAGCAAATGGACCAGGGACAGCAGGGAGGATTATAAATCAGGTGGGCCCCACCATTCAGTTGGAACAGTGGTGTAGCTACGGGGCTTGGGGGCTTCGGCCCCAGGCACCATTTTCTAGAGGCTCACAGGGTAGCCTCCCTTGCAACTGCGTCCTGTCCCAAACTCTCAGATCAAAGTGGCACCAGCAAGCGGGGCTCACTCCACTCCCTATCTCCACATAGAGGTCGGGAGTGGCAAGGGCTCATTTGAGCCTGGCTAAGACCAAGCTCAGACTGAGCTCAGCTGCTGTCAACCCTGTAGCTTTACTGTTGGCTCCAACCCCCAAGTTCCTCCTCTGGTCAGGTGGAAGCCTGCAACTTATAACTCGATTCAAGCCTGGCCTGAGCCAGGCTCAAATGGGCCATTGCTGCTCCTGACCTCCTCATGGAGATTGGGGGTGGGGCGAGCTGGCTGGCCCACTCCTGACTTTCATGTGGAAATAGGAGCAGGGCAAGCCCAGCTGGTCCTAATCTCCACATCGAGATTGGGAGGAGCCCTACTTGTCATCCCTCCACTGCCCCCAACCTGAAGTCCACCAGTGGGGAGTTTCATCTGGGGGAGTTTCACCTGGGGCAGTGGCGTAGCGCCCATGGGATGGGGGGCATGACACCCAGGGCATGCGCTGGGGCAGGGGGATGGCAGGGGAGTGGAGGGGGCATAGAGGGGTGGAGCCGTGGCAGGGGCACAAGGCGCACACATGCCCCGAGTGCAGTTCCCCCTCTCTCTGCCCCTGACCTGGGGCAAGCCCCAGGCACTGTTTCATTTAGCTTGGCCCTGAGAAAGAAAAAGTGCTTTGCTTATGCCAAATAAAGGCCAATTGAATTGAATTGAAAAAGTGCTTTTTTATCCATGCCTGCATTGAGATACCACAACTGCATAAAGCCATCAATTCCTCGCTCTCCTGCTTTAGTTCGAGCTTCTTTATCATCTCAGCCAGTCTGGGATTTCACAGAGTTGGTGGTGATGATCCAGGACCTTTCCCATGTTCCCCTTCATTCGAAAAACCATAGCAACAGCAATCAAGGGACACTTTGCTCCCTGCCCCTACAGCTCTTCATGCCAGACTGTTTGGAGAATGCATTCCACTTTCATTTCCCCACAGCCCATCCTGATATTTACATGAATGTATGGGATTCTGATTATCCAGAATTATTCAATATAATTAATCTTTCTCCCCATGCCACCATTGGTGTCATACTGGCTGAATAAGTTTCACTTTCATTCCAAATGAGTCCATATCTGCTGCTCCCTACACATTCTTCAATTATTTTCAAGCCCCATAACTCCATTATCCTATACCACCTGATATATGGTAGGTGAAAGATATTGCTTCCTTAACAGTCAGTTGTGTGGAATCTACAAACTTGTCTCTTGACTCTTTCCACTGAGTACCCCTTAACAATATGTGGAGGCGGGGCAGAAAAAAACGGTTTCCTTTGCTCTTTTGTGACATTTGGCTTGAGTATCAGCAACAAATATTGGACTTCCTCCATCAAACAATTGATCAAAATCTCCCGCTGGAATTTCTGTCCACTCCTGTTGTTCACAGGGTTGGTGATTTCCCATCAATCTGCCTTCTTTTCAACTTTTCGGCTGATGTTCCATCGGCTTCAAAGCCTCCTTTCTCCGACCCAAAATCTCAAGATAAATACAGACCTTTCACCCTTTTCAAGTCTCTGCCCAGCTTCACATAAAGTCAAGTCAATAAAACAGAACCTTCAGGTGACAAACAGGATTTCACTGATAGAGGTTATTTGCAACAACCCAATACGGGCTTATTCTTAAAAAGGATCTTCAATGGTGTCCCTGCATTTCTGCCTTTTAAGCTTTTTCTTCTTTTCCCTTTTACCCACTGTTGATCCTCTCACCCACTGCAGATGATAACCATTCAGTTATACTTCTGTCCCTTGCAAACAGTTCTAATATTTGCCATTTTTTCCTCAAGTGTAACCCCAGTATTTTTTACAAAGAGAAAAAGGAGGTTATTCTATTTTAAGCCTTCTTCATCAAACTTCATCCATTTTCCCATTGAAATGTGTATCATATGTAAATTATGGCACATTCATAATGATCCAATTATGTAAAAATAGGAACAGCGAGCAGGCGTTATGGACACAGAAGAATGCACGGACGCCAGCTGGGCTGCTCCCCAAAACAACATCAACCCTGCGAATCACTTTGAATCTTTCCCGAAAGTCGTTTAACAGTTCTGCCATGTTAGGTGCCACAGAATATGCTGCCACAGGAGGTGGTGATGGCCACTAACCTGGATAGCTTTAAAAAGGGCTTGGACAGATTTATGGAGAAGTCGATCGATGGCTACCAATCTTCATTCTCCTTGATCTGAGATTGCAAATGCCTTAGCAGACCAGGTGCTCAGGAGCAGCAGCAGCAGAAGGCCATTGCTTTCACATCCTGCACGTGAGCTCCCAAAGGCACCTGGTGGGCCACTGCAAGTAGCAGAGTGCTGGACTAGATGGACTCTGGTCTGATCCAGCTGGCTTGTTCTTATGTTCTAGGTGAACTAAATTCAACTGCAACTTATAACCGGGCCTTTGGAGAGACCAGCCGCTGAGACCCCCGCTCTCCCTCCCCCCCCCCGCCATATAGGGGCCCTAACATCTTTGGGACCCACTGTGCTTTCTGGGCGGGTTGTATGCGGGTTTTGTGGGATACTGTTTTTAGAATGTTTATTTTAATTCATCTGTATGTTTTATATATGGTATTATATTGTTCACCACCCTGAGCCCTTCGGGGATAGGGCGGTATAATAAATTAAATACATAAACATAAATACATAAACTCCCTTTCTATCAGGTGGGAGCTGATATATTCCAAGTGCCTGAAATGATTATTTCCTTGCTGTGACCAAATGCCCATTAGTATCCACCATCCTCTGTGAAGGACCAGGCCACATGAAATTCTAAACAGAGGGCCATTTTGTGTGACATGGCTGGCAACATTTCCCTCTTGGAAACTGTGATAGCCACACCGACTCCTCGTTCTCCCCGTCCACCACTGAACTGAGTGATTCACTTTTTCCATACGTTTTTATTCTTTTTATTTTACAGCACATATGCCTTGCCTTTCTGTCTTCATAAGGGCCACCAAGGTGAATAGCCAGTTAAAACATGCATAATAAAATCACATCATAAATGAAAGCCACCGTGGTGTAGTAGTTAAGAGTGGACTCTTATCTAGTGACCTGGATTTGAGACACTTGAAGCCTGCTAGGTGACCACAGGCTAGTCACAATTTCTGGGTCAGGGCTGGGCCTCCAAGACCTTGAGCATCTGGGTTTGCCCAGATCAGGTGGTGGTGCTCCCTGGCATACAAGGGATATGTTCGCCCCTGCCTTGAGAACTAATGTTTCTCATCTTCCAGATCTTTCAGGCCATCACAGGACTATCTGGGTTGTCGGCCACAGCATTGCCCATCGGGTCGCCAAGTATGCTTCGCCTTCTGGTTGGGGGAAGAGCCTTGCCCATCCAAAACACACGACACACACAGTGTTTTGGATTGGACAGAGAAGGATGTGTTGGGAGGCCTTACTGCCAATGCTGAATGGAGCAGAGAACAGACCACCTCACACCTTGATCGTCCAGTTGGGAGAGAATGACCTGCCTGCAGAAAAGAGCATGTGTTGGATTTGGAAATCAGGATGCGCTGGTTGCCCCTCCCCCTCAGCAGCAAAGGGAGTTCATCCAGAAACCAGTGCCCAATGGCTCCCCCATCTTGCTGCTCTGGGTATTGGTATTTTCCTTCATGTATCAGGCTGGGGAAAAGTTAATACTGGGGAACAGCAGACATGCTGTGCCCAGTGGTGTCACTAGGGACAGCAGATGTGCTGCCCAGTGCCAGATCCGTCCCCCTATGCTATGGCCCTGCTTCCTTTTGCCAGCACACCAGTAAAACATTTGTGGCCAAATGTTACCCACACAGTGGGTTTTCTGTGTCTCCTTCTGCACTATCGGACCACTTCCTCTCCTCCTTGGGTGGCAAAACAGGGGAACTCAAAGCAAGGCCTTCAACAATGACTGCCATTCTTGGATACATTCATAAGAGAGTAGGCAGTCCATGTTTGTGAAACTCACTTTCAATTAAGACTAGTGATATTAGGGAGAGACCAGCTCATGTCAACTGGGAGGAGGGGGCTTTCTATCACTACCCAGAATGGGAGAGAACATGTGTTCCACGGCAAACATTATCCTTCCTCTTGAACTGGTTTTATTTGCCTCTTCAACTGGCTTCATTTGCCAATGCCTCAATTTCTCTGATGTGAGACTGTGCACCTCTCTAAAAAGGCTTAATTAGAGTTTGACAAAGTTCCCAGAGATCTTCAGATGAAACACGTTGTACAAATGGAAAATATAATTACACAATTTTAACGATTATTATTGTCATTAAAACAAAAAGGCAGCTCCTCTTGTCTCTTCATTATAAAACTCTAAGACATGTAATCTAGGTCACTGCTGAAAGAAATCTTTTTAAAAAAACCTACTATGGAAAATACTTTCTGCTCCTTTCATGGGAAGTGAGACGTATAAAGTTTGCTCTAATATTTTCAGTTTTTTAAAAAATTGCAAAAAAACTGAGAGTTACAAAAACACACATACTTGTTACAAGCATAAATTCACTTTTCTGGTTGCCGGTGTCAAACCGATCCAAGCGTGTGAAGGTAAAACAGAACTCCCACAGGGCACTGTCTCCCCACATGAAAATGAAGTGTTAACTCGCCAGATTAGAGATGCACGACTATTCCTTTTTCATTTCTTGTTATGCCATTTATTTGCTATCGATGTAAAAGCTGGTGTCAGTTTTAATATTTGGCAACAATTCTGCTGAACTTTGCGACTAAGATCTGGGGTGAATTCTGTCAGAAGCAGAGAGATCCACATCAGCTACTGAAATGTTCAAATCAAAACGGCATGGTCATGAAATCTGAAAATATCCCTGCAACAGATACACGTTTGGATTGTGCAGGCTGCCAGTGGAAAGCTCTGACAAACAAGGATCTTCCGCACCTTTACCTGCCCCTCTTGAGCCCTTTCTGACCCCAAGGAAGTTTACCCCCAGGGAAGGGTTGCTAGCTCCAAGTTGAGAAATGCCTGGGGAAGGGTGGGGTTTGGGGCAGAGGTGGGATCCAGCTGGTTCTCACATGTTCCCGAGAATAGGTTACTAATTATTTGTGTGTGCTGAGAGGGGGTTACTAATTGGTGATTTTGCCACGTGATTTTTGCCTTAGTTACACCCCTGCTCTCAGCAGTAGCGCGCAGAACTTGAAGCAGTCTAGCAGGAGGTGCACCGGCGTGCATGGCAGCCTGCACCTGCGTGCATTTGTTTCCCGCCCAAGGACCGGCGCAGCGGCTGCAACCTTGCCACAGCCCCGCCCAGGAATGCCCCACCCCTGGAATGCCTGGCCACACCCCCATCGTGCCCCACCGAGCCCCATTGGTGCTACACCACAGTTTGAATCCCACCACCATGGGAACCTGTTACTAAAATTTTTGGATCCCACCACTGGTTTGGGGGCAATAGGACTTCTGTGGAGTATATCGCCATCAAGTCCACCTTTCAAAACAGTCATTTTCTCAGGTGAACTGATCTCTGTAACCTGGAGATCAGCTGTAATGGTGAGAGATCTCCAGATGCCACCTGGAGGTTGGTAATCTTGCTCCAGGGTCAAGAGACTCACATGCACAAACAGTGATGCTGGTTGGGCATCTGTGGGTAGGGAGGGAAAAGGAAGAAGCTCATGATGCATGTCTCCTGCATAAACCATGCACCATACACAGAAGAGAAAAATAAGGAGCAATATCACCCTTTTTCTCTTGCTGACTGCAGCTACCTGGTCTTCACAGCTGTAAGTGTCAGCAAGACCTTCAACCCCAGAAATAAAATTTGTAGGGGTCAGAAAGCACTCCAGGGGAGGGGAAGCCTGTAATCCTTGAACTTGCTTTGGAAGGGGAACTCTATGGCGTTATAATTCATTTAAGTTCCAACTCTCCCCACACACTACCCTTCCTAGGTGCCACCTCTGAAATTTCCAGGCATTTCCCAACCTGGAACTGGCTATGCTATTCTTAGTTCTAACCCATGACAGAAATTATCTGCTGAAAGACTAGGGTCACTGTACATCAGATACATGTCACAAGGCTTTGCAATGTGCCAATCAATCAACTTTGTGCCAGCTGTGTTTAAAACAGGTAAATAAATGTATTTCATTTAGAGTTGTATTGTACGTCATCCTCTAACTCTTCTAAATGGCCGATTTCCCTAGTGTTTACTCTTGCTGTCCTTCAGGGAAGTTACAAGCCCTGTTCTACCTGTAGCCCAGGATCTTCCCCTTTACTTTTAGACAGGGGTGTTCAACTCTGGCCCTCCAGATGTTCATGGACTACGATTCCCATCAGCTGATTTCCCTGCTGGCAGGGGCTGATGGAAATCATAGTCCATGAACATCTGGAGGGCCAGAGTTGGACACTCCTGCTTTAAGAAAATGACTCTAATATCTTCCTGCTCTCCTCCTGGGATCATGCAATGGAGAAATGGCTGCTTTGGGAGGTGGACTCAATGGCATTAGAGTATGTTCTTTCCCCAAACCCTGCCATCCTCAGGCTCCTCCAGCAAAATCTCCACATATTTCCCAACCCAGGGCTGGCAACCCAACAGGAAAGCCTGCTGGGTGATTTTGGGACAGTTGCACACCCATGCACACAGAATTGTTGTGAAGATAAAATGGAGGAGAAGAGACCCATGTAAACTGTGTTGGGTCTCCACTGAGGAGAAATCTGGGATATAAATAAAATAAACATCTTGCCACTAGTAGATACTCCATGAGGCCTACAGGCAATCATGTGTCTTTAATGATCAACATATTTATCAGAAAGGAAGAAAAACCCTGAATGTAAGACTACTCCCTTAAAAAAAACCCCACAGAAGTTTCTTACTCATACAGAACTGTAACTTGCATGCCACTGGAGATGATCACATCTTTTGCTTGCACACCTGGAAAGAAGTAGTCTTCTTTTTGAGTAAATTTAGTATAGCTGCAAACCCATATTTGTCCCGTTCATCTGTTTCTTCAGGCTAAAAAAAATAAAAATCAGTGTGTGCCAAACGCACAGTTTTTGTACCAGTTGAGAGCTTCAGCGACCACAGCATGCAATTAAATGACAGCAATTACATAGTGTCACTTTCTGAAGTTTTAGCCTCGTTACCTTTAATTAGCAGCTTGTGTCATGCTTTCTCATAATCCAAACTATAGGTGAGACTCCCAGTGCTTGACGGTAATCAATTAAAAGCCAAAATACTTAACAGTTTTTAAAAACTCTTTGGTCTTCTTGAAAAGGGGGGGGACCCTTCTTTCTTATCTGACCTCCTTTTGATGTTGTGGGAGGAAGTGACTCCCATAATAGCCAAACTAGTATGTCAGTCATAAGTTTCCAAGGCTTATACAACCCCAAGGAATGCACCACCATCCTCACTTCTCTAAATTCACCCTGAGACATTTTTCAATCTGTTTGCTTCCTATTCTGGAGCCATGTCTCACCATAACCCTTAAGAATTCAGGTGAGTAACATTTGTTAGTTAGACAAGCTGTCAAACTTCAGCTTTCAAAGAATATAACAGCCTGACACAGGAGAGGTTATGCTACAGAAATGGGGAACTTACAGCCCTGTAAAAGAATGCCCAGAGTTGGATGGCTGGTCATGTGACTTGGGTTGGGAAACTTACTTCCCAAAGTGGAGCCTTGCTAACAACATAATAACATCACCAGTAGTGCTCTGGCATTAGTCCGTAGTCTATAGTTTAACCATAGAGTTTTGACTAATTGCTAGAATATCACTGGCGATGGTCTGATGTCACCTTTGGTTGCACTGGAAGTGGCATTAGTGCATCAGGATGCTGGCTTCCAACTTCCTTCCCCCCATTTTTTCCCACCACCTAGTTGTGTGATGGTAGGAAGAGTCCCTGGGAATGCAATTCTCCTACCCCGATTGGATGTATGGAAAACCTACATGTGACCCAGAAAGACTTTCCTCGAAGTAGGTGCCTGCACCCCCATAAGGGAAGAGCAAAGTATATGATGTGTGCTGTTAGTTTCCCAAAATGGTAGGAGTGGCCAAAAAGATGGCAGGAGCAGTCAAGAAAGCCAATCATGAGAAGAGTGTCTTGTTCTGCATGCAGTGGCTTAGTTCCAAGGGGACGGGGAGGCGCAATGCACCAGGCGTGTGCTGATGTGGGGGTGTGGCAGGGGCTGCATGAGCAGGATGCTGTCTGGATGAGCAGGGATGCCCCCCTGTGCGCATGACCTGCATTGCTAGCAAGGCAAGAGCAAAGTAGTCTTTCAACTCAAACCAGTATGGTTTCTGGTTAAAGTATTAGACTAAAATCTGAGAGACCCACCTTTAAATTGCCCCTCTGCCATGAAGCAGGCTGGGTGACCTTGAGCCAGTCAGTCTCTATCAGCCTAACCTATTGAATAAGGGAGATCTACATATGGCATCTTGAGCTCCTCAGAGGAAGGGATGAAGTGCCATCAAGTCACAGCCACGAAGGGTTTTTAAAGCAAGGGGTTTGCCATTGTCTGCCTCTGCATGGGTTGAATGAGTTCTGAGAGAACTGTGACTAGCCCAAGGTCACCCAGCAGGCTTCAGGAGAAGGAGTGAAGAAACAAACCCCAATTTGCCACATTAAGAAGACTTGCTAGATTTCAGTTCTTTTCATACTATATTTTAAGAATGTAAGCCATTAAATTAAGCCACAATTAAAGAGCATCTACTTTGCATGCAGAATGTTCCAGGTTCAATTCTGACATCTCCTGTTTCTGGAACTCGGGTGGGGAAAGAGTCTTCTGTGCTGGAGTCAATCAAAAGCTGTCAGCCATCTGGGACAATGCAGCTAAGAGCTCATAGCAACCAACAAAATAAAGGATAAAAAGAAGTGAAGTATCTTTTTGGGAACCAGTGTAGCCTCTTGGCCCCTTCCACACATGTAGAATAATGCACTTTCAATCCACTTTCACAACTGTTTGCAAGTGGATGATGCTATTCCACACAGTAAAATCCAGCTGCAAAATACATTAAAAGTGGATTGAAAGTGTATTATTTTGCATGTGTGGAAGGGGCCCTTAACGGGCTGAGATCCCTGGTTCAAATCTCATCCATGCCACAGATATACAAGTACAAGCTTGTACTTTGTTTAGATTAAAATTGAGTTTTCCATGCTTGTGATAAAAACAAGCTTTTATTCATCTTAGGGATTATTTTAGTACATTTGTACTGCTGGCCCCTGAGTGCAAAGTGGGTGGTTTCCAAGTCTCCATTTTGGAGGCTGGAGTTTTGGAATGACAGCAGATCTGCAAACCAAAGAGAGGTCAGCTTCCATGGAGAAAATGAAAGCTTCCAAGGATGGACTGATGGGTATCATGTCCCTTCTGAGCTCCCTTCCCTCCCCAAACTCTGCCGTCCTTAGCTCTGCCCCTCCCCCAACTCCAGGAATCCCCCAACCCATAATTGGCAATCCAGTACTGATTGTAAACAGTACAAATGGGCAGTATTTAATATTACCAACAAGGTGGGGTTCTGGTTGTCCATATTGTCCATGTCCCAGGGTGGGGAACCAATCAGTAAGTGTTTGTGTGGAACTTGTTATGCAAAGATGTGGTTGATAGTATTGTATTGCAGGTGGGGCTTATCAGTCCAGCGAGTGATTTTCATGCCCTGCAGCAGAAGTAGTATTGGTGAATGCAAATCCTGTGTTTGGGTGGAAAATATATACCCCAAACATTTCCTTCTCTCTGGACACAGTGTGTAGCAGACTTCCCTCTGTGATACACCTCTGAAGATGCCAGCCACAGGTGAAGGCAAAACATTAGGAACAAAATCCACCAGACCACAGCCACACAGCCTAGAAAACCATCCAGAACCAAATGACAATCAGTCCCTATTCACACTTGACTTCAGTAAGGAAGCCACTGTGAAGCCACTTCCTGCTATGAACAGAGAAGACAATAATGCACAAGAAAGAATGGCAGCAATTGTTTTGATAAACAGTTTGGAGTTCAATGTATTGTCGAAGGCTTTCACGGCCGGAATCACTTGGGTGCTGTGTGGTTTCCGGGCTGTATGGCCGTGTTCTAGCAGCATTCTCTCCTGACGTTTCGCCTGCATCTGTGGCTGGCATCTTCAGAGGATCCTCTGAAGATGCCAGCCACAGATGCAGGCGAAACGTCAGGAGAGAATGCTGCTAGAACACGGCCATACAGCCCGGAAACCACACAGCACCCAAGTTTGGAGTTCACAGCTCATTCCAACACCTCCTTTATAGAATATGCTACACCGAAAGCAACCCAACTGATTCTTCCAATGCTTGTGTTTTTTCCCCTTCCTTTCTCTTTCCAGACTCTATTTGCTTAGTAATAAGTCTGGCCTTCCTGTTCTGTTCTATTATCTAAACATTACAAAGTTGCTTAATGATATTCTTTGGATTCAGAAACTGCATCTAGGTCAGCAGTTTTTAAAATGCCAAATTTCCCTTTCATTACGTTTCTGCTTCTTAAACCTGTCATTCCCTCTATAATTTGAAGCAATTAAACAAAGGGAGGGGAAAACTTTCCCGAGCTGATTTTTCTTGCCTTCGTTCTGTATCCCCTCCCCCTGCACACTTCATGACATTCATCACCTTTGTGTGTGCCATGTGTCACCAAGTCACAGCTGACTTATGGAAACCCCACTGGGTTTTCAAGGCAAGAGACTTACAACAGGGCTGGTTTGCCATTGCCTTTTTCTGCATAGAAACCCTTCTATTACTTAATGGTTTCTCAGTCAAATACTAACTAGGGCTGATCCTGCCTAGTTTCTCAGTGGTGATGAGATCAGGCTAGCCTGTGCAACCCCTTTGTACAGTAGCCAATATCATTTAGTACAGGTAGAGATGGAGAACAGACAACACAATTTGCAATTACACCAACCCTTTTTATAGGAAGGGGACACCCTCCCTTCTAATTGTACCTCACACACAATTCACATCAACACTTCCGGACAATTTGAAGGTCTGGATTCCCCCAAAGTCTAACGAAAGCAAGGAAAACCAATTTTAGACAAAGGGCATGATGGGAAATATAATGCTTATGAGTCCCCAAAAGTAGCAGCTGAGAGCCCTCAAAATGTACAAAGGCCCCAGATTCCACTGTGCACTTGCTTCATATACAACACTTCTCTTAATCTAAGGTTGCTGTAGCTCAATGAGAGAAAGAATATTCTCTGCTCTGAAGCATATTTCATCTGGAATCAATGGGACAGCCACTATGAAGAGAAAGAGAAACCTTCTTCCAACCACCTGGAGGTGTTTCTCACACTTCAGTCTTTTAAGCCTGATTCTCACAATACCGAGACCCTGTCAAATAATGCAGGCCTTCCAAACTCTACCTTGGAAGAAACAGAATGGAGAACGAGGCAAAGTGAGGATGTACATCAAAGTCTATTCGACTTCACTGACTCCACATTGGGTCTGCCAGTCTTCCAAAACAAGGCCACTTCTCAAAACATAAAAGACAGAGAAACCGAAACCCTGCAGAGCAGATGTTATTGTTGTTTCGCTGCCCCTCCTCACTCTATTTACAGAGTTAGGATGTCAAAATAGTTGGTGTGACTCCAGTACCAATAAATGTGTGCAGCCTGGTTGTTGGTCTCTGGACAACATAATACCGGGAATTAATTTAGAAGCTGGTGCTTCAGCCTCCCAGAACAGAAATTCCTCTGCACCCCCCCCCCCCGCAACGACCTCACCACCCATTGTTAGAGCTGATTTGACCTTCAATTTGCACTGATTGATATGGAGTCAAAACGTAATTCTTTTGAATTATTCCAGATGACTCCCTTGTGATTTTTACTCATGCACCAAAAAAAGTAAGAAAAAAAGGGGGAGAAAGGAAAAAGGGGAGGGAGAGAAAACCAGATAGCACTATGTGTGTGTGTGCGCATGATTTGACTTGTTCCTAAAACTTACGTTTTGAAAGTTCTTTGAAGTTGTAAATTACAGATCTTTCCTATGAAAAGTTAATGAAGGCATCGGAAACCAAATAAAATAGAAACGATGACATGAAAGAGCCTCCTTATGACTTCAATAACAAGATAAACAGTTTAATATTCCACATTCCGCATTAAAAATAACAGCTGAGCTCTGCTGAGACAACTGCCTATATGGTGCATGAGGACCGGCTGTTTGTGTGCGGGGTTTATTTTTCACATCAGGAGAAGGAAATTAAAGGAGAATCACGCTCGCCCTAACACTGGCACCACCACCACCCGTGTGCACACACACAAAACGCGCGCGCACACACTTCAAGCTGTTGCCTGCCATCAAAAGCAGGAAGCCTCGAAAGGAAATGATACCTGCTAAGTTTACAGCATACAAGGAAAGTGTTTAAGGAACACAATAGGCAAGTGCCATTTTCCACAGACTTTCTCAGTCTTCTCAGCGATAGACTCGGCCCGCATTGTCAGTCTAGAATTTTAATGAGTAACGTCTGTTTCAGACGGTATTGATCGCCTCCTTCTTCTCCAGCTCGGGCGAGAAGCAACAAAGAATCAGGATTTCATTAAAGTCACGCTTGTCCAGCGGATGTATATTTTATGAAAACTCGCAGGTGAACATATTTCTGTAAAATAACCAATTAATTGAGCTGGGTTAACGCTTGGAATGAAACCTTTTAAAAAACTTTCCTTTTTGTTTCGAAAAGCTGAAGGGGGTGGGGACATTCACTTTCCACAGCGTCCATCCACTGTTTGCCTCCTGATAAACTCAGAGGGTTTTTTTTCTAATTTTCACAGTTTTACCAACAACGCATTTGTGCGGTGTGAGTGTATGCCTCTCTGTTAATTTCAGCTATTTTAGATGAGATGAAACTGCTCTTATCACTTCATTTTCACTTCCCACCCTCCAAACAGAAGGCTATTTTTTAAAAATATATTCTTCATTCTGCAACAAGTTTTCATACACTTTATTCAGCTGTTCAAATGGAACGGGTACCAACTTGCTTCCTCTTTAAATGTTGCTCCAGTGTTCAGCATGGTAACAGACATCAGTGTGGTATGGTGGTCAGAGTGCCTGGGACACAACTTTCCTCCTTTAAAATGCTAACAGTGGAGAGGGGACATAACCAGTGGTGGGATCCAAAAATTTTAATAACAGGTTCCGATGGTGGTGGGATTCAAACAGTGGCGTAGCGCCAATGGGGCTGAACGGGGCACGATGGGGGCATGGCCGGGCATTCTGGGGGAGGGGCATTCCTGGGCAAGGCTGTTCCCTTTTACTTGGCTATTACTGTAGCCATTTTTGTTAAGGGCAAAAGCAGAAAAGAGGCATGTTAGGGATTGTCTGCCAATTCCCATCTTGCTCTGAAATGAAGGTAAGTGTGTCAGGGTGGGCGCTGTGGGGTGGGGGATAGGGGTGGGGTGGGTTGCCATGGGGGAAGGGGGGCCACAGGGGGCCCTGGGGGGGCAATTTTGCATTTCCCACTTGACGAGATTTGTTGTACCCAGGGACAGAGATTACCCCCTTGTCCCTAGTGGAGTTATTATTAATGGAGTTAATCATTAACAACCGGTTCTCTGAACTGAGAAAATTTTAATAACCGGTTCTACCGAATAGGTGCGAATAGGCTGCATCCCACCTCTGGACATAACCAAATGGAGGCTGAAGGATTAAAACCTCTTTCCCTTCCCAGCTTGTTCCTAAGACAAATTGAAGCTACAAGATCCTGCAGTCTGCATTTTATAGACAGACCCAGACAGGATCTTCAACTTATTTGTTGCCCCCCCCCCCCACCCCCGGCCTACGATGCTGCTGGCCTCTACCCCGGCCAGGGTTTTTATGGCCCTGGCCCCAACCTGGTGGAATGCTCTTTCTCCAGCACTTTGCAGGGCCTGCAAAACTGAACTGTTCCACCAGGCCTTTTGTGGGGGGGGGGGCGGGTGGCCACTGGCCACTGAGTACTGCCCCTCTTAGATGTCCATGTACCATCTGTTTATTTTGGCAATTTGCCAGTCCCCTCCCAAGGTTAGGACCAGATGCCATCTACCAAATTGTGGGTGGATTGTATTGTTGCTACTGTTTTAACTGGATTTTATGGATTTTAATGACGTTATTCGATTTGTCTTTTGTGTACTGTTATTTCTTGTTTTCTTGTCTGACTTGTACACCACCCTGAGCCCTTCGGGGATAGAGCGGTCTATTAAATCGAAATAATAATAATAATAATAATAATAATAATAATAATAATAATAATAATAATAATAATAATAATAATAATAATAATAATAATAATAATAATTTACCCTTGCCCGTGAAGCTCAATGGATGATCTCGGGGCACTGTCAGGTGCTGAGACATGCAGGATGTCAGGCAGGAAGGATAATTTCAAAGTCAAACCAGGGATTACATATCTGGAAGATAAATGATCCCAAATGGGACTATAAGGCACAGAAGAAGCAAAGTAAGGTTCAGGTGCACTCCAAAGCCAGACCGAAATAGGGTCCAAAACAATGAGGGTGTCAGAATCTGCAGTTGAGGGACACACAGCCAGGCAGAAGTCAAGAACTAGGACCACCAGAGCTGCCAGAGTTTTCATACCATGGATAAGCTGCTTACACTGAATGGCTAGTCCAGGAGTAGGGAACCTGCGGCTCTCCAGATGTTTAGGAACTACAATTCCCATCAGCCTCTGTCAGCATGGCCAATTGGCCATGCTGGTAGGGGCTGATGGGAATTGTAGTTCCTGAACATCTGGAGAGCCGCAGGTTCCCTACCCCTGGTCTAGTCTGAGGTCAAACGTCACCTTTATACCTCCAGGCAAAATCGCATTGCACCCTTCAGCCAGCTGGCCTCAGCAATTTTCAGGAGGATCCTCCAGGCAGGTTTTAGTTCCTCAGCTGACCATCTTGGGAAGGGCACTGTGATGCACAGGAAACCAACTCAGCAACTCTCTTGCAAGTTGGCCACTCCAGGTTTGGAAATTCCAGGAGATCTATGGGTTTTGCCAGGGAAGTCCGACTTTGGGGAGGAAAGAGCTCAGTGGGGATGTGATGCTAGATAAGGCATCAGAAGCTCACATTTACTCTATGGCAGGGGTCTGCAATCTGCGGCTCTCCAGATGTGCATGGACTACAATTCCCATCAGCCCCTGCCAGCATGGCCCTGCTCTATGGGAACTGACCTGTGGAGTCTTGACATAGTCAGTCTTATGAAGGCAGGCAGTTTGATGACCGATACAGCAAATCTTTGAACCTACTGCCACCAGCTGCTGAGTCTGAGCCTCCACAAGTGCCTGACAAGGACCTTTCTGCACAAACCTTTAAAATGTTTTGAGGCAGGAAATAAAATGTTTCCTCAACAACCCATTGTTGTTTACCCCCCCCCCAAATGTTTTATTTCCAGACTCTAAGGCTCATTCTGCACACGCAGAATAATGCACTTTCAAACTGCTTTCAGTGCTCTTTGAAGCTGTGCGGAATGGCAAAATCCACTTGCAAACAATTGTGAAAGTGGTTTGAAAACGCATTATTTTGCGTGTGCGGAAGGGGCCAAAATGTTTTAAGTGAATCCCCTTTTAAAACAATTTTCCTCCTCTACACCATTTTCTGAGCTCATTCAGTCCCCCCTCATGTGTTTATTTGCAGCATTTCTCTATTTGTTATTTTATTGGGGGGGGGGGCAGTCTTTGAAGCATCGAATATCCAAGGAGTATAGAATGAAGCGCAAGGCTGTGAAGCATTGAAGCATCAATTCAACGCAGAACTAAAAAAAAAGTGTGGGTGGGGGGGAATCACATAATGGCAGCCAGAAATCATTTCGAGGGGGTGAGTGCAAACATATATCATTGCAAAGAGGGAGATAGAAAACATTTTAGAAACAGTTTAGGGGATTTGGGCAGAAAGGGCCATAAACTCTCTTTTACCTTAACCTACTTCAGTGGAACAAGATGGAGGAAAGGAGAATTATGTATGTCACCCTGGGCTTCTTAGAGCAATTGGTGTGAAACCTGTTATGCTTATTTATCAGTGAATGCCTCAACTTTCTGCTTCTTACACCTAGCTTTACTTTGCAAAGATGCCTTGTTACAATTATGTCTGGAGCTAGGTTGAAAACCCGGGAGATTTGGGGGAGGGAATAGGCTCTGAAGGTGCAGTTTGGAGTATACTGCCATAGAGTCTATTCTCCTAGGCAGTCACTTTCTTCAGGGAGCCCTAACCTGTGTCATTTGTAATTCCAGGATATTTTCAGACCCACCTAGGGGTTGGTAACCTTATCATGAGCCCAGTGTTCTGGAGAAAGGCAAGTTAAGATACTCTATGTTGTAGTACATTGTTTGTGTAAGTTGCTAGAGTTGCTAGAGTATGTTGTAGTACATTGTTAGTGTAAGTTGCTAGAGTAGTTCTACAGAGCTCTCCTGCCTCTAGCATTTGAATATTTCAGCCAAGGAGGGGAAGAAAATGAGACTGTCAACCCCACATGATTTCATCCTGGGGAGGTTAATTATGATCTATAGTGAATATCTGAAGTTCTGGCTACAAAATCCCAATTCATTATTTTCTGTGATTTCTTCCCTGTGTTCCACTGATGTGTGGTTATGAGCAACAGAAAAAAAAAGTAGTGCTTTGCAAATTGTATTAATTTCATACAAGGGTCCTAGTCTTGATAGGATTTAGTATTTAATGAGTTCCTCAGACATTATTTTTTGCTTCAAAGCATCACTGAGTCGCGCAACGTATAACTGTAAGTACGGTACATGGATAAAAAAAATTACAAAACCTGAAGCTTATTTTAATAATTTTAATTGAAGGAATACTTTATTCAATTTGAATATTCAAGCTGTTTTTTTTTAAAGAAAGCCAACAATCTCAAGAGCTCAAAAGAATTTCACAGCCTTTTTTTGTAACTAGACTGCCTTGATTTGGATGCAAGTCAGGGAAAGAGGAAATGAGAACTGTCCCAAATTTGTCCCCCCCCCCCCCCGCACCTCAAAGCCAAGTTTAATGTATGCTGCAATTCGTTTCAGTTTCCCTCTACCACTCTTTCAACAGCGTTACCAAGATTCATCATATTTCTCCTCATTACTTCCTCGGGGTCCAGGCTGTTTATCCTTCTCTGTTTTCAAAAGAGAGTTCTCATCATGATGTCTTTTGGATGAGGACATTTGGCAGTAGCACAAGCAGTAGGGTTCACTGGGGAGGGAACGTAACTTTGCGGAAGAACATCTGCTTGACGTGTAGCAAATCCCAGATCCAAACCTCAGCATCTGCAGTTAAAAAGGATCAGGTGATATGAAAGACCTCTGCCTGAGACCATGGGGAGCAGCTGCCAGCCCGAGTAGACAAAACTGACCTTGATGGACCAGGGGTACTCAGTATAAGGCTGCTTTACTTGTGTCCACATATACGTATTCAAAGGTTCAGGATAAGGCTTAGCTTCTGCTTACAAAGGGCACAGCCCTTCCCTGCCTATCTCATATTTTTATGCCGGCGTGATGCAATGGCTGAGAGCAGGTAGACTCTAATCTGGAGTACTGGGTTTGATCATTCCCCTCTCCTCCCCATGAGTGGCAGACTCTAATCAGGCAAACTGGATTTGTTTCCCTGCTCCTAGACATGAAGTCTTGGGCCAGTCACAGTTCTCTCAGAACTCTCTCAGCCCCACCTACCTCACAAGACGCCTGTTGTGGGGAGGGGAAGGGAAGGAGTTTGTAAGCCACTTTGGGACTCCCTACAGGAGAGAAAGGTGGGGTATAAATCCAAACTCCTCTTCTTATATCCTACCTTTCCTCCAATGATGTATTTTTATTTACTTCATGTATACCCCACCTCTCTTCCCTATGGGGACATCATTCTCCCCACCTCCATTTTTACCTCACAACAACCCTTTAAGGCAGATTTAGGTAGAGGTTATTTATGCACTTGTGGTTTCCTCCACATGGAGCATACATTCTCTTCAGGTTGGATTCTCGGGTATGCACGTGTTTCCCCCTCTTCAGAATTTACTGTTCCCTCAGATCAGACACTGTACAGTTTCTGAGGCTCCTTCCGCACATGCAGAGTAATGCACTTTCAAACTGCTTTCAGTGCTCTTTGAAGCTGTGCGGAATAGCAAAGTCTACTTGCAAACAGTTGTGAAAGTGGTTTGAAAATGCATTATTTTGCGTGTGCGGAAGGGGCCTATAACTAGTTAAAGTGTGACTTTTTGTCTCTTTCCTTGGGGAAAGTGAAGGAGACCAGTGTGTGTGAAGCTTCCTTCTGGTTTTCTCATTCCTCTCTGCCTTCCCCCACCCACACAGCAGCAGTTCTACCCACTCTTTAGGCCAGCTTTTCAGGAGGATCAGAAGGGATTTTTAAAAAATGCTGTAGTTCTATCACAGGTGCAATTTTTCTCAAGGCCTGCTGAAAAAAAATACATGCTGCAGGCAACCTCCCTAAATGGAGAAAAACAACGAGGAAGCAAGAAGCGGGCAAAATAGTGGCTGTCCCTAACGTTTAGAAAGAAAAATGTGGGGAAACCCCACTGGGAAGCAAACAGCCACGAAGCAAGTACCACATGCATAAAAGGCCTGAGCGTGGGTGTCTCACCTGAGGTCACCCAGCAAACATCCTTAGCAGAGTGAGGATTCTCCCAGATCCTCGTCCAACCCTGTAACCACTTCAGCACATTCATTGCCGCTGGCTTGCCCATCCACTTATCTTAGGAGAAGGTCATTGTTTTAACTGCCCCTGTTTGCTCAAAGGGAGAGGAGGCCTGTGAGCAACCCTGGCTGTCATTTAGGCTCACCTATCAAGGCAAATAAACTGACAGAAATGGCGTGTCGTGGGAGATGGTCTTGCTTGGACACACAGCTGCCCACCTGTAAATCTTCCTCAGGGTGGAAGTGGCTGCCATTTTCATTTGTGTGTGAAGGCAAATTGTGGCAGGCCTGGCCTTCAGAGCAATGGAGGAAGGAAGAGAAGTCAAGGACCAACAAAGAGAAGATCCTGGGGACCCAAGCCCAATGACAGTGGGGCTGGGTTTAGTTGGGGCCGCAGCAGTTTTTCTGACCCTTTGCAACAGCCCTGGCAGAAGACAGCAAGTCCCCTCCCCATGCCCCTCAATGTAACTCAAGAGAAAGGGAAGTGGTCCTGCTTCTTGGTGACATCAGCATATCTTCCAATACAGAAGGTATCCAAAGCAAGCATCCACCCTCTTATTCCCAACACCTTGATGTCAAGGGAGACTTACATGAAAAGTGATCTCTTTGTGTCAAGAGATATCAGGGCTAGATATTTGGTAGACCCAAACCTTGGTGTGTCGCTGCCTGATGTAAAGAGCCACCAGGTCTATAGGGCAGCATGTTAACCTAATGGTGAAGTATCTCTAGATTAGAAGGAATTCTGCCTGCCCAGGCCTACCATTGGCTTCTTCTCAGCAGGAAAGACTATGTTTCTGGCCTTTTGGGCCAGAAACAGCATTTGACTGTCACTGGCCATGGAACCAATGCCAGCCCTCATACTCCAGTATCCTGGGTCCAGGCCATTAAGAGATTTATATAGGTTGGCAGCTTCTTTGTGGCCTATTGGAAAAGAGAAGCTGTCAAAACCTGCTTAAGTTCCAAGTGGTCTTGTCATGTCTCTGTGGGGAGGTGGGGCAGGAGATTGTGGCATCCGATGGGGTTCTGCCCCATTACATTGCTTATGCAACTGCAGTTTTCCTAATGGATGGAATGCATGGGCTTCTGATATAATGCAGTTCCCAGGCCTGATGCCTGGCCCATTATCAGGAGGCTGTGGGATGAGGCAAGATTGAAAGAGCACAAAGATTAGCAGTGGGGGATAGTAGGAGGAGCTGTTGCTTTTTTCACTGGGGTTGTGGGTGCAAAAGTTAGACTTGACCAAGATCCCTATAGTGTATTGGTGTCAAACTCGTGGCCCTCCAGATGTTCTGGACTACAGTTCCCATAATCCCCTGCCAGCATGATGCTGGCAGGGGATGATGGGAACTGTAGTCGAAAACATCTGGAGTGCCTCGAGTTTGACACCTGTGCTATAGTGTAACCTGCTTCATACTTCTATCAATAAATTGAATTCATTTTAAATGGAGTCTATTTATTGGAAGGTCTGAAGAACATGACAGAAGCCAGACACACTGGTGATCTTTAGGAAGCAGGAATTTCCTGCTTCCCTCACTGCAACAGTCCACTGTAATACCCAACATTTTGTTCTTGGGGATCAGCAGACCCTTGGAAATGGCAAGGCTTACCATTGTCCTACTCTGGGCAAGTCACCTCCCACCTGTCCTTGACTCACAGATTTTTTTTGGGGGGGGGGGAAATTCCCCCAAAATATCACAGATTTTTTTGGGGGGGAAATTCCAATGTGTTGCCTGACATGTTGATGTCACATCTATCTAGACATAAAATTGACATGGAGTGCAAAGTAATTTCTGCCCTTGCCCTGCCTCCAGAGCTCTCCAAGATGCCAGATGGTAGCCTGGAAACCCTAAAAGCAGCACAGGAGCAAAGGGTGTCTGCTGTGGGGGAAATCAGCAGAAATCCCTGGTCAGTATTCTGCAAATGGAAATGCTGTTCTGTCAGAGGAACCACATGGCTGGATGCATGCCATTGAATCCACGAGGCAGAAGCAGATCTACGAGACGTTGTGGTTTGCGAAGCCAAACAAGAGGCAGACAAAGCAAAACCACAACAGCCTGGCCAACAAGGGAGTCAGTTTAAAATTCCCATTTCTCTTCCCAATGGCAAATTTACAGCTTCCAAAATCACTTTAAGAGCAATAACTTGAAAATTTCTCATGAGGGAGCCTTCACTTTGAAAAATGAATCGTATGGGGGAAAGATTCATAGTGCCTCCGTTTGTACGCTACCGCAACAGTGCCCCAAGTGCTGAAGTGCCAACTGAAGAACTGGAAAAGAGACAAGTTTGCCACTTGTTACCAAGATATAATCCTGTCCTTGAAGTGTCTATGAAAGAACCCTGCTGATGTCTCTGCTCAAACCTGCATGGGGAGTTCATACTTGGTTCCGTGTTTCCATCCAACCTAGAACACGCGACTATGTGGGGCATCGTTTCACTAAAAACATAAATATTTTTTTTAATCGCATGCACACAGAGAATATTTAGAGTTTGGTAAGCAGTCTGAGAATGTTCTGTTTGATATCACCACTAGTTCCCAAGACTCTTAAAGAAACAGAACTTTTCAAAGCAAAGATACATCTTTCATAGCCACTACTGAATAAGAATGCAGACAATTCCCATGGTTTTATATATTTAGTGCAATTACACTTTGATCTTTGCAAAACACATGTTCAAGACATGAGTTCAAAACAAATTTATCCTGCTTGCAATGCTCATTTTCTCTCCAGCTGAGCATCCTATATGCTTGCCTTTGTTCACCCTTTAAAACAAGAATATTTGGCCAGATAGTTGTTGTCAGCACACACTCACATTGTAATGGCTTGGTTGGGATTAGATATGCCCCAAGGTCATCATCATGGGCAATTGGAAATCACTGTCATGGTATAGAGATGGGGAGGGGCCATGGGTCAATGGTAGAGCATCTGCTTGGCATGCATGAGCTCCTAGCTTCAATCCCTGGCATCTTCAGTTAAAGAACAGGACCTTTGAAAGAGCTTTGCCTGAGACCTTGGAGAGCTGCTTCCAGTCTGGGGCGGTTTCTGCATGGGCTGAAAGCAACGGCTTCAGCCCAGTAAAACACCATTTTGGTGGGGACCCTTCGCACAGGTGCCGCTGCCAAATCGATGCAGCAGCACTTTGTGCCTGTCAAAACGGTGTTTTCGAAACTTGCTTGGGGAGCAAGTTTTCCTGCAAACGCTGGCTTCCACCCACTGCCATGCGAACGGAAATGGGTGGAAGCTGGTGTTTTCCCCTCCCCTCCCCTCCCCAGCCCGAAACACCTCTTTACCTTCTGCTGGCAGCCGTCATTCTGTTGTCACTCTGAGGAGGGAAGGGTACATGCCCCCTGGCCTCCGGTGCTTCAGCTGTCGCTCTGGCCAATGGAGGTGTGTCCCCTTCCCTCCTCAGAGTGACAACAGAGCGATGGCTGCCCGCAGAAGGTAAAGAAGCGTTTGGGGCCAGGGAGGGGAATAGGCGGCTGTGCGGAGCTTGCTCCAACAGCTGCGCATCCCATGGGGCCGTTTGTGCGAACGGCCCCAGAGCCTGCATCGGCATGATTAATGCCGATGCAGGCTCTCTCCCTTCGCTGTGCAGAAACAATGGAGACTGTGATGGACCTGTGCTTCGATTCGTGATAAGGAAGCTTCATGTGCTCATGTGGCCACGTGACTTTTTGGCGGCCAAAGAGGTCTTTTTCGTCCTTTTTTCAGCAGCTGTATGCAAAACCCTGTGTGTGTGTGTGTGTGTGTGTGTGCGTGTGCGTGCGTGCGTGCGTGCGTGTGTGTGTGTGTGTGTAAAGTGTCATCGAGTCAAGGCCAACTCAAACCCATAGGGTTTGCAAGGCAAAAGACTAACTTTGGCCCCTTCCGCACACGCAAAATAATGCATTTTCAAACCACTTTCACAACTGTTTGCAAGTGGATTTTACCATTCCACACAGCTTCAAAGAGCACTGAAAGCAGTTTGAAAGTGCATTATTCTGCATGTGCGGAATGAGCCAGAGGCAGTTTGCCTTCCTTTTCATAGCGATCCTATAATTCTTGGGTGGTCTCTCATCCAAATACTAACCAGGGTTGACCCTGCTTAGCTTCTGGGATCCGAGGAGATGGAGCTAGCCATTCAACCCAACCCCAGAAGGAGAAAAAGACATAAACAAATGGAATGGAATGAAATGAATAATGCCACAAATGGAATATGCTCCAGTTAAACTGGAACTGAGGGAAAATGGAAGTTAGGGCAGAACAAACCCTCAGAATACTGAAAGCATAGAATGGGGCAGATCGGTTTGTCCCTAGGCAAAACATCCAAGGAAGCTTAAGTAAAGCCAAAAGAGCTTTGTTAAGCCGAGCCAACCTTCCCCGGGGGAGTTTTGCACCCCCCCAGGCCACTTATTCGAAGGAATGTTCCTCTGTAGATGATTCGCAGCAGCCCTGATTATCAGCAACAGAACAATGGAGGGGATTTTTCCCCTCCTGTCAGGACTTGTGAAACAGTAAAGAAGGAAGAAAGTGGATCGAGCCAAAGGAACAAGTGGAATCAGAAATGCTGCGTCCCTAGAGGTGTTGATCAGCCTGAGTGAAATAGAAAGACTGGAGGAAAAAGAAAATACCACTCTGCTTTGCTCAAAATTGTATTTCCAGTCGAGCGACTCGAAAGAAAATATCTCTTCCTTGTGCCGTGATTTTGAGCAATCCATTTGCAAAGTCGGCAATCGTGGGAAGGGAGGACGGCCACATTTATTTTCCGTTTATGAAGCTGCTCCAAGTAGGGATTTTTCTGGAAGTGAAGCCTGACCATGAAATTAAAAAAAAGAATTTTATTCTCATCGTCCTGTTATTATTAATTCCCTTCTAATTCGTCACAAGGGGACAAGCGAAAGGTTTGCCCAATCTTAAAAGGGAAATATATTAGACTTCGGGATGTTTTCAGACATGGAGAAAACAGAGAAAGATAAGGGAGTGCTAGTATGAAAAGCAACTGAATCATTTCACATACACATGCAGTTCTTTTTTACTTTTACATCAGGGAAGTTAAAAGGAGAACTTTACCGCTGGAGAAATGAATCATTCCTTATTAAGTGGCACATGTGATGTGATGTTGCTATACCACCCAGCCTAATAGAGCTTAATAGAGCTTAGGTATTACTTTTCTATGCATACGTGTATGGAAGCATTAAGAATGCCACCAAAGGAGGAAAGAAGATAAGAGCAGGATTCATAGACTAAGTATCAGAACCAATCAGGAGCCACCAGACACGGGAGATAAAGCCAGCACTTGTCACAGCTCAGACATAGGAAAGGAGCATGGACAGAGAAGCTGTGGCAAGCACATCCACCCTCCTTAAAGGAACAGAGTCCCATGACAAGGCCCAGGACAGCTGACTGAGTTGACAAGGTGCACAGCCAGCCCCCCTCCTACAGAAACCCCAAGCATGACTTCAGGCCCCATGATGCAAAGGGTGAGAGAGACATGTGGTGATGGAGAGGCGAGTGTATGTGGTTGCGGGTGTCCTCCACTCAGCAATGGCCTGCCTCCCAGCAGGCCGCTTACATAGCCATGGCGCCCCGGCCAAATCTTGGGCTACCCCTGCAGGCAGTGGTGCAGGAGTCGAGTGGAGCATCATTTAGGAGCCCATAGTGCTGCCCACAGGTCCCCTAGCAGACTCTCAATACACCACTGTCGGTCCTCAGTGTTGCTCTTGATGACAAGCAGTCCCTCCACATGCCCAGCAGCTGATGCCACAGATGCTCGCAGCCCTTCCATGCACTGATTACGCCCAGGAAGGCTTCTCACCACTTATGGCTGGTCTCTAGCCATTCCTGCTTGATCGCTGCCTACATGAAAGAGAGGATTGGGAGATGGGCTGAACCAGCCACAGGCCCATGCCAAGGGCCCCGGAAAGGCCCCTGCGTCTCCAAGGTCTTTTGCTTTCTGCGTCTGCAAGAAAGCCATTCTTTTTTAGGGGGGGGGGGGGAACTGCCAGCAAGTAATTTTGCAAAGCGCTTTCCACTGTTTGACCCTACACAAAAGAGACACTGTAGTCATGGAGAAGCAACATTACAGATATTTATTTTCAGTTCCCAAAGCTTCTGCGGCACATTTTTAATGTTCCTTTACGTTCGTATTGATCTTAACCCTACCCTCAGGGCTAAAAAAAGGAAGGGTGCCATTCTTTAAGAATTGTCATTTTAAATTGTTATATCTAATTGTATTTTAATTGTATATGTTGTTGTACTCCTCTGTGAGCCTGCTTGTCTGAGCACGGCAGTCTATAAATTGAAGAACTGGATTGAATTAAGCGAACGAAACAGCGACAGAGGAGTGCATTGCTGGGTGCAGCCGTGTCTGTCGCAGCCCACCAGAGAATCCACTCTAGGACAAGACTCTGGTGCAACTCCGCTCCAGCAGACGCTGGTGCCATCCCATCCAAACAATGCTCACCTGTCCTATGCTGAAGTGCTCAGCAATCGTCTGTCCACAGGGCTCTGTTCTTGTGAGAGAATGAGTTCAAGGGTTGTGGGATAACCTACTACAGGAGGAGGCCAGTGAATGAATGAGCTCTCCGCCCACTGAGGAGCTGAAAACATGAGTTCCCTGGAAGTCCTCCCAGAAGACATTCCCCCTATGCACCAATCCCCCTTGTGTGCTAGTGGTGATGGTGCTGGGAGGGCACAGCTACTGCCACCTCCGCTCAACTGCAACACTGCTGGACTCAGTATGGGAGGCAGCATTGTCAGGGCAGCTCCAAGCAATGAACAAAGGGAACAGGGAAGGATGTTTGGGAAAGAGTCCCCTGCTTGCCTGTCAATGTACCCCTTGCCCTTTGGATCCTGCCTCCGGAGATGGGGTACCTGTTAGGGTCCTGCAATAGGAAATGCCAGGCACAGAGTGTGGACTTTGCTCTCCCCTTTTGGTGCTGGCACCAAGTGCCTGCCCAGTCATGCTAGGTGTCCTTTCTGTGTTTTCTCACCACCAAAGTGCCTTGCCACTCTACACATGCATGACAGGGAGAAAGAGTCCTGTGCCCTGCCTTGTGAGCTGCATAGTTGGTGCTGTCCATATGAGTTGCTATGGGTTTCCGAGGAATGGCCGCAGCGGTGGGGGCACTCTGTTTTTCTGTTCAGTTGGTGCCAAAGGGCTATGCCATGTATTTTGTTGCTGCAACTTTGCACCACTGTCCGGGGGCATCCCCAAGCTGAAAGGAGTTAGGGAGCTGACTAACTCTAGCTGTGCCCCCAGAACCACCCACAACCATGCTGGCACAGGGGGCTGCACATCAGCTGGACCAAGGGACAGCCACTGCAATGCTTTGCCAGTACTTGATAGCTCTGCTCCTGCCCCAGTTTATCTCAGAGATGTGCCAGTACTAAAGTTTATTTGTTGCCTGAGTGCATTCACACACACACACACACACACACACACACACACACACACACACACACACACACACACACACCTTAGGTTTGTACTGTAAATCAGGAGCAGCAGTGGCATAGAGGTAAAGAGCTCATGTATCTAATCTGGAGGAACCGGGTTTGATTCCCAGCTCTGCTGCCTGAGCTGTGGAGGCTTATCTGGGGAATTCAGATGAGCCTGTGCACTCCCACACACGCCAGCTGGGTGACCTTGGGCTAGTCACAGCTTCTCGGAGCTCTCTCAGCCCCACCCACCTCACAGGGTGTATGTTGTGAGGGGGGAAGGGCTAGGAGATTGTAAGCCCCTTTGAGTCTCCTGCAGGAGAGAAAGGGGGGGGTATAAATCCAAACTCTTCTCTTCTTTAATATTTTTCGGAAATGCAGGGGTCCATGTCAACATTTTGTTGACTATGCCATTCCTGTTCCTTGTTGGAAAAAATTGGAAAAGGCTGGTAGCTTGTGAAAACATGAGCTAGTTCAGCAGCGGTTCCAGAGGAAATGTCCAGTCTGGCATGCCATAGCTCTTCCCCAGCCATCTTTTTCAAAGGTGCAACACATGGAGAAAGCAACAGTAAGCTTATTCAGCCTACCTTGGACTGAAATGTAGATCGTATCTTAGCACAGGCATCTGACACTGTGCCAGAGCCATGAAGATGAGCCATGTGGGCACAATAAGTACTCAGCTGTGGTGCTGTGCCCCCCCTTCTGCTCTACACATCTGTGCCTTCCTTAACCCAACCAGGTGAAGTGCTTTCTCATTTTTGAACCTCATGTTGCCCCATTTTAGTAGTAACAATTTAGGCACCTGGTGGTATGGTGTTTAAGAGCAGCAGACTCTAACCTACAGAACCAGGTTCAATTCCCCTCTCTTCCACATGAAGCCTGCTAGGTAACCTTGGGCCAGCCACAGTTCTGTCAGAACTCTCTCAGAGGAAGGCAATGGCAAACCACCTCTGAATATCTCTTGCCTTGAAAACCCTGCAGGATTGCCATGAATCAGCTGTGACTTGACAGCACACACGCAGACACACGCAATACCGTTTTAGGCATGAGGATCTTGGCAGTTGCATAGCTACCATGGGGCAGGAAGGGGCGCCACACCCCAGGTGTGCCCCATTGGGGGTCACGTGGGGGGCAGAAAATTCCCCCATAACCCTTCCCCCCTCACCCAGCCTTACCAAGCCTGGCAGAAGCCACTGCCATGCCGGCCTCACAGGGCCAGGTCCGGTGGAGGCCGCTGCTTGGCACCCCTGCCCCACCCCACCAGCCAGGCCCCGCAGCCCAGAGAAGTGTGACAGGGCCACGCCACGGTGCTGGGTGGCCACCCAGCCAGGCTGCTTTTTCAGCCAGCTGCTCTTTGCAAATGGCAAATGTTGGTCCATCCCTAAAACATTCCTACTTAAAATCAGGGCAAAGGGATTTTATGAAGTCTGTAAGACTCAAACAATTGCAGTAATACAATAAACATGTAGATACAAGTGTCTTCTTCAGGTCAGGAAATACAGAAATACTTGGACTTCACTGGATCAGATTGAAAGGGCTAAGAAGAGCAGATCAGAGCGAAAGTTTCTCTCATTCCCTAGACTGACTAGCCAGCCTCTTCCAGAAAGTTTACAAGCAGGGTATTTGTTGCGAGATGGGGGGGTGAGGGGGAGTCAGTCTTTTTGCTCAGCTCCCTGATGGCAATATAATTGGAAGAGGTTTTCTTTTTCTTTTCACCATTTAAAAATAATGTGGCCTTATTTTTAGACTTTTATTAACACAAGTCATGCCGTGCTAGCTTACTGCACTGGAGACATTTATATCTCTGAGGTTTCGATGCAATTCCTCAGACTGACATTACCGTCAATTATTTGCTTTTCAATTATATATAAAAAGCCGTGATTGAGTTTTTCAGAGTTTATGGGACTGCAAATCACACAGGACCACAGAGCTGGAAACTCTGGCTGGATAACAGTGCTGTGGCTCCCTACTGTTTTTGGATGGGAGGCAAACAGAAGCCCCAGCTGCTCTCTTCTTCATCCAATAGAAAGGAAATAGAACCAGCCTTTGACCAGTCAAATGACAGGTAAGGAATTATTAAAACCAGAATGAAGAACAAAATTATACTAGTTACAAAAACCATCTCTTGGAGAACTCATATTTTTGTAGAAGAGTTCATGGGTTGCATACAGAAGGTCCCAAGTTTCATCCCTAGATTTTTTTTAATATAAAGAAGTAATAGTTGTCAGATACCTTTTCCTCCCTGACATCTCTATACTCATTGGTGGTGAATTTATATTCCAGATGCTATACCATATTTCATCAGCCCCCCGCCAGCATGGCCAATTGGCCAGGCTGGCGGGGGCTGATGGGAATTGTAGTCCATAACATCTGGAGTGCCAAAGGTTCGCCACCACGGCCATATACTAAGCTGGCCAAACCAGTGGCTGAGCCTCATTGACTATTGACCTATAACTGCCATTCAAAGAGTTGGGATGTTTGCTTAGGAAGTTTGCATTCCTTCAAGGACACCAAGGGCCGAGAGTGTGTGTATGCTAACTGCTGTCAAGTTGCTTCCAACTTATGACTCTGCGAATTAACAATCTCCAAAATGTCTTATCATTAACTAGAAGTGTGACCATTTTGTGTGTGTGGGGGGGGGGGGGTGTTGGTTCAAGTGTAAAAAGCACCAGCATTTTTTAAAAAAAATCTGAACCCCCATATTGGGATGGGGGTTTCCCTACTGGGGGGGGGGGGATCCAAATTTTAAAGTCTTTTCAGGTCTTTTAAACCTGATCCTTAAAAAATTGAGACACAGAACTGAATGCTCTGTTGCTTCTCCACTCTGATGTTCACATGGTCTTCAGAGGCAGCAGATACAAGCTGGGTTGGGTGGATCAATGGTCTTGCATGATGTAAGTGAGCTTCATATATTCATTTATAATTCCAGAATTCAGTGTTTCATGCAAATATACCTTATTTGATTTGATTTCTATCCTGTCCATCCCCCAGCCACAGCAGGGCTCAGCACAACGACCAATAGTGTCAAGGTTTACTTCCCAGCAAATTTGCAATCACTCAGTCACTTTAAGCATTTACCAGCTTTACTGAGGTTTCACCAAGCATGCAAGTTACAACTCAAGATGAAATTATATTTGGGTACCGAAGCAACAGTTCTGTGCTCAGGTAATTGATTGTTGTGAAACAATAGAGTTCCTATGAGCCACCATAAATCTAACATGAAATAAGGGTAAGGCACAATGGAATTAAATGAGGAAAATAAACAAAAAAGGTTATTAATAGTTCACCCTTAAGCTAAATATATAGCTTAGAATATTTGTAGCAATTTGTAACAACTTAAATGGAAATTAATTCCAACTGCTATTGTAAGAGATTACTAGCTGCATTAAAAGACTTATCAAAATATTTCAATTTAACTAGTCAAAATTAGTCACAGTTACCAGGATGAAAACTGTGGTTTGTGTGTTTCCAGAATATCTCCTCCTGTCCAACTTCAAGGGAATACAAAGTCATCAAGGCCAGAGCCTCCAACTGAGGATACAGAGTTTGGTAACCAGTTGTACAATCTTTTCCTTGCTTCTGAGGACTACCTTACAGATACTATTCATAGGTATCTAAAAAGTGGATTGCCAAAAAAATCTGCAATTAGCTTGGTAGTACTACTGACCCTCCATTGCCATGGTCCTAAGTTTAACTAATGTCCTTGCATCAAACTTAATTGTTTGATAGGTATAGGTGGAACAGCATTTTCAGGGCCACGCTTATCCAAAATGCCACTGAAGCTGGTTTTCTGACTAAATACCATTATCTTACATCTGCATGGAAATGGCTTTTCCACTGACTAAAGCAATGTACAATTAATTCCCAAACATAAATCGCCATATCTCTGACCTTGATCTTACTTTTCCATCAAAGTCAACATTGCATTTGCCAAGTAGAGCTATTTTGAGGAGCCTAAAATGGCTGACAATGCAGCCCTAAGATTTTCCTGGGAATCGACCTGAGTATGAAATGCCTTGCAGAGTACCAAGTTAGATCTTCTGAAGTCCTCTTTTTCCTATAGCAAGCACAGACCTTGTTGTGAATCCTGCTGTGACAGTAAACTCTTTCATTGCAATGGTCACTCATGTATTTTTCTTCTTAAATCTCAGGTCTTAAATCCCAGAGATGTATGAAGCTCCAGCCAGCAGTAGAAGCTAGGTTATATGGTTTTACTAGAAACTGGGAGAGAAGGAGCAGGTTCCGTCTATGTTGAAACTTACTCGCTGCATGTGGAGTGCATCTGGAATCCCCATGTAAAGCATTCCCAGGTTGCAGGTACTGGGAAAGCCTTTCTCAAACTCTGGACAGCCATTGCTGGCAGAAGTAAGCAATAGTGTGCTAGATGGAACAAAGGTCTAAGTCAGTAGAAGGAAACTCCACATATAAAGGAAGGTGTAATGGTAAAGGTAGTCCTGTGTGCAAGCACTGAATCATTGTTGATCCATGGGGTGATGTCTCATCACGTTTCCTAGGCAGACTATGTTAACAGGGTGGTTTGCCATTGCCTTTCCCAGTCATCTAAACTTTATCCCCAGCAATCTGGGTACTCAGTTTACCGATCTCGGAAAGATGGAAGGCTCAGTCAACCTTGAGTTGTCTGACTGAAACTGACTTCTGCTGGGATTGAACTTTGGTCGCAAGCAGAGTTTAAATGCAGTGCTGCAGCTTACCACTCTGCACCACGGGCTCCTAAAGGAAGACATAGGCATGTCCAGTGGTGGGATTCAGCCGGTTCACACCAGTTCAGCAGAAATGGTAGCTAACAACTGAATGAATCCCACCACCCCAGGGGAGGGGGAGCAAGGGGGCTTTGGAAGGCCAATCTGTGGTTGGCCAGCCCCCCATGGAGGCCTCCAGCAGCCCCCACCCACCCAGGCCTCTTGGCCAATGCCGGAGAAAGCCCCCCCCCCGAGCTGGTTGCCTCCTGCAACCGGCCAATGAAAGAAGTCTGGCCCCTTTGGTGGCCCAGCAGCCAGCCTGGCAGCGTGCAGGCCCAGCCACAGCTGCCACCATCCCTCACCTCCCCCCAGCCCAACATCGAAAAGGGGGCGCAGAAGCCAGGTAAGTGGGTGGCAGGGGGTGCTGGGGAGGTGTGGCGAGGGGGCCCGAACCAGTGGTTACATAATTAGAATCCCACCAGTGGGCATGTTTCAACATGAAGTATTAACCAAGACAAAAAAAGGGAACCCTGATTACCAGTGATAGACGACAACATCAAGGGAAGGATACTTCTCAAAGAGTCCCTAGCCTTATAATTGCTGGTTATGGCAATGGTCTTTTCCAGTCAGTGAACTAATAACTGGCAGGTATAATGTTGCCAGCTCAGGGTTGGGAAATACCTTTATATTTTGGGGGTGGAGCCTGAAGAGGGCAGTGCTTGTGGAGGAGATGGACTTCAATGTGCTATAATACCATAGAGATCACCTTTCAAGGAGGTCATTTTCTCCTGGTAAACTAATCTCTGTTGCCTGGAGATCAGTTGTAATAGCAGGCGATCTCCAGTCACCATCTGAGGTTGGCAACTCTAGGCAGGTATCATCAACTAATTTTTTTAACATTACCTGCTAAAATCACCCTCAGTGAAGTAACAACCACTTCTTGAAAGCATAATTGTAATATTTACTGGAAACTGAAGTGCAGAACACAGGTGGATTCTGCACAGCACGAATACAACATGTTTAGGATTGTATAAATAGCATTTTGGAGAAGAACTTTGCACAGTTCTCTTCCTCAAAAATAAGTTCAGCCCATTATATTCCTGTCAACCTGAGCTTTTCAAAAATCACGAACTAGTAGCAATCTCTTCCCCACAACCTGCATTGAAGACAATTCCTGCCTGTTGAGCTAACACAAAGCAGGCAGGAAACGTTTTATTCCTCCTGTCCAAACCTCTCACTTGTGTTTCTGCTGCTCACTCCTACCATTTGGTGTGCTGCAAGATATTCTCTGTAGAGATGCCCACTGAGGTTTCCTCTGCTTGCAGCTCAGCCATTTGCTATTTTGCTGTAAAAATAGATGAATACAGTTAGTTTAGTCTAGCGATCCCATGCATGTGTAGTTTTTTTTTCTTTTTTCTTTTGAGGGGGATGTCTGTGAAGCTACAGATTAGAGCAGCTGCAATATGTGCATATTTGTGTTGCTGTAGCTTTGCAGACAGCCCCTCAAAACAAAAAAAAGGAAAAATGATATGTGCATGGGATTATTAAGGTAAACAAACTTTATTCATCTCTTGCATATGAAGCCTGGTTGCTGACCTTGGGCTTGTCATACACAAGGTGTTTGTTGTTGGAGAGGAAGGGAAGGTGCTTTGGGACTGTACAGTTGACAAAAGTGGGATATAAATCCAAACTCTCCTTCTTCATTGTCATCTGTTTTCAAATAATTCTGCAGAAATTATCACAATAATCTTTATAACGTCCCTACAAGGAAGGGGAGCAATATTATTTTCACATTGCAGGTGAGAGACAGGTTGAAAGACAGTGATTTTCCTAAAGCAGCATTGGCTGCTCCAAGTTGGGGAATTTATGAAAATTAGGGGGCAGAGGAGGACATATTTTTGAGAAGGGAGGGGACGAACTGCAGCAGAGTATAATGTCATAGAGCCCACTACCCAAAGAAGCTATTTTTTCCAGGGATCTTGACCTCTGTAGTCAGGGGGGTCAGTTGCAATTCCAGGAGATCTTTCAGGCTTCCTAACCTAAATCAACCCTGTGAGTTTGTGACTAAAACGATACACGCACTCACAACAAAGCTAAGTGATTGATTTATCCCAGCTCGGACATCTTTGATTCGATAACCCTTCTCCGAAATGTCAAATCAATGAATTTCCTAAACCCGATTCCAGCCTATGGCATTTTCCGCTTTGAGCGCTGATCGACGCACATTCCTGAAATGATGTACACCCCCAAAAAAATGACTGGGCACATCACTGTCGCCTCACATCTTCCCTCCTAGCTTTCCCAAGCCATCACTTTGCTTTGCTTATCTCATGAACACAGATAGCAAAGGGATTTAGGAGGTGCTTTGAAATTTTCACAAATGAGCTCTCTTCACTTATCGAGAAAAACGGTGTAACGACAATGTTACTTTTAGTGAGATCCAAAAAAAAAAGAAAAGAAAGAAAATACTAAGCAAATAATAAAAGGGAGAGAATCCTGTAAAGCTATCATTCTTGAAGAAACAGATGGGGAGGTAAGAAAAAAACGATTTTTGTTATTTTAAATGGTAAAGCTTCGTGCTCATTGAAAAACCTATAACTGCAAATGTGCCTGAAGGGAGTAAAACCCAAAGGTTTTAGTGCTAATAATCTTTTGCATTTAGATATTAAGCTCTCAACCTCACCATTTTAGTGTACTACTTGAGAGGAAGCATGGTGTAGTGGTTAAAAGAAGAAGAAAAAGAGTTTGGATTTATATCCCCCCTTTCTCTCCTGCAGGAGACTCAAAGGAGCTTACAATCTCCTTGCCCTTCCCCCCTCACAACAAACACCCTGTGAGGTAGGTGGGGCTGAGAGAGCTCCGAGAAGCTGTGACTAGCCCAAGGTCACCCAGCTGGCATGTGTGGGAGTGTACAGGCTAATTTGAATTCCCCAGATAAGCCTCCACAGCTCAGGCGGCAGAGCTGGTAATCAAACCCAGTTCCTCCAGATTAGATACACGAGCTCTTAACCTCCTACGCCACTGCAGTGTACTCTAACCTGGAGAACCAGGTTTGATTCCCCACTCCTCCAAATGAGTGGCAGACTCTTATCTGGTGAACCAGGTTTGTTTCCTCAACAGGTAAACCAAGTTTGTTTCCCCGCGTGAAGCCTGCTAAATGACCTTGGGCTAGTCACTGCTCTTTCAGAACTTTCTCAGCTCCACTTACCTCACAAGGTGTCCATTGTGGGGAGAGAAAGGCGAGGAGTTGCTGCTTTGAGACTTCTTACGGGAGAGAAAAGCAAAGTATAAATCCAAACTCTTCTCTTCATAACCGAATCTCCTAATACACTTATAAGCTGTTGTTTTTTAAAATCTATATACACATCAAGGACTTCACTGGTGTCATCCATCCTGGAATGAGCTGAGAAGTGAAAACAGCCCTTGAACAAACTAAGCTAAGTATCCTCTGAGGTACTGACAGATTTGCCAGGACTTGATTTGCCCTGCTTTTAGATGCCAGAGGTTCACTTGGTGGCCCACTGGAAAGTTTCCCTATATGTTAAATACCAAGTCCACCCCTGCATCCAGCTTCTTGTGGGGTTGTTTGTAAAGAATAACAAGCCCCAAATGTAGACATGACAACTAACACAATTCTCCATTTTGTCTGTAAAAGGTACAAAAGGTGCATGCCCCTTTTGTTCTGAGTGGCATCCAAAACAAGCCCACTTGAGAGAAGAACACCTCTTTGGCCAGAAGCAAATAAGAATGAGAGGCCACCTGTTTATTATACTCCCCACTTGCTCCAATGCAGCAAAATTATGCTCAATCCTGAATGAATAGCAAACCAGCAATGAGGGCTGGTGAGCAAGAATCCAAAGCACTATAGAATAATAGATGATGATACAGACTGCCACTGCTCATGCTATACTGATGAGCACATGCATTTCCCTCAAGCCTATTTAGTTCACAAGTACACTTTTTAACATCTCTGACCTATTATGCATGCAGTTCTTACCCTGCGGCTCTTTTCTTCGCACTGAGTTTTTCCCGCAAGTTTCAGTTCAAACTGGGGATTCTCCCACCACAAAGCTTCCCCAACTGAGCCAGTTGCCATTTTCCTTGCCCACCACTTCCTCGTGGCCTGCCACTTTTTTTCCTCTGAAAAAATGTCTTCTAAATAATAGACAAAACCTGGGTTTGGCCCCTAAGTTGACCTTCCATCAGCATAACAATCGTTTTGCTAAAAGAACATTTTCATTGATGGGGAAGGGCAAGGCATTTCAGCTGATTCCCACTTTCATTTCAGACCCCTGCTTTGTCCCTTATACTGTCTGGGCAGAGCGGGGGACTGACCCACCAGAGCACGAGTCTGGGAAACACAGAAAGATGCAATGGGAGGGGAAATAGGGAAGTTGCCTTTCTCTAGAGTGACTCGGGCCTCGCATCTACATTACCGCAGGGATCCCGTGCAGCAGGATTCAGGGATATTTGAG
Organism: Sphaerodactylus townsendi; assembly: GCF_021028975.2. NCBI lineage: Eukaryota > Metazoa > Chordata > Lepidosauria > Squamata > Sphaerodactylidae > Sphaerodactylus > Sphaerodactylus townsendi. Next base: position 15,627,373 of record NC_059437.1, on the reverse strand, counting down.
GGGAAAGGACTGAAAGTTGCATCAAAGTGTTCGCCCTAATATCGTGTCTATGGCTACTAATCGTGAACCCAGGCACACCAAAACCAAAGGGAAGGGCAATTTAGAAAGAAAAGAAGACAGCAGTGTGGTTCACAGCATCAGCAAGATTGCTGAGAAAGGGAATACAACGAAGCTTATAAAGCATTTTGCAAAATTCTTATATCAATAATCAGTGGACAAGCACAGAACTACTCCAAAGCAGGCACATGTACAAACTCACAGGAGTGTCATTAAGCAGAACATGAAAGTGGCCCAAAGTGGAACAGAATGCATAAACACATCCTGGATGAACAGAAGTCAAACTGTTGTCATGACATTTCAGGGGGAGAAAGGAGGAAAGAAATCTCGTGTAACAAGGGAGAAAATAAATTAAAAACCAGATGGATCAAAGATGCAATCGTATCATCGGATTAGGGGAAGGAACAAGGGGGAGCGGTGCATTCATTAGAAGCCAATCAGGAACACAAAAGCCAGGAAATTAGACACAAACAGCAGAGACAGCCTCATCATAATGGAATTAATTAAAATATCAGGACCTGGAGTTATTTCAGGCCCTGCCAGCAACCACACAGGGCTTTTGAACCAAACGCTTCATTAACACATTAGAACTTCCCACAACGCACATTTCAGTGGTGGGGTTTCTTCTTTTGTGTGCGTGATGGGGAACGGAGACAGCTGGGAATTTTTCTGAGCTCATCTTTAATGGGTTCTTGGCAGGAGGACAGCATGAAACATGTTGCCAGTGCGGCACTTACTCCCACATAGATTTCATACACACACACACACACAGAACCATACATCCATTTTTCCCCCTTTTTTTGCTTTTTTGAAAACAAAAATTACCCCCAGATTCCCGATCAATACAGAATACAGAAACCAAGCAATGCTTGGCTGTTGTGGTTTTTCTAGACTGTGGTCTGGTAGTTTTTGCTCCTAACATTCCACCAGTATCCAAAGATGCAGGAGCAAAAACTACCAGACCATGGTCACACAACCCAGAAAACTCACAACAGCCAGATGATTTTAGCTGTGAAGGCCTTCGACAATACAAAGCAATATTTATTTTTTTAAAAAAACCTGTTATGTCCTTCAAGTGTGATTCTATTTCAACCAGAAATCTCAATCTGACCAGCAAAATTTCTGAATGTAGGAATCAATTTGGACATTTGTTGGTTGCCCCTGATTCTGATTGTGACATTTGATAGGCACTTTAAGACTTCTGCTTGGGGGGAAATATTGGCAGAATTTTGAAATAAATAAAGTGAATTTTGATATAAACAGTGCAGTCATAAGTTGACTTGGCCTCTTTAATTCCATTGGCATAAACAGACTTAAACTTCATAATTTCATGACTCTGCTTAGCATAGCACTATACATTTCTTGAACGGAAGTTAGTTGCAGAAGGGTACCCATGTCAGTCTGCAGTAGATTTGAGTCCAGTAGCACCTTGGAGCACAACAAAATATTGGAAGTATAAGCTTTTAAAAGTAAACAGTCACTGTGAAAGGACCTTTGAATCTCAAAAGCTTATACCATGAAAATCTTGTTGCTACTGAACTCAAATCTAGCTCTTGGATGGAGGAGGTTCACACCAACATTTTAACCCTTCTTTTGACATGTAATTGAAATTGCTTCATGACAAACTTTTAGCAAATAATACTGATTACTTTTTCTGTTCCTTTACCACCACTTTATTTTTAAATAAAAGTGTCTGTTTGAAAGGATCCAGTTTTCCTAGTTACATGATTTGACCAGGAGAATTCCAGTCCCCAAGAGCAGTAAGGATGAGTAAAAGCTAACTATTTTATTTCTTTTCACATTCGTTTATATTTTTCTTAGCGATTTTCAGTTCTTGTTCTTGATTTTGCCAGTTTATGTTATATGTTTGTTATATTTCTGCTTGATGCACAATTTATATATCCAACACACATTGATTATAATGTTGATTTCTGAAGCACAAATAGCTTCAAAATGTGTACACTATATAGGAAAAATATGGTACAAATAAATGCTAAATAGCATGAAAACAATCATGGGTTGAATCACAACAGTGAGAAGAGAGAAAAATAAGGTGATTGGGGGGGTCAAAACAGCTCGTATCATTCTCTTCTCCTCCAGTTTATCCTCACAACCACCCTCTAAGGCAGGTTATACTGAGGCCGATTCTGCATGGGCCAAAAACAGTGGTGTGAAAATGGTGTAAACCCTTTAACACTGTTTTAAACCCTTTATACACCATTTTCACATGGCTGTTTTTGGCCCATGCGGAATCCACCTGAGAATGTGGCCCATGGTTACCTCATATGCTTCCATGACAACTGGGTCTTCCAGATCCTAGACAACACTCTACCTATACTGCACAGCACATGTTGAAGTGAAATTCTGCCAACACAGTTGCTAAGTAGCTGCAAAACTGTTCAAGAGGCATTCAAGTCAGATGGTGGCAAGGTGAGCAATTCAAGGATTGGATCATGAGTGATCACATCTATCAAAAACAGAATGTTCACCCACCAAACATGTTTGCCATAAACTTCTTTGCATCCCTCGCCATGGGTAACCATCCTTCAATTAGGAGGAAAACACTGAACTGGATCAGGAATCCTAGTCTGCCCTTTGGTGTCGTATTGCCTCCCATTTGGCCACCGGTGTACCAGATATCCAGCCTTAGTTGCAGATTAAGAGAGGAAGTGAGGGATTTTCAGCCACTTATATACAGTCTTGGTTTTTGTCTTTTTTATACATTTCTTAGTAGAGAACACTGATTGTTTTCATTGATTTTTGCAGCTCCTGGCTTAATTTCTCTTTCCCTTTCTGCAAGTCACTTTCAAAACACTTTGTGCTCTTTCTAGTTGTGGCTAATCACAGTTTTGCATTGCCTATTTGTTTCCTGTTGTCAGTTACAGATTTCTCATCGGGTTCTGTACCACTGGATGTAGGCAAACAGTGGTCCCCTGATGTGGAATTTCTCCTGCTAAGGACTGAAAGGTCTCTGTGCCACAGAAGAGATTAAGGGAGATGCAATTCAGACTTTCACTCTTTGTGAGCGATGGCTTTCCATCTCAAAGGAGATGCTGCATTTGCCAATGTTTTATCCATGATGGCTTTGTTCTTGTCTCAATGAGCATGTAAAAGGTAAGGTCACCTCATATTTTGGTCTGCTGTTCTTCAGGTTCTCACAGAACTGAAGTCTGAGGTTTGATTTTACACTGGATGAGTTAGATGAAACTTCATTTCATGCGGAAAGACAGATGAAACTGCACATTGTAAAAAATGCAGCGTATAGACTAAAAATGGTGGACGTCTCTCATATTCTATCCTCCTTCCAATATGTAGTACAGCTTTGTTTTGAGGTACTGCATTTTCTAGTAGTGTGCTTTTGGGGACATTCCAGCAATTTTGCTACATTGTGAGTCAACAAGATACAGACTTCCTAGACATAGACTGTTCATCTAAAGGTTATTGGAGAAGCTCAAAAGATGACCTTTATGTTTTGATGTTTAATTGCATATGTTTTGCCTTGGATCTTCCAAATGTTTTTTAAAAAAAAAACAGCTCCTGATTAAACATGCTGGTTTTTTAGATTGCCCTGCCGTTTCCAAAACTGTACGTATATTATTGTATATTTTGTGATGAGCATGTTATATGATGTAAACCACTCTGAGCCTGCTACAGTGGGAAGAGTGGTGGCATAAATAAAATAAAATAATAATAATAATTCAATAGTCTTATCCTATCATATGTTCAACTTTTTCTCAGCAGTTCCCATGATTACCTTTACATTTGTAATCATTTCTGCCTATGTTCTGCTTTCTGATGTGTACATATAACTCACAAGTCCCAGCTTGTCCAAAGCACAATGCTTCATGTGTATTCTTCTTTATTTCTGTTTATTGGGGGTGGGGGTATGATAAATGTGCTTATCCGTGAACTACTGGGCATGGATAGCTATTGCATATGATTATAACATTATACGTTATGTCGAAAACAGCCCCCCAGGAATGGTAAAAACACAATTCCTAGGCAGTTCACCTCTGCAACAAGGCAGCACCATGCTCCGCCCCCCCCCCACAATCAGTGGAGGAAATGGTGTTTGTGAAACTCACTCAATGAGTGAGGTTTTTTTACAAACACCGTTTTGTATCCAGTGCCATGAGAATGGCACTGAGTGGGAGGTGCTGCTTTTCGGTGCCTCCATCTTGTTTTTCAACGTATCTTCCCTTTTCACACAGCTTCACGGGGACAGGGAAGCATGCTTCCTGGCCTGCAACCCCTGAGGTGTTGCCATGGCTCCGGGGGTGTCCCCTCATCCCTGTGGAACTGTGCAGGGAAGGGAAGGAAAGTTGAAAAAAGCCTGGAGGCACCTCCATGTGAAGATGCCTCTGTGGACCGGGGCCGCCTGCATGGAAGCATGTGAATGGTCCTGGGGCTTCACCAACTTCTTGTATGAGGAATGGGCCATTGATTGTGTATGCAGGATGCAACTAAGTGTATGCATCCATACCTTGAATAAATTGTCAGTAACAACCATACAGACAGAAGTCAGATGTACTCAAATCTAGATTTCAGGACCTTCAGAGTGGACAGGAACCACACCAATGCAGGCACACTGAAAAAGGATTCATGAAGTACCTTACGGTAGACTGCCCATCAATGACCAAGATTGGATGTTTACTTAACAGCAGCAATGGCGTAGTGGTTAAGAGCAGGTTCATTCTAATCTGGAGGAACTGGGTATGATTCCCTGCTCTGCCGCTTGAGCTGTGGAGGCTTACCTGGGAATTTACTCCAACACACGCCACCTGGGTGACCTTGGGCTAGTCACAGTTCTTCAGAGCTCTCTCAACCTCACCTACCTCACAGGGTGTTTGTTGGGGGGGGCAAAGGGAGAGAAGATTGTCAGCCACTTTGAGTCTCCTTACAGGAGAGAAAGAAGGATTATAAATCCAATTCTTCTTCTTCTTAACTGGGCTGGAAGGGACATTATACTATTAGGAATGATATACTGGCAAATGAATGCAATTCCTGGGAATGATAAAAGCAACTGGAATAGCACAGAACAGGCCAGAACTGGAACTGGACTCAGGACAAAGCCAGAGTGGACCAACAGTGGCAGCTGAAGGCCAGAGTGCTGTGAAGGGACCCTGAATAATAGGATCAAAAAAGAAACATGACTGATAGGGCTCTGAAATATGAGAAATTCCTTATACAGACAGCAACAACTATCACTAAATGGAGCAGTCAATAAAGTGCATTGGCGACCCATGCCCAATGATGTATAAGCTCCCTCTTTTAGTCACTGGTGACCATTAGAGTGAGAAGAACTACTGTGGTATAGGTCAGGGAAGGCAAGAAGGAGCAAGAAAACCTAAGGAAATGTTACTGCACAGGGATCTCCTTTTCTTTCCTTGTGAGGGGAGAAAAAAGTCACATTTACAGAGCTTTTGGAAACTGTGGGGATTCTCACATCTGACAGCGGGGTGAGTGCTGAAGAGGGGAAAATGTGTGCGTAAATGAAAATCAAGCTTGGGGGAATGTACTCTGAAAGCAAAAGAAACCACACTTGCATAAATGGCCGATTTCTACCACTGGCAGTCCTGAGGGCAGCTTTCGATCAGCTATTTTGTACTCCGGTCCAGATACTTGAGTACAAACTGCAGGTTGCTGCATCAATTATGAAGGTGGCTGTGTTTTTCCAAAACTTTAAAAAAACGCAGAAGCTGGAGCCTAAACCATTTCTGCTTAAGAGTTCCATGCATTTTAAAATGAAAAGCTCAATTTCAAACAAGCACATGCTGTCCATAATTGATGTGGTTGGTGCACTTGAGTTCAGTACTTTGGAATCCGCACCCGAATACAAAATATTTCAGGAGAAGCAATCTTTAAACTGTTCTACAGGGCAATTACGGGGAAATGTTCTGAAAAGGGCATACATTAAGAACTTTGTTGTGTTTCTTGGAGACTGAAAAAGAGGGACAGATTGTTCTTGCCACTGAAAACCCTAGAGCCCTGTCCACGTGAATGTGCAGCAGGCCGGCCAACAGCCAGGCTCATTCCGCACATGCGGAATAATGCACTTTCAAACTGCTTTCAGTGCTCTTTGAAGCTGTGCGGAATGGCAAAAGCCACTTGCAAACAGTTGTGAAAGTGGTTTGAAAACGCATTATTTTGTGTGTGCGGAAGGGGCCTCTGTGTGGTGCAGTGGCTAAGAGCAGCGGGGCTCCAATCTGGAGAACCAGCTTTGATTCCTCACTTCTCCACATGAAGCCTGTCAGGTGACCTTGAGCCAGTCACAGTTCTCACAGAACTCTCTCAGCCCACACAGTGCCAGGCAATGGCAAACCTTTTCTGAACGCCTCTTGCCTGGAAAACCTTTGACGGCACAGGCACACACACAGCCTTCAGCCAAGCAGTTAACCCAGTGCTTTGTGTGCCATCAGTCAAGTGTCCAAGGTAGACTGCCAAGATACACCCCAGGAAATGCAGTTCTCAATATACCTCATAGCTTGATATCAGGCATCTGTAGACTAATTTTCCCAGGGTGTGCAGAGGCACCAAAGAAGGTAGGGAAGGAGGGAAGAAGAAGGAAGAAATAGCCTTTCTTCCTACCCACCCACTTGCCTCATTGGCTGGATGCCTGTCTGCTTGCCCAGGGCAGCATTCCAGCGCTGCAGTACAGTGTAATACTAAGCACAATTATTTCAGTCTAAGACTACTGATTTTCAATTTCATCAATGGACTCACTCTGGTTAGGACTGTTCAGTATGTGAGGGAATGGAGAAAAAGGGAGTTCTATTCCAATTTATATATCCAATCCAAACCCTAGACAAAAATCAGTGCTAACATACTTTAAACCTGAAGGTGATGCAAGATGAAGAAGTAGTAGTAGGAGGGGTTTGGATTTATACCCCACCTTTCTCTCCTGTAAGGAGACTCAAGGTGGCTTACAAGCTCCTTTCCCTTCCTCTCCCCTGGTGAGGTAGGTGGGGCTGAGAGAGTTCTGAAATCAGTGATGAGCCCACGGTCACCCAGCAGGAATGTAGGAGTGCAGAAACACATCTGTTTCACCAGCTAAGCCTCCACCACCCATGTGGAGGAGTGGGGAATCAAACCCAGTTCTCCAGATTAGAATCCACCTACTCTTAGCCATGACACCACCATGCTGGTGGTAGTGGTTAAGACAAGCAGTACTCTAAACTGGGAAACCTGATGGCACTTTAGACACACACATTTCCAAGTCATGGGGATGAAGATCCAAGGCATATGTAATTTACAGATATTAAGATATACATGGCCTGGTACCTAGTGAAACCTTTAGCTACAGAGGGATGCTGCTTGTGGATATGAGGGTTGGGCTAAGGTGCTCAGCATCCCCACTCCCATCTCTACGACCCAAACCAGCTGCCAACTAGGAAGTTATAAGTTTCACACAGGATCCTGAGTGTCAGCGCAGCAGCCTTCCAAAGCAGTATTTTCCCCCTTTGTAACTGACAGACAGAATTGTCTGCCGAAACAAACCTCCATGAATTCTAAGGCAAGTGAAGTCAAATGTGCATCCAAAAATATGCAATGTGTCCTGCATGTGTCACAATGTTTACCATCACTTCAAAACAGATCCCCACCCACAGTTCTTCAGTAATAGCCTCTTGGAGAATCTCCAATTGGGATTTGCTAATCGCAGCTAAAGTCAATTAAAACTAACCATCATTGTACAAATCACACAGTCCCTAGCACAAAGGTATGAGAAAACTGAATCAGATGCTCATGGATAACAATTTTTTTCTGAAGAGCACCAGCTTTTCCGAAGCCAAAATGTTTGATTTTATGTTAATATTAATTTCACTATAGAGATAGCCAAGCCAATAATGCTGTCAATATTTATGGGTATGGTTTGTTTATTTCTCTCGCTATGAAACTCATGGAACCATACATATACCAAGGATCCCCAGGAAGTCTGTCATTCAAGAAATGATAAGACCCAAATACACTAAGGCCCCTTCTGCACATGCAGAATAATGCACTTTCAATCCATTTTCACAATTGTTTGCAAGTGGATTTTGATATTCCGTACCAGCTGCAAAGTGGATTGAAAGTGCATTATTTTGCATGTGCAGAAGGGGCCTTAGTTTCTACAGGTGCCTTTGGACCATACCCTAGGACCATGATTGATTGTTTTGTCAGAGGGAGGAGGTAATCCAATTTATCTTGATGTATGGTGTCCTATATTCTTTGTAACTGATTTGTCTGAAGCAAGTCAACACTGGACTCCACTGGCTGTTCTTTGTTAGACAACTTTGAATGTTAAATCTTCATCAATTAGCTTTTCTTTTCTTTTTTTGCCATCAAGTCGCAATTGACTTATGGTGACATCATAGAGCTTTCAAGGCCAGAGATATCCAGAGATGGTTTGCCATTCTTTGCCTCCAAAGGCTGAGAGTCACCTAGCAAGCTTCCATGGTGTGAGTGGGGATTTGAACCTGAGTTTCCCAGGTCCTTAACCACTGCACCGTGCTGACTCTCAGTGAGCATAAGTGGTTTCTTTATCTGTCACATGTCCATCCTGCCTTTCTGTGTAACAGCCTGCATAGCATTGTGAGAAGATCTCTGATCAGTGCACTAACAAAGTCCATGCCTGATGAGTTTCAGTGAAGCTTTTGTACCACATGCCTTCCAATTACATGCCTTCCTGGGATCCATCACCCACTGAACCACTTCCCGGGAAATAATTCCATTTAACCGTCAACACATAGTAGCTGCACACCCCGAAGTTCCACTGGCAAAGGCCAACTCACATTGAATATGGCGTATTCTGAGCCAGATGCATGGTTGAGAGGGCTGACTCTGTGGCTCATTCTGCACATGCAGAATAATGCACTTTCAAACTGCTTTCAGTGCTCTTTGAAGCTGTGCAGAATAGCAAAATCCACTTGCAAACAGTTGTGAAAGTGGTTTGAAAACGCATTATTTTGCGTGTGCGAAAGGGGCCTGTAACAGGCACTCGGAATCCCTGTGGGACTTTCTCCTGGGACTCACAATCATTGCTTCAAACAAGGTCAGGGGTAAAGAGGAGTAAGTGTGGGTCTGTTTGCTTGCAGCTATGTGATTTCTGCATTGTCTGTGTGAAAAACTCCTTCAAATTTATAGTGAGTGCGCTAGAAGTCCTGGTGGCAGAGGTTTTGTTTTTAGAGTGGTGAGTCAGCAACCTGGTCGTGTTTCACTCCCGAGGGTGGAGCCCTCAGCTGTAAAAAAAAAGGGGGGCTCATTAAAGGGCTGACTGTAAAAGGCACTCAGGATCGCTGTGGGGTTTGCTCCTGGGACTTGCAACCAGTGCTTCTAACAGGGGAGTTCAGCTTGGGAGTTCAGCAAGGTAGGTCAAGGGGCAGCCAGAGACAACTCCTCAGTTACACTAGAACTTGAGGGCAGCCAATGAATCTCACAGACAGTAGATTCAGGATAGACAAGGTCTATTTTCACCAGTGTAGGGATGAGAGAATGCTACCTATATCATTGATAATATTTAGCCAACTGTTTCAATCATTTGCTTTTTGCTGTCGAATGGGTAGATTCCTTGTCTTGTGTCTACATTTGCAGTTTCTCTATGTAATGTATGTCATTTATATTACAAGATGCATTATTTATTTGTAAGATAGTCGTATGATTACTACTCTGCTTTCCTGACACCCTTATGGAATCGAAAATTGCATGCAATTTATGGGAAACATTGGCTGCATGGAAACAAAACGTGGTGTGAAAGCAAAGAATCACAGTTTCATTTCTTACAAGGCAGAAGCAACTTTTTGAGATCAAAACAGCCAGCTTGAGAAACTCAGAAGCATCCCTATGTATGTCAGCTTGCTTGCAGAACTGGTTTTTTTCCATGTGTTTGCTTTCCCCTTGTAGCATGTGGCTGAACTTGCCAAAGCCATCTGGAGTTCTCGTTTTATAGACGCCTGCTCTCTGCAAATCCATACTGTGGTCTGACTATTCCATGGGTTGATCTGTGGGTAGCTGCAAAACCTTGACTGCATGTCCAGAGCGGAACTGCACGGCCTTTTGGCCACTGCAGTTATTATTACTCAATGACTTTGCCCTTTGGCATGCCCTCTGTGTGGCGATGCTGCCGTCTGCCACCATCACTACACCAATTTGAACATGGTGTTGGTTCAAGGAAAATCAGTGGAACATATCGAGGAAGAGTGGGTTTTTTCTTCTTTGCCAGTTTCTCATTTACAAGCCGATCTTAACCTGGTAAAGAGATTTGGCAGCTGAAATAATGCCACATTTTGACACTAATTAGCAACCACAACGATAAGGAGGCATGAGCGATTTTGCCTCTGTCCACTCGCAACCCACCAAGTTATTAAATTCTCCCACAGCAGACAGATTGGATTGGGGGAAAAATAACAAGCTACTTGTGGATTACTAATGCAACTGGAGGGACCCCATTTGGAACCAGAAGGATTTTGATTCATGGCAAGATGATGGCGAGATCAGAGATACAAAGAATTAATTCCCTTGAAATACGACTGTTTATTTTGTAGCAAAAAAAAGTCCAAAATAAATGAATCTCGAAGGTTACTTAAGGCTATCATTAAAGAGACGATGTGTCTGCTAAGCAATGCAATAGCCACCTGTCACAACCACAATGATATTTGAAGTCGCTCTCTTGTCTGCCAGGAACTATAATTCCAATTGAAGTCTAAATGGAGAAGCCATGAATATAGATTCCGCCTCACAAAGAGACCGATGCTAATCCCTCATACAGAAAAGGAAGAAAAGATGGAAGGTTTTATTGGATTTTATATGGAAGATAATTAAACAGTATTTCTTCTTCACTCGGAGGGCAACGCAGCATCGCCATGCCTGCTGAAATTTGTTTACCGGGAAAGTCGTGGATGTTTTACTGCATTTTTATGTTAAAATTAACATTCTTTTTTTTGCGTGTGTGTCCAAGCGTTATTATTCCAGTCATAAAAAGAAGGTAAATTAGAATTGCCGGAGAAAGATTTAAATGAACAGGAGGATGCCTGTAAGTGTGAGTTAAGAAAAAAAAAGCTCTCCATCAATATGAGTCTGGAGTTGTAGCCAGGGTAAGAACTAGAAGTACCAAGTTGTTACCTGGAAAGATCTGGTGGGGAAAATATATGGAAACAGGAGGTTGTGTGCTACAATCTGAAAAAAAATGGCTTGATGGGGGTGGTTTCAACCAGTGGTGTAGCACCCGGGGGAAGGGGACATCTTGCCCTGGGTGCAGTTCCCCCTTGCTACAGCTCTGATTTCAATGCATGTGATAAACAAATATTAGCGCAGGCGCCCCAAAATATAGAACTTGCTCCTGAATGAAGTCTTGACTACCTCCAGTTGAACTATGTGTTTTAGCATCAGGCAAAGATGGTCTTGTTCTTTAAGGCTTTAACTGGCTACAAAGAAAGTTTCTCGTTGAATTATTTTAATCTTATTTCATTTGTATTTACCTGCCATCGCTTGCTTCAGTTGTCTCCTGCCCCCTGCTCTGCTTTAGATCTATTCTTGCAGGTGTTTTCTTGCTTTTTACTTTAAACCACTTTCAACACATTTGTAGGAAGGTAGGATACACATGTTTTAAATAAACAGATCCTAGCTAAATCGGTAAGCTCGACTGGAAAGGTTTTCAGATGTAGTGATAGCCTGGCTTTCGGTCCTTTATTTCTAGAGCACCTTTGCATCCATGCGCCAAATCCATGGCTCACACCATTCGTTCCGGTGGAAATAATGAACATTGTTCCATAATAAAGTTTTATATTAAGCCGATCCCTTCTTAGCAGCTTCAGCAAGACATTAACCTATTCTGAATACTATGTGGAGGAAGTCAAAACCCAGCAGAATGTCTTTCTCAAAAAATATTTAGGAAATGTATTGGCAGCAATTTATTGAGATCCGTGGCTCTTGCCATATTCCTCTTTGCCAACCATAAGCAGTCCCAATTGAGAAACTGACAAGCTAATCAGCTAGGCATGCTGATTCGCGGTCAAGCTGGATGGCTCTACCTCTCAATTTAAATCGTAGGTGGATGCCCCTGAGGACTGGCTAATGAACTCCCTGTGAGCTCTGACTTGTAGGAGCTTGTCATTTCCTCAGCTGAAAAATCAGCTAGGTGTTCTGCACATGCCTCACAGAATTCCTTGAATACGTTTGATATCAAGTGTTCAGCAGAGATGTCCTCAGAATTCCTATAAGTCTCCTTCACATGAACCAGAGCTTCAGGTTTGGCCTTCACTGCACTTCACATGCCGTCAAAACCAGCCTAACCAGTTGGAAACAAAAGAAGAAGAGTTTGGATTTACCCCCCCCCCCCACTTTTCTCCTGTAAGAAGATTCAAAGGGGCTTACAAACACCTTTCCTTTCCTCATCCCACAACAGACACCTTGTGAGGTAGGTGGGGCTGAGAGAGTTCTGAGAGAATGGTGACTGGCCCAAGGTCACCCAACAGGCTTCAAGTGTAGCAATGGGGAAACAAAACCAGTTCACCAGATAACAGACCATCGCTCATGTGGAGGAATGTGGAATCAAACCTGGTTCTCCAGTTTAGAGTCCACCTGCTGTTAACCACTACACCACCCTGGAGATGGAGAATGTGCCCAAGTTCCAGGAACGACCCACAGTTTTCAAGCGACATATAATTATTTTTCGGGACAACCTATCAGAGATCAAATATCACTTCTCTGGACCCGATAGAAACATGTACTTATATACATACATATGCACTCTCGCTGATTCCAACCAGAAGTACTGGGAAACCCAGGCTCCAATTCCCAGTCAACCATGCAGTGCACTGGATGATTTGGACTTTCAGATCAACCCATCTCAGAGTATCATTATGATGATGTGAGAGGGGAGAAGAGAACTATATAAACTGCTTGAACTGCTTGGAGAAAGAGTGGACTAAACACATGCAATGCATCAATCATCTCAAGGCAATGAGCTTCTGGAATTGGTTCTTGCACCCCCCAAAAGTGCATCCCTCCCTTCCTCTCATGCTTGAACTCTGGCACTTACCGCTTGAGACTAGTCACAGTTTGATTCACTGTTGCTAAAACAATTCTGTGAGGCTGAAATAAAAGATGCACAAATCCCTCTGCTTAAATCACTGTTCTGTTTGATTGTCCTAGGTTACAAACACAGGTATAGAACAACATATGAAAACAAGTCACATGACTAGTCTTACTTCTTGGTTTTTTAAAATTTTATTGCAAGAAGGTAGAAGAGGATAGCATCAATATGGCAGGACCATCAGGGGTATGACACCACATTTGAGCTTTGCTCAACTTCCACCCCATTGTACTCCCAATCACTTTGCCCTTATTGAAAACTAAAAAGGTATCTATGGAGGGCACTACTGTCCAAGCAGTTCGTACAGGGGAAGTGAAAAGGTAAATAGCCAGATTTTTTCTTCTAGCTTTCTCCCTCCTGCTCCTGCATAGAGAAGGGTCACTTCCCTGACTGCAGAAGTTTCTGTTGAGATCCACAATTTAATGCTAGAGAAAGAATGGAGACTTGTAGCAAATTTCCCAGTAAAGAGAGGAGAGCCTTTATCCCCTCTTGTCTACACTGGGCAGGGGTGTGTGATCCCTGGGACATATTGTATTCATCTGTTAGTCCCTTTATATATCTGGTAGTGACACTTGGCAATGTTCAAGATCACCCTTGAATAATTGGCCATTACTAACCTCCATTTTTGCCCCCAAGGTAAACCTCTGAAGAATGAACTGAGTGGCTTCAGTCTACAATGAACTACCCAAAAGACTCATTCATCATGAATATAAGAAGCTGTCTTATTGGGTCAGACTGTGGTGAAAGGCTTTACATCCCAGAGAAGCTCCAAAGGGATAATAATGGGGTTTGCCCTCTGTACAGGCTCAGTGTTCTTGGGCTGACTTGCAGGGGGGGAGGGGGAGAAGGAAGAATGGGGAAAACACAGTCCCCAAAGACAGAGTCATTCAGTGCTATAGAAATGTGGATGACTCTAGCCAAGAGAAGGACAATAGGCAACTGGTGTCCCACCTAAGCAGGAGCACAAGAGACAGTGAGTGAAGTGAGGTGGGGATCAAGAGGGGGATGTGTACACTGAGCAAGTTTGCTTAGTGTCTCTAGCTCAGCCTTTTGTACAGCTGGACCCCATCTTAACTCCAAGTATAAACCATAAGCATATGGTACCGAACACACCAGCTGATGACCCCTAGATACTAAAACCAGTGTAATGGATGATTGCGAAATGCTTGCAACTTCCATTGCAATGGCTTTTTCCACACAAATCAATGAAAACGTTTGCAAAGCATTTGCAAAACATTTTCAGTCCCCCTCATCTGTTCACACTCACGGCCTTCAAATGATTCTTGGCCCCCATTTTGTGCCTGTTCCATTTTTGTTTGTTTGTTTTACTTCTCCATGGAGCTGATGCTTCGATGCTTCGAAGCCTTGTGCTGTGATTCTTCATAGGTTGTGCACGCAAAGCTTCAAAGATACCCCCACAATGTAAAAAAAATTGACAAAAATTAATAGGCAAGACGACAGAGTGAGCTCAGAAAATGGTGCTGAGGAGAAAGTCTGGGGACTGCAGAAAAGTGTGGGAAATGTCTTAAAGAGATCACACAGGAAGTAAAAATGTTTTGACAATCTTTTCTGAAAAAGAATTGCTAAAATTGAGGGTGCATTAAACATGTTTTCAGATTGGAAATGAAATGTTTTTGGCTAAAAATGTGTCACTCCTCAGAGGAAATGTTTCTTGCCTCAAAACATTTTATTTTGGCTGTGTGAAAAAGCCACTGCCTTTCTCTGATTACCAACTGTAGGGATAAGCACAGAGTTAGGATTCAGAGTGCTGTGATTTATTCAGATTTCTTTTTATCTGCATTCAATCTGCTGTTTTTACATCTTCTGTGTGCACTTTTTATTTTCTTATTAAGCTTCTTATTTTCTCATTTTCTTATTAAACTTCTTTAGATTTTCAGAGTGGCTAGTCTGATCTCTATGACCCACTTTATAACCATGTTATATTCCACTCATATCAAGAGCCAAAGAGGGCAGCAGTTAACTAATCCCCGAGTGTTCAACTAAGCATGTTCATCCCCTTGATAATGAGAAAGAAGGGAAGGCATCACCACTGGATCGAGCCTTTAAACCACAGGTGTCAAACTCGCATCCTTCCAGATGTTATGGACTACAGTTCCCATCATCCCCTGCCAACATGATGTTGGCAGGGGGTGATGGGAACTGTAGTCCATAACATCTGGAGGGGTGTAAGTTTGACACCTATGCTTTAAACCAAAACTATGCAGAAAGAATGTATGAGCTGAAGCCTTCAGGTGCCATGCAAAGTAACTACTGGCTTGGTGGCAGTGGTGATATCCAGACAGAGAGAGGGAGAATTAGGGAGTATAGAAGGATAAGCCTTGCAAGAAGGGTGTCCCAGGATGGCTGCATAATATTCTCATTCCTATGCAGGCAAAAACAAGCACTAGCAAGACCATTTTCCCCACACAGACTGTTGGTCCACCTATCCCAGAATTGTCTACTCTGACTGGTATTAGTTTGTCAGCATGGGGTAGTGGGTAAGAGCAGGTGGACTTTAATCTGGAGAACCAGGTTTGACTCCCCGCTCCTCCACTTGAGTGGTGGATTCTTATTTGGTGAACTAGACTTGTTTCCCCACTCCTACATTCCTGCTGGGTAACCTTGGACTACTTACAATTCTCTCAGAACTCTCTCAGCCCCACCTGCCTTGCAAGATGTTTGCTAAGGGGAGAAGAAGGGAAAGGCGTTTGTAAGCAGTCCTGGCTCTCTTTAAAGGAGAGAAAGGTAGGGCATAAATCCTAAATCTTCTTTGTCAGGAAGCAAACCTTTTCCCCCAGCTCTGCTTCCTGAGATCCTTCAGCTGGTCACAATAACATTTTGACTTGGGCCCTTCTGTATGCAATGCATGTTCTCCACCACTGAACTATGACCTTTTCTCTCAAAGTGAGCATGGATCACCCTGAGGTGGATAACAAAGCACCCAGTGGAAATCAAAGTTGTATTTTGGCCTTCAGAACTTGCTTTTCTGAACAGAATTTTCCACTATTTTACTGCAAACTGGGTTTCCTCCGCCCCACTGCAGCAGTGCAGGCAATTTGTCATTTTATCCACAGACTGCCAGATTCTGCATTATGAAACAATGCTGTAGTTTTATAACTACAGTTGTTTATGGAAAAGGGAATGTATATATATATCCGTCTTAAGAATGCGTAGACCTTTCTCCAAACAGATGGTCCAACAGTTGCAAGGAAACTATTCATAACCGAAAAGTATCATTTTAAAGACAGTTTGTTCTCAGTTTGTATGTATTTCTTTGTAAGATACTAATTTTCTAGCCCCCATCTCATTTCTATGGCCCATTCCGCACGGGCCGGTGAAGCGGTTGCACACTGGCGTACATGATGCCGGTGGAGCCCTGGGACAGTTCGCATGCTTCCATGCGGGTAGCCCCAAAGCCGTGGCCCGTGGAGCTGCCTTCGGCCCCAGGTGCCTCCATTTTGTTTTTCAACTTCCCTTCCCTTCCCTGCACAGCTCTGCAGGAACAAGGGGACCTGTCTTCATGGCCATGGCAATGCCTCAGGGGTTGGAGGCCAGGAGGCAGGTCCCCTCATCCCTGTGGAGCTGCATGGGGAGGGAAGGTGCAAAATGGTGTTTGTGAAAAAAAAACTTGCTTAATGAATGAGTTTCACAAACACCGTTTCCCCACTGGTTGTGGAGGGGGAAAGGCATGGTGCTGCCTCGTTGCAAAGGCAGCAGCCGTGTGAACTGCTCCCCAGGAACGGTGTTTTTGCCATTCATGGGATGCTGGTTTTGGCCCATGCAGAACGGTCCTATGTCTTTCAACTTCTACTCCGACCACGTATGCAAGTTTTCCCACTTCTCTTATCACCTCAGATTGTTCTGAATGACTGGCTAGGCCACATGCAGATATAAGTATGTATTTAATAAGCTGTATGCATCTAGTTAGCTTTCCTATACCAGATCGTATGATTCTTGCCAAGAGTCAACAATGTTTTTGGTTCAGTATGGGTATAATAAACTAACACTATCAGAGAATCTTTGCCTCCATTTTATCCCTTTGTTACAGCATAATTATTTCCATCTTTAACACTGACTAACTAAAAAGAAAATTACACTATCCATGAATGTTTTAAAATATCTGACCCAAAGATAAGCTGGTCACAAGCAAAAAGTCTGTCCTAAGAAGAATCTCCCAATCAATTCAAACTCCCATATTTAGTGTTTTCATTTTAAAGTCATCTCCCAACAACAGCTAGTTGCCCTACTTAATAAAAACACACATTCTTGACTAATTCACTCTCTTAACATTTCAAACGCCATACAAAGTGACCTATACTTGAATTTCTTCTTAAAATATATAAGAACTGTTGCCAGCATGGTGTAGTGGTTAAGACCAGGTGGATTCTAATCTGGAGAACTGGGTTTGATTCCCCACTCCTTCACCTGAGTGGCAGAGGCTTATCTGGTGAACCAGATGTGCTTCCGTACTCCTACATTCCTACTGGGTAACCTTGGGCCAGTCACAGTTCTTCGGAACTCTCTCAGCCCCACCTACCTCACAAGGTGTCTGTTGTGGGGAGAGGAAGGGAAAGAAGCTTGTAAGCCACCTTGAGCCTCCTTACAGGACAGAAAGGTGGGGTATAAATCCAAACTCTTCTTCTTTGTGATAATAAAAAGTAGCAAGAATGAACTAAGTATGCTTTAAAATAGGAATTACAGATTTCTCACATATATGAATAAATTAGCCCTCAATCAATGCATTCTTTTTTTAAACTATATCTCTGCTTCTGTAAAGTTGGACATTTCTGGCATTCTCAGATGCTTCTTATGATTAAGCCCCAACACATATTATCTCTTGATATGCATTAGACTCTTCTACTCTACAAAAAGCTATGTTATTGGTGTTACTTTTCTGTTTCTTCCTCTTCTCTGAGGTTATTCTAGATCTCTAGATTCCCTGTTTGGCATTTTTGGCTGCAAGTCTAGACAAGCCTGTCCTGCAGAAACATCCTCAGTGACATTTCAGTCAAGACCAGCAATCGCCAGTGGTGTAGCGCCAAAGGGGTCAGGAGGGGCACAACGTCCCGGGCGGAGCAGTGGAGGGGGTGTGGCTGGGCCACAGAGAGGGCATTCCAGGGTGGGGTGGGGTGGATGGTGCTGCGGCAGGGGCGCAGGGTGCATGTGCGCCCCGGGTGCAGTTCCTGCTCGCTCCATCTATGGCAATCGTATCCCTATATTTCAGGCTATATCCATGACACTGTGCAAAGCTACTCCAGTTTAAGTCCATTGATTTCATTGGGCTTACTGGAGCAACGAGCACAGAATGGCAGGTGGGTGGATTCTCCCTGACATAGTGGATGGCACGGGACCTTAAGTGAATGGGTGGATGGGAGGGAAATAAAGCATCTCCTGCCTGTTGCATTTGCTCGGGAGCTCCTCCATCCCAGAATTGTGCAGAAGGATTGCTGGTTTAGTGATTTTCGAACATCCCAGGTTGAAGAAATGAAACAGGCCAAACTCGTTTTGGGAACAGGAACTGTGCAGTTTTCCCCAAAAACGTTTTTTATAACGTCCTGCAGACATTATATTTGGCCTGTGTGGAATCCATCCCTTTGAGATAGGTTAGGCTCAGAGAGAGAGAGAGAGAGAGAGAAAGTAACTGGGCCAGTGCCACACACTGAGCTTAATGGCTATGAGGGTTTGAACCCAGAATTCATATACAATTGGCTTTCTAATCCATGCCAAGTCTAGGCCAGCTCTGTTTCTGTCCTGCAGAAACATCCTCAGTGACATTTCAGTCAAGACCAGCAATTGCCAGTGGCGTAGCGCCAATGGGGCTGGGTGGGGCACAACACCTCGGGCGGAGCAGCAGAGAGGGTGTAGCCGGGCCACAGAGGGTGCATTCCAGGATGGGGTGGCTTTCTAATCAGACAACACCTAAGTGTGTGAAGACAGAAAACTTCTGTCCCCAAACATTATAAACAATTTGATCTCTCTTTTTTTGTACACATACACATACCTTCATGCATAATGCATCAGATAGTTCTGGAATGCTAAGAAAGAGAAGCCAAAAATGTCATGCTAACCAATCATTTTTTCTCCCTTGAAGCACAAGCACTAACCATCCTTACAGCTTTCATCCTAACAGCCAAAAACAACATATTATTGTAATTTCCTGATACTCCCTAACAATTTTGTCAAAATAACATCCTATAGTAGTGAGACACACAGACTGATAATACATTGTGGGGGGGGGTGTGGGGGGTGTGAAGAAAAACTCAAGTCTGTGGCTTTTACAAACCTATTTCTTTTGGGTGAAAAACAAGGAGGGGGGACATTTTGGAGACCTGCTCCCTGCTATTTCCATTACCCGCTCCTCTTGTTATCCCCACTTCTCTGCTGAAAATTAAATAGAGAGGGCCTTGAATCAGCTTTGCGACCCTTCCCTGAAGCCAAATATGCAGGCACAAGAAACTACCAGGTCCTTAATACAGTCAATGCATATTGGGGCCGGGTAGGACAACTCCAGGCAGTAAACCTTTGATAGGTTTTGTTTTGATAGGTCTTTGCCTTCCCCTGGCCAAAGTTTCCCAGCTCCTCTCTCCCTGCTTGCTTTTGCCTTCTCAAGGCTGGATTGGCTGACTACAGAGCAGGCTGGGGATAGGAGGCTGTGATTAAATAATGATGAGCAGACTGGAGAAGGATAGAGAATTCATGAAAGTGTGGCTGTGCAAGCGAGGAGTTAATTCGGATGATTTTTTTCCAAAAGCATAGTCTTTGAATGAGGAGGCTCACTTCAAGTCACATTTTAGCTACCATTTCAGCCTCAAAGTCATTCCTTAGACCGGCAGAATTCAAAATAGGGAACAATGTTTAAATTACCGTGGATTTACTTCTTTCCCTTCCTTCAAATTCCTCTTGCTCCTTGTCCATGAAGACTGTTGCTGAACAGTAGAGTTGGATCACAGGTTGCTTGGAAAGGTATTTCTCACCTCTTCCTGCCACATCACAGGCAACCTGAGCACTCAGAGAAGAGTATCTCAGAGAAGATCTCAGAAGGTAGGCAAACTGTAAGGAATTCCATCGAAGCAGAAATAAAAGGCTTTTTGGTGTAAAAGACCGTTTATTCAGACATCCTAGAAAGCTCACGTACACGACGTGGCAGGAATAAAGTCTCCCGCCAGAAGCACAGGTTATAACTCTGTCCATCCCATCCCCCCTCCCGGATTCCCATGGGAACGGAGTTCTCATCTCTCTCGCAGAGATAAGGTCTCCGCCAGAGTCTCCGCCGCAGATGCTGGCCCATCGCCCGGGCTATGGAATTCAGTCAAGGCTGTATGCTGTCCTGAACATCACCACCATTGAATCTCTTTACACTCTGCCTCCCCTCAAGAAAAACTTCTCCCCCCCAGGTTTGTGCTGAAAGGTGCGCGGAAAGCAGAAATGAGGGCAGGGCTGCCAATATTTTCTGAATAGACCCATTGATTATACCCAGAGGAATATCCCAATCTAAGAGACTAAATATTGTAAGCGTATGCGATTAAAACGAGAGTCCAGGATGATGCTTTCAATTTCGTAATGCTTGTAATATCACTTATAGTCGGGCGGGGTCTCTCCTCGGGCGGGTCGTACCAGGCATCGGAAACGGGAGCCTCCTTTGAGCAAACTGGAATGAAAGACAGGATGGATATTGTTTAGAGAATTAGGTATAAGTCCAATCGGGCAGTGACATCATTAATCACTTTAGTAATCTTAAAAGGTCCCACTTAATCTTTTGCCCAGTTTTGAAAATTTATGTAATGTCTCTGAGATTTTTTTAGACAAATGCACCCAGGCTTCCACACGTAAAGGGAAATCCGAAATGCTTATCCGCTGGAAGTTTTTGGGAGTCTTTAGCCTGCCGTGGGCATGTCTGGACTGTTTTTCACCCCTCGGCCAGAGATGAAATCCACTGTTGGAACTCTGGAGGATTCAACGCCTTCCGCAGGTAGTTGCGGCAATCGAGGGAAGGATCGACTCAGACACACTTTCGAAGGGGGGTTTTTTTGTACTGCTATGAACCGCATTATTATAGGCATATTCTGCAAACGGAATTAACTCGCACCAATTGTCTTGGTGATAGTTGGTGTAACAACGTAAATACTGCTCCAGGGTTCTGTTCGTTCTCTCCGACTCACCGGCCACTTTGAACGCAGTATGTAATTACCGGGCTGCCCCCCAACAAGCTCCAGGAAAGCTTTCCAGAACTTTGAAATGAATTGGGGCCCGCTGGTCGGAGACCACCTTAACGGGGGCGGAGTGTAGACTTATAAATATGTTGGAATGAACAGACGCCGGGCCAACTTAGGAGCCGAGGGGATGGGAAGCACATGGGATGAAATGGGCTTGCTTAGAAACAAGTCCACCACCTCAATCTACAAGACCGCAGTTGCTCTGACTTTCTGGCAAATCCGCAATAAAAAAATCCATGGAGATGACTTCCCAGGGGCGGGAGGCCACCGGGAGAGTTTCCAACAGACCATGGGGTTTTCCCCGAACGGATTTGCCTTCCGCACAAACAACAGAGCAACCTTTGATATATGTCTTCAATGTCTTTATGCATCGCGCTGCCACCAAAATTGACGGGCGGCTAAAATGCAGAGTCTTAAGGAAGCTAAAATGTCCAGCCGAAAGCAGGTACCGCGACAGGCTCTCGAGAACCTGCTTTACGGAGGGGGGGAGGCACGTACTCAACAATCCCTCGGCCGCCAAACACCATTATCCAGGGCGCACTAGGGAGTCACCTTTCCTCCGCTGGTGGCTCATAAGCAGCTCCGCCTCCTCGAAGTTCTCGTAGGAAAGCGAGAGACCAGGCTGGGAAATGGGTGGAGAAGGAGGAGTGGACGTCTGAGATCGAGTGATAGCCAGCCCCAATTGGGAGGGGGAGAGAACAGTGCGCGGGACATCCCGTAAGGCAGCTCCACTCCCCTCCCCGGGCAGGCTGGTGAGCCGCATCAGCTAGTTTATTGGTTTTTCCGGGGGAAAAATGGACCGTGAAAGAAAAACGAGAAAAGAAATCGGTCTAACGGAGTTGTTTTGCTACATATTGAGGGGGGTGGAAAGGGCGGCCAAGTTCTTGCGATCCGACCAAACTTGAAAGGTATGCCATTCTGTTCGCCAGTGGCGCCAAGTGGAAAGTGCTACTTTGATGGCCAGCAGTCTCTTTTATCCCCTACAGTCCAGTTGGAGCTCAGCACCGGAGAATTTCTTTTTTTTTTTTTTTTTTTTGATAAATAAGCACCACTGAACCAGCCTATCATCTTTATTTCTCTGCAACATGGGCTGCACCATTAAGCGCTGCTTGTCCGAGGCATCCACAGTGGAACCACAAAAGGAAGATCTGGGTCAGGGTGTTTTAGGATAGGTTCGGGTAGTGTAAAAGCTGATTTTAAATGTTGAAAGGCTGTCTGACATTCTTTAGACCAGGAAAGGGGGGCCCCGGCTTCTTGGCAGCCTGTGGGTCTTTAACACCCTTAGTGCTGTAAGAGGTCTGGGTGGAAAGCGGGAGAGCTCAGTCTCTAGCCAATTGGTGGTATAAAGTCACGAGTAGAAATTAGCAAAACCTCTAGGAAAGATTGGAGTTCCTTCCTCGATTGGTAGGGGCAGGCCATTGGAGGACTGGCTTCAATCTTTTAGTAGGATCCATTTTTAGCCCCTCGAAGAGATCCGGTAACTCCAAATAGTCGAGTAGAGGTTTGGTGCGGAAACAACATTTAGAAAGTTTGGCAAAGAGGGAAAGTTGTTAAGGAGCAAGCGCTTTTAATCACTTCCCGAACCAAGGCTTCCATGCTCCTCTATGGTTGGTGAATAAATTAAAACATCATCTCAGTACACCACTACCTCCTCTGCGGTACAATAAATCATGTAGAACTTCATTGATAAGGGCCATAAAAGCTCCGGGGGCCCCACTTAACCCGAATGGCAGCTAATATTAAGTATTCATACTCGGGTCCAAATTTTGTGTTAGCAATGCAGTCAAATCGTTCATAGCCTTCCGCAATCCTGACCCTGTAGTAAGCTTCTCTTAAGTCCAACTTTATGTAAAATAATGCGCCCCTTGCCCAATGCATCTAAAAAGGTCCTTTGATTAATGACAAAGGGTATTTATTGGACATGGAAACCGCATTGAGTCCTCGGTAATCCGTGCAGAGCCTTAAAGACCCGCCCTTTTTTTTAACAAATAACACAGGAGCAGCATGTGTGTGTGTTTGGTAGCTCGTCGTGATGAACCCCACGAGCAAGGTTCTTGTCTAAGAAGCGGCACGGTAGCTCCTTCTCCTCATTTCGGGGACTCATGCGCGTAAATTTCTACCCTTGGGGCAAGTTGAGCCCTGGCTGTAATACGATTTTGCAGTCAGTGTCTCTATGGGGTGCCAGTTGCTCGCATTCTTGCTCCTGAAATACCCTGGCTAAATCTTGGTAAGCCGGTGGAATGCCGGTAGATTCGGGAGCAATTGGAGCGTGCGGCAACCGCTTCGATCGGCCAGGTGGGGGGGTATATGTCATTAGGAGGTGAGTTTCCCCAATTCATGTGTTCTCCAGTGGAAGGGCTCAGGGTGAATTCTAAGATCCGTTCTTTCCAAATGAATTTTGGTTCATGCTAAACAACAACCATGGCGGCATGCCCAGGACTATGGAGATGTTTGAGCCACCGGGCGCCAGAATAAAACTCAATTTTCTCCCAAATGGTCAGCGAGCGGAGGAGGACCGTTATGCGTTTTGAACTGGGCCGGTCCTTCGGCCCCGAGAGGGCTGCCGCCCATTTGGGTGAACGGTATGGGCTTAAAGCCAGGGGACTCCTCGGGTCTTAGTCCAAGTTCCTCCGCTTCACCCAAATGGGGCCGCATTAAACAAATGGGAGCAACTCCAGAATCTATGTAAGCGGGCTGAGGCTATAATATCATGAAAGGTGCTTAGCGGGGTTGGCCAGAATCGCGAATCGGTGACATGGTGAGCTGCCCCTTCACTCTCACCGCGAGATCTGAGTCAAAATTCCTATATCCATGCGGGGGCTGAAGAGAGGCAAACAGCTGCTTCCCCTCTTCTGGGTCGCCTTCGGTAACCGGCTTTTAGACGAAATACCCGCTGCTAGCGCCCGGATTTTGGCGTGGTGGCTTGGCAGATGGGGTGCGCGCGGCCGGAGCGGCATTGGCTTCTGTTTTTCGGCAGTTGGCAGCTAGATGACCCGTCCTCCACAGTAAAGATTAATAATCCCAGACGGCGACGGCGCCGGAGGTGGTTCTCGTAGAGGTTGCTGGGCATTTTGGCTTGGCGAAGTCGCAGGAGCGGTGGTCGTGAGCGGCGGTGTTTGGGGCGGGCGCCCCCGGCACGAAAGGCTTAATCCAAACGAAGACGCCACTCTGAGATCCCTAATTCATCCAATCAGCAATAGTGCGGGGGATCCAATAAGGAACACCGCTTTCACGAAGTTCTGCCGCCCGACGGCATCCGAAAGAAGTATTCATTTCATGCGCTTCAGGCCACCCAGGAGGTGGAGTCGAAAGCAGCCGCCGCGACGACGAATTCACGGGCAAATTCCGCAAAGGAGCGGTTGCCTTGCTGAATAGATTTGATGGTGCTGGATGGTCTTCATTTTCAGCACCCGGATCTTGGAAGCGAAGTCCTATAAGGCTTGGAGGAACGCAGGCACCGTGGCGAAAGTATCCTCTCCCTTTGCAGATCAAAAGAGTCACAAACCAGTCGTGGCTTGCCGCTTCCATCCAAGACGCGGAACCGATGTCCCGTGATTTTTTTTTTTCGCTCAGACCGGGTAAGTAATACAAATCGTCTATAGTCCTCCATGTGTGGCATCGAAGCTGTAGGATGAAGCGTAGGGGAGTTTGGAAGCCGGTCCCATTGAAACGTGGCAGGTATTGAGGTCTGTAATATCCTCTCTCTCCATCGGCTCCCTTGGCGCCCGGGCTGGGGCAAGGGCGGTTGCGCGAGAGGGGTTGAGGCAGCGGCGCAGGGAGGGCCGGAATCGGGTGGAGGTGAGGGGCAATTCAACGCACCGCCGCCGGCTGGTGTTCTGGTGGGAGCAGGTCTTTGGAAGGTGGCAGATATCGCGTAAGTAGCATGGTCCCAGCAGCGTCAGCACCTCTGGCGCTGGCTATTGTAAATTCCAGTGACAGCTGTAGACTCCAACTTTTGGGGCATCTTGTCCTGCTGCTTCTTTCCAGCTCCTTTTCCAAGGCTGCTAAGTCAAGTCTCTTTCCTCTTTGGCGAAGTCAAGGCATCCTGCGCGCATGCAAAGCTGCTTTCTCTCGCTCCAGTTTGGCCAGTTCGCTCCTCTGCTGAATAGCTGCTGCAGTTAGTTCACTTTTATGTGCGACGCGATTTACGGCCTTTAACGCTTTCGCCAAGGCTGACGCATCTAAGTCCAGTTTGGAGTGTTCCAGGACCTTATCATGGACTGATAGGATTCTGCATGCCATATTGCCGCTTGCAGCGCCGCCTTTGGCACGCCGCGTCCAATTCGGAAGTTGGATTTCTTTGGCGCTTCTGCTGTTCCCCGGCTCCTTTTTGCAGGTTTTCACGCCTTGCTGCAGCTGCTCCCGCGCCTTCCTTCCCATAGCTGCATTACGCTCACGGGCTCCATGCTTCCTGGGCATCTCGCAGAAGTCGCCCACTTCCCTCATATCCCAACTCTCTTTTGACGGGAGGGGTAAATAGATCCTGATGGGAAGGCAGGCTTTTCTTCGGATTCCTCTTCATCAGAATGCAGCACCTCGTGTCCACCGGCGCTCCATCGGGCGCTCAGGTGCAGCTGCTGATCCGATCTGGGGTCCGGGATCGGAAGCTGGTACGGATACCCTCCCAATCCCCGATATAGTCCCGGGTTTCAACGGGTGGTCTTAGGACGGGCCCCAGTGCTATGCCACGGTGGATTCTTGGGAGCATCACCAAAATACGCAGTCCAGGAATCGTTCAATGGACTCCTGTGTTGCCGCATGAAAGGTGGTCAGGCCCGCTCCTCCGTGACAGGTTGCATCTGAGGTTTGTAATCCACACGGAAACGGGCAGATATCCGATCCACAGGCCGATCCATAGACAGCGCCCCAAACGACTCATGCAAGTCCACATGATCGCCTCTCAGCCCCTTGTCCCAACGGAGTAAGGGAAGACTCGCGGTTGATACGAGGACGGAAAGAGTTACCAGCGAGACCCGTTCTCCCGCCGGTTCCTCCAAATCCATAAGGGAAAGCTCGGAGCCCTCTTTGGGGGCTACCGCACCTTCCACAGATTCAGGAATATTCAACCTCTCCATGCCGAGACACCAGAGGTCCGCTGCACTGGGAAGATAGATGAACTAGGATTCCTGCCACAATGTAAGGAATTCCATAGAAGCAGAAATAAAAGGCTTTTTGGTGTAAAAGACCGTTTATTCAGACATCCTAGAAAGCTCACGTACACGACGTGGCAGGAATAAAGTCTCCCACCAGAAGCACAGGTTATAACTCTGTCCATCCCATCCCCCCTCCCGGATTCCCATGGGAACGGAGTTCTCATCTCTCTCGCAGAGATAAGGTCTCCGCCAGAGTCTCCGCCACAGATGCTGGCCCATCGCCCGGGCTATGGAATTCAGTCAAGGCCAGGCGGCTGTCCTGAACATCACCACCATTGAATCCTTTACACAAACATCTGTCTGTTTTCTTTCACCTTCCCTGATTGCCCACCTCCTGTTCATACTGACCAATCCAGACAAATTTCCTCTTAGGTGGCAAAAGCTCTGTCCGAGTGGAATCACTTCAGACTGTTAGCATGAGTTAAGATGACAGAAGGTTCCTCCATGAATGTCCCTCCAGTTATTATTTTCTCATGGAAAATTAGCATGTCCTGGAGAGGGCTAGACTATAACCTTTCTCTTACCTTAAGCCCCGCGCTACTCTCCTCAAGTAGCGTGGGGTCCCCCTGCACTCCCCACGACAGGAGCGGCGACAGCACAGCCGCCCTGACGCTGCCGCTGTTGCGCCCCCTCAGCATGCGGCATCCCTGGCGCTGGAGAAAACGGTGCCTTTTGATGACCCCACGCAGAGCGTGGGGTCGTGGGGACGCCTGGGCACGCAGCATAGGGGGATCGGGGTGAGTGGGGAAACGCCATTTGATAGGCCAGTGTTCTATCTGAAAGAGTGTTTTTTCCACATGAACCATTTCAACTCATGAGCCCCCTACCTGTGCTGACTGAAGAAGCACAATCAAACTAGGGTCTGTACATCCATCAGTTGAAAACCAATGGCCAAAGACATCTGTTTTTCAAAAGTTCAGACTTGAGAATTCAAAACAGTCTTCTAATAGCCAAAGCTCTCATAATAATCTTGTCCTTCAAAAGTTCTCTGCTTAATCCTGCATGTAATTTTCATAAATGCTACCCAAACATTTCCAGGGTGGATTAATGTGATGTTCTGAAGTGAGAGCCGCTGATATTTTAAGATTATTGTTAATTCAAAGACAGGGAAAGAAAGAGAGGCTTCTCTTCCCTCTGTCCCTCCTCAGTTCCTTTGGAAACTAATTTCATGCAAGCTTTTTGCTCCAGAATTCTAAATGAAAGCTATCACAGGCCCTATTAAAGAGGACTGGAGCTAGTTGACCAGGGCTCAGGCTAGGAACTACGTTTTGATATCATCTTACATAGAATATATGATTCCTCAATTATATTTCCCAGAGCAAAAAATGAAAATGTCTCCCATTCATGGTCTAGCACAAGTACGTCTGATAATGCAGTGGGAAGCAGAGATGTTTATCCTAGTCACAAAGGAACAAAAAAAGTGTAATCAAATTTCAAAATATATATATTTATAAATGCTGTTTGAAAGGAATTCCTGAAACAGGGAGATTTCACAAAGCTCTACCTAGATGTTTCTGACAGGGATTAAGAGCTCTGGTTCTCTACTACCATCCTTTTGCTGTCAGGGCATGGTCTCATACATGATGCAGTAATCACATTTAAGCTAAGCAGGTCTAGATCTGGTTAGTTTTTGTATGGGACTGTTGAGATATAATCCTTTTTGTGTCGCCTTCCTTCCTTCCTTCCTTCCTTCCTTCCTTCCTTCCTTCCTTCCTTCCTTCCTTCCTTCCTTCCTTCCTTCCTTCCTTCCTTCCTTC
The DNA here is from genome assembly GCF_021028975.2 of Sphaerodactylus townsendi. Lineage (NCBI taxonomy): Eukaryota > Metazoa > Chordata > Lepidosauria > Squamata > Sphaerodactylidae > Sphaerodactylus > Sphaerodactylus townsendi. The sequence goes on along the minus strand of NC_059437.1, from coordinate 15,599,124 downwards.
CTTACTTACTTACTTACTTACTTACTTTCATTACTTGGTATGCTAACATTTCCACAGATGTCATTGTTTGCACTCACTTCCTCAAAATGACTCCTGGCCACCATTTTGTGGTCATTTAATTTTTTTTTAAGAGCTGTGGGTCTGATGCTATGAAGCTTCAAAGCCTTGTGCTGTGATTCACTAGGGGTCATGGCTTTAAAAACCTGATGAAAAAGCAGTGTGAGACTATTGTCACAAACTCAGAAAATAGCATTGGTGAGAAAGTCCAGGAGTCATGGGAAATGACTTAAAGACCTACACAAAACAAGTCAAAATGTTTTCAAAACGTTTTCAGAAAAAGAATCTCTAGGGCTGTTTCTGCACAGCCCCCTCGCTTCATCACCGCAGGAGTTCTGTCGGGCGCAGGGAGTCTGTTTCGCGACGCTAAAGCTGCAAGCGCATGCAGCAGGCAACGGGAGGTCGGCAGAAGGCAGGGCGTGCTCTTGCACGGAGTCAGCTTTCAGTGTTTCCTTCGGCCTTCATTCTTGTTTTCAAGCGGGCGCCGCGAGTTCGGCCGACGCTGCCCCTCCGGACCCCCCCTGGAGGTCGGAGGACAGTGTATGCGGGCTGCTACGCCTGCCATGGCTGTCCCACGCAGGAGGACACCGTAAGTGGGGCGGGAGGGAGAGCTTCCGCCAGGCGCCGTTCGCGACCGGCCAAGGAAGACGACTTTCCCAACAACAACCCTTTAAAGGGAAAGAAAGAGCTTAGGGCGTGCTTGACGCCGCCCCTGGGCGGGAGGGGAAGAGGGCGCCGCTGCTGCTGGTACAGCGCCTGTAGAAAGCGTTCGGGGGCTTCTTTGGCTTCCAGGTGGCACTGTTGTCGTAAAAGGACCGTGCAGATACGGCCTAGGTAACAGGATGCAAATAAATCATTTTGAAGCTGGAAGGCCTGGAAATATGAAGTTTTAGACTTAAAACTATGCAGAACTCTTCAGAGGGAATGTTTTATTTCCTGCCTCAAAATGTTTTGTTTTGGTTGTGCAGAAAGGGCCTGTGACTCTCCACTGTGCCCATTTCTGTTCTGTTCATGTGTTCAAACTTATTTTCTGTCAGTAGTTCACAATCGGACCTATGACTCCTCCAATAAAAGATGACCTATAAATCTGGCAGAGGTGCATCCATGAGGAGGGTGAATTTGGACTTTTAGACAGTCTTTTCTTCCCACGTGCACACACATCTGACAGCCAGGGAAAGAGAGTTGTTTTATACTTCTTGCTCTGCCCTGAGAATAAAAATCCCAGTTTTCTGCCTCAAGCTTTTTATAAAAGTAAGTACACCAGCAAATAAGAATCATCCTCACATTAAAAAGTTAACTAATTGCCAACTGGCACAAGGATCTTGTTGAATGTGTCCCAGAGATTTTCACATCACATGCATATATCATAAATATAAATCAAGTAGCTCTGTCTGAAATGCTGTTTTTTATGTCCCAGTGCTGTGAAAATAAAAGCTTAGAACTCTGATTTGCAAAAAGGAAAAAGCAAAACCAAAAACAGGGATTTTCCAGTAGACACAGAGGGGCTCCCAACTTCAGTAGATTCTCTCCCTGAATCTTACATCTACATTCTTGAGCTCCATCGGTGAAAAATACTACACATAAATCATGGTCCCACAAACCCCAGGGTGTTAGGATGCTCAACCAGAAATTTTGCTGTAGTATCTAATATTTTCACCAAGCATTTATTGTCCAGTCCGCCAGTAATTCTCAGTACAAACTTTACTTAGGTAAAAAATAAAGGTTAGCTTTTTGCAGTGATGACAACAACCAGGGTTACCTCATAATTACTCATATATTATGACAGTTCCGTTATAGATTTTTTAAAAAAAATGACAAGAAACTTTGAAAAGTTTAAGATAAGGTTTTGTGGTAGCAATAACTAGAAAATATGATCATGGATATATGAAACCCCAAAGGCTCCTGCAGCCAAAAAGAATTTGTCAGTGCCTCTCACACACACACACACACACACACACAAACAAACACACACACACACACACAGGTCCCTCTATCAAATCAACTTGCATGGCTCACTAAAGCAAAACTTCAAAATCTTGCAGACCTGGACCAGCAGAAGTGTTTTACATACCTCTATAGCACAGGTGTCAGACTCGCGGCCCTCCAGATGTTATGGACTACAGTTCCCATCATCCCCTGCCAGCATGGGAGCTGTAGTCCATAACATCTGGAGGGGCGCGAGTTTGACACCTATGCTCTATAGGTTAGCCATTTCACAAATAAGGCTATAAACTTTACTAAGGCCAAAGAAGAAACCACCACCAACTTTTCCAAACAAAGACCCACCACCAACTTGGGGGCAGATGGGCGGGAAATACAGAAGAGCTGGGAATTCAGTCTATATGAAGAGGGATGATATTATATCAGAGGCCCCTAACCATGGGTGCCGTGGCATCTGCTGACAGCTTGTCTGCCACCTGCCAAGTGTTGTTAGGAAGTGGGTAGAGCCAGATAGGGTTTTTGCCCAGCGAGGCTTCTAATTGGCTATTGGAGGTTTGATTGGCTGTGCAGATTTAAAAACAAAACATTGTGTTATTGAAGTTAAGTATCTGCAGCCATGTGGTAGCTGGATCCAAGTCCTGCAGCAACCATTTTGTGACGGTGCCCACCATACCTGACATGCACTGTCAGAATTTCAAACATGCCCGCAGGGTCAAAAAAGTTGGGGACCCTCATGTTATATGAATGAGGATCATAAGCTATCAATCTCATAGAAACTTCAAAAGTTATGAAGCATCATAACAGCAGTGGCAAAGGAGGTTAAGAGCTCATGTATCTAATCTGGAGGAACCGGGTTTGATTCCCAGCTCTGCCGCCTGAGCTGTGGAGGCTTATCTGGGGAATTCAGATTAGCCGGTACACTCCCACACACGCCAGCTGGGTGACCTTGGGCTGGTCACAGCTTCTCGGAGCTCTCTCAGCCCCACCTACCTCACAGGGTGTTTGTTGTGAGGGGGGAAGGGCAAGGAGATTGTAAGCCCCTTTGAGTCTCCTACAGGAGAGAAAGGGGGGATATAAATCCAAACTCTTCTTCTTCTTCTTCATACCTGCTGCTGCAAAGTGTTGGTCTGACAGATGCTGTGGGGTGCCGAAAAGTGACTGGCCCTTTCTGCACAAACCAAATAAAACGTTGTGAGGCAGAAAATAAAACATTTCCCCCATGGAGTTCTGCATTGTTTTTACCCCCAAACATTTTCTTTCCAGCCTCAATACATTTCATTTGCATGCTGTTCTTTCACGATTCCTTTTTGAAAACATCTTGCAAATGTTTTCACTTGCTGTGCCATCTCTTTGACACATTTCTCAACATTCTAGCACTAGCACAGCATCTGCCATGGGATCCTTACTGGGCTGTCATCCCACAACAGGTAAATATTTTCTGAATGTTTGAATGGGAAGTATCTTACTCAGGGTTCTCAGCTCAATCCAAGTGAGAGGGACTATACGAAACCTGAGAACGTATTGTGGCAAAACACATTTGCAATTTTTTTCGCAGGGGGCAGCGACAGAGAACGTGCAAACATATTTTCATCAGCCATTTGGAGATGATAAAAATCACATGCATAATTGACACAATTTAAGCGTCTCGTCCAGCACCTGGTAATATTTACAGCAATTAATATTTCTTCGGTCCTGCTGAGTGTCAGGTTTCCCCCGCCCCCCTCTCTCTCTCCCCTCACGTACAAGGTCTACTTCCCTAATTTTCTGGGAGGAAAAACACTCATTGGCACTTCCTTTGCTCTCCACACTGTTGGTGTGATCTGGTGGTGCAAATGAGGGGGAAATCATTACTGAGCTTGACTGTTCACTGGGCCGAGCGGCAAACCTCCATCTGCTTGTTCCACTGTATGTCTTTACTACTTTTGTGTCAAAAGTTCTCAAAGCAGTTTGCAGCAATCTTTAATAGAACAAGGTTCCAACTATGGCACTAGGACTGGAGAGACCCCGGTTCAAATCCTTGCTGTCATGATGTTCTCTGAGTGACCTTGGACAAGTCCCACAGAGTCCCACTCTCTCATTCTCTCTCTCTCTCTCTCTCTCTCTCTCTCTCTCTCTCTCTCTCTTAATACCTCTTTTTGTCACACAGCTTAACCTGCCTCACTGAGTTGCTGCAAGGATAAAAGGGAGGAAGGAGAAAATGTATGCCAATCTGAGTACCTTGGAGGCAGTGCTTAATAAAAATGTGATACATGTTAAGAATCTATGTGAAATGCTCTTAGATGGAGAATATGATAAATAACCATAGGATTTGTCATCTTTCCCTCAATGTTGTGGCTGAATTGAAAAGATATTTTTAGTATATAGGAACAAGCTAAAGAAACATCCTCTCCGAGGAGGACATTTTTTTGATGAGGGAGGCCACCACAGACCTGACATGTCCAAACTTCAGTAAAAATTAGGACCACTTATCCTGTACTGTCTTCAACCAGTAGTGTTATCCCCACTCTTTCAATTTGTCTCCTGATAGTGGTGGTGATGATGAAGCCTTGTGGTCCATAAAGGAATCACATTTTTGCCAGATTTTCTCCATGTACATCAGTTTCTCCCTGTACATCAGATACATAGGTAACACCAAGAGGAAAGGGGAAGGGCACCTGGCATGCAGAAGGTTCCAGGTTCAATCCCCAGCATCTCCCATTTTCAAAATATCAGGTACTAGGTGATGTGAAAGACCTCAGCCTGAAATGCTGGACAGCTTCATCCAGTCTTATACAATACTGACCTTGATGGATCAATGATCATCACTACAGCTTCATGTGTTCATGTATGTTCATTGGTCCATCAACACAGTTCCAATGGTTCATCACCACAGCTTCATGTGTGTTCAAGGGTCCATCAGCACATCTTCAATGGTCCACCAAAACAATTTCATGTGTGTTCAATGCTCCATCAACATAGTTTCAAAGGTCCATCAACACAGCTTCATGTGTGTTCAAGGGTCCATCAGCGCAGCTTCAATGGTCCACCAAAACAATTTCATGTGTGTTCAATGCTCCATCAACATAGTTTCAAAGGTCCATCAACAAAGCTTCAGTGGTCCATCAACACAACTTCATGTGCTCATGCCTGTCCAAAAATGCAAATGAACCAAAGAATTAAAAACCTTTGGCAAACCAATGCATGCACCCATTTTGGAATTAGTCTTAGAGATCTTCCTGGCTGAACCAGAACTCAAGAAGAACACAGCACACAGAGTATTTTTGGGGCAACAAACAAGGAATGGAACAGGGAAAATGCTCTCTAGTTATAGTAGCATCTGGTTTGCTATATATATAGCAGCATTATAATACAGTGACAGCATTGCGATTGTATATTTATAATAGCACTTGCAAAGGAACTGCTACGACAGATTTTTTTCGTGCATGCAGAAATGGTATGCACACAGCCTGCTTCATCCAATGCGTCTATTTGGCATCTTAAAAATCCAAAGAAGTCATTAAAATGGGGATTTCTTTATCTTTTCCTTTCTTTCTGACAATAGGCTGAGTCGAAATATCCAGAACAACATGAATCAAAAAAAGTGGTTGCTATTTTTTTTAGTTCTATTTACTGAATTGTCATGGCAATACCCTAGATTTCTCGCAAAGTTAGATTCTGTTTAGCAAGTCACTTTATTTCCCCGTCTCTAACTTGTCTCAATTCTCAACCATAATGATAATTCTTTATGTGACTGTCAGCCCTCCGCATTGTGACAGCTTAAATTAATGTTTTGATATTTTTTCTCATTCCAAGAATACAACAAAGGAGACAACTGCCAGGGATAGGACAGAAGCGGCAGGAATGTAAAACAGACGAGGCACACTAAGAAAGCCAGAAGGAATCGTTTCATTTTATTACCTTGTTAATAAGCTTTTGCCACATCTAATCCTTCAGACTTCTTTGTCTGCCGTTGAAGCATTTGGTTGCATCAGGACAACATGACACATCCCGGAAGGAACCACGGGCTGAACTGGGACTCTTTAGCCCAACTGGGTCAGGAAAGTTCTACACCTTAACTAGGCTGATTTAGACTTTAGCATTACACAATCAGCAGATAGACAGCTTTTGGGGGATTAGCTTTCATTTACAACTGAATTACAGCAGCTCTTGTTCACAGCTGAAATTCCTCTTTCAAAATTAATGTATGATTATCTCATCTGTTTTCATATGGGGCGCAGCTCCCCAAGTTAAGAGGATCAAGTACGGAACAGAAGTTTGTTTTACAGCAATAAACATGAGGGGATAAAAAGAAATGACGAGGGTGGTGACAGCATGTTTTCTTTTTCCAGAGCTAACCCCTCTAGCCACCAAAATCTATTTGTAGCTCAACAATTTCCATACAGATTTTGAGGGCAAGTTTCTAAATAAATCCAGGTTAGCCTAAGGTACTGGTTCTTCCTAACCTGGACAATTGTCAGCCTCGCATGCCAGGTGCGGTTTGAATCTTAAAGAAATGGACAGAGAATCCATGATTTCATCACAACCAGTAGACATATTTATGGAGCTTTCAACATTTTTCAACTGTTAGTGTCCAAGCTGAACAGAAACTGTTTTTTTTTCAAGATCTGAGACTTAAGAAGAAGAAGAAGAAGAAGAAGAAGAAGAAGAAGAAGAAGAAGAAGAAGAAGAAGAAGAAGAAGAAGAAGAAGAAGAAGAAGAAGAAGAAGAAGAAGAGTTTGGATTTATATCCCCCCTTTCTCTCCTGCAGGAGACTCAAAGGGGCTTACAATCTCCTTGCCCTTCCCCCCTCACAACAAACACCTTGTGAGGTAGGTGGGGCTGAGAGAACTCCGAGAAGCTGTGACTAGCCCAAGGTCACCCAGCTGGCATGTGTGGGAGTGTACCGGCTAATCTGAATTCCCCAGATAAGCCTCCACAGCTCAGGCGGCAGAGTTGGGAATCAAACCCGGTTCCTCCAGATTAGATACATGAGCTCTTAACCTCCTACGCCACTGCTGCTCCTAACTGCTTCTATCAAACACAGTTATTGTTCAAATGAGACAAGAGGCACTTTTGCCATCATACACAAGGACAATACAAGATACAATGAGGTTAGGAGAATAGTGGGTATCTTATGCACCCTAAGCAATTGAAAAGCAAGAGAAGGAGGCTATTGAAAACCAGCTAGGCCTCACATTTACTTCCCCCTCCTCATCCAGTTCCAATTACCCACAAGGAATTGATAAGTGGGAGGAAAAAAATGACCACAACGTAACAATGCTCCAGGAATTTTCCCTGGTTTACCAAAGAGTTTACCACAGAGATTAGGGAGCGGGTAAATTAAATGGTCACCTAGAAGTGACATTGTGTCATGTCCAAATTCTGCCACCTCAACGCACTGCCCTGCAAATCTCTCAGAATTTGACGAGGCAGTGTAGAGATCCCTAAGACCACCCAACTTCTATAATTAAGCTTCTGTTATTGAGCTTCCCACCCATCCCACTCTTCAATTATCATACCATGCCATATATTTTATTGTTAGTGACCAAAGACATTTCAGAATGGGATCCCATACCCTTCAACTGAACAGCATAGGAGTTGTTGGTTGCTTTAGTGCTGTGCGGAATTTTTGAGGGGTTCTTCCCAAATTGAGAGGAATTCTTTTGTTTGCTCCACAGTTTTTGAAGTTTATCAGTTTGATCTGATCCTGGGAAGTTGGTTAAGTCCTCATCTGGGTTGGCAGGATTAGTGCAAATTAGTTAGATTAACAAGCACCCTGAGGAATCTAAGGATGGAGGGAGAAACTCAAAGCAACCATTTATGGTTAACTAGACAGAAGGGGCTTAGGGAAAGAACATTCTTAGTGCTGAACAACATCACAGGAAGCCTTACACTGATCAGTGTTTGGTACCAGAATTGATGGAAACAAACTTAATGCAGGCATGGAAAACTGACTATGGTGTGTGGCCATGTTGACCTTGGATCCAGAGTGGACTTGTCCAAACATCGGCAACCCAGTTGGGCACCTTATAAGGGAACCTACACTAAGGGGTGGGTAGGTTGCACAGTCCTACTGTTAATTAAAAAAAAACTAAGGTCAATCTATTTCACGTTTCTGTTGCCTCCATTTGCAGGGGCAAATTACTTCCTTGTTCCCCCTTGAGGTAGCTCAGCCATGAATGGGATAAGCTTGGCCAATCAAGTGGGTGGCCTTTAGAGAACCAGAAAATGTTCCCATTTGAAAAAGAAGTCCTTATTTTTGAAGAGTAAAATGTCATGTCACATATCAAATGGACTTTTTTTCAAACAAGAATTATTAGACATGACGATGCTCTCGTGAGTCTCACCATGTTCCTAATCCTGTTATCTGGGACCTACCACAGCTGATGCCCAGATACGTGACAAACTAGTGGTAAAACAGTTTCTGTCAGGATGATGATGGCAGACCCATACAGTGCAGTCCTAAACAGACTATCACCCTCCTAAATTCAGAGAAATCAGTGGGCTTAGAAGGAGTTAACTGCGTTTTGGATTGTACTGATAGTCTACCGCTCACAATGGAAATAGGATCCACAGCAAAGGCAACATATACTCTACTTGTTGGAAGGTACTAAATTTTCCATGTTAACATATATACTTTTTCCAGCCTTGCATGGGCATCACAACATCGGCCTTCTTCCTAGATGACATATGTAAATAACAGACCCTGTCGGTGCCACATATAAAACCATATTTGGACCATACGAATCAATTTGCAAAAACCAGCAGCAAACAGCGGAGACCTGAACCTGTTGACAAACACAAGAAAGACGCATCAACAGCCATGAAAGAGAGAACATCCGTTCACACTTGTAGTGAAGTTTTTGGCCAAAAAAAGTAATTGGGAATCAGACCATTCAAGCTATTCAAGGTCAGTGATGCTGAAAATAGCAAGGGAATTAGTTACCATGCATCTTTCTCTTCCCCGCGCCCCCCCCCCCCCCCGCCACCCCGCCACCCCGCCCCATTTTATTTCTTTCTCTTTTCTTTGCAGCCAATGTGAAGATCTTCGGGATCTCATCACATGCTCACTGCATGAATATGCTTATTAATATTGTGCACTGATTGTTTATTGTTCCTCCTTATTGCCTTTCATCTCCCTTAACAACTGTATGAACATTGTGCCTGGAGTCCTGAATACGGATACTAATGGGACTTAATGAGTGTTTACAGAACAAAAGATCCCCTTTTACATAGTAGGCTGTGAAAGTTAGGAGACTCGGCGAAGGCATTGCCAGTCATGTTCCTGCGTGCTCTTGAATAAGGGCTTGTATTTCTATGCAGATGGATTTCATTAACTGGAGAGAAAAAATATTAATAAAACCAACTAAGTAAAAGCACTTGCTATTCTTCTATGACCTGATTACCCTGGCTCTTTTAACAGTTAGCCAGCAAGCAGCTGAATTAAGTGATGAACTTGTACCTCTTTAAAGAAAGAAAAAAATGGCAGGATTTTTTTTTCTCATAAAGGAAGGCCGAAAGGGGTGATCTCAATTGCCAATTATGTGTCTTTCTGCAAAATTGCTCCTATCCCCTTTCAGAGAGGGCTGCAAGGGGGAATCATAATTGCAGCAAATAAGGGTGCTGAACAAAAGCGACAAATGAAAACTTGATGCTTTGGCCATGGACGGATCCATTTGAAAGAGAGGAGCCAGGCAGATCTGACAAAATGGCAGTCAGTTGATTGCCAGCACAGAACACAACAGGCAAAATTAACCTGTGCATGGCAGAGAGCTATAATTAAGTGCAGCGGGAGGACGGGGTGCCAATGAAAACTAATCTGAATTCCTGTCAGTTTCAGTCTCCCAATATGCATTTTGCTATCTACATTCACTCCAGCAACTTGCTTAATGTGACACTAAGGGGGAAACTCTGAAGCTGGACTACTGCAACACGCTCACCTGGGGCTGCCTTTGGTAACAATTTGGCGCTGAAACAAAATGCTGCAACTTGTCTTCTGGCAGGAGTGGTTCAGCATCAGTACATCACATGAGTCCCCCAAGAGGTGCACCAGCTCTGTTTTATTCATATGTGTTCATGGGTGATAAATGATAAAGACCATTTTTATCCCGCCTATTTGCTTTGGCAAACACCCTGTTTGAGGGGGTTCTTTAGATTTATTCTAATGCTGGAATGCCACTTTCCACACTGTGACATTTCTGATGCCATTTCTACACAGCTGTTGTAAAACCAGATGTCAAATGTAATGACCATTTATTCAGCATTATTCTTTTTTTTTTTAATATAGTCCAGGAAAAGGACAACTGTAATTTGTATCCTGCACTTGGAAACAAACATAAAAAGAAAGTTAAACTTTTGAATCAAACCAAAGGTCTTGCAAAGTTTGGCAATCTCCAGGTTCTATTATTGCCTTCTGGATTTAATACACAGTGCTGGTTGTGCTGTGCAAGATCTTAAATGAGTGGGGCACTGCATGGCCATTTCGCCTTGTTCCCATCTTCCTGCAAGTCTTACAAGACAGACTAGGAACAAGTGCAAAGTCAGAATAACAACGGTATACAGAACGCCATTTCTTGTGCCTGATCTTTAGACCCTGACATTCCTTTCCCACAGGAATTCTTCAAATATGCACTGACAGGCATTTTTACTTTAAATTGCCTATTGTTAGCTAAGGATTGGGAGGGGGGTATGGTTCAATGTTCATAGAATCATACAGTTGGAAGAGACCCCCCCAAGGGCCATCAAGTTCAACCCCCTGCCATGAAGGAACACACAATCAAAGGACTCCTGTCAGATGGCCATCCAGCTTCTCTTTAAAAACTTCCAAAGAAGCAGACTTCACCACACTCTGAGGGAGTGTCGAACAGCCCTTACTGTCAGGAAGTTTTTCCGGATGTTTAGGTGGAATCCCTTTTCCTTCACCTTGACCCTATTATTCCTAGTCCTAGTCTCTGGAGCAGCAGAAAACAAGCTTGCTCCCTTACCAACATGACATCCCTTCAAATATCTAAATATGGCTATCATGTTACCCCTTAACCTTCTCTTTACCAAAACTAAACATACCCAGCTCTTTAAGTCTCTCCTCGTAGGGCATGGATTCCAGACCTTTACCATTTTGGTTGCCCTCCTCTGGACCTGTTAGAGCATTTTCTTGTAATACAAAAGATCCCCAGTTCAGTCTCAAGGTCAAAAGGATCAAGTACCAGGTGACATGAATGACCTCTGTTTGAGACTCTGGAGAGCATTACCTACAAGTGTAGACAATACGCACCTTGACTGACCAATGGTCTTACTAAGTGTAAGGTAGCAACATGAATTGATAGGGCAAGATGCAAGCTCAGGAAGGCTGACATCTGATTAAAGAGTTGGTTAGCCATGTGATTGTTATTGTGCAATCCTAAGCAGAGTTGCATCCTTCTAAACCCACTGTTTTCAGAATGGTGCAGCCAGTGTTGGGATCCAAAAATTTTAGTAGCAGGTTCCCATGGTGGTGGGATTCAAACAGTGGCGTAGCGCCAATGGGACTGGGTGGGACACGACGGGGGCATGGCCAGGCATTCTGGGGTGGGGCATTCCTGGGCAGGGCTGTGGCAAGGACGCAGCTACTGCGCCGGTCCTTGGGCGGGAAACGAATGCACACAGGCGCAGGCTGCCACGCACGCCGGTGCACCTCCTGCTAGACTACTTCAAGTTCTGTGTGCTACTGCTGAGAGTAGGGGCATAACTAAGGCAAAATCACATGGCAAAATCACCAATTAGTAACCCCCTCTTGGCACACACAAATAATTAGTAACCTACTCTCAGGAACCTGTGAGAACCTGCTGGATCTCACCTCTGGGTGCAACTCTGTTTAAGGTTGCCATGTTAGCAAATCAATAGTCTTAGAAGGGCAAATCTGTGTTGAGGATTGCACTGTTGGCTTAGTTTGTTAATTGGCTTAGTTTGCATAACAATGGGCAGGAATAAAAATAACAGAATGGGAGCAACAAACATTCCGCTGTGGTCTTTAAATGGATAGGCATCATCTTAGAAGTAGGCTGCCAACCTCCAGATGGCACCTGGAAATGTCATGCTATTACAATTGATCTCCAGATGACCCAGATCAGTTCCTCTAGAGAAAACAGCTGCTTGGAAAGCAGACTCTCTGGCCACTTATGATCTCCTTTGCATTGAGCAACTATTCCCGTTGGGTTTGATTCTTGGTTATGTACCCATTTCCCCCTGTTTTGCACACACTCTGCTATGACTTTTTATCTCCCTTGGCAAGGGAAGTGAAGGAGATCAGTATGCATTCAGTGTTGTTTGGGTTTTCTCGCTCCTCCCCCACCTTACCCTGCCTACACAACAGCAGTTCCTCCAACTTTTCTGGCCACCCTATGAAAAGAATCAGAAGGGTTTTTAAAAACCAATTTTCACCCTGAAGGTCTGTCTCTGGAGTGACAGACACAGTGACGTTGCAAGGAATTGGCTTGGTCTAGCAAACTAATGCTAGACCAAAGACAGCAGGGAAAGAAGACAGCCGGCAACCTCCCCAAATGGAGGTTGCACATAAACAATGAGGAAGGGGATGGGGAAATGGCAGATCAGCTCCACTAGGAACACTTTCCAGGGGGAGAATCCCCATGTAATAATAAATGTAATAAATCCCCATGTAATAATAAATAAATCCCCATGTAATAAAATAATAAATAAATCCCCATGTAATAAAATAAATAATTAAAAAAACATGGGAAAATGCCACGGAGATGCAAATAGCTGCAAAGTAAGTAATGTTGGATATACTGGTTAATATAGCAGAGTTTTGCCCAGTCATAAAAACGTGATGCTGAGTGCAGTAAAATCAGCCTTCCCAAGAAGTAAATCACAAAAGTTAAAACTTAAGTTTATTCAAGTAGATTCTGTTCACATTCTTGTTGCACTTGAAAGAAAGATAGAAATCTGAATCGAAAGAATATACTTCCCTGTACAAGAGACCAGCTTTTCCAGCATCATGTGAGTGCAAAGTATGGGGGTTTTGCTCTTACAAAAGAACCTGTAGAAGTATGTGCCTCCGCGCAAGTCCATGTAGAGAGAGACAAAGAGCAATGGCTACTGAGTCAGAAGAAAGCGGGGTCAGAGGGAAGCTATCAAGTACAGACAAAGAGAGGAACATCCCAAGAGAACACTTATACACTTACAGAGCTTTAGCTCCCCCCAAATGTCCAGGCATGCTGAGTCGCTGTCTCCAACACTTCTTGACTGTAACCTGTGGTTTTCCAGAAACAGGTCCTACACTCTATCAGTTTCATCTATCAGCATGGCCAATTGGCCATGCTGGTAGGGGCTGATGGGAATTGTAGTTCCTGAACATCTGGAGAGCCGCAGGTTCCCTACCCCTGCTCTTGACTCTGTATGCTATTGAGGTTCACAACATTCAGGTTGTCACGCAGGCCTTGGAACTTGTCTCTTGGCAACAGTCTGTTAAACATGTCCACTGTCATTTTCTTAGTGGGACAGAAGTAGCTTGATAATTCCTTGCACCTGCAAGACCCTTACGTACTGCTTCTTGATTCCAGTATGCTTAGTCCATGCCCTGTTCTTTTCTGAAAGGGAGAGGACTATACAACTCTGGTTATCGTCTAGCATTTGAATTGGCAAAGGTTCCTTAACACCAAAAACCCTCCAGTAACCTCATAAGCCACTGCAATTATCTGCACACTTCAGAAGTGGATACAAATTCTGCTTCAGTTGAGGAGTGGGCAACAATTTCTCATTTACGACTTGCCCAGCTTATGGCATGCCCCTCCCCATAAAGAAATGCATAGTCACTAGTAGATCTTAGGCCAGATCTTTCTCCAACCTAGTCTGCATCAGCATATCCCAACAGTGTGGGATTATTAGTTGCTGCAAGTCTCAGTTTAAAGTGCGCAGTACCCTCTAAGTGTTGCATCACCCTTTTAACTGAAGTCTAGGCTTGGAGATTCGGGTGCAACAAATACCGGATTCGGCCCGAATCTGGGCAAATTCGGGCATATTCAGGCCAAAATCGGTTGAATATGTCCTGACCAGATATGAACGAATCTGAATGCAGGGTATTAGGGCTTTAAGTCCATAAAGTCTCTTTCAAAGTTCACAGACTAGATATTTATTCTCGTTACCCGTAAACCCTGGTGCCTGCTTTATGTATAACTCTTCCCCTATTTCACCATGTAAAAAGGCATTCTTAATATCTAAGTGTTCTGTTTTGCATGTTTCTGGATGCGAGAATGCTTTGGAGCATCCTAATTGTAGAGTACTTTGTAATTGGTGCAAAAGTTTGATCATTGTCTGACCCATAAATTTGAGATAATCCTTTTGCTACTCGTCTTGCTTTGTATCTCTCAACCTCACCTTTTGCATCCTGTTTAACCTTAAAAACCCATGTATACCCAATGGCATTCTTACACTCAGGTAGTTCAGTGAGAGTCCATGTCTTGTTCTTTTGTAGTGCATCCATTTCTTCTTGTGCAGCTTTCCTCCACCTGTTTGCCTTTGGTTCAGACATGTGGTGTAATTCAGTCCATGATACTGGTTCACGATACTGGTTTCAGCATTCTTGTGAGGTAAGTTCGTTTCTCAGCTGGAACACCCTGGTTGGTCCTGAAGTCCAGAGTCCCATCCACCTCCGTAGTGGTCTCTGGCTCCTCTGGCTCACCTGTCAGTTCAGGAATGCTTGCCTTCGGTTGAGAATCTGGTTGCGTCTGCATAGTGACTTCATCCATGGGCTCTGGATGATACACCAGCAGCTGGTTGTTGTGGCCATCTCCCTGTGGACAATCATCTGTTGCAGCAGTCTGGTTGCTCCTTGGTTGCTCATCAAACTGCACCACTTTGCTTGGTTAGTATTTAGGTTAAGAATTCTGTATACCTTCTTGAGCTGTAGGTTCCAGTTTGGATCTCTTTTCGTTTGGTATATACTTATACACCTAGAGAGCTATAGGGCCCCCCAATATCCAGGCATGCTGAATTGCTGTCTCCAATGCCCTATGGCAGTGGTTCTCAACCTTCCTAATGCCGTGACCCTTTAATACAGTTCCTCATGTTGTGGTGACCCCCAACCCTATCCATTTTACAGATGGAGAACACTGGTGCAGAGAGTCTTAGGCGACCCCTGTGAAAGGGTCGTTCGACACTCAAAGGGGTCCTGACCCACAGGTTGAGAACCACTAGCCTATGGCATTATATCCTATTGAGATCTCTTTTCTCCCCAAGCCCCACCCTTCCCAGTCTCCACCACCAAAATCTCCAGGTATTTCTCAACTCACAGCTGGCAGTCCTATCTTAGGTGATGCTTTCTGCCTCAGAGAGAAAGGGTGAATGCCTCTTCTAAGAGGGTTTGCCATCTGCAATTGTTATAAACCATTGCATTAAAATACTACTTTAACAAAGCTGCAGCCCAATTATACTATTATTCAAAATTACATTTTTAGTCGCTCAAAAGATTTTGATTAAATTATTCATTGACTCCATCTAAACGGGGGGGGGGGAGTGCAATTAGCATATGATTACCCATCCTGAGAACTTAGCTTTTAGCAGACTTTAAAAATTAATTAAATAAATGTAATCTGAAAGAACTGTGACTGGCCCAAGGTCACCCAGCGTAGTGGCTAAGAGCAGGTGCACTCTGATCTGGAGGAACCGGGTTTGATTCCCTGCTCTGCCGCCTGAGCTGTGGTGGCTTATCTGGGGAATTCAGATTAGCCTGTGCACTCCCACACACGCCAGCTGGGTGACCTTGGGCAAGTCACAGTTCTTCAGAGCTCTCTCAGCCCCACCCACCTCACAGGGTGTTTGTTGTGAGGGGGGAAGGAAAATGAGATTGTAAGCCACCTTGAGTCTCCTACAGGAGAGAAAGGGGGGATATAAATCCAAACTTCTTCTTCTTCTTCTTCTTCCTCTTCTTCTTCTTTTATGTGTAGGAGTAACGAAACAAATCCAGTTCATCAGATAAGAGTCCACTGCTCAGGTGGAGGAGTAGGGAATCAAACCTGGTTCTCCAGATTAGAGTTCCCTGCCCTTAACCACTATACCACATCTGGAGAAGTCATTACATTAAAAAAAATCCTCAACAATGATAATTTGCAACGACATGCAAAAACCTTCCTTAAAAAGAGGAAAGGAATCAACCAGACACCCCTCAAGTTGAACCTACCTCACAAGGGTTTTGTAAGGACAAAGAGGACTACAATGTAAACCATTAGAGTCCTCATTGGGGAGAAAAGCAACAAATAAAAAGAAATAAGTAAATATATAAAGAAACAAATTTGAATTGCATTTTAATCTCAGTTGCACTGGTTTTTCTTCTTTTGACACGAGAAGCCAATTTCACCTGAAAAGCAGGATCAAATATAATACAAAACACCAACAACCAACCACAAGTAGGTTTCTCTACCATTGCCAATGGATAGTAACTAAGTACAGCACTGGGGTTGAGAATTACCATAAGTTTCTGCAGACATGTTGTTCTGTTCCATTCATGCAAACCGCATGCCTGCAGGCCAAATGGATCAGGAACCCACAGCTCCCATTCACACAAAACAGAGCCATGAAGGGCAGCAATACTCTCAAGCAAAATCGGTATGTTGTCCAGTTCATACAAAATAGTGACTGTGCAGGTCATGCTCTTCATTCACATGATGCCAGGATTTGTGGGAACGTAGCGTTTGGAGAAAAGTAATGTGATCTCCCCAACCAGAGTGGTTTGCTCGCTTCTGAAGTTGCTGATGTATCCAACAACACAAGAGAAACAAACAAATTAGAAAGGGATATATGAACCAGCCTCATTTGGACTGGGATTATTGTGTTTCTGCAAAGCACCTTCCAAGGGAAAGCGACCGTTTGATTCTGCTCGCCTGTGAGAACCAGATAACAAAGCGCTCTGATTAATTGATGTCAAGATACTCATCTTTGCTTCATTTTCCTCTGCGATGGTTGACGCATTAAAGTCTCAAATATGAAAATAGATATTAAATCTTCCCTCTACTAATCTGAAGGAAAGAAATACCTATATTTACTTGGCCACGGACAGCCTAATCCACAACCAGTCAGCGCTGGTTGTCAAATAATTCCTTCTACTTACATTATGAAAGGCACTAAATTGCACCTTGAAATACAGGGGAGTATAGCCTGGGTCCTTTTCCTATTGCCATTTCAGGACATTTTGAAAACAGCATTCTTGTGCTTTCCTCAACTTGCTATACTGGTAAACAGGATAACGAAAAGCCAAACCAAACAAGTCTGGAGGGGCCCTGGCCCAACAGTGCCAAGAGGCCACCATCTGCCCCCATTAGGCCCCCTACCTTTCCACCTCTACCTGTGTGCCCTCACCTTCTACCACCTGGAACTACCACCCACGCACCTTTTCCCGAACAGCACTGGCCAATGTATGCAGTTGGGAGTACTGCTGTCATGGCTATCAGCAGCATCCCCTAAAGACACTGAGCACTTTGGAGCATGGGTGGCAGTGAACAGATGGGAAAGGGCATGCAGATAGGTGGCAGGAAGAAGAAGAAGAAGAAGGTTTGGATTTATATCCCCCCTTTCTCTCCTGCAGGAGACTCAAAGGGGCTTACAATCTCCTTGCCCTTCCCCCCCTCACAACAAACACCCTGTGAGGTAGGTGGGGCTGAGAGAGCTCCGAGAAGCTGTGACCAGCCCAAGGTCACCCAGCTGGCGTGTGTGGGAGTGTACAGGCTGATCTGAATTCCCCAGATAAGCCTCCACAGCTCAGGCAGCAGAGTTGGGAATCAAACCCAGTTCCTCCAGATTAGATACACGAGCTCTTAACCTCCTACGCCACTGCTGCTCCTGGAGAGGTATGTGGCTGGGATCAGCAGCAGTGGGGCCTACCAGCAGTTCTAGGCCCTGGGTGCTGCTCTGCCTCAGGATATGGGGATGCCAACCCTGCTCCTGGGCTAGCTGCCTCTTTAAGTGCACAGCACTACAGCTTCATTTCCTCTAATCCATCTGCTCCTTCCCCATTCAGATGCTCACCCACTCTGCCAGACCAAGTGACCTGTCTTCTTCTTTGAAGAGAAGAGGCTAGAAAATGAATGATCACCTCAGGAGAAGAATACAAGTTTGGATTTATACCCTCCCCCTCCCCTTTCTCTCCTGTAAGGAGATTGCAAACTCCCTTCCCTTCCTCTCCCCGCAACAGACACCTTGAGAGGTAAGTGGAGCTGAGAAAGTTCAGAGAGAACTGTGACTAGCCCAAGGTCACCCAGCAGGCTTCAAGTGTAGGAATGAGGAACCAAACCTAGTTCTCCAGATTAAAGGCTACTTCTCTTAACCACTACACCATGCTGGCTCTCTGTGATATCAGGGGCTAGACTCCAATCTACCATGTCTAGATGGGACACCAAGATTGATTCCAGATGCCAATAGGAGCCTCCGAGTCCAAAAGGAAGCTGGTTCACTGTATACAGGAATTTCACTGTTCACTGTATACAGGAATTTCACATGTATGTTCCATTCATAGAATAACATCCCCAAGCAAAATCTCCAGTTTCCCTTCAGAAAGTCACTAATATTGGGTTTTGTCACCCCAGTTCTGGAGGGCAAGATTCCTTCTGGAATATGTTGAGGAGCAAAATTTCCCATTTGTAGTCTTGGGAAGCAACCGTCTTTTGACAATCCACTCACCTTGCTATGTAGAACTTTCCTACTTCCCTCTCCTGCGGCAGCCCTCTAAGTCCCCTGAGCCAGCCTGCTGAAGGTAATAAAATATTGTCTGGAAAGGTCAGTAGACTACTCAAGACTGGGGGCAAAGTAGGAGGGGTGTGTGTGGGGAGGGAATCACTCAAAAGCCTTGGAGAATGTGAGTGTCCCCGAGCCACTGGAGTTGTGTGCTTGGATAGAAGCCAAAATGAGTCATAATTGAGAGGGAAGAAAGGTCACAAAGAAGATTTTGAGGAAAGAAAGAGATTGACAAAAGACTATGGAAAGGCATTCTAATTTTACAGGACCACTTGATGACAGGGCCCCACAGTGAAATTTATGTCTTTCCGCCAACATTGCTTCTCATTACAAATGGAGAGCCCCACTTTTATTGCAATTCATCATGATGAGAGTTTCCTTCAGCCTGTGTCCATTAGAGACCTTGGCACCCAGGACCATATATTCCCAGGACCATTCTTAACCCTTTGGGAACTTGCAAAGAGTGCAAAGGGACGCTGGAAAAACTGAAACATCTTCAGTCGGCTGACTACTCAAATTCTTTTTTTAAAAAAAAATGCATTCACATTATGGTTCTGCCACTTCCAAATCTCATCTTTCAGATTCTAAAATTTCCCCTTAGCCTTGTTAAAAGTCAGAGGTACAACAATATGTGTTTTTTTACAGTTATGATGAATGGAGTCCCGTTACATGAGAATATGATAGCGTAAAGAGGAAGACAGAAGAAGAAGAGTTTGGATGTATACTCCCGCTTTCTCTCCTGTAAGGAGACTCAAAGGGGCTTACAAAACTCCTCTCTTTACAACAGACACCTTGTTAAGCAGGTGGGGCTGAGAGAGTTCAGAGAGAACTGTGACTAGTCCAAGGTCATCCCACAGACTTCATGTGTAGGAGCAAAGAAACAAATCCAGTTCACCAGATAAGAGTCTGTCGCTCATGTGGAGGAGCAGGGAATCAATCCCAGTTCTCCAGATTAGAGTCCACTTGCTCTTAACCACTATACCATGCAAGGTCTCTGGTAGGGTAGGAGAAAATAAGGTGGGAAGACCCAGCATCCTGGATCCATAACGGTTGTTTATTATGGTCATGGGCCAGCAGTATAAAACATAGTGGTTGTTTTCGTTTCACCCATTTCTATCACTTGGGCTGCTGTTTTGTTTCCTTTTAGGACATGCATATGTAATCACCAGAAGAATGGGCTTTAATTTTAATTGTGGTATTTTCTATCCAATGGCATTTGGAAGGCTGGCTGGATTGTGAGCCCAGGAGCTGGGAGACCCAAGTTCGAATCCTCAGTCTGCCATGGAAGCTCGATGAGCCACTTTCCTTGAGCCAGTCCCTTTGCCACCCGAGGGTGGGACTGGCACTGCTCAGAGTTCCTAACAAAATAATGACACAACACTCTTGTCTGTGGGTTAAAATTTTGGCCATAGCCAAACCGCCACAAGCCTTCCCACTCACCAAACTTGAACTCAGCGGTGCTCTGCTCCAGGGTGGGGCCAAGGGCCGGGTCAAAGCCTAATATAGGCTCCCGGCCGCCCCACCTGCTGACGCCTATAGTGGGTGAGGCCATCGCCTGCCTTCTGCCCTTCTAAGGGGAGGCATGGTGGGGCCTCTTTGCAGTGCCCATCCCGGGCAGCAATGGCCGGCCCTGTTGATTCCAGGGCCGCTCTTTCTCCCTCTTAGCTGAACCTGGCATCACAGGGCTATTTTGGTGAGGATAAATTGGATCAAAACACAGTGTAATATCTAAATAAATAAACCAGCATCCCGAGCAGGGAAACCAGCATTTTTGATCCCAAACACTATGGCCATGGCATTTGGCAGTGCCCCTCCTGGCTCTCTGTGGCTCACCACACAGGACTGAGGCATTGGACAGTAGTGAATGTACAGGGAAGAAGGCGGCTTAAGCTTCTCAGCCAGATTTACTTTGCTTCCCTGCGTTGCTGCCTTTTGATTCTTAGGCCTTAATAAGCTCCATCCTCAATATATTTTAATCCTCGGCACAGTGCGATTGCGAGCACAAACATACATTTGGCGAAGGACGTTTATCCAGCCCAAAGCTTCCAAACTGATCCTTAATCTCCCCTCAGATCAGATCCTTACAAAAAAATACTCTTGTAAAAAAAATTAAAAGAGGGAGATGTGTTAGAAAGGAAATATATCAGCAAGAGGCATTTGGAGAGGCTGCGATGGATTGGGTATGCCAGGAAGCAAAGGATCTTCACAAGCAATTACAGTCAAAAATCATAACTTTAGACAACTTCAACATTTACAGCTGGGAAGGCTTAAAAGCTATTTCCCCCCCTCCAATCTTTTCCTGACAATCAATGAATAGAACAGTAAATGTTATTAGACTAATTTACTGTTCATCAGGAATAAGAAATGAATAGAATAATTTGGTATTCATAGATCTGATCACGTGTCATGGGTACTGATTGATTATGGGGGGGCGGAGATATTAAGGATGCAGCAGTGGTGGGATTCAGCCGATTCGCACCAGTTTGGTAGAACCAGTAGCTAATTTTTGGTCTAGTTCAGAGAACTGGTTGTAATCCCACCACTGAGTCCTTTCGGAGCCAGTTATTAAATTATTTAAATCCCACCACTGAGATGCAGGCTTAATTTATACTCTCCTACCGCAGGGTAACACCACTGACTTCTGTCCTGGTTTCTACAAGGTCAAACAAGAGTTGCAGTACCATCCTAAACAGAGTAATACCATTCTAATACCATTCAGTGCAAGGGATTCAAGAAGAGTGTCTCTGCTGACAATGGCACCGTACCATGCATTATTAGCTAGTTAGCAGTGGCGTAGGAGGTTAAGAGCTCGTGTATCTAATCTGGAGGAACCGGGTTTGATTCCCAGCTCTGCCACCTGAGCTGTGGAGGTTTATCTGGGGAATTCAGATTAGCCTGTACACTCCCACACATGCCAGCTGGGTGACCTTGGGCTAGTCACAGCTTCTCAGAGCTCTCTCAGCCCCACCTACCTCACAGGGTGTTTGTTGTGAGGGGGGAAGGGCAAGGAGATTGTAAGCCCCTATTGTAAGTCACCTGCAGGAGAGAAAGGGGGGATATAAATCCAAATTCTTCTTCTTCTACTACTTCTATATTTATTTGCTGCTTGACAGGATACAAAGCAGCTTACAGTAAACAAAAATAAAAAGTGGCTGCGACTTACTTTGGCCGCCATTTGTGGTGGGGAAGAGACAGCCTCCCTTGGTGGCTGCCTCCTTCCCAGCTGCCTTGTGAGCCTCCGATGACTCACGGGGCAGGGGACCCGACACAGAAAGGTGACATCGGGGGAATCTGCCAGGGAGGCAGAGCCAAGGGGCCTTCTTAAGGCCAGGCTTGGCCTCACACCTCCCCATTTGCCGGAGGGATATCAGCTACTTCCCTCAAACAGCAAAAATAAAATAAACCAATGCTATAAAAATATTATTTTAAAAAATGGTATTTGGGGGGCAGGCAAGAAACTAAGGCCCCTTCCACACACCCTTTGGCTCTTGCTCTTTAGCTCACACCTAAAGGCTGGGTGACCTCCTGGCCATGCCCAAGATCTGTACCTGATATAGGAGAACAAGAAGAGTTTGGATTTCAACCCCATTTTTGAAACCGTAAAGAGTATCAAAACAGCTTACAAACTCCTTCCCTTCCTCTCCCCACAGCAGGCACCTTGTGAAGTGGGTGGGACTGATAAAATTCTGCGAGAACTGTCCCAAGGCCAACCCAGTAGGCGTCGTGTGAAGGAGTGGGGAAATAAACCTGGTTCTCCAGATTAGAGTCCACTGCTCTGAACCATTACACCATGCGGGCAAACGACACTGCAGTTAGACATTGCAACTGACAGCACTGCTCTTCCAACCTTCCTGCTTGTTACCACTTGGAAAGACTTTTTCTGTTGGCAAAGCAACGTTGACATAGAATTGACCAAAAACTGGTGGCTGTTTCAGAGTTTACTGCATTTCAATGAAGGTTTGAAAGTTCTGGTGTCTAATACAGGTACTAACAAAATGCAACATAGCCAGCTTTTATATTAGTGAAAGAGGAAAGACCAATAAATAAACAGGATGTTATAAGATCCATATGGACAAAGCCAGGGAGAACCAGGGCCATGGTTATGGAGAGGGAAAGAATTGGGCCAAATTTAGGACAGCCAACTCCTGCTTGGGAAATTCCTGGAGATCTGGGGAGGACAGAGAGGACAGAGTTTGAGGTGGGGAGGAAACTCAGTAGGAGTATGATCCCAAAGAATCCACCTTCTGAAACTTCAATTTCTCTAAGGGAGAAAAGCTCATTTTCTCCAAGGGATAAAATCTCAAAGGGTGATGATCTTGTTTTCTCGAGGGAGTTGATCACAGAAGTTTAGCAATCAGTTGTCATTCCAGAAGAACTCCAGGCCTCACCTGGAAGTTCCACCACATTAGAATCAGGGGAAGGTGCACTAGTAGTAGTAGAAACAGAGATTCTGCACCTGTAAGGCTCTCACTAACAAAATACTGTATACGTAAAGAAATAAAGCTTGAATTTCTATGACATTTTGTCTATTGATTCTTGTATGTATTCCCAAAGCAAAATTGAGGATGTACACATCTCCTTTAAATATCAGTTCTGCAAAATTCTAAGTCAACACATGAAGCTTACATATAGTAGTTGCTACAGAACATATCATTTAACCATAAGGTTTGAATAATAACCAACATAAAACCATGTTCCACTGAGTCAAAGTTTAAAGAAGCCCTCAGTTCTGGGCATTGTAAATGGGCTATAAACCTGCGGATAATGGGGCTGTATATCTGCGAATTACTTTGTGAGTAAACCTCTATGCAGCCTCACCTGGAGGTTGGCAACTCTAACAAAACCAAGTGGAACATTGGTAGAATGACACCGCGCACCAACACAATTGCCCCTGCGTTTGTGTTAAGATGTTTTGGGCCCTTTCCCCACTTACCCTTTTCCGAGGGTTGCTGCGCGCAATTCCCAGCGCGCGGCATCCCTGGCGCGCGTACACTGGCAAATTTCCTCCACGACCTCGCGTGCTCTGGGCGCAGGGAGTCATCGTGCTGCTTCCTTTGAAAGAGCCGCCAGGAATGCCTTCAAGCGCTGAGGGGCTGAACATAGCAGCAGCGCTTGGGGCGGTTAAGGCTAAGCTTCGTTGCTCTCTCAGTGGGGAGTGCCGAGGGACCCCGCGCTACTCCCCTCGAGTAGCGCGGGGCTTAAGGTAAGTGGGGAAAGGGCCATGGAAATGCCCTAAAAGAAATAAACTGGCAATGCCACCAGTGGAAATGAGGGAAACGGAACAGTTCACAATTATAGAGAGAGAGAAAGAGATAAAAGAATGAATTGATTAATCATTTACATCACCCCAAAACAACAGCCTCCGGGGCAAAGAATGAGTGGAGACCAAGTCAAAGCTGAAATCGGAATATTCAGAAATGTAAGCATTTCAATATTTTCAGATCACATGTGCTCTAACATTCGGGTCGCTGTCTTTAAACAAACAAACAAACATTCTCAATAGGAAGCTGTAACGAGAACCTGAAGAAGCAGAAGCTGTTAACAAAACTAACACCCGTCTCACGGGAAGCAAGGATGGTTGTTTCAAATAAAAAAAACTATGGATTAATCACACATGGTTTTTACAGTGTTCTCGCTCCTGGAAGTAATTACGATTAATAGGAGAAACCGGATAATTTTTATTAGTTTTGACTCATGTGCAAGGTTTCACTTTCCTGCCAGCGTGCCGATCCCAGAAAAAAAGAATTCCAGCTTTTGCAACAGAAGAGGAAGCCACATAAAATATACATTAAGTGAATGTATACCTGAATGTCTCATCATTATACTCCCTCCTAACCACAAAACCTTTTTTTTTCTTTTTCTTTTTTCCTTTCTGCATCACATAATCCTGTATTTTAACTTTCAGGGAAGGATTCAGAGCTGCTTGACGGAGAAGCCCTGAGTAAGGTCTTGCAGAAGGCACAGTAATTGCTACATAGGGTGATTTTATTTTTGCTCTGGATAAGCAAACAGCCTGGCCTTTTTTTCCTGAGACTAATAGCACACCTACCCATCTGTCCTAACAAAAATATGTCTCCATTGGAAGAGGCAGGGAAGGGGTTTTTTGTGTGAATTAGAGAATCATGCCATTTTCTCTCTCTGTCTCTCAAAGTGCCACAGATGATTGTCAAAAGCATGTCCCCTGTTCCCTTATGGGAACATGTTTTTGGGAGAGGTATAGTTTTGGGAAAGGAGTTGTTATGAAAAGTTAACAGGATGTTTGTGCTGAACAGCTGCACTTTACACTTTTTAGCGTTGCCGCAGAGTGTTTGGATTGTGTTTTACGTCTCTTATGCATGGGACCAGCACCAGACGAGACACTTCTCCCAATTGATTCCACTGTCACTGCTGAGGAGGGTTGCCAGCCTCCAGGTGGAAACTGGAGATCTCCTGCTATTACGACTGATTCCCAGGTGATAAAAATCAGCTCACCTGGAGAAAACAGAAGGTGGACTCTGTGACATTATACCCCTATGAGGTCCCTCCCTTCCCCAAACCCCGCCCTCCTCAGGATCCACCCCCCAAAATCTCCACGTATTTCCTGATCCAAAGCTAGCAACCCTACTACTGAGGCCAGAGCCATCAAGAGCAAACTAAGGGTCCAGGATTCCAGAGGCCTTGATGGCCCTATAGTGCAGGGCAAGTCATATAATTTCCTTCTTTAGGAGCAGCAGTGGCTAAGAGCAGGTGTACTCTGATCTGGAGGAATCGGGTTTGATACCCCGTTCTGCCGCTTGAGCTGTGGAGGCTTACCTGGGGAATTCAGATTACCTGTGCACTCCCACACACGCCAGCAAGGTGACCTTGGGCTAGTCACAGTTCTTCTAAGCTCTCTCAGCCCCACCTACCTCACAGGGTGTTTATTGTGAGGGGGGAAGGGAAAGGAGTTTGTAAGCCCCTTTGAGTCTCCTACAGGAGAAAAAAGGGGATATAAATCCAACTCTTTTTCTTTCTTTCTTTCTTTCTTTCTTTCTTTCTTTCTTTCTTTCTTTCTTTCTTTCTTTCTTTCTTTCTTTCTTTCTTTCTTTCTTTCTTTCTTTCTTTTTCTTTCTTTCTTTCTTTCTTTCTTTCTTTCTTCTCCTCCTCCGATCCTCTCCTCCTCCTTCTTTAATATGTTTGGTTTGGCTCTGAATGGTATGTGGCCCAGAGGGAATCTTTATCAGGAAACCCATCATGGTTTTCAACAGACCTGGCTGCAGTCACAGAAGGGAAGGGATATCAGCAGCTACCCACACCCCAGCATGCCTGCATCCAAAGGTCCTCTCTCTCTTTCTAGCTTCCTATTAGGTTACTACCTTCAATGATGGAAAGCAATTTTTAGATCCCTCTTTTTAATAGATTCTTATGGCCAAACATTCAGTCAACTGCCATTGCATCAGCAACCTGACAGTATTCCATTCCATGTGTGTGTGTGTGTTCGCAAAGGAGAGTGAAGTTTGGTATTGGAGGGTATTTGTCTCATGTTCAATTTCATAGGGAGACAATATGGTTTCCCGCTTTGCACTCCAGTCCCCAGCAATCAGAGAGGCTTCAAACAGCCTCCGCCTGCACGTTCCTGTGAAATCACTCAGGTTTCTCTCACTGATGTGTGCTATTTCTGAACTGAAGCATAAGGTTTATTGTCCTGCTGTTCTATCCTGCAAGAGGAGGGGGGG
The DNA here is from genome assembly GCF_021028975.2 of Sphaerodactylus townsendi. Lineage (NCBI taxonomy): Eukaryota > Metazoa > Chordata > Lepidosauria > Squamata > Sphaerodactylidae > Sphaerodactylus > Sphaerodactylus townsendi. Next base: position 15,572,737 of record NC_059437.1, on the reverse strand, counting down.
GAGGTTGACTACCGTGTTCAGCTGGCATCAAATTACTGCTTTAAAAAAGTGAGCGACTGTAACGCTAGATGGTAAAAGCTCAGCATTCCTGTGTCTTCTTTTACAAATGTTTCAGATCTGAAATGACAAAAACAGTAACGACCAGGAAGGAAAAGCCACCGAGATCTTAAAATGGCAGGCAGAAAAGCAAAATAAGCATCAGATCAATATCAGCGTGTCATTACATGTAAACATATGTTGCTTTTACTTTCACTGTGAGAGATCAGAAAGAAACAAGGACTGCCAAACCCCTCAGTTGGGATCAGAGATTCCCTGCCCCTGTTGCCCACAAATGTTCTGAGTGGTGGTAGAGGAAGAGGGGGTGGGAGGAAATTTAAAAAAAAACGGACACCAGCTGCCATGCTATATCAATTTTGGCTGTTGTTTTTTTTTAAAAAAAAAAGAAGTGACATAGAGTAGCTCTAAGAATTGCTTTAAACATTGCTTTTCCCATAGAGTTTCTGACAACTCCTAGAACTATCTATACCACTTCTGCCTTTTTACCTGAAGTGAGGTGACATCGCAGCCTGTGTCGCAGCCCCCTCCTCAAAATACTCACCCACAGCCAACCTTCAAATAAACTAAGTTATGATAACTATTTCTATCATACTCTGAGTGTGGAGGAGGCTCCAGGTGGTGCCTCACGTTCTCCTAGAATTTCGACAGATCTCCTGACTTCAAAGAACCGTTCCCCTGAAGGAAATGGCTGCTTTACAGAGTGGGGTGTATTTGGTAGATTTATTTTCCTATATATAAACCTGATAAATTTAACAGAGTGCTCAAAGGCTATTGTGCAAAAAAAAAAGCCATCTAGTCTCTGTGTGTGCCGGAAACAAAATTACTGGGAGTCAGTGGCATATTGCCAATGGGGACATGGGGTTTCCCATGTTTCCGGGTGCATACCATTTGATCACATGGGGGGCGCCAGGTGCCGGGCGCTGGCAGGGTCCTTGCGCAGGCCAGTTCCTGCACTCTCCAGCCTTCCTACCAACAGGGAGGCTGGCTGCAGCCACAGCGCCCAACTGAGCCACCCACCGCCGAGCCACGGCCACAGGGGCCAGCTCTCGGGCAGGAGCTGGCCTACAGCCGTGACTTAATGGCGCACGGCTCAGGCGGGCCTCCCTGCTGACAGGGAAGCGGCTCTTGGGCAGAAGTCAACCCGCCACTGCAGCACCCCCCTGAGCCACCCACCGCCGAGCCCTGCCCCCAGCCTTCCTGCAGGCTGACTCCTGCCCTCTCCAGGGAGGTCGGGGAGAGCATAGCCTGGTGGCAGGCAGCCCAGGCAGGCACCACGGCAGCAGGCCAGCTCCTGGAGGGCAGGAGCCAGCCTGCCACCGCACCAAACCACCCCCCACCACCAAGCCCCACCTCCCCCCCAGCCTCCTTGCAGGTTTGCAAAGGTAGGGGGCGCCCAAAGCAGGTGTTGCCCCCAGGCGCTATTTCCCCCTGGTATGCCTCTGCTCGGAGCCTTTTATCTATTCAAACTAATATACTTCATTCATTGTAGGATACCTATTTCTGGCTAGGCTAGTGTAAATATTTCCTAATCTAGTCTAAGTAGCATGGAGGGAGATACAGGAACTCTGTCCTGGCCTCGTGGTCGCAAGATGGAGAAGAAGAAAAACATGTATGATTCTCTAAAGATGCCAGCCACAGATGCAGGCGAAACATCAGGAGAGAATGCTGCTAGAGCACAGCCATACAGCCCGGAAACCACACAGCACCCCAGTGATTCCAGCCATGAAAGCCTTCGACAATGCATGTGTGAGAATGCTGGTGTGAGAAGAAGAGGGAAGGAAGGAAGTTTCCTAGAGAGTGACAGTCTACCCGTCAAAAGGATAGTGTCAGAGTAGTAGAGAAAGCACACTCAGTGTCTTGATCCCTCTATCCCTCTGACTCTCTAGTCAAGACCTCCTCTGAAGTCTGAGGTTGCCAGACCGTGCAAAGTCCTTCCCTTTCAACAATATGGTGTCACATGTGTGTTAGGTCCCCTGCCTTCTCCAACTCTACCTCCCCAATCTCTACCTTCCCCAAATCTCCAGGAATTCCTCAAATTGGAGCTGGCAGTAAAGAGTCTGGTGCAGACCTGTACAAACTGGCAAAAGGGGAACTGGAAAAGACTCTGCTAGCTGGCTAGCATCCACTTAGGGAAAATCTGGCTGATTGTCAGGGATCGCACCTAGCTGATTGAGATGCATTCCTAGTTCAATGGAGTTGTTACAAAAATACTGCCGGTGATTGTATCTAGTTGATTGAGATGCATTCTTGTCTCCATGTAATCACTACAAGATATATGTAACCAGCCTGCTATATGTTACAACTGCTGTAATGGGACATTCTTTCCTTGATCTTGCCTTTATGGCTTCACACGCTAAGTAGATAACTAGGCATACCCCTGACACTTCCACTCCCATGGGAAATGGGATGTTTCCATTGTCCCGTGGGGGCAGGAGATCAGGTGGCTTTATTTCTATCTGTCGCTGACCTTGGGGTGCCTCGGCTCCAAAATAACTCTTTCTCACTTTTTTGGGGAAAATGGGAGGGGGGATTACTTCTGAATAAAGGAGATAGCAAAAGCCAGGTTCGCCAGAACTGGCTTTAACAAGCTGTGTGCTTTGTTGCCTTCCAATAAACACTGCTAATCAACAATACAAAGTTCATTTATTGATTCAAGATCTGAATCAATAAATGAACTCTGTATTGTTTTTCCTCTGCTCAAGGCCTAGCCATGGTCAGAGGTGTGAGTCAAATGGCTTCTAGCCTGTAGATCAGAGCCTTGAATTGGAAGCAAAAACAATAGCAGAGGAAGACTTGCTTCATGTTTAGAACCCGTTTTCTCTTTTCTCATATTCGATCCTATTGTGTTTGTGTCTTGGAAGGTGCTTTGGCTCACCACTGGAAAGAAAAGAAGTCCAGATATAGTTTACTGTCTACGGCCAAAGGCCGTTATGATCAAATAAACAACAACCAACAATAAAATGAGATACAACTACAAAACAGATGCAATCAAATACAAAAACAGATTTTAAAATAAGATAACAGATCTTGACCAAATTAAATAGAGTTCTGGCTTGAATTTTCTCTGTCACCAGGGCAAAAAGTGACATTTTATAGAAAACAAAAGGATTGTTATCAGAAAGGAGGAAAGAGAGCTGCTCCAAGTCACTAAATGAATTAATAACTGTTTAGAAAGCAACACGAAGTTTGGATTTAGGTTCTCCATTGTGAGCAAAATACAGCATGAGAGGTAAGTGTTGCGGTTCCAGCAGCACGTGCCAGAGACTGGTGCCGTGAGGCGTCCAGTGCGGTATCACAACTGATCCTGGAGAAGCCGGCAGGAGCCCTGAGGACATTTCTCTTCTTTGTGAAGGTCAGGGCAGCATGGAATGGGCTTGCCCTGAGAGAAGGACCCAAGCCTTGGAAAAGCAGCCAATAAATAATTCTGAGTCAGCAAAAATGTTAGACAAAAAGAATCTTGATGCGACTGTACGTGTAACCACACATCAAGATTAATTTATTTACATTGTTTTCTCAATGCTGTGCATATCAGTAATGTGGAGGGGAAAGTACATTAATCAAATGGAAGAGTGGGAAACCGTGGAAAACCACAGATCAACAATATTCTATTCAAAATCCAATTAGGCTTGGATAAGTAAACTATTAGAGTTGGACAAGGTATCTATATTGTCTGAGTTCATTAAGGTGAGAGATGGGAGCTGAACATGCTTACTTCTCTGATTCTTAGAAGCTTTTTATTTTGATTTGTGAAATTGGGAACTAGGTATTCAATCGCATGTTTTCAACTGTGCAACTGGCCAAATATATGATAAAGTAGCGTATGATTGGGAAAAGAAAACAACCGTATATAATTAATCTTAAGTAGGCAGGGTATCTTCAAGTTAGGCAGACAGAGTGCATTTAATTTAATTTGGCCAGGATATTATAGTTGTTTGGATATAGGTGCTTATGACTTCAAAAATACAAATGTGTAGTTTGGTCCTAAGAAAAGAACCATCAATTTCATTAATGCACACCCAGTGATCACCACTAGATTTCCAAGTGAACATAGTTTATACAATGTATTGTTGAAGGCTTTCACGGCCAGATTCAACTGGTTCTGGTGGGTTTTCCAGGCTGTGTGGCCATGGTAACAGACTTCCCTCTGTGATACACCTCTGAAGATGCCAGCCACAGATGCAGGCGAAACGTTAGGAACAAGATCCACCAGTCCACAGCCACACAGCCCAGAAAACCCACCAGAACCAATAGTTTTTACAGTGTCTAAAAACCATTACATTGTGTGCTAGCAGGTGAACAGGAAAAGGAACTCCACAAAGAAGAGGTCACCATGGTAAAAGCTCTATCTCTTGAGCTGCATCTTGTGAGAAATGGATAGAAGGGTTCATTTTCTCCAGTTAGCTTTCCAGAGCAAACATCTAACTCCTTTCAATACTGTTCCCAGCATATCACAGAGCATTTGGGCTGCAGAGGGAGTAGGAGAGGAGACAGTTTCTCTCCCCTAGCAGAAATCTGTCAGCAGACATTTTTGATGGATTCAAGCCTTCAGTAGCTATTCATCCAATCTCAAAGGGATCTCCAACTTGGCAGGTTCAAATGGGAACAAGCAAAATCAGACACCTTAATGCATGATCTCTTTCCCCCATTATGAAGATTCTGGGTTTTATTCTGCAATTCCATTCTAGCAAATTAATCCTAAATTGATCCTAAAATGCGGGTTGCAATCTTCAGGTAGGGTCTGGTGTTCTTCTGGAAGTAAAAAATTGATCTTCAGAATTCAGTTCCCTTGGAGGAAATGGCAGCTTCTCAGAATAGACTCTATGGCACACGCGTCAAACTCACAGCCCTCCAGATGTTTTGGACTACAGTCCAGCATGATGCTGGAGGGGATGATGGGAACTGTAGTCCATAACATCTGGAGGGCTGCGAGTTTGACACTTAAGCTCTATGGAATCACATACCCCACTGATTTACTTCCCCTTCCCAAACTCCTCCCTCCCCAGGCTTCCCCCCATCCAAATCTCCAGGAATTTCCCAAGCCAAGAGCTGGTAATCCTACTTGAAACTCTCTTTCCTCCAAATATTCTTCTAATCAAGAAAGTCATTGGGGTGCTGTGTGGTTTCTGGGCTGTATGGCCGTGTTCTAGCAGCATTCTCTCCTCAAGTAGGAGAGAATGCTGCTAGAACACAGCCATACAGCTCGGAAACTACACAGCACCCCAGTGATTCCGGCCGTGAAAGCCTTCGACACTACAAGAAAGTCACTGTCCATCAAAAGAAGGCTTTAATTTAGCAGATGGGAATCGCAGGATCTTATCCTTAGTAAGGTCTTCACAAGATGCCCCATGTAGATTACATTCATGTCTCACCGTCACCAAGCAGGGCTGGTTCTAGGTTTTCGTGGGCCGTGGACAACAGTTCTAACAGGGCCCATTCTTCCTTTGGCACACCCTTTTTATTTTAACCACATCCCTTTCCATTTCACTCCTCTCCTTTGGCTCTTCTTTATTTATAACCTTTCCCATTTCAATTTACTCACATTGGTAAACAGAAACCATACATTTTTGTTGTTGTTGTTCAGGATGAGGGGTAGACAAGGAGCCGCACACATGCAAGCTTTGTTCCCATATGCAATCTCTCTCCCAAGTCTCAGCCAATGTATTCAACCACAGCAAGGGACTTTCAAGGCCAGACAGACCCAAAGGCAATTTGTCTTCCTTAGTGGTCTCTCTTCCAAGTACTGACTCTGCTTAGCTTCTGAGAACTGAAGAGATCAGGCTATACCATGCTGCCTTCTTTCCCTCTCCCCACCTTATGGACAGCTGATTCTCTCCCCCAATCTCTCCCCCTTAAAAGCAACTCTTCAACCACACCAGCCCAAACATCTAGCCCTGACATTTGACTCCTACTTAATTTGCTGGTGTGTTAGGTAATGTCATGGTTAGAGCAGTTGACCTGGATCTGAGAGACCCATTTGAATTGCCCTTTATTTATTTGCTTATTTTTTTTATTTGTATCCTACTTTATTCAATGATCAGGACTCAGAGCAACTTTTTAGCTGCTCCTCCCTCCTCCACTTAATCCTTACAAGAAGTTTTTGAGGGTGGGTTATCCTATTTTGATTTTGCCTCTCCAGTTTCTTTCACATGCACTGAATAACACATTTCAAACCATATGGAATGTACTTTGCAACTGGATTTTACAATATGAAACAGCAAGACCACTTGTAAATGACTGCTGAAGTGGATTGAAAGTGGATTGAAAAGGGTGTGTGAAAGTACCATTTGCGCTGACACGGTTTTGAACTGTTTTGTTCCCTTGAATCGATTTTTTTTCTACAACACTATGCATTTTTCCAGTTGTATTTGTACAACAGTCAACATGATAACCATAAATGGCACCCATGCAATTGATGTACAAAACCCACAAAGCATGTGGACAAATACAAGCAATTTGACAAAACCAACAACAGCCAGCGCTGAATCAAAACAGTGACCAAAATAAAAACAAATATAAAAAGAAAGGAAACAGGGACCATTTAGTACCCTGTTATGAAAAGTCCCAATGCTGTTTGTACCAAAGGAAAGGGCAGAGGCATAGTTAGGGAAAATGGAGCCCGGGGCAAAATCTGAGGGGGAAGCCTGTATGGGCAGCCACCCTCCACCACTACAACCAAAGAACGATTTTTTGCACCAGGTCATCTCAAAGCCACCATCACATTATAGAACATGTCTCAACTCACAAATCTGAACACAGCAATGGGCCATGGCACACAACAGAGATTTAAAAATCCCACGGGGAACGCCCAGGTCATTTGTCCCCGGATGTCCCCATGGGAGCTTCGCCGCTGGTCCTGTGTTGGAGGTCCATTTTCCAGCTAGTGCAGATTGATGGCCTTCTGGTTCCTGCGATTAAAAACTGCATCTGTTTTTACGAGGCAAATGCAGCCACTTGCTCAAATCGCCCTTTCCAAAGTAATATCTATCATGAACTCACAAATGGAGCCTTTTTACAATTAGGCACACTCTGGGACACCTGGAGTGCCCTGCGTGAGTCGCAAAATGCAGAGTGTTTCATCCTTTGCCACTTCTCCAGGTGGTATTCTTGACAGCGAAAGCTGTAAAAAGTGCACATCTGTATATGTGTGGGTATATACTTAGTCACCACTGCCAAAATTTGCTCCCAAACTATTTATAAGTTCAATGCAAAAGAGCACGAAGCTCTCGTCATCAAATTCCTTTCTGAATTAGCGCACATCTAAGGGGGCTTTGTCGGCCCAAAAGTGTCTCGGATCAGGGATGCCGTGAAATAAGCGGTGAAGGAGAATGGCAGCAAACACAGTTTGGAGGAATTGCCCCGAAGTATCTTTTCCTCGAAGCAGCTCAATGGACACCACTCCCATTGTGCATCAACAGAGTGCAAATCTGTTCTATGCTCTCTCTCTTCTGGTTGTTGTTTCAAGGGGGTGCTAGAAGCAATGCACAGAAGCAATGTGAGAAGCTATCAGTCAACCAACCAAGCTGTATCCTCTATCGGAACTAGTCATAACGGTAATCCTGCCCAAATATTGCAATGAACACATGTACATCCTGCCTGCATGCTTGTGTGTATGTGCATTAAATAATTCCCATGTTACATACATCCACAAGTATTTATATTTTGGGGGATGAGAGTCTGTGACAGCAAAATAGTTTGCTTACCTTGATCCAGTTGTTGTATTTTTTTTAAATCAGGCATAGGATCTCCACTACTGCATCCTGATTCCTATTCCATTCGCGACATTTGTTTTGATAATGGAAATACACTTCTGCACCCGTGACTCTGCTGGCTCTGAAGATAGGAAGCAGTCCTGTCAATATATATAAGTGAAAGGAAGGATGATTCAGTTGAACATCCTCTGTTTTGCTTGCAAAAGACCCTAGGTTCAATTCCTTGGCATCTCCAGTTAAAAGAAGAAGAAGAAGAGTTTGGATTTATATCCCACTTTTCTTTCCTGGAAGGGGACTCAAGGTGGCTTACAAGCTCCTTTCCCTTCCTCTTTCCACAGCAGGCACCTTGTGAGGTAGGTGCGGCTGAGAGAGTTCTGAAGAACTGTGACTAGCCCAAGGTCACCCAGCAGGAATGTAGGAGTACGGAAGCACATCTGGTTCACCAGATAAGCCTCTGCCACCCAGGTGGAGGAGTAGGGAATCAAACCCAGTTCTCCAGATTAGAATCCACCTGCTCTTAACCACTGCACCATGCTGGCTCCTAAGGACCAGGCAGCAGATGATGTGAAAGACCTCAGTCAGAAGTAGAAGAGGAAGAATTGGATTTATATTCCCCTTACAAGAGACTCAAAGGGGCTTACAAACTCCTTTCCCTTCCCCCCTCACAACAAACACCCTGTAAGGTACGTGGGGCTGAGAGAGCTCAGAAGAACTGTGACTAGCCCAAGGGCACCCAGCTGGCTTGTGTGGGAGTGCACAGGCTAATCTGAATTCCCCAGATAAGCCTCCACAGCTCAAGCAGCAGAGCGGGGAATCAAACCCGGTTCCTCCAGATTAGAGTACATCTGCTCTTAACCACTACGCCACTGCTGCTCCAAAGACCCTGGAGATCTGCTGCAAGTCAGAGTAGTCAATACTGACCTTAATGAACCAAGGATCTGATTCGCTGTAAGACATATGTTCACTTACGTAGTTTCTGGTTGTAACCCAGAAGTTCTCCTGGTAACATCAAGCAAGCTCTTGCCACAATGCATGGAAGGCATCAGATCGTCTCTGAGCTTTGGGAACTTTTGCAGCTGATGGGGAGAAATGGAGGAGGAACGTTCTTCTAGCACTTTGAGGCTTCCACCCCCTGCAAAACAAAGCCAGAATGGAGTGATAATTGAACAATTAGCAAGTGTGGTAATAAAGGAGTGTATAATTAAAATTAAGACTGCATAATTTAAAAAAAAAACAAGCCACAGAAATGTGCAATGGTATAAGAAAGAAAAAGTGCAGCTACACAGAGAACAGGTTCCCAAACAGGAACCGCACAGTGTGACTTTTTTTTTTCTGGGAAAGACAAGATCATGAGTGTCAAGGGCAGTAAAAGAAAGAAAAGGCGTAAGAGTAATAAAACAAGGAGGCAATAATGAATCGCCAAAAGGTTGCTGTAACGAGGCAGATTTTCACTGGACGGTTTACAAGGGCGGGCAACGACTGCCTGGCGGTGATGGACATATTAGGAGTCTGCTGAATGAAAGGATGACAGGAGGATCAATAAAGGAAACAAAGGAAACCTTCCAAATACAATGATTGCTCAGGCCAAAACAAGAAGAGATGCTGATTACAGGGCTGCCATTGAAAATGGAAGCCTCGCGTAAGGGGGATTACTTCCTACAATGTGGAGCATGCACAGACAAAGCAGTCTTATAGCAAGTCAAACCACTGGTTGGGGCATATCCTTGCTGCCTACTCTAAATGGCAGCAGGGTCTTCGGAAGAGAAAGAACTTTCCCAATACTTGCTCACTGAGATCTTTTAACTGAAGGTGGCAGGGATTGAACCACAGACCCTCCCTCTAATTTAAGAAGCATCTTATCTTACCATATATAATTCACTAATGTTGTGATTCTGACCCCACCACCGCCGCCAATCGGCCCACAGAACTGAGTCCTGCACACCCATCGGTCGGAACTCTGTCTCTCGCATTTCAACTACCCCTCACACACTTTTCCCCAACCCAACAGCAAGCCAGGCCAGATGGCAAGGACAGTGGGAAACTGCCCTTCCCGCCACCCTTGCCACCACCCTCTCTAATGCCACACCACCTTCCTCCCTCCCCATTTCCTTGTCCGCCATCTCTCATACCCTAAAAAGCTAGCTGAGCCCTGTGGAACACTATTGGGAATCTGTCGATGCTCCTTGAGGCCAAGAATAAGCCCCCCATTCCCCCACCTGATGACACCCATTTGCTCCAAAGACTAAAGTGTAAAGACTAAACTGCCCCAAGAGTAAGGCAGGCCGGAGGAGTGGCAGCAGTAATCCGACAATGCGTCACTTGGTACTCTGCAGGGCCCAATAGGAACCGTCCCATTCCCCTCTGCACAGCGCTCCATGGGATCTGCCAGAAACCTTCCCATTCCCCCCTCCCACCATCACAATCAATCCCATTGCCCTCCTCTTACCACCACAAAAAAAACATTACCCTCCTTCCCAGCAGCCTTCCACACTTACTGGACTCTTCAGAAGGTAGGTGAGAAGCAGCCCGGCAGGAGAGGGGTGGGGGAAGGGAATGGTTAAGGCTCAGTAAAATCATAAAGTCCAAAGCAGAAGAGAATGCTAGAGCCCCATTTCCCATTCCTTTTCGCATTTCCCCCACATTGGGCTTTACTGCTAGTATTATATAATGTTGTTGTCTGGTCCCAAATACTGTAGAAGAAAGCAAACCAGCACTCATTTACCCATTGAAGGGAACCTGACATAGGAGGGCTGTTTTGGGTGCCAACCCTGTGAGCAGCAGCACATCTTACTTTATTATAAACACACCTTATTATGCTAACCTTTCAGTTGGGCTGAGTCAGAGGTGGGATCCAGCAGGTTCTCACAGGTTCCCGAGAGTAGGTTACTAATTATTTGTGAGTGCTGAGAGGGGGTTACTAATTGGTGATTTTGCCACGTGATTTTTGCCTTAGTTACGCCCCTCCTCTCAGCAGTAGCGCGCAGAACTTGAAGCAGTCTAGCAGGAGGTGCACCGGCGTGCGTGGCAGCCTGCGCCTGCGCCTGCGTGCATTCGTTTCCCACCCAAGGACTGGCGCAGCAGCTTCATCCTTGTCACAGCCCCGCCCAGGAATGCCCCACCATTGGGCTTTACTGGGCTCACCCAGCCCCACCCTCATCGTGTCCCGCCCAGCCCCATTGGCGCTATGCCACAGTTTGAATCCCACCACCATGGGAACCTGTTACTAAAATTTTTGGATCCCACCACTGGGCTGAGTTATTTAGATTTTGGAATTTTTGAGTCTGATTACTGGTTCTCATTAACTGAATGCAGCATGCCCCCTTACCCCTGAAACTGAGGAGTGTTGTGGCCATGTTCGGTTTCTGATGGCCCTTTTACACATGCATGTTGCTGACTGATGGATTGTAAACATGAACCGGCCACACGCCATGCCAAAGGGCATCTAATCCTGCCAGCCTGCTTTTTGTTGAGGAATTCCAGTGCACCAAGCGGATGATTCTGAAAGGCCCCTTCCGCACATGCAGAATAATGCCCTTTCAATCCATTTTCAATGCACTTTGAAGCTTGATTTTACTGTGTGGAATAGCAAAATCCACTTTTAAACAACTGTGAAAGTGGATTGAATGTGCATTATTCTGCATGTGCAGAAGGGGCCAACGTCTTGCCATGCTGTTACATTTTGGTTGTGAATTATTTGACTGTTTTTCTCAGTGAAACGAATGTACTATGACTCATTCACTGAACAGTTTTGATTTCTAAATCGGATTTCTCCATCAACTTCTTATTGAGGTGCATCCTGTTCTTCATCTGTGTTACCAATGTTCACATGTGCACTGATAAAACAATGAAAATAGCAACATTATTGTATTCACATTTTTTTGATGCAGTGTTTTATCTGTGGGCAAGAGCACATGTGCCTATAAGTAAAACACCACCCAGAAATAATGTTTTTGTAACCAAACATGCAATCACAAGAAGATTGCTATGTTCATTGTTTCAGCATGTGTAGATACACACTGAGTACAGAGAGCAGGTAAATGATGAATCCAAACTAATGTAACTGAAAGCTCCAGTTACAGATTTTTTTAAAAAAAAATCTCTTAAACTGAAAGGAGAAATGGGAGGCAGTACAGAGGAGGCAATAAAGAAATTGAAGGAAGGAAATCCATTCATCTTGAGCATACACACACCACAAAAAAGAAACCAGAATAATCAGAGGTGGGGGGGGGATCTTGAGTTCAGTGTACCATAGTGATTCCTGTATTTGAAAACATGATGAAGAAGAATTTAAACTTTTAAAGAAAGGAGATTCTTGCAAAAAGGGTTTGGGGACTGAAAGTGACTTGCATGTTATTAGCCTCTGAAAATGTACATGGTTTTAGAATGGGGCTATATTTTGTGTAGCACTGATAGGCATATTTGCACAACAAGCTAATGTCCTGTTTATTTTCCAGGGCAATCCATCACATAAAGCGCAAGGTTGCGTGTTGAGAGACCAAGACTTATAGGCGAGCCTCTGCCCCTAAATCAGTGCAATAAAAAGCTAGCTTCACACTGTATGCAGATGAAAGATGTCACCTTGTCTAGAATACTTTACAGCACAGTACAATGGCAACAAAGCAGTTGGGATGATAAAACCTTCCGTTCTTGGAGAGGGACCGAAAGAGGAACCTCAGTTCTGCCACTATATGCAAACTTTCCCCCTTACAATGAAGATGTGGAGCTGCCGTGTACTGAGACAGGTCCTCAGTCCACCCAAGTCGGTATTAATTTAATCGATGAATTGATGAATTCCAATGAGACTAAAAAGATAAATCCATAAAAATAAATTAAAATAATCAATAGGGGACAGCAAAACAAGTAAGAAAGCAGCAGTTAATTCCCCTCAGTCCAGTGAATTCTTCAACCTTGGAACCGTTCAAAGCAGTCATTGTAAAAATGATGGTAACAGTGAGGATAAACAAAAACAAAAACACGACTTGCTGAAACAACCCAAAACAAGGCACTTGGTGGTCTTAAATAATGTTCTTAAAACTCCGGAAGACCACCAGCGAGGGACCCATTTGAGTTTATCTATCCAAGACAATAAATTCTCAGTTGAATCATGGCATGCCTTTAAGCCTGTTCTACTAGACAAGCAGTAGAATGAGATGATGGAACTTTGAACTAGTACAGGGGTCTGCAACCTGTGGGTCTCCAATTGGCCATGCTGGCAGGGGCTGATGGGATTTGTAGTCCATGAACATCTGGAGACCCACAGGCTGCAGACCCCTGAATTAGTAGAAAGGATGGGAGGGGAAGACCTATGGTAGAGCATCTGTTTTGAACACAGAAGGTCCCAGGTTCGATCCCTGGCATCTTCAGCTAGAAAGAAAAGATGGCGTAGAAGGTGATATGAAAGACCTTTGCCTGAATGCCTGGACAGTCTCTGCCAGCCAGACAGCCCGATGGTTTGACTCAGTAGACGGCAATTTCATTGTGGTCCTTCAGGTGAAGAGTATTCTTGTCAAAGAAAGGGGTAACAAGGGATAAATGAGAAGAGCCCAGAGGAGGGAAGGGAGGACAGCCAACTCTCAACTTGTCCCCATCCCTTAATGTTCTATTCTCAAGGCAGATAGTACCAAAGGCAAATGTTCTCTTATCTACTCATCAGTCTGCTTGGCTTTCAAGTCCCTTTATCATCAGCTTCAAAACTTTTCTTTTGTACCCTCCGTTGCTGGTTCATGAATTATGGTGCCCAAGCCTGAGCGCGGCTCTCCAACCAAAAGGAATCTCACCGAGGTTGTTTACGAGTTTGCAAGAGCAAAGGGAATGCCTCATTCCTTCCACATTAAAGCGCCACAGATGAAAAAATAATTAAGCAACTTGAAAATGATTCTGTAACAAGGGAGGAAAGTAACTCTGCAAATAGATAATGGACTGGATTTCAGTAATTGTGTATTTATTATTCGGCTGTTGCACAGAAACGTCACTTTGCGTTGATTAAAGGCCTGCCATCTCTCCGGTAAATATTTTAAACAAAAACAGGTTTTGATCTCTGTTGCTGTTGGGCTGAGGAAGGAAGATTCCATTAGTGTTACTATAATTAAGCAAGCTGCTGTGTCTCCATAATGCAGTGCTCTCAAATGCTGCATGTGTATATCTGCGATTCTGCTGCCCTCTGGCAGGTGCTAGGGAGGATGGAGAACAAGTCTAATTCCAGAGCCAATTTCCTGTGAAACCCAGCTCAGAATTATACCTTCCTAAGTCCAATGAAGTCAATGGTCTCAGAAGGATGTAACTCTGTTTACATAACAGCCCGAATAGCCCAGACTAGCCAAAGCTTGTCAGAAGCTTGTTCAGAGCTCAGAAGCTAAGCAGGGTTGACCATGGATGGTACTTGGGTACAAAACTACATTGGCACACCAGAGTTGCTACATCAAGGAAGGCAATGGCACCTCAGCTCATCTCTTACCTTGAAAAACTCTTGAGGGATTGCCATAAGTCAGGTGCTCTAATGATGATGATGATGATGATGATGATGATGATGATGATGATGATGATGATGATGATGATGATGATGATGATGATGATGATGATGATGATGATGATGATAAAGTTGATGATGATAAAGTTGATGATGATAAAGTTGATGTTGATATTGATGATGGTTAGGAAAAGAAACCCCACTTTTCAGATGATATTTTACAATTTTTTTAAAAAAGGACTTGCTTGCCTCATCAACCACACTTTATGTCTTCAGATATGCCAATATAAAAATCAACAGACAATCCAAAACATAGCTGGATGAACAGTTCCCTGACATATTTTCATACAGCACTAGTAAACTGTAGCCATAGAGGACAAGTACAATTTTAATCTGGATGATTTCTGAAGTGTCTTTCTATAATTATGGTGCACCAAGGGTGCCAAACATTTTAGAACCTATGGAGACATTTGGAATGATGACAAAAAATGGTGAGCCAACAACAAAATGGCTGCTGCAAAAGGTGGAGCCAATTACAAAATGGCCAACCTAGGAGGTGGAGCCACAGATACACAGGAGAAACTCAAGTACAAGGGAGAAGAGGTGTAATTTTAAAAATATACTGGGAAAGAGGAATCAGAATAAAACCAACACCGCATTTGCCACTTTACTTAAATCTGCCCAGCCAGTTATATGTCCAATGGCCAATCAGAAATCCTGCTAGTCAAGACCCCTACATGGCCCCGCCCACTTTCCAAAAGTACTTGGCGGGCACCAGGAAATGTGCTAATGGCTGCCATGGTTCCTATGGGCATCATGTTAGAGATCCTGTAGAAGATATAAGGTAAGAAAAAACAGCAGTTCACAAATATTCTAAACTCTAGATTCCATTTCCAGTCTTCCAAAAAACTATGAAAAGGAAAGACCTGCAAATTCACTCTTGCCAAAGGTAACCTAATGGCAGTGCTCAGGCCTAGATGCTCAAGCTTGGCCGTAGTTCCCACCTCTGGCATTCTAAGTTAAAAGATCTCAAACAGCAGATGCTGAGAATTACTTTTCTCTGCCTGCGACTCTGGAAGCTGCTGCAGAAAAAAATAGAGAACACTGAGCAGCATGGACAAATGGTCAGACTCACCCCCTTATACACAGCCTCCCTACATGCATTCAGACAAGACGGGGAAGGGAGGAGTGGGTATGAGCAGCTGGCATTTCCACTTCTGCCCAATTGTCAGCTCATCAACACAGCACTAGAGAAGAGTTCATGCACTCACTCCATCCCTGGGATGAGGGGCGATGTCTTCAAAATGTTCTTAACCATAGGGGCAAACCATACACACATCTTCCTCCACGCATGGGCTCACAAGCTGGTGGACCATTATGCTAGTGCCTCGTCCCCTTTGCGCATCATGCATCAACAACTAAGCTGAAGCAACATCATATGAATTCGCACCCACAACAGCCAGCCCTGCTTTGTACTCTCTCAAGGGAAGGTAGGGGGTCTCAGGGAGCAGCAGTGGCCTAGTGGCTAAGAGCAGTGGCTAAGAGCAGGTGCACTGTGATCTGGAGGAACCAGGTTTGATTCCTCGCTCTGCCGCTTGAGTTGTGGAGGCTTATCTGAGGAATTCAGATTAGCCTGTACACTCCCACACACGCCAGCTGCGTGACCTTGGGCTAGTCACAGCTTCTCGGAGCTCTCTCAGCCCCACCTACCTCACAGGGTGTTTGTTGTGAGGGGGAAGGGCAAGGAGATTGTAAGCTCCTTTGAGTCTCCTACAGGAGAGAAAGGGGGGATATAAACCCAAATTCTTCTTCTTCTTCTTCATTACTTCATGTTACAATTCTGAGAATTACATCTATACTAAATCCTGCGACCGTGCACTGGTGAGTTGGGTAATCCTGGTAGAACCCTACTGAATTCTCCCCTTCGATATGCTTTACTAGATTGAGTATTTTGTATGCAGATAGAAATGTTTAGAGTCTTTTGGGAAGACGTAGCATAGGAAATATGAGAACGGTTCATAGTCCAGCCATAATTCCAAAGGATCCTGAGAGACCAATAGCTTAGATATGGGGGGGGGGGGGGGGAACCAAATTACCCTTGTAGAAAAACTAATTGAAACGCCTTCATTTCCCCGACAGCAACTTTAAGCAAAGCTTTAGTCAGTCATATTAAAGCAGAACAAGAGTCTGAAATTGCATATTAATTTGCTGCATGAAATCACCCCCATCACAAAGTATGCACAGCATTACAGAAATTGGGCAAAGGTTTTTCAGGTATGGTAAAGTAAAATTCTACTCACCCAAAACAAACTTGGTTATTAGAGGAGGGGTTTTTTTATTAATCAGCTGGGTAAGTCTGAATTTTGAACCACTGACTGAGAGTCGGTGTGGTTCAGTGGATACAGCAGCAAAGTAGGATCCTGAGAGACCTGGGTTCAAATCCTGACTTCTACCAGGGAAGTTTGCTGGGTCACCCATCTGAAATTCACATCCTATTTACCAAGAATTACTGGTGGTGGAAAGAGACATCACGTCACAGTCCCATTACGGTGACTTTGTAGGGTTTTCAAAGCAAGAGACAAACAGAGGTGGTTTGTCATTCTGCGTGGACCCTGGACCCTCCCTGGTGGTCCTCAGTCCAAATACTAAGCGCAGCCAACCCTGCTGAGCTTCCAGGATCAGATTGGGCATGCCTGGCCCATCTAGATTAGGGAACAGAGAATTATTAAAATAGGGTATTTTTAAAAAAAACATGTAATCCTTCTTCGTGCAAAAAATCATCTTGGTGTACTCTCAACTTTTCAAATAGTTTCTTCAACACTCCTCCCCCCCCACCCCCCTGCAACATGCCATTTCTTCTAAAAAGAGAATATTTTATCCAGCAGCAGAACAAAAGCTAGCTGTGGCAGAGTCAAGGACAAGTCAGGGTTTGCAAAACAGAGCCATATCCCACCGAAAAAGAAGTGACGTGACCAACGTTTTAATTTTTCTTTCTACAAAAAAAAAAAAACCCTCTGAAATTCTTTTGTCATTGCTCCTAAAAATGACTTATGATGACAGCCATTTGGCTGCCCGCATGAATCAGCATCACAGTTCCCAATCTCCAGGTGGGGCCTGGAGATCTCCTGGAATTAGAACTGCTCCATAACAACAGTTCCTATGGAGAAAAAATGGTTGCTCTGGAGGGCAGACTAAATGGAACTATACTCTGCTGATCTCCCCCTCCCCTTCCAACCCCCCCTTCCCCATGCTCCTTTCCCCTCAGTTTTGAACGCCCACCCCCCCTTCCACATTAATTTTGCTTCTATGTTGTATTCATGTCCAATTATGTTTGCAACCACTGTCCATTTCCTTGCACAGAACTTTCTCCCAAAATGTCCACATTTGCTACATTTCAGGGTCATCAGTAAAACAGCATCCTACAAATAAGCCATGGAAATAACATATATTCATTATATTTAAAAACAAGGCATTTTCTTGTGTTTCTAATTTTAGGGTTGGGAAATTCCTGGAGGGTTGGGGGGTGGGGAGTTTGGGATGAGCAGCATTTCTGGCAAGGAATGAGATTAGTAGCACAGTATGCCATACAGTCCGCCCTCTAAAGATGCTATTTCCTCCCAGGAAACAGATCCTTGTACTCTGAAGATAAGCTGCAAATCCATGAGATCTATGGGCCATAAGGAAATTGGCAACTCCTAACATTCACACATGGTATATAAACAAATCTACAACACCAACGTCAAAAACCTAGGCCCTTTCCGCACAGGCGGTAAAGAGCGCCCCAGGGATGCTAAAAACAGCATCCCTGGGGAGGGGTTCGCACGGTTGCATTGCAGCAGCACCGGCCTCGCGACCCCCAAGCGGCGCGAAGACACTGCTTCCGAACCCCACTCCCTGAGCGAGGTTTTTCGGAAGCAGCATCTTCCAACCACTGCCGTGCGAACAGCAGCAGCTGGAAGGCGCCATTTTCCCCCCTTTCCCGAATGCCTTACCGTCCCCTCCATCCCCTCTGGCCTTCTGGCACATCACACAGGCCAGGGGACACACACCCCCTGCCCTGCAACTCCCTGCGACTCCAGAGCTGTCACGCATAAGAACATAAGAACAAGCCAGCTGGATCAGACCAGAGTCCATCTAGTCCAGCTCTCTGTTACTCGCAGTGGCCCACCAGGTGCCTTTGGGAGCTCACTGTGTGACGCGCCTGTCCTGTGTGACGAGCCGGAAGGCCGGAGGGGACGATAAGGTGTTCGGGGGATGGTGCAGCCTCTGCGCCGTCTTCCCCACCCCTACCGGGACCGTCCATGCGAACGGTCCCGGGGGGTTGCATCGGTGTTGTTTATGCCAACGCACCCCCGCAGTGTGGCCATTTGGAAACGGCCCTAGACTGACTGTTAAAGGTATAAACAAGTATAAAAACAAACAGGGAATATTTGTTCATCCCTAAATTCCTGGTTAGACGAGCCATTAATATCAAGCAAAGAAACAGAGAGAAGAATATTTTCAAAATAAACACCTCAAACAGCCCAGACTATAAATAATTTAAAAGGCTGCTTGAAAGGAAGTTAACTGGACATGGTGATGTTCCCTTTCTTGAAAAATAGGAGAGTTGTGTTAGAATAGGTGAATCTTCTGTACCGGGAGATGTTTTTAAGGGAAATTCAATGTACTTGAAAGAAGACTTCAAAACATTGTTAATACGGAATTGAAAGTCTGAAGGATCATAGCAAAAGCAAAAACAGAAAAGGGCTCTGCTGGGAATAGGTTTCAAGCTCCATTGCCTATGGCCCTTGCAGCCAACTGCTTGACCCAGACCTTAACAAAAAAAACTTCTCCTCGTAGACGGTGATCTTCAGAGTTTTCTTTACATGGGGGAAATCAACACTTACACAGGGCTATAAATACTTTATGGTACCTCTTCCCAATCTGGTGATTCCTTGCCGGCAGAGAGGCTCTGAGGATTGGGTGTCAAAGTGTTTGCAGTGTATGCAGTGAATATAGCATCTTGGATGGAGCAATTACTTTGGGTGGTTGTTTGAAGACCTAGCACTTTATAGTAGTCAGAAGGAGCAGTCGAGAAGGCGCAATTGTGTGTGAACTAAAATGGACATGGCTTGAAGATCCTTTTGTGAAACCAGTTGGAGATTGCTTGAAGATCTTGTATTAACTTGAGATGGATGAATATTTTTTATTTGATGAAGATTTCGAAACATGCTGGACTTTATGGACGTTTTTCTTGAGACTGAATGGATGGATTAGTTTCAAGCCCAAGTCGCTTCTTCGTACAGATTTCCATTTCATTCGTTCTTCGTACAGATTTCCATTTCATTCATTATTACAGCAACATTGTGCTGTATTTTTGAGTTTGCTTATTGTAACTGATTTTTAGAGGTGGAAATTTTTCACTGGGGTGAACCTATAAAATACATGCTTGTGATATAGTGTTTATTTTAATATTTACTGTGTTGATGAGTGGTGCAGCTTTTTGTATTGTATCTACTTGGCAACTATATCTCCTCGTTCTTTGGTGGAGCAAAGAGACTGTTAGGACTTGACAATTAGATCAGCAAAATCTACTTGACAGCTTGGTTGATGCAATCCTCCACCTTTCACCTAGTTTCGGGTGGGTAATGCAACCATGACTAAGCACATCTAGTGTGATTGCATCACTACTCCCTGATTGGTTGTATATCTGTATATATGTGCACAGAACAGTTTGCTCTGTGCGTGCTTTGGTTATCCAGTTGCTGCGCTGCACTCTGTCAGACTGTTTTGTGATTTTGGAAACAAGAAATAAAACTCTTCTGTTCTTTGAAGTGAACAACGCCTGGGTTCCTGCGTTTACTTTTCCTTAACTTCTGCTGTTACCACGAACTGAGTGGATCCTTCTCAAAGACTCCAGCAGCACATGGGGGTGGAGGAAAGTATAATCAAAGTCACAGCTGATTTTCAGCAACCCTCTCGGGTTTTCAAGGTAAGAGGTGTGGTTTGTCATTGCCTGCTTTTGTGTAGCAACCCTAGACTTCCTTGGTGGTCTCCCATCCCAGTACTAACCTTGTTTAGTTTCTGAGATCTGACAAAGCCAGGCTCACCTGGGCCATCCAAGTCAGGACTTTTCGCTCATATTCTTATAATCAACGCCACAGCCTGTGTGGTATAGTGGTTAAGAGTAGTGGGCTCTCATTTGAAGAACAAGGTTTGATTCCTCACTTCTCCACACTAGGGATGAATTCTAATCTGGTGGACCAGATTTGTTTCCCCACTCCTACGCATGAAGCCTGCTGGGTGACCTTGGGCTAGTCACTGTTCTCTCAGAATTCTCTCAACCCCACCTACCTCACAAGACATCTGTTGTGGGGAGAGGAAGGGAAGGCGATTGTAAGCCACTTTGGGGCCATTTAAAGATGGAGAAAAGTAGAAGTAGAGAAAAGGGAAGGAGCTTGTAAGCTGCTTTGAGACTCCTTATGTTTGAGAGAGGTGGGGTATAAACCCACATTCTTCTTCCATTTTTTTTCTTTCAGCCATCAGATCTGCCAGTGTGCACACCCAGATATGCTTTTGCGGTGGGAATGAACAGGACAATCCCTATAGTCTACGCTGCAGCATACCTGTGGCTCAGAACTGGAGTGTAGCTTGAAAATACAAGGACCTGCACAAAGTTATACCCCAAATTGGTGAAGACAGTCTTGGCTGGTGACCTGGGGGCGGCACGTTCCACACTGCTGGTGCCCAGCCAGCAAGAACCAAACCCAACAAGGCTTTGAAATGTAAAAAAACCCGATGCAAACCGAGACATTTTCATCACAAAGGGGGACAGCATAACAAATCCACGCAGGCAGAGCTTCAAACAAGCCTTTGCTTGAAGTCAACAACAAAGTCACCAAGTGCGCTGGGGGCAGGGGGGAGTTGGCCCACGCCTTCCTTCATTCCACAGCATCAAGGGCTAGGTTCTGCTCATTGAGGTCCCTTGTTAAAATAAAAGCAACTATTTTCTCTCCAGAAAAGACAGCCCTGATTAATAATTGACTTGTGCGGCGGTACTTCTTAATGGCAGCATTCTGGGAAGCATGGGGTCTGTAATGATTTCCAAATAGATTGGAAATTAGAGGTGAAGGCTCAGGTTTGCTCTTCTAAGCATAGGTGAGAACGGGCTGCCCTTTTAGCGCAACCGTGTAGATTGTATTGAACAGCTACTGGGTCTTTCAAGAAGTAAGCAGGTGAATCCTCCCAACTCCTTGGCTACATGTAGGCGGCACTAAGTTTGAAGAACAAAAATATAATGTGTTATCCCTGGTATTTCTCTCTGGTAAGAAATCCCTTTTAATTACAGTAGAGCTTACTCAGACACAACTGTGTGCTGAGAAGAAAAGATACTCAGAGCGAATTAAGAGTTTCCAACTAACATAAGAGTCTTTATTAGAGAACTCCATTCTAGATAGGAAAACAAAGAGGTAGAAGAAGAGGTTTGATTTACAACCCACTTTCCTCAGCCATAAGGAGTCTCAAAATGGCTTACAATCACCTTCCCTTCCCCTCCCCACTATGTGAACTGTGACTGGCCCAAGGTCACTCAGCAGGCTTCATGTACAGGTGATTTCCTCACCAGCGATTAATCCTGGGATAGTCACCCAAAATATCCAGGTTCCCTCGAGATCTCCTAGCAGCCAAACCGTGGAACACAGATCAGTCCCGTTTCTGGCGCTCCTCCCCCGCCCCCCTTATCACGGGATTTTCCTGGACCTGCTTGTATATGCACCTTTTTGAAAAAAACACTCCAATGGAAGCTAATAGATGGGGGCTACACATTAGAGGGTCCATAACTTTGGCCCCCGTGAACCAAAGTTTGGCTGAATTCCCACTGAAAATTTAATAAAGATACAACTAAATTTCAAAAGAATCGGCACCTTTTCATCCAGGTTCCAACATCCTCACTGCAGCATGTTTCTAGTGAAGACATCTAGGCCTGCCCTTTGTGGGGGAGGGTGTGCCTGCTGTCAGGGGTGCAATTGTTAAGCTAGCAGCACTAAAATTTCATAGTATCTTTAGGAGACCCTCCTGATGATACCACCCAGGTTTGGTGAAGTTTGGTTCATAGGGGCCAAAGTTATGGACCCTAAAATGTGTACCCTCATCTCCTATTAGCTCCCATTAGAAACAATGGGGGATGGGGCACCCCCTTTGGTAGTCCATAGCTTTGGACCCCCTGGACCAAACTTCACAAACCCTGGGTGGTATCAGTAGGAGACTCTCCTGATGATACCACCTAGGTTTGGTGAAGTTTGGTTCATGGGGGCCAAAGTTATGGACCCTCAAATGTGTAGCCCCCATCTCCTATTAGCTCCCATTGGAGTGTTTTTTCAAAAAGGTGCATATACAAGCAGGTCCAGGAAAATCCCTTGATGCGGGGGGGGGGGGGGGGCGCCAGAAATGGGACTGATCTGTGTTCCGCAGTTTGGCAGTGGGGAGATTGCAAGGAAACCTGGATATTTCAGGTGACTATCCCAGGACCAGTGGGAAATCACCCTTCACCAAACCTGGATGATATCATCAGGAGACTACTCCAGTGGTGGGATCCAAAAATTTTAATAACAGGTTCCGATGGTGGTGGAATTCAAACAGTGGCACCGCCGCACACACGCACCTCCAGTCCCTATTGGGCAGGGAGGTTGCTTTAGTAACCCCTTTTCGGCACTCAGAAAAAAATAGTAACCACTTCTAGAGAAGTGGTGAGAACTGGTTGGATCCCACCTCTGGACTACTCCTACTGAAAATAACATGGGAGAGAGGATTGCTAATAGTGAATCCCATACAGCAACAGGTGACACAATGATGTGTCCTTCCCTCATGCTACCATCTGTCCCACATGCTGGAAAAGAAGATCAGCCACTGCAAAGCCATCCCCCATACACCAGTGTCAGCAAGTTGATTAGTCAAAAGATCATAGTCAACCATGTCAAACACTGCTGTCAGATCGAGTGAGACTAGCAACGCTGACCCACCTTGGTTCAGTTGCCTCCTGAGATTGTCTTGTGAGTGACCAAAACTGTCTCTGCTCTGCGGCTGGGTTGAGAGCTGGTCTGAAATGGATCCACCAGTCAAACCCTCTTTTAAAGTCACCTCAACTTGTGGTGAATCCCACATCCCACAACAGCAAATTTCATAAGGCTAAAGTGCTTCCTTGGTTGAATGCTGGATTGAGAAAGGATATCTGGTCTGAGAACATCTGAGGATATTCATGGATGAGTACAGAATTTGAACCTAGATCTCTCCAGCCCTAATATCTATCTACAATATTGCACTGGCTCTTATTCTAGGGAACATCAAACTGGACTTTTCTTAAAGTAGAGGACATCCTACATTAAAGTAGCACTTGTTATTCCCACTGAGGGAACACACATAAAAAGGCAAACTGATCTTATGAAAATTCATGATCAAAAGTCTGAAAACTTTTTCCAAGTTTCAGTCCCTGGGGCCATCGTTCCCCGGACAAGAGAAGGCAGAGGCAGCGACCTTGAATGATTAAGCTAGTTTACGGTCCAGGATCAATCGCTGGCATTGGCAGGCCTCTACCACTGATGCGGCTCCAACGGCAAATGTCAAAACATAGATCACCATGGGGCCAGCAGAGCAAAGCAGTCAATGCGGAGGAAGGAAGTGGATGTCGGACAAGGAAGCGAACAAAAAGAGAATATCCTGAAAGGCTTCGAGACCTGGATCTGTAAAAAGAAAAAGAACAGAAAGAAAAAAGGCAATGAAAGAAAAAGGAGCCCCCCTTCAGAATTCTGAGAGCGTAAAGCAAATGTGTGATGTACAAAGAAGTAAACACTGTTTCATTGTTTATGATCTAGCATAGGTTGCAAGAAGGAAGTGGGGGGAGAGACGGGGCCCTCCTGCAGAGACAGTTCCTACTGGGCGATGCTCAAGATCTTTTTGGAAGCGAGAGATGAAAGATGAAACCACAAGAAGCAGCAAGAGAGATTAATTGAAAAACTCTCTTTTTTTTCCCCCTTGCCGATGTTGCAAAAACTTTCCTTGTTTGGCATGAAGTGCTAAAGACTTTAAAAGATGATGGGAATCATCTTTAGAGAGCAAGGGAGTGGGGAGGAGAGCAATTGAATGTTGTCTCTGCTAGCCACACCAGGATCGTCACCATTTCTAGTTGATGGCACAGATGGCATGCCAGGAAGATCACAGCAAAGAAGGACAATGCAACTGGTCTCCGTGTCTTCTTCTGGCCTCAGTTTACAGAAGGGGATGTTTTGGCCAGAAGTCATTTCTTGGAGCATCATGCCATCTCTCTGTGCTTCACAGAGCCTTCATATAAGATTAGCCCCTGGCAATGCACATAAAACTGCTAATAGCATGCTTGTCCAAGGCAATCTTACAAATATCTAGCTCTGAAAAGGGAGGTACCAATGAAAGGACTCTGAAAAGGAGTCAGAATGTCTGAAACAGCAGCTACAGAATGGCTACAAACAATGTGTTGGGGGGGAGGGCATTATTGCACCATCATGATTGCCATCCTGCATCAGAATAAGAAAACTGAGTGGTGACATGCACTATCAGAAGTAGCAGGAGGAGGAGGTAGGATTTATATCCCACTTTTCTCAACTATAAAGAGTCTCAAAGTGGCTTACAAACTCCTTTCCCTTTCTCTCCCCACAACAGACACCTTGTAAAGTAGGTGCAGCTGAAAGAATTCTAAGAGAACTGTGACTGCCCCAAGGTCACGCAGGAGGCTTCATGTGTGGGAGCAGGGAAACAAATCCAGTTCACCAGATAAGACTCTGTCGCTCATGTGGAGGAGTAGGGAATCAAACACGGTTCTCCAGATTAGAGTTTATTGTTCTTAATCATGACACCACACTAGATATCTGCTTTCTAATCATTAAGGGAACAAGATTCCCAGTAAACTGGGGGACTGACCAGAAGCTCTGTATTAGGTGTTTTGAGTCTCAAACTGCCTAATCCAGAAGTCAATCAATCAATCTTTATTTGTTGCAATCAAAGTTCAGCAGAGATTGACACACAGACAGAACCATCAACAGAGCTACATACAATAAAATTGCAGAGCCACATAATAGGCTAAATCAATAGCACAGATGTAATTAATGGAAAGACTTCAACAGCTGTCTCTTTATTGAGCAAAGGAGCAAAATTTGGCCTTTTTAATGTGGTTTCATTAGAACAATCTGAGAGGAGGAAGAAAATGTAAAATTCATCAGGTCAGCCTTGAAAACACTGCTGTTTCAACAGCAAGACAGACTTTGAAACTGCAGTTCGATAATGAGTGTTTGATAGCAAAGAACCCATTAATTAATATCTCAGTTTCAGCAATAAAGGCTGAGTAATGCCAGAACTATTCTTCCCAATTTACAGTTTCAAAAACAATGGTATAAAGTGCGATCGAATAATCAAGTCGTCCTTCACACTGTTACAGTCTTCCAGTGGTATTCAATGACATTTTTGTCACTACTGTGGTTCCTTCTAAAGTGCTACGGCGACAGAACTTCCATGTTGGTGGTGGAAAGTGCCACCAACTCACAGCTGAATTATGGCAACCGCAGTGGGTTTTCAAGGCAAGAGACTAACAGAGGTGGTTTGCCGTTGACTGCCTCTGCATAGCAACCTCGTGCGATTCTCAGCCAGAATAATTCTCATATTGTGTCTTTGAAGCTTCGAAGTCACCTCACTGGAAAAGGAAAAGAAAAAATCATGTGTGCATGGAATTGGAAGGCAAAACTAACTCCATGTACTTTGCACGTTGAAATGGCAGGCAGCTGTGCTGCAAAAGAAGAAGAAGAAGAAGAAGAAGAAGAAGAAGAAGAAGAAGAAGAAGAAGAAGAAGAAGAAGAAGAAGAAGAAGAAGAAGAAGAAGAAGAAGAAGAAGAAGAAGAAGAAGAAGAAGAAGAAGAAGGAGGAGGAGGAGGAGGAGGAGGAGGAGGAGGAGGAGGAGGAGGAGTTTGGATTTATATCCCCCCTTTCTCTCCTGTAGGAGACTCAAAGGGGCTTACAATCTCCTTGCCCTTCCCCCCTCACAACAAACACCTTGTGAGGTAGGTAGGGCTGAGAGAGCTCAAAAGAACTGTGGCTAGCCCAAGGTCACCCAGCTGGCATGTGTGGGAGTGTACAGGCTAATCTGAATTCCCCAGATAAGCCTCCACAGCTCAGGTGGCAGAGCGGAGAATCAAACCTGGTTCCACCAGATTAGAATGCACCTACACTTAACCACTATGCCACTGCTGCTCCGTGGGACACCTCTGTGGGAAACACAGCAAATGGTAGACAGCACAGAGGATCTCAAGCAGCAGAAAATGGCAGGCGCAACAAAAAAGGAAGTCTACCACTCTTAACCACTACGCCACACTGACCATCTCTTACCCAGGATGTCTAAGTAATTAAAGAGGATATGGATGATGAGAATGATCAAGTAACATCTTCAGTTTTCGTTTACCATCAGGGTAATTTTTTTTCCTGGAAATTTTTGTTTTTTATAACCCAATTAGCCTTTTAACATCTTTCTTCTAAAGGAAAAAAATATGAGGAGAGAAATGCTTCCATCTCAAGTTTGCAGTTTTTCAAATTAGGCTTGAAAGAATGTTAAAAGGAAGAATGCTTTTAACTGATTAACAACCTGATGGGTGGATTAATTGGTGCTATTAATTAATTTATATCTTGATGGGTGGATTAATTGCCATCTTTGAGCAATTAATGATTTAACAGCAGATGGAAAGGGGTGCCTATTGATCGGAGATGACCATCTAGGGTTATCCAGGAACGTTACTGGGGCTTGATTGTTTCAATCACCAATTACTTCTTTCACGTACTAAACTGCATTGCATCTATTCTAGACAAACAAATGAAGTTACCTTATGGTGAATCCAACTACTGTTCCCTTTAGATTAGTACTGGCTACTCTAACTGGCAGTAAGCATGGTGATTTGGTAAACTTCAATCACTTCCCCTACACACACACCCCGGCAAAAAACCCAATCATTTACTGGAAAAAAACCCACGTCCAGGCTATTCAGCAGAGTTGAATAACCTGGATGCCGATAAACTCAAATATGATTTGGCTTTATCAGGTTTTGGATTGTGTGT
Source organism: Sphaerodactylus townsendi (assembly GCF_021028975.2). Lineage (NCBI taxonomy): Eukaryota > Metazoa > Chordata > Lepidosauria > Squamata > Sphaerodactylidae > Sphaerodactylus > Sphaerodactylus townsendi. The sequence continues at coordinate 15,545,407 of NC_059437.1, read as the reverse complement.
GGGGCGGGGGGGGATTATTATTATTGTTGTTGTTGTTGCTGTTGTTGCTGTTGTTGCTGTTGTTGCTGTTGCTGTTGCTGTTGTTGTTGTTTATTAATTAAACTTGATAAACCGCCCACCCCCAAAGGGCTCTGGGCGGTGTACAGCAAAACAACAACTAAAACAATAGTGCACAATAAATAATTAATAAATAATTAAAAACAGCAGCAATCTAATCTAATAAAGACGAAACTGATAAGACCAATGATGATGGCGCCCGATCCCTAGGCCGGGAGGGGACAGAATATCTGAATGCTGTCCTAGTCTCAGCCCAGAGCAGCACTCAGATCTCCCCACTGGTGCTGCTTCCCACATCCTCTGGGGCTTGGGAAACTGCCAGGGGAGGGGGGAGAGATCTGAATGCTATGCTTGGCTAAGCCTGGCGCTGCATTCAGTTGCGGTTCTTTTTGCTGTGGAGTCGACATGGATTTGAGCAGCTGCAGTGGAGAGAGCTAAAAATTTTCAGTTTTTAAAAATGCAAAAAAAAAATCAGTAAAAACCCAAATAAAGCCAATGGGTATTGGCTTTATTCAGCTTTTTTCAAAAATTTCCAGGTTTTTAAATCCCCATCCTGAAATGTGCCGATAAAAATTATGAGTGCTCATTCCTAACAAGCAATAGTTCTCTAAAGCCTCAGGCACAGAAAGGTCTTTACTAATACAGCACTAACTTGAAATCTCTTCCACTAGAGAAGCCATTGGTTGACTCAAGGCCTTTTTCACTATGCAAGAAATCATCATTCTGTATTCTCGTGGTATTTGCACCTTTCCACGGCAAACACGTCCTTGTAATCATGTCAAATGCTGCATTATTCGATCTTTTGCTATTACGAAACATATTTAAATTTATGACTGTTGAGATCTCAGCTCATTTCTCTCCCACGGACTCCTTGGTGGATGGCATAATGATCCCCTGTCTTCTTTTTTGATCCTATTCACACATGCAATCAAAGCACTGTGAGTGCCAAGTCCACATGAAACCACATGAGACAATCCTACATTGCCAGCATAGACATAATGAAACCACCTGAGGCAAGCCCAAGTTGCTGGGATGAGCAATTCAATGTAATGTGAGTCTTTGCCTCACAACTGCCAACCAACCAGGCGTGGGGATGGTTATTGGGTGGACAAAGAAGAACATTTTTATTACAGTCATAGACCAGTGGATGTTGTTGGATGGAAAATCCCATAGGCTAACCTGGACTCATGGTTGTCACACACTCACACTCATAGTGTGGGGCCACATCAAGGCCCGCTGTGTAATGAAACCACCAAGATAGTCACCGAAGGCTAGGCATCTTGGATGGTGACAACATTGTGTCCCATATACTCTGCCGCCAACCTCCTGCTCCTCATTGGGAGCCAAGGGGCATTATTTTCCTTCTCTCCTTGTTCCATCCTTCTAGGCAGCCGCAATTGCTCAGGAGGCAAAATATCTCGAACTGGTGTGGGATTGCTCCATAAAGAAATGATTCCCAAACTGGCTCAGATATCACAGAACAACCATAACTGTACATTGGGGGTGGGGAAAGAAGGTTCCCCCAGCGCCCCCAAAGTCATCAGGAGTCTCGTGCTGAAACAAAATGGGCAGGAGCAGTCCTCAAAACCGAGCTGTATTGGGCTTGTTCTACAGAGCTCAGCCACTGCAGTATTTTCTCCTTTCAAAGATCAATAATTCCTTAGTACATAAGGCCTCCGTCTCTCCTTCATTAAATTTGATTCCTGGCAATTTCGATAGTTCACGGGCTGTGACACAAAATGGAATCACGCCGCTAAGTTACCTCAGTGGTGATCTTTCAGAGCTTTCCAAGAGCGTGACTCTCTTTCTCCTGATCTCCGAGTTAATATGCGCCATGCCTATCGCCGCCAGTTGGAAATGATGTCTAAAATGAAACCTTCTCGTGCACAGAAGGCAGACCCCGTAGGCAATATTGTTACAGTCCACCACAGAAGCATCTTTGAGAAGCTTGTAAAAACCACAGCTGCCCAAAACAGTCTCTTTGTTTTGTGACAAAAGATATGACCTTGACATTTTGGTAGGATGGATTCCCCCCCGCCCTCTTTTGTGTGTAAAAGAGAGATGGGAAGAAATGTTTAAATACCATCTCCTCACATCTGATACAGCAGCTATTCAAACAAAGGGTCATGGTGTATATGTTTGAAGCTAAAACTCTGGCATCTCCATTTAAAGGATCTCAGACAGCAGGTGTTGGAAAGATCGCTCTCTGGCTGAGACCCTGGAGAGCTACGGCCAGTCAGAGCAGACAGTGCCAAGCTAGGGAGATCAATGGTCTTACCTGGTTTGAGACAGCTTTTTTTATGTTCCATCAAGAAGCAGTGAAATGCTATAAGTGAAAGCAATGGCTGGCAAGTATAAAATAAAGCCAAAAGGTCAAACAGTCTAAAGATGAGGATTTTCTTATTAGTATGCAAAGCACGTATAAAAACAAGTTACAGAAAGGGAGGAAATGACCTCATTTCAGTATGCACCACTCCCAACAAGTGATGAAATGGCAACGCAATGAGATATTTTTGCCGTGAGTTATCCATGCAGCTCTATTGAAAAGTAGGCAAACCCCCCCCCAAGATCATGTCAAATTTGCATATGAATTCCAGTTCTATTATAAAGGAGACTGATAATTGTTTTGAACAGGTCTGGTGATTTCAAATATGCCAGCAAAACCACCCACAGAAGAATGGTTTCTCAACATGGTCAATATCATCCATACCATGGGGGCATCCCCTTTGCCCAGCTTCCTTTGGCTGGGCAAATATTCTGACACCTGTCTAGAAAATCACCCTGTTTTTCATGTTAGGGGTTCAAGAAAATTGTGCTCTTATATTATATGAAGAAGCTTCCATTAGACAAAAAGAATCCATCCATTGTGCTCTCTACATCGGACCAGCGGGTCATTCCCTGTATAAAAGAATAAATGGACACAAATCTGACATTAAAAACTCAGCACTCAAAAACCAGAGAGGGAACATTCTACTCTTCCATGACATTCCACTGCTAATGTAAAACTGGCAGTCCTCAAACAGAAAAGTGTCAAGGGGGGATTACAATGAAAGATTGCTGAACTCAAGTTCAGAATAACGGGAGCGCCCTCCCCACAGGTGAACAGGGACACAGGATTCTTATCTCACCATACTCTGTCTGAGATAAAGATGTTAGTAAGGCCAGTTGAGATGCAGCAGTTGAGAAAATTGTGTGCTTCTACATTAGAATATAGCCCCAAATGAATATGAGAATTATCATTCATTTTTACGTGCTGCCATTGTCAAAACCATTATTTTGTGTGTTTTTGAACATGATACATTCGTACAAGAGCATGTATTGTTCACTATTATTTTTATTTTCAAACTTTCAATTGGATGGAGGAAGCAGGGCTAGGTAGGTACTAGGACCAAGGCGGAGCATTCTGCAACAAAGGCATATTGAGTTCTGTGGTAGAGGAAAATACAACCCTACTAACATCTTTTTCTGAGACAGACTATACAGATGCTCATTTTCTCAACCTCAGTCATTTGCCCTCTGCTCTAATTAAGCTTATGTGTATAGTTCCTCTGGATCCTGATTTTCTTCTTGGCTACACCCCTCCCACCTTCTGACTAGGATATAAGAACTCAGAGATCTCCATTTCTCCTTGTATTTAATGGAGCAGCTTGAACTCTTGAAAGCTGATATCCTGAAAATCTTGTTATTGGACCTGAACCAAGCTGTTATACTGCAAAGCATCATGGCTACCCTCTGAAATTATCTTCTATTTCAATAAGAAACTCCAGTCTTCTTACCTCAGAAGATTCCCAGCTGAGCAGAAAGGATTCATTGGACCCATGAAATAATCAGACCTTCTCAATAGCTGGATGTTAACTGTGTGGGATGTAAACATGGCATTGGGATGAGCTTTCTGAATAGAAAACATGACAGAACACAATAAGAACATGACAGAACTAATTGGAACTACAGTTGCCTCTGCTTTCCAGTAGAGCCAACTCCTATCGCTGTTTTCCATTGGCCATATCCCTTCCCTTCCCCCATTTTAACCATGGAATCTTAATGTGGGACAGACACAGCTGTTGCCGCTATACGGAATGCAGATTCGGTCCCTCAAGAGATGCTGTGCCCTGTGAAACAAACGCATTTTATGACGTGATTCCAGATTCCGAATATCAGCTCAACCACTTTTTATTATTATTATTAATTTCAAGCTCCAGCTGCTGCCTTGGAGCATTACATTTTGTCACTCGGAAAGTTGCATCTCAGAACAAACCCAAAGGGAAAGAAAAATGAAGGGGGGAGCCTCCATCTAGCCATTTAGTAATGTGGCGTACGGATGAAATAGCAAAGGGTGCCTGATAATCCATCTAGGCACCTCATCTGTCAGCTATAAAACTGTCATCTCTAGAAGTTTATTTATTTGAGCTTTGTAACTTAGACCTGCTTCTGATTGTGGTGGGAAATCTGTATTGGGCTGTATCATCTTAGATGGGAGGTCAGCCATACATGATTATAATTTCCTCCATTTGAAAAACACTGTTGAATCTCTATATATAGAAAACTAGCATATCAGGGAGTAGGTTTCTAGGTATTGGACTTATTTATTTAACAAATTTATATCCCACCTTCAGTTCAAACAGGGCCAGAGAGGCAGCTAATGAGTTAAAGTTGAATATTAATGTCACAAAAATTAGCTATTAAAACACTACCCAAGGAGAATCTTGATACATGTGTGATTACCAGACTGCCCCCCCCCCCCTTCGCTTCTTGACGTATGAATGCAAATATCTTCCCTGCTTAGCACGGCAGGGTCTTCAGCTTGTCTGAGCTTTACAAGTAAAGCCATCTGGTTAAAGCATTTGACCTAGAAGCAGTTGAAGGTCAGAGAGATAAGCCAAGGGCAACTCCAGAAAGGCAGTCCAGGTAGATGATAGGACATGTTTATATAGATGCAAGTAACAAAACTAGTGGGAACTAAGGCTGTGTCAAACTTTTGTAATAGGAAGTGCCATCAAGTTAGATCTGACATGGCAACCCCATGTGGTTTTCAAGCCAAGAGACATTCAGAGATAGTTTGTCACTGTCTGGCTCCGTGTAGCAATCATGGGCATTTTCCGCACAGCCAATATATCCTGGGATAAGGAGGTGAAACATCCCAGTTCAACCAAGACTTCCACATGGCTTCTGGGCCTAAATTGGGCCTACCCTGCAAGATTTCCCTTGTCCCGTGGCTTTCAAAAATCTATAAAAGTGAAGGTTCTTTTTAAAAAGCCCAGGCCGCTCTCGCTCCCATGCAAACATCAATTATTTTTCCCGCCTTGCCTCCTGCTCTCCCCTCCCCACAGCAACAGTCAATCAGAACGTCAGAAAAATGGGAATGTTTGCACATGCACAGGAATCTATGCAATGGTGGGATTCACATAATTTAACAACCAGTTCCGGTGGTGGGATTCAAATAATTTAACAACTGGTTGTTTACAAGCCCCATTTTAACAACTGGTTCTGCCAAGGTGGTGCGAACTTTGGTGCTGAATCCCCCCACTGAATCTACGTAAACTATATAAACGTAAACTACGTAACCTACATAAACTACATAAATGTAAATGTTCATGTGGAAAATGAAAATAAACCAGGGGCTCGTGCATAATTCGCTGGAATTCTTCCTCCCAGCCTGAACACACTGACAGGGCAGCCACGAGAAGGGAGAAACCGAGATACAAACAACCCGGTATGTTTGATCCCAGTTTTCCCTCAGAATATTATGTCTGTGGGGAAAACACCATGGGCTTCTTTCAGTGGTCTCCCATACAAGTACCAACCAGGGTCAACCCTGCTTAGCTTCTAGTATCTGACAACAATAGGTTAGCCTGGGCCACCCAGGTCAGGATATACCATACTTCAAGCCCCCTCAGTTTGGGAGATGAAAAGAGAACTTTCAGAAGAGCAAGATATTTCCTGAAAAGAAAATCATAACGTTTACAGCATTCACTTTCCTAGAGCCTGCTATTTCCCTGTCAGCTGCTTCTTCATTCTCCAAATACCTCCTCTCTTTCAAATGGATGTGCCCCAGTTTCCCACAACCACAGAAGCTCATATCTAGGGTAGTCTACTTCTGATGCCAACTGAGATGGATCGGGACATCATCTTAATTATGGAGAACTTCAGAGGTGCCTTCAAGTTAGAGACGAAGGATGGCATCACACCAGTGATAAGTGCCATTACTCATGCAAACCTACAGACCTCTCAGAGGCAATGTGTGACAGGCATCCTCAGCTTTACCTTCATTCATCAGTTATTTAAAGTCATCCAGGGAGGAAGCTAGGAGCATTCCAAGCTTGCATAAATCAACTCTACAGGCAGAGGAATTAATCCAGCAAGACAGTTACGACGATCATATAGTAACACCAGCCACAGTCAAAAAGTGCATGTCGACATAACCAGGCCAGTCTTTTTGGGGTGGGGGGAGGTGTCCCTAACAGATGTCAGAATTACCAAGTTACAGAAATCACTGAACTAGAAATCATTAGCAAATCCAGTGGTAGAAATCATCAGCACATTCAGTGTGGAAGCTTCCCTCCCTGTGGGTGTGAAATTACCATCATGTAACTAGAAAGAGAGTATCATTATTATAAGTCCTATTGTAAATGGACTACTAACTCTATGCACACTTTATGTTGAATGTGGGAAAAGGAGGTCTGATACATTGTCGCCATTCCCAGTGACACACTAGTGGCAGACAGTAATCTGGGGAACTGTGTTTGTTTCTCCTCCATGTGACGTCTGCTGGGTGACCCTGGGCTAGACACAGTTCTCTCAGAACTCTATCAGCCCCTTCTACCTCACAGGATGTCTGTCATGGAGAGAGGAAGGGAAGGATATTATAAGCTGCTCTGGGACTAATTAAAGGTAGAGAAAAGTACAAAAACAACAACTCTTCTTCTTCTTCAGTGCCCACTATCAGAGGCTCTTTCCGCACATGCAGAATAATGCACTTTCAAACTGCTTTCAGCGCTCTTTGAAGCTGTGCGGAATAGCAAAATCCACTTGCAAACAGTTGTGAAAGTGGTTTGAAAATGCATTATTTTGCGTGTGCAGAAGGGGCCAGAGTTATTGGTTGGGTCTGAGCTGACTCAGGCCTTAATACTGGCCTTAATGCTGCCAGGCTGAATTTTAACTTCCCAATCTGCCCTTGATGACTGCTGAACTTTACAAATGTGGGTGAGTGTTAGGGGTACTGCAAATGTGTTTGGCAAACTTATTATATTTGACTGCCAGTCACCTGGTCTGTGTGGGTTGCACCAAGCAAACTGAATGCCTGCCAAACACTAGGCTTTTCCAGCACTGCACATATGTGAAAATGCTATCAATCCAAAACTGATCGGCAGCCACTGAAGTCTGCTTAGAGGAACACAAAGCATTTGGAGTTTTGTTTAGAAAACACAGCACTTATTTATGACTGATTGATATGATCTGGACTGATTTAACTCTTGTGAAGTCATTTCCTGCAAACTGAAGCCAGGGGAGAGTGGCCCTCAAGCTCTTATGCTGTATTGCCATGTGAGTTAGAAATACAGTGAAGCAATCTGCCCAACATCGAAAAACCTGATGAACAACCCATTGAAAAAGTGGCTTCCTGCTCATGCCTGGCAAACAGTATATGAGCTGGACGATGTTTGAGTATCCTTAGTGAGCGTTGCCAAAGAGCCAAGCGTGTACAATTGTATGAATGTAGAATTTTCCATGTGGAAAGGTGTGGGTCCCAATCATGCAGACAGCTCCAGTTCCTGGGCAAAAGGAGTGACTGTATGCAAATGAATATTTAGGCATAAGTTGATCGTAGCTTTGGACAAATCTTCAAGGCAGCTGTTAAATAATGAACTAACGACTGAGTAGTAGCCTTATACTCTGGCTCCTCTTCAGACAGAACAGAACAGCACCAGAATAGGTCTATTCAAACAGTCACCTAAATGAATAGGGATTGGGAGGAAGGCCACATTAGGAATGTAACTGCATTTTAAAATTTAGTATTTTGATTCAACAGTTCCAGTTTCTGTCATGGTCCCCCCCTCCCCCCAGCTTTGGCATGAAACTGCAGACATCTGTAATCCAGACCATACAGTACAACAGAAATATTACTATTAAAAATGACACCTCTTTTTCCTGTTGATATAATAACAAAAACTGAAGCTGGACGGCTCAGGCTAGCTCAGTCTTGTCAGACCTCAGAAGCTAAGCAGGGTCAGCCCTGGTTAGCACTTGGATGGGAGGTCACCAAGGAAGTCCAGGGTTGCAATGCAGAGCAAACCACTGGCACACCACCTCTGCATGGCCCCTTCCGGACACGCGAGGCGACTCAGGTTCGACTCGTGTTGGCGGAATCGTTACCTGAGCTCGAGTCCTCCCGTTTCTCCCCACAGAAGCTGACTCGTGTCTCCAGAGCCGAGCTCAAAGGGCAGGACCACCTCCCCACGCTGCATTCTGATTGGGACGAGTCTCCCTTTCTGCACATGCCCAAAGCTTCTCACCGCCGCCACGAGTCTCCTGTTCTGCGCATGGGCAAAATACCGAGCTGTGATTGGCTGGCTGGCAGAGTCAAGGTGACGGAGATTCCGCACTCGGCTGGCTTCGGCTCGAGCACAACCCGAGTTCGCCAGTCAACTCGACTCCCCAATCGAGTTCAGAAATTCAACGGCGAGAGGGGGGTGAGTCGAGTCAGACACGAGTCCGACGCTACCTCTGTGCAGAGGACTCGGATTGGACCCAAGTCTATCTAAGGTCGACTCCTACAATATGGAAGGGGCCTATGTCTCTTGCCTCGAAACCCCCTCAGGGTTGCCATAAGTCGGCTGTAACTTGACGGCCCTTTCCCCCACCACATAAGAATGGTGCAAAAGAAGCAAACAGTTCAGGAACACTAGAATTTCAAAAGGGAAGTTCTCACAACAAATACACAGCTAATAAGAAATGAGAAAGGACATCTATTCATACATCCCTCGATCAATTGTGCAATCCCCATGCATTCAAATTAGTGTGTGTACAAAGGCAAGTATGTATAAAGATCTTAGATCAGCTCCATCTCCTGTGACTTCCTCTGCCCTTTCTCAGCTTTTTCATCACACAGCAAAAAAAAAAAGAAACTTCTATGCGTTTAGATCTGCCAACTGAGGATAACACATCATGTATCTCACAAAGCAGGTGCTGGAACACTTCTGCCACAATAAATCTGTTAGACTTTATAGTGCCACAAGACTCCTCATTGTTTTTGCTCTGACAGATAAACATGGCAGGCTACCCTTCCAGAGTTTACAACAGCTTCTGAGCTTGAATAGAAAAGATATTTCAATGCCCGTAACTTTCCAAGAGATTTATACGCGGCATTGTACCATCACCTCCGATAGGGATGAAAGTAAAATGAACCATGTATGCAGCGAGTGGACATCAGAACAATAGAAATGCCTTGTTTCCCCTTCTGCCTCTCAGAGTCACGACCAGCATCAGACTCTGCCTGTTGGGGATCGGAGTCTGGGATGAGCATGTCCTCCATCATCCCCTTCTCTGACTTCACCCCATATAAGTCTCAGAATGTAAGAGCAGGGCAGTTCTACAGCAGCTATAGTCCTCTCCTTCCCCCCAACTATTGGTGTACCCTCTGGCCATTTGGGTGTGACTTGGTCAGTCCTCCTTGACTGTCTGACAGCCTGCTTAATAAAGGATTGGCTCAGGGCAGGGTCATTCTGGACTCCTCCAGCATCCTCTCTTTAAAGATGGAGCATTGGCCCATTATAGGCTGCTAGAATAATCTCCCTCAGGACTTCCATCACTCAGCCTCCTCCACTGACCAGATGCCTAAGAAGACTCTTCCATTAGCTGGTGCTGCCCCTGAGAGGTGAGTGTTGCCAGTCCCTGCCTGCAGTGGTGGGATTCAAGTAATTTAACAACTGGTTGTTTACAAGCACCATTTTAACAACCGGTTCTGCTGAAGTGGTGCAAACCTGCTGAATCCCACCACTGCCTCTCGGCTCTTCCCAGGGTTCCTGTCTTCTTTCTAGCCTAGTCCTCCTGGCTTTCCTTAAAGTCGCCTTCCCCCATGTCTGCTGCCACCAATTCTGTTGGACCAGCTTCTTCTCATCTTCCTCTGCAGCTGCTTATGATAGTGCAGTCCACGTCAAGCTCATCCAGCCTGTACTCTGCAGCCTCTGCTGCTGGCCTCTCTCAGGGCCATCACTGGTCACTCTCCCAAAACTGCCTAAACAGTTCCATCCCCTGTCATTTCCTCTGCTTTGTCCCAATTTCCCAAAGAGCCTGTAGGTTCCCATAACCATCTCCTCGGCTCTGGTGCTGCCATGGGCCTGCAACTTGGGTTTCTGGCATTGGGTGAAAATGGGGGGGGCACTGCTGGTTCTGCTGCTACCACAGGACCCTTGCCATGCCCCACTTTACCCTTTAAGTGAGGGGGGAAAGGGTGCCACTAGCTCCAGAGAGTTGGCAGTCTGGAAGCAGAGCAGGAACTAAAGAAGCTGGCAGATACCTGAATAGTCTGTGCCTAACACTGCAGTCCCAAATGGCGGTATATTATCAGTCCCTTTTGTCAACTACCTTTTGTGGCATCTGCAGTGCCTAAGTATGATGAATCCAAGTATCCCCTATGCTGGCACCCACATTTTGTAGGGCCTCTGAGAAAATTATGGAGGAGGTACAGAGGGAGTTCAACTTTCAGATCAAACCAGAACATGCTCAGACTGAGTGTCTGCAATTGCAAGAGGGGGCTGCCTGCTTTCATGAATGTTGGATCACTGTAAGTAGGACACCTTCTACCTGTGATTCTGTAAGGTACATCCCACCTCGGCCATGATGTACTACCAGTGTTGGTGGGACAATGAACCAGCCTTCCAGGGCCACTTAACAATAGGAATCGGCTGAGCTGCTGACCCCTTATTCAGCTGTCTGACGTCTGGCTTTTTGGCCATTTGGATTCCCGATTGTCCAGCCCTAGTTACACAGTCAAGACAGGAGGGTAATAGAACGCAATCAGGATGCGCAAGGGTGCAAGAGTGCACATGAGCGAAAAAGCCAATTGAGTTGTGCTGCATGGTTAGAAAAGAATATGGTAAAGCAGCATTTCAAACAGGTACAAACAGGTCAATGAACAGTTGAACTGATCATTGGAATATGAGCTGCCTATTTGAGACCAGCAAACAGGGCACGAGCCGAACCAGCCAGTGTTTGAACACACGTAATCAAGAGCCTTTTAAATAGAGATATCGCGAGTTGAATCGTACAGTAACACACACGAACCAGCCTTACACTGTATCAGACCACCAGTCCATGTATTGTCTCCTCAGGCCGGCAGCAACTCTCCAGGGTCTCAAATAGAGATCTTTTACATCACCTACTACTATCTGGTCTTTTTTAACTGGAGATGCGAGGTATTGAACCTGGGCTCTTCTGCATGCAAAGCAGAGGTTCTTCCACTGAGCCACAGCCCTTCCCAACTGGGAATCTCTGAATGCCAAGCCTATGTTCTGCTATGGTGGTCCAGCCCCTACCGAAACCATTGATGCCTTATCGGCTCCGAATGTGCCTAAGTCAATCCAGACAGCTACAGAATAGACCTTGCCAGTGACAAACAAGAGCATGTTACAATCTTTATACTGCAATAATACATTTAGCTTCCCTGGAAAATAGAGGGTTCTACATACGATCTCATCAGGGAGTACTGCAAGGTGATTGTGAAGCACAGCAGGTATTGATGGCCCCCTTCTGCTGACCAGCCGGTTCAACTCAGCCTGCCATTTGAACCTCCGGACTGAAAGGTTCTGTGCAGAGACCCAGACAGTCTAGCCGCAAATTACCATAAATGAGTAAAGAACCCCCCTCTTTTCCAAACACTTCTCCTGTCCTTCTCTTTGACCTTGCTCTCTCTCTCTCTCTCTCTCTCTCTCTCTCTCTCTCTCTTGCTCTCTCTCTTCTTTTCTTTTGAAAAGGAAACATACAATAGCTTTTGGGGCGGGTGAAGCGTACTTCAAGAACTAAACCAAGTAATAAACACTAGATGTCTATTTGAAAATCAGTGGCTCAGAAGAAAGCTTTATGGGGAGTGGGGAGGGGGACCTCACAAGGACAGACAAGGCTTCCCAATCCTAATAGGCCACTACTAAGAGGCCAGATTACCTATCATACAATACATAAATTTGCTGTCCAACTGGATGGCTTAGCCAGTGATGCTTAGCTTTGCAATAATAGGAGAAGGAAATGACACCTCAAATCATTTCAGAGTCTCAGCATGGAAGCAAACGTTTTCCCTCCCCCTCCCCCGAAAAAACTACTTCAAATAGGGCTAAAGCAATTGTTCCCAATTTCATTCCTTTTTATATTCATTGGTACTTGTGTTCTGTTTTTGGCTCTCCATTTCTCATAGCTTCGTAATATTGTGTACACAGGTTATGGATTTTAGAAAGCATTTATACATACAAAGCATCTGATCTTCAGTGGAATCCTAAACAGAGTTACACCTTTCTAAGCCCATTGACTTTAGTACTGACAGAACAGTATAAACTCTGCTTTGGAACAGACTGCGTTACACAGGTAGCATCCGTATAATGCATAATACTGACTGGTTGATGCAGAAATGATGTTAGAAAAAAATGTATGGGGAAAATGGTATGAAGAAATGGGGGAAAATGTGCAAAAAGAAAATCTCTGTTTACACCCAAAAGTAGTGAAATTAGAACAGGAATTCCAAAGCTAAGAGGTTTGCTACCAAAGACGGGCCATCAATGCTAGCACCCCAGTTGAAAAACAATAAAGATGTAGTGCTCTGGAGATCACTTTATTTTCCTTCAGGATCAAACTAGGTGAGACACTCTAGGAGATTTGTAAACAGCTCTCCAGAGCATTTTATCCTGGTAAATAGCACCTGGTTCCAATTGGTCTTTTAGTAAAGGAGGGAAAGATTTTAACCCAACCACAAATAATGCCTTGGCACCTCTGTTTGCTTTGCTAGGAAAAGATACACATTGCTTGTATGTGTGCCTGACAGTGGGGCAAGTAATAGCTGTAGGGGCATTCAATGGTGGGGAAATGGCAAAGCTTCTGTTGACTGGTAAACAGGCTATTTCATCCTGTGTAAAGGAAGCTATTGGTAGTGCCTCCAGCTGAAGGCACATTTGCAGTCACTGGGCTTTTCCACACAATTCATTTAAAACATTTTGAGGCAGGAAATAAAATGTTTCCTCCATGGAGTTACACATTGTTTTTATCTCAAATGTTTTCTTTCTAGTCTCACAATGTTTTAAATGAATCTCCTTGTCTAACAATTTGCTGGTTGAAATGTTTTCAAGACATCTTCAGTTGATAAGCGATCTCTGCTTCCCTGAACGTCCTCCTCGGAGCCATTTTCTGAGCTCACTCAGTTTCCCCTTGCCTGTTTATTTGCCGCATTTAACTGTTTGTTCTTTTATTGGGGGGGGCAATCTTCGAAGCATCAAGTATACAAGGAGTAGAGAATGCAGCACAAGGCTATGAAGCATTGAAGCATCAATTCAACACAGAACTTTTAAAAAGAGGGAAATTACAAAATGGTAGCTAGGAATCGTGTCAAGGGGGTGAGTGCGAACAAAAGTGGGGGTTTTAAAAACGTTTTGCAAATGTTTAACAAATGTTTTAGAAGATTTGCGTGGAGAGTCCCACTGTCTTCTCCAGGGACTTTCTGGTAGTGTGGCTGTAGCTCTCTGGAATGAACTGCTAGGTGAGATTTCCATGATTTCTGTGTGTCAGACTTTCAGAGTGATAGTTAAGCCTGTCCATTCACCCCACCCCGCCTCATGTACTTTTCCTTGAATAAGCAATTGCTGGATTGCTTTTAAGATGCTGCCATTGGAACATTTGGCCTAGGAAGAGTTGTAATTTTATGGAAAGCTAGCTCTCTTACAGACGTTTTAAAGGGAATTGCTGTCAGTGGCATTTTGCGGGCTGAGAAGGGATCTCGTGGGCTCGAGCCAAACCAAAACCACCACCACCCCCCTTTTTCCAATAAAACACAACAACTGTTTATGGGTAAGATAACTTTGGCCATAGCCAGAGGAATTTATTAACAAGGAGTAGACAAGGAAGCAAAATGGCGCAGCATGGGGGGGGGTGATCCAGTCATCTGGGCAGCACGAGTGCTGTACCCCAGAGCCAACCCAATTCCTCAGCCCGCCTGCTGGAGGAATTGACTGCAAAGGGGCAAGATTGTACTGAGGCATACCAGCTGAGCGATAGACCCCTGTCTGGTGCCTGTTCCAATCAGCCGCTAGGGCGCAAGCCTAGGTAGCCCCAGCCGGGCGTCCCAACCGTCGGCTTGCTCCACCCCCACCTCTTAATGAGGTGTTCTAACCAGGAGAGCTTCCGCCGCTCCCCCTTTCCCCAGATCACCCCCCATGCGCAATCCGCCACCGGCTATGACAAGACAATAGCAATGAACATTAATAACAACCGTGACAAAAGCCGGGCGGGTGGGTGGGGTCGTTGTCCGGCGTCCAGGGCAAACAGAGCTTGCCCACGCGGACGCCGGCTTAAATAGCCAGGCGCCTGCGGGCGCCTGGTGATGACGCGGCCCGCGGTTCTCGCGGGGCCGCGTTCCTTTGGAGCTCGGCTCCCGCGCATGCGCGGGGCGAGCACCGGAGCTTCGTCATTGCCCTTGTAAGGGCAATGACGTGGCTTTCGCCCAGGGGCCCTCCCAGCCCGCAACTGCGGGCCGTGTGTGAATCACGGCCGCCTTTTATTGGCTCGCAGGTGCCATTTTTAGCTAATTGGGCTTTGTAAGGAAAAATGGGCTAAAATTGTTTTAAATAAATAAAAAGCGAGCAATCTGCACATCTCCCAGTATTTCACCTAGTTCAGCCTTCCTACAATCTGATTAAGACAATTGTATTCTCTTGAGCATTTAATTAAGTGAAATGTCTGCTTTTGTCATTACTGGTTTGTTTTTTTAAAAAAATGGTTCTTAATTCATTTAATTTATAATGGTTTGTTGTTCGGATGAAATTTTATTGCAGTTCTAAATGCTTTTGTTTCATTGCTACATGGCATTTTTTTTGAAAGGCGAGATAATTGTTTTTTTTAAGGAAGTACATAAAAATGTTTGTCAACTTGCTTATATGGCAAAATATAAGAATGCAGGAACAGCCCAGTTGCTCTGGAGGGCCAGAGAACAGACCATAGAGATGCCAAGGCCTTTCTTTGATGCCGCTTTCTGGCACTAGTATTCATATTAATGTTGAATATGAAGGTTCCCTTCAGTCTAATGTCTGGCAACCATAGATGAACCTCCATAAAAGTGTCTAATCCCCTTACAAAGCCATCTCCTTAGCCATTGCTATATCCACTAATCGTCATGGCTAGTAGACACTAATGGAGCTCTGCCCCATGAATCTGACTCACTCCCCCCCTTTTACTAAGCTATCACTCCACCACTGGTAGTGAATTTCACAATTCACTTTCAAAATATATATTTAAAAGAGACACCACAAAATCTTCTCCCAAAGGGGAAAACTAGGACAGGGAGTAGTACCAAAATAACATAAGTGTCCCTACAGTGTGTGAAGTTTTATCTAACTTCTTCTCTTGTCCCCAAGTTCAAAACTCCTTACCTCTGCCTAAAAACCTCTCATGGCAGCCATCGCGGTGTAGTGGTTAGGAGCAGGTGGATTCTAATCTGGAGAACCGGGTTTGATTCCCCACTCCTCCACATGAGTGGCAGAGGCTTATCTGGTGAAACGGATGTGTATTCTCACTCCTACATTCCTGCTGGGTGACCTTGGGCTAGTCACAGTTCTTCAGATCTCTCTCATCCTCACCTACCTCACAAGGTGTCTTTTGTGGGGAGAGGAAGGGGAAGGAGCTTGTAAGCCACCTTTAGTCTCCTTACAGGAGAGAAAGGTGTGGTATAAATCCAAACTACTACTACTACTACTACTACTACTACTGCTGCTGCTACTACTCTTCTTCATTGGCTTTGAGTCCCAGCTGACTAACCCACAGCAGGGAAGGGAAAGAAACATCCTATAACATGCAATTTTCCTATAACTGAGAAGCCACCGCTTAGTAGCAACACAGTGCAGAGCAATAGCAATTTAAGTTAGTTAATTTATCGCTACTGACCTGAAAGGTAAAGTGTTGTACTGGGGGTTGCATGCACACCAGAGGAGGGCTTCTTTGTATAGATTGTTTGTCACACAACAGATAACATTCATCATTTCTTGGTTCCACAATGATTTTTTTTAAAAATGGGAAGCTAACAATAGAACGAGAAAGACAAGAAAACAACAGTGTTTGACCAACCGGTCTCCTCTGGAAATTTTTACAAGGAAGAAATATAAAGGCCAGGCCAGCACAATGCGATGCAATACACATATTCAGCCTTCCCCAGGGAGGGAGTCTTCTATTGATTCAGACCTCTGCTGTATCAAGGATTGTTTAATCAGACTACAGCAGCCCTCCAGGGTCTCAAGCAGAGGTCGTTCCTATCACTGCGATTTTGTCCTTTTAACTAGGGGTGTCGGGGAATGAACTTCGGACCTTCCACATGCCATACAGATGCTCTACTATTGAGCCAAGGCCCCTTTTTTGTAGTGTCAAGCCCCACCTCCCAAACCGCATGTCTTTCTTGAAGGTCAGAACTGACCCTATGCACCTCAAGCACGTAGGCTTGTAAGCACGAGTGAGCAGCCAGATTTTTGCGGAGTCTCTGATCTCATACAGAATAATGTGCACACAGAATGCGCATGCAGACAGGGTCAGTAGTGACCTTCGATTGAATAATCGTATGTGTGTGGAGTGCTGGAGCCTGCTGCTGTGATCCTATCCCTGCAATTAGGGTTGCCAACTTATAAGGTGCAGCTGGAGATCTCCCGTTATGACAACTGATCTCCAGGCAACTGAGATCAGTTCACCTGGAGAAAATGGCTACTTTGGAAGGAAGACTCTTGGCATTATTCCCCTCCCCAAACCGTGTCCTCCTCAGGCTCTATCCCAAAATCGCCAGCTGGCAACCCTATCTGAACATATCTGCTAAATGTCCACACATTGAGCATTATTATACTCTGCCTCACAGAAAGATAAATGTGTAGTCATTAGTGGAGGAAGCATGTGCTTCCACAGTAGAAAATAGTCCCAAAGGACTATAAGCAGGCAAGCAAGTGAACGGTGAGTTGGTGGGGAGAAAACAGTTTGGTGAAGTTTGGTGATTGGACCAGGGGGAGAGAGGGATTGGGGAGGCTGTTGCCAAGTGTTCGGGCTGGGAAGAGGGTAGGGAAGAAATGTAATGGCTATTGCTAAGCCCAGCAGAAGAACAGTAGCTTGCTACCAATGTCCGCCCAATCCTGCAGCCTCTACCTAAGAAAACTATGGCCAAATTATGCTGCGCTAGCCCTGGCCACTTGCATGGATACCTCATTACCCCTTGCATCCCCTTTTTGCGCTACTTCCTCTTTCCTTCCTCCTGGCATCCCCTATATCCTTACCCCTTTCCCTGCCTCATTTTCTTCTTCTCAGACATTCATCAAATTACATTTTATCAGCTTCCCATTTCCAGCTACGTTTATTATGCATTTCCTTCATTTATATATTGCCCTTCTCCACAGTGGAGAGCAAAACAGCATACATCATTCACCTCTCTTCCTTTGTATCCTCATGACAACTATCGGAGGTAGGTTAGCATGAAAGTATGTGACCGGCACAACTTTCCCCAATGAGCTTCCACAGTAGACTGTTGATTTGAACTTGGGTCTCCCAGAACCTATTCTGATGCTTTAACTGCTATACCACACTGGCTTGCATAGGATGGCCACTACTGAACAGGAACAAGCAGCCAGGCCTAGTTCAGTCATGACCCCAATGAATCCTCCCTCAAACACTAGAACAGCACTGGAAAGCACCCCGTCTCCTCCATGCCTTTTATTAAAAGAACCAAGCTGAAAATGTTACGGTCGCCTAGCAGTGGCCACTAAGGAAATCTATTTCTTAAAGTGACATGAACTCCTTTTGTCATTTTAGGTGTTTAACATCTGCCACCAGTATAAACCTGGGGCATGTTTCAGGTTTGTATAAAAATATATCTTGCATGTTCAACTTCAGTCACCAGTTTTAAGTCTCCTCAGATTCGGCCAACTAGACCATTAGAATATATGATGATTATATCATTTGAAAAAATGTAGTCCCTGGGGTATAATGTAAACACTCAGAATGCCAACGGCCAAAAATATCAGATGAAACCATCCCAGAACTGTTGAGATGAACTCCTGAGGTTGACCTGCAGTCTGAGGAAATACAGTCCATTCTGCCACAGCAAGGTTCTATTACCTCATTACCACTTCACAGTTCTACGTGTGTAGGCCATGTCTACTTCCACACCACCCACCTCTGCTCCTCTTTGCCTCATTCTTTCTTTTTCCTCCCTTTCACAGTTAGAAAAAGTGCTGGCAACAGAAAAGAACCATGATTTTGGCTGTGGCTGTTGGCTTCCCACAGAAACTAAGGAGGAACCTGAGACTTCCCATGTGCCCCACCATCTGGGGTTTTGCAACATGTTGCTTGCTTCTCTAGTTGCCAGCTTCAATCAGGTTTAAATGAAGGGGCACGTTCTGCAAAATTTTCACTTCCATTTTTTTCCCACTCAAACTGGGTTATGTCACAATAATCAAATTGGACAGATGACTAAACTGAATTGCTGGAACTTAGTCTCCACTCAGAGGAGATCTCTGGCAAGCGCTCAAGCCGAGCTATAGCCAGGCATGGGGAGATAATTTGCCCTTTAAATTAAGGTTCAGGTGAAATATTTTCCCCCAAGCTCTTCAAATGAAAGTTTATTGGACCAAAGTAACAGGGTACTACAATGTATGCTAAGCATGAAATCTCGGACTTTTTGCCAAGAGACCTTCATCCAAGAGAAAGTGATGGGTCTGGAGCAAAGGATTTAACAGAATATTTCTCTTGTACCTGTGTAAGTTCTATTTCTCCGCTTGACGCTTGCTGCATTAAAGTAAATCAATGGGTTACATATTAAGTATGAAAATGGGAGTTCTTTCCAAATGTATCTCCAGAGGTTCTGAAGATACTTCAGAGGGTTGGGACTGGGACCTCTCGAATCACAAAATGGTATATAGGAGTAACATACCTTCAGGCTTGATAGCCCTATTTGTCCAATTTTTATCCCTGTCCCTGATAAATCATTCTCCCCCTTTCTCCCTTTTCCCCTTTTAGAAGGAATGTGTTTGTAAAATGTCCTTCGTGCATACTACAATTTCTTTCCTGAGTATCTTGATGCTGAGGCTGCAGTTCTAAAGGCACAGTTCCTGTATAGGTGACCCTTCCATACATTGACTAAATACACAGAAAGGGAGAGTGCGCCCCCAGCTCCATGTGATTTTCACCTCAGGAGCACTGTGCCTATGCACAGAAGCATTTATGTGTATGATTGGGAAGCAGCATCCCACCGTATGTGCTGATGCTTCCTCCACAAGTTCACAGCAAGTAGATGGGGTTACCAGCTCAGGGTTGGGAAATACTTGGAGATTTTGGGAGGTGGAGTCTGGAAAGGCTGGGGTTTGAGGAGGGGAGGAACCTCAAGGGGTATAATCCCATGCAGTCCACACTCAAAAGGATCATTTTTTCCCCAGAGGGAATGACTTCTAAATCTGGGAGATCTCCAGCCAGCATCTGGAGATTGGCATGTAAATGACCTGACAATTGAATTGAGGCAGGGGCAGGGTCAGCATGCCATTGCTCATTCTCCTTCCATGGATATTCATACAGAGGCATCATTTTGTAGAGGGATTGTTGCTAGAACTAATGAGCCACTTCCCTCAGAAACACATTGAGGCCCTTTCTGCACAGCACTGGGTTGCAGGCAGGATAAAGGAACTCGCTCTCCCTCCTGTCCCATTGGCAGGCCTCCGTGCAGGCAGCGACTGGAGCCCACAGAAGAAACCCCTCACATCCCATGCTGCATAGCTGTGCAGGGAGGACCTTTAAAAACTGGGAAGCAATCAGTTCCTGGGGCAACTATTCCCTCTTGGAGCAGCTGCAATTTGCCTTACAACTAAAGAATCTCAGGCAGATTCAGCATGGGCCAAAAACAGCAGTGTGAAACCAGTGTGAAACCGGTATAAAATGGTTTAAAACGATGTAAAAGGGCTTACATGGTTTTCACACCATTTTCACACCACTGTTTTTGGCCCGTGCGGAATCTGCCTCAGATAGTGCGATTCTTGAAAAACCCGGGTTTGGGGACAGGGGGACCGTGGAGCAGACTCACATTAGGTGTGGGATCCATGTGAAGTCCCCCCCCCCACATGGGTTTTATCTTGTGGTTAGCCTAGGTTTATTGGCCAGTGTGGAAAGGGCCTGAGAATTACATTGTGTCATGCATGCACACGGACTCTCTCCACCTATCCAGATAGGAAATATTGCTGAATTTGTCTGATATTCATGAATAGAGCTACTACCATCGTGAGATTAACATTCTATGAAATAGGGTTTTTAAAAAAAAACCAAAAAAAAGAAATATACTTTTAGTAACACATCTTGCTTCATAAATCAAAGTAAGACAGGCAATTGCAAAGTAAATGAATACAACTTACCAAAGGCAGAGAAAAGTCTTTAGAACTATATAAGGAGAAGGAGATTGGTCAGGCAGCAATTCTTAGAGGAGTGTTCTAAAATACAAGAGTATCCTTATTATCTATGAGAGGTTGGAGGGTGCGAAGGTGATGAATTCATGATGCATTAAAAAGGCAGTGGCTATCTCTGGGTAATCAACCAGCTAAACATGGCTAAGGCCACCTTTAGGCATATAGAAAGAAAGCTGGGGCCAAGATAGGAAGCAAGGCAAGAAAATAACAAAATGCTGGTAAATGCAACATAGGATCCAGAACCAACTACAGAGAATTCTTTCAGAAGGTAGCCATGTTGGTCGGCGTAAAGTCCAGTTGCACCTTAGAGACTAGCCAGAATGTAGCTACTGCGGGCATTAGCTCTCAGAAAACGAATTTAATCTGAAGTCCATTATACTAAGTAAGATGATTGGTCTGTCTCAGTCAGTACAGGGTACTATTCCTCCAGGCAGTGGGTCACCAAAGGAAGGTCTTTCCCCACCCCCACCCCCGCAAACTAAGATCCTTTAACTGAAGATGTTGAACTTTGGACCAGAGTCACAGCCCTTCCCCACCTAATAAAAAAGAGACACATAATACAAGCTACAACAGACAAAACAAATTGTGTCCTGCCCATCTTCCAAGGAACTCAGAGCTTTCAACTTGTGCCACCTCTTACATAGGTCAAACAAGTGACCACATAGCGTTGACTATGATGGAATCCTATACTAAATGACTCAAATCTAAATCCATGGACTTTTTTTCCTGACAAGTCACAGCTGACTTATGGGAACCCCATAGAGGTTTCAAGGCAAGAGACGTTCAGAGATGGTTTGTCATTGCCTGCCTCCACATCATGACCCTGGTGTTTCTTGGGCTAGTCACAGTTCTTCGGAACTCTCTCAGCCCCACCCACCTCACAGGGTGTTTGTTGTGAGGGGGGAAAGGCAAGGAGATTGTCAGCCCCTTTGAGTCTCCTGCAGGAGAGAAAGGGGGGATATAAATCCAAACTCCATGGAAGACGGGATTTGAACCTGGGTTTCCCAGATCCTAGTCCGACACCTTAATTACTACACCAAACTGAGGCCCCTTCCACACTTGCAGAATAACGCACTTTCAATCCACTTTCAATGTACTTTGCAGCTGGATTTTACTGTGCGGAATAGCAAAATCCACTTGCAAACAATTGTGAAAGTGGATTGAAAGTGCATTATTCTGCATGGGCGGAAGGGACCTGACTCTCACGTTACTCAAATCTAAGTCCATGGACCTACTCTGGAATAAGTTATCTTTCAGTATTAGAGACCTTGAATGCTTCAGAGCATGTACTGTGCAGCCCAGTTTGCGCACCACCATGGGACTTGCCGTTTCTGAGACCAAGAGGCCCATGCTTATAATAGACTCTTAAAAAACAGAGTACAGCATCATTTCAATAGGAATATTTAAATTCTTAGATGTCATGTCACATTTCTAAGAACCTAGGCAAACAAGCACCTGGGATGCTTCTGTCCCTTCACAAAGAGCTGTGCACACACACTTTCATATAAATTAAAGCATTCCCAGTTGCTAAGTTGCAGCATTTATGCCTCCAGTGAGATTGCTCCAATTCTTTATGGCATCGCTAGGGTAATGCAGGATATAAAATGCTCAATAGATGCTTTCGAAGTTTGTATTTAATAGACCTGGAGGCTTTGAGTGCCTTTGCACAGATTGCGTTCCAGCTGTCTGCCGCTATTTGAATGCGCAGGTCTGAATCCCATGCTGTGCAATGCAAGCAGCCTCCCACGCATTCTGTGTACCAGGAGTAATTTATGGGTCTAGCTATAAAGGAAATAACGGCACGTTAAGAAGGAGGTTATGTAAAGCTAGGAGATTGAGAAGTAGCTCCGTCAATTGAGTACAACTTCCAAAACATTGTCATTATGTCTCTACTGATTTACAAAGGAAAGGAGGCCTTTGGTGGCAGAGATTGCTGAATGAAAGGACAGCAGGAAAAAGGAAAGCCACCAACCCTGTATAATAGATGCCCCAATGCCTGTGTCCCTCCAAGCCTGGGTAACCTGCTGAAGACTTTCTCTTTTTTTGTTGATTAGCCACTTGGCTTCTAATCGATCACATTAAAATGTATTTGCATGATAAGCACTGCTGCACAATTACCTTTTACAGGATTCTGGAGGAAATATGGGCTAGCTGAAGCTTAACACAGAGAAGCCGCCACTATTAGAAATCAATCCACGCTCTGCGATCATATGCCTGTCTAGCAATATATGGCCCCACGATTCCTCCGTTAAAGAATGATCAATCCACTGAAGCTTTTTAATTGCAGGACGATTATAGTGTTTGGGCTGTGAGCTGTAAAGGAAAAGACCAGAGATCAAATCTCCTTTCGTCTACAAGGTTCCCTTCTAGAACGACCCCCCCCTCCCATTTTTATTTATGAAGATGATGCTGACCTACCTTGTAGGGTTGTGATAAGGTTTGCTGAGAACATTTATGTGACATGTTTGAGGGGAGGTCAGCTATATATACTCTAAGGCAGGGGATCCCAACCTTTTTAAACTTGCAGGAACATTTGTAATTCAGACATGGCATGGTGGGCACAGGAACAAAATAGATGCCCCAAAATGGCTGCCTCAAGAGGTGGAGCCAGCCACAAAATGTATGATTTTTTTTTAATGTATGATTTTAGGCTTTATGCCACTGTAAGCTGCCCTGAGCCCTTTGGGGGGTGGGGTGGGGTATAAATATAAAAATAAATGATTGCCACAGCTTAACTTCAGTGGCACAGGTTAGGCTGAGGTGGCAGCTGCTTCCAAAGCAACGTTTTTTAAAAAATTCCACAGCCAAGCAAAAATTCTGGGGGAGGTGTCTTTGCAGCTATAAAGACACAATCTCTCAAGAATCGCAGCATGAGGCTTTGAAGAACCAAAGCACCGGATTCATGAAGAAGTTTTAAAAAACGTAATGATCAGAAAATGGCACCCAGGAATTGTTTCAAGGGATGAGTGTGAGGGGTGGGGGGGGGAGAGGATTGAAAATATTTTGCAAACGTTTTGCAAATGTTCTCACTGACTTGTGTGGAAATGGCCATGGTCGAGCCCTAGTTAACACTTAGATGAGAGACCTTCAAGAAAGTCTACAGTTACTTGACAGCGACAGGCAATTTCTTGTCTTGAAAACCCCATGAGAGGTTACCAATGGGTTGGCCTCAACTTGCTGGCACTTTCCACCATCACCAAGATATGCTTCATTTGGTCTTTTGTGCTGTTTATGAAGAAGAAGAAGAAGAAGAAGAAGAAGAAGAAGAAGAAGAAGAAGAAGAAGAAGAAGAAGAAGAAGAAGAAGAAGAAGAAGAAGAAGAAGAAGAAGAAGAAGAAGAAGAAGAAGAAGAAGAAGAAGAAGAAGAAGAAGAGGATCGAGAGACGAAGAAGAAGAAGAAGAAGAAGAGAGAGAAGAAGAAGAGGGACGGTGAGACGGGACGAAGGGCGAGGGGTGAACGAGGAGGGCGAGGGGCAGCCAGGGAGTTTGGATTTATATCCCCCCTTTCTCTCCTGTAGGAGACTCAAAGGGCTTTACAATCTCCTTGCCCTTCTCCCCTCCCAACAAACACCCTGTGAGGTTGGTGGGGCTGAGAGTGCTCCAGAAAGCTGTGACTAGCCCAAGGTCACCCAGCTGGCATGTGTTGGAGTGCACAGGCTAATCTGAATTCTCCAGATAAACCTCCACAGCTCAAGCGGCAGAGCAGGGAATCAAATCCGGTTCCTCCAGATTAGAATGCACCTGCTCTTAACCACTATGCCACTGCTGCAAAAAGCTAAGATGTTGTTCTGTAGCAAAAGACATGCAATAAAACACTACTGTCCTCCATATCCCTTATCAACAGTTCAAAACAAACCTGCCCAGCACATGCGCTCTCTGACCGTTCAACACCAGCTTCAAGACACCCTCATCTTCATGCATGTGGCTTTCAGACACGAACCCTCCATCTACCCACCCACCTTCCCACTCTGACATTTAATTTCTACAGCTCATGGGGAAGGAAGTGAACCCTGAAAGGTAACAGCTCTAGCAACTCGCGCTCATAAAGCAGTCCCCAAAGGCAAAGCTAAGGATGAAACTGAGACAGTGATTTACACCAAGGATGGGGTGCGGCAAACGCAGGCCAGCCCTGACAAATAGGAATAGTTGGGTGTATGAAAAAAAGATAGCTAGAAGGAGCCAGAAAAGAGGCTTTATAAAAATTATGAATGGTGTGAACCGAGCCGAGAGAGGGATTTCTGTCTCGCTCATCACACTCAAACTTGGGATCTCACATTTGTCACCGGTGTCTTAACAACTGCCTTTCCGACTTTGTCTGTCTTCAAAACTTCGCAGGACGTTTGTGGCTGGAGGCTTTCACAGCTCAGCCATAAGATTTGTGGCATTTCAAGTGCAACTTTTGTAACCGTGGACGCAACCGCAACAATAACAACAAAAAGCTGTTTTGATGACTGACATCTCAGCTTGATCCTATGAAGAACTGCGTGCAGGCAGACATTAGTGACTGTTTCTGAATATTCTCCACAGCCGCTTGAGGATTAGCAAAATGCGCTTGGGTGAGAGCAGAACTCCCGCCCCAGGAGAGCAGGTTTTTGCTTTGTTTTGTTTTTTTAATTATGGCTTACTTGGATGTCATTTATTTTCAAGGCGCACGAAGTTAATGAATTCCTCCATCTGGCCAGGGTAAAAAAAGGCCATTAAGGGTAAAATGGAAAGTGCTTGAAGGGTAAAGTGGGGAATATTCAAATACTTAAAGGCTGATGATTGAATAATGGACTATAGCTGGATTGGAAACACTAAATAGGCAAGTCAGATTTCCAGATTTTAAAAAATGCGATAAAAAGTGTATTTTTTTTACTAGATTTAAAATAAATTTGTAGAAATGTAATCATGTTGGGTGAATGACGATTGGTGGTGAAATGTGTCATTATGTTGCAGCCGATTCATGGCAGCCCCATAGGTTTTCAAGGCAAGAGATGAACAGAGGTGGTTATCATTGCTTGTGTAGCAACCCTAGCCTCCCTTGCGGTCTCCCATTCAAATAGTACCTAGGGATGACCCTGCTTAGCTTCCAAGATCTGACAAGATTGGCCGACTAGCCTGAGCCATCCAGGTCAGGGTAGAATAACCCTGCTTCCAGGCAAAGCAGCTGTGACAATTTTCTAAACTGAAAAGGAGCGTTTTCTAACTTTCACAGGTTGTTGTACCCGGATCTACATTGTACTCGGATCTACATTGGCATAGTTAAGAAATAGCCTACTTTTTTGGCAGGTAACTTTCACTCTCTGTGCCTCACCCACTACTACCACACAACACACACACACTCATACACACCCAGCTCATCCTCACACACCTCACTCTGCCCTCCCTCACATCCAACCACCACTTACCCACTTCCTCACCCATATTCGCCACAGCTCTCTTTTACTAAAAGCAAACTGGAGTTTGCCTTTTTCTTCTAAGAAAATTCGCAAGGTGGGGGCGAACCAACACTACTGGCTCCACTTCTTTTGCACATGACCCTTTAAGAACCCAGGGAGCTGGCCTCGATCTGAGCCCCTCACCACCCTGCCTCTGCTTCCTGACTGGGATAGCCTCCTTACCCCAGTTCTGTCTTACCCAAGCCAGGACTGTGCGTGTAACCCAGCCTCATGGACAGCGGGATTCATACTCTGGACAGTTCTGCTGTGGAATGGAAAGAGTTACCTTATACTAAAAAAACAAGAGAGCACCACATAACAATGTGAATTGAAAAGGGAAAGAGGGATTCCATTTGACCACCCCAAAAGGCTATGCTGCGGATCATTAGACCTGCATGGACATCTGTGTGGGTTGCGGACTGTGATGAGAAGGACAATTGCCACAGCAACACGCGGCCAGGCCCCTCTAGTTGTACATAAAGAACAGGTACCACATACAATCTTCATAAGCAGAGGTTCTTTCAGAAGCTATTCAGTACATACATAGGCTAGAGATAGGGCCAGCAGGTGTGATCCAATGCTTTTTCCAAATGTATATTCACAGCATGCACGTGTAATGTAATGCAATGTTCATATAATGTGCGTAAGGTCTGACTGTCTTCAACTTCAGCCTGTGGTTAGGAAAATTCCCTTGGCTTTGGATTTCACAAGGTTTCACAAGGTTTCAAGTTTGGTTTTTGTGGTTTGGCTGCTCAACCAAAAGACCTCCTCCTCCACACCTTCTATGCCCACTTTTGGAGGGCAACATATCAGCAGATAGGAATGTAGGATTTACGAGAAGATTGTTTGCCTCGGAACACCCTCTGTTCATAATGAAGACCTTTGTGTCTTTTAATCTGGTCCTGACCTCATGCATATGGATTTCAGGAATACCCTGTCAGAATTTGAATTCAGCCAAGCTACAAGAATCGTTCTTCGCCTTCAAGTTCAAGGGCTTGGCACTGGGGCAGGGATGCATTTCTTGATGGAGGCTGACACTAGGCCAAAGAGAAAGCTGCAAATCAAACAGGACAGAGCAGAGTCATTATGGGCAATTAATCTGGCAAAAGCTTTGGGAGCAAGGGCAGTAACCTGTCAATGCAGAGAAATTCTGAGTCAGACATACAACCCACCAAAGGGGAAAAAAACACACCCATCATTAGCTTGTCTGCCCCTCCTGAACATTAAAAACAGTTGATGTAATTGGGGTGAGACTATGGATGTTTTCACAAAAATTTCACCTAAAGCAAAATGAGAAACAATTTAGAGGTGAATTTTGAAGAAAGAGAAACATGTTTCATTGCTTTTCTCAGGGAACAGAGTTTTATATACTATGGGGGGAAAAAACAAAAATCTAACGACTTGAAGTGAGACATGAAATTGGCAGAGTGAGCAGAGAGTGGCTGGGGAAATTCTTGATCAGCCTGTCTCCAAACAGACAATATCCATCAATGATGACAGCACTAACCTGGAAGAGAAGCGGAAAATGGGCATACGTGCGCGAACCGTCATGAGAGGTTGGTGTTGTTCATCACAGCGATTGGGCACAGTCCCAGTAAGGGTGGCACAGGATAGCCAACAGCAAATAGAGATGAAATGGGTGGCTGTAATTCAGAAAAAAACAATTGTTAATAAACACTGTATTATTAAAAGAGAAACTGGGGTGGTGCAGTTAAAATTCCATAAGCTGAGCTTGAGCTAGTAGTCATGCCCACAATGACTTCCATTGATGGAATAACCAAACAAGACCATGAAATCTAAACCACAAACCAAACCAGGAAGAGACTATAAAACAAAAACCCTCTGTCTCACCAAAAGAAAAAACGTTACTTCATTAGCTGCATGCTGGACCGCCCTTGTTTCAGAATGTTCCATTTGAGTCCTAGTGCCTACCTGAACAGAACTAGGTAGGCAGTGGCACTTGGACCCAAATGGAGCATTCTGAAACAAAGGCTGTCCAGCATGTGGTGAATGAAGAGTTACAAATGAAGAGCTATAAATGGAATTACTTCATATAGTGTGGAGAAGTTCCAAATCGGAAAATTTAGATAGTTAATTCCACATTCAAAATCGTTGCTTCATAATAAATTACAGGGTATTTCACATATAGATCACTGGTAACTTTGAAACATCAATAACAACTAAATCATATAGCTACTACAGTTTACTACAGGATGACAATAATCTTGTTAACATCCGAAGGCCTTTTTAAATAATGAAGCCATCAAGCTTGTGAAGCAACAATTTTGAATGTGGAATTAACTATCAAAAGGGTTTTCCAGACGGACATAATATCCTGGGGAAAAGCCAGGATCATACATACCGGGATATTTGTATCTCGGTTTCTCCGTCTGCAAGGCAGCCCATCAGCGTGTTCAGGCCAAAAGGAAGAACTCCAGGTGATTATGCGCAGTCCTGTTTGATTTCATTTTCCTCACCAACATTGTTGTGTATGCGTGAACTGTCCCGTTTTTTCCAAAGTTCTGATTGGCTGCAGGCGGCGAGGTGGGAAAAATAAACTGGTCTGTCTCCTGCAGTGTTTGCATGGGAGTGGGAACGGCGCGTTTTTTTTTAAAGCACTGCCAATTTATCATTTTTTAAGCCATGGGATAAGGGAAAGTTAGACCCAGAATCCATGCAGAAGTCATGGAAGAGCTGGGATGTTTCACCTCCTTATTCCAGGATATATGGTCCGTGAGGAAAACGCCAAAAATTTCTGATTTGGAATGGGTGTAGGACGGTTAAAAAAAACCATTTGGGGTGTGGGGGACTTCTAAAATGAGTCTGCCCCTTGCTATTGCCCCCAAATTGGGTTTTTTGAGAATCACACTATAACAAGTCTTTTAAAAAATTCCAGGTTGCAGACACTCACAAGCGATCGGCCAGACAGGAGAGGCTTTGTTCGCCTCCGTTTCCCTTTTTTAAAATTTAGCGGCTTACATCTGCGCAGTTATGCAGGTGCAGATGTTCATATCATGACACATCAGCATGCCTGTGGGGGTTCATTGGTGCATGCCTGCATAGCTGAGCATCGATGCAAAGTAAATAAAGAAAGAGAGACACGTCTCCGTGTGAAGGCATGACAGCACCCCGGATTGTTTCCGTGGGTTCCAATCACTGCCTGCGCAGATGCACGTGAACACAAAAACAGGAAAATGGTTATTTTATCCCGACTGCAATCTGTTATACATTTGCTGTGTAGAAGGGCCTTAAGAGCTATCACTGAGTGTCTTCAAGGAGCACCAATTAAGGAATGCCTGCATCTGCTGGAGGAGGATGTTTTTGAACCTTCCCACATTTTGTGATTAGCCCCAACCTCTTAACAGCCATTTTATGGTACCACCTGCTCAATAGTTCTCAACATTCCAGAAGTGCCTACAAGCTGGGCATCCTCAAACTACCCCATTCCCCCCCCCCCCATTCTATCCCATTCCTTTCCCATGCATTGCATTACATTCCTCCTAGGAGTTCTGGGCATCCTGAGCCCTTTAATCTTCACACAATCCTATGAGGCTGAAAGTGTGTCTGGCCCAATGTCACTCAGAGAAAGACTCCTTGAAAAATGAGGGTGTGAGTCCAAGTCTACCCATTCCTAATCTGATCTACTAAATCTACTAAATCTACTAAACTATCTACTAAATGACACCGTGGTTAATATTTAGCCCACAAAATGATTCTTTTCAAATCCCCACAAGCTGTTTAGATCTGTGGCATCTAAAAGCAGGGTTAGCACTTCCACAAAACGGAGACCTTTGCATTCCATCCGTCCAATCCATCTGTGTCTACCAAAGGTTTCCTCTTAATCAAGGCGAATTGTTCAGGAGTTCCATCACTTTTAGCAGATTACTGGATAGAAAAAGGAACCTCTGCATATCTACTATGAGCTTGGCAGGGGGCTTAAAGGGGGCTTAAGGAAAGACTCAACCAAGTTCTTATTGATCTAAACAAGATGTTCATTATAAGCTAGTAAAAGCTTCTAAAAATAACTGTTGTTACTTGATGTACACATTTCTGAATCTAGTCATTCATAAACAGTCAATACTGATCAACACTTGTGCTTAGAGTCAGCATGGTGTAGTGTTTCAGAGCGGTGGACTCTAATCTGGAGAACCAGATTTGATTGATTCCACGCTCTTCCACATGAGAGGCAGACTCCCACCTGGTGAACTAGATCTGTTTACCCCCCGCCCCTACACATGATGCCTGCTGGGTGCCCTTGGGCTAGTCACAATTCTCTCAGCACTCTCTCAGTCCCACCTTCTCTCAAGGTGTCTGTTGTGGGGAGAAGAGGGGAAAGGAATGTGTAAGCTGCATTGAGCATCCTTACAGTAGAGAAAAGTGAGGAATAAATCCTTATTCTTAGCAGGAGAGTTCTGGGAATTTCTTTTGGTTATGAAGAAATTGCTGCATCTCCATTCTTTTTTTTCTGTCTTGTTTTGGGAGAAAGTTTTTCCAAGGAAATATGGCAACACTATCTGCCAAAAGGAGGAGGACGAGGAGGACAAGCGAAGAAGAAGAAGAAGAAGAAGAAGAAGAAGAAGAAGAAGAAGAAGAAGAAGAAGAAGAAGAAGAAGAAGAAGAAGAAGAAGAAGAAGAGGAGGAGGAGGAGGAAGAGGAGGAGGAAGAGGAAGAGGAGGAGGAAGAAGGAGGAGGAGGAGGAGGGGGGAGGAGGAGGAGGAGGAGGAGGAGGGGGGGAGGAGGAGGAGGACTTGGATTTATATCCCCCCTTTCTCTCCTATAGGAGACTCAAAGGGGCTCACAAACTCTTTTCCCTTCCCCCCTCACAACAAACACCCTGTGAGGTAGGTGGGGCTAAGAGAACTCCGAAGAACTGTGATTAGCCCAAGGTCACCCAAGTGGCGTGTGTTGGAGTGCACGGGCTAATCTGAATTCCCCAGATAAGCCTTCCCAGCTCAGGTGGCAGAACGGGGAATCAAACCCGTTTTCTCCAGATGAGTACACCTGCTCTTAACTGCTACACCACTGCTGCTCCCTGTTCAGCACACAAGGATCAACGTGATGAACTTCAAGGATACTTTGCAGCCCAACCAGTCCCTGATTCTAGCCAACCACACCAGTTTTCCACTTCAAAAGCACAAACGTGAGCTTTTGCCAGGAATGATTCATCCATGTTATTGATAGAAAGAAAAGAAGGAGAAAAAATTGCTCTCATTTTGGTTTTCATTCCGAACGGGAGCTGAGAGACCAAGACGTAGAAATAATTCTGTGAAATGAAACGTTCTGCAACGTGTGGGTTTGAAATTGTCAAAATGAAACATTTTTTCATTCAAAACAAAATGACAATTGTCACATCAGATTGACACTTTCACATGAAATGTCACTCCATTTCTGTATTTTTGTGAAAACCACAAAACCCCAAACGTAATGACAGGCTGAGCAGAGAAGGTAAGGAGAAGAACTTATGATTGGGGTAGGGGAATAAAATGCAACATTTCATTTTTAAAAATTCCCAGAGGAGAAAAGCAAATTTCCTAACACAGGGGGAGAAAGATAGAAAACGTGTTACCAATAGGACACTACCACCTGCACGTGCCATTGAGAAAATCAGAAACAAGTTTGTGCATTCGTGTCAATGTCTTAGAGCAAACCCCACATGATACAAGTTTTTTTCAAGGTGTTCAATGTGAATTTTGAATGTTCATGATTATATCAGGGCATGAAATTGTTCTCTAATGACCACCATGGTTATATTTCTCAGTAACTGCATAGCTGTATGATGATCTTTGGCTGAAACAAAATAACACAAAACATGAAGAAAGAAGAAGAAAAAAACTGTACCCAATTTTTTTTCCACATTTCTATAAAAATTTTATGATCAGAATTCTGATGAAAAAAATGGGAACAAGATGGAGTAACGGATCAAGAATTTATGATAAAAATGTTGGATAATGTAAATACTATAAAAATAGAGAAATATGCAGAACTGGAAAGGAAAGTGATATTAAAATGGTATAGAACCCCAAAGCAGTTGGCATATATGATAAGGGGATTCAGTCCAAAATGTTGGCATTGTGGTGGAAAAAATGCAATTTATACACATATGTGGTTGGAATGTAAAGAGGATAAGACAATTGTGGGATCAGGTTATATTGTATATAGAGAAATATGTAAAAGTTAAGATACCAGTAAATATAGACTTATTGTTCATGGGTATAAGAGAAAATAGAACAATAGAACAACGGAGAAAGATATTATATGAAATGATGATAAGAGCAGCCCACGCAGTAATTGTGTTGGGTTGGAAAAATAAAAGGATATGGACGATACAGAAGTGGTTAGAATATGCATGGGAACAAGTGCAATTAGAAACTTTCGAAATAATGTCAAGGAACCAAGTATGGCAAGAAAAAACAAATGGAAATGATGAAGATTTGAACAGAATTCGTAGAGTGGATGAGAGAAGCTGGAATCAAAGAGGAAAGACGGGAGAAGAGAGTGGAACGGGAGAACCTGCTGCTGCACACTTAAAGAAAAAAGAAAGAATTGTTGGGGGTGGGAGGGGAAAAAGGGGGGGAATGTAGATTATGGATGTAATACAATGATGAAATATGTTTGTAAGAATGATCCAACTATACCAATAAAAATATTTATAAAAATTCTTCCACATTTCTGATGAATGCAATATTCAAGTCATGTAGCCTGGGTACAACTACATGCAAGTAAGCCACATTAAGTGTAGTCCAACAAACAGTTGGACTACAACTAACCAAGGCATTTCCATTTATGGAAGCCATCAATCGAGAGCTAAGCATTAGGGATTCCCTCGCTTTCCACCATGTTCCAGGACATGCAAACAACTCTGTTCAAATCATGATTTAATTGCATGTTGCAAGCAGTATCCTCAAACACTTGAAAAAAGTTCACTTTTTATCAAGCACTCAACATGTTTTTCCTTTGTACTACAATAACATTCCACTCCAAAAAATATATATGCTCACCTGCTAGGTACAAACATACAGTGGGACAACGGCCCAATATTTAAGAACATAAGAACTAGCCTGCTGGATCAGACCAGAGTCCATCTAGTCCAGCACTCTGCTACTCGCAGTGGCCCACCAGGTGCCTTTGGGAGCTCACGTGCAGGATGTGAAAGCAATGGCCTTCTGCTCCTGCACCAATTTCACCAATCTAGATATCCCTTTCCAACACAGGGCATTCTTGCTGGCATGAACAAACACATTTCCTTCAAGTGTGATGTCTGAGAGATTCTGGCATGTCCTTTATCAGGAGAAGGTTTGTACACGAGGGGCCAATATGATGGATTCCATTTGGCATATAATCCTGGACTGTCATTTACTTGAGGGTCCTTGGTGAATTACATTCTCTGCTTTAATTCAGTCAAAAGCATTCACAAGCAAAGAGCAAATAATTCAATTTCTACTGAATGATCATGGTCCTGAAGTTGCCTCTTTCCACTGAAATACATAACTCAACACAACTAACAATGTAGAACCTTAGTTTTTAGTGTTAATTTCAATTATGGTTTACATATTTAAATTTAACCTGAGTTTGTTATGATACAACTTAAAAATTACTATATATGTGTGTATTAATGTATGTTTATGTTTTTGAACTGGTTTACTTGTCCCCCTCTTCCATTCAACATCTGCACAGCCTGGCAGAAAATAAATATTAACCTGCAAAAGAAATATTTCCCTGATTGTCTCAATCCTGTTGGGCTGAGGTGGGAATAGTGGCAGGTTTTGTCCCTGAAGCGTTTGGCCTTGCTCACTGTGACTGCCTGATTTCCCAAAGCATGTTCATGCCCATGTACGTTGAGTGTTCTAAATTGGATTGCAAATACTTTGTCCATTCTTGTGCTGTCTCCTGGCAAGAGGAGCTTGACGCAGG
The DNA here is from genome assembly GCF_021028975.2 of Sphaerodactylus townsendi. Classification (NCBI taxonomy): domain Eukaryota; kingdom Metazoa; phylum Chordata; class Lepidosauria; order Squamata; family Sphaerodactylidae; genus Sphaerodactylus; species Sphaerodactylus townsendi. The sequence goes on along the minus strand of NC_059437.1, from coordinate 15,511,365 downwards.
AAGTTCTGAGCCTGCCTCGTCAATTCCACTCAAAATGTAGCTGATTCAAAAAGATGAGGTCACATATCCCACAATGACCCACTCCAGTAAGCTGGAACCTACCCAAGCTGAATGCTGTCAATTGTGCGGATGCAATGAGCATTCAGAGCTACTGTTTTGTCTGAGCAACAACAACAACAAAGGTTGTATAGGGATGTTCAACTTGAGAGGAAAAGGATCATGAGCAGGGATATTTTTTTAGCCTGTTCTTTGCAACGAAAATCTAATCATCACTATGTACAGTTGACAATGCCATGAGAAAGACATGTTCCCAGTAGAGAAATGTAAACTGCTTTTCTGAAGAGTCCTTTAAACACCTGGAGCTACTCACTGCCTGAGACAAAAAAACTGCAATTAAGAGGACTTTTACAAGTGAATATAAGTAGACAGCCCACCTGTTCTTATTCCGGAGAAACTTGTAGATTCATCTCATGTTACACAGACGTGGAAAAGAGGTTTTTTTTGTTCTGAACGATGCTGCTTAGAATTGTGGCTGTTCGGGTCATATGATTTGGTAGCATTAACCCCCAGCCAGTCTGCCATCCATGGTGGACTGTCGGGTGCTTTACTACCCATGAATGTGGGAAAAATTAATCCTATGGAGGAGGATGAGTCGCCTTCATTATTTTTTAAAATGTTTTTGTTATTTGTAGCCATCTGGGAAATCTGTTGGTATTTGGCAAGTGCCAATCACACACTCCAGTCATGAATGAGTTAATCTTGTGCATGCTAATTAATTAGTGATGTCAGAAGTCAGTGACCAGGTAATTGACGCCAATTGGTCAAGCAAGTCTACATGCAGGTCTGCACGTAGGCAATAGGTATATATCCTTTGTTACTCTCTGTACATGCTCTCTAGTAGCTTACTAACCATGTAATAGCCAAGCAGAAGCTAGCTAATGGAGCTAGCTAGTTAGAAAGGTATTTTCTTGTTTCGTATCCAAGTTTATCCTTCCCTTCTTTTATAGTCAGTAAACTTTATTTTCAGTAAGCAACTGCCTCTGTTCTGAAAACATCCGGAGTCTGGGAGCAGTGGCGTAACTAGGCAAACTGGAGCCCTGGGCAAAACCTGAGTTTGATGCCCCTCCCCAGGCGCATGCCTGGTGCAAAACGCACACACATCCCCGGCCCCCTTGTAGCTATGCCCAGTAGCGTATCTAGGCAAACTGGAGTTTGGCGCCCCTGCCATGGGCAGCCACCCTCCCCCACTGTGACCAAGTAATGATTTTTTACATCAGGTCATTTCAAAGTCACCATCACATTATAGAACATGCCCCAACTCACAAATCTGAACACAGCAATAGGTCATGCCACACAGCAGAAATAATTTTTAAAGAACATTTTCAAAATGCTTTCAAAATGTTTTATTACTGCCGTGAAAACATTTTATGGTGTTGTATCCAGTCCCCCCAATTGGGGGAAACAGCATCACTTTCAATGTTATGGGGAACCCCAGATTCTCCCTTTAAGGTGGATTTAAAAGGAGAATCTGGGCTCCCTAGTTTAAACAAGTGATGCTGGAATCCACCCCCAAACAGCATCATTTTCAATTGTGTTTAAACTAGAAAGCCCAGATTCTCCTTTCAAATCCACCTTAAAGGGAGAATCTGGGGTCCCCAGTTTAAACAACATTGAAAGTGATGCTATTTTGGAGTTGATTCTCCCCCACCCTGAAACAGGATCACTTTCAATGTTTAAACTGGGGACCTCAGATTCTCCCTTTAAATCCATGCCAAGGGGGGGGATTTAAAAGGAAAACCTGGGGAAATTTGGAAGGTACCTGCTGTCAGGGGTGCAATTGTTAAGCTAGCAGCACCAAACTTTCAGGGGATCTTTAGGAGACTCTCCTAATGATACCACCCAGGTTGATGGGGCACCCCTTTTGGGAGTCCATAGCTTTGGACCCCCTGGACCAAATTTCACAAAACCTGGGTGTTATCAGTAAGAGACTCTCCTGATGATACCTCCCAGGTTTGGTAAAGTTTGGTTCAGGGGGTCCAAAGTTATCGACCCTCAAAGGTGTAGCCCCATCTCCTGTTAGCTCCCATTGGAAACAATGGGGGATGGGGCACCACCTTTGGGAGTCCATAACTTTGGACTCCCTGAACCAAACCTCACCAAACCTGGGTGATATCATTAGGAGAGTCTCTTAAAACATCCGTAAAATTTTGGTGCTGCTAGCCTAAAAACCACACCCTCTGCAGGCCAAAAACAGAAAAACACTGGAAATTCAAAAAATCCCACAAACGAACCTGCAGTTTTTGCGCCCCCCAAAAGGGAGTGCCCAATGGGATGAACGCCTCTGCCTGGGAGAGTGGTGGTTTGGGGAGGGGAGGGGTCTTGGTAGGATCTTTTGTAAGGACGAGGGCTGTTTTGAAGAGAGAGACATGTTTTGTGCATTTAGGCATTTCCCTCTTCATGTTAGCCTTTATGTGAAGCCTGGAAAAACAAGAAAATTGAGGGTCCGTTTTCCTTTAGTTTTTTAAAAATATATGATTTTTCCCCTTTTGAAAAATAGCTGTGTTTGGCAATTGCAATCTGCATTTTAACAAATGCACGCTAATTTGCATCCTGTCCAAAAACCCAAATCAACACATATTTGTTGACTTTGCTGCAGAAGACAGCTGAATCTCCATATATTTATCCGCTCTCTCCCTGGGAAACAGGAGGGACATTCTTAAAGGAATTCAACAAACTCCTGTCTCCATTCAAGAGTTTCACAGTTTCTTACATCACTTCTGAAAGAAGTCAGAAGGGCAGAAGAATTGGGTAGAGGAAGGTTGTTTAAAGGAGGAAGAGAAAATAGATTTCTTTTATTTTTTCCCCCTTTAGTAAAAAAAACTACTTTCTTCAAGATGAAATCAGCAAGAATAAAAAAGGAATTTCACTGGAAACATTGTATTTTAGCAACAGAAAGAATGCTGACAAGGTGTCCCTGGGTAGAAACTTCATTTTAAGGGACTTGGAAAAGCGTTCTAGGGAATTTTTTTTTCAAGCACATAAAAGGAGGTTTTAAAAGAGCTGAGACTGCTTTATCATGTCTATTTCTTACATTAAATAAAGTTTTTTCCCTAAATCTTTAAGATGCATGTAATTGATATAGTGAGAGTACAGTTTTGATCAGTAACTAGTTTTACTAGAGGACCAGTCTGAAAAGTAGGGGAGACTTTCAGTCCTCACGCTCTGAAGTGGCCCCCCTGTAAGGATGAATGGCTATCTCCTATTTCACTTTTTGTTAAATGTATTTATATTTGGTCAACAGTTTTGATAAAGCACCCAAAACTGCCTTCTACAGGTCTACCAAAGTCAATGTTATCTGTCATCAGCTCTCTGGGGTCTCAGGTGGACATCTTTCCCATCAAATTATTATCATCATCATCATCATCATCATCATCATCATCATCATCATCATCATCATCATCATCATCATCATCATCATTATTATTATTATTATTATTATTATTATTATTATTATTATTATTATTATTATTATTATTATTATTATTAACTGGAGATGCCGGGGACTGAACCCGGGATTTTGGCATGCAAAGCAGATGCTACACATAGAGTCATGGCCCCTCCACAAGTGGTTTGTTACATCACTGAGCTTTGTAGAAAAAGTGCAGAGAAGGGCAACAAGGATGATTGAGGGATTGGATCACCTTCCTTATCAGGAGAGGCTGCAGCGTTTGGGACTCTGGTTTGGAGAGGAGATGTCTGAGCGGGGATATGATTGAAGTCTATAAAATTATACATGGGGTAGAAAATGTTGACATTTTTCTCTCTTTCTCACAATACTAAAACCAGGGGGCATACATTGAAAATGCTGGGGGGGGAGAATCAGGACTAATCAAAGGAAACACTTCTTCACGCAACGTGTGATTGGTGTTTGGAATATTTTGCCACAAGAGGTGGTGATGGCCACTAACCTGGATAGCTTTAAAAGAGGCTTGGACAGATTTATGCAGGAGAAGCCAATCTATGGCTACCAATCTTGATCCTCATTGATCTGAGATTATAAATGCCTTAGCAGACCAGGTGCTCAGGAGCAGCAGCAAGCCATTGCTTTCACATCCTGCATGTGAACTCCCAAAGGCATCTGGTGAGCCACTGCAAGTAGCAGAGTGCTGGACTCTGGTCTGATCTAGCAGTCTCTTTCTTATGTTCTACATGAGAGACGGATTCTAATCTGATGAACTGGGTTTGTTTCCTCACTTCTCCATATGAAGCCTGCTGGGTGACCTTGGGCTAGTCACAGTTCTCCCAGAACTCTTTCAGCCCCATGTACCTCACATAGTGTGTGTCATCGGGAAGAGATGGGAAGGCAATTATACGCTGCTTTGAGATTCCTTACAGGTGTAAAAGCATGGTGTAAAAACCAACTCTTATTAATGATGATGATGATAATGTGACAGGGAAACACATAAGGAGACCATTGTCCCAGCCCTCCTCAAATCTTGTAAGCACTGGAAAGCATCATGCTAGGGTCCTGCTCTTTAATGCTGGCATTCCCCTCCCTCTCAAAGGAGAGACCAGCTCCGCTGCAGCACCATCCATGGCAGGCATTTTTTCACCTGGCATTTCAGAACGCAGCTTTGAGGCTGCCAGGCATCTGACCAGCCTAATTAGAGTCAAAAGAGAACTCTACCTGGAGGAAGGAAAAAGAAAAGGAAGCCTTCAAGAAGACAAACAACGGAAAAAGGAGGTAATGTGGCAGTGAGGAGCCAAACTCATCCTGAGGGAAGCCAGCAGATATTTCAAGGACAAGGTGGCCACTTTGCATGTTTTAAATAAACCTGATTGAGGCCTTGGTGGGATCGGCATCCTTCAGGGTGATTTTTTTTAAATGTCCATTTCGTGTAGTGACATCCTTTTTTTTTCATCCAAGGACTCTCAACACAGCCTGTGTGGGTCTACTCAGATGTAAGTCCCACTGTGTTCAAGGGTGCTTACTCCTACAGAAGGCATGCAGGCTTATACTCAAGGCCTGATTTTGAAGAAGCTCAGTGGGTGAACCGGGGCCAGTCACATTCCCTATCAACCTCACCTGCTTCACAGGGTTGTTATAAGGACAAAATGGAAGAAGTGAGGGCCCTGCTCTGGGCTCCTTGGAGGAAGAGCAGGATAAATATCTGCCAGTACAAAGATGTAAACATGCTGATAAGAGACTGTGTTGATTCCAGTGCTGTCACTGCTAGACCAGTTCTAAGGAGAGACCTAGTTAAGTCAGTTAGCATGTAGAGATGAACTGTGGCCATTTTTGTCTCCCTCTGGCAGAAGCAACATCCCATATGGATTGTTTAACTTATGTACTACAGTGTCACAAGCCTATATGACTTGCAGAGATGATTAGAGAAATTCATGGAGTGTAACATGGTGATCCAGAAGGGGGGGTCCCAGAGGGCTGTGGAACCAGCGTGACCTCCATCGTCAGCATCAATGCAACTCAGTGCAACATCTATGCCAATGATGAGGCTACTTATGCCAGTGCTGTTGCGCCACGCATCTACCTGGCACCCTGCGTGAACACCGCCACTGCGCTGGTACTCCTCCAGTGCAGGAGACCATTTCAGCACCAATGGGGGCTTTCCCAAGGGCAAAGCCACCTTTAGTTGGCGTCCTCTGACCCTTCAGCCCAGAAACACGCCCTTTTGTTGGAGTGTGCCTGCACCACCAAAAGTGCAACTGTAGCCCCACTGTACTGCATAGGGCTAGCAACATGATTGGTGGTCCCCCCCCCCCTTTCTGGATTGAGCTTTAAGTCTGCCAATATATTTTAGCCAAGGTAGATAGCTGAAATCTCTCCATAACAGAGCCCCTAACTGAATACAGGAACAAATAAGGGAAGCCCATTTCAGGGAAGCTGGCTAGTTGCTACTGGAACCAGACTGCCTGACTGATTAAGGCAGTTCTCGTATTTGAATACTTGTGACAGACTCAGTGCATGAGGGATAGGGGTGGGATTGATCATGCTGACCTGTGACTGAGTTCACTGGCCCAAGACCACCTGTTGAGCTTCTACACGCTCTACTTCTACTTCCCTCCCCATCTTATGCAAGTATTGAGACTCTCACAGCTCTCACTGAGGGTTGCCAATTCTGGGTAAGAAGAGAGGGGAAGGATCTCAGCAAGATATAATACCACAGAATCCACCATCCAAAGCAGCCATTTTCTCTGGGGTGATCTCTGTTGCCTGGATGTCAGTTGTAATTCCTGGAGATCTTCAGGCCCAACCTGGTGGCTGGCAACCCTACCCCAAACACACATACACACACACACGGGCAAACAATCATTTTGCTATACCAGCATGCAGATTCTGAGGCCACCGTTCAAGACCACTTAGAGAATCTCCAATAAAAGATGTGCGATAAAGAGGAGATGTACCTCATCTGCTCAGGGTACTCCACCACAGGCTTTGATATTTTTCTTTTCAAATAAACTGCCCCTTCTTCAGATTTCAACAGACAACAGTGACATGTTTTTTAAAGAGAAGGTAATCAGAATTAACATAGTACGGCTATGATGCTATGAGGGATAATAGGTAGGCATTAGTTAGCAAGGCATCAGGAGGAGGAAATAGTGGGAATGGGAAAGGCATCAAATGCAGAGAGATTAATTAGGACCAGCCTGCCTTTCCAATGCTGCGTCTATAGGCAAGAGGTGGGGGCAGGGGCGGGGAGGTTGAGTCCTCCTGTCACTTCCTGGTTACAAAGGCTGTCTCTATCAAGGCAAAAATCTATCTGTCTGGTTTTGTAATAGAGTTTTTTAAGGGCTCATTTCTGTCTCCTAATTATTTCCAGCTACTAAAAAAAATGCTTCCAAGAAACAAAATTTCACAAATAGGTCATCGCTTGTAAAGACTGATCGTAACAAGAGGTTTTTTTAAAAAAAACAGAAGCACAAATTGTCACACGAAAAGAAGCTCCTATTTAAAAGGTTAGAAGTAAACATACCCGTGCATGCAAAGGCTGGATCATGTCCCATGAACATAGTGGGACACTAGATATCAGGTCTTGAAAGGAAGGGAGACATGTATCACGCTTGGTACTCTGAGTGCTCAGAAGACCTACATTGGGGAGGGCAGGGTATGGTAAGGGGAGGATATAATGCAAGATAATCTACACTCCAAAGCAGCCATTTTCTCCAGGGGAGCTGGTTCCATGTCTGACTTCGGAGGCGAAGCTTCAGAGGCAGTCCAAGCAATATAAAGCTGGACTCAGCCAGGACAGATACCACAATTCAAGGTTGGGTTTGACCTGGCTGGATCCAGCTTTAAATTTCAGGCTTCAGAGGTGGAGCCCATAGTATTAAGTCAGGCCTTGCCAAGCATAGCTTTGCACTGCATGCCCACCCACCTCAACTCCATGTGGAGTCTGGGGGCAGAGTGTGCAGCTCAATCCTGGGCAGTGTTTGGCCTGAGTGCCATTCTTAGCAGATGCCTATTATACCCAACCCACTCTCCTGGCTTCTGAGGGATCCAGAGGCCATCAGGTCCTGCCAGAGAGGATGGGAGGTCCAGAAAAGAGGCAGAACCAAAACTAGGGAATTGAATCTCTGGCTGAGGATGACTCTCTGACTCACTGTTGGCAATCCAGCAGAGCGGAAAAGAAGGAAGAAGAGGCAGAGAGTGCTATACCCCCATTCTAAATCTGAGGCCTTATGAGGCTGTACACTGTGAACTAGGAAGACCCCCTCCTCACTCTCCCGTGGTTCTCTAGCTTGGCTGAATCATCTCCAGTTTTGCAACACTGCATATTGCTTTTTGGCATCCTGTTCCTTCCCCCTGACCTTTATTTTTTGGAATCAAAACCTTCTTCCTTTCCCCCTCCTCCTTCCTATTGGCAAGCAGCAGGATCAAGAGGGAAACAAAACTGCCAAACGGATGATCAAATCACCCTTTGGGAACCCTGTTGAATTTCCCTTAAGTCAAACAATCTCCCAGCCATTGTTGGCCCAGGTGTAGTTAACACAGGGAAGCGGGGGATGAGGGGAGCCAGGCAATCCTAACCCCTCCTGAGCTTCCGCCCCTTCAGAGGCAGCCGTGCTCCACAAATTCTCCTCTGCATTCTGTTAATTGGCCAGCCTTCTTCCATGTGGCCCATGGGAGATTACTCACAATAAAATATATCATTATCCTTTTCTCAAAAATGCGACTAGGGAGGGAAAAAACCTCCAAGTAGCCTAATACACTGTCAAAATAATTAGATTAAATTGCGTTTCCCAGAGCAACTTGGTAATGCAGAGGTATCTGCCTGCCGCCACAGATCTTTGCAGAAGACGGTGCGCGGCCATCTGCAGCTCTGTTCCCCCTTCCTGATTTACAAGCTGCTCTTTGACAGGCCAAACTTATCTTGAGGCTCTCTGCAGGAACAGAGTGCAAGGCCCACTCGGGCAAGATGCAGGCAGTGGCCCAACAGGGTGAGCTTTTAGAAGGTAGTTTCAAGAGTTAGAATGCACTATAAAATTTATACGAGGACCAGCTGCTTGGGACAGTTCTGACAGATAACTGCTATTAATCAGTAGGCCTCCTGCAAAGCAGGGTTCATGACGAAGCATATCCTATTCAGTAATGCACTTTCATTTGGATGGCCCATCTCAGAAGCTAAGCAGGGTCGACCATGGTTAGCACTTGGATGGGAGACCATCAAGAAATACCAGGGTCTCTATACAGAGGAAGACAATGGCAAATAAGCTCTGTTAGAAGGAGAAGAAGAGTTTGGATTTATACCGCACCTTTTTCTCCTTTAAGGGGTCTCAAAGCACCTTTTAACTTTGTCTGCCCAGAACAGACACCTTGTGAGGCAGGTGCGGCTGAGAGAGTTCTGATTAGCCCAAGGTCACCCAGCAAGCTTCATGTGTAGGAGTGGAAAAACAAACCTGGTTCACCAGATAAGAATCCACCGTTCATGTGGAGGAGTGGACGATCCAACCCAATTCTCCACATTAGAGTCTGCTGCTCTTAATCACTAGTCTCTTGCTGCACCTTGATGGCAAAAGCGGGGGGGGAAGCATTGGAGACTTGCAAGTATGGCAGTAACACTCAAAATCGGGGCCTGACATTGTTCAGCAGTGGCATAGGAGGTTAAGAGCTTGTGTATCTAATCTGGAGGAACCAGGTTTGATTCCCAGCTCTGCCGCCTGAGCTGTGGAGGCTTATCTGGGGAATTCAGATTAGCCTGTGCACTCCCACACACGCCAGCTGGGTGACCTTGGGCTAGTCACAGCTTCTCGGAGCTCTCTCAGCCCCACCTACCTCACAGGGTGTTTGTTGTGAGGGGGGAAGGGCAAGGAGATTGTAAGCCCCTTTGAGTCTCCTGCAGGAGAGAAAGGGGGGATATAAATCCAAACTCTTCTTCTTCTTCACAAAAAAAAGGAAAAGGAGGACAATGTTTCATACCGTTAAAAATCATTCAAAATGCAAAGGGCATTCAAAAAAAATGCAGAGGCCCCCGAAGTTGCAACAGGATCGCCAGCACAAATTTGGCTCGCTATCTGTAAGGATGCAGTCCTCTGAGAGCTGCCATGTGTACAGATTTGATACGCTGTTCTTCTGTGTCAGCAAAGCCCTTGCCCTGAGCAAACAGGTTTTTGGCTTGGTGTGTGCTTAACAGCCACATAACGTCTCTCTCTTTCTCTCTCTCTCCCGCTCCTCCTCCCCTGTTTCCCTTCCCCCTCCCAGTCGTTTCTGGCTCTTCCTCCAGCATCTGCCACCACTCGCGAACCCCTACAGCTTGTTTGCTTTGAAACTGTTGTGCTTGTTTTGTTTTGCCGCTAACTTTCAAGCAGAAATGAGCAATCAGAGGAAAATGCTCCTTCCACCCATATGTTTCCCCTTGGGAGCGACGTTACTCTTTCCCGATCTTCAGAGTTGCAACATGCCACTGTCTCTGGGCTTTTTGTTTCATTCCTCCTCTGCTCCAGACACTATATGGGTGAAGCCAAGGAAATGTTGAATTCTTCTTGGAAGGCTGCGGCTTCCACTAGCGACAATCAGAATTCTCCTCTTCTGAGTCAGTGTGGCACAGTGTCAAACTCAAATTTGGAAGAACCAAGTTTAAATCTGCTGCTTGACATGAGGCTCACTGAGAGTTACACCCTTTCTCAGGCTAATCGACCCCATAGGATTGTTGTGAGGATAAAATGGAGAAGGGGAGAATGCTGTAAGTCATTTTGTCTTCCCGTTAGAGAGAAAAGTAGATATAAATGAATAAAATCATTCAAAGGTGCTGATGGCCCTTTCCACACAACCAAAATGAAATGTATTCTATTCTACTCCCCACCCTTAATCACAGTCTCAGGACTGGTTACAATAAAACATGCAACACTGAAATCATGACAATAAAAACATGATCAAAAACAATAAAATCCTATTCTAAAACCCCATCCTAAAAACACAATAAAACTCCATTCTAAAAACCCTATTCTAAAAACACATAAAACCCCATCCTAAAAATGCAATAAAAACTATCCTAAAAACCCAGGCACAATCTAAAATCTCCCACAACAAAAAGGAGGGGTGTACGGAGTCTCAGGGGGGCTACTCCCAGTGAGGATGGGGATCAGCCAAATGCTTGGGTTAAAATTCCAAGAGAGTGGGCGCCCAGCAAACCTCTGGAGGGAGGTCATTCCATAGTGTAGAGGCCATAGTGGAGAAAGCCCTCCAGGCTGCACCCACCCCCTTACCTATGAAGGGAGTGGGTCAGCCAGGTGGGCCTTCCCTCTTATCTCAACACCTGAGCAGGAATATATGGGCAGATGCATTCTCTCAGGTACCCAGGGCCAAATCCATATTGGGCTGTATAGGTTAGCACCAGAACTTTGAATTGACCCCAGTAGTGCAACAGAAGCATAGGGGTAATGTGAAGCACCAGTCAGCAGACAAGTTGCTGTATTCTCCACCATCTTGAGTTCAGAACTATCCCCAAAGGCAGCCCCACATGTAGTGCATTACAATAATCCAATCTAAGAATGGTTACCAGAGCATGGAGAACTGTGGCCAAGTCAGCCCAGTCCAGGAAGAAGCAGAGTTGCCACACCAGCCAGAGGTGTTGATGGGCTCTCCTGGTTGTCGCTCCTCCCTGGGTTTCCAGAGACACTGCCCCATCCAAGATGACCCCAAGCTCCTACACTCAGTCTTTCTGGGGTAGAACGATCCCTTCCAGCATTAGGTGTCCCTCGATTCTCCAGACTCAGGAGCTCAGCACACAGGGCACCTCCATCTTATTGGGATTCAATTTCAAATCATTGATCCTCATGGAATCCATGACAGCCACCAAGCAGCAGTCCAGGTAGTCTTATTTGATGCAGATGGAACTGAGAGCAACAGCTGTGTGATCTGCACATTGGTGACACCCATTGCTGTATCTTCTGATGACCTCCCCCGGACCCATCTTCCAAGTGGCTAAGATTCTCTTATGTATGTCTGCATAGCTATGAAGATAGTTCCTTTAAAAAAATTAAAAGGAAAACCATATATTGTTGGAATTAGCAGGAGCAGCTGAGTACAGCTATGTACTTTTTGGGTTGAAAAGGTGCCCAGAATCGGAGCCTGCAGAGCAAACATCCTGGGGCAACCTTCAGCAAATGGTGGCAGGGAGAAACCCTTCAGCTGCACACAAAATGCCGGGTGCAAGCTGAAGGTGAAACTGACCAGAGAGCAAAACCGGTCGGGCGGGAAACAGCATCTTTCCCCCTCTGATGCCTTTGCTGTCTGGAAGTCACTCAGAAGCTGCCTCTTTTTAAGACGTCCCCTAAGTGTCTTATTTTGGGTGTGCAGAATGAAAAGAAGCAGTCGCCTCTTTTTAAGACAAACCACAGAAATCTTTTTTGTGCTGTGAAAATTGGACCAGTGTTATTTCACAGAGCTCAGATGTTCTAAGCTCTTGTGCTTAAAGGTTTTAAAAATACGTCTTAAGGTAAATGGTCTTTGTAGCAGTTGTTTTTAATGTTATTGTAAGCTACTGGTACTTTGAATTGAAAAGTTAAAGCGATATCGAAGTGCCCTTAATAAATAACCATTCAGATGTAAAGGCTTCTGGGGCTACTGCATATGGAATCGCCATCTTCTTATCAAAACACACCATACTGTAGGTTTAGTGTCTGCAAAGCAAGTCAAAATTGTGCAACCTCAGGGCAAATCATCAGTATCGGAAGGTGAGAAGCCCTTTCAGAAGTTCAAATACTTCTCAGCCCTTGAAGTTTGGAAACTTTTCTTTTTCATTTTCGGCAAGCCGATTCATCAAGTTGAGCCTCAAAGATTTCTTTGCTTAACAATGGCCACTGTTAGATTGATATTCCAAGAGTTAAAATGAAGATCAAGGAACCTGAAACATTTATGAAGAGGGAAAACGCAGTAGGAATGTAAATCTGTTGGCCTCAAAGGGAGCACCACAGTTCTAGTTTGAGGGAGCCAGCCTTGAAACTTTAAGCTCAACAGGTCTCCCCAAAAGAGTTTTCTCACACAGCACTAAGCTTAGGGGGTCGACAGAAAGAAGGTATGGGGGTTTTTTTATCATCAAGTCACAGCTAATTTATGGTGACCCTGTAGGGCTTTCAAGGCAAGAGACTAACAAAGGTAGTTAACCATTGACTGCTTCTCAATAGTGCCCTTAGTATTCTTTTCTGGTCTCCCATCCAAGTACTAACCAGGGTCAACCCTGCTTATCTTCTGAGATCTGACAAGATCAGGCTAGCTTGGCCCAGATAGGATTACCTGCAGGAAAGGTAGCTTGAAAAACAGATTCACTTAAGTAATAGCTTTGTTAGGACCAGTCAACATTCATAAGAATGATGCACATACTCACACCTTCTACCATTGCACAGACAAAAAGGAATACTCTTGTGTCTAGTAACTGTCTTATCCTCTTATCAAATAGCAAGGGTTCACGTCCAATTCATGCTAAAGGTAGAAATCCTCTAGATCAACTGGAATGACAGCTTACTGCCAGACAACAGAGATCAGTTTCCCTAGAGACAATGGCTGCTTTGGAAGGTGGACTGTGTCAAACCACAGAATCCAAGACACCACAATTTAAGTAAAGGGCACTTTTGCAAGGCCAATGGAATCCATGTCGAATCAGGGAATCCAATTCAAACCAACTTAAGCACAGGACACAGTTGTAAGTCCACCATATTCAGTGTCAACCTGGAGAATCCAAGCCAAACCAACCTAAGCAAGACCTGTGGTTGCAAGCCCAACTACCCCTGCAAACTGAAGAAAACCAGGTCTGGGAGTCTTACAATGCCAGCCTCAAATATTCCCAGAATTTTCAAGACTCAGTTATTGGTATTCTAAAAAAATCTAAACATCACTCCAGATACAAAATTATAGCCATTTTTTTCAGATATTTTTAGGTATCTGGAGCAAGGTTTGTATTTTTCCAAACCCACAACAAAAAGGTATTTTTCACATACATGTTTGGACTTAAAATATCCAATGCACACACCTATTTAAATTTTCAAAACCCATCTTTTAAAACCAGGGTGAAAAAGAAAGGGAATTAGAGAGATGTAAATTATCTTAAAGAGATAAGAGATAACTGCACTACAGACTTAATTAGTTAAACAATTATCCCCTCTCTCCAAAAAGTCTTGGGAAGTGTCACTCTGTGAGGGAATGCTGGGAGTATCTAATACACAAATCTCATCATCTCAACAACCTGTAATTCCCAGAATTCTTCGGGGAAAGCCATGACAATTAAATTGGTAAAACACTGGTGCAAGTTTTCCACCTCCATATACCTTTACAAACTTGAAAACAAAACAAAGAATGTTTAGAGATTAATCTTTTTTAAAAATTCTGTTAACTTAAAGAAAACTGTCAGAATTTATTGCTGGGTGCCTTTAAGTAATCTCAGTTGAGCTGTTCTTTTGCATTAGCCTTGAGCTTTCCTCTCAGTACAAGCAAAGCAGGATCCCCTCCCTTAATGTTTTTCAATTACATGACAAGTATAGCAACGTATTGGCGTTCTCTATGTTAATGTCCCTGTATTTTTCATATTTATGATCTCTAATTACATTTGCTTCCCAGAATGATGTAATGTTTAGGTACCGGAGAATTGAGAAGGCTGCTCCTAATGCTAATATATTTACATTATTAAAAAGTCATGCATCATGACAGATGCTCTTCTGCTTGGACTTGATGTTCAAGATGCGTTCTCAAGGCAAATTTGTTGTCGGTCTCCCACTCTCGCCCTCTGCGCGAGCCTTTATTCCTGCATGGAGCCTCAAAGGTCGAACTGAAAACTGTATAATCTATCAGAAAATAATTATATTTGTAATATAGTATACACAAAAAATGTTAATTGAAAACACAAGGCCTGAAATACAGGATACACCTCAAAAAAATAGTATAAACTGTTACACAATCAATGAATTTATTACTGTCTAATGACCCAATTGTGTGTAAAACCAATATTAAACAAACATTACTTTTAAGATAAAAACATTCAGAATGATATGAAATTTTTTACTTTATAATCAGCATCATAGATCCAAGATGTCTGATCCTTACTGAAAGAAACTTGCTCTTATCCTCTAAGAAGATACCTGATACACAAATCTCAAGCACTGTTGATGATACAGTCATATAAGTGACCAACAAAGGAACATACACAGTTTAGCCTATTTGGCTTTCCTCAGTGGTCATACATAACAAACATGATAATCAAAGATAACACATCTGGAAATATATCTATCAGGTATTTTTGTCTGAAAATGAAAGACCCTTATGTCCTGTGCGGCCTGAGGTTGCCTATTAACACGACACCAATTCTGCACATGGGGAAGCGTGTGGGACTGCCCTGAGAGCCAGGTGCCACTCACAGCAAACAGGAGGAGGGATGAATAGGCAGCCAGGCCTCTCCACTACCAGGGAGGGACAGAGGATGAGGGAAAGATGAAAGGACACTGCCAACAGCATGGGTCTCACTGCCCCGTCTATGGCCTGTCCCAGGCTGGCAAGAAGCTCAACTATTTTCTAGAGCCCGCTGTATTTGTTTGCACAACCAGCTTTACTGCTAGTCTCAAATACTGGGCAAGGGGACACTCAAGAGGGTCCTGGAAACCTAGCAACAGCCCACCTGGGTGCCATACCATAAGAAGGAAAGGGGTGGAATAACATCTTCTGCCTCAGTCCCCAAACAAAGAAGATAGCTGAAGATGAGGTAAGCATGCACTTCCTTGTGGAGGCAGGCCTTTGATACCTGGCAGGCCTCTCACCAAGGTGGTGGTCTCTGTGGGCTTCTATTGAAGCTACCATGACATCCATTTTAGTGGAATAGTATCGTAGACAAGCCCTCGGGAACCAAAGACAGTCCGGACACAGTTCTTAGTGTGTTCAGTTGTTTAGTGAGTACACAGATCCTGGAACCAAGATGAGACTAGAAACAGTGACCTACAAACTGAACCACAATGTTGCTGTCACAAGCTAGCTCAACTGCAACCTCTCTGTTATCGCTAGCCTCACATTTAGTAGTGCAATAACCTCTTGCAGTCTGGCTCCTGCAAAGACTTTGCATCCAATTCAGCTCACCCCACAGCTGCTAACCTGCTGCTGTGCCTCATTTGCTGTGAACTAGCATGCAGTCTCCTCCTGCATTGCTCCTGGGGCTCTGAAGATGGGGGTGACAGAGCTGGCAGCATTCCTTCTGGCTTAGTATCAAGAGGCGGAAGAGTCTCAGAGCTAGATCCTGGCTGGTGAATCTCAGAGCTTGGACCTGACTGTGGAAACCAAGCCTGAATGCTCCGCCTCAGCCTCTGGTCCTGGTCCTGCAGGAACTGTAACTCATCTAATAAATTGGCCATAAGGAAAATATACAAACTGCTCTCGGAATACAAATCAAAAACAGAACTAGTCAAAGATAACATGATACTCTGGGCACAAAATCTTAACAAAAACATTCAGTTGGAGACATGGGAACATTTCTGGAAGAACAATTCAGCACTAACACTCTCCACCAAAAGCAAAGAAAATAATATAAAAATATTTTACAGGTGGTACTTCACAACACTAAAGTTATCTAGGACGTACAAAACCTCTTCACCACTCTGTTGGAAATGTGAAGC
The DNA here is from genome assembly GCF_021028975.2 of Sphaerodactylus townsendi. NCBI lineage: Eukaryota > Metazoa > Chordata > Lepidosauria > Squamata > Sphaerodactylidae > Sphaerodactylus > Sphaerodactylus townsendi. The sequence continues at coordinate 15,495,261 of NC_059437.1, read as the reverse complement.
CAAGGAAGGCTCCTTCTTCCACTGCTGGTGGACTTGCAAAAAAATGAAGCAATATTGGAATATAATACATACAACTATGGAGCACATAATAAATTACAGGTTCGAGATGCTTCTAGAACAGGGGTAGGGAACCTGCGGCTCTCCAGATGTTCAGGAACTACAATTCCCACCAGCCCCTGCCAGCATGGCCAATTGGCCATGCTGACAGAGGCTGATGGGAATTGTAGTTCCTGAACATCTGGAGAGCCGCAGGTTCCCTACCCCTGTTTTAGAAACATATCTTCTTGGTTTATGGGATTCAAATGATGCTAACCTACAAAAACACAAGGAATTACTTTATTCTCTGACAACAGCAGTGAGAACTGTTGTGGCCAGTCACTGGAAAAGTCAAGAAATACCAACAATTGATGAATGGCTACAGAAGATTCAGGACTATAGAACGGCAGATAGATTAACGGCACTTCTAAACAAAAAAATGCCTCGATTCTTTTCTCAAAGTGTGGGAACCGACGTTACGATACTTGTATAGTAATGATCCCCCAAATAAGACATTAATAATAGCAATGTAGAATCTGATTTGCAACGCTTAGATGTACTGCTTGAAAATTTTATTCTCATCTGCATCAATTGTTGTTGTTACTGATGTGAAATTTAAGCATCAAGCATTTAGACACATAGCATGTATTATATATATTATATTTTGTATCTGTTCTCCACATCTTTTATATTGACTTATTACTATGCACATTATCGCATTTCAAAAACCAATAAATATATATATATATTTAAAAAAGCTGTCCCCTCCTCTCCATCTGAGTCTTCCTCCCAGGGGTCCCCGGCCAGACCAGGCTGAGCCCTAACAAATAGGATTGTCATCTACAGCACTGATGACTGTAGGCATCACTTTGTTTTTATTGTCTTCTATCTTGTGATCCACTTTCTGCACTGCTTGTAGCACACCTTGCCTCAGGTAGTTTGTATTATTCGCATTATTCGCTAATTCTGTAATCCTCGTTCAGTTTTGGTCATTGATTGCTTTACGCTGTCTGGCTGCCCAGCTGCCCAGCTTTATATCCATAGTCTCAGCGAGAAAGGTGGACTGTCAATAAATAAATTGGAAACACTAGCAAGGGGGAATCCACAGAAGGCCACTGCTTTCACCTCCTGCAGGTGAGCTCCCAAAGGTGCCTGGTGGGCCACTGCGAGTAGCAGAGAGCTGGACTAGACGGACTCTGGTCTGATCCAGCTGGCTTGTTCTTATGTTCTTATGTTCTTATGGGTGAGATGAAAACTGTCATTAGGAAAACAATTTTTAGAAAAAAAGAACTCAAAATAGGCAGATTTGTTCATTATTGCCAACAATGTCTAGCACCAACTTTTAAAAGCAGCTGCAGATGGTATGTGAAGTAACAGGATAATAAATGCTAAAAGGGTGAGAAACAATGGCTGGATGTTCTGTAAAAAAAACCTGAATCCAGTGGAATGGCATTTAATAGGGAGGCAGTGCTGAATTATTAGTGGAGATGATGCAAAGAGTCCCATCCAAAGGAGGAGGGGGATCCTGTCCAGGGAACAGTGGGGCAGCCACTCTGGCAAATTTGCCCTTTCTCAGGCATTTACCCTAGCAGAGGGGTGAAACCACAGCCATGCAGCCATCGCTGCCCTCCACCGGCTGCGGGACACTAAGGTGATACCAAACTCAAATCTAACTTCAAAGACTCGAATTGCCAGTTGGTTCTCACATGCTTTCATGAGACCTAGCTTCCCTCATATCCACAATTTGATTTTCCACTTAGAGTCTCCCTCCCTTACCAGAAAGAATAGGCAAGATTTCTCCATCAACCAATGTAATAGGGCAAGAAATTCCTCATTCAAATGTCATAGTGAACCACGGAGGTTTGATCTGGCATAGACTCTGCCTGCTTTTAAATCCCACTAAGCTGTCCAAGAGCTTGACCTTGCTAAGCAAGACACACGGTTTCTTGTGTAAACAGCCCGCTTTCTCCGACATTTCAATTCCCTGTTCTGTATAACTGAGTGTGTTTATATTTGTCTGTCATTTATCTAATGGAATCCCATGGAACATTCCTCTCGTTTTGTGACATTCAGAAAGGGCAGTTGAGTGAGATCATCTGGAACAAAAGAGCCCAGCTGTTTCCAGGAGATTAAATGAGAGCAGAGGGGGCATAGAAGAGCTGGTGCACTCCCAAGGGATTGGAAATGTAGCTTTATTAGGCTCTTTGAAGCAGATCCCCAAATAGGTTCCCAAACACATTCTGAAATTTTGGATACTCCCTGCAATTGTCGAGGGATGCTGCCTTTCCCTAGTAATCCAGACAGGTCTGTGGAAATCCTGATTAGGTATCTGGAGAAGGTTATGTGGTAGATGAAGACCACAAGACTGAGGCTTAATCCAGACAAGACAGGGATGCTTCTAGTCAATGGAAAAACTGCTCAGGGATTGCAGAGCCAGCCTGTCTTGCACTCTCCCTGTAGGAGCAGGTTCGTACCTTAAGGGTGTTACTAGATCCTGGCCAACAGTTGGAGACTCAGGTCTTTTCCATGGCACATAGTGCCTTTTTCAACTCCAGTTGGTTTTCCAGCTGAAGCCATTCCTCAAAAGGCATCATCTACTAAGCGGTATATGCTCTGATCACATCCAAGTTAGATTATTCTAATGTGATGGGTGGGGCTGCCTTTGAAACCAGTTCAGAAACTTCAGATATTTTGAGAATACAACTGCCAGACTACTGTCTTGGGTTGGTTACAAGGGATTGTATCACCCCTTGTGCTGAATGATCTGCCCTGGCTACCCATCTGTTTCTGGGCAGAATTCAAAGTGCTGGTTCTTACTTTTCAGGTCACGAATGACTTGGGGCTAGAAGAACTGGCTCCTTCCATACTGCCCAGTCCACCAGTTAAATGCTGCCTCTCAAGTTCTGCTCTCTGTGCTTCTTTCCTTCAGAAGTGAGCTGGGTAGTGACTAGAAACAGAATTTTCTCTGGTGGAACCTCATCTCTGGAACACACCTCCTCCTGAGTCTCACCTGTTGCCTACTTTGTGATCTTTTAGAAGAAGAAGAGTAGAAGAGATTGGATTTACACCCCGCCTTTCTCTCCTGCAAGGAGACTCAAGGTGGTTTACAACACCTTTCCCTTCCTCTTCCCCCAACAGATACTTGTGAGGTAGGTGGGGCTGAGAGAGTTCTGAAGACCTGTGACTAGCCCAAGGTCACCCGACAGACTTTATGTGGAGCAGTGGGGAGTTGATTCACCAGATTAGAATCTGCCATTCATGTGGAAGATTGAGGTATCAAACCCAATTCTCCAGATTAGACCTTTAACCACTACACCTTGCTGGTTCTATGTTTTTAATTAAGAAGATTATCTGACCAGCATGTTCATATTTTTATTTACTTGTTTACTTAAGGTAAAGGTGGACCACTATGGAAACACTGGGTCATTACTGATCTATGGGGTGATGTCACATCACAACATTCACTAGGCCAGTGATGGCGAACCTTTTCGAGACCGAGTGCCCAAATTGCAACCCAAAACCCACTTATTTACCACAAAGTGGCCACATGGCAATTTAACCTGAATGCTGAGGTTTTAGTTTAGGAAAAAATGGTTGGCTCCGAGGCACGTGTTACTCAGGAGTAAGCTTGGTGAAGCAACCGTGCAACACTTCAAATGGGTGAATCACAATCCTAGGAGGGTTTACTCAGAAGCAAGCCCCATTTACTCCCAGCAACAGGAGAGAACTTACTCCCCAGGTAAAGAATCGTGTCCAGGCCAGCCTAGATGTATGTGTGCAGGGGGGGTGATTTTCCACCCCCCTCCCACATGATGAATTCTGTGCGCGAGTGCCCACAGAGAGGGCTCTGAGTGCCATCTCTGGCACCCGTGCCATAGGTTCTCCACCACTGCACTAGGCAGACTATGCTTATGAGGTGGTTTGCCATTGCCTTCCCCAGTCATCTTTACCCCCAGCAAGCTGGGTACTTGTTCTACTGACCTCAGAAGGATGGAAGGCTGAGTCCATTTTGAACAGGCTACCTGAAACTGGGGTCGAATGCAAGTCATGAGCAAAGCTTTTGACAGCAGCACTGCAGCTTATCATTCTGTGCCACTGGGCTCTCACTTATTCATTTATAGTCCACCTTTCTCTCAGGGAATCAAGGCAGATTGCACACAGTGAGTCAGCGCAATCAGCAAAAACAGGACATTCAATAATCAATGCCGTAGCATTTTAAAAGTCTGGAACCACCAGAAAGAACTGAAGCATAGCCTACGTATTCATATGACACATTCAGCAGTACGGAAATTACATAATAGGATCCTACTAATAGCAAGCTGTATACAGCAGTACGGACCTTAGTAACTAATAATTTATCCAAGCAAATTTGTCAAAATTATTTGGTTCAGTGCAATCCAATTGTGAAGAAAAGTCCTCTTGAACAGTTCAGTTTTGCATAGTTTTACATAGTTTGTGGAAGCTTTCCTGACCTCCTTGGACAAACCGGTCCATGGGGAAAAAAAAAAAGCACATGTATTGGCAGTTGCTGATTTTGCCCATCTGCAGGCTGGCATCAACAGAAGCCCCTGCTGACTTGTGCAAAGTTGTCATGGAAGACCATAGGAGAGAAGCATTCCCACAAATAAAAGGACAATTACCAGCTACTGTTTTATGGGTGGTTCTGGTGGGTTTTCAGGGCTGGGTGGCCGTGGTCTGGTAGATCTTGTTCCTAACATTTCGCCTGCATCTGTGGCTGGCATCTTTGGAAGTATATCACAGAGGGAAATCCAGTGAGAAGGGAATGTTTTAGTGGGGTATAAACTGTCATGTCTCCGGCTGGGGAACCAATCAGTAAGTGTTTGGGTGAAACTTGCTATGCAAAGGTGTGGCTGATAGTATAGTATTGCAGGTGGGGTTTTTCAATCCAGGGAGTGATTCACATTTGCATTCCCTGCAGCAGCAGCAGTATTGATGAATGCAAATCCTGTGTTTGGGTGGAGTCCATTGTCCATGAACTTAGCATGCCCTTGGCTTTTAGGTATTTATGGGTATTTTCATGTTGTTTATATCTAATGGCTTGTTTTTCATATTGTTACGTTGTTTATATTGTAAGCCATCTTGAGCTGGACTCTGAAGAAGCTGCATAGAGATAACCTAAATAAGTAAACAATCTTTCACCCCCATGACCTCAATTTGCCACAGGAAGCCATAAGAATGGCAAGGCTGTTAGCGGCAGCTCCAATGGGTGGGCATGACAGACAGACAGTCAGCAACGACAGCAGGCGGAGGTTGCAGTGGCAACAGACAGCCAGTGAAGGAGGCAGGCAAGTAGCGGGGGAATCAGGTGTAGCACAAACAAGGAAGCAGGCAGTAGAAGCAGCAGGGAATGAAGAAGAAGAGGTTGATATGGGCAGGCAAACAAGCCTGGCAATGGTGGTAGTACAGGCAGCGGGAAAGGAAAGACTATGGGGGGAGGATAGGGAGGGGCTAATGGGAGGTAGGCAGCATAGAGGAAGAGGAAGTAGCAGGGGGAAACCTGGACCAAGGTATGGAATTTTCCCTCCCCCACAAGTTTTGGGGGTTCCCCACTTGTTAACTCTCTGTTAAGGTCAACAGGGGTGTCACTTTGTGAGTGCGGGTAAAGTGTTGTCAAGTTGCAGCCAACTTATGGTAATCCAGTTGGGTTTTCAAAGCTAGAGACAAACAGAGGTGGTTGGCCATTGCCTTCCTCTGCATCACGACCCAGCTATTCCTGGTTAAGGAACAGTGGTTAAGAACAGATGGAGTTTAATTTGGAGAGCCAGGTTCAATTCCCCACTCCTGTACATGAACAGCAGACTCCGATCTGGTGAACCAGGTTTGTTTTCCTGCTCCTCTGCATACAGCCTGCTGGGTTACCTTGTGCTAGCCAAAGTTCTCTCAGAGCTATCTCAACCCCAGCTATCCTACAAGGTGTCTGCTGTGGGAAGAGAAATGAAGGAGTTTGTAAGCTGCTTTGAGACTACTTACGGTTGAGAAAAGCAGGGTATAAATCCAAACTCTTGTTCTTCTTCTTCCCAACCAAATACTAACCAGGACCAACCCCACGTAGCTTCTGAGATCTGATGAGATCAGGCTAGCCTGAGCCATCCGTGGCCGAGCGCATGTCACTTTGTATAAACAATCTGTATAAAATCTGTCTAATGGACCCGAGTTTTTCCAGGAATCCCAGATATTTCTGAACCTCCATTCCAGAAAATCCAAGATTGTAAGAAAAAAAATCAGGTCCATTAGACCTTAATCTGAATTGTACTTCTTATCTCTACCTCCCATCTCCCTTACCCCACCTCACTAACCTGAACCTGGAGGCCATGGCAGTGGAAGTCTGTGCCTGCCACAGTCTCTCAGTCCCATGTGGAACCTGGAGGCCAAGCTGGGTTCACAATTCTGCTCCCATCATGCTCTCTGAGCCCCACATGGACCCCAGAGGCTGTGGCTGTGGATCCAAATAGCAAGTAAGTGAGGGGAAGGGGATCAGAGGGATTCTTTTAAAAAATGGAGGTGGGGCTGAAGTGGTCCAAATCACGGTGAAAAAAACCCAACATGATTCAGGATCCACTTTTCAGCTCCCTTTAAATTGCTGCCTTTTGGGGAGGGGGTCAAAAAAGCCCCAAAATACCTGTTCAGTTTTGCCAAATGCACAATCGTAATATGGGTTACAGCTTAGGTTTGAGTTGGGGTGTTAAAATGTCGAGAAGAAGAGGTTGAATCCTTCTCCAGGGAGTGATTTTTTTCCATGTGCAGGGAAAATTTTAAAAAAATAATTAAATGGCAGGTGCCTCAAACATGAAGCACCCCCATGCACTTTGCACAAACACACACACACACACACACACACACACACACACACACACACACACCTGCTGCCTGAAGAAGTACAGTTCAGGAAAGACTACATCGCATCATTCTGCCAAATAGTTAACTGAGCCCCAGAGACCTCCAATGTTAAACTACAGATTTTTTCCCCTGCCTCTGTGCCCCAAACCCCACCAACATAATCATCTTGATTTGTGTAATAATTTCCCATTAAACCTCGTATCTCCCTTCTCACAACAGCTTCGACTAATCCTGATCTTTCCTCATATGGGCTGAGATTTGTTTGGACCCAAAAGTCTCCAACAGCAAACACTTCCTTCTTAATTATTCTCTTCCTTATGATCCTCTATCCCCAGTAACACTCTCAGCAACTCAATTCTATGATTTATTGGACTCCAGAGAGGAATCCCACCCCTCCCCAGTCAGAGGCCTATTGTATTTTGCATTAATTCTCGTTGTATATCAATGCTGACATCAGTTTGCTCCTTTCAGAGTCAGCAAAAGAATTCCCTGAGAGTACAAAGAGAAAAAGGATCAGTTCTGTTCTGTTATCTAGGTAAGACGGTTTCCCCACTGCCTTCATAATAGTGCAGGAGAGGGCAATATTTCTGGCAGGAGAACCACAAGAGTCCCTTGGGCTGCAAAGGGTAAGCACATAATGTGCTCAAGTAAGTTCAAGCAAGCTTTATTTCAGCTTCTACTTCCAGTATTTGGAAGTTTAAGCAAGCTCTATTTCAGCTTCCACTTCCAGTCCTCCTAAATATGGCCTGACTGTAAAACGGAGCAAAAAGCCAGGACCTTGCCAAAGAATGCAGCACCATCTTACTTCTCCATGGCCTGGTTTACAAGCTCCTTGGCCCTTACATGAGAGCTGCCAACTGGCTTGTAACATGCATAGAGGGACCAGTTGCATGAACTGATGCTTCCGTCAGCACACATGTAACTGCTATGATTTGCAATAGCTGAAGAACAGGCTGTAGACTAAGACCACCTAGATGCAGCAGTTCATATAATCACCACTTCCATATTATCTCAACTGAGCCTTAAGATTTCAGGTGACCCCCAGTGTTGTTGGAGGTCACGGGCGGGGGGTGAGTGGGAACTGTCTGAATTGGATGCTTCCCTTCTCCTATAAGAGATGATATAGATCACAGGTGTCAAACTTGCGCCCCTCCAGATGTTATGGACTACAGTTCCCATCATCCCCCTGCCAGCATGATGCATAACATCTGGAGGGCCATGAGTTTGACACCTATGATATAGACATTATTTCTTAATTCCTTTTCTCACCTCAAGTGAAGCAATGTCTTCCCTCCATACAAACACCCACACACACATATACTGAGTCCATGATTGATGAGCCAGAATATCTACCTCTAAATCTGACTCAGACAGCATCACTGAAACTGTCACACCAAGTAAGATGTTCTACGTCTGAAGTCCAAAAACACCCCCTTGAAGGAAATATGGAACATGGTACAAGAGGAAAGCTTGACCACACATCCCACCCCTGCCGTGATCCCAACCAATGAGAACCAGACATGGAGCTTCCGACACAGCATCTGCTGTGACCCAGGCTGGATATGTGAAAGGACAAAGTGATTCTGACCCTATGAGTCTGTTTCCCTTCTTTTCTGGTCTTCCTTGTATCATATTCCACACTGCAAGCTCTTCGGGGCAAAGACTTCTGTAATGTGCCGTGTCTTTTAATAGTAATTATAGTATATGTAAACAACAATGGAAGTATTATGCTGCTTCTACTGAGAAAGACCGTTTGTCTATCAAGGTCACTATCACATACTCAGACTGGTAGCTGCTCTCTGGGATCTCAGGCCGAAGTCTTTTGTGTGACATTTGCCTTTTTAAATGCAGATGCTGGGGACTGAGGGTAGGCCTTTCTGCATGGCAAGCCAATGCTTTAGCACTGAGCCCAGCATCCTTAGAAGTGACAGAGATACAAGTTTTGACCCCGATGGCAATTTTGCAGGGAAAGAATTTCCTGCTCAGGCAGAAGGGCAAGCAGGAGCCATCTTGTTTTTATTCTAGTTCTGGGCTTTTTTAAAAAAAGAAAAGAAAAGAAAAAGAATCCTGAGCATTAATATCATTAAAGTTTAGGATTAATCTGCCTCTTAACTCTCCCTTCAACCTTGGTCTTAAAAAAACAGATTCCTTCAATTACCATCTTCCTTAACCTTTATATTTTATCAAGTGCACTAAATCAGCTGGAGAATAATTGCTCTGAGGACTCTGCCAAACGAGCGCACATTTCGTTTACGAATTCCCTAATGCAATATGAATTGATGAACTTTGGGAGATGCGCCTGATATAAATTATTGTGATGTGCCATTCTTAATTTCTTGCCATTGTCTCTGCGAAAACACTTGCCTTGTAAGACAAGGAACACAGTGGAGGCATATCAGACCCAAGGCAGGAAAGTCTTCAAGTCGCCTGCAGAATGCACTGCCCTCCTGGCAAACTGAATTTAGGTTAAACAAAGAGGGGTCAAAATTCAATCCCAGAAGATACTGTCAATCCACATAAGAGAAAAGGCCTCACTGTGGAGCTCGGGAAATAGAGCACGACCCAGCTGTCATGGAACAAAGAATAGATTTTGCATATTGCAAACATAGACTCTGAAATGCAGGGGCACGCGGCTTGTGGAGAGGGGGGTGCACCCATTGAGACACCTGTGCACCTACTCAAAGGAGATGTAGCCAAGGTGAGGCTATTTATGAGGAGGAGGAGTACAGCCTTCAAAGTCTTTCCCTAAACCTTGTCATAGGCCTTTCTGCACAACCAAAATAAAATGTTTTGAGTCAAAAAATAAAACGTTTCTTCTGAGGAGTTCCACATGGTTTTTAGCCCAAAACATTTCATTTCCAGTCTCAAAATGTTTTATATGCATCCATGGCCGTTTCTGCACAGCCACAATGGGGGTTGGAGTGCGGCACACGAGCGCTGCAGCGGCCAACCCCTGGGACTGGTTCACATGGTGTGATTAACGGTCCCAGAAACTCCCGGAAAGGCATTCGGCTCTGCAGGCTAACACCGTCGCCCGGTCAACCTACAGTCTCTGCGGCCGTCCAGCACATCGCCGAGGCCTGGGGACACGTCCCCCCTGCCCTGCGCGACCGCTCTGGCATCGCAGGGCAGGGGAGGCATGTCCCCAAGCCTCTGCGACGCGCCGGACGGCCGCAGAGATGGTAGATTGACCGGTCACAGGGGGGAGGGATGGCGCCTTTGAGCCATTGCCGTTTGCACAGCAGTGGCTGGAAGCCGCTGTTTTCCGTAAACCTCCCTGGGGACAGCATTTTTGCCATCCCCAGAGCGCTGTTTATGGCCCGTGCGGAAAGGACCCTTGATTTTAGCAATTCTTTTGCAAAAGCATATTCAGAACATTTTCACTTGCTGTGCAAATCTCTTTAAAACGTTTCCCATGCCTCTCTGCAGTCCCTGGACTTTCTCCTTGCCGCCATCCTCTGAGCTTGCTCTGTCATCTCACCTGTTTATTTTCATCAGGTTTTTTTTAATTGTGGGGAGGGCTATATCTTTGAAGCTACAAAGACACGACCCAAGATGAATCGCAGCACAAGGTTCTGAAGCATCAAAGCTATGAATCCACAGCAAAGTCAAAAAAAAAAATGGAAGAATCACAAAATGACAGTCAGGAAGCATTTGGAGGGGTTGAGTGCAAACAAATTGGGGGGGGGGGTTAAGAACGTTTTGCAAACATTTTCATTGACTTGTGTGGAAATGGCCATAGTCAAAGAGGAAACTTTTGCATTTCTAGAAAGATAGCTAAACTGGTCTGTAGTAATAAAGCAGGGCCCTCACCTGAACGGCCCAGACAAATGCATTCTCATCAGATTCAAGAAGCTAAATGGGGTCAGCCGTGGTTAATACTTGGATAGGACACCATCAGGGAAGTTCAATGTTACTATTCAGAGACAGGCATTGGCGTAGAGAGCCTCTTGGTGTAGGCTCTCTAGCATTGAAATCTCTATGGATTCATCATAACTCAACTGCAACATGGCAGCACTTTCACACACCAGCAAAGCAAGAGTCTAGCGTTGCTTAAAATACCAATAAAATTTGTGCCAGAAGAATTGTTTGTGAGACAGCAATCGCTTCATCGGATCCATAGCACTGTATATCAATTCAAGTGGGTATCTATTTATTTATTTATGTAAGGAATTTATATGCAGACTCTCCTGGGGAAACTGCCTCAGGCAGCTTACAAAAAGTAAAATTAAAAGTTATAGAGTAAAAACCAGTTTTAAAAAAAACAGCCAGAGAATGAAAAAAAACAACCACTTTAAATGACTTTTTAAAAAATAACAATTTGAAGACTAACAGTATAATATGAAATGATCTTAAAAGACCAGCCTCTTAATTAAAAGCATTGGCACAAGAAATGCTTTGGCCTGGCATCTAAAAGAGTAGGGTAGGTGCTGGATGAGCCTCAAGGGCCCCTTCCACACATGCAGAATAATGCACTTTCAATCCACTTTCAATGCACTTTGCAGTTGGATTTTACTGTGCAAAATAGCAAAATCCACTTGCAAACAATTGTGAAAGTGAATTGAAAGTGAATTCATGTGGAAGGGGCCAAGGAGTAAGGCATCTGTCCCCGACCCTTCACCCTCCTAACAATTTGTGGCAGACTCAGTCCCCCTCCAAACTATGCTGGGCTGGTTTTCCTGCCTTTTCTATGGATGACCTGTTTTGGTAATAGCATCTGAGGTATTTTATGCTTGTCTGCTCTGCCTTAGGAACTCCAACAAGGTGAAAAGAGCCCTTTTTTCCCTATGGCAAATTCCCCTCTTCAAGGCACCAGCGAGAAGCAAGTTCAACAAACAGAAGTAAAATGTATTGAACAAACTAGATGGGATCAGGAGATTTTTCAGTGGATGGAGATCAGGCAGGCATTAACTGTATACAAACATCAGTTCTTAATCAAGCTTCGTAAGTTTCTTCAGCTGCTTGGATGTAACGAGAGGTTCTTTAAGATGGTACAGTTAGATGTTACTGGCTAATGGATTCACCATGATTTTGATTCTAACAGGCTGGTACTCTTTCATACAGCCTTGATACTGTTAGCTACCCATGTAACATCAATCTCCCTCCTTAAGTAACTATAACAAAACACTAATACGCCAGACTTGGAATCCACCTGTGTGTATAATTCCCATTCTAACTGACTTAGGAATTCTTCTACGCCCAGAAGATATATTCCCTCCCCTTTTATTTATGGTCATCTGTGGAACCTCTCACTACTATTCCACCTTCATCTGTGGAAACTCTCACTACTATTCCACCTTCATCTGTGGAAACTCTCACTACTACCTTCCACTTTGACCACTAAATAACATGCCCAGTTCTCCTGTCTGTGTAATCTCTGCTCTCGGCACACTGACATTCTGTATATTTCAAGTCAGATCCACTCCTTGACTAAAATCCCCTCAGATTAAATATTTAATTAAATATTTAATATGTGATTTTAACTCACAGAATCCAAATTCCAAAAGCCCCAAAACTTTTCCTCTCAGAGAGATACCTCCTCCCTCTCTGAGTCAGCTGGTTGTTCTTCCAATGAGAGCAGAGGTCAGCTTACCCAATCAGGGTGCTTTCCCATTCTTAGGAAGCTTTTCCCCACTCTGTTGTGATAGCACCTTGTTCCACTAACTGGCTTCCTCTTTTAATCCTCTATTTTACTGTGCAGTCTGTCACAGCATTCCAAGAGCAAGAGGACACTACTAAAAAAGCCCTGTTTCTGACTGCCATCCACCTTTCCACTGAAGGTGGGAACACAGAGAGCAGTGCTTCTGAAGTGGGTCTTAACTGGTGGGGTGGACAATATGGGAAGAAATGGTCCTTAAAAGTGGTTGATGCTTTTTATATTCACAATGGAAAGGTAGGGGAGATGGGGAGATGTTACAAAAAGTGGCCAGTTTAACACAACATCTAACATGAAGAATAATAACTCAGGGAGAATGAAGGCCACTCCCATTCTCCTTGGATACACAGATACACAGAGCTTGTGGTCCCGCATCCCCAGAATCTTCAGATGCTTCCATTCTTAACAGAGACTTGGAGTTCTGGATTATGATGCTCTCCTCATAACCAACAACATACAAAGACCAATCCAAAATGTGCAGTGAGAGGGCCTATTATTTATAGAGTGGCTCATTTTCAGCTCACACTAGCTCTAATTAATATGTGTTAGTATAGCTATTTTAGATTGTATTGCATTCTATCATTGTAATTATTTTTCAGTTTTAAAATTCCATAAGCCACCTCAAGGTGCAATGAGAGAGGCAGAAAATATGTGAAATAAATAGCTGTAATGATTAATAAGGTATATCTTTCCCAAGTCTCTCATAAATCCCTGCAGTAACCTTGGGCTATAAGTAACATGTTAGGCCGTTGCTGTTTCTTCACACATGGCAGATTTCCTTCACTGATTTTCACTCCCCGTCTGATGCATCCTTCATGAATTTTGCTCCAGCGCTGAAAATTCTCCTCTCTCTTTTTTATTACATTTTGATTTTATAATTAACCTCTTTTCCATTTTTCCTCTTCACTAAAGTTAAAGGGAACGAGTAAACATTAATATGTAATCCACTGTACTATATGAGAGACACCCAGGTCAAACCAAATCCATTTCCTATCTCACTGCCAATGCATCCTGTTTACTCCAGCTCTCAGTATGCTCAGAGGTTGCTTCTATTCAAGGTACAGAAATGGGAGACCTAGAAGAATCCATCATTGGGAACCCTAGCCCAAATCCATTTTTCTCCAAGATTTTCTAGTACTGGCGTTTCATAGATGACACTTTTTTATATATATTCACTGACCACACTGAAATAAAAGATTTTTTCTACTGGATCAATACCATTCATGAAACTATTTTGTAAGCTCTGTTAGCCACAATAAGATAGTGTTTCTTGACACATGGGTGCATATTGCACCAGACTGCAAATGGTCAGTTTCACTTTTTTCTAAACCCACCAACAGGAACTCTTATCTGCATTATCAATCATATCACCCACCTCCCTTAAAGGATAATTTACTATGAGGACAATTTCTTAGAATCAAAAGGAACAATGCCCAGATTAAAGATTACATGAGAACAGCAAATACTTTTGAAGTACAATTACTTAACAGGCATGTTAGTAGAAAGGCTAGACAGAAAGCAGACAACAAACCTTGGGAAGAACTGTTCCATCGAAAACAGTAGAAGATAAGATTACTTAGAGTATAGATTACTTACCTCTGAGATATGCCATTAAGAAAATTATATTGAAATATTGAAATACTGTCTGAAATCCTGGGATGCCACAATCTACCCTTGCTTGGCTTCAAGAGAACAGAAACCATTGGGGATAGGCTAATCCATGCAGATATTGCCCCGTTAGGTCCCTCCGATCTTCGGAGGAGAATCTATTGGAGGTCTCTGGTCCGAAACACATCCAGCTGGCCTCTACTAGGGCCAGGGCTTTTATGTCCCTGCCCCCTATCTGGTGGAACAGGCTTCCTAGGAAGACCAGGCCCCTGCGGGACCTGCAAAGCTTCTGCAGGGCCTATAAAACAGACCTTTTCCTCCAGGCATTTGGCCAACCGGGGTTGATTGCGACCCTGGACAATCTAGGCCACTGGTGGGCTTGGTGGGGGGTGGGGGCGGGGGCAGGGGGCTTTTTACCGCCATCTGTTGTATATAAAGTTCCTTTTTAGTATTTATTGTTGTTAGTTTTAAATGGTTTTTCATTGAATGGATTTTATTATGTTATAATTTTATGTCACTGCCCTGAGCCCTTCAGGGGAAGGGAGGGGGGTATCTGAAAATCTAAATAAATATAAGATATAGCAAACAAGAGCAGGACCTTTTGGGCATTATAAATGTAGACAGTGTGCAGTGTATAATTACATTATGGAAACCTCAGTGTTTATACATTCTACTAAGAAATATTGTAAACCTTTGAACTTTCTGTTCAATTGTAATACAAAGAATGTTATCTATGCAATATTATGCTTCTGTAAAAAAACTATATTGGCAGCAAAAGTTGTTCAGGGAAAACCTGGATCTTAGACTTATCACAGACTTAATACCATGTAACTGAAGCCCCATTCACGGAGCATTTTCTAGAGAATAAACATAGTGTGGACTCATTACATTTGTAATTGCTAGATTTAATGAAGCTGCTCACAGGTATAATTGAGTTAATATTAAAGAAATGGTTACTGTGTCAAGAAACTTTTCATACTCATAAGTCACAGGCCTTCTTTCCTTGTGGATTAAATGCTGACATAGATTTTTAACCATATATTCAAGTTTTCACAGAATCAGAACCATGCAGACAACTTATTTCTTCAGCTATCTTAATGAGCAACAATAGTTTAAACTAGAGGTGTTCTCAAGCTGGTCTTTAGACTCATGTGAAGCAAGAGACCACGAGCCCAAGGGTACTACTCTCTGAAGACTAAAAATAATGGGAAACAAGGTATTTGTACATTGCTTTGGGATACGGTGTGTGTAGTAATTGGATATAGAGCAGGGGGTCTGCAACCTGTGGCTCTCCAGATGTTCATGGACTACAATTCCCATCAGCCCCTGACAGCATGGCCAATTGGGCTGATGGGAATTGTAGTCCATGAACATCTGGAGAGCCACAGGTTGCAAACCCCTGGTGTAGAGTATTCACCATATTGTTCTGTACAAATAACATTCTATTTGATAACTAGCAGACCCAGCCACGCGTTGCTGTGGCAATGTTCCTCCTCAGGGCAATGTTCCTCCTCAGGGCATTTTTTTCCATACTGGAAAGCTGCAGCGCCTTGGCTGGAGAGAGACAGTGCTTGGCACATCCCGGGGGATGGAAGAGCAGCTGCATTTGGAGGGCTGGCGGCGAGAGAGGAGAGAGAAAAGATGCACTGGGATAGGGAAGTGACACCCCAGCCTCCTTCTTGGGAGAGAGAGGACACGGCAAGAGGTGGATGTGGCCAGAAGGAGGCTGTGAGCAGCTTGTGTGTCTCTCTGTGCATCCTGTGTCTCTCCCAGGGACGTGCCGCTGACAGGCTCCTCCTCTGGGGCACCAAGGAGGAGGCTGTGGGCGGCACATCTCTGGGAAAGGCAGAGGAGTGGCAGAGAGAGAGAGAAGGGGGATATAGATCCAAACTCCTCTTCTTCTTCTACGTAATTTTTAAGGAGAGAATAGTGGAAGCAAAAGCGCTTCCAAAATAGGCATCAGAAACAGTAATCCTGCATCAGATTCCCAAAGAGCAACATGAAGTCCCTCACTCTGTCAACCAGCAATATTTTTGCACTTTTGCAGATGCCAGCTGGGTGACCTTGGGCTAGTCGCAGCTTTTGGGAGCTCTCCCAGCCCCACCCACCTCACAGGGCATTTGTTGTGAGTGGGGAAGGACAAGGAGATTGTAAGCCCCTTTGAGTCTCCTACAGGAGAGAAAGGGGGGATATAAATCCAAACTCTTCTTCTTCTATGTATTTTCAAGGAGAGAACAGGTGGAAGCAAAAGCGCTTCCAAAATAGGCATCAGAAACAGTAATCCCGCATCAGATCCCCAAAGAGCTATGGAGAAGTGGCATCCCTTGTAACTGTTGTACCTGTCTGAGGAGATTGGGGGAGGGGGGCAAATCTGTTGAGTTGCTGTAGTGGCAGCGGGGGGGGGCAGGGGAATTGGCGCGCAGGCTGGGTGCAAAGGCGCGGCGGGCTGGCGGTGGTGAGGTGCAGGAGAAGCTGCTGAGAAGGCTGGCCCATGGGGTGGGGTGGCCAAGTCCTCAGTGGTGGGGGTGGGGACAGCTGAGAAGGCGGTGATCTGCCGGCTGGCCGGACAGGAGGAAGCTGAGAGGAAGGTGTGCATGGGGCAGCGAGGGCGGCTCTCCGGAGGCGATGGAGTCACCTGAAGAAAGAGAGAGAGGGAGCTGGAGGCGCGGGAAGCAGGCAGCTTGCTGAAGTTGCCGGCGACGTAAAGAGCGTACATTTTAAGAATATACATAAAAAGAAAAGTATCAATTGTATGCATTTAAGAAACAGATCATATATCCCCCACCAACTGGTGAAGGGTCATATAGTAGAAACAATAGATTTGGTAAGTCCCTAAGTTTATTAATTAATCTCCATTACACACTTTTACTATAGCCCTCCCCCCCCCCACTGATCTATTTAGGAGATAATATGTTGCTGTGAATTAAAAATAAGCATTATGTTAAAGGGAATGCTTCAGAAACAATCTTTTGAAAGACTTCGTAGGGTGTAGCCAAAGAGAGGGACGGCTGCTGCCACTTTTTAAGAAAAGCATATGAAATGTTTCTTAATGGCTTGGTTGAATAATGTTCGCTATCTGGGAATCCTTACAATAACCCTGTAAAGCAGACCAGTATTATTTTCTCCAGCAGCCATAACAACTCCCTCTAGCCTAAGTTGGTCAGAGCTTAGAAGCTAGGCCACAATTAGTATTTTGACAGGAAGCCACCAAGAAGCCACAGTAGTCGGTATGCAGAAAAAAGCAATGGCAAGCCACCAGTGGCGTAGCCCCAAGGAAGTGGGGGGCAGGGCGTGGCACATGGTGGGCGCATGCGTGCCCCAGGCGCAGTTCCCCCTCACTCCAGCTCTGCAAGCCACCTTTACTCATCCCTTACCCTGAAACTCCTGTGAAGTGAAACTTCTTAAGGTTACACTGGGCCAGCTTCAACTCGACAGCACCGATATCACCATCATCAACTTTATTCCCAGGGTATAAACAACAGTTTACTGATCAGTTCAAAGCAGTGGTAAGAGTGGATCTGGGGAATTCTGATTTGATTTGTCCCCACCTTTCCAAATGTGCAGTAAACCTTTCTATTGTTGATTTGCGGGCCCTGTAAAAAGCTGCCAGTACTCAGTGAACATTGTCAAACACACAACAGCACTGGTTATACAAAAGGATACAGTCCAGGGTTTGTGGAGGTGGAACAGGTCAAGGGAAATTTTTCAGCTGCCTCCAATACTTGTAGTTTGCCCTGAATACGTTTTCTCTTTTTCTGATGTTATACACATCTGTATAGTACGGTAAACAAAATCTGTAGAGGATGGTGCACCCCGAAATGAGCAAAATAAGTTTTAATTTTATCAACATAAGATTTCAGCTTTTCAAATTCCTAGCTTTAAAAAAAACAAAAAAAAACAAGGTACATGATGAACAGCCAATTACATTTTGGATGTTTGTTAATGATCATAATTAAACATAATTCATCATTGTAATTTCACTACTAAATCAAGGTGGATCTCCATGACGATAATGCTAATTGTATTTTTTCTCGAACTAGCCCTGAGGATAACATAGGCAAATGAATTTAGTAGCTGTATCCAAGGACGGGTTCTCACACACCATTTGCTTGTCGCAAACAGAATGCTGACAACCCCATCAGGATGGAAAGCCATGAACAACACAGTTTTCTAAATGGGTTCAAAAACGCACACAGAGTATCCCTAGTGTGAGGCAATGGGAAGAATTCAGTCTAGCTGAGTATAAAGTAATAGTGTAACTGTTAAACCCATTAGATGTTCTTGCTTCCCCACAAATCCACACGGTGGGAACAATGTCACTGAAATTACAGCAGTTTCAGCAGGGCCAGATCTAAGGGGGAGTAAATGTGGGCAGGTGCCCCGGGCAGCAGGCAGAGAGGGTGTTGCGACAAGAGGCCAGGGAAGCTCAATTGTCTGGAAGAAATGGCTTGTTCTGCAACTCGTGCACCCGTTCCCACAATTATGCTGCTCCTAGGAGATGGGGGAGGTTCAAATTCCCAGCAGGGATGGCTCATTTGGCAGCACATGGACCCGGTTCCTCTGATTAAACTGCTGGTAGGAGGTGAGGGAGGCTCAATTGCATAGAAGACATGGGTCAGACTTTGGCCTTGCTTTTCAGACCGCCCACTCTTGCTCTGACTCACTATCTCTCAGTCTGCTTCTCTTCTATCTCCCAATTTATTTAATGCCTTCTCACCTTCGAACTCACATCCTCTGCTTGCTGCCCCTTAAGATGAGCATCAACTGCTTCCAGGCTGACCTCCCTGAAGATCTGTCTCACTGCCCCATCCATCCCTGGTTTTATCTTACTGGAACTTACCCCTCAGCTCCCTGCTTCTACCTTATTCCAATCTACATTGGGCCTGTACTCAGATGCCTTTTAGAGTGCTCCGCCACAACTCCATGAGTTTCAACCATGGAACTCCAACATCACATAGAATGTGGCCGTCACCCATATTGCATCATGGGATTTAGCACTCTACTCCCGAAGAGATTTGTCTTGTCTCTGTTTCACTGTCTTCTGCCAGTGGGTGAAGACTTTTTTGTTCTGTTTGGTGTACCTTCAGTATCTTTTATTAGCCTTCTTCCCTGACTGTGCTGGGTTTGTGTGTCTATATGTTTTTATTGAATTGTTTAAATATTTTATATGTACCTTATTGCAAACAATGTTTTAATGCTTTAAATGTTTTAATGTTTGCCACCTTGGGGACCTTATGGGAGAGGAGGTAACATATAAATGTTTTAAATAAAATAAGTAAACAGATAAATTTAGGCCAAGAGAAGTTATTTTTGTCATTCTTATGCATTTGTGCTTCACAGATGCGTAAGATGACAATACAGGAGATGCTTTAGAGCAAACGCCTATCAGAAAAAATGAGGTTGTTAAACACCATAGGATTAAAATATCTGTAGCATTCAGGTGGTGTGAAAAATGCATAACACTTGGTGATGAAGACAATGAACCTTCCTGGTACAAGGTGAATATGATGGAGATTGATTTAGAATGGGTGGACTTCGGCCCTATCCCACGGTATCACCTACTCAGAGTTATTTCTGGTTTGCCACTCATGCCAGTGAACATGAAGAAATACAATTCCCACTGTATTCTGAAAAGTTTCACAGTGGCCAGCTTGCAAGAAAGATAATTTCACTGCTTAAAGGGTAAGCAAAAATGAAAACAAGAACAAAACAAATGACACAGAACAAAGCTTGTGTCTAAAAACCCTACCTCAAGGATGGGGAGGCATAGTAGTTCCTTAGGACAGGTGCCTGTTCTGCATTTGGAAGTCGCCAAGTTCAGTCCCCAGTATCTCCAGTTAGAACTGATCAGGAGATGTAAAAGATCTCCCTCTGGGCCCCGGGATAGCCTCAGCCAGACAGAGTAGACAAGCCTGACATAGATGGTCAGACGTCTGACTCAGTTGAAGACAGCTTCTTCTGTTAATGTGATATTTTAAAAGGACCAGAGAGTCAGTGGCATAATGCTAATGGGTATCCCATGTCCCTGGGTGCACGCCATTTCATCATGTGCCGGGGCACTGCCGAGATATTTACTGTGGCTGCACACCAGCAACCGCCCCCTCACGGGCCCATCACCGAGCCCCACCCCCACCCTCCCTGCAGGCCAGCTCCTGCCCTCCCCAGGTCCTGGGGTGGGCAGGAATCAGTCTGGGAGGCCAGGGGGTGGGGCTTGGTGGCCCACCTGAACCACCCACCTGGGCCACCCACTATCTAGCCCCACCCCCCCACCCCCCACCCATGCAGGCTGCTTTCAGCCCTCCCTATTTAGGTCCCATACGCCACTGCAGAGAGTATATCCCATTCCACTTACAATAGTACTTTAGAAGCATGCATATTGCCAGCCAGATCTCCCATTCTTCATGCAGCATGACCATATCCTCCAAGGTTTCACAGGTGATAATACTGTCAAGCTTGTAGTAGACCTATTTTCATAACAAGTTCCACTGCCCAATGCTGCCTGCTACACATACATTGCTAAAGATTGGTCTTTGCCTACTGTATTTGCTGCAGATGCTGTTTCTGCACTGGCTTAAAGCCAATCATCTGCTTGTTTTCTAAGTTAAAGATATCCTTGAAAACTAACCTCCTCCTGCAACCTTTTTCCAGTAGTTCAAAATGAATCTTAGCCATGCAGCAAACGAGAAGCTGCATTACATGACTGTTCTAAGTTTGTTTGGATACATGAGACAAGACATGTCTACTGACCCACTCAGAGATGTAGAGCCATAGCAGGTGTGATACTTGGAGATCTGAACAGATTTTTCCCAATGCTGCTTGTTTAAACAAGGAAATGCTGGCCTTGGAAGGCCCCAATTCAGATCTGAACTTTGGTGCAGAACAATTTAACACTTCCTTCCACACTGCGTTGCCAATAAAAACCAAGTTCCCCCGAGCTATTTGAAGGAGTACAGGCAGAGAGGAATCCAGTCTAGTTTCTCTATCATAGCACAGGAATCAGGTTTGATCTGATAAATCATGTCTGGAGTGAAACAGGTGAAACTCATCCCACTGTGACAATCCAACCTGTGACACTGTGGAACTGCTAAGTCCCTTTTTTAAAAATGCAAGTCTACTTATTCAGCTCTGAACTTCTACAGATCCCGGAGAGAGTTAAGCCCAAAGAGCAAAAATTCTAGCAACTTAGGCTAATAAAACTCTAATGATTCCCAAAAGGCAAAGCCCAGAACAAAACAGTGACATTAATTAACAAGGAAAGATTCCGGAAAATATGAGAGTCACTGGAGCGTAAGAGTGACTAATATTACAGACAGTTCAATGGGCTGGTTAAACACAAGTCAAACAATGTTATTTTGAACTATACAAAAATTACATCCAACTCTATACAGGAATTTAATCCTGAATATATCCAAGAATCTTGTCCAAAATGTCATTTTCACACACATCAACCTAGAGAGAAGACTAAGATGCCTGAGACAAACATCTTCCTAACTACTATATTGAGTCTGCTTGCTCACAAGTTAACACCAGCAAAATCAACAGGATGTTTCTAAATTAATACAGGTAGAGCTGAACAATTAGAGTTCATTGTCATACAGTGCAATGCTAAGCTGAAGTCAATGGGTTCAGAAAGGTTCGATGCTGCATGATGTTTAAGTTGGATTCAGAAAAAGAAGAGGCACTAAAGACCATATTGCAATTTTATATTAGTTACTGGAGCATGTGAGAAAATTTCAGAAGAAAATCAGCTTGTGGCTTGGGAGGTTAAGAGCTCGTGTATCTAATCTGGAGGAACCAGGTTTGATTCCCAGCTCTGCCGCCTGAGCTGTGGAGGCTTATCTGGGGAATTCAGGTAAACCTGTGCACTCCCACACACACCAGCTGGGTGACCTTGGGCTAGTCACAGCTTCTCGGAGCTCTCTCAGCCCCACCTATCTCACAGGGTGTTTGTTGTGAGGGGGGAAGGGCAAGGAGATTGTAAGCCCCTTTGAGTCTCCTGCAGGAGAGAAAGGGAGGATATAAATCCAAACTCCTCTTCTTCTTCTTCTTCTTCTTCTTCTTCTTCTTCTTCTTCTTCTTCTTCTTCTTCTTCTTCTTCTTCTTCTTCTTCTTCTTCTTCTTCTTCTTCTTCTTCTTCTTCTTCTTCTTCTTCTTCTTGTGTTTCATAGATTACAATAATGGCCCCTTCTATACAAATTATCTAAAACATTTAGTTACTTAATTTAGGTAAATGTTTTAAGTAACTTAAGGTAAATGTTTTAAGTTACCCCCCCCCCCTTTACCACAGTGCTTGTCCTCACTCACCCCCTTGAAATGATTCATGGCTGCCATGAGAGGTTTTCCCGCCTTTTTTCAGTTTTTTGTTGAATTAATGCTTCAAGGTTTCTTGCTGTGATTCTTTATAGCTCATATACTTGACGCTTCAAAGATTTTAATCCCCCCCCCCAATTCAATATTTTAAAAACACAGAAAGGATGAAAATAAACAGGTGAGGGGGGAGCTCACCAATGTGATAAAATGGTGCTGAGGAGAAAGTTCGGGGATGGCACAGAGGCATGGAAAACGTGGTAAACCGATCACACAGCAAGTGAAAACATTTTGAAAACGTGTCAGGCTAAAAAAAAATCATTTTTAAAGGGTTTAGAAATGTTTGATTCTGCCTGATGTTCAAACTGGATCCAGAAAAGGAAGAGGCACCAGACACCGGGCTACAGATTCACATAAAATGGGGAAAAAACAATGTGGAATTCCATGGAGGAAAGTTTTATTTCCTGCCTCAAAACGTTTTAAAAGGTTTGTGCAGAAAAAGCCTAGGCAGATCATGAAATGCTATGGCTAGTTTTAAAGGAAACGGGTGTGCCACAGCGTCTGATTATTTTGATGCGCAACGTGTACTCTGGACAAAAGGCTACCATTAGGACAGAATATGGAGAAACAGAATAGTTTCCAATTGTCAGACAAGGATGTATTTTATCTTCCTACCTCTTCAATCTGTATGCAGAACATATCATAAGGAAAGATGGATTAGATTGAAATAAAAGCGGAGTGAAAATTGGGGGAAGGAACATTAACAATTTGGGATATGGCAATGATACTACATTACTGGCAGAAAACAGCAAAGACTTGAAATGACTACTGCTAAAAGTTAAAGTGCCAAAGCAGGCAACTGAAGAATTACTCTGCTTTGGGGTGGACAATGAGGAAACTGAAGTTGTTGAAAGCTTTCTATTTTTGGCTCCATCATCATCCAAAAGTGACACTGTACCCAAGAACTCCAGGACACAACTGGAAATTGGCAACCCTAACTGACATATTTTTTAGTGATGCACACAAACATTTTAATGGATATTCTTGTTATCCCCACAATTGATTGAAGAGCACTTGCTTTGCATGCAGAATATCCCAGGTGCAATCCCAGGCATCTCCAGTTTTTTTTTAAGAATCCATATAGTAGGTGATGTGAAAGACCTGAAACCCTAAAGAACTGCCGTCAGTCAGAGTAGGAGATACTGACCTCACTATATGAAGGTTCTGACCTAAGGCAGCTTCATGGGTTGATGTGAAGGAAAACATTCTCAAAATGAAAACAGATAATTCATCTTTGGCTATCACTTGAAACTTTCTTTCTTCCGTATCTCCTTGGTTTTGAGAACACCAATACTAATACCTTGATGGCTTGGTCTGTCTCCCCAAAAACAATTCCAACAGGTGATTGTGATGGGTTTTCCAAGCTGTGTGGCCGTGGTCTGATAGGTCTTGTTCCTAACATTTCGCCTGCATCTGTAGCTGGCTTCTTCAGAGGAGTATCACAGAGAGAAGTCTGTTAGACACAGTGTGTGGCAGACTTCTCTCTGTGAAGGTAGCAAGGTCATTGTGATTCACATGCTACAGACTTCATTGTTACTCACATGCCAAGCTACTTCTATTCAGATGGTCTCACCTATTGACCTCACACTATATATACTCCACTTGATTTCCTTTCCTACATCAGATCCTCTGAAGATGCCAGCCACAGATGCAGGCGAAACGTCAGGAGAGAATGCTGCTAGAGCACGGCCATACAGCCCAGAAACCACACAGCACTCCAGATATACACATGGGCATCAATATTAACAATACAGTTTCTATCAATTTCATTAGTGTGATGGGGAAGAGAGAAGGGGGCAGTTTTATCCAAGAAACAAAAACAATCCCCTTCAGCAATTGAAATATACAATTTTTTAAAAAAAAGAATAGCCACAAAATTCAGTAGGATCTCTAAGTTTTATTAACCTTGTTAAAAATAGGGGAAAAACAACAAGACGATGCACAAAACCCATCTATTCCCCACCCAAGCTCACGATATTAAGGAAATCAAAAACAAACCAAAAACAGTAGGCAACCAGAAGCAGCCATATATAGTGAGAGATAAGAAAAAGGAAGAAAAGGAAAAAGAGGTACAGATCAAAAGAAAGTGCTTCAGCACAGAAAACAGAAGGTATAACGTGGAGCTAGTGCTGAAAAAGGCAGATAAAATCTTGGCAAATAAACTTGAAGGTGTCTAAATTGTTGAGACGAACACAGCAAAAAGAAGTTACAACTCTGCTTATCTTAAAGCAACTTATTTATACAAATGTTGTGAAACAGGGAGGGTAAAACATAGATGAGTACCACAACAAATATCTAGTTTATTCCCAATTGTTTTTTAGGCCTAGTTTGCGCCTAAATCCTCGAGATGATTAGAGTAACTGGCTACTGCTTGAAAGTAGCATGTATCTCACAATTGACTAGGGTTGCCAATCCCCAGGTGGGGCCTAGAGAGCTCCCAGGATTACAACTGAGCACCAGACTGCAGACATCAGTTTCCCTGCAGAAAATGGTGCTTTGGAGCACAGGTGTCGAACTTGCGGCCCTCCAGATGTTCATGAACTACAGTTCCCATCAGCCCTTGCCACTATAGCCAATGCTCATGTTGGGAGGGACTGATGGGAATTGTAGTTTATGAACATCTGGAGGGCCGCAAGTTCGACACCCATGCTTTGGAGGGTAGACTTTACAGCACTACACCCTGCCTTTCAAACCCCACCCACTCCAGGCTCCACCCCCAAGTCTTCAGGAATTTTGCAACCTGGCAATCCTATAAGAGCTACAAGCTACTAGAAAAGGAAGTAAGGCACAATTGCATCAGAGTGTTCAGAAAATTATATATGAATTTTTCGACCCTGAGCACAAACAGCCAGCTTTTTTTTTATTTTGTCTGACTGACTGACTGACTGATAGACAGACAGGCAGACAGACAGGCAGACAGGCAGACCTTGCAATCCATCATTTTAGGAAAATTAAAAAACATAAATAATACAGACATATATTTCCATAAATCAAGAAGAAACAAATGTACATAAAAGTGCAACAGCTAAAGAGACCTGGAAGAAGAGTAATTACATTGTCTGTCCCATACAGCCTAAAGCCTACTTCCAAATAAGATTAATATTTGAAAAGTCCTCATCTTTTGTAAAGCTGATCATTTTATGCATAAGTTTTTACTTTCTCCCAAAAAAAGCATTACAAGCAGCATTTTTTTCTTTGCTTCCAGGGTTCGGCAAATACTAACCTAGTGGCAGGTATAGCACAAAAAGAAAATACCCTGAATTTCTTTGGAATAGGCATCACAAAATTCAATGAGAAATGTACTCTAAACCTTTTGCTAACAAAATCCAAACTATTTTCCAATATTTTATTGCTCCCACACATCCCTACCACATACAGAAAAAATCCACCTGAGGAGTATTACAGAATCAGCAGCAGTTTACCTTTATACCTTTTAGCTAATTTTCCTGGTGAAAAATGCCATGAATGTAACATTTTAATAGGTTTATATCAAAGAAATATCTGAGAAGTGATTACTAACTTTACTAGTTATATAAATAATATTATGGAAACTTGAAATAAGTTTTGTGGCAAGCTGTCTCTGCTATTTTCTTCATCAATTTTACCACCCAGGAAAGCCTGGTAAAATGCACATTGTCTACGATGGGGGAAAAAATTGTCTGGACAGATACTATCATTTTCAGATTATGGCTGTGTTGGTCTGCCATAGTACTGTTAGATTTGAATCCAGTAAAACCGTAGAGACGAACAAGGAAGTCAAAGTTCCTCCATTGTATACTATAGCTTTGACTCCCAAAAGCTCATACCCCCAAAATATCTAAAGTGGTTAAGAGCAGGTAAACTGTAATCTGGAGAACCAGGTTTGATTCCCCACTCCTCCACAAGAGCGGCAGACTCTTATCTGGTGAACCAGATTTCTTTCCACACTCTTGCTTGGTGGCCTTGGGTTAGTCACAGTTTGTTCAGAATTCTTTCAGCCTCACCTACTTCACATGGTGTCTGTAATGGGGGGAGGACGGGAAAGGAGTTTGTAAGCTGCTTTCAGGCCCCTTCCACACATGCAGAATAATATACTTTCAATCCACTTTCAATGCACTTTGAAGCTGGATTTTACTGTGCGGAATAGCAAAATCCACTTGCAAACAATCATGACAGTGGATTGAAAGTGCATTATTCTGCATATGCAGAAAGGGCCTGAGTCTCCTTACAGGAGAAAAAGGTGGGGTATAAATCCAAATTTGTTGCTTCTTCTAAACAGTTAATACCCAAAAAAATCTGTTTGGACTCTAAGGGGCTATGGCAATGAATCTAGCTGGTTGGGCTGAATTAACTCAATTTGTGATGCAGCATTCACCTGGACATAATCAAACCCCTCAACTATACCGAAAGAATCTCTGTGGAAGCCAGCCTCCATAACCATGCTAGATGTTCAAATATATATCATAGTAGTTAATTAAGCCCTGAAAATTGCCCCCCAGAAGATGAACCAAGAGGAATTATTAAACTCTACCCACATATTATCCTATAAGCCATATCCTTCTAAGTCTTGGGGGGAAAAAGTGGGCTATCTCAGCATATCACACACTGCACAAACCAAATATTGGCAGCAAAACCAGATATTGTACAATCACTTCTTCCCAATCTAACACAGGGGTCATCAGCATAATTTGAGGGAATTCTGCCCCACAAAGGGAGTTATTTCCTTCCTCATTCTCCTCCCATCTCTTCCTCAGCCCCTCAACAAGCGCACAGAGAAACTGAACCAAGGGATTAGAGAATTAAAGCGTGCTTCAAAATGGCAGAGTACAATGGGGAAATCCTCCAACTGGCGTCAGTCCAGCAAGCTCTTGGACAGATATTCAAACGACAAGTCTGCTGCTCAGGAAGAGTGCCTGCCTGCCTTTCTACAGCTCACTGCTTTCTCACTAAGGTGGCAAATGATCCAGGACATGTGCCTGATAGATCATGGTGGCAAGTTCCCTTGACAGATTCTGCTGGCTTTATGCAGCTTTTCCAATCAGCAGGTACAGGTGATATTTCTTAAGGCAAAACAACACTGGCAGCCCCACACCTTTTCTCCGTGATACTCCAGACAGGGCATTCTTCTTCCTTCCCCAACATCTCTTCATTTCATCCCACAGCTAAGGTGGGCTGTCACTGAGGCTGCTGAGTAGTTGTGACTGTGCATAACAGAGATATGTGCAGCGAATGCTTTGGTGTCCAGCTCTCCTCCTTTCCTTTCCCTATTGGTGACAGCAATTCTGCATGCCTCTCAATGACTATCAGGTTCTGTAGGCATGGGATAAAAACCGGAAAGAGCAAGGAAAAAGGAAACAGACTCAACCCTGACTCAGTATATGCTATTCACAAGGGTTAAGACGATGGCCCCTTCCCCACATGCAGAATAATGCACTTTCAATCCACTTACATAATTGTCCACAAGTGGATTTTGCTATTCCTCACAGTAAAATCCAGCTGCAAAGTGCGTTGAAAGTGAATGAATAGTGCATTATTCTGCATGTGCGGAAGGGGTCTATGGGCCTTTCCCTACTTCCCTTAAGCCCCGCGCTACTCGAGGAGAGTAGCGCAGGGTCCCTCGGCACTCCCCACTGAGAGCAGCATCCCAGGCGCTCTTCTCAACGGCACCTTTTGATGGCCCCGCGCAGAGCACGGGGGTCGTGGGGACGGCCGGGCGCGCGCCTTGGATGCTGCGCGCTGAGAGCAGCGCGCAGCACAGAGGGGAAGGACGAAAGTGGGGAAAAGCCCAGAGACTCTTTCTGCACAAATCCCATTTGTATAAACATTTTATAAACATTTATAAAACATTATCAACCCCCCTCCCCTGTTTACAATTCTTTATGTTTGCAAACAACCCCGCAAAATGATTCCTGGCAGCCATTACATGATCCACCCCCTCCTTTTTTAAATTTCTGTGTTGAATCAATGCTTCAGTGGTTCATGGCCTCATGATGCAACTCTACACTCCTCATATAATTGATGCTTCAAAGATTCGCCCCACAAAAATAAAGGAACAAACAGAAATGCAGCAAATAAACAGGCAAGGGGGAACTGAGGGAGCCCTGAAAATGGAGACGAGAAGGAAGTTCAGGGAAACAGAGAAGCATGGGACACTTAGTCAATAGATAGCACCGCAACTGAAGACATTTAGAAAAGGTTTCAACCAGAGAATCATTTTAAAAGGGGATTCATTTAAAACATGTTGAGGCTGGAGATAAAATGTTTTCAGAACCAAAGGGGGGGGAATGCAGAACTCCATGGAGGATACGCTTTATTTCCTGCCTCAAAATGTTTTAAAAGGTTTGTGCGGAAAGGGCCTATATGTGTTTCAGCCTCAAAGGCAAAGACCATTGTGGTCAAAAGTAACAAATGTTCTTCATGGCAAATGATGGCTCATACATTGAGAAATTTTGGAAATTTTACAACAGATAATAACATCTATTAGAATATATTGTGTGAATGTAGGAACGGTGAGAAGGAAATGGCCTGGCTTATAGATATATGAAAACCATGCAAAAATGCCGAGAAGTAGTCTTTTTACAAAGCCACGAAGTTCTACACCTGGAGGAAAATGCCTTCTCACTCAAGAACAATAACCACTGGTTATTAATGCAGGTGTAACCTCTAACTGTGGGTTCTGTGGGGCAGAACTTGGAATGAGTTTGCAACAACAAATTTTAAAAACAAAATGGTTTACTTTCTTAGCATATAACATATAACATCAACATTTAACATCACACTTCGAGGTCCTGTTCAGGTTGCATTTTCAAGTCCTTCTAGTTACAGTCTTGTAATGCCAAGTCCATTTCTTCTTGCAAGTGGGTTGGCTCCTGAAGACTCCAAGGGCTTGGTGAACAGGATTCAACATGATGAAGGTTTCCAGGAGAACTCTCACCCATTACAACCACAAAAAGAAACCCTTAACAAGGTGTTAAGGGCTTATACAACCAAGGTCCGAGTCTGGTAGCCTTGTCTCTTCCAACTACATGAGGCCTGCTGCAGCCTCTTGCTGCTTTGAGTCTCCACCCCTTGCTGGGTCAACCCATTCTGTGCATGGGGGTTACACAGGCAAGCAGGCAACTATTTGGGAAAGGTGTGGAAGCCTTATCACATGACAGAAACATATGAACGCCTGGATTTCCCCCCCCCCAAAAAAAGTAATGTTTGTAGTAGTTCTGCAACAGGTAAGGACCCAAGCCTGTAGCTGAAAAGATGGCTGCGGTACGCTGGTCCTCTGTAATCCTCTGCACATAACATTATGATATTATATGATATGATATTTGTATACCGCTCTCCCCCGGAGGGCTCAGGGTGGCGAACAACGTTGTAAAAAACAATAACATAGGAATACAAAACCAGCAATTCAGTATAAACAATAGTAACATCAGGTTAACAACTAATCACAACTAATCAACTAAAATAACAGCATCACCAACATTAATAAAACATCTCATAACAACATTAATTACAAATTAACAATATAGCATTTATGATAAGATAACAAAACAATAATAATAACAGCGATATAGCATAACAGTATCCCAATAACAGTCTACACAGCAGCATAAATCCATAACAGTATCCCAATTACAGTGCACGCAACAGCATAAATCCACAGTAACATCAGTACACAATAAATAAATCATATACCCTTCCCAAAGCAACAACCTATTAGTTAACCTGATATAATATAGACTAATTGACACCAATGCACATCAAGAGGGAACAGAAACCAATGCACATCAAGAGGGAACAGGTCTGACCTCTGGGCCTACGTGCAATCACCGGCATGTGTGTCTGAGGTCTACATGGGTAGATTCCATCCCCATGTTCAGAAGCATTGCTTTTTTAATGTACCCGATCATGGGAACTGAGCCCAGGCACGTACACTTCCCACACATGTAGGCTCCGTGCTTACAAACCAGCAGTGGCATGAAAGTAGGAGGAAGGCCCGGTATCCCTGTGCTAACTCCCACTCTATGTACACTGATTGCAAACATGTTCAGTGATAAATGTAGAAAGCTTCCCTTCGCTCTTGCAAAAGCCTAAGCAAAATAACTGTTTCTATCACGCCCCTACAATATAGCTGGTGTTGCCTTCATACCTGCAGCATGTCCCATTTTAATCCTTATAAACGAGCTTCATTTCCTAGAAGCAGCAGTGGCGTAGTGGTTCAGAGCAGGTACGTTCTAATCTGGAGGAACCAGGTTTGATTCCCTACTCTGCTGCTTGAGTTGTGGAGGCTTATCTGGGGAATTCAGATTAGCCTGTGCACTCCAACACATGCCAGCTGGGAGACCTTGAGCTAGTTACAGCTTCTGAGTTCTCTCCCACCCACCTCACAGGGTGTTTGTTGAGGGGGAAAGGGAAAGAAGATTGTAAACCACTTTGAGTCTCCTACAGGAGAGAAAAGAGGGATATAAATCCAAACTCTTCTTCTTCTCTGGTAATATTCTTGCTTCAGCTGGCCATTATCTGCCTCCTGACTGGCTGCTCTTATGAGACATTTTTACTACTCCCTGGACCAAAGAATGGTCATGACACTTTGCTTGACCTCGCTGAGCCTTCCAATCTTTGCTCCTATTTTCATGAGCCATGTTAAGAAGTCTCCGTTAGATGTTTCGCTGCAAATGCAAACAGATGTTTCACATCTTATGACTCAATGACCCGTGTCGCAAACTGGAAACTGTAAAACTTGAGGCACTGATGTTCCTATCAAATAAAATGTCAGTCTGCTTCAGCAAAGGTAGTGCCAAGACACATAAATAAATCTCAGCTGAGGTGAGTGCAGCCTCCAGCGGGGCCAGCTCCTATGGGAAGATAAGAACGAGGTGCTGCAAACAAGCCACTAGGGTTGGACATCAATACAAATCCCATTATGATTCTTCATTCGGGCTTGGGTGGGAAGATAGTATGTGACTTTTTATTTTCAGGTAGAATTTAAATCTGTGAAATTTCAGAGTTTGGGATTAGTATTTTCACCCAGCAGGCTTCATGTATAGAAGCGAGGAAACAAACCCAATTTTCTGAATAAGAGTCCTCTGCTCACAAGGAGGAGTGGGGAATCAAACCCAGTTCTCCAGGTTAGAGCCCACTGCTGGTTCTGGTGAACTGCATTTGTTTCCCTGCTCCTACGCAGTAAAGTCTACTGTGTGACATTGGGCTGGTGACAGTTTTTTTTTTTTCAGAAACCTCTCAGCCCCATCTTCTTCACAATGTTTTCGGCCCTTTACGGCTCTGGCCCCTGCCTGGTGGAACGCTCTTCCTCCAACTCTTCAGGCCCTGCAGGACCTTGGAGAGTTCCGTAGGGCCTGTAAAACTGAGCTGTTCCACTGGGCTTTTGGGGAGGCTGGCCGCTGAATCCGCCCCTCTCTGTTGCTCTACGTACCATCTGCTTATTTGAACATCAGCCGGTCCCCCCCCCCCCCCCGGGGTATAATACCGGATGTCATCTATTTAGTTAATTATGGATGGGTTATTGCTGATACTGTTTTTATTGTACTTATTGTTTTAATTGGGATTATTCAATTTGTGTTTCTTCTTAATTACATTGTATTGTTCGTCTCGTTTGTACACTACCCTGAGCCCTTCACGGGGTAGGGCCGTTTACTAAATCAAATAAATAATAATAACACTACTACTACTACTACTACTACTACTACTACTACTACTGATGATGATGATGATGATGATGATGATGATGATGATGATGATGATGATGATGATGATGATGATGATGATGATGATGATGATGATGATGATGATGATGATGATGATGATGATGATGATGATGATGATGATGATGATGATGATAAAAAGGTGACTGTTATGGGGAGAGGAAGGGAAGGAGTTTGCAAGCCACTTTGAGACTCCTCACAGGAGAGAAAGGCAGGGCATAAATCCAAACTCTTCTTCTTCTCTCTACACAGGAAGTTGCCCCACAATAGGCTAATGAAAGGGCCAAGGACCAGAGCTAAAGCAAAGTGGGTCTACGATGGCCATGTGTTGTTCTAGTTTGAATTGTCAGGCTGGTCTTCTATTGTCTGTTTCAGACAACAGACTCTCTGCCAAGGATGCTTTATTTTGTCCTCATTTCAGAACTCTCCTGTGCCTGCTCTGGGTGTCATTACTGCCCCAATCAAATGAGGTGACTTCACAGTAAATCAGCTTAAAAGGCTCCAAAGTGATACCTGCCAACTTATGTTTTTGATGCTAATGATACCGCTGAGGTAGATTTCCCTGTAAAAAATAGGAGGATGAAAAGCAAAGCTAATGGGCAAAGCGTCTGCAGTAGAAGCAAATTGCAAACGTTACTTATTTACTAGCATTTGGAGGGTAAATTACTCAGCAGCTTGTCAGCTGCAATGAGCGAGGAAGGTTTTGTTTCACCGTGATGGATTGTGCAGCATAACGCCATGTACCGCGATAAAAGGCACACCACCCCCCACTCCCCAATATTAGCTCACTGTCTCAGAATGAGAAGGTAGATGATTCTGATGCTTTGCTTGAAATTCAGGCCAAACTTTCCCAAGAAAGCTCAGAAAGGTGAAATGCAGGCGTTCCAAAGAGTTTCTCAAAAAGCAGTCTGATTTGGACTGGGAACATGGCATTGGAGAAGGGTTCGTCTTTTCCCTTACACCATTTTTCCCAAGAGAAATAGGGACTCCTAGGCAGATTCCGCATGGGCCAAAAACAGTGGTGAGGAAACAGTGTGAAAACGGTGTAAAATGGTTTAAAACGGTGTAAAAGGGTTTACACTGTTTTCACACCGCTGTTTTTGGCCCATGCGGAATCCACCTTAGTCTCCCCAGGAAAAATAGGGACTCCTAGTCTGTGTTAAGCTGCTGATGGATTCTTTTTCCCTACTAAACCTCAGGGATGTGATTTCTCCAGAGTAAAGAGAACAGTGGCAGAAAGTGCAGCCAACTTGTGGCAACCCCTGTAGGGTTAACGAGGCAGAAGACATTCCAAGGTGGTTTGCGATTGCCTGCCTCTACATAGCAACCCTGGACTTCCTTGATAGTCTCCCATCCAAGTATTAACCAGGATTGACCTTGCTTAGTGTCTGAGATCTGAGGAAATCTGGCTGTCCAGGGCAAGACACAAGTTGAGTAGGGATGACTTAACCCTTCCTCTGATGCTAGCCCATGGCCTCAATCAGGGCTGGACTGGAAGCTTAACATGACCCTGGCATAACTGAAGTTGAGAAACTCCAACAATGGTAGAAGACCATGCTGCAAGGGCCAGTTTGCTCAGTCAGCAGTGCCAACAATGGCATGAGCTCGCCCGCCGCTTTCTCCTGCAAACTGGTGGCAGTCTGCGAAGAAGCAACCACTGAATCTACTTCAGTCATCCTTGCTGCAGAAGGATCTGAGCCAAGCAGTCCCTGAGTTGCTGGAGCTTGGCTTGGTTCCACCTACCAGTAGGCCCAACAGGAAACTTCTCATTAAGTTAAATGGCCAGTCTGCCCCTGACTCGAATCCAAATTGAGCCTCCCCTATGCCAACAGACTGTATCTTGAGAAAGCTGAACCTATTGGGAGACACAGTCACAGATTTTCTGGATGTCATTGGGTTAAAATGTGAAGTGGAACTGTCGGGCTATTTCATTTGAGAGCTATACTGTACCACTTCTAATCTCCAGATGGTTGCTGGCATCATTGAATATTCCCTCAAGCAAAACTTTTCCCTCCTGCAGAAAACTGGCATCTCTGGCACCAGGATTCTAAGAAGCTAACCTTTGTTTGGGGTTAGACTGATAGCCCCTTGTTATATGTTCTGCAGTGTGTTCTGACGGTTCACATGGGGTCCTCTCCCAAGAGAAGAGTGGATGTTCACATTGATTGTGGTGTTTATGTGACTGCTCAAGTCTTAGAAGGAAATTTGCTCCTTATTCCCAAGTGACAAGTAAGGGTCACGATGACCAGTAAAGATCACAAGGACCAGATAATCTTTTATTCTTTTTTTATTTTGTAACATCTGTCTTGATTAAAAGTTCTGGAGAACTCAAAAGCTTGCATACGGTTATGGACCATTTGGTTGGTCTCTATAAGGCCTCTTACATGGACTGTGTTCTTGGGGGTTTGGATCTTACACTAACATGGCTGTAAGCAGCTTACCTCTCATTGTTGCCCCAGGGTAACAAGGGAGCAAGGAACACAGAAGCAGCAAATGGAAGAGGAGGAAACACAGGCTTGAACCCTCTCCCTTCCAGGGCTGAGGCCAGATGGAGGGCCAAACCTATCAGAAGAGGGAACCAGGTTGTACAAAGGGTAAAAGACGCTCCCTGCAGATAACCCCATGTGGGCACAAGAAGTTATTTAATAGATATCTACTGAGAGTTGTCCTGACCTTCATTGGAAGAATCTGCAAACTTCTAAATATGCAATTTAATCCAAACATTTAAAAAAAATTCATAAAACGGCTTCCCTTTGAATCAACTGAAACTCAAATACTTCTCAAGTTCCTGCAACAATACATTCATAACACAACTCTTAAAAATTCCCGAAAATCCCATTTTCCAAATAAAATAAAAAAACAAGTCCAAAGCAAATTCTCTAAAAAAAAACCTTGTAAAATTGAATGATCCGTTCCCTTAAGGAGATCAAAGTGAGCCTGCAAGAAACATTTACGCATCACTCAAATCCATCAACGTGGAAAGTACATTTACCCAATCACTTCAAAACATATCAGACTAGCTTTAAAAAAAAAAAGAACCCTTACTGCTATTTAATCAAGGCCTCAACCCTCTAAAATGAATTGGCTGCTGCTTATTTGCAGCCAGTGGCTCGCAACAGACTCTGTATATATCAACAACATCAAAATCTGACTCGTTCATCCATCTTCCAGGCAGGTGTTTTCCCAACTGAAGACGAAAAACAGGTAACCTGCCCAGCTGTTGAGTCTGAGACTTCCAGCTGTGCTGTGAAATAACTGATCAACAATACCCATGCCCTATTTCTCCATTCTCCAGCATGCAGTAGAAGGATTCTAGGATTTGCTGGTTTTAGCCACACTCAAACAAAGCAAAGAAAGCATGAAAGGAAGGTCAAGTCATAATGAGAACTCTGGAGAAGAGCGTGCAGTCAGAAACTGGAACATTTTCCCCTGGTTGTCTTGAACATTTCCTTCCACTCTATTAAGTCTTCTTAGAAGCAGCTAGGAGTCTTATCACTTCTCAGTGCAGGCGAGCATTATGTCATCCAGAGATTTCAGAGCAGAATCTTTGTGCAGCAGCTGGAGAGAACAAAGTTGCCTTCTCTAGAAAGCCTCAACACCTGAAGCCAAACAAAGTCTGCTCTCCCTGCCACCTTCCCTAATTGACTGCTAGACTTGCCACCAAAATCTGAGGGGAAAGGCAGAATTCAGGCAAGGATTGCCTTTCTGTCAGCTCCTAATTCCATACATTGGTGAATCTTCCGTGTTCTGACTACCCTAGAATATATATGTGTATAAGGACCATCATGTTGCAACTGATTTATGGTGATCCAGCAAGAGGTTTCAAGGCAAGCAAGAAGCAAAGGGGCTTGCCAGAGCCTTTCTTTAGTGGTTTTCTATCAAAGGACTATACCTGCTTAACCTCTGAGGTATTACGAGCTTGGGCTATACCATGATGATTTTGTTCCACCACCCCAGAACTTTTATTCCTGAGTGATCAATGGGCGATTCCGCACTCACCAACTCAACCTAAGTTTAACCTATGTTCGACGTAGGTACTCCCCACATCTGGCGAGTTCAAAGCAGGTGCATTCCTGCTCTGCTCTGTCCTGCTGTTAAATTTCCAACTCCACCTCCGAGGTACAGTTTTCCGGGGAACCTACGTCGAACCCAGGTCGAAGCTGGTGAAGTGGGGAATCTCCGTTGCCTCGATTCACCCATTCAGCCAATCACAAACGAATGTCTTGGGCATGTGTGGAACGAGAGAGTCACACCGGCGAAAAGCGTGCCTTTTTTTCACCCACTTCTGTATAGGAGCAACGGCCATGCGCATAAATGGAGGGAAGACTACACGCTGCTCATTGCAGCGCAGCAGCCTATCAGGAACAAGGAGCAAATGATGCGCCGAGGTGATCCCGCCCTCTGAGCTCGGCTTTGGCAGGACGACCTCGGCTGCTGTGGGGAGTAACGGAGGAATCGACCTGCATCGCCACTTCCAGCCCGACGGATCAAACCGAGATTGAGTTAGTGAGTGTGGAATTCACCAGCGCAGGCCCACGCCAGCTCCAGGAGTCCCTTCCAGCCCCCCCTCCTTCCAGTCCCTTCCAACTCCTCTCTAGATTGGGCTATTAATCTCCTGAACAGGCTTGAGCTGTTTGCAAACAGCCAAACAGCCTACTGAAAAATAAACTCCCTGTTTGCAACTGGCGAGCATAAAATGAGCTCGACTTTTGGTGTTCAAGCATCCTTACTTTTTGTGTGTCCTTCCTCTTTCTCCATCCCCTTTATTGCCTCTGCACTAAATTTCAAACTGCAAACTCCTCAGACCAGTGCTCTGTGTGGGTGTAAGTGAGATACGTCACAGCTGACGTATCGCAATCCCACAGGGTTTTCAAGGCAAGTGAGTAAGCAGAGGTGGCTTGCTGTTGCCTTCCTTGGCAAAGTCTTCCTTGGTGGTCTTTCATCCAAGCACCAATCTCACTTAGGCTGTACTATACCATTCCACATCCGAGAAGTGACTTACCTTCTGGTTATTCCGCAAAGCGGCACCATTATTTAGGATACAAAAATAGCAATAGTTGCTTTTTCTTCTTTAGCAAAGTCTACTTCATACAATGCATGTTCAGATATTAGGTTTCAGATGATTAGAAATGAAGGGCTTTTTCCTGCAGTACCTAATTTGAAAAAAAAAGAATTTAAAATGCTGACTTGCTTTATATTACAAAGAATTCTAAGTACCCATAAAAAAACCTTCAGCAATATATTAAAAATACAGTCCTCGCAAATACCAAAATTTCAATAAAGCCACACACAAAAAATATACTATAATATCCTGCCAGTTAAATTAACCTATTGAACTCATTGCTATGTGATGCTTCCACAGCTGAAATACATAAAAGGCTTTTTTCAAAATGGGGGAAAAGCTATTTATCATAAAAAGGCTTTAAATGTACTGCAAATAGGCTTTAACAAGGTCTAATGCTGCTAATTTCCCTGAAACGTCTCTAGCAGGAAGGGTTAATCTTCTATCCAAGAATAGAAAAGAGTGACATCAGGAGGAAACGGCTGTGCGCTGCGAAGTTAGTTGGAATAAGACGCTTGGAAAAGGCAGACCTGTCTTAACTCAATTAATCCTGCAGCACCTAAGCAGGCTGCTCGTGGAAAACAGAAAGCTGAGCTAGATAATTATTGCCCCTGTTCTATGATGCATGACTGCATCAGAGCATAATGAGGCACTCACAAAAGTCTAGAGGCTGGGGTGACACTTGCCAAGATGGGAGTACCACTATTTCTGACATTGCCTAGGCTCCCATGAGGGCAGTTGGATCTCTTCTACTATCCCCAACACAGCCAGTGTGATGATGGTTGCCATGTCATACTTGGATCTAGAAGACTCAGGTTCAAACCCCACTCAGTCATGAAGTTCACATAGGGGCTTTCTCCAGAAGGGAGCTAAGGTCGACTCAGTTCCCTTCAGTGGAGGGCGATTCCAGGCTGTCCCCACAGCAACTGAGTTGGCCCCTGGTACCAAGCTAAGTGGGCGGGATCATCTTGGTGCCTGTTTCACTCCTTGATCGTGATTGGCACTTGTGTTACAGAGGGAAACGGGAGCATTTTTTTAAACAGTTTTTACAGTTTACAGTTACATGCGCTTTCTGCCCACCACAACTCTCCCGTTCTGCGCATGCCACAAAAGCGGCTCATGATTGGTTGAACGGATGAGGTGTCATTTCGATGCTTCCCCACTTCGAAGCTTCGAAGCGGTATCGACCTTGTTCCAGCAGAAAAGTGTAGCTCATAACTGCGACAAGGATGTCGCAGTTCTGAGGGGGGGAACTGAGACAAAACAATGTTGAGCTCGGTGGCAGTGGGGATTCACTGAGGCGAACCTAGGTAGAAACCAGTTCAACTCTGTCAGTGGGGAAAGCCCCATAGTTACCATGGGCCAATCACACACTCTCCACCTAGCCTACCTCACAGGATTGTTTTGATGATAAAATAGAAAAGAGAAGAATAAAGTAATCCACTTGGGGTTCCCAACACACACACACACACACACAAACCCGGAGCACTCCACTCTGCAAACAACAACTTACTGGTGGTACCTGGCTTGCAAAAGGTCCAGCTGTTCTCAACCAGGATGGTCGTCAACCAGGTTGGTGCAACGCTCTCTCAAGGGAGACCCAGGCCCTGCAAGACTTGGTAGTGGCCCTCCCCACACAAACCACCCAAAATATTTCTAAAACATTTTAAATCCCCCCTTTACCAAGATTTTTGTCCAGATTCGCCCCCTCAAAACAAATCCTGGCAGCCGTGTTGTGATTTTCACCCTTTTTAGAGATGTTGTCAGTTCCTGCCTTCTATGATTTTGCAGTTTCATGCTTTGATTCTCTGCGTCTTCTGTGCTGCATCCATTGAAGGATATCCACACACACACACACACCAGTGGCAAAGAAACAATAGAAAGGCTCCAAAAACATGAGAAGGAAAACGGAGAGTGAGCAGCCAAGGGACTGCAGAAGGGCTTGGGAAACATCTAAAAGAGACCACAAAAAAGTGAAGCCATTTTTAGATGTTTCAGCCAGAAAATATTTTTTTTGAAGCGGGATTAATTTAAAATATTTTGAGGCTGCAAATAAAACATTTTTGGATAAAAACAATGCAGAACTCCATGGAGGAAACGTTTTATTTCCTGCCTCAAAGCATTTTAAAGTGGTGTAAGGGTGAAGGCAAGATCTCCAGAGTTGAGTTTTTGTTTTGTTTTGTTTTTTTCTGGATAAGGATCAGTAACAGCAGATGTTGTCAATAACTTTTTTTTTCAGAAGACAGAAAAATCAGAGTTATTGCGATTCTTTTTTTTTTTCAAAAACATGTAGCTGTCTTCTTCAGATCTGGACCACTGATTCATCTAGCTCTGACCAGCAACAGCTCTTCATGCTTTCAGAGAAGGGCCTCTCCTGAAGTCTGAAGGCGGCTTTGGTTTTATACCTTGCTTTCCTCAACCATAAAGAGTCTCAAAATGGCTTACAAACTACGCCCCTTTCTCTCCCTGCAACAGACACCTTGAGAGATAGGTGGGGCTGAGTGATTTCTGAGAGAACTATGACTAGCCCAAAGTCACCCTGCAAGCTTTAAGTATAGGAGTAGGGAAACAAATCCAGTTCATCAGATTAGTGTCTATTGCTCATGTGGAGGAGTGGGGAAATAAACCCAATTCTCCAGATTAGAGTCCACCTGTTTTTAACCATTACACCATGCTAGCCCTGTGCTACTGCTTAAGATCTTTTAACTGGACATGGCAGGCACTGAACACATGTTCTACCCATTGAGATGGGCAAGGGAGGAAGAATTTGGGACTCCTGTTCAGATACCGATAAATATGAATCTGGGATCATGGCATGCAGTTCCTCTCCCCATCCACCAGCAATCCCCACCTAATCAAAAGCCTCACAAAAACCAGCACCCAGCCTGCAATATGCCAATCCTCCAGTTCTTATGCTTTCTTTCCTGATCTAGGCCGTTTCCCCACTTGCCTTTTGTTGTGCGCTACTTGCTCCAAGTAACGCAGGGTCCAGCGGCACTCCCCACTACCGGAGCGGCAACAACACAGCCGCCCTGATTCTGCCGCCCTCGCGACCCCTCAGCACGTGTCAATTCTGCCCCTGTTCAGAATGGCGCCTTTTGCAAAACCCTGCGCAGAGCGCGGGCAGTGAGGAGCATGACTGCGCGCTCAGAAACACCCGCGGTTAACAAAGCCCGGTAAGCCTTGCTTTTCTTTTCAAAGTGGGGAAACGGCCCTAGAATCACTGCAACATGCACCACTTAGGCCCCTTCTGCACATGCAGAATAATGAACTTTAAGTCCACTTCCAATGCACTTTGCAGCTGTGTGGAATAGCAAAATCCACTTGCAAACAATTGTGAAGGGGGACTGAAAGTGCATTATTCTGCATGTGTGGAAGGGGCCTTAGAGTCACAGGCTTGCCAAGAGCCCACCTGAACATTTCTCACAATTTTTCAAGCACCTGTCCCCCATAGAGCTTCCTTGACCACTCAACATACAGCCTTAATTTCCCAGGCAAGTTATCGTCATGCTCTGAGATACAGCAGCATAAAGGAAAACTTGTGCTAGGCAGAATGCTTTTAGGATGCTTTGAGTATCGAAGCCTGAGTTTGAGTAATTCTCCTTTGGCAGAGGGACGGAAAGGAAGTGGCCTTTGGATGGTATTATACACAGCTTCGTGGCCATCTGGATTTTGCCTTGAATCATCGCCCTTGATTCAGAGGCATTTTCAAATGCTTAAGTGACTGCAGCAGATTTAAATGTTGAATCGATGTCAGCTTTGCCGAATTTTCGCAGCTTACGCGGCACAGCTGAAGCGCACGGCAACCGCCGCTGAAGCCGGCAACCCAGCCAGCCCAGCTAGTTGGGAAGTGGAACGGGCTTGATTTTGCTAGCTATTGACAGTTCCCTCACAGAGCTTGTTTTGTTCATTCTCCTTGCAACCGTTGCACCAATGAGTTGTTGTTGTTTATGGCCCAAGTTCTTTAAATGTTACAATTTTCCGGCTAGCCACAGTGAAGACGGCTCCGTTTATGCTCGTGGTGGGAACTTGTTAAGCAGACACCGGTAGCTCACCTGCAGATTTACAACTGGCTGAGATGCTTTAGCTTATCCATCTGTGCCAATTAAGATTAGGAACTTGGTATGCACACTGGGGACTGGAACTATATAGATGACTGCAGTATGGAGATTGGCCTAAACTTCACATCCTGCTCCATCTGGCTGTATTTAATGGCTGTTCGCTTTCATCTCCTGCCATGACAATCAGGGCCAATCTTTCCTTAAGTACTTAAGGAGCAAAACACAGAGACACAAGAGCAGTGACATGTTCCATATGACATATGGGTTGTACCGTTTCAGACTGCAGGTACCAGGAAATAGATATTAATTCCTCCACATAAAATGCTTCCTGTGCATTCAGAATTAGCATTGGAAGGAACAAGCTATTGCTGTTTGAGTGAAGTAGCTAATAACCTTCCAGCAAATTATGACTAAATTAAACAAACCACAACAGCATCATTTTTGGGTGGTAAAAAGGTTGGCCGTAGCCCTTTATTAATAATTATTGATTCAAGGTAAACGAAGCGTAGGGCGCAGCATGGGGGTCTGATCTGCGTGCTGGGCAGCCCGAGTGCTGTCCCCAAGTCACCTAAATTATCCTCCAGCCCGCCTGCTGAGGAAGATTACACACGTTGGAGCAGCTTCTGAGATTCCAGATGGGCAGCTGCCACTTCCTGAAGACTCCTTGCTGTCAGGGGCACAAGCCATAGAAGCCTGTGTCTGGGCATGTCCCCCCTTGGCTTGTTCTACCCCAAACCTCTTAGGTGGTTCCATCATAGCGGGTATCTCCCCACTGTCTCCAAGCTAAAGATCAGTCCCCCATGTGCAACACACCAACGGCTATGACCAAACAAAGAATGCATTAACAATAAACAAAAAGGAAGCCAAAGAAAACAAAAACCAAAAGGAACACAATTAGGGAGAGGTGGGTGGGAAACATGTCCGGCTCAGAAAAAGTGAGGGAGGTGAAAGGCCAGGCCTGGCCTTATACAGGCCGCCCGGCCCGGCCTCCCCCAATGACGTCAGGGGAATCCTGGCGTCATCGCCCCATGCCCTGCTGCTTGCTGTGCTTGCGCCACAGGCAGGGCAAAGTCTTGCGAGACTTCGGAGCTCGCGAGGCAGGGAAGGAGGCAGCCATGCCGGGAGGCTGTCCCTTCCCCACCAGCAATGGCAGCCATGGTAAATTGCGGCCAACCCTATCTTGAGACCTTCCTCACAACCTTTTAATTTTGTACTGTAAGCGGAATTTTGTACTGTAAGCGGAGTTGCCAAATGCAGCCTAGGAAATTCCTGGAGGTTAAGGATGGTGCCTGAGGAGACTGAGTTTGGTGTGGGGAAAAGGTTCAATGGGGAATAGATGTCACTCTAGGACTTTGATTTCACTTATACTCTATAGTTTACCATAAACTCTGCTCTCCAGAGTTGCCAGAGGAACTGATCTCTGTAATGTAGATATCAGCTCATTCTGGGAGAATACCAGAACTCCTACCTTGAAGTTTGTTTATTTACTTTATTTTTACCCCCACTTTCTTCCCAGTGGGAACCCCAAAGTGGACTAGATTGTTCTCCTTTCCTCCCTGTGAGACAGGTTAGGTTGAGAGTGTTTGACTGGCCCAAAAACATCCAGCAACCTTCCATGAAAGAGAGAGGACTCAGCATACAGGTGGGGGAATTCCCAGATACTAGCACTCCACTCTAAACCCCATATCACACTGGCTTTCTAGCTATAAAGAACATTTTTAAAGCATTCAAGTATTAAATCCCCCATCAATACAGAACCAGTGTGGCATAGTAGCTTAGAGTAGGTGGACTCTAATCTGGAGAACCAGGTTTGATTCCCCACCGCTCCATGCAAATGGCAGACTCTTATCTGGTGAACCAGATTTGCTTCTAAACTCCTACACTACTGCTGGGTGATGACTCTCAGCCCCACTTACCTCACAAGGTGTCTGTTGTGGGGAGAAGAAGGGAAAGGAGTTTGTAAGCTGCCTTGAGTCTCCTTACAGGAAAGGCAGGGTATAAATCCAAACACTTCTTCTAGTATGCAGCGATACAGTCCAGCAACAGATGGATCACAGGATTTCAGCTAGGGGACTTCACAGTATATGTTGAAGTCTATGTTATAGAAGGGGATCTCAAAGTTAATTCTCTTTTTAAGAAAAAAAATCCTATATATTGAAGCATGAACTGATGAAGATTATCAAAAACGCACGTTTACCGCGGACAGAATTCTTGCTACTTACCAACCTGATGGGAGATAATTAATTACCAAGCCTTGTAATACCTGACTGGCTTACCAGGAGATTGTGAATCATCACTTGTCTACAGAGTGACTACAGTCCACTTGTGATTAGAATTCATTGAGGTATCTGTTTTTGTGAGGCCATACTATTTGAAAAGCTGTATATTTATGTATTATACTGGACAAGCCATAAGTAGAACCTATAGAAGGGATATATGTCATTGTTTATGCTTTGTACTTCATTCACTTTGAGCACTTTGGCATCATTAAAGCACTTGGCACTTTATAGTTAATTGGTGACATCCTTAGCAGAATAGATATGGTGGTCTGTATCTTTATTTACTGGGATATAAATCCAAACTCCTTTTCTTCTTCTTGTTTGCAATGATATAGTCCAGCAACAAGATCACAGGGAGATTCAGCTTTGGGGACTTGGTTTGGCACCAGTGGTCCATCTGGCCTGCCAAAAGACAAAAGACATTCTATTTCAACATGCAACCTAAGGACTCTGCAAAGGCCAGAGCAAGGGGGAACTGTGCCTGGGGCACACATGCACCCTTCGCCCCTGCCACGTCCCCGCCCACCCCCACCCCACCCTGGAAAGCCCCCGGAACGCCACGCCATGCCACGCCCCTGCCATGCCCCCACACCGGCGTGTGCCCAGTGCATTACAAACCCCACCCCCTGGGCGCTATGCCACTGGGACTCTGCACTAAGGATAGTCACCTTGTTCAGCCTATAACTTTGCACCTCCCAACACCCTTTTTGCTATTGCCAGCTTTCTCAAACGTCAAACCATTGGATTGTGTGGATGATCGACCACATCAATAACCCTAGAAACAGCCAGACCTCTGTGATTATGAAACCAGAATTGCAATCCTAGAGGCCTTGTCAGAAAT
This sequence comes from Sphaerodactylus townsendi, assembly GCF_021028975.2. NCBI lineage: Eukaryota > Metazoa > Chordata > Lepidosauria > Squamata > Sphaerodactylidae > Sphaerodactylus > Sphaerodactylus townsendi. The sequence goes on along the minus strand of NC_059437.1, from coordinate 15,450,798 downwards.
AACTGTGTGACATCTCATGACAAATAGAAGCAACGGGCAGCACTGTGCCACTCTAAGGTAACCTAATTGTAAACACAGAGGATGTGGGAGAGATGCAGGACTTGCCATGCTGAAAAGAGAAGACTGGCAAACTGGAGCATACAAGAAGAACTAAACTGGCCAGGAGTAGCAGACAGTGGTGGGATTCAGCAGGTTCGCACCACTTTGGCGGAACCAGTTGTTAAAATGGTGCTTGTAAACAACCAGTTGTTAAATTATTTGAATTCCCCAACCAGAGCCAGCTGTTAAATTATTTGAATCCCACCACTGAGCAAAGAATGGTATTCTGCCCCAGGGCTCCAAAAACTGCATAGACAGTAGAAATTGAAAGACTCTGCTGAGTTCTTCCTTACTGGACAAAGTCACAACTGGACAGAACCGGACAGTAAAATATTTCAAGATGTGCAAGTAGGTGAACCAGGTAAGGGTGTCATATTTATTTAGGAGACACTGATCCTGATATAATGTCACATGGGCAAGATCCAGGACTCAGTGACAGAGCAACTGCTTGGCCTGCAGAAGATGCCAGGTTCGATCCCTGCCCTCTATAGTATTTATTTTATCTATGTGTTTGTTTACTGTACATTTATTTCCCACCCATCACCAAATGCCCTGGACAGGGTACAAAGTAGGTGACATGCTAGACTTCTGCCTGAGATCCTGGAAAGCTGCTACCTGTCTGACCAGACAATACTGACTTAGATGGACCAAGGATCTAATTCAGTATAAAACAGCTTCATGTGTTCATGTGACAAAGGGTTGGATCCAGAAAGCTTTTTCTACTCAGTCTCACCTAACTCCCCTCCTTGATACAGTCCTGATTCCCCAAAGCATTTGCCCATGCAGGTTTGACAATCCCCAGCATAGCTTTTGGAGGGGTCAAACAGGACCCCTCCTCTCTTTTTCACCAGTGGAAAAGCCCCAAGGACTCTAGAGTCAGTCAGGAGTGGTGAAAGCACTTTCAAGATGGCAAGAACACACACACACACACACACACAAAGGGCACAGAGTGGACTTCTCTGTAGGCCAAGAAAGGTTTCTGCCATACCTCCAACAAGATGGACAATGTATTAGCTCCTCCTACTGAACATCGGTGCATGAACACCGGTTTTGGAGAGAGTAGGCATGCAAAAACAACACTATACATAGGCTTATTATATAGGGAAATTTACAGGCCAATCCGGAGTGGGGGGGGGCAACTCCTGGAGGCAACAGGGGGCTATGCTAGCAGATTTGGCCTCCCCAAGGCATTTACCCAGCGGAGGGACAAATATGCTGGCAGGCAGCCACCGTAGCCTCCCAGGACACCTAGACATGGTGGGCAGTGCCATATCAGCACTGCCACACTGCCGCCAGCCTCACTGGTGCAGCAGAAGCATGGCAGAGGTGTTTCTGAGGGTGGAACCAACCTTAGTCAGCTTCCACCCCAGGTTTTGCAGCCATTTACATCACGGACCCAGCCTTGGACTTACGCCACCCTTTTGGCTGGCATAAGTCCACTGAGACAAATGGAGGGCTTTCTGGCAGCAGGGTTTATTTTTCTCCAGAAAACCCTCTAGAGGCTGCAGGGCAGTGCTGCAGCAGTGCCATCCTTGGCCACTTATGGCTCTGGATTGGGCTGTCAGTCCCACTTGTTAGAGCCACCATGGTATAGTGGTTAAGAGTGGTGCCCTCTAATCTGCAGAACCAGCTTTCATTCCCCTCTTCTCCACATGAGTGGTGGACGCTAAGGTTTGCTTCCCTGCTCCTACACATGAAGCTTGCCGGGTGACCTTGGCCTAGTCATAGTTCTCTCAGAACTCTCTCAGCCTCCTCTGCCTCACAAAGTGCCTCTTGTGGAGAGGGGAAGTGAAGGAGTTTGTAAGCCTCTTTGAAACTCCTTACAGTAGAGAAAAGCAGGATATCAATCCAAACTTCTTCCTCCTCCTCCTCTTCCTCCTCTTCTTCTTTAGTCCCACAGACTGAGAGGAAGGATGTCATTTTGCTTCACCACACGTAGAGATCAGACTGGGGAGAAATTGATTCACATATTCCACTGAAAGCCCTCCAATACTGAATCACGAAAGGTTGGGGCATCTGTTTGAATCAGCCTTAATTTCAGTAATGAACACAGATGAAATTTTTTGGTAAGCATGAAATGCCAACTGGAAAAAGCTGCTAATACGGCCTCATCAGTTTTCTCTGTCTGCACCAGGGTATGTCTCATGCAAGTTCAGTCTCCCGGCTCATAATACCAGCCTGATTTACAAAATTTGCCCCCTGCCCCCATAAAACTGGCCTCCTGTTTTGTGATTGTTGCAAAAAATGAGATAACATAAGATGAAGCTCTTAGTACTCACAGCACCATTTTTAGTTTCCCATATCCAATTGTACTACTGATGTGAAACAGCTACTTCTGGCTTGCTTCTGAACCTAAAAGATCTTTGGTACTTAACTCTCAGCGATATAGCCCAAAGTGAAAATAACAGATCAAAGGCTGACAAAAAGAACACCCACCTTGCCTTATGTGCCCTCCCAACTATTTCTGCCGGTGTAGCTAGCAGCACCCAAGCGTACATTTCAAAGCATAGATCCGGCCACGGGCTTCCAGCTTCTTCAAGCCACAGAAGAGCACTGGGATTCAGAAGGTCTGCCGATGTGCTAGAGGTGAAAGAAGGACACGGGATGCAAAGCAAAGCACATCTCAGCAGGCCCAGTGCTTCACCAGCTGTCGAAAGCCATGGCAGTGACCCCAATGCTATTAGGAAGTACATTAGGAATGCTGCACTTGGGGCTCTGATAAAGGAACTCGCTTTGAGAACAGCTCAGCTAATTAATTCTCTCTGTGCCCCATTGATTTTGTAGGGCCAAACGTTCTCCGCTAGACTCTGAAGCCAGCTCGGAAAGGAATGGGGCCCAGGCATTCCTTTTTCGTGCCATCTGATTCGTAGTCTTGAGGGTCCTCATTAGCAAGGGCACCATGTAGGCAAGTCAGAGGACAGTCACAAACCTATACATCTACCCAGTGTTTCAGATACTAGGTAACTATTCCTCGGGACTCAGAGCAGCTATCTGGAGTCAGCTCCCTGGTTTTGTTCCAAGAGATCGTTTGCTATAAGCCATCAACTTTCAAATTACATTTTAGGGAACCTGTGGTTTTGCAGGAGTTTGAGGGGTTTCTCATTTAGAAGATCAGTAGTGGCCAAGGTTGCCCAGTAAAGAAGATGTCATCAAGTTGTAACTGAGTCATGGTGACCTCATTCATGAGGCAGTCTAGGCAGGAGGCAAGCAGAGTTGATTTGTTTTCTTCCACATAGAACCCCCGTCTTCCTGGGAGGTTTCCCATCCAAGTGTGGGCCATGGCTAACCATGCTTAGTTCCCAAACTGTGATGAGCCTGGACTAAGCTGGGTTATTCAGGCTACTTGCCCAGGAAGTGAGCTTGTCCTCACCAGTCCTCACTGCCAATGTGTTTTGAATGTTCTTTGTTCACGCAGAGCAAAAGAGTAAAAAATACATGAGAAAGAAGGCATCCATGATTGAAGCCTGCCAGTATAAATGGATAAAGTTAACCAAACAGGAGTCCAATTTGCATCAAGCTATCAGGCAAAAGAAAGGGCTTAAATTGTCCCATTGTGCTAGTTTGCAGATCAAAACCAACCAGCTACCCCTCACTGTCCTTAGCTTTAGAAAGAAGAGGCAGGCTATTCTTGGGGGGGGGGGGTCTTCCTTTCAGGCACCCCATTGTATAATATAGATCTCTGTTGATAAGATTACTAGAGGGTCACTTGAGCACCTACCAGCTTACCTCATGTTCTTTTCACCAGCTGCAAGGACCCAATATTTTGTTGAGCAGTTTGACAGTGAGCAGTTTGAGCCTGTTTGGTAGATTACATTCCACATATTCAAACAGCACAATAAGTATTGTTTACCTTCTGTACATTCGCAATTTCCCCCTCTCCCTCCCCCAACACACAAACACACACACACACACACACACACACACACACACAGAGAGAGAGAGAGAGAGAGAGAGAGAGAGAGAGAGAGAGAGAGAGAGAGATCTGCTCTTTAAATGAAGAATGAATGAACAAACCAGTTGGTTGGGCATTTATAAATAACTTTTTCAAAGAAGTCTTGCCATTTGGTGTTCATCTGAGCCTGCTAGTGACGTCATGTTTTCCCATACCCTTGTGGCAGTTGCCCCACCCATCATCATTTAATTGCTGACCCAACCATCCCTGAGCCTGGGGAGAAATCAATTCCACCTGGTGTGCAGATGCAAAAGCAGTTGCTAGACAGAAGTAAATGAAACTCCTGCACCACAGTCACTGCGCAGCCGCAAAGCTGTTTGGCAGCTACTCCCGTCGGACAGCAGCAGTGAAGTCTGAAGGCCTACTCACAAAGGATCACAGCAGTTAAAAATGGTACACCTGCAAAAAAGTTTACAGCATCTCTACTACTAGAAAGAATCAAAATACACTATGGAGGGCAGAGGGGGCAGAATGCAATTGAATCCTGCCATTGAATCCCCCAAAAAGTCCTCAAGAGTGGACTTGCAGCCTCGTTGAGTTTTTTCCCCAAATCTATTGCCCAAAATGTGTCCCAGCCTCCAGTTTTTGAAATGATTTCCTTGCCCGGTGATCATTTACCAAAAGTCAAAATGGCTGTCCATCTGCAAACTTCCTTTTCAAATTGGCTCCGGATTATGGCTCAGAAATTATGGCCACTCCCATGGGGTTTGGTAGGGGAGGAAATGTTTTAAATATTTAAATATCCACTGTCTTACAACCCAAAAGCACATTTTCACATTTAAAAGCAATAAAACAAGGCCATTTTTATGACCACAGCACATCTCATTTCCCACATACATAAAATGCTCAGGATTGCCCATTACGCTCACACAACTGGCTTACTCATTTCATGTGTAAAACGGGAGCATATTTCTCTCTCTGAAATGCAGAAGGATAGGTGTTTTTGCCTGAATTTTTAAAACGCAAGTGCCTCTGGCCCAATTTACTTATTACCTCCAGCCAGTGATGTGGGACGGGCAATCTACCATGCAAACTACTCATCTTCACCCACACTTGAAAAAGCTACTGGATAGTACACTACGTGTTAAGCATGTCCCTATTTTAGCATGAGTCTCAGTGATCTCCCTTGCTGCATAAACTGATAAACTGTACCTCTTCCTGGAAATAGTGAATGTGCGTATAAAAGGGAACTGCACTTCTGAGAGAGCCACGTTCCACAAAGCTGGGTGCCGAACATTTCATCTCTGGAAATAGTCATTTAGAACTGTTATTCTCCAATAATCATACTGCCAGTTCATACCATGGAACTCAGTTTGCTGGAGCCTATAGCATTCAGTGAAGCTATAAAATTTCACTATTTTTCTTCCCCCCCCCCCCCCGCCCCACCATGTGGAGGGGCTAGGATAAGGCCCCCAACGTCCTCATGTATGGCTGTGCACTTGGGCATTATAATTTGAACGTGGCATCAGTCCTTCCATATCCCCTTCCTGTAGGGCCATGGCAAATTATTTTTCCTTCCTGTAGGCAGAAGAAGGAACTTTTTATGCTGTGCTGACAAGTTTTCAGAAACTTTTAACTGGCATCTGCAGTAGAATACCGTATTAAGTATTCAAGCAGTGACAGTCTAAAGCTTTTCTTTTTTAAAAAATGCCCTGCACAGATTTTATTTACATTTCCATGTGTTACATTTCTTCTTTAAGGGAAATTTGAGCTCCCCCCCTCTCAAAAACAAATACCTCTAGGACTCTAGTGACTGACAACACGCACGGTGTTGTACTTTGAATCGGAAAACACATTGCAGATCTTTTTAATAAAAATGTCTGCATAGGCTCTGTGTGTGATTAGCAGCTGCTCTTGCAGTCACTGTGCTGGGCAAAAAAATGAAACGGGTTAGACCAAGCCCATGGGACTGCAGCATGGCATGGGAGGATGGGGCAGCTGTATTTGCACAGCTGCTCTAAGGTGCTGTCGTGGGTGAGGCATGGGGAATATACTAAAACAAAAGGCAACTCCACCAGAGATGTATCTAGGGAAAATGTAGCCTGGTGCAAAATTTGAGTTTTCCACTCCCTCTCCCCCCCCACCCACCCAGTATGGATGGCCACCTTGAGGTCAATGTATGGACCCGGGGTGGGGGGGAGAAGGTGTTCGGGGGTGATTTTCTGCCCTCCACATGACTAATGGCCACAGCCCAGGGATGCCCAGGAACTCCATACAAATCCTAGTTTTGAGCCACCTACTTGCAGACAAGCATACACACATCCTGTGGACTCATGTGCAATCACAGCCCAACTATCCATACAAAGTTCGTGTAGACTGAGGTTTTTGCACACACTTTGGTACACGACTGAATCCCACTTGCATCATCCCCCCACCAAAAAAACCCCAGGATTGGCCTACAAAGGGGACCAAGGGTTGTTGTTGTTGTTTTGGAGCATCCATACAAGTAGGTCCTCTGTAGATCCACTTTATGAGTTTCCTCTTGCCTTGATGTGATCTTTCCCAAACCTGGATTAAGCAATGCCAGATTAACCTAGTAGCAAATACTAAATGTTTGCAAGCTGTCTGATGAAATCAGCATCTCACTGTATTCTCATGATCTGGCAATGCTGTTGTTTACATGTCGGGGGAGCTCATGCTAAATCTAGAAAATGTAACTTTTAAACTGTAATTTTCTTACCTTTTGACATTTGAGAATGACACTACATGTAAAGTAGTAATATTACTGAAGTGTCAGGCATTTGTCATATTATCTGGCTGCACAGCAAATGAAGAAAATCGACTTACTTCACTATGCAAGTCAATAATTTACGTTTTAATATTTTTGTGCATTGTTTTAAAATTTAGGAGCCCTTTATGACATATGTTCAAGCTTCTACACTAGAGAGCTAGCATGCTACCAGGCAGCCAGCATGGTGAGGTGGTTAAGAGTGGCGAACTCTAATCTGGAGAACTGGGTTTGATTCCCCACTCCTCCCCGTGAGCAGTGGACTTTTGTCTGATGAACTGGATTTGTTTCCCCGCTCCTACACATGACGCTATTGCAAGGGCCTAAGATTGTTTCCAACGCATGGATTAGGTTGGGAAAAGGGACACTTTGGGGGAAGGCCAAAATTCATATAAATTCAATTTGTACGTGGCTTAATGGTTATCTTAATCCTCCAGGGCTCCTTCCACTATTTTTTCAAGATAGCTTGCAATCTAGCTGGCAAAGAGCTGTGTTAAGCACGCTTCAAAATATGCCCAAGCCCTTTCCCCAAAAAACCCTTTTAAATACAGACCTGGAATAGAAAAAAACACACTAGTTAAGCAGAGAGTCTTGGCTATAGAGAGACAACCAGACCTAGTGATCATACTCTCTCTGGATAAGATAAAAGGTTGCCCCAGCAGCGTACCTACCCTTCTTGGAAGTGGGCAAGGTGAAAAGACTATTCACACTAGCAAGAAATAACTCCTTGACCTCATTGGTCCTGGAAGGCAGAAACAAGAAATTCTATATGATCAGAGGATATGTGCCTGAAGGAAATCAATACAATTGAGCATATGTTTTTCAGATGTCCCTTTTACGACAAGATCTGTAATGAAAGTATTGGCCCTTTGCTAGCTAGATCACTTAAAAGGAATAACAACTATAAACTGGAATACCTGCTCCTGGGTAGGAACCACTGTTACAAGTACTGTCACTCGGTTTTGCCTTCTTTTCAGTAAATACAGGAAAACTGGGAAGCAGCCAGGTCACAGGGGGTCCTCCACTAATCACACAGTGATGACTACTTAAATGTGAGGAAAGACACACTTATGGTCTGTATTTGTATTGGTATTAATAAGTAGGCTTGGAGATTCAGGTGTAGCAAATACCGGATTTGGCCCGAATCTGGGCAAATTCGGGCATATTTGGGCCAAAATTGGTCGAATATGACCTGCGCAAATATGAACAAATCTGAATGCTAGGCATTTGTGCTTTAGGGTGTGTATTTTTGGTGTTTTCTGTTTCAGCCTACAGGGGGCACATTTTTAAAGTTAGCAATACCAAAATTTCAGGGTATTATTCGAAGACTGTCCTGGTGACACCACCTGAGTTTGGTGAAGTTGGGGTCAGGGGGCCTTCTAAATCCCCAGCTTTTGTTTACAAAGAAAGTAAGTCTCTGACTCGTTGGTTATAAAGATAATAATCTTCATGACTCCTCAGTGAAAATTCAAATGAAATAGTAGGTCATGAATCACGATCATTATAACATAGGCTGTTTCCGCACGGGTGGAATACAGCGTCCCAGGGATGCTAAAAACAGCATCCCTGAGGAGGGGTTCGCACGGCCGCCACTGCTGCATCGCAGCAGCGGCAGCCTCACAACCCCCGAGTGGCATGAAGCCACTGTTTCCGAACCTCACTCCCTGAGCAAGGTTTTCAGAAACAGTAGCTTCCAACCACTGCCGTGAGAACAGCAGCAGCTGGAAGGCGCCATTCCCCCCCTTTCCCGAATGCCTTACCGTCCCTCTGACTTTCTGACACATCGCCCAGGCCAGGGGACACGCCCCCCTGCCTTGCGACACCAGAGCTGTCACACAGGGTGGGGGGGCGTGTCCCCTGGACTGGGTGATGCGCTGGAAGGTCGGAAGGACGGTAAGGCGTTTGGGCGATGGTGCAGCCTCCACACAGGCTGAGCCATCTTCCCCGCCCCTACTGGGACCATTTGTGTGAACGGTCCCTGGGGGGTGCATCGGTGCAATATACGCCGATGCATCCCCCCGAGCGTGGCTGTGCGGAAAGGGCCATTTTTGCACGATAGTGATGTAGCAGCCACTGATTTTAACTTAAAAAGTACTTGAGAGCCACAGTGGTATGGGGGAATGGATGCTTCTGTGGCATTGGGAATGGCAGCTGGGTCAATGAAAGTGTGGAGAGAACAGCCCTGTGGATGCTCCGTTACCATCATTAATGGCTCTGTGTTCACAGATGCAATGGAAGTTACATGGAGAATCCTCAGTATCTAGAAGCAGTGTTGATCTCCCACATGCGGATGACTCACTCCAGCGCCCTAAACTATAGGATGCATACTGTGCTGAGACCAAATCACGCACTGGATGTACACCAACTCAGTTCAAAATGCGATCCACATCAAGCTATCATTACTAAGCACCAGCAGGTTTTGGAAGGAACAGGCACGAACTGAAAGCTGCATTGTTCAACACCCATTTGGGAACACAATCTGCATATAACAGATCTCAATCCTAAATATACCTCAGCAACAATACTCCTTTGTTACACCTACACCATGCAACCTGCCCATTATGCAGCTAGATCAACAAAAAAAGCCTGATGTTGAACTAATTCCATGAAAATATGGAAAAGAGATGAGGCTGAAGCAGATGGACCAAAGAGAAAGGGGGAACAAGAATGAAGCTTTTACTCTGGACCTAGGAACAAAGAAAGCTTTGGGGCTGTTTGTGAGATGGTGGAGGATTGGCAAATGAGCATTGGAATCTGAAGCTAAGGGAGAAGTGAACATTTACAAGTCGATTATGCACAATGTGCTTGCTGCAGGATGGGGTGAATGTCTGTGCAGCAAGATTTCTTGTACAGACCTGCTTCTTCAAGCCCCACTTTCACTTTCCATTCTCTCCACGGTAAGCAAGACCACTTTTAGCATGACTTTTAATTTGCTTCGTCACCAGAGTGAGGAGATTTGCTAGTGAACTTCCCTTTGAGAGAACTTGCCTTCACCCACAGCCAGCCTTCCCTCTCTCTCACTCCTTCCCCCTCACCCCCCCTTCCGTGTTGCCAGATGCTTCAAGTAACAGAAAAGAAGCTCACTCACACAACACTGACTTCTAATTCTCTGGCTATTTTAAAATATCAATATAAGAAGAACTTGGAAATAACAAGCCTCTGTCCTCTGGCAGCAGCAGAACCAGCAGTAGGAAGTGTCATATGGAGGGGACGGAAGGAAGAGAATATCTGCTCTGGGACAGTCCCCTTCTTTAGCAGACTGTGGTCCAGGAAATTGCTTTGCCTTTTTCATTGCAAGGTGGAATTATTTTTGGAACAGTAATATTGATATAAGTACAGCTTAAAGGGCTATGCCAGCAGCCTTGACTACCAGGTGTAATGATATCTGTGTTTTTAAGAATCACTTGATGGACACAGTTAAGAAAAACAGGCCTCTGCAGAAAAATTACAGGGAATGGAGGGAGTGCCTCTTTGCATATAACAGATAAAAGTGAGGAGAGTTCTCTGCAAGCCCACTGATCAGAAAAGTCCCAGTGTAAGTGTTCCATGCGTAATGGGCCACAGATATGGGAACTCAATTTCATCTATTGATTTGTACTTATTGATTTTGGAGAGGGTGGGGCTGTGGCTCAGTGATAGAGCATCTGCAGAAGGTCCCAGATTCAATCTGCAGCATCTCCAGTGAAAAGAAGCAGGTACAAGGTGATGTGAAATATCTCCAAGTGAGAAGTTGGAGACAAACTGCTAATTTGAGTAGATAATACTGACTTTGATGGACCTGGTCTGATTCAGTATAAGGTAGCTTCATATGTGTACTGAGCAGAAGAAACCTTGGGTTGCAGTAAATACTCACTTGCTTGTTATTCATCCAGGATTAACCTCAATCTTCCCAACCCTTTTCAAGCCCTCAGAAAGAGACATAATGCATTGTCCACCCGCTGTCCAGGAAAGAGTTCATTCTCACATTACCTAACAGTAGCATGATCAGCTTTCCATTTTCATTCACACAGAGCCCAAACTATTCCCAGTAGCTCTACAGTGCTCCTTATTTCTGCATGTCCAACTGCAATGTCTCTCTCCACAGGTGACTGTTGCTGAAAAGAACTTAAGTATAGCCTGCTTTGTGCAGGCAGATGGTCCTCCATATGGCCAGAACTGAAAAGGACACACTGGTAGTGTATCACCAGTGGCAATCAAGTCTCCTTTGTATCCCTTTGTTCTTTCTGAAAATTACACATAATGTTGGGAATTGCATCTCTCCAAGTTTCCTTAATGCTTATTTCTGAACATCACGTAGACATCAAAATACAACATGGATTATCCAGACTCACTTGGTCAAACAGGTACTGAGGAGGCAAATGTGTTTCTCCTGCACTCATTAACACAAGTTGCTCATCTCTGAAGTTTGTGCTGATCATTTCAATGGCTTGGGCTTATCACAAGGGCAGAGGTATATGGTTTGCATTTCAATGAAAGACCTAAAAAGAAAGATGAGGAGAATCTCAAATGGCAGTTGATCCCTGAACTAAGAGAATTCTGGGTCTACTGAATCAACTTGGATTGGCTACTCAGATTCCTTTTTCTCAGCGCTAATGGTCATTAAATGGTTTGGGTGATCAGAAGGGTTGGCTAGAAAATGCTTGGGGCTACAGAATCATGGACCTTTCGTTGACTTTGCTTTTGCAAGACTGCTGAAATACAAGCAATGAGATGGCAGCCCTACTTGAACAGGATTATCAAGTATTGATTTTTATTCCACTCTTCAAAGACCTTGTAGCAGTTTCTCCTGCATACCACTTAACCCACACAATAGGGGTATGATACACTGAAACAGAGGGGATAGGAGAGAAAGGTGGGAATATAAATGCAAACTCTTCTTCTTCTTCTCTTCTTTAATCACAAGACTGGCTCATGAGAACTAAGCAGCTGAATTTCCTTCTCACACACATAATCTTTGTGCCAGTCAGCTTTTCATTTGCTAACTTTTTAGAGGGCAAAGGACACAGAGGAGGCACCATTTCAAAAGCTGGCTATTCTACCATATCATATCCCCCCCTTTCCCGCCCCATTTCTGGAAGAGTTTCATTTGTCTGTCAGAGCCTCATGGATTCTTGATCCTCCAAGCAGGACAGCTGAGCTGACTCTCAACAGAGTTTTGGTGCAGTCTACCATCAAGGATTGGAATAGTTCTCAGCAGGCATCTCACCATGATTCAGCAAGTATTTGCCTCCAACTGGAGATGTTTTGCTCATTGACGTCCACCACCAATGGGAGATTGCTCCAGAGATGATCTTCCATTTTATGGTGGCAGAGGCTTCTGCAGGGAGAATAACCCAATTCTTTCATACTTCTTTAGCCCTGCTGGCTTCAATACATGCCGTACCTTCTTCTAGAAAGAAGTGCGTGCATGAATGAGGGATCAGTCCTGATTCACTGGCCCAAGCAGGAATTTTCTTCATATGTTGATTATGTTTGTGAGCTTAGTGAGTGACAGGAAAAGGTATCTTCAAACACAGCACAAACACTCATAATAAAAATAACATCTGATCAATTGAGTGGGCTTCAATTGAGCCTTTCTCCCATTCTACAGCTACCAGCGTCTGCTGACTGAAGTAAAACATCGTTGAGTCCCAGTTCTAAGAGCAAATAAGAGGGTTGGGCCTGAGTCAAGCCCTGAGAGAGCTACCGGAAACATCTGGGTGGATCATGTGGGAAATGAAATGTTCAATTAGAAGGACCGTAGCTTTATTGAGCAAAGCAGGTCTCCGCACATGAAGAAGTGACTGAGAGATCATCTTACCCAACAATAAATTATGCTAATTAATTTCATTTACTTTCCCCAGTTAAATTAGCTTTTTTTCAAAATGGCTGACTGGGAGTTTCTAATGGAATCAAAAAGTCACAATGACAAATTCTTGGCAAAAAGGGAGAGAAACTGTTCTTTTGCCTGTTACAATAGAAAGCAAAGAGACTTTTTTTCTTCTGTATGTTTTACTTAAGAAGAGAAAGGGAAGGGTGGGGGAGCCCTCCCTGCTCTACTTTTCCCTAACCAGTAAAACAGTGCCTTTTAATGTCTCTTTGTGACAAGTCTGTCAACAGACACAACATAATTATTGCAAATTGCTTTGTATTTTAATTGTTACTGCCAGACAATAAAACACAGTTATGTTGACTATTCAAAGTGGATTGTTAGCAGCTCTAATCATTTGATAATCTGATGATACAGTCAATATAATTGTGTGCTTTGGCTGAAGAGTGGAGGAAGGGTTTTTTTCAGAATCAGGTGAGATTCAGTTGCACCAATTTAACAGACTTCAATATGCTTCATTAGGCTCATTGTACTCTTCAAAGCCGTTATTTAGGCGTAGGGAAAACAGGAGGTCAAAGAGAAACGGTTAAAAACAATGCATCACAGTTGGAGACTGTGATGGGGAACGTTCTGCCTAATTCCATCCCTCCCTCCCTAAAGCAAGAAGTGCTGAGAAGCTTGTTCACATTCTGATACTCGGAGGCTTTTCCAAAACTACATCCATGCCTTCCAGAAGACCAGCAAGTGAACATTGGAGGAGCATGCCCCACCTGTGGCACTCCATGGCTGCCATGTTTTCTGAATTGATCAATATGAGTATTTTGCATTCAAATACAGCTTTGGTAAGCACAACAAGCCAAGGTAACTCAGAACAAGTTCTATTTCTTCTTGATTCAGATCTGACAAAAAAGGAACTGAACTGAATTGGTATGGGTCGAATGAAGAAGAGTTTGGATTTTTACCCCGACTTTCTGGTAAGGAGTCTCAAGGCAGCTGACAAAATCCTTCCCTTCCTCTCCCCACAACCGGCACCTTGTGACGTAGGTGGGGCTGAGAGAGTGCTGAGAGAATTGTGACTAGCCCAAGGTCATCCAGCAGGCTTCATGCATAGATGCGAGGAAGCAAATCCAGTTCACCAGATAAGAGTCAGCTCAGCAGCTCTTGTGGAGGAGTGGGGAATCAGCCTTGGTCCTCTGGATTAGAGTCCACCGCAGCTTAATCCAGACAAGATGCTGGGGATGGGCGAACTTTCAGGAGATGTCATTTCACCTGTTCTGGACAGGTGTCATGATCTGCCCAGTTCTGGCCCAGTCCTGCCATGTCTCCTGGGTGGGATGTGGGATCCTCCCTCCAGAGATTGTTCCCTCCCTTCCTCAAACTACTATCTGTTCCTCGTTTCATAGTTTATTTTCCAGGGGAGTTCAAATCTGCTCATTAGACACCCGCTGCCTTTTGCATTTCAAAGTGCTGGGAGCATGCGTGATTTTGACCTACAAGAAGGCTATATCATCTCCTTCCCTTGAGAGTGGAGGAGCCCCATTTCCCCTCCATGGGAACTAGTGCCCAGGGCGTGGTATTGTGTAGCGTGGAGGGGCAGGAAGCAGGATATAATGGAAAATGCTATACTTCTATACTTAAGTGCCATCAAATCACAATCAAGCACCACAGAAAGGAGATTTGAAGGCAAGTAAGAAGCAGAGGCAGTTTGCCATTGTCTTCTGCAGAGCCTTCTATGGTGGTCTCCCATCCAAATACCAAGCCTGCTTAGCTTCCACTATCTGATGAGACTGGGCTATGCAATACTGCCCTCCCTCCCCCATACCCATTAGAAACACTTGAAAACAGTAAGAATATTACAGAATCTCCAGGAAGAGGATGTGACTCAGGACCAGAGCATCTCCTTGGCACCTAGAAGGTTCCAGGCTCAATTCCCAGTGTGCCCAGTTACAAGAATCAAGTAATAGGTGATGTGACAATAAGACTATAGAGCAGTGGTTCTCAACCTGGGGGTCGGGACCCCTTTGGGGGTCGAACAACCCTTTCATTAGGGTTGCCTAAGACTCTCTGCATCAGAGTTCTCCATCTGTAAAATGGATAAATGTTAGGGTTGGGGGTCACCACAACATGTGGAAGGTTTAGAACCACTGCTATAGAGATCTACTACTAGTCTTGGTAGATAGTACTGATCTTGATGGTCTGATTCAATAGAGATTCAACCTGTTTTAGGCAGAGCAAATGATTTTGGGGACTTTGTTTTTAAACAGCAAACCTTCTGACCACGTCATAAACTTCCCAGAGTGGCTTGTTGCAGGCTGTGGTCTGCCATTTGAGAAGACATCCATCCAAAGCCCTCTTTTGAACATGGAATACTTTGCGGATTCCAGGTTGACCCATCTGGGAGGTTCATAATTTCTATATTAAAATTCAATAACATTTGTTTGTCGAAATCTACCACCCAATTAATCAGTGCAGCATTTCAGTGGATCAAAAGGTCTTTCATTCAGCCGGTTGAATAACATGTTGCAGCCCTATTAACCCCAATTGCGCGACAGACTTCAGGGCCACCTTAGTGCACTGCTGATCAGGAAAAAAAATATTCAGAGGTGACCTTTCTGCAAAGAAGGGTTTATTCAGATCATTTAACCTCGCTTTCAGCAGGATCAGCCAGTCAACGCCTGGAAAAGTCAGTTCTCACACACAACAGAGTGAGTAAACGCAGGAGAAAGAATCCCTTTGTTGAAAGGAAATTAACATGATGCTAGTGCTTAATGCAATTATGGGTAATGATGCTATTGAACAGAAAAGCAGTACCTGTATCTAGACAAACTGAATATAGTTATATCAGTGGAGTCCAATGAAACTTACCCTGGAGGCTTCAAGAAGCTAACAGAGGGGGTATTGCAATTACTTGCAAAAGTTTATAGAGGGGAGATGAGTAGGAAAGGGTAAATATTCTATTTTCCGGAAGGTTAAAAGGGGGCCTAGAGAATTACACTACAGCTGAAGTTTCCCTTCAACCCTTGATCAAATGAAAAGCCATAGAGCCCTCTTTGGGAAAAAAAAGAAGTTGTAGTGAAAGAAATAGCAGAGCAACTCTCATTGAAAACCTTCCCGCAGAGGGACGAGGCACGAGGGAGCATTCATACTAGAGGGGAAAAAACTAAGCTGCCAAAAATTGAAACATTTCAGCTAAGTGAAAACAGAAACCTGAGAGGCATCCAGGGGCATGGAGCACACAGAAAGATATTAAATGCAGATACCAAGGGGTGGGGGGTAGGGGTGAAGCATTGGTTTTGCTCAATTCGTAATGCCTATTTCATCAGCCTACCCTGTTGGTCGAGACTTGTTTGGGGGATCTTTTCTTACGTGGATCAATGAATTTCTCAATCACTCGTTATAGAAGCACTGAGGAGAGTTTCGCTAAGGTTAGATTAGTCTGGACCTTCCTCACAACTGTTCCCATCCTATGCAGAGAAGCCAAGAGCTGCTTCCATCCAATCTAATTGGGAAGCCCCCTTTTGCTTGGAAGTCAGGATTACAGTGCTCATTCGGGTTCTTCCACTTGGGAAACAGTGTGGTGTAGTGGTTAAGTGCGGCAGTCTGTAATCTGGAGAAGCGGGTTGAGTTCCCCACTCCTACACATAAACCCTGCCGGGTGACCTTGGACTAGTCACAGTTTTCTCAGCCCCACCTATTTTACAAGGTGCCTTTTGTGGGAAGAGGAGGGAAAGGAGTTTGTAAGCTACTTTGAGATTCCTTGTGGTTGAGAAAAGTGAGGTATAAATCCAAACTTCTTCTTCTTTCTCCTGGCCTAGATGAATATGTTCAAAACAACATGTATTTATGTGCAGGATGAGAGCAATTGGTTTTAGGCCAAGGGAGCTCACTCAATGTCAATTCTCATTGCCAAGCAGAGCTAACTGAGCTGGGACTCCCCCCTATGATACAAAACCAGTGAATACAAACATCAAAGGGAGGAAGCAAACTGTTCCATTGTGATGCAGACAATAAATACACTAAGCCAGCATCTTACAAAGCACTTTTACAGAACTCCTCACCCATGATAAGTTCCCAAAGTATCTACACTACCTGGAGCATTATATGGCTGATTCCCCACTTCAAAAGTGAAAGTAGAGGCAAACCGGTCTTGTAAGAATTGGGTGCTTTTGAGCAGTGTATATGTACAGAGTATATGTGTTGAGGGCTTTTGATCCCTCAAGTCATGGCTCTAGCATATACCAGGAGCATGGAATTCTTGAACATGGCATTCATCCTCCCCACTGCAGCTTGTCTGTTGGTTTGCAAAAAGGTGCACTTCTGACCAGGATCCTAAATGACGCGCGCTGAGGGGTAGGAGGAGCAGCCAAAGCGTGCTCAATGCGTTGTCGCTGCTGGCGCAGTGGGGAGTGCTGCAGGACCCCGGGATATTTGCCGTGAGGAGCGCGCATCAAATGGTGAGTTGGGAATCAACCTATGATTCTATGCATACAAGCCTTGGTTTTTTCATAACCAGAATGAGCCGCATTCAGATGGCAAAGAGACTAAAGACTTTTGGGTTCTGAACAAAATGCAATTTTCAGTGTCACAGCATGAATCAGATAACATAGCAAACTGTGGTTTGCTTTCTTGCTTCCAATCCAGGTTTCTAAATCTCAGTTTAATCTTAAAATTCTAGCTTGTACGAGAGGGAACGAGCCACACTTCGTCGTTTCATCCCTTTCAGATATCACAACAAATAGAGACATCTTCGTTTTCTGCAGCCTGTGTCAAGGGATGGACAAACAGGGGGCGCTGGAGCCAAAGGACTTCATGGCTCATTCTCATCAAGGACAAACCTCAGTTTGTTTTCAAATGCAAATACAGTCACTGTCTTTTCTTTTGAATTTGATTTAGTGGCCAGGACTAGGTTGATGTGTGGAGTTGCAAGAGGAAGTAGTAGTCTGTCTAGGAAATGAAGTCGTCTTCCTTTAATCACAGCAGTCGACTTAAAAGAATAAGCAGGACATCAGCTCCATCAACTGTCAGTTATACGAACATCAACGTGCACTTTGAGGCTGTTCCGCTCATATGCCAAGCAGCTGAGCTGCATCGCAAAGTGCTGAGCAACTCACAGAAGAACTATGTTGTGCGACAAACTACGACGCACAGTTTTCAAAGGGAAGGCTGCAAACCTCTCAGCAAATGACGTGAATCGCTTCAGTTTGAGCTAATTAAATGGGACCGCCGCATTGTTCACTTCTTCCACACTGAAAGATTCACCATAACCCAAAGATTGTTCCATGGTTCTCCCGTGAGAACCGATACCATTCAGCAATTCTATTCACAACACAGAGGACAGCACAGGATGGAAAGCGATCTCATTGCTCAAAAGTTGAGGCAGAGCAGAAGACGGGATGATGACAATTCTTTTGCCAGATAGAAATAAAATAAATCATGACAAATTGAGAAAATGGCCTGAAATCAATAAAAGGGGAATCAATAGGCCCTTGCAGGAGGGATGAGAGATTTTATGTGGTGTGTTTATGAAAAAGGCAAAGGGGAAAGCCGGGAGGGGAAAAGAAATAGGATTCTAAAGAAGCAGTAATCCTTGAGAAACGGTGCCAAAGGAATGAGTCAGGAATCCAATGCCATTGTCAATGGCATGATAATTGCTTCTCTCCACACAGTAGGAGTTGGGTCTCCATTTGAGGCACTCTGTTTGGGTTGGGCATCTTACCATAATGAAGACAGACAAGCTGGAGAGAGTTCAAAGAACAGGGGGACCGCTAGAAGACTCAAAAAATAAAACCTTTGCAAGAAGGTGGGGAAGGGGAACGAAGGGATGAATTCTTCTCCTCTCGTTGCAGCTTAGAGCGAGAAAAGCGTTGCCTGAAATCCGTAGCGTTACAGCCCCCTAAAGCCAACACGAGTGGGAAAAGATTCTGGCAAAAGACTGCCCAGATTTAAAGAAAAATAGAACAGCCAAAGGAGAGACAGACTAAAGTGGGATAATTCAAATGGGGAAAGGTCGGTTTTGGGAGGGAGGAGGGGGAGACTAATTAGTTGCAGTGGGCTTTAGGATCAGCAGGGGGGAACGTTTGGGGTGAAACAGAAGAAGGAATGAGGTTTCACAAATTTACAAAAGGGAAATACACAGAGCCTGGCAGTCGGCCGCCCACCCACCCACCCTGCTCATTGTCACTGTCAAGTGGACCCCCTACTCCGTCCTACTTCTTCCTGGGAGGTAATCGTTATCGATAGAGCAAAGCAAAACCTTCACAGCGACGGCACCAACCGCCTCCCAGAGGAAGAATGGTAATGGCTGCTTTCAACTATTAAAACAACTCATGGTTTGGTCACATCTAAGTCATCTGTGATTTCTAAGAGGGTGGGACTGGACTGAGATCAGAACCATGGCTCCAGGGGCGAATGGGCTGCCGTGTGTACATGCAGCCTCCAACAGGGCAAGCGGCAGGCCTGTGGCCGTAGTTGTGCAGAAGGGGGCTGGCCTCCATCAATCATTTGTCACGCCCCTCCAATCAGCACTAGGATTGATGTTAAATCCATCACAAGTCTTTCAAGTGTAAATTGTCTTATGTCAAAAAAGGAAGGAGCTGAGGTTCAAAGGTGTGAATTCGATCATAGATCTTCCAGATGTGAATTCTCTATTCAGTTGGCTAGAACAGAATTTGCCTTTAGCAGGGCCGAGGTGCCCTAATTTTAAAAGCCTGGGGGTGACATAGGATGTCTGAAACGGTTTCCCCCTTCTCTAATTTTTGTAACCCTGGATCTATTGCATGGCTTATTAGATCCCTAATGTTATTCAATGGCATTGCTTTGCATCACGTATTGAGTATCAGGTAAAAAATTGGTAAATAAATATTGAAGCACAAATCATCAATCAATCAATAATGATGGCCGGACCACCACTGTATTCATTCGCCCCCCCTGAAAATTTTCTGGGTACAGGCCTGGCAAGCAGTGCCATTTCAAGTCAGAGAAACAGCACATGGAAAGACACTGAAACCCCCTTCTCTCCTCGCTCAAAGGTCCTGATCCAAATCAGCCCAAAAGCAAGTTCCCAGAAACAAGAAATATGATTGCCTGAGTCAAGGTCAAGTCAAGGAGGGAACTCAGATGCTATATGTTAAAAATTGTAGACAAACCAGGATTTGTTGGGTTGAAACCAGGATTTCAAAGGAACAGCCCCATCCAGAAGTCCATGTGGTTGTAAAGGATTCAATGGTGTTGATGAGCGGGACAGCCGCCTGGCCTTGACTGCATTCCATAACCCGGGCGATGGGCCAGCATCTGCGGCGGAGACCTTATCTCTGCGAGAGAGATGAGAACTCCGTTCCCATGGGAATCCGGGAGGGGGGATGGGATGGACAGAGTTATAACCTGTGCTTCTGGCGGGAGACTTTATTCCTGCCACGTCGTGTACGTGAGCTTTCTAGGATGTCTGAATAAACGGTCTTTACACCAAAAAAGCCTTTTATTTCTGCTTCTATGGAATTCCTTACATTGTGGCAGGAATCCTAGTTCATCTATCTTCCCAGTGCAGCGGACCTCTGGTGTCTTGGCATGGAGAGGTTGAATATTCCTGAATCTGTGGAAGGTGCGGTAGCCCCCAAAGAGGGCTCCGGGCTTTCCCTTATGGATTTGGAGGAACCGGCGGGAGAACGGGTCTCGCTGGTAACTCTTTCCCGTCCTCGTATCAACACGAGTCTTCCCTTACTCCGTTGGGACGAGGGACGAGAAGACGATCATGTGGACTTGCATGAGTCGTTTGGGGCGCTTGCTATGGATCGAGCGCCTGTGGAGCGGATATCTGCCCGTTTCCGTGTGGATTACAAACCTCAGATGCAACCTGTCACGGAAGAGACGGGTCTGACCACCTTTCATGCGGCAACACAGGAGTCCATTGAATCCATTCCTGGACTCGTATTTTGGTGATGCTCCCAAGAATCCACCATGGCATAGCACTGGGGCCCGTCCGAAGACCACTGTTGAAACCGGGACTATATCGGGATTGGGAGGGGTATCCGCACCAGCCCGATCGGACCCCCCAGATCCCGGATCAGCAGCTGCACCTGAGGTGCCCTGTGGAGCCGCCGGTGGGCACGGGGTCCTACATTCTGGATGAAGAGGAATCCGAAGAAAGCCTGCCTTCCCATCCGGATCTATTCCCCCTCCCATCAAAAGAGAGCTGGGATGAGGAAGTGGGCCGACTGCGAGATGCCCAGGAAGCATGGGCCCGTGAACGCCAGCTATGGGAAGAGGAACGAGAGCAGCTGCAGCAAGAGCGTGAAAACCTGCAAAGAGACCGGGAACAGCAGCGCAAAGAAATCCAACTCGAATTGGACCGTGCCAAAGACGCGCTGCAACGGCAATATGCAGAACCTATCAGTCCATGATAAAGTCCTGGAACACTCCAAACTGGACTTACAGCGTCCAACGCGAAAGCGTTAAGGCCTTATGACGCAAAGTGAACTAACTGCAGCTGTTCAACGAGACGAACTGGCCAAACTGGAACGAGAGAAAGCAGCTTTGCATGCGCGCCAGGATGCCTTGACTCGCAAGGAGAGAGATTTAGACGAAATACTTTGGAGAGGGAACTGAAGAAGCAGCAGGACAAGATGCCCCAAGTTGGAGTCTATGCTGTCACTGGTACAGCTAACGCCAGAGGGGCGACGCTGCTGGGTCCTGCTACTCGCGCATCTGCCACCTTCCAAGGACCGGCTCCCACCAGAACACCAGCGGCACCGGGCGTTGGTACCCCACCTCCACCGATTCCGCCCCTCCCCTGCGCCGCTGCCTCAGCCTGCGCAACCGCGGCCCCAGCGGAATGTTTCGCCAAGGGCCGTGGAGAGAGGATATTACAGACCTCCAATACCTGCCCGTTTCGATGGGACCGCTTCCAAACTTCCCTACTTCATCCTACAACTCGATGCCCACATGGAGGACTATGACGATTTGTACCGGTCTGAACGCGAAAAAATACGGACATCGGTTCCGGCTCTTAGATGGAGCGGCAGCCGACTGGTTTGTGACTCTTTTTGATCTGCAAGGGGAGGATACTTCGCACGGTGCCGGCGTTCCTCCAAGCCTTAAGGGCTCGCTTCCAAGATCCGGGTGCTGAAAATGAAGCCATCCGCACCATCAAATCTATTCAGCAAGGCAACCGCTCGTTTGCAGAATTTGCCTGTGAATTTCGTGCGGCGGCTGCTCGACTCCCTCCTGAGTGGCCTGAGCGCATGAAATGTGAATACTTCTCGGATGCTGTCGACGGCAAACCGCGTGAAAGCGGTGTTTCTTATTCGGATCCCCACTATTGCTGATTGGATGAATTGGGATCTCAAGTGGCGTCTCGTTTGGATTACGCCGCGTCGGGGGCCGCCTACGCCCAAAACCCGCCCTTCGACCACCGCTGCGACTCGCAAGCCAAGCCCAGCAGCCTCTACCCGAAACCACCTCCGAAGCGCCGTCGCCGTCTGGGATTGTGTCTTTACTGCGGAGGACCGGGTCATCTAGCTGCCAACTGCCCGAAAAAACAGAAGCCAACCGCTCCGGCCGCGCGCACCCCATCTGCCAAGCCACCACGCAAATCCGGGCCGCCCCCAACGGGCTCGTCTAAGGCAGTTACCGAAGGCGACCCAGAGGGGGGGAAGCAGCTGTTTGCCTCTCTTCAGCCCCCATGGATATGGGTTCGACTCCAGATGCGGTGAGTGAAGGCAGCGCTCCCATTACGATTCAAGCGTTTCTGCCCAACCCCGCTAAGCATACTTATTATAGCCTCAGCCCTTGTAGATTCTGGGTGCTCCCATTGTTTAATGCGGCCCCAGGTGGCGGAGGAACTTGGACTAGACCGAGTCCCCTGGCTAAGCCCATACCGTTCACCCAAATGGACGGCAGTCCTCTCGGGTCGGCGACCGGCCCAGTTCAAAACGCGAACCGGTCCTCCTCTCGCTGCTGACCATTGGGAGAAAATTAGTTTTATTCTGGCACCGGTGGCCAAACACTCCATAGTTCTGGGCATGCCGTGGTTGTTGTTGCATGAACCAAAATTCATTTGGAAAGAAAGGATCTTAGAATTCACTGACCCTCCCTGCGGAGAACACACATGAATTGGGGAAAACTCACCTTCTCCTGACATACCTCCCCCCCCTTCATCAGCGATACCGCTCTAATTGCTCCCGATTCTACCTGCCGGCATTCCCACCGGCTTACCAAGATTTAGCCAGAGTATTTCAGGAGCAAGAATCGCCATCAATTGCCACCCCATAGAGACACTGACTGCAAATCGTGTACAGCCAGAGCAACTGCCCAAAAGGTAGAATCTACCGCATGAGTCCCAATGAGGAGAAGGAACCCCGTGCCTTCTTAGACAAGAACCTCGCTCGCGGGTTCATACGACGGGCTACCAAGCACACACATGCTGCTCCTGTATTGTTTGTTAAAAAAAGGATGTGTCTTTAAGGCTCTGCACGGATTACCGAGAAATCAATCTTGGTTTCCCTGTCCAATAAATACCCTTTGCCATTAATCAAGGACCTTTTAGATGCATTGTTAGACAAGGGACGCATTTTACTAAGTTGGACTTAAGAGAAGCTTACTACAGGGTCAGGATTGCGAGGAAGGCTATGAACATTTGACTGCATTTAACACAAAATTTGGACAGTATGAATACTTAATAATGCCATTCGGGTTAGAATTCTGGGGCCCCGAGCTTTTTTTTTATGGCCCTTATCAACGAAGTTCTCCATGATTTATTATACAAGGGGTAGTGGTGTACTTAGATGATGTTTTAATTTATTCACAAACCATGGAGGCATGAAGCATTGGTTGGGAAGTATTGGCAGCTTGCTCAACAACTCCTCTTTGCCAAACTTTCTAAATGTTGTTTCCACCAAACCTCTATCGACTATTTGGGTTACGGATCTCTTCGAGGGCTAAAATGGATCCTGCTAAGATTGAAGCAGTCCTCCAATGGCCTGCCCCTACCAATCGAAAAGAGGAACTCCAATCTTTCCTAGAGGTTTGCTAATTTCTATCGTGACTTTATACCCCAATTAAGCTGAACTGACTTCTCCACTCACCACAGACCTCTTACGCACTAAGGGTAAAGATCCACAGGCTGCCAAACCTGGGGCCCTACCCTGGTCTAAAGAATGTCAGACAGCCTTCCAGCTTTAAATCAGCTTTTACTACGAACCTATCCTAAAACACCCTGACCCAGATCTTCCGTTTTGTGGTTCCAGTGGATGCCTCGGACAAAGCGCTTGGAGCAGCCCTGTTGCAGAGAAATAAAGATGATAGGCTGGTTCCACGTGTGCTTATTTATCAAAGAAATTCTCGATTGCTGAGGCTCAACTGGACTGGGGATAAAAGAGACTGCGGCCATCAAAGTAGCACTTTCCACTTGGCCACACTGGCTGGAGGGCTAAACACTTACTTTCAAGTTTGGTGGGATCACAAGAACTTGGCAGCCCTCTCCACCCCTCAAGATGTCTACCAAAACAACTCCGTTGGGCGATTTCTTTTCGTTTCTCTTTTCACTGTCCATTTTCCCGGAAAACCAATAAACTGGCTGATGGCTCACCAGCCTGCCAGGAGGTGGAGCTGCCTTACGGGATATTCAGCGCTGTTCTCTCCCCCCCATTGGGGCTGGCTGTCACTCGGTCTCACACGTCCACGCCCCCTTCTCCACCCATTCCCAGCCTGGCCTCCCCTTTCCCTACGAGAACTCAAGGGCGAGGGCTCGTGAGCTGCAAAGCGAGGAGGAAGGTGACCCCCAATTCGCCTGGAGGGAATGGTGTTTGGTGAAGTTGTTGGTATGTACCTCCCCTCCATTAAGCAGGTTCTCGAGGCCTGTCGCATGATGCCACGCTTCGGCTGGACATTTTGGCTTCCTAAAAACTCTGCATTTGGCTGCGCCATCAATTTTTGGTGGTAGCGATGTAAGGACATTGAGACATATATTAAAGGTTGCTCTGTTTAGCGGAAGCCAAAACCACGTTCGGGAAAACCCCATGGTCTGTTGAAACCTCTCCCGGTGGCCTCCCGCCCCTGGGAAGTCATCTCCATGGATTTTATTACGGATTTGCCAGAAAGTCAAGGCAACCGGTCTTGTGGGTGGTGGTGGACTTATTTTCTAAACAAGCCCATTTCATCCCATGTGCTTCCATCCCCTCGCTCCTAAGTTAGTAGCGTCCTTTCATTCAGCATATTTATACGTCTACACTCCGCCCCGTTAAAGGTGGTCTCCGACCAGCGGGCCCCAATTCATTTCAAAGTTCTGGAAAGCTTTTCTGGGTTTGTTGAGGCCGCCCGCAATTGCATACGTTCAAAGTGGCCGGTGAGTCAGAGAGAACGAACAGAACCCTGGAGCAGTATTTACGTTGTTACACCAACTACCACCAAGACAATTGGTGCGAAGTTAATTCCGTTTGCAGAATAAGCCTATAATAATGCGGTTCATAGCAGTACAAACCCCGCCGAAATTGTGTCTGGTCGATCCTTCCCTCCTTTGCCGCAACTACCTGCGAGGCGTTGAATCCTCGGAGTTTCAACAATGGATTTCATCTCTGGCGAGGGTGGAAAATGGTCCAGACCATGCCAACAGGCTAAAGACTCCCAAAACTTCAAGCGGATAAGCACCATTTCAGTTCTACGTGTGGAAATACAAGGGTGTATTTGTCTACCAAAATCTCAGAGGCGTGCATAAATTTTCAAAACTGGGCAAAAGATTCATGGGACCTTTTCAGATTACTAAAGTGATTAATGATGTCACTGCCCGATTGGACTTACCTAATTCTGGTAATATCCATCCTGTCTTCCATTCCAGTTTGCTCAAAGGAGGCTCCCGTTTGATGCCTGTACGACTCCGCCGAGAGACCCCCACCGACTATAATTGATGGCCACAAGCATTACGAAATTGAGCCATCCTGGACTCTCGTTTTAATCGCATAGCGCATAATATTTAGTCTCTTGGGTGGGATATTCCTCGGGTACCAATCAATGGGTTTATTCCGAAAATATTGACGCCCCTGCCCTCATTTCTGCTTTCCATCGCACCTTTCCGCACAAACCTGGGGAGAAGTCTTTTAAGGGAGGCAGAGTGTAAAGGATTCAATGGTGTTGATGAGCGGGACGGCCGCCCTGGCCTTATTTGCATTCCATAACCAGGCGATGGGCCAGCATCTGCGGCGGAGACCTTATCTCTGCGAGAGAGATGAGAACTCCGTTCCCATGGGAATCCGGGAGGGGGGATGGGATGGACAGAGTTATAACCTGTGCTTCTGGCGGGAGACTTTATTCCTGCCACGTCGTGTACGTGAGCTTTCTAGGATGTCTGAATAAACGGTCTTTTACACCAAAAAAGCCTTTTATTTCTGCTTCTATGGAATTCCTTACAGTGGTCAGCTGCCCCACAGCAACTGCCCCACCGCTCTCAAAGGGACTTTCTGGCAGCTGCACAAGTGTGAAAGCCTTCCTGCCAGCGAGAAGCCCCCATTGGGCTTCATAGCTCAAATTTGGCCCACCGCTGTAGACCGCCAAACAGCCAGGAGGGGCAGAGGTGCTGGGATGCTGGCACCACATTTGGCACCGAGTTCTTGTGCTTGGGGGACACAGTGGCTGCATGCTACCAAATTATCCCCTCCACTAGGGCAAGTGCCCTGTGGAGGGCAAATCTGCCTGCATGGTCAGCGTGCCACTCCCACTAGCGGATTTGCGGAGCCCCCTTTGGATAGGGCTCTAAGGCTTGCCACTGACATGTTAACCACCATTTGTACTCATTTTTGTTAGCTGTGCCCTCCAAATTCACAAACGACGGCATGTTAAGTAGGGCCATTCCCAAAGCAAACTTGAAACCAAGTGGGAAGAGTCACTCCAGTATTATGCATTTCTACTGGTTCCCTTCTTTTGCATCCAAACCCCACCCGAGTCTTGTAGCTGATGCTCACTGGTGGTAGCCAGTCAAGATGGCCACCAGCACCTTCTTGAGCAATCAGTTTCCATATGCCTAGGAGTCAGTGTTCTTTCAGAACTAAAAAAGTGGAACGTGAATATTGCAGCCCTAGCAATTGCTCTCCATTATCCCCATGAACATTCCAATATTGAATGCCATTTCTATTGTTGATTGAGTTACTTTTCTTGAAGTTATTTGAACAATACAGCAATTGTAAGTGTATAAGACTTTGGCGGGCACTTCGTTCGCTATAGGCAATTGCTCATTAAGGTGTGTGAGTCCTTTGTTAGACAAATGGTTGCTTTGAATGAAGAAACGTTCTGCCTAAATTAATCATTTCTTCTTTCCTGCTGTATTCTAAAAGTACGAAATTGGCTTTTGTTTTGTTTGAATTTGGATCTTATACATGGTAGTTTTGCAGGGTATTTTTAACTGGGTTCCACTGAGGGACTGTGTTGCATACCATCTTTCCTGCCAGGCATTCTGAGGTCATATTGGATGTTTATCTCACCTGGAACGACTTAACAATTAGCAAACTGGTTTCAACAAGCAGATTGCTTGAATACTCCATGATGAATGCAGGATAGGCCAAGATGGCCAACCCCAGGTCCCTTCAGAACCAAAGAGTTCTGCCAAGCCTTACCAAGTGGAAGAAGAGCAGGGCAGCCGGAGGAAACCGCTGGCTGGCCCACAGCCAGGATCTAGCTCACTGTGCTGGAACTGAAGACAAGGGTCAGAGGCTGTGCAGAATCACATCAGCTCCTGCCAAAAAGCCCAACTGAGCCATCTGCCAAATTAATATTCCTAGCTATTTTTAATCTCCCGTTTCCAAAGGATCAGGGGTGGGAGTCGGCAGAGGAGAGGAGAATTGTAAGGTCTTCCATTTCAAAGTTCTGTCAAGAGCCTCATCAGTCCAGTGGTTTATTTCAGACTTGCGATCAATTCTCTTTCGCCGAAAGATGCCTGGTCTGTTAGGCCAAGAGCACTGACACACACCATTGAGCACAAACATTGCAGCTGCCACTTAGCAAGGAGCTGGGTTTAGCCTGAAAGAACAAAGGCGGGAATCAAGTGGGCTGAGGAGAAGCAGAGACTGACAGCACTGGGCCATGGACAAACAGCTACACCAGTTGCTAGAACCAACAAAAACTGCCATCATCATCCGTGCCTTGCGGTGACTACTGCAGTGTGCTCTTTGTGGAGCTGTCCTTCGAGACTGTCCAGAAATTGCTAGTTGTAAAAAAAAAATGGGGGGGGGGGCTGTGAAGACCAGCAGTAGAAAACAAATGATTTTGGATATTCCCCTGGCTAGATTTATGGTTGCCAGACTGTGACTGTCACCTGACAGGAGACTGAGGGGGGAGAGGTGAAGCCTTGAGGTCACATGATAGTATGACATGATTTCCAGGGTGAACTCAGAAGTAATTGCTATGTTAGGATTCATACTAGACTGTGAGATATCATTTCCAGGTTCAGCTTGGAAATGATACCATGCCCTTGAACAACAGTGATATTTTCACCATATTTCCCCCTGTCAGCCTACCAAGCAGCAGAGGGGTTGAGATGTTGCCAGAGAAGGTCTCCTGCTAAGGATGTCAGTTCTAGGTTGAGAAATTCCTAGAGTTTTGGAGGTGGAATCTTAGGAGGGTGAGGGTTGGGGAGGGCAGGGGAGGAAATTCCTTCTGCACAACAAGGAATCCAACCTTTTCAGGGTTCCTGACTGAACACAGATAGACTTAGGGCCTTTCCCCACTTACCTTCTGCCCCAGCAGCTACATTGTGCTTAGGCAAGAAGGCTGGGTCCTTCGTGCACTCCCCACTACAGGAAGGCGGCGACAAACGCAAGCCGCCTCTTGACACTCTAGTACAGCTGTCAGCTAAGGCCCCTCAGAGCACGTCATTCCTGGTGCTCTTCGTGGCAAGTGGGGAAACGCCCTTAGTGTACTTGCTGAAATGAAGTGGTTTTTACTGCTATGTCCCTTTTCCTCACCACTTTGGGAGAGGATTTAGATCCAATTCTCTACTTTGAGTCCTGCCTCTTTCATCCATAAGCTCAGGGCCAAACTAAATGTGATATTGTCCTTGTCACAATCACAATAACGCCATCACATCTAGTGTGGCCTTCACTAGGTAGCCTTCACATAACCACCCATCCACACAATGGAGTCAACAATAGGACACATTGGTTTTAACTGACCTTTTTTTGATAAAATTGTTGTCTTATCATCTGCCAGTGTTCCAAAACTCTTTCATCTCCTGCCAATATTTCAATATAATTGCTTCTTTATCTGTTGTTAAATTATTATTGGCAGCAAAGGTGTTTATAGTAGTTATTCTATCTATTGTATTTGATTTCAGAATTCCCCTACTATTTTTGTTTAATTTATTGGCTGGGGGTATGTGGTTCATGTTTGTTAAGATACATAAAAAAGATAAAGGGATCTGAATAATTCTGGCAAGTAGGATTTCCACAGTTATCTCCTACATTTTTGGTGGGTGGCAGTAGGATTTGGAGAGGTGTCTCTTAAGAGACTGAGGCCGTTTCTGCACGGGCAATGAATGGTGACCTGGAGACGGTAAAAATGCCGTCTCCAGGCCGCCATTCGCGATGGGCATGAGCGTAACGCAGCCACGCCGCTTCTCACGCCTTCCTCGTTTGAAGCCCGGCAAAGTTTCCAGAGCGCTTCCTTTTTTGGGGAACGCCGCGATGAAGCCGTCGGTTTAACGGCAGCGGCTCTACGCTTCCCACCTGGCACTTACCTTGTCCCCGGGCCTCCGCACATCGCCGAGGCCTGGGGAGTCAGTTCTGCGCCGCTGAGCAGGCGCCAAGAGGGCCAGGGGCGGTCCCCAGGCCTCGGCTGACGCACCATGCGGATCGTCCTAGGTGTCGCTGGTCGGGCCATAACTGACGCCGCTTCACCTTCGCGGGCGTGAAACGGCCTGAATGAGAGGGTGTGGGTTGCCAAATAAATATATCTCTAATACCCTGCCTTTGGAAGCAATAAAGAAATCCAAGATGAGGGTGGGGGGTGACCGAGGCCAACTGAGTAAATGCCACATTCCTCTCTACAGGGACTATTTTACCATATGCATTATCTCAACAGCTTGACTGAGGTGATACAAAATAATAATATGATGATAATAATAACAGTAACTATTGTTATTAATCATCACTATACTTAATGGTAAACTGGATGACCCCTACGAGGAAGAGAACAGCAAAATGGGTGCCAAATAAAACACAGCACCCGGGGCTACTACTGCAGTGACAGAAAACCTGTCCTCCAGCTTTTGATAGTTGGTAGGCCAGCCTGCACACACATATACGAATCCAAATCGTTGGTATTTTGCTAGATAATGCTGATGATAAAACCATCTTTTGGCACCTTAAAGAATAACACATTTTTTTTAATTGCAGCATAAGCTTGGATGAACTGAAGCTCACTTGTTCATACGCGTTGGGCTTTAGTCCATGAACTTCCGCTGGCATTAAAATGTATTCATCTTTAAGGTGCCACTCGACTCCTTTTGGGTTTTGCTGCAAAAGACTAACAAGGGCCCTTTCCGGAATTGGTTATATAGATGATGGAGAAGTTATTCTACAGATGAGCAATGGGTAAGCTTGCATGAAATCATAGTACCTCTGATAGGCACACTTTCCTGCCAAAGTACACCTTGACCACAGTTTTGCCAAAGAAAACCACCACCATCTCTGTTCTCAGCTACAGAATAAATTATACATTGTTTGGAAAATTCTTACAGAGTGATTGCCCTGGCCACATTCCGAATAGGCAACTTGAGTTTCCACCCCCGTTCCATGTCACAGAATGACGGGCCCCTTGGTCCCGACTGTAAAAAAAGAGAATTAAGACACAGGTGGCAAGCTTTGTTTTGAAGTGCTTCCCTGTTGAAAGAAGTTGTAACACAAGACATAGAGAATGGCTGGCAGATCCTTGCCTTAGTCCCCTCCAGGGGACAGTCAGTCACCTCGGTAGCAGTTCACATTCACATATTAGACCCTGGAAGGGAAATAAATTTGCCTTCTTTCAACATACTTTGTAGCAAAAGGCCCAACACTGAGACACAGCCAATAAGCTATCAAGGGAAAACCACCTGAGAAAATGTCAGACGCGCTGAATTAGTGCTGAGTCTCCAGCAAGCATTGCCCCATCTCGGTGAAGAGTTACGCTGGAACTCTGATGGGGAAGCACTTAGAAATAATTCAGGATATTGCAGTGCCTGGTATAAAATCTTGATGATGCTCATCACTGTATGCATGCATGGTGGGAGCCATTGCTGGGCCTAGCTTGGCTCTTGGGCTGTGGCGCCACCACTGGTAACAGCCTGAGGTACAGGGGGAAATTTAAATTTCCTGTTAAAAAAAACTTTTTGGATGTTTCCAAGTCCCTCAAATCTGCATAAAAAAACTTTTGGGTGGATTTAGCTATCCGCAGGCAGGGGTCACATGTGGGAATTAGATATATACCGGTAGATGTCATGACTTTATGTTGAGTCAGGCCACTGGTCCATGTGATCAGCACTGTCAATTCTGACTGGAAGCAGCTCTCCAGGATCTCAGACACAGAAAGATGTTTCCCAAAATCAGCTAAGATCCTGCCAGGGATAGAACCAAGAGACTTTCTGTATGTACAGCGTGTCCTCTACTAGATTCAAACTCAGAAACCTTTATTAGGCATATACAACATAGAGACAAAATGGAAAAAGGAAAGAGTAAATCCAATAGACAACCTGTCGTGGTCCACTCATCTAAAATATGCACTGGCCCGGGCTCAATCAAGTATTAGCGCCATTAAGAGGTTCTATTACTCCAGGGGTAACCAATATATTCCCCAGCTCTGCAAGTCTTCCAAGCGAAGGTGAGAGCCCAGCTACTCTATGGAGCTCCTATTTGGCTAATTCCGAATAACAGCATTATCAAATCATTCCACTCCAAATTCTTGCACAAATTATTTGGCGTGCCAAACTGCGTCCCATACGCAGTCTTACGTTTAGAATCTGGCCAATATTCTATAGAGGCCACTACTTGGCTAATCATTATAAAATTCTGGTTAAATATTCACTACCAAAGCTCCAGAAACTCATTGACCCAACTTACCTTGAGTGAACTCCACCATTCAAAATGGTGCACAATAGTTACAGCAAAGATCGGGGAACTGGGTTATGACAGTGACTCCTTCAATATGCTAACCTTTACTGAAACTTTTGACCTCATTAAAGAGAGGCTGTTAGCAATGGACTATCAACAACTGCAGAGCTTGGCAAATCCAATAGAACAGTGAAAATCATCTTCGCGTTAGTAGAAAGATCCGAGAGCCCAGCCGAGGTTAAGGAAGAGAAATCGGGCCTAAAGCTGTTATACTTTGGGCAGGAGAGCAAGATGTCCTCTACTAATAACTCACACCCATCTAAGGGTTTCCCATACCAACAGGTTTCCCATACCTCTGGAGGCTGATTAGTATAGGGATCAGGTGGAGCATGGTATTATGGTGATGGGAAGTGCTTTCAAGTCACAGCTGACATAACAACACTATAGGATTTTCAAGGCAAGAGATTAACAGAGGGGTTTTTCCATTACCTGTCTCTGTGTAGCAACCCTGGATTTCCTCGATGGTCTCCTATCCAAGTACAAACCAGGGCCCACACTCCTTAGCTTGTGAGATCTGATGAGGTTGGGCTATCATGAACAACACAGGGTATAATGGAGGGGGCTATATTTTACAACCTCATTGAAGGCAAGACTTTGGCCCTTTCCATACAAAACATGTAAAACATTTTGAGGCAGGAAATAAAATGCTTCCTCTGTGAAGTTCTGTGTTGTTTATTCCCCCTTATGTTCCATAAAAACGTTTTATTTCCAGCCGCGAAACATTTTCTCTAACACTTTTTTATAACAATTATTTCGTGTGAAATGTTTTCAGAACGTCTTCCCTTGCTGAATGGGCATGTTTAAAACATTTTACCTTTCCTGCTGCATTTTCCACACCCCTGTGCTGTCTCTAAACTTTCCCAATGCCATTTTATCATGTCCCTGAGCTCACTCCGTTCTTTCTTGCCTCTTTATTTTCATCAGTTCTGTGGGGTTTTTTAAAAAAAGGTTAAATTTTCGAATCGTCGATTACACTTAGCAACAGAGAATCCATGCATTGAGTCTTTGAAGCATTGAGAATGAGAAGAAGAAGGAGGAGGAGGAGGAGGAGGAGGAGGAGGAGGAGAAGGAGGAGGAGGAGGAGGAGGAGGAGGAGGAGAAGAAGAAGAAGAAGAAGAAGAAGAAGAAGAAGAAGAAGAAGAAGAAGAAGAAGAAGAAGAAGAAGAAGAAGAAGAAGAAGAAGAAGAAGAAGAAGAAGAAGAAGAAGAAGAAGACGACGACGACGAGGACGACGAGGACGACGAGGACGACGAGGACGACGACAAGGACGACGACAAGGACGAGGACGACGACGAGGACGACGACGAGGAGGAGGAGGTTGGATTTATATCCCCCCCCTTTCTCTCCTATAGGAGACTCAAAGGGGCTGATAATCTCCTTTCCCTTCCCCCATCACAACAAACACCCTGTAAGGTGGGTGGGGCTGAGAGAGCTCAGAAAAGCTGTGACTAGCCCAAGGTCACCCATGCCATGTGTTGGAGTGCACAAGCTAATCTGAATCCCCCAGATAAGCCTCCACAGCTCAATCGGCAGAGCAAGAAACCAAACCCGGTTCCTCCAGATTAGAATGCACCTGCTCTTAACCACTATGCCACTGCTGCTCACAGAGAAAAAATAGCCTTTAAAAGAGAGAAAAAACCCTCATGGCAGCCATGAAATGTTTTGAGGGGGTAAGTGCAAACAAATTGGGAGGGGGCATGGAAAACGTTTTGCAAATGTTCTGCAAAGGTGCTGGGTGACTTGTGCAGAAAAAGCCGATGTTCACTGGCCATTTCCAGCAGACTTTATGTGATTTTGGAACATGTCCTTCACAAACTAATACATGGGAAGGCTGGGAGTTTCGGTCACTTTTTCATCAGGCAGAAGATGCCATTGAGGACTGGTGGGAAACTTGAAATGTCCCACCTTCCAAGATGATGGCCAAACCAAAAGATACAAATCTACTTATTTTTGGATCTCCAGACTTTGGGTAAGTGACAGCCATAAACACAGAAAAATCAGGAGGCTGAGTTCTCAAGGGAAACCAAACCAGCAGTAAATGAATCTTGGCTTGATCCAGCTGCTTTCATCTGTCATGGATTAGCTCCACTTTCTGAAGCTATTAAAGCTGTGTGTAAAACCACTGAGTCCACCGAGTTCTTACTGCTGGATGCAATAACCTGCAAGTATTGCTATTTACCTTCACAACACCTTTCAGCTGCCACAGCTGATGATAAAAACACTCGGAGCAGAGGCCTCCAGTGAAACCTTTTGGATAGAGTACATATAGGAAAAGATCCGCTCTCACAAAGCTGTCCTGCTGCAGATATTCTGTGTTTTAATGGGTCTGGTAGTCCTGGGGATGATACTTGGGAAATCAATTGCCAGGACCCTATTGTCCTACAAATTGGTTTCAGAGCCAGTTTTCATCGTAGTTTTAAATAGAACAATTCAAGTTCAACTGCAAATGAACCAAAGGAGCAACACAGTGGTAGGAAGCCAACCTTTTCCAATAGTTGTGATGCAAATTAACATCAAATGGGTTTTTTTTATTTATTACATTTTAAATCAGTCTTCCTCTAAAGAGCTCAGGCCAGCCTAAGCAGTTCTGCTGTCTTCAGGCTTATCCTCACAGCAACCCTACAAGATATGTTTTAGGTAACCCAGAAAGTGTGGTTCGGGGCCTAGCTAGAGGATACAACAGCAGTGTCGAACTTATTGGTTACAAGAGTTGGATATGACATAAATATGACTTGGCTGGGTCGGGGGGGCGGGGGGGGGGCAGAGTGACTGCCACAGCATGCTTGCCAGCCCAGAGCAGCACTGGGGAGGTGGAGGGGGGTACTTCAGATGGCTTGTGATCTGGATAAGCCGGGCTGCATGTTTAACACCCATGGGATACACCTTTCCCAAGTACATCCCTGAGTCTCATTGAAGACATGGTTGTGAGTTCTATGCAGGGGTGGTCTTGGCTTATGAACAACAGGGTCAGCAACCCCAAGCCTAGGGTTGCCAGGTCTGTCCTGGCAACTAGCAAAAGCTTTAGGTGGGTGGCATTGTCATCTCTGGATGGATGCCAGTCCTTCTGCATCAAGCTAGAAGTGACATCATCACACGGGGGATGCAGACTGCCTCCCCTCTTCTAGCCGCCTGCTTCTGCAGGCTGAAGCGGGATTGGGGCCATAATCTGAGTTCAACCTATCAGCCATTATGCCACCCTGAACCTCAATATGAGGTAATTTACCTGTGAGGTAATTTGCAGTATGAGGTAATTTACATTGGGGATTACTTGCCTCTAGTTTACTGAGCTAATAAGAAGGCAGAAGAGCAAGCAACGGGCAAGGCTTGGAGTTCCTCCTGTTCTAGTCTACTGATGGCAAAAATAAAACTTTGGGGGGTTATGCCCCAAATGGTTCCCCCTTGGGATAATCAATGTTTCATAGCTGTAGTTGGCTGTCTGTGCCCTCTATATATTTGGCTATTGTCATTCGTCTGGCTTTTAGAGCCTCACATGTTTTTCAATGCATAAATGGAGATCCTGCTTAAGAAAACACCCCCACCCCTTCCTATTGAAGGAGCAACTCTAGATATGCATATATATCAGTACGTGCCTTTCCATCAGAGTGGACTCAGGAGGAACATGACACCTGTTGAATTCCTGCCTGTCGGATTGCTCTTCAGCGGAAACAGGTCCTGCCAGGAGAAAGATAGCAATCTTAATCTCAATATGCGGACCTCTATAGAAAGTTCCCCTTTTTGGTCTCCCCAACCCTCAAAATGACATTTCATACTATTCTGTTCCTAGCCTGCTATTCCAGAAAGTGGCAATATTTCAATTTCCATGATTTTTTCGATATGTCTGTTTGTACTTCCACAGAGGGAGATTTAATAAACCACTGCTTCCTAACATAGCAGTCAGTTCCCATTTGGGCTGCGTGAACCACGGAAGGAATGCCTGAGAGAGACTCTTGATGGAGCAGACAACAGGTTGAAATCATTGTTTCCCTCGAAACAATTACATCTCAGAGACAAATTGGATACTCCCCATCTCATGCCCCTCCGGTGATAAGACCAACCAAGGAGAAGGAGGAAAACATCTCTGCTTTATGCAGGATTCCTCAAATAACAAAGAGACACACACAATCTATTTTCATTAGGATCAGCAAATAGCTGGTGGTGATGAGCATGAAAACAACAACATGTAACATGTCAAGAGAATTGTCTAATCCATATTGAGCACACCGAACATGTTCAATATCACTCAACTGAGTGTGTGTGTGTGTGTGTTTCCAGCAAAAAGCTGTTGACATTTCACAGATGGAGTGGAAGGCTCCTGGAGTAGACCGTATGCCTTCATTTTACCCTTTCTCGCCCATCATTCTTCACTCTTATGCATCAGGTGAAGAAAATGAATAGAGGGTCAATTTGTCAATTCCCCACGGGGGAAATATCCCAGGATATGCATGGTAGGCATCCTGGTTCAAGAAGGGACTCCCCACAGCTCCTGCGCCAAATTCTGCTCTGTCCCAGCCTGGCCCTGTGATATCCTCCTCATCCCAGGATTTTCAAAAACCACCCGGAAGGTGGTGTTTTTTGAGAATCCTGGAATGAGGCCAGTATCGTGGGGAATTGTCCTGTTATTTTTCATGGCCTGTGTCTCCTTTCTAGCCATCAGCCAATCACAGCACAGTGGCCTGGGCGTGCACAGAACGGCTGACTCAGGGCGAGAAGGAATGCACCTTTTTTATATATGTTCCTCTGGGCTACGAAGCTACGACCATGCAAAGGAAATAAACTGACATTCAATACGCCTCCTGATGCTCTGTACTTTTTGACAATGTAGCTACGTAGCTGTTGCGGGGGGGAGGGGGGAAAGGAACGCTCATTCACATTCCTGCTCCAAAACAACAGCCAATCATGAACTAGGAACAAAAGAGTCGCCGAGCTGATCCCAGGCTTGTGGAAAGGAGGTGGGCGTCTTGATCCCAGTTTCAACTTGAGACCTCTCTGCAGACATGGCTGCAGTGGGGAGGGACAGACCGGGATCAAAAAGTACTGGTATTTTATGGTCCCGGTCCAATCCCAAGGTATTTCCCCCATGGGGAATCATCCTTTGTCTCCCATAATACTAGAGCTGTGACAAAAAGAAGAAAAAAGTTTCCCCTCAGTGAGTAATCAAATTGTGGAATTCACTACCAGTGGATATAGTGATGGTCAATAGCGTAGATGGCTTTAAAGCAGGATTGTACAGAAAGGAGCAATTTGAATGTACACCCCACTTTTCTGACCCATAAGGAGTCTCAGGCCCCTTCTGCACACACAGAATAATCCACTTTCAATCCACTTTCACAACTGTTTGCAAGTGGATTTTGCTATTCCGTCCAGCTGCAAAGTGCATTGAAAATGGATTGAAACTGCATTATTCTGCATGTGCAGAAGGAGCCTCAGAGTGGTTTACAAACTCCTTCCCTACCTACTTCTCCCCACAGCAGACACCTTGTGAGGTAGATGGGGCCGAGAGAGTTCTGAGAGAACTGGGACTAGCCCAAAGTCACCTTGCAGGCTTCATGGGAAGGAGCAGAGAAACAAACCCGGTTCACCAGATTAGAGACTGCCGCTCATGTGAAGGAGTGGGGAATCAAACCCAG
The DNA here is from genome assembly GCF_021028975.2 of Sphaerodactylus townsendi. Lineage (NCBI taxonomy): Eukaryota > Metazoa > Chordata > Lepidosauria > Squamata > Sphaerodactylidae > Sphaerodactylus > Sphaerodactylus townsendi. Next base: position 15,413,465 of record NC_059437.1, on the reverse strand, counting down.
TTCTCCAGATTAGAGTCCCCCACTCTTAACCACCACACTATGCTGGCTCTTAATCTGTGGCTAGGGCATTGATGAGTAAAAGGGACCTTCACATTCAGATGCAATAAGCCTCTACTCATACTTGATGTCAAGGCAATGTTAAGGGAAGGCCTTGAATGCTGCATGTTGTTGTTTGGAATGTGTGTTTCACTCTGATGTAAGAGAAATATGGATTTTGCTGCTTTTTCAAGAGAAACTTGAAACTTACCTACTGGACAGAAACTGAGAGTGGTCCTGGCAGGCATTGAACACAAGGCCCTTGGGCTGTTCCAAAGATTCCCCCCTCCTAAGTTATAGCAAGATATAATTATATGAATAAATAAATGCATCCAAGTCTAGAGTTGGGGTATTAGGATTGTTTTTAATTTTAGCAGTGTGATGCTGCTCAAGGCCATTGGATCAAATGAGTTGTTTCATTAAAGTTAAGTAAGGGCAATACCTAGTATGTTGGGCCATCAAAGCAGCTGGTTGGCCATTGCGTGAGACAGGATGCTGGGCTAGATGGGCCACTAATCTGGCAGGTACCTGAAAACCTTGCATTCCCATGGCGGCGGGGGTGGCGGAGGGGAGGAGGGGTCACTGAACGGGCTCCTGATGTCAGGGGGAACCGGACGAGCAAGCTGGTGGAAGAGGGGGGCTGCCGTCCGTCCAGGCCAGGCAGTAGTAGCAGCAGCAGCTGCTGCTGCTGCTGCTGCAGTAGTAGTAGTAGTAGTAGTAGTAGTAGTAGTAGTAGTAGTAGTAGTAGTAGTAGTAGTAGTAGTAGTAGTAGTAGTAGTAGCGAGTCGTGGGACACGATGGAGCCTCAACTAAGCTGGGTGGGTGGGTGGGTTGTTTGCTGGGTGGGCTGGCTGCAGTTGCACGGCAGCTCTTCAGGGGGGAGTTGTGTTGATGAGTGGTGGGTTCATGCCTGCTGTGGCCACCATGTGCCGCTCTCACACAGCCATAGCTCAGGAGATCCTGGCTGCTGGTGTGGCTGCTGCGGCTCCTGCTGCCAGGGGAAGGAAGGAAGGCTGGCAGGTACCTGTTAGGTGTCTATGTTCTTACTCCAGCTTTCCTCAACAAGTATTTTCTTCCCCCCACATCTCACCTTCCCTCCCTGCCATCATGATCTACATTATGTCTGGACCATAGTATATGGTCATATGCTATATGTGGGTGACACACCAAAGCAGAATTCAGATATGATGGAAATGCTGTTTCTGGGAGCAGCAGTGGCATAGGAGGTTAAGAACTCGTGTATCTAATCTGGAGGAACCAGGTTTGATTCTCCGCTCTGCTGCCTGAGCTGTGGAGGCTTATCTGGGGAATTCAGAGTAGCCTGTACAGTCCCACACACGCCAGCTGGGTGACCTTGGGCTAGTCACAGCTTCTCAGAGCTCTCTCAGCCCCACCTACCTCACAGGGTGTTTGTTGTGAGGGGGGAAGGGCAAGGAGATTGTAAGCCCCTTTGAGTCTCCTACAGGAGAGAAAGGGGGATATAAATCCAAACTCCTCCTCCTCCTCCTCCTCCTCCTCCTCTTCTTCTTCTTCTTCTTCTTCGGGGTTGTATCTCCCTGGAATGTGCCATTCGATATGTTTTGGAGGGGGTAGCAGCCATGCCCCTTTGTGATGGTCTGACTACAATTTACACAAGCTGTTAATTTCCAGGTCAGACTATTGTCCTGTACTCTATATTGGGATGCCTTCAAAAAGGTTTTAGAATTGCCACTTAATCCAAAAGGTGAATCCCCTATTAATGTCCAGGGCTAGCCAGTGGAATCACATTACACTTTTTTTTTTACACAATCACATTGGTTTTCCATTGGAATTGGTGTTTGATCTTCAAAGCTCTAAATTATTTGGGACCAGGGTATCAGAAGGACTGTTTTCTGCCATAGGAACTACCCCGACCCTTTATCATCTGCAAAGGTCCTGCCTGGTATCATCCGTAAAGGTCCTGCCTTTCAGAAGTCTGGTGGGAACCAAAATATGAGGGCCATGTTCTCACACTGGGAATTCCTCTGCGTTTGGACCATTTCTTTGGCCAATCAAGACAACCAATGCAAAATGGGCTAATTTCACTGTATATCATTCAAACTGGCTTCAAGTTGCTCATACTTATCTATAGGATCACAGGATGCCAGGCTGGAGAAGACCTCTCCTGGAGACTCTAGGTGAATTCCTGTGAAACAGAAGGCAGAGTAAGACAAGATGGAGGCTTTGATCCTACCCATGATCTCCATCACAATCATATGTGTTCTCCTTGACTTCCACCCACAGTGCTCCTGCTCTGGATCAGACCATGACTCACATACTGATGGAGCTTTAGCCACCCCCAGCCCTGGCACCACCTCTTCATTTCCTGAACAGGATTGGCCAGGAGGAAGAACTATATGACTTGCAACAGAAGACCATGTGGTGTTCAGCAGTGGGCCAAATAGTTCAGCCCATGAATTGATTCTGTTTGGCTCCTTCAGTGCATGTACCACAGTCTAATCCAGGATGGGGATAATGAACAACAGCAGAAAGTAGAACATGCAACTCATGTGTGACTGATGGAGTTCCCAGGCTGGGTCTGAAGTCCGCATGCTCTTGTCCCCTGTAAACTCTGACTTGTGGAAACCAACTTTTTGGAGAATGTCGCCCATTGAAGCAGACAGCACTGGATTAGGTGGATCATCCGCCATGATCTGTTTAAGGAAGCATCTTATTTTTCCCAGCATCTGCCTTGAACAGCTATGGCAAATTCAACAGGTGAAGCTTTTCGCACTTCTGAATCTTCTCACTGCAGACTGCAGCATCTGTTGAATATCAGGGGCAGTGATGAGATTCAGCAGGTTCTCACCACTTCGGCAGAACCAGTTGTTAAAATGGTGCTTGTAAACACCCAGTTGTTAAATTATTTGAATCCCGCCACTGATCAGGGGATTTAAAAAGCTGTAAAAAGCTCCCTCCCCTCAAAAATGGCTGCACTTGGGCTCCAAAATAGGCCTCTTGTACGCTCAATCACTCAACAGGGTAGTGCATTTCATCTAACTAGAAAGGGAGGCCCCAGAAAAAAATGACAGCTGACACCGTTTCAGGCTGTGAGGTAGAAAATTGAAGAGAATGGAAAAGAAAGCCGTCCATCTTGCACATTTTATGCTGCCAAATATCCCATGGCTTGAAGTGAGATATCCAGGAGAAAAGATAGATATTGAAAGAGCACCTGGCTTGCTCCTCCCTTAAGCAGGCTTTGATTATTAAGGACATTTGCCTGAATAGCACGCAACTCCCCCTCTCCTCCTTATAGAGTGACCTTTAAAACTACTGGCTAAGCTATTTGCATGACTTAGCCCAGAAGCTTCACAAGACAGCAGAGAAAGATGAGCATTAAAGCAAATGGCGAAATCTTTGCATGCCAGTCCCAAATGCAACCCGCACCCCAGAACAGCAGCAGACAAAGCAGCAGTCTTCTGAGCTAAGGATCACATCAGAACATCATATGCAATGCCAGACCTCATTTCTGAAGCATGTGCAGTCTTCCTGAGCATGTGCAAAGTCCTTTTTCCTCACTGCTGTGGCAGCCACCCATCTACAATTGCCCCCATTTCCGGGCAAGGCTGAAACACTCTCTGCTTCAAAGGTTTCCTTTGTATCATTTGCAGTAGAAAGGCAGCACTTTAAACCATAAACTTTCAACATATTTATTTTATTTGTATCGCATTTCTCTCCCAAATGTGGACCCCAACACAAGAAAGAAAGAAAGAAAGAAAGAAAGAAAGAAAGAAAGAAAGAAAGAAAGAAAGAAAGAAAGAAAGAAAGAAAGAAAGAAAGAAAGAAAGAAAGAAAGAAAGAAAGAAAGAAAGAAAGAAAGAAAGAAAGAAAGAAAGAAAGAAAGAAAGAAAGAGGAGCAGCAGGTCAGTCTTCTCTCTCCTAACAAATCTTTTGTCCAGCACTTGGCTCAGAACGGAAGGACAGGATCCCTTTAACTCATGCCTTCAGGCACATGGAGACCTTCATTAATGAAATCAGTGAGTGCTTTCACACATGCCAAATAATGCACTTTCAATCCACTTTCAATGCATTTTCCACTTGCAAATGATCATTAAAGTGCATTGAGAGTGGATTGAAAGTGCATTATTCAGCGTATGAGAAAGTGCCCAATGAGCTCTTATCCAGCTGCTGTGGTCAACTAGCAGGCTCTTCCCTACTTCCTGCCCTTTAGGTATATATTTAAGTCTATCAATAGATCCTGGGGGAATGGGGGCAACATGGTATATATGAGATCTCATCAGATCTCAGAAGCTAAGCAGAATTGGTACTTGGAAGGGAAACCACCAAGGAAAACTCTGCAGAGGAGGGCAATGGCAAACCAACCACTGCTTCTCACTTGCCTCAAAAGCCCCTGGCTGGGGTCACCATGAGTCTGTTGTGACTTGACAGCAATTTACACTCACCTAAGAGCATCCCAATTTTCTTCCCAGTAATGGTAAGCCTAGATGACCCTGACCTATATGGCCCAGGCTAGCCCAGTCTCATCAGATCTTGACAGGGTCAGCCCTTGTTAGCACTTGGATGGGAGGCCTCCAAGAGAGACCATTGCAGAGACAGCAATGGGAAAGCACTCCTGTTGGTCTTTTGCCTTGAAAACCCCATCCGGTCGCTTGGTCAGCTGCAAATCAATAACATTTTCCATCATTCCAATATAAAACAATATTTTAAAGATGATAATATCTTGCTTGCTTCATTTGTCTATTGAGTTTCAATCCCATTCAGGTTCTTCATGCCTCTGTTTTGACCTTCATAGCAACCCTTTGAGGTCGGTTCAGCTGAACATAACTGATCCAAGATCATCCAGCGAGTTTCCCAGTAAGCTGGGTCTGAACTGGAGTGTCCCCCAGGCTTTGTTCGACGTGATAAATGCACCAGTCATCATGACAATCAAGTTGGAGTACGTGGCATCCCCCAGCAGCTCTGTTCCAGACACAACCTGGATCTGCTTCACATCTGCAAGCTTGCACATAATTCATTTATTTAGATATTTTATGGCCGGTTTTTTTTCTCCCCAGTGCCAGCCTCATGACTGGCCCAAGGTCACCAAGTAAGCTTCCATGGCAGAGTAGGGATTAGAACTCAGGACTCCCAGATTTTAGTCGAGCACTCTCAAACCCGAAACAGAGCTGCCTCTCACATGCAATTACCAGACTGACCCATGGGGGCTGCTGTGTTTTAGGAATGGTGTCTCTACCCAACCTGCCAGGGCTTGGGGTGCCTAGCAGGGCTGGGCCAAAATGGGGAGCCCATTCTCTGCATTGGCTAGTGTACCCACAATGACATAGTAAAAACTTGTCTGGATTTGCCCTTGGCCATATCTGCCCTGCAAAATGCCTGCCTTTCTAAAGGGGTTAAGAGGAAACTTGCCATCTCCAGCCCTGGACTATCTACCCTGCAAAGAAAAAGAACTTGTTAATGTATTTGCTGCAATCATTTCTGTCAGTATTGCATTAACCCAATACTTCTTCCTCTGACTAATCTCTCTCTAACAACCTTCTCATTTACCTTAGCATTGTTATAGAAACTGTAAATTCATCAGTTTCCTCTCACATCCAGGCACTCTCAAGCTTGGCCCATCAAGCTAATGCCTCAACCATTAGATTAACGACTCATCCATTAAGGATGATGTCTGTCTCATGCATTTCCCTTTGTCCTGGAAGATAAAGGACCACTCTGCATAACACTGAGGCTCTCTTTTTCCCCATAAGAAGCCCCCTCTTCCAGAAGCCAGCGTTCAGTATCTCTGGACACTTCTCTATTTGTTGATATTGCCCCCCAACATGTTGTTCCTTCTCTACCAGAGCTAAGTGGAGATCACTCAGCTCAGTTAATTGGACCATCCTGCCCCAGGATCATTTGACTATAACCCTTACTCCCCAATTCCTTTCATCTATTCCAAACCTATCCACTTAACACTGCTTACGTCCTAGGACTGTGTGTGTGTGCTGCTGCTTTGATGACTGAGTGAACCCCTATTATCCCTTAATGAAAATGTTTAACTTTATTTTCTGTCCTGCAGATTTTCTTGCAAAAGCTGACTTCTGTATACATAGGCGACAACGACCCCAAGCTTGCCTGACCTTTTGCTAAGCCAAGAGTCTGCTCTTGCTAAGTGCCCACTTTAAGAGGAACAGCCTCCTATCATTTTGGGTAACACTACCTTCCAACCATAGTCAGGAGAATATCATCCTTTAGATTTTGAGTAGATCCCTACCACAACAGTTTACTCCAGAACGTCCAGTAGGAGCGTCTAATGGGGTCCTACCTACCCACAAAGTCCCTTCTGTCTGAATCCAAAGTTTCCAGGGTTGTTGGCTTTTCTTTTTGTTTTGGTCTTGTATTTGCAACATTTTCTTAGCACAGTTTCTTTACTGCAAAAATCAGTGCAGCCTCCAACTATCTATTATTCATGTCAGCAAACAAATTCTCTCCCCTCCAAGATCCCAAAATACCAAGTTCAGCCTCTGTCACGCAGCTTAAGACAAATGGAGAGCTTCTTCGCTCGCCCCTAATAAGACTCTAATAAAACAGCTCTATAAAAAAGGGCACACATTTTAGTATCTCCAGAGAATGACCATTATTCTGGGAGCTGGCAATAATTCTCCCTCAGCCTGAAACATCAGCAGCATCTTTACAGAAAGCAATGAACAGCAAGAAAGTGATGCCACCTGAACAAATTCACTATTCTTTTTTGGCTTACAACAGAAGGCATGCCGGGAATCCCCCAAAACAGGGGACTGGTAGGCAGAGAAAGGAGGCCAGGGGCAGGGAGTCTGGGTGAATACTTCACATTTCACTAGGATGTTCCCGAACTTTAGAGTCCTCCAGTCACAATTCCGTGAAGTAGGTCAAGATGATGAGAAGGGGAAAGACTTCCTCATTGCCTCTTACCTCATGTGAGGTAAGAGAAGATTTTGGGATGGTTAAAAGTCATCCATCTATGTCTTTTTACCCTCCTCTTCATCCAAGTGAATCTCCCAGAATTTCAGCAAATCTTCAGAATACACAGATCAGTTCTCCCTGAGAAAATGGCTGCTCTGAAGGGTGGAGTGAATGAGTGAATAATAAATGTATTTATATATGGCCAAAGGCAGAGACTTAGTGGTTAAGAGCAGGTGTACTCTAATCTGGAGGAACCGGGTTGGATTCCCCTCTCTGCCACTTGAACTGTGGAAACTTATCTGAGGAATTCAAATTAGCCTGTACACTCCAACACACGCCAGCTGGGTGACCTTGGGCTAGTCACAGCTTTTCGGAGCTCTCTCAGCCCCACCTACCTCACAGGGTGTTTGTTGGGAGGGGGGAAGGGAAAGGAATTTGTAAGCTCCTTTGAGTCTCCTACAGGAGAGAAAGGGGGGATATAAATCCAACTCTTCTTATTATTCTTCTTTAACAAAACATTAATAAATAATATAAAATACTTGTGAAAATAACACATTTCCCAGTACATATACCGTAAGACATTAACAATAACAAAAGTTTAGGGGAACATCAGAATGTTAAGCAATGGTTTGGGTGAATGCTCTCCTTGAAACCCCTTTTGCCTAGCTGCCAGGACAAACCAGGGCATTCTATGAGTGACATAAGTTTGGAGGGTGAAGAGTATGCTATGATCCCCTACTGAGGTCCTTGTCTCCTTCAATTCCTGCCTTCCTCAGGCTCCATATTCAAATCTCTAGGAATTCCCCAACCCAGAGTTAGCAACCTTAGCCACGACCTGCTATCAGTGAGGCCAGAGGGAGAAGAAAGGTTGCAACGAAGGCGGCTGCCCAAGGTCTCAAAAACAGAAATCTGGACTGGGTTGCTGTAACCCACTTTGGGAGCTGACCTTTTGGATGAAAAGGCAGGGTAAAAGTACAGTGTCATTGGACAAAAGCTCGACTGAATAATGGGCATTTGTGGAAATTCCTGATAATTCTTCCTTCTGGGGTTGCCCAAAGAAGAAGTAACCGATCAAAACATATTGGAGACTTAGAATGTCTGGACCAAAACCTTTGTCTCCTGCCCTTATTAGAGTTTCATCTTTTTCCTGAGTATGTGGGGCTATTCTTGGGATTTCCAGCATGAATAGCTAACACTGAAATAAAGCTGAATGGGTACTGATTTGAGTTCCTGATTCTCCAGTCTCTTCTGCCTTTAGTTTAATTTCCCTGTCCTGCTAGGTAGGTTAGAACCTTCTCCGTCCTCCCAGCAAGGACATTATGCTTCCTTTGCAGATACAAATCTGCCTGTAGCGTCGTCTCTCCCAGTTGCGTGTCTCTTTCTCTTTCTTCCCTGTTGTGCCTCCATGTTCTGATCACAAGTAATAAACCTTCACAGTTGTCTCGGATGTGAGAATGGCTGCCTGCTGCCTTCGGAGAGCCTGGACGTGCGTTCTCCATCTGTAACACACTCAAGGGAAAGAGAGCTGCTCTTTACAAATGAAACCTGGACTTCAATGAAGTGTAAAAAGAAACAAATGAGAAGCTATGAAGAGTAGAAAGTCTCCACAGAATCTTATAAAGAAAAAGAGGCATGAGGGAAGAAGACTACCTGCCTCCAGCTGGTCACCAAACCGGTCTCAGAGTGGATATTCAATCCATATCTGTCTTCTGAGGCGACTCTCTTAAGGAAGCGTCTTCTGGATTGGCTGTTAAACACAGGCTATAAAGATCTGGCCCACATTTCACCCCATGCTTAGGAATGTACAGATGATCCTGAGCATTTTATCAAGCCAGTTTCATTTCATACCCCCACTTCAATTTGTTCTCCTTTTCGTGAATAAAACTGATTTTTTTCCCACCAAGCTCAGACCAGTTTGCTCTGCTGCTGATCCGCTGTTCCATTCAGCGTCAGAGCTGAGATAACCCTTTTTGCAAATGTTCAAAATCTGACAAATGTTGAATGTAGAGGTCAAAATTTGATCCTTAACATTGTGTGTTTTAATTGCAGCGGGGTGGCTCCTACAACTCCCTTTTGCCGAACTTCTAATAGATAAATAATTCTTTCTACAATGAAAATTTTCTTTGGATGAAAATATTAGACAAAAACTTAGTGGCAAGAAACTATAGGACCTAACCCCATTACCTACACTGGATACTTAAATTCTCCAATTTGTTTGGCTAAGTGCATAACACTTCAATCCTAAGCAGAGCTCTGTGTGTGTGTGTGTGTGTGTGTGTGTGTGTGCGCGCGCACGTGCGCTCTCGCTGTCAAGTCACAACTGATTTATGGTGACCCCCACCAGATTTTCAAGGCAAGAGAAATTCAGAGGTGGTTTGCCATTACCTGCCTCTGCAAAGGCTGAGAGAGTTCTGAGAGGACTGTGACTGGCCAAGGTGGTCAGTGATTTTTCTGCAAGAGGTCCTATGCCAGTGGTGGTGAACCTATGGCATGTGTATCAGAGGTGGCACTCAGAGCCCTCTGTGTGGGCACGAGCGCACAGAGTTTGTCACGTGCGGGGAGCGGAAAATCGCTTCCCCCCCCCACACACACACACACACACGCATCTAGGTTGGCCTTGCTTCTGAGTAAACTCTGTTAGGGTCGTGATTTGCCTGTTCGAAGCGTTGCACAGTTGCTTCACCAAGCTTACTCCCAAGTAACGCACACCTCGGAGCAAACTGTTTTTTCTAAACGAAAACCTCAGTATTCAGGTTAAATTGCCATGTTGGCACTTTGCAATAAAGAAATGGGTTTTGGATTGCAATTTGGGCACTCACTCTCGAAAAGGTTCTCCATCACTGTCCTATGCAATCCTAAGGTGATTTAAGCCCATGGACAACAGCGGATTTAGAAGGTCTAACTCTGCTTTAGGATTTCACTGTAACTCCTTCAGCAAGTCAGCTGCCCAGTAATTCTTGTTGTGGCATTTCTGCTTTCAGATGGTGTTAAATCTTGATAGCTGCATGGTTGATGCTGTCAAATGTGGGCTGCTGCCATTGGCTGTCAAACCTTCCCTGAAATCCATGGCTACCTCTTAGAGTTTGTCAAATACTGACTGCTACTGCATGTCCATTATCAAATATGGTCAAATGTTGACAGCTACTGCATGCCAGGTGTCAGTTTTTGTCAAATGCTCTTGGCAACTGCGAAATCTTTGTCCGTCAAATGCAATTGCCGAAAATAAAATCCTTGCTAAACATTTGCACATTCGGTAAAACTGCACCATCAACATTCACAAAAAGAGAAATGGGGGGGGGGGATTTGATTCAGGTTGAACGAGCTCCCTTGGGCTGTTTTGCATAGAACCAGTTTGTAAAAGATACGGCTGACTCTTGTTGTTCCTTTGAAATGCTGTGTTTTGACTTTTCTCTCCCTTGTTTTTGCCTTGATGTAAAGCATCCTATGAGCTGGTTCACTATCAGGTGGATACATTTTTTGGTCTGGAAATGAATACAAATAGGCCTTATTTTCCTGGAGTCAGATGAAAGAGTCTGTGATGGTAAACAGCATTATTAATAGGCAGGAAAGTAATAGAAATATCAGGCTCATCATCCCAAACCTCCTAACATGCTTTTTTTTTTGTCTCACCCAATAAATCCTTGCAGCATTCACTTCCTGGGTGGGTCAGAATCATTTTACTATCAGTGCAATAAAGGAGAAGGTTGGACAATAAGGGGCTGACTCCATTGCATATCAGCAGTCAAACAACATTAATCTCAGCCTGACGAACGATCCCAAGGGACCTGTCTCTCCCTTCCCCTACCTCCGCCTGCGGGTTGTTTAAATGCAGGTACTTCCAGCTCGCACGTCAAGGAATTTTCCATGAGATTCACTAACCACTGCAATGCTTATGGACAATGTTACCAGTCCTATTCCCATTCACAATAAAAGAACAGGATTTTTGTATGGGACGTTCAAGTTCCTCCTGAAGATTGGTGTGGCTTGAAATTCAGAATATCAAGTTACAGACCCACCAATTGCCTCATTGCCAGTTTCATCTATATATATAAAAAGTTAACAGTGTTTTTGTTACTGATGCCCTAACGCCGGATGGATGGATCACCCCAAATTTTCACATGACGTTCCTCCCTGTTGCGGGCAGGTAATCGGATCTTCAAATCGCCGAAAGACCATTCCTGGCGCACCAGGCCATGAAGCTGGCTGTGTTTAACTGTCACCCTTAGAATGTTCATGCAGCATGTCTGTGTCCTGAGGGGCTGGTATGCCCTTTAAATGTTCACGCAGATGGCCAGAGATGAGCAGTGAAAACAGTAAATAGGTGATGCTGTTAGGTAATATGAGTGGAAGTGAAACACATACACACTTTGCCGTGTGAGACGTCAGGTGCCCCCCCCCCTGCCCCACATGCAGGTAACTTTCACTCTCTGTGCCTCACCCACTGCTACCACACAATACACATACTCTCATACACATCCAGCTCATCCTCACACACCTCACTCTGCCCTCCCTCACATCCAACCACCACTTACCCACTTCCTCACCCACATTCGCCACAGCTCTATTTTACTAAAAGTAAGCTGGAGTTTGCCTTTTTCTTCTAAGAAAATCCATGGGGTGGGGGCAAACCAACACTACTGGCTCCACTTCTTTTGCACATGGCCCTTTAAGAACCCAGGGAGCTGGCCTCGATCTAAACACCTCACTAGCCTGCCTCTGCTGCCTGACTGGGATAGACTCTTTGCCCCAGTTATGCCTTACCCAAGCCAGGACTGTGCGTGTCAACCAGCCTCATGGACAGCGGGATTTGCACTCTGGACGGTTCCGTTGTGGAATGGAAAGGGTTACCTTATATTAAAAAAAAAAAGACAGCACCATATAACAATGTGAATTGAAAAGGGAAAGAGGGATTCCATTTGACCACCCCAAAAGGCTATGCTGTGGATTATTGGACCTGCTTGGACATCTGTGTGGGTTGCGGACTGTGATGAGAAGGACAATTGCCACAGCAACGCGTGGCCTGGCCCCACTAGTTTACATATAAACTTGCATAGATGTTTAATCCAAAACCCCTCCAACTGGCTGGTGCAGTATCCTGCCCTGATGTATAGAAGGTCACTGGCTCTGAAAAGGGAAATAACTTGAGGCTTAGCAAGTTATTGCTGCCCCAATGCAGCAATTGCAGGCAATTGGTGGACAATGGCTACTTTTTTCCTTCTGGGGAAGGTGCATTGGACCCCTTGATTGAACATTAAAATACCTAGAGGATTCCAGTTAAAACAGTTTGCCAAAGGCAAAAAAAGCATTCTTCCTAAAGGCAGAGTCCACAAAGGTTTTTGGAGCCTGTCTCTTGAAATCCGTTAGGACCTTTTGGTTAACGATAATTACTTTAATTAGATGGAAGGAAGAGATGCAGGGGAAAAACAGCCTAGACTCCTATTTGCCAATGGACATCCACGACCAATTCATTTTCAATCTCTTTCTCCAGTTGTAAGTCACAGAAGAGTTTGTGTGAGCCGGTGCAATTAAGAGTGATGGACTCTAATCTGCAGATCCAGGTTCGATTCCCTACTCCTCCACACGAGACTTGGGTCAGTCACAGTTCTCTCGGAACTTCATCAGCCCACGTGGAGGCAGGCAATGGCAAACAACCCCCAAATGTTTCTTGTCTTGAAAACTCTACAGGGTTGCCATAAATCATCTGTGACTTGACAGCACTTTCTACCACCAAGAGCTTGTTGATGTGCTTCCTCCACCCCCATAGGATGATACGATTGGGAGGGAAAAAGGTAATCTAACTTGACCTACAGGTTAGAAAGGGTCACCTAACCTGTGTGTGTGTGTGTGTGTGTGTGTGTGTGTGTGTGTGTGTGTGTGTGTGTAGCATAAGCATAAGCATTTTATTGTCATTGTGCACGCACAACGAAATTTACAGCAGCATTCCTCGATGCACACAATTTCAGACTCATACATCATACTCATACAATTTCATACAATACATCATACTCATACAATTTCAGACTCATACCCCATCCTCACTTTCCCCTTCCTCCACCCATCCCTACACAGCCCCAAACACATCAACACGAAGCCGCCGGAGTTTAGCATAGCCACAGCTCTAGAGTAGAAGCTGTCTCTAAGCCTCTTTTGTTCCCTAGATTTGATAGTCACTGTATCGCCACCAGCCTACCAGATGGTAGCCAGTTCAAAAAGAGAGTGTGCTGGATGAGACGCAGGGTCCCCTCAGAATATTTTGGAGCTTTTTTTAGGCTTCCAGGGAATTATAGAGTTCTTCTTCCAAAGGAGGAGAGAGAGGCAGCCGATAATCCTCTTTGTGCAGTAGTGTGATCACCCTTTGAGCACAAGGCCTTAACTTCCTATCTGCCACTGTGCAACTGGAGAACCATACACAGATGCAGTAGGTTAAGACACTCTCTATAGCACAGCGGTAAAAGGACACCAGGAGTTTTCCATCCAGTTGTTGCTTCCTTAAAAGTCTCAGATAGTACAGTCTTACAGTATGTATGTATGTATGTATGTATGTATGTATGTATGTATGTATTTATTTATTTATTTATTTATTTATTTATTTAATATATTAGATTTTAAACTGCCCACCGCCGAAGGTAACCCGTAAAGGGTATCTAAAAGGTAGGTGGTTCATTTCTTTTTCATTTTCATGCAGGTAGGAAAGCTGTTTTCATCCTGGCTATAGCAAATCTCTCTTCTTTTCTTGGCTTCCTTAATGGATTTGAACCTTCGTGTTTATATTTCATGTCTTGCAGCTACAACTAATACAACAACAGGCATATGTTTTATGCTCAGGATCTCTGTTGAATTTCTGCAATGCAGGCAAGCAAGTTTGAAACTCAAACTTTTAAAACTGAGCCACCACATTCAATAAACCACCCTAAAAATCATTTGAATGTTGGGCCACAGATGCGAATACACGAGCACGCCCGAAGTCATTTAATCTCACTGCATGCAAACAACTTGCCGTATCAGTCATAAAAGTGCCCTAGGCCTGAATCTTCCAGACAATGCCAGAATTGTCTACAGCCTTGTCAATGTCACGGCACCAAAGGATTCTTTTTAAGAAAGCGACAAACAGCTTTTTAGCGAAGCGGATGGGCCACGAGCTGTAACGAGCCTTTGCAAGCTGGGTTTCCTCAGTCGCGCATGAGCATGTGCAAATGGGATTCAGTGCAGGATGACGGTTCTCATGCTATATGATAATAATTCCCAGGGACACCTGCACAGGTGCTAGAGAGAATCTGTTCTTCTTCTCTCTTCCTGGGAAACTTTGCAATTATTTTTGAAGGGCCAGAGCGATACCTGGGTGCCACGTTATGGGAAACTTACAGCTACTCCAATATAGCCCCAGTCTGCTTTCGATTCAAGCTCCGGATCCTTGGCTGGAAGTCATTTTCAAAATTCTTCAGCCATGCTAAGAGGATACAATGGGAAGAAGGGGGGGGGGGAGAGATTTCTTCCCTGACCCACACCATTGCTGATATTACTTGTGCTCTCATGCAGAAGTGAAACTAATCCTTTTAATGTGATCCTACCAAGAGGAACTGCCAAGCCTGTTCTTATCCCGCCTCATGTCTAATCCTTTATTGGATCTTGCTAAGCCGTTTGCTTCAATAATATCTTGTGGCAGCAGGTTCCACAGCTTAATTATAGGGTGCAAAGGAACACCTTGTCTCCTTTGCCGTTTAAAAATAGCATTTGTTTAATAAGATCATTCTGTCTATCTCTCTCACGCCAGGGAGAGAGGGGAGTCCTTCTGAGATAGGCAGTTCTAAAGCTACTCATCCCTGCTATTTTCTTTGCTAGCTGGTGCTGGTGGGGGGAGGAGGAGAAAGTGCAGGGGACCCAGGTTCTAATTCTCCTACAAATTACTTGTGAGACGTTTCTTATTGTTTTGTAGGGAGGTTTACAATTCCAAGTTATAGCACTGCCAACTCCAGGTTGGGAATTCCTGGAAAATTAGGGCTGGATTCTGGGGAAGGCAATGTCTGGGGAGCAAAAGCAGCTCAGTGGGGTACAATGCCTTAGAGCAGGGGTGTCCAACTCTGGCCCTCCAGATGTGCATGGACTATGATTCCCATCTGCCCCGACCAGCTGGCAGGGGCTGATGGGAATTGTAATCCTTGCAAATGTGGAGGTCCAGAGTTGGACACCTGTACCTTAGAGCCCACTCTCCCAAACAGCCATTTTTGCCAGAGGAATGAATCTCCATAGGTTGAAGATCAGTTGTAATTCTGGGAGACCCCCAAGCACTATGTGGAACTTGGCAGCTGTAGCTAGAGCACACGTTTTGCAGACATTTTGCTAGCTCAAAAATCTCAGGGCTGCAGAAGTATTCTTCCTGTGATCTTGGAAAGCAGCTCCGTAAGATGCTAGGCTCAGACTCTACTGTCTTCCATGTTAGAATAGTTCATTAGATACTTAGAACATTTGTATCTCGTCCTTCAATTAAAACTTCCAAAACAACTACTGTGTTTCCCTGAAAATAAGACCTGCCCAGAAAATAAGCCCTAGCGTGATTTTTTGGTATTTTTGGAGGATGCTTGAAATATAAGCCCTACTCCAAAAATAAGCCCTAGTTGCAGATTCCCCGGCACAGCCCCCACCCTGAACCCCCGCCCCGCCCCCTGGAACAACCCCCTCCCACCCCTGCCACATCCCCAGAATGCTCCGGAACACCCCCAGAACACCCTGCCCCCTGGGCACTATGCCCCTGGGGCGCAAAAAATAAGACATCCCCTGAAAATAAGCCCTAATGCATGTTTTGCAGCAAAAATTAATATAAGACCCTGTCGGGGAAACTTGGTAGCTAAATGTCAGAAAGCACAGACAGTGCTGTCATTTTTTTTATTACTTGCTTGTTTTTTGTTTTTGCCTATTCCAGCAGTTAGACCTGTGATTCATATTGTAAGATGGACTAGACTGAACTGATGGAGGCTCCAATTCAGATCCCACTCAGATGTCTTACACTAGTACAAAGGGCTCATTCTACCAAAGTTCCCTTGGAATGCAAATTCAGGAGTCCCCTCAACCTGAAATGGTAATTATATTCACTATTCTCTCCCCGCCCCCCCCCCCCCGCCTATCATCTGAACTTTGAGATGGCAATAGGGATGGGTACCAACCGCTAGGTGGTAAAACAAAGAACCAGTCTGCACCAATGGCTAATAACAATAACTTTCAAATAAAAGAAATGTTCAAATTGTCTCTGTGTCTTGCCTTATGAAACTGCATTATGGTTCCATGTCGACATTCCTGTAACAAAAAAGAATGGTGGGAGTGGTGTTAGCAGCAGTGGCAGGAGATTGCCTGAAATTACAACTGATCTCTACATAACAGAGATCAGCTCACCTGGAGAGCTCATCCAGCCACTTTGGAAGGTGGGCTCCTAAGCATGATACCTCACTGAAGTCCCTCCCCTCCCCAAAACCTACTATCCTCAGGCTCCTCCCCCAGAATCTCAACCCAGAGCGGCAACCATAGCAATAAACTCGAAGCCTCTGTTCACAACTGGGCAACCAGAAGAATATGTTGAAAGAAGCAACTGCTTTGAATGAGGAATCCACATTCTCAAACCTCAGCTTTCCTCCTCAGAAGATGTTCATTTCAGGAATAGAGAGGGGTTCTGGCTTGATCCCTTGAAAAGACCCATCAGAATAGATAATATTGAGCTTGGTTGGCTTAAAGACTTGAAAAGGGAAAGCTCAGAACATCTGGATCATATGTCATATTTTATATTACTTGGGTTCCAAAACGGCTGTGAATTCATTACTTCAAATTCATGTTTGTTGTTAGATTCTATGGAGTCCCAACTGGAGACACCTTGTGGAGATCAAGAGAGAAGATGGTTGGAGAGCAATCATGACTAGATCTACTAAAAATTCTACTCAAGTCTATTCAATGGGACTTACTCGTAGGAAAATAGTCTTAATATGCCCACACACTTGTATAGGAAGCCAGTGAATATCTCCCATTCCTTTATTTTTCTAGAAGTTCTGCTTGTGCTACATGTTGATCCTTCTGAAATAAGGATTAACTGGGAGGATGTCTAAAATTCATTTAAGATGGGGTGTGCGTGAAGCACGTTATAGCCTTCAAGACATGTGCCTTATTCTGCCTTCTACATGTGCATTGGCAAAAACACTGCAAAATCAGTGATACAATTATATCAAGGGCCTAGGTCAGTGGTTCTCAACCTTCCTATTGCTGTGACCCTTTAATACAGTTCCTCATGTTGTGGTGACCCCCAACCCTAACATTTATCCATTTTACAGATGGAGAACACTGATACAGAGAGTCTTAGGAGACCCCTGTGAAAGGGTTGTTCGACCCCCAAAGGGGTCGCGACTCACAGGTTGAGAACCGCTGGCCTAGGTGATACAACATTGATGTTCATATGCTTTCTGAATGTTGATTTTAAAAATAATGCAACTCATCACGTTGATTGTTCTCAATCAGCAGCACTTGCCCACTGGTCATGTAGATGGGGGAGGAAGAATCTGAAGCAACAGAAAATGCAGTACCCGTGCATGATGCTTTGTATGAACAGCATGGCAAATTCCTAGTGGATTCATTCAGTTTCAGAAACAAGATAAAGTTATTGAAAACGTCAAAGCCCAGGTCAAAACGCAGATGAGGATAATTTTTTAAAAATAATAATGACATTCTTCCATGGACATCTGTCATCAGGAAGTGCTGGCCATGAATTACATGTTACCAGCTTAGCATTTTGCTTCAAAAATAAACTGAAGTCTGGTGGCTGCTGAAAGGGTAACATTTATTTCAATATGAGTTTTTATGAGTCACAACCCACTTCTTCAGATAGACATGTGAAGGAAAAAGTATACTGGAAATCTTATGGGGTAGGCTGGAGGGCAACACAGCTTGTGTGAATTATACCATGAGTCTTTCAAGTGTACACTTACCCCTAATCTGTCTACATCAGCGCCTCCCTTTTCTCTGTACACTTGATTTATACGGAAAGAGTGATCTATAAAAAGGAAGGAAGGAAGGAAGGAAGGAAGGAAGGAAGGAAGGAAGGAAGGAAGGAAGGAAGGAAGGAAGGAAGGAAGGAAGGAAGGAAGGAAGGAAGGAAGGAAGGAAGGAAGGAAGGGAGGAAGGAAGGAAGGGAGGGAGGGAGGGAGGGAGGGAGGGAGGGAGGGATGGAGGGATGGATGGATGGATGGATGGATGGAAGGATGGATGGATGGATGGATGGATGGATGGATGGATGGATGGATGGATGGATGGATGGATGGATGGATGGATGGATGGATGGATGGATGGATGGATGGATGGATGGATGGATGGATCAGACTCAGCTATCTCTTTGCATGCATCAAACCCAACTGTGTATGAATTGTATCAAACCCAACTGTGTATGAATCGTATCACACATGGATAACTTGCATGTGTAAATAAGCTATGGTTACACTTCACACAGCATGCAGAATTTGCATTTTGCCCTAAACAAACTGCATTTCAATGGAATTTGCACGCACACAGCTGTGAGTCATTAAGTATTGGCTTATGAAGGAAGGAGGACACCATTGAGGAGCATGAATGAGCCAGATGTTGGCATGAATGAGTTCAGTGTCACATCTGAAGCCAATGAGTCTAGAAAAGTGTCACTCTCCTTGGGATTTTCTACTGTGTTGCATTTCCAAAGGCCAAAGAAAGGGTAAACATCTTTTGCCCTGCTGGCAATCAAGCAAATAGCCAAGCAGGACACTATCAGCCAGATTTAGAGAATCCATAGGAATGGCTGATAGACTCAAACGTGAGCGCTTGAAAAACAGCTTCACCTTCTTCATGGCAGAGAAAATAGATGCCTCCATAAAAAGCCAAAACAGCAGGCAGGCACAAGGCCATGGGAAACAGAAAGTCCACTAATGGTCTTTTGAAGGCAGTTCCTTTTGAGCATAAAACCCAGACTTAATGCAAATGATTCGGCCGGCAACAGGGCTGCCTGCTATGGAATTAACATCTAAGTTTAACATAGCAGTGGACGCCTTTGAAATCAGCGTGAAGCTGGGGGATTAACAGCCTCGAGAGCGGTCAGAGAGGCTGTTGCACAGAAGTGCTGGTCATTTCAGAAAAGTTTTTTACACTTCAAATTAATGTGGGGTCTATTGGAGGCCAAGAACAGCTCTGCTGGGAGAGGTAACCACCACCCCCACCACCCCGACTGGGCAGCTTAATGTTTCATCTGCCTCCCAGGATGCCGGCAAAGCAGATGCTGCCAAAAGGAAACGCCAGAGTATTCCTCAGATGCTTCCAAAAGAAACCTGCTCTGGTTGCCATCTCACAGCAAAGAAGAAGAGTTTGGATTTATACCCCACTTTTCCCAACTGTAAGGAGTCTCAAAGAGGCTTACAAACTCCTTTCCCAAGACAGACATAGTTGGGGCTGAGAGAGTTCCAAAGAACTGCGACTAGCTCAAGGTCATCCAGAAGGCTTTGTGTGTAGGAGTGGGGAAACAAATCCAGTTCACCAATAAGAGTCTGCTGCTCATGTGGAGAAGCGGGCAATCAAACCTGGTTCTCCAGATTATAATCCACTGCTCTTAATCACTACACCATCTCTTTCATTGTCACAGTTAAGGCTCCCACACTCCTGGCAATCCAACCATATCAAACAGAACTGTGCAGATGGGTATTTTAAGAAAGGGAATACAGCTACGTCATAACAGTCCGACTTAGGAAAATGCACTGTGTTTTTACTGATGTAATACCAGGCCCTCATTTTTCAACACATCGTGTTTAATACGTGTTTTGTTCAGATGGCAGCTCTATTTCAAATTTCTGTAAATCCTAGCTCTATTACATTGCTAATTAAATATATTATCCTACTGATCACACTACTTTATATGGCATAATCCACCATGAGTCTTAGTGAGAAAGGCAGACAGTGACCTTTTCTGCATGCACACTTACCACAGATTTTCCCAGTGGTCAAACCTTGCATCTTGAAAATGCTTCCTGCGAAATCATTCCACACACCTGCATTCTCCCTGTTGTTTTTTCCCTTGTCTCTTCAGTTGTAATTATTTCACACGCTATTGCTGAAAAATGTGTTATTTCTAATGGTGATGGGATGTCATCCATGATGCAGAAGAACAACCCTCCCATTCAGCCATTTTTTCCTCTCCCTCATTCTCCATTTTCAAAAGGATTTTTCAAAAAAATTCTGTACAGAATGGGCGGAAACATTTTTTAAAAGGCTTCATTTGCCTGTGCTGTCCCTTTAACTCTCTGCTTTCCCTGCACTACCTCATCAACGCCATTTTGTGAGCTTCTTGCCAGCAGAACCCTTTTGCCCTGGGGTTTTTGTTTTTTTTTAGCATTTCAGAGTGATTTTGAGATGGGGTGTTAACCTTCTCAGCATCAACTGCAGAAGAATCAGAGAATCGCAGAATAAGGCTTCAGAGTACAGAAGCCACACCCAGGGGGGCGGGGGCAGGGAAAAACAGAAAATGGCAGCCAGGAATCATTTCAAGAGAGCGAGCATGAACAAAAATTGTGTTATTTGGGGGGACCTAAAATGTTTTAGAAACATTTTAGGTGACTTGTGCAGAAACAGCCATAATGAAATGGGATTCAATATGAGGAGAAGCTTGGCTATCCAATAAGTGATCAGGGGAGCCAACCAGAAAGCCAACTGCCCCTTGATGGTGGAACTGTCCCTGTCCAGATTCACACTACAGTGTGGCGTAGTGGTTAAGAGCAGGTGCACTCTGGAGAACCAGGTTTGATTCCCTGCTCTACCACTTGAGCTGTGGAGGCTTATCTGATGAACCAGATTAGCTTGTGAACTCCAACATATGCCAGCTGGGTGACCTTGGGCTAGTCACAGTTCTTCGGAGCTCTCTCAGCCCCACACACCTGACAGGGTGTTTGTGGGGTGGGAGATTATGAGCCCCTTTGAGTCTCCTTACAGGAGAGAAAGGGAAGATTGAAATTCAAACTACTACTACTACGACGACGACAACGACAACGACTACTACTACTACTCTTGTTCTTCTTCTAAATGTCACCTCAGGCATCAAAATGTTTTGGGCCAGGCCTGCTGTTGATTGTAACTGAGTCACCCCACACAATCCATTTCCATTTATGCCATCTCAAAGCTCTGCCTCTCTCAGTTTTCCACATCTTAATTGGTCCTGTCTTTCTCAGAGAACTGCTGTTCTTACACCCCCTTACCTCCCCTGCTTAGGCATATAACCTCCAGGGATGTGTTTATTCAATAGTAACCTAGACTATCATATTTTCCTGTCCCTGGAATCTGACATCACCATGAGCTGGCATGCGAACATGGCAAGACACCCACTCATACAAATCACTCCTGATCGCAACTGTCTCCCAGTAGCGCTTTCAGTGTGGGAAGGCTCCTGCTAACAATACCATGAATGGGCCATTAGTGAGAAATACCAGCTTCTGATAAATGTCTTTGTAAAATTTAAATGCTTTCTTAGAAAACTCATATTCCAGTTCACTGCTATCCCAAACTAAGAATATGTTATTTGGCTATTATTCTTTGCTACCTGAAAGGTCAGACTTAAATGGGATTTTTTTTAGCATAAAAAGTTATCTTCATGAATGACATATGCTACTACTGTGAAAGGCTTGTTAGAAAACAGATGGTTGCACAGGAAGAGGTTTTCCCAGAATAACAAGAAATATGCACCTTTGTTAACTAAGTTCAGCATAAGAGCAAACAGCCACCACAAAGCAATACTGGTTTCATAGCCATTTCACCACTGTCGCTGCGGACTGGCTAACAAGGGAACCAGGAAAAGTCCCATTGAGCAGCCAAAGAGATGTCCCCTACCAGAGCCACCAGCCACCCTGACTCCAGTCTAGGAATGGACACAAGAGGCAAGGTATTGTTCCTGGCCTAACAGTGAGAGAACAGTGAGGGCTTTAGCCAGTCTCATTCTCTCCCTCAGGGGGTGGGTCCAGGGCACACAGTGAAATTATTTTCACCCTATCTCTCCTTCCAGGAGCTCAGCCTGGCAGTCAAAGATCTCTTTCCCATCGTAATTCCATGGTACATTAGAGAAAAGAGCTGGCCTAGAGTTACCCAGCTTCGTAACAGAAAGGGGTTTTAAACCCCCAAATCCAATATTTTAACCATTGCGCTCCCATGATGGTGTTCTTCTAGCCATGAACTCACTAGTAAGCCTTAGGAAGCCACTGTGTGAAGAAGAAGAAGAAGAAGAACAAGAAGAAGAAGAAGAACAAGAAGAAGAAGAAGAACAAGAAGAAGAAGAAGAAGAACAAGAACAAGAAGAAGAAGAAGAAGAAGAACAAGAACAAGAACAAGAACAAGAACAAGAACAAGAACAAGAACAAGAACAAGAACAAGAACAAGAAGAACAAGAACAAGAACAAGAAGAAGAAGAAGAACAAGAACAAGAAGAAGAACAAGAAGAAGAACAACAAGAACAACAAGAACAACAAGAACAACAAGAAGAAGAACAAGAAGAAGAACAAGAAGAAGAACAAGAAGAAGAAGAACAAGAAGAGGAGGAAGAGGAGTTTGGATTTATATCCCCCCTTTCTCTCCTGTTGGAGACTCAAAGAGGCTTACAATCTCCTTGCCCTTCTCCCTTCACAACAAACACGCTATGAGGTAGGTGGGGCTCAGAGAGCTCCGAGAAGCTGTGACTAGCCCAAGGGCACCCAGCTGGCGTGTGTGGAAGTGCACAGGCTAATCTGAATTCCCCAGATAAACCTCCACAGCTCAGGTGGCAGAACGGGGAATCAAACCCAGTTCCTCCAGATTAGAATGCACCTGCTCTTAACCACTACGCCACTGCTGTTTAGATGGTCAATGACACCCAAGCCTTCAAGGCATCCAGCTAGACTACTGAAATGGAGTCTACATGGGACTGCCTTTGAAGAATCCCCCCCCTTCATTTTCTCCCCAGTGACCCACTAAGCAGTGGAGGGATAAGAATGCTGGTTCTGAAAGGTCTCACACTAATATAGAAGAACTGGCAGCCCCAGTCTCCTTAGGCCAAACCTTAAGCCGTTCACATTGATCAGAGCCCACTCTCTCAACAAGTAGGTTCATTCCCTCCTGCCTGTCTGCTCCCCAGCTGGGACTGTTTTAACTAAGTGCATTTTTATCCCACCACTACGTCATTCCTCCAGCGAGCCTAGTTCCCCCCTTCTACCTCCACAACAGCCCCGTGAGGTATGGTAGGATGAGAGCAAAAAACTGGCCCAAGGTCACCTAGGGACTTGAGTCTGACACTCCAAGCTCTACACCACTCTGATTCTCACAGTCCTGATACAATAATCTTATTGACCTATGTATTGTCGTAGGCTTTCATGGCCGGATTCAACTGGTTGTTGTGGGTTTTCCAGGCTGTGTGGCCGTGGTCTGGTAGATCTAGTTCCTAACATCTGTGGCTGGCATCTTCAGAGGTGTATCACAGAGAGAAGTCTGTTACACATTGTGGACACAGTGGACACCTCTGAAGATGCCAGCCACAGATGCAGGCGAAACGTTAGGAACAAGATCTACCAGACCACGGCCACAAAGCCCGGAAAACCCGCCACAACCACTTATTGACCTATCTTACAAGGTTGTTGTAAGGCTTGCTGAAAATTTGTAAGGCTAAGTGAAACTGTTTGAAACATGAAGGTTGTAGAGGATTATTATCAGTCTTAATACCACCTAAGTTTTGATCAAAACTAGCGGCATTTCACCAGGCCTTCAGAGCTAACACAGGAGATTTTTACAATTATGTGCACTTGAAACCACACCTTTCCCTCTGCTTTCTGGGGAACATCAGTGAACATGCATGACTGTAACTTTCCTATCTGCTAATAGGCCTATTGACCTGTGAAAGAGTCCTTTACGCAAAACAGCAAAAGCTCCATCATTCACGGGGAAGGTACTTGAAGAAGTGGTGGTGGGGGGGGAATAAATCCCACTCTGTAAGAAATAATCCCCCGCACAAGCAGGCAGATGAAGAAAATAGCCCTTTTCCACCTCTAATTTCAACAATCCTCAGTAAGGCAGCAATGGATATGCCCTGATTTATAAGACTGTAGCTAGCAATTATTTCCAGAATCCCTTCATCTCAGTTGTAAAAATTCACTCCGGGCTGATAATTAAAGAGCGATTCTTTCACCTTGGCATCCATTTTCTATTAAAAAAAAACAAGAGAAAAAGAAAAAGCAGCAGTTCTCACGCTACTGAATTACGCAAATATAAAATGAGGCTTTGATTCCCTAAGTGAAGATAATTATTCAGATCTAGATCAAAAAGCCCAGTATATCCACCCCCCCTTCTTCACTTTCTGGACCAAAATAGCAGCAAAGATTTCTCAATTGGTCAGCCATCTACGTCCCTCCCCACACTATTGAAGACAGCTGTTTATGCTGTTCTCATCTTTCACTACTAGTTGCCCAAGTATCTGTGCAACTGTTGCTAACTCCATGATGTGCTATTGTTCTGTGATGGTTAGATTCTCACCTGAAATCCATAAATGGCCACAGAAATATGTTGTTGCTCTGGAAACTGCTATCAAAACAGATCGTAGCAACTTGAACACTGAAACGAATTTAATATTCAGAAAACAGATTCCAATACTGGATAGGAAGACTGCACGTTCAAAAGCCAGCAATTCAATTTCCTCGCTGGAATTGGCATCCTAATTTCAGCAGGGTCAAAACTCACTCCTCAATAGCAGGCTTTTTGGAACCAGTTCTCACGAATTTTTTCTGTCTCTTCTGTTTATATAGATGGTGGGATTGTGAGTGTGATATGCCATTTAGTTGGTGATCTCATGCAATGGGTTTTCAAGGGAAGAGATGATCTTGCTGTTGTTTTCCTCTGCAGTCTTCCTTGGTGACCTCCTCTCCGACTGCCGACCCTTCTTAGCTTCTGAGATCTGATGAGATCAGGCTATACCATGCTGCCATCACTCCCCCATGGTGAGATTGGGTGGATGTTTTTATCAGGACTCCAAAGGAGAAGTTTGGGATCTCTGTTTTTTTAACTGACCTAAACAAGTGGTTGCAAAGGATATGAGATCCATGAACCTTGGGAGAGGAAGTTAAAAATAGTCCATAGTGGGATTTTTGACTGGGAAATCATGCCGGAGAATTAAACTCCTTTCATGGTTGTGGTGGGTTTTCCAGGCTGTATGGCTGTGGTCTGGTGGATCTTGTTCCTAACGTTTCACCTGCATCTGTGGCTGGCATCTTCAGAGGTGTATCACAGAGGGACATAGTGTGTAACAGACTTCCCTCTGTGATACACCTCTGAAGATGCCAGCCACACATGGCGAAAAAAATATTAGGAAGAAGATCCACTAGATAATGCCAGACTTTGTTCCCTTAACTATTAACTACCTGTCCAGAAGCCCCTAAGGAAGTTCAACTCTAATCTTCACAGTTAAAAAGGATCCTATGATTCAAGAAAGATCAAGCTGAAATTCAGGAACCCGGCTGTCCATCAAAGTTAGAAGAAGAGGAGGAGGAGGAGGAGGAGGAGGAGGAGGAGGAGGAGGAGGAGGAGGAGGAGTAGTTTGGATTTATATCCCCCATTTCTCTCCTGTAGGAGACTCAAAGGGACTTAAAATCTCCTTCCCCTTCCCCCCTCACAACAAACACCCTGTGAGATGGGTGGGGCTGAGAGGGCTCTGGAAAGCTGTGACTAGCCCAAGGTCACCCAGCTGGCGTGTGTGGGAGTGCACAGGCTAATCTGAATTCCCCAGATAAGTTTCCACAGCTCAAGCGGCAGAGCGGGGAATCAAACCCGGTTCCTCCAGATTAGAATGCACCTGCTCTTAACCACTATGCCACTGCTGCTCTAGAGACACTGAACTTGATGGGCCTGTGGTCTGACTCAGTGTCAGGCAATTTCACATACATAGTTACAGCTCTCTGATGCATTCATTTCCAAGCAGATATTTCTTTTATTCACACATTACATTTTAAAGGAGTACGTTCAAAAACCAATGTATGAAACGTCCCTTTATTCTCTGTGGCCAACACACCCATTGCCTGCTTCCAAATTTGTGTCCATTAATTTATGGAGTAGGATGTTATCTTCCAATTCATTGGAGAAGTATGGTTTGTCACAAATAAAATGTGTTTATAAAGCTGCAAACCAGCAGTTTCCCCCCTACAATGCCTCGCTACAAAGTCTTTGTAACTGTGATGAACAGAGGAAAGTTCCTGCGGTGAGATGCAATGGAAAATATCGGAAGGTGTGGCTGTTTAAGAGATTTAGGTGGATTTATTGGCACAGGGTTTATCTGTCAGCGGAAAGCATACAGAAAGGCCAGGCATTTCCTTTGCTCAGCAGGGAGCATTCCAGGAAATGAACAAAGAGTCAACTCTGAAAGTACATGTTGGAGGGCTATACACATCAATGGATAAAGTAAAATCTCAGAAATGTGCCTGGTTAAGATAACCTGACCATATTTGCCAATCAAGTGCTGGGGAACAAGGTGGAATTAAACTGGGATGCCTTCACATGTCTTGTGAAACTATATTTCAACTGTGGCTGTTAGCCACTTCTGGTTTCAAATCCTGCTTTGAGGTACCCTAACTATAGTTAGGAAAGGCAGCGTGGTGTAGTGGTTAAAGTGTCAGACTAGGATCTGGGAAACCCAGGTTCGCATCCTTGGATGCCTGACAGGTGACCTTGGGGCCAGTCACACATTCTCAGCCTTGACCATGGCAAACAGTTGGATGGGAGACCTGCAAGGAACGCCAGGGACATAAGATGGAGACAGTCAGTGGTAAACCACCTCTGAACATCTCCTGCCTTGAAATCCCAGCGAGGTCATCATAAGACAGCTGCGATTTGACAGCAACACACTACTACTACAATTTTCACTACTACTACTACTACTACACACATAATTGGTTAGGGTAGGGTGGCCTGAATTCCAGCAATCAACAACCCATTGTTAGTAAATCGATTTTGGCATTGCACTGCATTTCGTCTGACCAATTTGAAAGGTGTTTACATTTAATCCAATCTTTTGTGACACCTGTTGCCAGTTTCGGTTTCGCTGACTTCCAGAACAGCCAGCTAGGATAGGATTAAGAGCAGGGATGCTGAGACCCTCTTGCCAAACATATTTGGTAAGTTAATGTATGATTTTCCACACAGGAAATGGGCCTTGGATCCTCTTATCTCACCCGCAGGTGACTCACACAGCTCCAAAACACCTTTTGTTGTTGCTGTTGCTATTGCTGGCCATGGAGCCATTCCCTGTCCATTTTCAAAATAAAACTCACATGGCATTGATTTTTAGATCACTGGCTTGATGACAAGTTTTGTTCATTTTCTATTTTCATAATTTGTGAAGGCTCTCTGAGGGGAGGAGCTACAGTCCCCATAATACTGTGTAAAAACTTGCAGTGCAAAATGCTGCTTATGGAAGCAAACTGTTCAGGCTGAAAAGCAGCCTGTTCAGTTCAGGCTGAAAAAGCACCCTGGTGGGAACTACACTTCCCAGGAGACCTTGGGGCACCACAGCGGGGGGGGAGGGGCAATTTTCTGCACCCCCAGGAATGCGCCCGGTGTGCGGTGCGCGTGCACACATTCCCTTAATATCTTCGCCTCTGCTCTTTCCTCCAAATCATTTCTGGTTTGTTTGCCTCAGTGGAGCAGGAGGGCCTTCAGAAGAACCGAGAAGGCATCATCTTTGGATCTGGAGGTCTTTTGGGATCTCCCACCTTTTCCAATTGCCTCCATAGAAGCCATTTTGCAACTGGTCCCACCCCCATGTTATGACGGCACCTACTACCCTTTCTCAAAATTCCAAACCTGCCCACATGTTTATCAAAGTTGGAGTCTTTTGATTTTGACAGACCCCAAGTGTGTTTTAAAAACACACCAAGCACACATTCAGCCAATTGCACTACACTGTTTGAATATGCAGGAAGTCACACGCTAAACAGGCAACCCAAATGCCCAATGAAAAACCAGTTCCCTGTTCCCAACCAGGGAGTAAACATGTTCCAAAGTGACAGGTATTTAATCATCCCTAATTAAGAGAGGGAGTGATAGCATCCTCCCAAATGGGGGTCCTCTCATCCAAATCAAAGGAACGGATTGTTCCAGGAGAGAAAACCCAAATCCTACCCTTGGCTAAGCAGGTCTCAAAACAAGACAGCTAAATCCCCCTAGTTCCCATCTCCAGTGTTCCAATATCAAACAGGCTGCACAAATTGCAGCGGCAGCTGGGAAAAACCAAGAGCAGCTAACACTCTGGGTCTGCGGGGAATAAGCTACTTTAAACAGTGAGAAAGTAGCTATCATCCTATCATCTCACATGGGTTTGGATGTTAAAAGAAAGAATTAAGTATACAATGTTCCAGAGCCTCTTTTTCAAAATATGCTTTCATTTATACGAAAAATTAGAGTCTCCTTCCCAAAGACACACTCTACTGTGCTTGGATTTCTTCCCATCAGAAAGGTGAATGAGGCAATCGTTCTGGAAATCTTCTAGTTTTTATTAGGATTCCTTGCTCAAATAGTTGCTCAATAATAGCCTCAATACAGCCCCACAGTGTAGCAGGGCTGTGAGTCAGAGAGTTGCCTCAATCGCTTCAAAGAAGGGTGGCTTTCTATTTGCACCACCTGAAATCTATTGGATGAATGGTAAAACTTTTGTAAGCAGGAGAACTCTATGTGCACAATACAAACACATGAAAAAGCTGTCTGCTGAGTCTGGCCATTGGTCTATCAAGGTCAATACCTTCTGCTCTGACTGGCAGAACTGTTTAGTTCCATGATATACTTTTTCCCCCTAGATATGTATATGTTCTAGAGTGTAAAGCATGGATATAGTAAATAAAGATATTTATGGCTGTTGTGGGTTTTCTGGGCTGTGTGGCCATTGTCTGGTATTAGACCACAGCCCAGAACAGCCACAACAACCAGTTGATTCCAGCCATTAAAGCCTTGGACAATACAAAGACCTTTCTCTTTTAAGAACACAGACTGTGTTCAAAGAGCCTCACCTGAGTATCCATGCTCTTCTCACAGGTCACTGGTAACCAAGGGAAGGGCAAATCCATTTGAACGGTGGCAGACCTGGAATAGTTGGTGGGAAACACTTTCACCCACACACAGATGCACCCCCTCCTGCTGTAATATAGATCCCTGTAGGAATACAAGACTCCTGGGCACAGTTCATCCACTTTGAACACTGTTTGTTTTTTTCCTGGAACGGCCGTCAGCAACCACACTTTAATATACATTTTATAGCTCATCAGATGAACTTGGAACTGTCTCCAAGCTGTCTCACCCTTTAGAGCTGTCCATGGTCCTGGTAGTTCCATTATCTGGCCTGAGACTCTTAAAAAGGAAGTAATGACATTATACATTGTCCCCAGGTGCATCCTGCTAATCTGGGTTGAGTCAGCAGACATGTTATGGGGGTCTGTAACTATAGGGGTATGAGTCCCCCCATGCAATTTTCCTGACCTGGAATAGCCTCATGGGCACTATTCTCCTCACTGGTTAAAATGCATGCATGCCTAACTAATGCATATGGATGATCCAATGTGGCAACTAGTACATCTTGGGGTCATTTTAAATCAGCACAATGCAGAAGGAGGTGCAGAAGGAGGATTTGGCCTCTCTTCACATGCACTCTGGTCCAAATTCCTGCAGACCACTGTCTTCTGTCACTAGTGTGTACCAGCATCATACAGCTTGCTTTTGCCTGTCATCTGCCCACATGTGTCTCTCCAAACATCAATAGAACCTGTGAGGTGCTATTCAGAGCTGGGAACAGAACAGGGGACCTCTGTGAATGGGCGAATTCCCACTGCCTCCTTAGCTCGGTTTCGGGCCACTTACTAACACAGTTTTATCGACATCCTCCCCATGACTTCTGTGGCAGCAACCGTTTCTGACGCTCGTTTTACCCGTTAATGTGTGTCCCGGCAGAACCTGGATGCAAGTGGGTTGGGCCCCATTACCACAGTTACGGCTGTTCCGAGGGGAGGAACAAGGTTTGAAACCTGGAGTTGTTCCCCGCCCCAGAGCGTGACGTGCATTTCGCACAGCCAATCAGTGCTCCCGGCGCTGTTGCTGTGCATGCGCATCGTTTGGTCAGTTTTGCTTTCCGCTGTGGGAAATAACGGTAGAAAGTTAATTGTTTAATCATACGTCGTGCGCATGGTAAATTGATGAGCGGTAAACTTTTCATAATCAGTTCTAACGGACAAACGAGTGATTTTGCCGCACAAACAGGATTAGAAGGATAGTTTTTTCTGCAATGGCTGGCATTTCGGCAAGCATGCCAAGTCTGAAGGTCCCCAGTAGAGGTGTGTCGTGGCGGCCAGATGAGACAAGGGACCTCATTGGGATATGGGGCGAGGAGGAGGTTCAGAGCACACTTTAAAAAAAATATAGAAACTTTAATGTGTTTGAGCGCGTGGCTGCTCAGATGCGGCAGAGGGGCCACAGGAGAAGCGCCTTGGAGTGCTGCACCAAGGCGAAGTCCCTGAAGAGGGACTTCAAGAAGGTCGTTCAGCACAACAAGATATCAGGAAACAGCCCAAAAACGATGGCATTCTTTGATGAGCTGGCCATAATTCTTGTAGAGGACAGGAATGTTCATCCCCAGAGACAGCTAAGGACTACGGAGCTTGCTGTGGGCAATTCTTCAGATTTGTCCCAAGCCACCACACCATCCGTGACTCGTTCACCACTGCTGACCATCAGCCAGATGGACATCTTGAATCCCTCTCTCTTCTCCTCAGGTAATTTTTTTTTATTGGCTATGACTCGCAACTGTGGCACGTTGGTGCAAAGGCTGCTGGAAATCCTCCCCAAGCATTTCTCACACACCCAGTGTCTGGCACAACATTGCCAATGCCAGGCCCTGCAGGAAAGCCTATTCCCAAACTCAGTGGTGCAACACTGCAGGGCTGGCATCTGGCCCAAAATGGCCAACGCCAAGCCCTGCAGGAAAGCCTGTCCCCAAACTCAGCGGCACAAAACTGCGGGGCTGACATCTGGCCCAAAACAGCCGACGCCAAGCCCCGCAGGAAAGCCTGGCAACAATGCCAGTCAGCCACTTATGCCTTTGTAGCCCATGTATGAGTTGCAGTGCGGGTGACAATCCTCAGAAAGACCAGAGTCTCAGCTTAGGTCTAATGAATGGTTAGAAAGCGCACCTGCCATCTGTGGGTGGCATTCCTGGCCAGACGAGACAGCGTTTCATGGACATTTCTTACAATTAATCTTTCCCTTACAGGAATGGAGGATAACACCTCCTTTGAAGAGGACGCCACTCAGATTGATGAGTCCCACTGGCGTGGTAAGTTGAACCTGTTCCCGCCCTATGTGGTATTGTCCAAGGACAGGATCAGTCTGGACACTGCTCTCTGCTCTGGTTCCCATGTATGGACATGCAAACTGATTTCAGTGCAGGCCGGTCATTGTGACCTTCGCCAACTTGTCTCATGAATACATGTCGCACCTTGTGGCCTGCTTAATTTCCTCCTCTCTAACAACCATCTGCACATATCTTTCCTTGCAGGTTCAACTCCAGCACCTGGCAACTTACCGCCAGTGTGTGGCCCATCAGAGGATTCAGACAGTGTGTCTCCAGTCCGTGTCTCCAACACCACAGGAAGGCTGCCCACTCCATGTAAGTGGTTTGTTTAAGGGGCGCCAATGTGCGCCAAGCAAAGGGTGGAAGGGTGGGAGCTGTGGCACGGTCAGTGCTGGTGGGAGACTGCTGGGGAACCAGCCTGCTGAAACAAGCACTCAAACACGGGTGAGGTTGCGGTTAACAGTGCCATCTGCAGATGCCAAGCGGCAGCTTAATCTGAGGCTTGTTGGCATTCAGCCTGGTCTAGTTCTGCATTTTCCCTACTCAGGTCTGCCCCTGTTACTTGTCTGGCCTGCCTTTTTGACTTAACCACTCCATTTCCCCCAGCCCATGTCCCCTTTGCCCTTCCCAGACTGTCAGACATCATGTTCCAGCACCATTTGATGTAGTCAATGGGTTCATCACGTGCGATTTGCCCAGACGTTGAGTTCCCGGTTGCCACACATGTTGGTGTCACCTTTCTGTGTTTCCAACAGCGACAGCTGATCCACATGACCCTCCACGACACCAGATGACGTCCCCAGAGCAAAGGGCTGACATGGAGAGATGAAGAGTGCGGAGGGTTGGTGTGCTTGGAGAGTGGACTGTGGCTTTCTGTTACGTGTTCCATTACTCATTTGTGTAATTTGTACTGTCATTAAAATTTGTGTTTTGCAGAACCCTGGATTGCATTACTGTCTCTTCCTTCTATGTCATGCGGCGTACTGCAAAACCTGCCATGTGGGATCCACCTCAGCATGTCATCAGCAATACTGGATGGCACTGTTGGTCAGAAATCCAACTGGACATATTTTCCATGTCCATGAAATCCCATGTTGTCTTAATCTCTGTCCAAATGTCATCAAAGAGAGTTTTCAGCAGACATTTAGCTCATCATCGAAATAATAGGCACCGCTCAGAGAAGCTGGACCACTCAGGTTCCCTGTTCCCTGGTGCATTTTTGGGAAAAGTGTTTTGTGAATTTAAGGGGTAGATTTGTACTCACAGAGAACACCCTTAGCGTGGTGGTCAAGAGCTGCTGGTCTCATAATTGGATGAGCCAGCCACTTCTGCCAGGTGAACTACAGGAAATCTGCAGTACTTGTTTAAGGGGCTTGAGAAGCCACAGTGGACTCCACAGTCCACACAAGCCAGCCATGTCACCTTTCCCCAAAGATGTGTTTAAGGGGGGGGGGGTTTCTCTCGCAGTTGTGGCGTAGGAGGTTAAGAGCTCATGTATCTAATCTGAAGGAACCTGGTTTGATTCCCTGCTCTACCACTTGAGCTGTGGAGGCTTATCTGGGGAATTCAGATTAGCCTGTGCACTCGCACAAATGCCAGCTGGGTGACCTTGGGCTAGTCACAGCTTATCGGAGCTCTCTCAGCTCCACCCACCTCACAGGGTGTTTGTTGAGAGGGGGGAAGGGCAAGGAGATTGTAAGCCCCTTTGGGTCTCCTGCAGGAGAGAAAGGGGGGGATATAAATCCAAACTCTTCTTCTTCTTTCACTGGCCACCCCACTTTATTTCCCCAAAGCAATGAACTCTCTTCCACAAGTCTGTTGATGTTTACTGGGGTCATCATGGCTCTCTACCTACTGTGGCCTCATTTGTTACTGGGCATGTGCACCTAACCTCTAGGCAAGCGTCAGACGAAACCATCACCAACAACTGTCAATAGTGTCAATGGAGATGCACTGTTCCATTCTCCCCTGAGTGTCTCATGTGATTGGGCTGATGGGGTCCACCAAGGGTGTGCCTGCCTGCACACACACACACACACACACACACACACACACACCCCGGTTTCCAATGGTTGGAATCTTAGGAGGGGGGCACACATCAGAAGGCTCTAGACCAGGGGTGGGCAATTATTTTTTCCATGGGGCCGCATAAGAAACAGAAAATATTATGGAGGGCCAGGCCAAAATGCAGAAGTGAGGCGCCTTTGAGAAGCCCATGAAGCGGTTGCCTTGGCTGCCAACTTCGAGGGCTTTCAAACTTCTACTGCTGAGGAGCGAGGCGCCTTTGAAAGCCCGCCAGAAGCTGGCAGCCAAGGCAACCCGGCTTCTGCGGGGCTTTCAAAGGTGCCTAGCTCCCCAGCAAGGCAGCGAAGAGGCTGGCTGAAAGCCCTTGAAGCCGGATGCCAGCTTCGCGAGGCACTCAAGCCAGGCTGGCTGGAAGCGGCATGCTGAAAGCCCGCGAAGCGGTTATGGCTGCCGAGCTTCTCGCCGGGCTTTCAAAGCCTAAGCTCCCCAGCAAGACAGCGAGGTAGTATGTATGAAAGCCCGGCAGAAGCCCGGCAGCAAAATCCGAATCAATTGCAAAGCGGCATACCTCAGAAACGGTTTAGCAACAAAGAGTGAGTAGCGGGCTTGCGAGGGAACTGGCGAACTCCACCTCACAAACCAGAAAGACAGTTGCACAGTAGAAGCGAGATCTTAAAACCATTCCAGTTGAACCTGCAGTTGACGGTCAACTACTGGCTGCATAACCAGAAGCGCAACTGTAAGATTGGTTTGACCCTTGCGCAGTCTCTACTTCCCGGGTTGATGGAGCGATCCGCGTTTCTGAGCATGTACAATACAGAGTGAAGGATAAGCCTGTTAACTGATTTAACTTGGTAAAACTTTCAGAGAAAATGGTTGCTTTACAGTAAATGACAAATTATTCATAGTGAAGTTTGCACTTCGAAGCGTTACGCTGGAGTTTTTTTAATGGGTAAAATGGGTGATGTTTCTGAAGTGGCTAACAGGTCCCCACCCAACTGAACACCGACCAATCCAGATTAGGGCAATGAAAGCGATCCCCGCATGGCTGTAGGGATTGCAACGATACCTTTGCACCAAGTGTCCTGCTGTCTGCCAAGCTGTGGTGGGGAGGGAGAAACTGCGATGAGGAGGACACGGATTCACAAGGAACAGGTTTGGATCTGCTTGCAATTTTCAGGTGGGAATTCGCCCTATGACATAGATGGTACTGAACTAAGGTTCACTACTCCTCCCTACAGTAAGATATTGTGAAGTACCATGACCAATACTTTTTTTGTCATCAAGCCACAGCTGGCTTATCACAACCACATGGGGTTTTCAAGGCAAGAGATTATCACAGGTGGATTGCCATTGCCTGCCTCTGTGCCATGACCCTGGCATTCCTTCATGGTCTCCCATCCAAATAATAACCAAGGCTGATCCTGCTTAGCTTAAGATCTGAGGATCAGGCTAGCCTGGGCTATCCAGTTCAGGACTCAGTCTCATATATATCTTCATCAACCAAAAGGGAAACTGAAACCAAGAAACCAAGAGATTGAAACTAGGAAGGGCAGCCATGAAGGAGCTAGAGAAGTTTCTTCAGTGTAAGGATGTGTCATGAGAACCAAGATCAAGCAAGCCATAGTATTCCCTATTACTATATGAGTGTGAAAGTTGGACAATGAAGAAAGCTGATGAGAAGAAAGTAGATTCCCATGAAATGTGGTGTCAGAGAAGAGTTTTATGGACACCATGGACCACCAAAAAGACAAATAAGTGGGTTCTAAATCAAATCAAGTGTGAACTCTCCCTGGAAGCTAAAATGACTAAACTGAGGCTATCATACTTTGCTCACATTATGAGAAGACAAGAATCACTGGAAAAGAACAATGATAGGAAAAGTTGAAGACAGCAGGAAAAGAGGAAGATGCAACGTGAGATGTACAAAGGAAGCCACAGCCCCCCGTTTGTAAGACCTAAGCAAGGCTGAGTCTAAAGCAACTTGACTGCACTTAACACACACACACACACACACACACACGGGACTGGTATATATGTGTGAGTTTGTGTTTATGTGTGCGTGTACACATACACACAGAGAGACAGGCTGTGGCTGACAGCTGAAAAGAATTTTGTGCTTAGAGGAGAATACCAGTTACTTGTCTCTGATGTGGCTTTTGGCCATAGAATGCAGCTGTGATCTGGGGGAAATGCTGGAAGCTTTTTTTCTTCCCATCTGACACACTGAACTAGATGCACATCATTTCCCCCATCTAGCACATTACTGACACTTAGGCTGTCTTCTACCAGCAGCTTGTTCTAAATTGATCTCAATGGTTTCTACTGCATTATCTTCAGAACAAGTATGAATTATAGCCAGGGAGATGCAAATGAGTAATTTGGAAGATGCCATTTAGCAATCTCTTCTTTTTAAAAAAAAAACACACCCAGGCAAATGCAAGTATCCTACCCAAATGGAAGATGGAAAAGCATCGTAGGAGGCACGGGAAAAAAATTGTTCAGATGAAACCTGATGATCTATAAGCATGCAGGAATAAGCCATACCAAGAGGGGATTGGCTTTCAGTGTGAGCTATCCAGATGGAAGCCATCTAGCACAGTCTTTGGTTCAGTACCAAGGAAAGCTCCCAGAGAAGGTAGTGGTTGATCTTGCTTCTGTAATGTGGGCATCTGCTACTAGAACCAGAGCCTTTTATACCAAAGGGGCTATAAACCTTTCATTTTCATCTGGCCCTTGGCATTTCCTCATAAAGGGATATTATATTATTTATACACCCCACCTTTCCCTGTAGTTCAAGGCAGCTTGCACATTCAAATTTCAAATGTACAGAATACAATAAAACCCACAAATAACACTCTCCCAATGCCTACAGCCTGCACACCATTAAAAGTTCTCGTAATCATTTATTTAATTATATTGTGCTATGTATTAATTTTATGGTTGTAGTTTTCTCTCTCCTGCTCTGTGCCGTTGTTTTAAGACACCTTTTACACATGTTGAAAAATTGGATTTTTAATTAAAAGAAATAGTAAGATGGACCCAACACCCTCCAAGGATCTTTTCTCCAGCCTCAGACAGAAGACCTACTGAAGTTGAATGAAGTCTCTTCAGGCTTGAAGAAGACCAAGAGCCAGCATGGTGGAGTGGTCAAGAGCAGGAGGACTCTTATCTGAAGATCTGGGTTTG
Source organism: Sphaerodactylus townsendi (assembly GCF_021028975.2). Classification (NCBI taxonomy): domain Eukaryota; kingdom Metazoa; phylum Chordata; class Lepidosauria; order Squamata; family Sphaerodactylidae; genus Sphaerodactylus; species Sphaerodactylus townsendi. Next base: position 15,376,948 of record NC_059437.1, on the reverse strand, counting down.
ATTCCCCACTCCTCCACATGAATGGCAGATTCTTATCTAGTGAACCAATTTTGTTTCTCAATGCCTACATTCCTGCAGGGTGACCTTGGGTTAGCCACAGCCTGTTCAGAACTCTTTCAGCCCCACCTATCTCACAAGGTGTCTGTTGTGGGGAGAAGAAGGGAAAGGAGTTTGTAAGCCCTTTTGAGTCTCCTTACAGGAGAGGAAGGATGGGTATGAATCCAAACTCTTCTTCAAACTTTGTTCTGAGAAGTTGGCTGGTAAGGGTAGGATCCACCTCAATATGATAACTGTACATATTCCAGGAGTGTAAAAGAATGATACCCTGTCTTGGACTGATGCTCTATGACAGCGGTTCTCAACCTTCCTAATGCCGTGACCCTTTAATACAGTTCCTCATGTTGTGGTGACCCCCAACCCTAACATTTATCCATTTTACAGATGGAGAATGCTGAGGCAAAGAGTCTTAGGTGACCCCTGTGAAAGGGTCATTTGACCCCAAAAGGGTTGCGACCCACAGGTTGAGAACCACTGCTCTATGATATCACTGAAGAATCTCTGATGATGACTACAGCAATGGAACTGCCCGAGGAGATCATGTGGCCTTGAATTGGGAGTGAACCTTGCCCTATTCCTTGCCTAAATGGAAACCTGAAGTTTCAGAGCTTTCATTAATTGAACCTTTAAAGTTCAATGGCCGTTTATAATTCATCAGGATAATGATTCTACGATGGGGGAGAGCTCAGAATGGGAAAGAGAAGGAGGACCCCATATCAAAATTACTGCCAATGGAAACAACCTGCTAATTTGGAAACCAGCATCGAATGCTGTCTATCATCTTCCCTCCGTGTCACTGTGGGCACTGAAGTCTTGCCAGGGACAGTTGGTGGAAAGTCAGGTAACTTTGGCCCCTAACAAGAGCTTTCAAAGAATTCTGGTAAGAAAGGAGAGCGATGCTATAGTTGCAAAGGTTGGTGTGGGAACAGGGCAAGAAGGCCTTCTGATTGCGTGTTTTCAAGGACAAAGAAATGAGATGGAAGGAAATGGAATGAATTTCTTGGGGGATAGAAAAGAACGAACTGCTTGCACGAGGAGATTATTGCTTTCTAAAAAAAATCATGGAAGGCAGACTTCCATACAAATGACATCATTTATCACTTACTAGGGAATCAGTGGCTCCAGCAGTAAGAGACATACACCACTTCTGATGCCAGTGCTAAATTCAGTGATGTTCCAAAGGCCTCTACATCACCATCAAGGTCTCTAGGATAATCTTTCACTTACACAAGGAGGATTGATCAGATCAGGAGCATTGCCTTGCTGGCGCAGACACAGATCTATCTAGACCAGCATTCCAAGAAAATCAAAAGCAGCACATGAATCTATATATTAGGTTTTTATCTCCTACATGTTGCTCAGGGTAGTATACCACATGATATTCTCTTCTTCCGTCTGAGCCTCATGACCAGAGCCTGAGAGAACAGAAGCGAGAGACCAAGGAAATTATCCTAACTGCTTCAAGGATAAGCAGTTTTTTTGGGCAGTGATCTCCCTCAGTCCCAGCCCATTACAATCCCGGCCCCCCAATCCTTACGGCAACCTCAATCCCAACCTAACCATTGCACCGTATTGGCAACAGCCTGCCCCACTGTTTTATTTCCAGCACCCAACATTTACAGATACTGCTGGAGTTCTTACATGCATGGTTCAGGATCTTACTTTGTTTACCTCAGAAGGCTCATCTGTGTTACTAACTGAGCACTAATTGTCCCAAGACATTCTCTCCAGCTCACAACATGGAACAATATTCTGTTAAAGCTTGGAATTGGAATATTCTGTTCAAGCACTGAAATTGGAATTGAAATTGAGGCTGCCAATTTCCATCTTCTGTCGTCTTGGGTCGGGCCTGCTGTGATTCCATCTGGGCCCGCCTGTTCCCTCCCTTTCTTCTTCTTATCTTTCTCTTCTTTTCCTTTCTTTTTAGCCTTAGGATCGGGCGCCTGTTTTGAACTGTTTTAAACTGTCTGAACTGTTTTAAACTGTGTGTAACTGCTGCTGGAGTTTTGATGTGTTTAAGTTTTATGTCGCTTGAGTTGCTGTTGGAGAACAGCCATGTTGTGAGCCGCCTCGAGCCCTCCGGGGAAGAGGCGGCCTATAAATCTAAAATATAAATAAAAATTAAAATAAAGCATGTATGTTACCATTCAGCCTGACCTTTCCCATTTATAATCCCATGCACAAAAGTTTGTAGTGTTAGTACTTTACCCTACATGGAATTCCTGTCAGTCGATGTAAACTCTATGATCAGGCATCCAACCAAGCAGCCCTTTATTTGACAACTATCTTCTCTGAAATAAAACACATGGTTCTTGTGTATCCTTTATGTAGTTGCCTATCCAATGGGGCAGGGGGAAGCAGAGAAGGGTAAACTTTTTCCCAAGAGCCCCTCTGGAGCAAGGAGAGAATGATAGAGTTTGGGAGCTTGTCCACTTGGGTGCTGTGTGGTTTCCGGGCTGTATGGCCGTGTTCTAGCAGCATTCTCTCCTGACGTTTCGCCTGCATCTGTGGCTGGCATCTTCAGAGGATCTGATGTTGGGAAAGCAAGTGGAGTATATATCTGTTGGAGTGTCCAGGGTGGGTGGAGAAACACTGGAGATAGCAAGGTCACTGGTGGGAGCATCTGAATAGAAGTATCCTGGCCTTTGTATCTTTTGTCTATGGTCATCCTGTGTTTGTGTGAAGCTGGTTAGACACTGTCTTGACTCTAGTATTTTTCAACACTGGCAGCCAAGTTCTGTTCATTTTCATAGTTTCTTCCTTCCTGTTAAAATTGTCCATGTGCTTATGGATTTCAATTGCTTCTCTCCAGTGTTACTCCCAGGCTATAGTCTTCATTGTTACTCATACTTCTATTCAGATGCCCTCAACTATTGACCTGGTTGCCTTATCTCCAGTGTTTCTCCACCCACCCTGGACACTCCAACAGATATATACTCCACTTGCTTTCCCAACATCAGATCCTCTGAAGATGCCAGCCACAGATGCAGGCGAAACGTCAGGAGAGAATGCTGCTACAACACGGCCATATAGCCCGGAAACCACACAGCACCCTCATGATTCCGGCCGTGAAAGCCTTCGACAATACAGCTTGTCCACTGTCCACAAAGAAAAGTCTGCAGGAAGGTTTATTTTACTGAGATATGTAGATTGACTGTGTCTTCCCAGTATGGACCCAAACCGGCTAACATCATTTTCCTATCCATGTTGTTCTCCTCACAACAATAATCCCATGAAGTGAGTTAGGCTGAGAAGAAAAAGAAGAGGAGTTTGGATTTATCCCCTCCCACTTTCCTGTAAGGAGATTCAAAGGGGCTTACAATCTCCTTTCCCTTCTTCTCCCCAAAACAGACACCTTCTGAGGTAGGTCGGGCTGAGAGAGTTCCAAAGAACTGTGACTAGCCCAAGGTCACCCAGCAGGAATATAGGCCCCTTCCGCACATGCAGAATAATGCACTTTCAATCCACTTTGCAGCTGTGTGGAATAGCAAAATCCATTTGCAAACAATTGTGAAAGTGGATTGAAGATGCATTATTCTGCACAGTGTGGAAACAAATCTGGTTCACCAGACAAGACTCTGCAGCTTATATGGTGCAGCGGGGAATCAAACCTGCTCTTAACCTTATATCACGCTGGTTTAAAGTCCCCCAGCGAGTTTCCATGGCCGAATGGGAATTCAGACCTTGGCTATGAACCTAATCTAACACTTTAACTGCTAAACTAAGCTGCCTTTCAGTGAGGATGCCCTCATTGTGCAGTAATCATAGCGTCAGAGAAAATCCCCCAAGGCCTTTTGGCAGCAACCTTGCTGCTCTCACGAGCACATGTAGCAAAGCACCAGCAGCTCTGGGGACCTTCTCCCCTCCTCTTAAAAAATATCTTCCCAAGCAGGCAAGGCATATTGGAGAGCTGAGCAAACCTTAAGCTCATTGATGTGAAGCCATGGGTTTATTCAGTCCAGTGAGTTGGAACATAGTTAGCCCTGATAGATTTCCTGTTTGATTTTTTTTAGGGCAGGGTTATATAAAAGCAGGTCTTCATTGGCTACTGGGATTCTAATTATGACTAATTCCTAACGTTTGCATGGAGGAGGAGGAGGAGGAGGAGGAGGAGGAGGAGGAGGAGGAGGAGGAGGAGGAGGAGGAGGAGGAGGAGGAGGAAAAGAATGGGGCTTAACCTCCACTTTTCTCTACCACAAGGCATTTCAACAAGACTTATAACTCTTTCCCTTCTCTTCCCCACAACAGACACCTCATGAGGGAGGTGAGGCTGAGAGAGTTCTGAGAGAACTGTAACTGACCCAAGGCCAGCCAGCAGACTTCATGAGTGGGAATGGGGAAATAAATCCAGTTGGCCATATTAGAGTCTGCCACTTGTGGAGGAGAGGGCAATCAAACCCAGCTCTCCAGATTAGAGTCCACCTGCTCTTAACCATTGCACCACGCCAGCAAGAATACTAGAGGAAACCAAAACACAGACATGAACACATTCAGGTTTTGGAGAGTTCATAGAGAACGAGGAGTTGCCCCGAGTCATGAAGCTGCAGGCAGGTCAAAATGTTTTGTCAGACTGCTGTCAAACTCTGTCCAGACTTCATCCCAAAAACATAATTGCTGTGATCGGGATTCACAAGACAGAAATAACCCTTAATACTTTCAGTCTATTCATGGCTGCACATGGGATTCACTACCTGTTCTACAGGCTTGCAAGGCATCATCAAATGGAAACACACCAGGAGAGAGACATTTTTCACAGGGTCAAAAGTTTCCCTCACTTCCTTCAATTGTTCTTAATTGCAAAGAGGCAGAAGTATTGGCTTCTTTGAGAACTGGTGCTCAAAACAGACTTCCGTTGCCCTTGCATTCCTGATTGGTTAGGATTGCCCATGAGGCCTGCCCAAAAGCATTCACCTGCACCGAACTGCCTTCAGGCCTTCAGTGACACCATCCTAGTTGCATGCATAGTACTGAGACAGCATATTCACTGTGTGATCCCTGACTGCCTGGGATCTTCTCAGGAAAAAGCTCTAGTCAAAGGAAAAATCAGTGCTCACAAAGCAGCAGTTGAGGCAACATGAATCAGTGGCAACCAGCATATGCAAAACAACAACAACAACAACATGCATTCTCAGTGGTAGGGTTATGAAGGGGAAGATATTGTTGACTCCCAAAGGCACAGCCTGAATAGAGAGCACTTCGGATACAAATTAGATCCTGATGTCCTCTGAGTGTACAATTTGAATGACATAGAACCAAACTGAGCCCTGGTTTAATTGTCATTCTTGCACTTGGCACCTGCTCCAAAGCACTCATCTCGTGGGCCACCCTTTACCTATAAAAGAGAAAGGTTTTACATATTCATCACATAAAAAAGAACTTGAATGCTGAGCACTCATATATTAACTTATATTTTTTGTCAGTTTTCGGTTCTCACTTTTTGTAGCTGGTTTTCCCAGTTCATGAGCTGTGTACACACATTGCATGGTCCTAATGCTCCATCGCTATGCCATTGCCTTTGAAGTATGTCAGTTATAGAAAACATGCAGTGCTAATTTATCCACAGCCAAATGATGCTAGAATATGGGCCCACCTTATAGGAAAAATTCAGTGCAAGGAAAGAGAAATAATAATGAATCGTGAGTTTGATTTACACAAGGGAGGAGTGAAAGCAATAATAAGGTTTCGAATTACAGACTACAGTGATCAGTTCTCCCAATGCAGCTTCCCAATGGCAGCTTCAGACCCTATGGAATCCTATATTCACTGAGTGCCCTGCCTTTTCCCAAATCCACTCCCTTCCCCACCTCCATCCCCAACTTAGATTTGGCAACCCCACAAATGTCTTCCTATTAAACAAAAATGTAACTGGTCTCAGAAACTTTGGAGTGCTCTGTTTTCCAAAGAGAGAAAGAAAACAAAAAAAAAGAGTTACACTTGCAAAATTTGCTCCAAAAAATGCAGACAACTGAGACTTCTGGAGTTGTTAGCATCTCCAAAAGTTACTCTTTTCACACTGGGCAAAAACTCAGTGGCAGCAACATACAATCTGCTCAGGTTCTGGGAATTCTTTTAATGACCCTCAAACCCAGAGTTAAAGCAGTGTGGTAACGGACAAGATGTTGACGTTGAAGCGGAGAGACCTAAAATAAAATCCCTACTCAACTCTCATGTCTTGGACCAGGTATTATCACCCAGCCCAACATACCTCAGAGGGTTTTCTGGAGATTTTTTTAAAGGAAGGAAGAAGCAGATACAAAAGTTATGTTTTACAAGTGATATAGAATACATGTTTAATAAATGATATGGCTTTTTCCTCCCTGCCTAGAGAGTAACTTTGTTCTTAACCACTTCAAGTCCATCCTTCCTTCAGCACAAGGCCTGCTGACAGAGCCATTATGCGAGCCAAACAAACATTAGCCCTACCATTTACATCCATTCCTGCTGAGGTGTCAGATCGATTTGCAAGGGATGATGTGGACCACGGAAGCCGGAGGAGCCAAGAAGAGGTCAAGGATGTTCAGTCACAGTGTAGGACCCACTGAATCACTAAACTATTCATAAGTGATGGGGAAAATAAGAAACTTTGTGCGACCAGCCATCGCTCCGAATGCAAGAAAGAAGAGGGGGGGAAATTAGGCGCGATTATCGCCGCGGCAGTTCTCCAGCTGTACGCATGCCCGAAACACTCAGCTGTGATTGGCTGAATGGGGGACTCCTGGTACCAGAGATTCCGCACTTTACTGGAATCGAGCTGAGTTCGAGCGTGGTTCCCTGAAGAAGTAGTAGTTCCCAACTGGAGTCGGAAATTTGACCGTTACACGGGGCGAAGCTGGTACAAAACCACGTCAATCCCAGTGGTTGTGCAGAGCTCTTAGGTCGAACGCAGCTCGAACTTAGGTCGATAACGCAAGTGTGAAATCGACCTGACTGTGAAAACTAGGTCCTCGGGGGGGGGGGGGGATACCAATGCTGGAGTAATGCAAGGTGATATGAAAGTTCTATCGATAGTGTTAGATCACAAAGCTCATTCACACACACAAGAAACAGAGTGACGAAGGGACATGTGTGCATCAGCAGTAAGGTTCCCTTTTGCACCTGAATCCAGTAACAGGATTTCCTTGTATTACGATTACCCAACAGGTAAGAAACCTTTAAAGTGTTTCAACCTCAGATGAGCAGTTATTCTAAAAGGTTTCCCTTTATATAAAATCCCCAAAATGTCCATATGAGAAAATTAAAGGAAATGGATTTGCTTTTAAAAAACTGATCGGTATCTCTCAAGAGCGTACATCCCTCAATTACACCCCATTGCAAACAACCGGCCAGGAAAAATACTGCACCATTTGTGGATTAAATCGCTGTTGCCCTTGGGTGAGCAACATGCCCAGCCATGTGACAACCCAGCATGCTGCTAGTGGCAGACTTTATCCCCTGTAAAACACCTTTCAAGAATATTTTACAAACCTAACATCAAAGACCCTGAAAGCATCTTTCTGGCAATACCCCAGCCGAACAGAATCACGCAGCCAAACAGAAAGGTTCAGACATGGGAGGCAAAAAAGCAAACCAATTGTTGCCCGTGGCTGTGCACTAACTTAAAAGGGGGGAAAAAGGAAGAGCCCTCTCCCTTTTTGCTGCCTCCCCTGAATACTCATCTCCTGCTTGGACAATAACGGTATCATCTAGCAGGAAACAGAGGCAGAGAATCCAGTGGAATGACCCTACATTCTACTTACAAGCCTCAGAAAACCCCAAAGGGGAAGATCAAAATGGAGCCGTTGCTTCTGATCTCTTTTTCTCCATCCTCTTGCTCAAATTAATTTAATATGTTAATTTAATAAAGTTCCTTTGCACTTCTGAAGTGCCTTTAATCCAAAGGTCTCAAGGCACTTCAACAGGCGTTGATTCTAAGAACAGACAATGTGGGGGTAACTTTCCACACAATCTTCTGAACAGGTCAAGAGTGGCAGAGAAAAAGGTCAGCAAAGCCAATTTCCTGGACATTCTCCAAGAGCAGAAAAAAAAGGAAATTGTGGGGAAGTGAAGTGTGCTTCAGCAAATCAACTTTTCATTCTGAGTTCAATAGGTGATAGATGATGATGACGATGACAGACAGACAGACAGACAGACAGACAGACAGACAGACAGACAGACAGACAGACAGACAGACAGACAGACAATGCGCTCCCTACCAGCAATGTGTTCAACCCGTGTTCCCCTGAAGCTACCATCATGACGCTACCATCTGAAGCTACCATCATGTCCTCCATGAATTTGTCTTCCACCCCCTTAAAAGCCATTTAAAACCAAAATGGTTACCCTCTGTGCCAGGTCACAGACCCAGAAGGGCACACTGTAAGTGAGGGATAGGGAGTGGACTTCCTTGTGAGGTTCAATTGGTCACACAAATCCTCTGAGCCTCACCCAATTTGGAAGTCCCATCAGTTGTTCTTTTCTCAGTAGGGGACCCCCTGTCAATAACCAGAAGACGCTGAAGAAAATATACCAAGACTCAGCCAGTCCAACCCTAACAACCATCTTCTCTGGGATGGCAAAAAACTTTCTTCATATCTGAAGGATTAGGGGGTCATCAGAGCTAACCCCTATCATGCGTGGGGAAAGGTGAAGAAAGACCAGTAGTGTCAATGGGGATGGGGACATGGAAGGACTGCCATCACTGACAGAATGATGTCATTTCTGGGGGCGGGGGGAGCAGAAGTAATTCATGTCTCTCTAGGAATCACCAGTATAGACCCAAGCCAAATCTCTTTCCCTTCACTTCCTATTTCCTGCCCTACCATACATCAGGCAATACTTTGAACTCTGCTGTTATAGTCACGATTGTGATGGATTTCCATGTGTGGACAAGGCAATCCGATTGCTGTAGTGGCATTATCACCAATATCTGTAGCAAAGTATAACACAGAAATGGATGCAGGGGTTAGGCAGTGCCTCGTACCCCATTCTATCCAAAGGTTATTAAGGGGGAAAAAACAGACTGGCAGGTTCCTTCTTCCAACTAAAGGCATTACACCTAGGCTGAGGCTCTACCTGCATGTCCACTGTAGAAAAATCTACCGCAAACAAGTGCAACCTGGTGCGATAATGTATGGCCAGAAAATGAAAGGGGAAGCCACGGGTGAGTTATGTTCCCCTTTCTTGTTAGCACTAAAACGCATCAGAAATGCCATACGCTGATGCCACGAAAGCCCAAATAAATGGAGCCCTGCTCTCCTTGCGCAGAGAGAGACTATTAAACTGCCATGCATCCTCAGGATGGACGGTGCAAACTGAACTGCAAAATGCAAATGTGTCACATCCAGCAAGGCATCCCCCAAACTGTGCAAATGTTGCCGGTTTTCTATTTAACAAGTCCTCCTGAATATTTATGAGGGGATGTTTTGCAACGGCGAGGATCTCCGTTTAAAGCGTTTTGCGTCTCACGCTCTGTCGGCACCGACAGCGGAACAAAGCTCGAGACAAGTGTCTGGACCGTAATGCAATGCGATGGGTTCCCCGCTCTGGAAGGAAAACCTGTTTCCACCCGAAACATCTGCTCAAAGCAAAGAGAGAAGGTGCGCAAGTCAGCGAGGCTGCTAAGAGCTGGAAGAAGGCAATTGTCTTCTCCAGTCACAGAACACTGGAAACCAAAGAACGACAGCAGAAGCTTTGTTGAAGCTTTCAGAATTCTGTGCCATTTAGTGCATTGATCCCAGAAGAAGTTCAGAGCTAGACTCGTGGACTTTTTATCAAGCACAAACACCCGCAACTGAAGCTCATCCAGGCACCTGCCTGTCATATAAGATATTGCACTAAGATCCTATCCTGAGTGGATAGTGGATAGGATCCTATCCTCCAAGATCCTATCATCCATCAAGATCCTATTCTATATTTAGTTATAGGATCTACATACAGTATAAGAATGTAGATCCTATAACTACATTCCAAAGTCCTCAAAAGGTAAGGTACATTGCTATAAGAGACAGGGTCTTTTCTGTAGCGGCCCCTTGGTCAGGGAATATTCTTCCCATAACCCTTTCCCTAGGCCCTATTTTACTCACTATTAAGCATAAGGTTAAAGATTTCTTTTCACACAGGATTTTGGCTGATGTAGTTATTTTGCATTATGTGTGTTGGGTTGGTGCAGTGGGAGTGTGGGGACTGATTGGATTATTTTGTTGTGTATGTGTCGGTGGATTTGCTCCTTGAATCACAAGGATTATGCTCCTTGAATCACATTTTTATTCAGCCCAGCAGTTAACCGTGCTGTCAGTTTCTCTTAACTGGAGTTTCTATGACCATTAAGTTTTATTGGTAGGATGCTACATTACCATTTGTTTTTAGGAATGATTACTCCTGTTAGCAGCCTTGGGACCCATGTGGCTGAGAAACGGGACTTCAAAATAATAGTTAGGATCGGGTCACAGCAAAGACTGTGAGCCCCGGTGAAATCAAAAGCATGCTATGCTTCTTGTGAAGGGTGTCTTGTGGTGTCTTGTGGAGGGAAGCCGTCTTCAGGCACAGAAGATGACATGGTAAAGGTAATCTGACTGCATGACCAAAAACTCTGCTAGAAAATCTGTCCACAGAAGGGACAACTGAGGAGGTTGCAAGGAATCAGACATAACAGAAATGACCAAAGATGGGACATCTGGGAGACAGAAGCATGGATACCTAAATAAGAACACGTGCAAATGCCAGCAAATGTTAGAGGGGGGGAGCAGATTGTTCCAAACACAACGAACACCCTGCATTTTCTAAACATCACGCCTGGTTCAGCTTGCCCAGCGGTCCTTCCAGAAGAAGAGATTTATTGGTAGAAGATGCTGTACAGATCAATGGAAACCACATCATTTAGCTTGTTCGAAAGTGGGCTGGGAAGGGAAAGTCTGAAAAATAACACTCTTAGTCTTGGAACAGAACTTGGATGCTTTTCCCCACCTCCTTTCAAGAACATTAATAAAGTTACTACAATGACTTCATCTCTACCTTGTTTGAAATGAAAAGAAATGCCTATTGTATCCTCTTCTTCCTTTTTCTTACCAGATGCTGTTATCCTTCAGATAGTGATAGGCTGCTTTCCCCCCAAAAAAATAATAAAAGCCTTCCTGGAGTAAATTGGGAAGAAAGATCTCACAGTCGAATCTCATTCTCCTACAACATGGAAGTATTGTTGCAGAAGTAGGATTGTATTAGCAATTTGCTGCGGCTCTGTACATTGTATTTTACAAAGAGAGGCAGCTTCACCGTTGTCTGGGGAGTCTTCCAAACCCTCCCCATATGTGTATTCGCAGCAGCAGAGTAGCCCATTGAAACCTCTGTTTAAAAAATTCATAAAATGCATTGAAAACTGCCAGTGGAGAAATGACAAGCATTTGGAATTGCATTTAAATGAGAGTGAACTTTCTTTGCACGCTTTCCTCCGCATGCCTTAGGCCCACAGAAAAGCCCGCATGGCCCCTCCACAGGATGACCGAACACACGGGAAGCAAGTCTGGAGCATAAGCAAGGCGGCCTTGCCCTTTGCCCCTGCCTGATTATGGGATTCTGAACACAGCACCGACACACGAAGAAAGCGTCCGTGTGTTTGCTGCTTCTCCACAATCAGCAATATTTGGAAAGCAGCATCCCCAAACACAGTGAGGGAGCGTACACCCAGACACATCTTCCTTGTGTTCCCACCAAAGAGATGACCCAGCAATCATGTGGAAACAGGGGCAGGAGCAGCATGCTCGAACTCGCTGCCCCTCGTCTTGCCTCCAGCCTGTGCAAGGGACGTTGGGGTGATGGAAAGTGCCTTCACGTCAACAGCTGACTTATGGTGATCCCACGGGGGTTTCAAGTTAGGAGATATGCAGGGGTTATTTTCCATTGCCGGCCTCTGAATAACAACCCTTGACTACCATGATGGTCTCCCATCCAGGTACTAGCCAGGGTCAACCGTGCTCAGCTTGACAAGACTGGGCTAGTCTGCTTCATCCAGATCAGGGCAAAGGGTGCTGGGAATTATCTATTCTAGACAACAACCCACACAAAAATATCCTGTCATTAAAACACAGATAGGGGCTTTCCCCACTGACAGAGTTGAACTGGTTTCTACCTAGGTTTTCCTCAGTGAATCCCCACTGCCACCGAGCTCAACATTGTTTTGTCTCAGTTCCCCATCCCCCTCAGAACTGCAACATCCTTGCAGTTATGAACTACACTTTTCTCCCGGAACAAGGTCGATACCACTTCAATGCTTCGCAGTGGGGAAGCATCGAAACGACACCTCATCCGTTCAACCAATCACAAGCCATTTTGGCATGTGCAGAACGGGAGAGTCATGGTGGGTAGAAAGCGCATGTGACTGTAAACTGTAAATTGTAAAAACTGTTTAAAAAAAAGAAAGAACGCTCCCGTTTCCTGCCGTAACACAAGTGCCAATCACAATCGAGGAGTGAATCAGGCACCAAGATGATCCCGCCCACTTAGCTCGGTTCCAGGGGGCCAACTCAGTTGCTGTGGGGACAGCCTGGAATCGCCCTCCACTTAAGGGAACCGAGTCAACCCTAGCTCCCTTCTGTAGTGGGGAAAGCCCCATAGTTAGCATGGTGCAGTGGTTAGGAGCAATGGACTCTGATCTGAAGAACAGAGTTTGATTCCCCACTCCTTCACATGCACAGCAGACTCTACTCCGGTGAATCCGTTTGATTCCCCCACTTCTCCACATGAAGCCTGCAGGGTGACCTTGGGCTAGTCCAGGGGTAGGGAACCTGCGGCCAATTGGCCATGCTGACAGAGGCTGATGGGAATTGTAGTTCCTGAACATCTGGAGAGCCGCAGGTTCCCTACCCCTGGGCTAGTCTTAGTTCTCTCTAAACTCTCTCAGCCCTAACCATCTCACAAGGTGTCTGTTGTGGAAAGGGGAAGAAATGGGAAGCCAATTGAGAGTGTTGTAATAATGCAATGGTGGGAAACCATGTATACCACCCTGAGTGCCTTAGTGGAAGAGCATAATAAACATCTCAGTCAGTCATCCCCATCATGGTGCCTGCAGGTGCCATGGTGCTTGCTGATAGGTTTCCTGGTGCATTTGCTGCTTCAGCAAAGCATCTGTTCCCAAACCAAATAGCCAGTCCTAGCATTCTTCTACCTCACTGAAGTAAGAGTGACTTCAGAGGAGCCCAGGAGGGCTTTGTGTCTATAGGAAGTATCCATTTGGAAACACTTATCATAGGGGGGGAAGTTTGCCTCCCAATATTGTATGACTGGTCTCAGAAGCTTGTGGCAGGCATCTTGTGATCCCTGCTGTGGCAGCCATTTTATGATGACAACCATTTTGTGATGATTTTAAATATTTCAAAAAATGCCTACAGGATTGTGGGTGAGAAGAAGCTGATTTGAGCTGTTTGAAAGTTGGTAACTCAGGCAATACCAGACATTGCTTTGAGCTCTTCATCATCTTCTAAGAGCTAGGAATTCAGGTCATGTAGTTTGTTTCTGCATACTTTTTTTGCAGGGGGGGGGGTTTCCATTGAGATCACTTTGTTCACCCATAGCATTTAATCTATTGAATGAAGAGAAATCCATAAGGTAGCTATAGGATATATATATGATGTTCTAAAAATGTTCTTCTCATTACCATCTTTAAGATAGGGTGGCATTATTATTCATTGGGATGGCTGAGGTGAGGATATGGGGGTATGATACGTCAGGCAGCATTGCTGACATTGCTACACAGCTTCTGCGGGAAACCTGGAAGTAACACAGGGTAGCTCGAGGAACTGCCAGAAACTCTTGTGGTAAAACCACTGAGTTTCCAGTGATTCCTTCAGTACCCTACGTCAGTTCCAGGTTTCTAGAATATCAGATGGTCCATTCTATCAGTTTCTACCAGCATGGCCAATTGGCCATGCTGACAGAGGCTGATGGAATTGTAGTTCCCGAACATCTGGCTTGTTTTAGGTTCCCTACCCTGCCTATAGAACAGGGGTAGGAACCTGCGGCTCTCCAGATGTTCAGGAACCTGAATTCATCAGCCCTACCAGCATGGCCAATTGGCCATGCTGACAGGCGACTTTGATAAGGGTGGTCCTGGTGGCGGCTGTTCTACTAGAAGTACCATAGCAGGAAATTTGTCAGCCCTATTCACATATTGCACAGAGCTTACAATTGAGATTACAACTTGCCCATGAGACTACAACTTGCCCAAAGCCCCTGGGGTGAGTTCATCTCCCAGGTGAGCTTTGAACCTGCAAATTCAGGACTCAGTCTCTTCACCACAATTTAGTCAATTTTTACCCTACTCTTCCTTCAAAGTGCTCCATGCAGATTACATGGCTCTTCCTCTCCCATGTTGTCTTCACAACAACTCTACGAAGTAGGTCAGCCTGAACAAATGGAAGTGGCCCAAAGTCACTCAATGTGTTTCAGGTCAGCAGGAATTTGAACCCTGTCTCCCAGTTTCCAGACTGATATTCTAACCACACTGACTTCCCACTATGAAGTGCTATGAAGGTAAACAAGTCTGCCAGATGGCAGAATCTCTGAGCCACCTTCTGGTCAAGGTGCTGACACTCATGGTGTGAAAAAGCAATATGTACCTCTCTCTTGGAGGTTTCCGTTAAAATTAAATCAAGGAGCCCATAACAAGTCTGCTTTTCCCTTGCTGGTATAATGGTAACAAATATGGAGGCATGTTAAAGCCAGCCCGAAAATCACTGCTCTCGGAGATGCAATAAATTTTGCAATAAAAATCTGCTTAGAGACCTTTGAGGCAATAAACACTTAAGGTACTGCTGGAAGAACCTGCTTCCAATAGTCAGGAAAGGAAGGCAAAAAGGCAGCCTTTTAAAAACACTGCCCACCCTATCAATGCTTTTGTTTAACACGCGATGCCTCAAGGGTACCAAAAGTATAGCTGAACTCTTCGCTGAAGCACAAACTCTTTCCTTCAAGCCGCAAGGAACAGAGGCAGTGGGCCTGTGAGACTGGTCAGACTATTAACAGATGGAACTTTGAATCCACACCTGCCTGGGATGTTATTTTTTTCTCTCTTATAGCTAGAAAGCAGCCTGACTAGGCCAGCTTAGCCTGATCACATCAGACCTCAGAAACGAAATAGTGAAGGCCCTGGTTGGTACTTGGATGGGAGACCACCAAGAAAGGCGGAGATGAAGGAAGGCAATGGCAAAGAATATCTGCTTGTCAAGCCCCACGGATGGGTTCAATATGGGTTCACAGCATGTTCTTCTCCAGTCTGAAAACCAGTGGCAATACATTCACATCGTCTGTTAACTTCAAACATAACTCAATATACTTAGTTCAACAAATCTATCCCTATCAGCAGTGGCATAGTAGCTAAGAGCAGGTGTACTCTAATCTGGAGGAACCGGGTTTGATTCCCCGCTCTGCCATTTATGCTGTGGAGGCTTATCTGGGGAATTCAGATTGGCCTGTACACTCCAGCACATGCCAGCTGGGTGACCTTGGGCTAGTCACAGTTCTTCTGAGTTCTCTAAGCCCCACCTACCTCATAGGGTGTTTGCTGTGGGAGGCGAATGGAAAGGAGTTTGTAAGCCCCTTTGAGTCTCTTTGCAGGGGAGAAAGAGGGGATATAAATGCTTCTTCTTCTATCAGCCACTGGATAGAAGACTTCTAGGAGACCCAGCATATGCCATCTTAACTTCCATGAGAGAAGAAAAAAGGGACATAAAAGAACTAACTAAAATATTGGGGATAGCTTTGTGAATATACCATGATTCTTACATAAGCACAGTAAAAAGACCAGACTTAGTACGAAGATCTCAAGCTTTCATATTTTATTTTAGTTTTAAAAGCAAGTTACCAGTTCTCATGACCAGTAAAGTCGCCTTGAATGTGAACAGGCAACACATGGGTCTCTTTGTACTTCTTCAAGACTTCCAATGAATAGATCCCCCAATTGTCCCTATTTACCACGAACAATTCCTGTTTTCTCATACTTGACCCTGGTTCCTACTTTACCCTTGGGAGGGGAGAAAAGAGGAGGAGTTTGGATTTATATCCCTCCTTTCGTTTCCATAAGGAGACTCAAGACAGCTTATCCATGCCTTCCCTTCCTTTCCCCACAACATACATCTGGTGAGGTAGATGGGGCTGAGAGAGTTCTGAAGAACTGTGACTAGTCCAAGGTCATCCAGCAGGCAGGCTTCATATGTAGGAGTGAGAAAACAAACCTCAGTCCATCAGATTAGAGTCCACCACTCAGGTGGAGAACTGGGGAATCAAACCTGGTTCTCCAGGATAGAGTTCACCACTCTTAACTACTACACCATACTGGCTCTTAACCACTACATCATGCTGGTAAAAAGTCCTCTTGCTTAGGTACTATATGCAGCTGTTTTATGCCACATGGACTTTTTGGTCCAGCTCGTTCAGCACTCCCCACAACAACTGGAAGAGGATCTGCCAAGTCTGAGGAAGGGGAAGATTTCTCCCAGTTTCTGATACCTGCAATCAGAGAGACCAAGAACTGAACCTTCAGCTTGAAGAACAAGTTTTCTGTTCCTGAGCCACAGCCCCTCCCCAGACCAACAGTAGTGCCACCAAATTAAGAGTGAGTGACACCACAGTCAACAGGTGACCAGCCTGCCAGAATTACTGATTTCCAAACTAGAGATCAGCTTCTAGAGTAGGGTCCATACTCCATCAGCCTCTGCCAGCATGGCCAATTGGCCATGCTGACTGGGGCCGGGATGGGAACAGTTCCTGAACATCTGGAGAGCCGCAGGTTCCCTACCCCTGCCCTAGAGGCAGGGAGTGAGAACCTGTAGGTTCTCCAGATGTTCAGGAACTACAATTCACATCAGCCCCTGCCAGCATGGCCAATTGGCCATGACTGGGAGCTGATAGAGGGAATTATGGATTCCTGAGCACATCTGAGCTGGGACCCCTCCCCTACCTAGAAAGATGGTGGCTTCCAAGGGCAAATACTATGGTGCCACATCTCTGCTCAATTCCTCCCTTTCCCTAAACGCCACTCTTTCCAGTCACTGTCCTCCAATCTCCAGGCAACCTGATAGTTATTCTGGGATTGATGAAAGATGAAACACCACCCCTCCCAATTCAGAATTGTCGAAAACTAGGCAATCCTGTTTGCAGTTCTATCTGAGTCAAAATAGGCATTCATTGTATTCCCTCTGAGTCAACATAGGCATTCATTGTATTAAGGTATTAAAAAAAATAATGGCCATGATCAGTTTATTAGCCCCCTGTGTTTCTAAAGCCTGTGTAAGTCTGACTAATATGCACAAAATGCAGAGGAGAAAAAGTCATCAATAATATGTGGCGTGGGAGGGGGTCATGGGTCCAAACAGTGATACCAAAAAAAAAAATTAAATGCATTACAATGTCCCTGTTTTTAAAACCTTGAGGGATGTCAATCAAGAAACCCTCTAGAGCAGGGATGTCAAACTCGCGGCCCTCCAGATGTTCACGAACTACAATTCCCATCTGTCCTTCCCAACATGAGCATTGGCTATACTGGAAAGGGCTGATGGGAATTGTAGTTCATGAACATCTGGAGGGTCATGAGTTTGACACCTGTGCTCTAGAGACAGCAGCAGGACAACGTCCCTCCATGCAAAAACCTGCAGCCACCCAAACCAGCCAACAAGCCTCACCTGGAAGCTTTTATAAAAAGTCAGGGGGTATCACCTGACCCACTCTAGCCTATCAACGTTCTAAATTTCCCTTTGTGGTTTGCCAAGGGAGCTGGGTAAGGGAGGGCACACAATCCCTTCCAACATTTCCTGGATGGAAATAAAGATGCGCTCACGACATTCTTTTTCTCATAGCGAAGATCACTTCATGAGCCTTAGCCACGCTGCTTCTACACATTATTGGAGACTCTTCTCTGCTGGCTGCATTCATTTATTATGCAATATCCTGTCCACCGCTGATTTAAAAGCCAAGAGGGTGGTTGTTCTTTTGGTTAAAGATAGACTAGAAGAGGGGCGGGGGTGGGACATAATTGTCCTACGATCTCTTGTCAACATTTTGAAACACATTGCAGCAGTTGCAGAGGGTGGAACGGTGGCTGTAGACTTCAAGGGCCCTTCACAAAACCAGCTCAAGGTTTTAAGCCTCCCCAGTCCAAAGTGGCTCATGTCTCTCCCCACTAAGCACTGCGTCCCTTTTCATTTACATATTTGCATATATCTTCCCTCCTGGAACAGTACAAAGGCCTGATCCCTTTGTAAGCCAATCTTGTTGCTCTTGCCACCGTCCAGAGAAAAAGGGCAGGCAACTTGCTGCTGAACAGCAGTGGAGCTCCCGAGTCACAAGTGGTCACTGCTGGTACCCCAGCGTCTACCAGAAGGTGCTATTTGCTTACACCAGCACTGTGCCCCTGATGTTTATTTACATGCCTGTGCACTAGAAACAAGGCACAGCCAGTCTCCACTTTGCAATTTAATTTCTAGAAACTGTGGAAAAGGTGCTGATCCTTGAAGGACAAAGACTCACACTCTAAAATGTGAACCAAGCACCTCCAAATCCCTAAAACGGTTTCAATCCACCAATTACACACACATTTCTGCAGCCCGCACAATACTGCCTTCCCAGCTGCAAAATGTAGCTGCTATTTCTAGTAAACAGGAACAAATGAAGTGTGTGGCGTACAAGCAGACCCACCTGCCTTTTTTGGGCTCCTCTGGTTGTGGATTTGAGTAATCAGAAGCAGATACTCACCCCTGTGATTACAGATGTTTCTGGGCACCATTAAAAGTACGGATTGTTACCTTTACATTTCCTAAATGGCATGGAGTAGGGGTTGCCAATTTTGGGCTAGGAAATACCTGGCAATTTAGGGGTGGGGACTGGGGAGGGTGGAGTTTGGAAGGGGAAAGATCTAACAGAGGCCCTTTCCCCACTTACCTTAAGCCCCGCGCTACTCTCCTAAAGTAGCACGGGGTCCAGCTGCACTCCCCACTTCAGGGGCGGCGAGAACGCAGCTGCCCCAACGCTTCCTCTCTTGCGCCCCCTCAGCGCGCGTAATTCCTGGCACCTTTTCAAATGGCGCCTTTTGATGACCCCGCGCAGAGCACGGGGTCGTGGGGAAGCCAGGGCGCGCACCAGGAATTGCGTGCACTGTGAATTGCGTGCAGCAACCCCCCGACAAGGGTAAGTGGGGAAACGACTATCGATGTAATGCTTTTCCTGAGAATTTTTTTAAAAAGCAAAACAAAAGTGACACTTCGGAAAAACTGGATTTAGTTCCCTTGCACTGTACTAGCCCGCCAGGGCTGAGCCACCCCATTCTGTACCTGCTGTTCCCCACCCCCTAGACGGGTTTCCAATCAGAGAGAAGAGAAGGAACTCTGTACTCGCTCTGCATAGCAATATCACACATGTTACGTGAAGCAGATTGCATTATCTGAGTTTGTAATAAGCCTCCAGTATTATATCGGAACTGGACACAGGACACGTCTGGGTTATAAAACCGCACACCGTCGCTTTCATTGAGTTGCATAGCAGGATGCCCATTATATTTTACCAGAGATGGGAGCTTGTGCTGACTCTGTCTAAAAACCCATAAATGCAGATGGGCCGGAATCTTAAAACGCCTTTGGTGGCTTCTTCTGTCATGTTGATCTACAGTTAGAATGTCGCTCTGCTAGCAGCACGACAGGCTCATCTCAGAAAATGGCTGCAGTTCCTTCCTCCCCTTTCTTCCTTCGCTGTGACATTTCGGAGGCAAAGAAGTACTTGCCTGGATGGAGCTAAAAATAAGCACTGTGCAACTAAAAGCCACTTCTCATAACCCCACCATCCAAGATACTGGAATATGCTGCCACGGGAGGTGGGGGGGGTGATGGCCACTAACCTGGAGAGCTTTAAAAGGGGCTTGGGCAGATTTATGGAGGAGAAGTCGATCTGTGGCTACCAATCTTGATCTTCCTTGATCTGAGATTGCAAATGCCTCAGAAGACCAGGTGCTCGGGAGCAGCAGCAGGAGGAGGCCATTACTTTCACCTCCTGCATGTGAGCTCCCAAAGGCATCTGGTGGGCCACTGCTAGTAGCAGGCCCTTTCCGCACAGGCGCTGAGCAGGGATGCAGGGGAAGGCAAAGTCTTCGCACAGGCTGCGCCTTCCCCAACCAGCTTACCTGTTCCTGCTGGCTTCTGTCACATTGTGGAGGCCAGGGGACATGCTCCCCTGGCCAGAGTGATGACTCTGTAGACGGAGGCCAGGAAGGCGTGTCCCCTGATGTCCACAACGCGATGGAAACCAGCAGGAGCAGGTAAGCCGGTTGGGGAAAGTGGGAGGGAAACGCCACTTTCCATCTACTGCTGTTAGCATGGCAGCGGGTGGAAGGGGCCACTTTTGAAAAACCTCGCTTGTGGAGCGAGGTTCAAAAGTGGCGTTTCTGCACCACTTGGGCAGCGCGAGCATGGCGCTGCTGCATTGAAGCAGTGCCTGCTGTGCGACTACCTCCTCAGGGATGGCATTTTTGCGGTCCCTGTGGCGCTGTATTCCACCCATGCGGAAACATCTGCAGAGTGCTGGACTAGATGGGCTCTAGTCTGATCCAGCAGGCTCGTTCTTATGTTCTTATACTTGGACACCTCCCCCATGCTCATACACCAGATCACTTTGAAAGCCCAGCTTTCCCCACTATTGCACAATGATCAAGGAACGTCATGGCCCACCAGTGTCAATTTACTCTGAAATTCCAACAAGGTATTTATTCAGAGCAAGTGTGGCGTAGTGGTTAAAAGTGGTGGACCCACTCCTCCATATGAAGCCTGCTGGGTGACCTTGGGCCAGTCACAGTTCTCTCAGAACTCTCAGCCCCATCTACCTCACAAGGTGTCTGTTGTGGAGAGGGAAAGGGAAGGCAGTTGTGAGACTCCTTGTGGTTGAGAAAAGCGGGGTATAAATCCAAACTCTTATTTTCTTCTTCTCTTCCACCAAGGAAGAAAATGGCCATCTTATCACCTTATCACAGTTTTGATAGCCACAGCTGATCTCCAGATGACAGAGATCACTTTGCCTGGAAGAAATGGCTGCTTTGGCGGGTGGGATGTATTGCCTCATTCCTCCACTGAGGTCCCTCCCAAATCCCTGCCTCCCAGACTCCACCCCTAAATCTCCAGGAGTTTCTGAACCCAGAGTTGGCAACAATCAGTCTCCTAGTATGAAACCACAGAAGGTGTGCCCCAGGGTTCATGAGTGCACATTTACATGTGTGTCTGTGCATGTTCTCCCTTCCCCCACTCAGACATTTAAAGGTTACAGGTGAAGGGAGCGGCCAAAGAATGATAACTTTGTTTGGACAGCTTGGCCTTTTAACTCACCAGAAAACTTTCTGGTGGGCTGTTGCCCTGCAGGGTCATGGGCAGCAAGGAGCAAATTGAAGAGCCACTGCAGCACAGCGGAGAGCCAGAGTTGTGTAGTGGTGAAGAGCAGGTGTAGTGGTGAAGAGCAGGTGGACTCTAATCTGGGGAACTGGGTTTGATTCCCCATTCCTCCACATGAGTGGTGGTCTCTTATCTGATGAACCAGATTTGTTTCCCACTCCCACACATGAAACCTTGGGCTAGTTAGTGTTCTCTCATAACTTTCTCAGTCCCATCTACCTCACAAGGTGTCCGTTTTGGGGAGAGGAAGGGAAGGAGTTTATAAGTCGCCTTGAGTCTCCTTACAGAAGCAATGGGCAAGATTGTACATCCAAACTCCTCCTCTTCTTCTTTCAGCTTGGACCCAGCTGTGGCCAGAACAGCAGGCTCCCCTTCCCCTCCTCTTGGGCCACAATCAGTTTTAGCTGGCTTCTCGGTTGGGTTTATTTATTAAAATATTTATATCTCAGCTTTCCTATTGGTTCAAGGTGACTTACAAACCCCAAATCAAAAATAGCCAGAATAAAAGCCCAAATATCCCCTTTCCTATGGTTGCCAGGTCCTCCTCGGAGGCTGGTAGTGGGGTGGGGGGGAGTAAAGTTGCTAGATCCAGGTTGGGAAACTCCTGGAAACATCTTGAGATGAACCCCTCCTCACCTTTTCTGGGAGATTGTTCCACAGACTGAGAGGTCCAAGAGAAAAGGCAGAGAGTGAAGTTGATGCCCAGCCAGCCACCAGAAGCAGGAGAAATCTGAGGGCTGCAACAGGCACACTGGGACACATTGGAAGAAATAGACCTTTGGATATGTGGGGTCTTAGACCCCAGGGGTCTGGAACCTTGCAGTTTGAGGCCAGGATTGCAGTTCTGATGGCCTACAGCCCTTGCCAGCATGGCAAATGTGGCCATGCTGGCAGGGGCTGATGGGATTTGTAGTCCATGAACATCTGGAGAGCCGCAGGTTGCAGACCCCTGGCCTAGGGTTTCTTAACCACTCTTCCTCCCCAAAAATTAACAAGGCACCATTCAAAAGGAAAATGAAGAGTGATTTAATGAGAACAAGAACTGGACAGGGACTGTCCCAGCTAAGCAAGGTTGATTTGGGGCATCTGTAACTGCACCTGAAGTAACTACAGGTGATGATGTCGCTGTCACCACCATCTTCCTATCAGGTCTAGGTATTTTCTCCTGTGACAGAGATAAAATTTACGCATTTGGCTCCCTGACCAAGATGCCCTCCTGTGCTTAATGCAAGCAAACAGCCGTCATGATGACTTATTTAAGAGCAGATCAAAAAATACCTCCATGCTTTTTTTGAGATTTCGAAAGAGAGACAAGTAAGCGAAGAATCCCTGAACAAAGCTTTGTTTAATGGCACATCACTCCTTATACAAGCCCTCTCCTCCTCCCTCTCCTCCTCAGAAAGGCTTCAAGACATACATTTTCTTGGCCTTTGTGATCGGTTTTCTGGGGAGGGTTGTGAAGAGAATTTTGTACGCACTCAGAGCTGTTTCGCACATTACAGGCAAAGGTCAGTCCATACATTTCCAGGGCAGGTGAAACAACTCTTTCCTGGAATGACTACAAAGGAGATCTAAAAAAAACCCCAATGAAGAGCGGAGAAGCATTCATCCTCTCCTCTGTGAGACCAGTCAGCTGTGGACCTACAACTCTGTGCTGGACTTTGCCTAGAGCCTGTTAAATGCAAAGCAATCTCATCCACTATAGCCACAGTAGAATTGCTGGATTTTTAGTGGTTCTACTCCTAGGCTTTTAATAGCCACCCAGAAATATAGGGAAGGCACTCCACCCTTCACGGAAAGAGGATCTCTGTACCTCTTTCTTGGCTGTATTTAGTCAGTGTGGGGCTTTGGCTCAGGGATAGAGCATTTTGCATGTAGAAAGTCTCAGGCTCTATCCCTGAAATCAGTAGCTAGAGAGGTCAGCCTCCAGTTAGGACCTGTGGATCCCCTGGAATTACAGCTCATCTCCAAACTACAGAGATCAGTTCCCCTGGAGAAAAAAAACATGGATGCTTTGTAGGGAGTATATGGCTTTGTACCCAGCTGGTGTCCCTGTCCTCCCCATCTTCCACCCGCAAACCTCTAGGAGTTCCCCAACCTGGATCTGGCAACCCTACCCTCCACCACCTGCCAGTTGCCCTATTGTTTGCCTGCATCGGTAGCAGTTGGAATTACAACTGATCTCTAGGCGACAGTGATCAGTTCACCAGGAGAAAATGGTTGCTTTGGAACATAGGTGTCAACTCGCAGCCCTCCAGATATTATGGACTACAGTTCCCATCATCCCCTGCCAGCATCATGCTGGCAGGGGATGATGAGAACTGTAGTCCACAACATCTGGACGGCCGCGAGTTTGACACCTATGCTTTGGAAAGCAGACTCTATGGCATTATAATCCTCAATTCTCCTCAATTCTGGCCCCTCAATGATGCCGCTGGCCTCCATACGGGCCAGGGCCTTTACGACTCTGGCCCCGGCCTGGTGGAAAACTCTTCCTCCAGCTGTCTGGGTCCTGCGGGATCTTGGTGAGTTCCGCAGGGCCTGTAAGATGGAGTTGTTCCGCCAGGCCTTTGGAGGGACCAGCCGCCCCCCTACTTCTTGCTCCTTTACATCTGGGTCCCCTTTGTTTAACGGGACTCGCCATCCCTCCCTCTTGGGGAGGATTTTAAATATGGGGTTTTGTTGGATGCCTCGTACTGTTTTTATCGCTGTTTTCAAAGTTTTTAGCACCTGTATTTAAAATTGATGGAGCCAGTGTAATTTGTAAATCTGAGCTCCTTTGTTGGATTGTATTGAGATTTTATGTTGTACACCACCCAGACCCCCTTGGGGATGGGGCGGTATAAAATAAACAAACAAACAAACCCTACCCTCTTTAGGCTCCACTGCCCAAATCTCCAGCTATTTCTTAGAACTACCATCCATCAGTTCCAGGTTTCTCCCAGAAGTTACATCATGACACAACCAACATCACACCCATTCCTATATCCCCATATCCATCCCCAAATGCTCTTGCTGGTTATCAGACACAGCCTAGCAACCCTATTGCACAAAGAAGCCATGACAGCAGCCAAGAATTCAAAATAAATAGAATGAAGACAGATTTTTTTTAAAAAAAGAAATAAGAATAAATTGTGAAGAAAGGTACATTGCCAGATTATTGTGATCTGCACGGCAGCTTGGAATGTTTGAGAGGGGGAGGAGACGGGAGATAGTTAGTCCTGAAGGAGAACATTAAAGACGCAGTGCTGAGACGTGGCAGTACGCTCAGTCATTCCAAAGCTGCATTTTCATAGCACCATTGCAGAATCCCCAATCCTGGTGTGTTCCATTAATACAGATAAAAAATAGAGACACATGGCAAGCAATATTAACCCCATCACCAATCAAGCTTAAAAGCTTTTCCTCTGGAAAAAAAACATTGAGAGATTGCTGTTAAATAATTGCCGCCTGGGTTCAGAGCTCCTGGGGGCAAGAAGAATATCATTTTGCAACAGCAGAAAGCTGGCTGCCAAAATGCCTGCCTCAGACATTCTGTTGAGGGCCCGGTGCTACCTATAAAGCTTTCCCCTGGATCTCCACGGGAGAATCGAGCCATATGGCAAGAGAAGGTCAAAACTATATGCTAGGCCAATTCCTTGACGGGAATTCCTTACAAAACCAAAGAATTTTAAATTCAGTAACTCACACTTTAAAAACGTGTGGAGGCATCTTTGAAAGCAACTGAAAAATTTGATTTTTCGAAAAGAAAGTCAAGAAAGCTTTTCTAATGAGACAAAGGACGACACAGGAGAAACCAGGGCTATGGGGTTTCCCATCTAAGAACAGTGGCAAAGAGTTTGCTTAGCAATACTATGCAAATGCTGCAAGGAAAGGCAGCAGTCACATATGTGAGGACTATGCAACAGTTAAAACTGTTTCAGTATAATAGCCTTAATGCTTCATTTCACTGCTTCATTTCAACCAAAAGATGTCAAGGTTAAGATAGGGGTCCCAACACTCTTTCAGCAAATTCTGGGAGATTTGGAGACAGTGTCTGGAGAAGGTGGAGTTTGCAATTGTATTATATCACTTAAATTCACCTTTCTTTTTCAGTTCACAGTCTGTGCTGCTTGCTGAGGTAGCCTCGAGAACTGAAGCAAAACTCGAACTTGGGAGTCTTCTGTTATGTAGGCCCTACATAAATCCCTGCTACAGAATAAAGTACTGCACAAAGAATGAGACCATAACATAATCCTCACAAAATCAAACTTTGCAAATCCCTCCTTTAGTCCACACTGCCCTGCATCAAGGAGTATAGAGCCTCCAAGATATTCTGAGAGCTCTCCGCTGACTCGGAAGCTTCCCCAGTTTCTCTTCAGAAGCTGGAATTTCTATTCCACTCCCTGCTCCCATCTTGAAGGCAAGACACTCCGCTGATTCTGGTTGCTGTTACCAAGGTTACACGGTGGCCTTGAATGACCAGTAGCTGTGAGATCCCGCAGAAAGCTTGGCACTGTACTTTAACTTCACGGACACTCTGTATTTGCACTTGAATACCCTGACAGTCAATATGTTTGAAACCAAAAGGAGTTATCTCTGGACTCCTGTGTAGAGAAATGGGCTGCTAAGTCCCTGATGAGATAATGGAAATTCAGAATCACCTTCCATAATATGGAGGAACACCATGGATGGAAAGTGTCTTTCCGCACAGCAGAAATAAAACATCCTGCAGACATTTTCAAAAGATTTGTTTTGGCTTTTTGTGTTAGCTCTGTGTGTTGGCCCTTTTTTCCTACCTGCTGGCCGATAGAGCTCTTGTCAGTTTCATAGCTGCACCTGCCATTTGGTGCGCTGCTGCAGAGATTCGCCTGCCTCCGACATTTGATGAAGGTTTCTCACAGAGGTTTCCTCTGCTTGCAGGTCATGTGTATGTGATTTCACTTTAAAAATTACATAAAGTTTGTTTTGCCTGGTTTTTTGTTGTTGTTGTTTTGAGGGGTAGGTCTGCAAAGCTACGATTACACAAATATGCGCATATTGCAGATTCTCATGTTGCGTGGCATAAGTCCAGGACCCAGGTCTCAGGACACCATCACAGCTCTGTGGCAGCTCGGACTTCCAGCTTTCACCACAATAGAGCTGAGGGGTGTCTGGCCACCAGCACCTCTGCCCTCTCCAGTGGTGGGGGTGCCCCTTGCACCAGCGGAGGGGCAAATGCACAGCCCAATCGTCCCCCTCCTCATCTGGATTGAGCTGTTAGTCATCTATTTAAACCATTGACTTCAAAGTGAAGCAGTTACACCGTGAGGATGGAGAGGCAGTAAAAATCAGGCCACATGAAAACACGCATGCAAAAAGAAACCAATTGCGCAATAGCTCATGGTTAGGAAGGAACACAAGAAAGCAACCTGCCAAACATCTGTGAACTAATCAATGAACGTTTGAATTGACTGTCCAAAAATCCACTCCCAGTTCATGACCTGTGACCAAACTGGCAAGTGTTCAAGCTGCCCTACTTACATTTTTTTTCCATTTGGGCTTCACACCATGATAATTTGGTTGTTTACCCAGACTTTGGTCACTGATATCATTCTTCCAAGTGGTGAGGGACCTTTTGTGAAATCTGGGAAAGTACAAATCCCGCTCACCACTCAGAAAGCAACAGAGATGACTAGCTTTCCAAGTGGACACACATTGGCCAAGGTTAGTCCATACTAGTGAGCGTAGAACAAAAGTTGAACCCTGTAGCGCCTGAAATACTAACAAAATGTTCTAAGGTGTAAGTTCTCATGAATCAAAGCTCACTTTGTCATATACAGAGTTACTGAATTTACTGTGTGGAAACTTGGGAGCCTAATCTACATTGCTGAATTGTTGTGAGGAGAGAACAAGGAAGACAAAACAAGGAAGAGGTAACAAGAAAGAGTGTTTGCCACCCTGAGCTCTTCTGAAGGAGGTTAGGATAAAAAATATGACTGACGGATCATGGCAATCTGTATTAAGTTACTGAAAAGGTTAGGGGCTCAGACCTTTCCTTTGTTCTCAGAGGACTGAAGCCTTTAGTAGAGAATCCTGGTTCCCCTTTCAGAAGTTCAGAACTCTCATTCCCAAACTGGCCATTTCAGCCAACTGAAGTCTACAGTATAGAATGTCTGCAGTCACAAGTTCAGAAATTGAATGAGATAAAGGTGTGTTATGAGACGCAAATGTGTTATAACATGACCTGATCCCTGTGACAAAGAAAGAAAAAATATAGAAATGAAAATTAATACTTCAGCAGATTCCAGTTACTGGCCTGGGGTTTCTTCCCATTTCTTCACGGACAATGCAATCCTAAGCAGTGTTACACCTTTCTAAGCCACTAACTTCAATGGCTTCAGAAGGCTGTAACCCTACTTAAGATTGTGCTATTATGCACTCTATGGGAGGATCAGCCAATCACAGTTCCCTGACTCTGCATAACTCATATGTTTGCAAACATGGTTTTATTACAATCACACATTGTACTTTAGATGAACCATTTAAAAAAGACACTAAATAGGAGTCAAGTGGCACATGAATAATTAACAAAATATATTTTAACACAAGGTGCTATTAAACTCCTGTTTAATTGTGCTACAACAGACTACCATGGGCACACCTCTGGAATTATTAAAAAGTTTGTACTCTGAAAATGGATCATGTAAAATAGCCGTTCTTTAGCTGTTTTTCGAAGAATCCTAAACGAGGGGAATCTTGGAGTCTAAACTGAATTGCTTTCCCAGTGGTGTCCAACATCCAGTTGCTATCTCCCTTTCTTAAAACTCCACGTCTATCCCTTGGCTGCAACCACCAGAGTCTAACCTGTAAAGACGGACTGCTGAAGACACACTCAAGTCGATGCCCTTTGATTGCTCCACCGTTTGGCTGCAAAGGAAGCTGTCTCGAAGTCTCTAACTTGAAACAATCTTTTTTTGCACAGCGGTTTCAGCTCTCACCTACTTGTAACTCTGAGCCTCCAGCAGTAGCAAGTTCAGGCTTCGCGTTCTCCCCTCAGAAGTTCGGCATGTCTTCTCTCCACTCACCTTGACAAGATGAGCCAAAAGTGTTCCTTCTATCTGATGTGCAAGGTAGGCGGCCTCTCCTGCTTAACACTGGATCTAGCAGGGAGGATCTGAGCCTTTGGGATGGAGGTTCACTGCTGGTGGATGTAGAATGGAGTCCTCAAGACTTGAGTAAGTGAAATGTCCAGGCAACTCCTCATTTGATTCTCCTTGTCAGCCTCCAGATACAAAAGAAGGGCAACATCCAGGCAAAAATCCAGTCCAAAGAGGAAAAGCTCAGCATCTATCCAGGGCCAGCCTGATGCAATAGGGCACAAAATTCCTCCCCGTGTAACCAGTGAATGCACAAATAAGTCGTCTCTCCAGGGATACAGAATCAGAGGCCTATTATGCACTTGTGGTCTGGCCCACAGTGAGCATACATTCCCTTTGGGGTGGATTTTCTGTTGCACACAGGTTTTCCTCCCTCCCAAACTCACCGCATTGAAGATCTGATAATCCCCATTGCTTCCTCATTCTAGCTCCCATGGCTTGAAGACCAGCATGTGGGATGCAGTTATGCAATTTTCTCCCCTGCCTGCACAAGGAAAGCGAAGCACAGCAGTGTCCATTTGCCTTGGTTCTGGTCTTCCTCTTCTCTCCGCCTTTTCCCTCCATGCAGGAGCAATTCCACCCACTTCTTGGCAGGCATTTCCAAAGAGAACAATGGGCCTTTTAAAGAAATTACACTAACATTTTAACACAGGTGTGAAAGAACATTAAAACAATCTCCCCCTTCCAAAGAAGTTGAAAAGATGGGAGAGCGGGGGGGGGGGGGGGGGAGCTGGCATTCAACCAGCCAACCTGGGAGCAGCCCAGAAACAAGAGCAGACAAAATGGCGACTCAGCTTGGAGCAATCAGGGGGTCTCCTCACAGGTAAAAAGAGGAACACAGGAAAGCTCACTGAGTAACAAACTGCCTCAGGGTAAGTGCGGCATGCATAAAGGGCCAGAGTCCACTGTGGGATAGACGAACTGTCTGTGTGTCGCATTAGCAGTGTTAGCCATAGGCAACTGCAGGCCTTCCAGATCAGGGGAGTGAGTGGAGAGCCTTTCTGTAATTTAACCCAAGAGCCAGAACTACACCATTGTCTGGCAATCCTACCACCCCAGGGTAGGATTGTCTTAGGGTACGTTGCATCCTGTGGCTCTGGTAACTCACCAGGTGAAGGGTTAACACACGGATCCATGGATTCCTTATTCTCATGCCTGTGGCTTGAAGACCAGCATGCAGGGTACATTTGTGCAAAATGGCATCATCTTAGCCTTGCCAGATGCCAGATTGTGGCAGGTAAACAACCAATAGCCTTGGCCACTGTCCACTGATGCTCAGCTGGCTTGCAGGCAGAAACAGGCCAGCGAAATGATCATCAGCCTCATGTTGAGTACCCCCTAGAGTTGAAAAGTCTGGCCACCAATGGGGGGTGCGGTGAAATGTAGAGTTGCTATCTCTGGGTTGGGAAACTCCTGGAAATTTGGGGATGCAATCTGAGGAGGAGCAGGGTACCTCAGTGGGGTACAAGGCCATAGAGCCCATTTGCCAAACCATCCATTTTCTCCAGGGAAACTGATCTTTGTAGTCTGGAGATGAGGTGTAATTCCAGGCGATTCCCCAGGTCCCACTTGAAGGCTGGCATCCCAAGTACCCACCTCTATGATTTCCATAGAGTTTTTGGAGGAATGCCCCAGCACAAGGTCAGCCCTTTTGGGACACGCCACAAGTGATGCCACTGCACAGTGACAACAATTGCTACTCTCCCCACGACAAGTACCCGCCTCCTCTATCACCCTAGACACACTACCTCTGCATACTTAGGACTGGCTCCCCACATATCAATTAGAGCATACATTTATTTGGCAACACCACATCCCCAGTGAATTGACACACTCTACTGTTCACACACAAACACTACCTCTTTTATATTAATAGTAATGTCCATGCTATGAAAAATTAAACAGACCAACCATGAGGGGGAAATGATGAGCTTTAAAATGAGGAAATGGTCAGCAGGCCTCAAAATTCCAACCTATTGGCAATCCTAGTAGCCCTACCATTCTACTGGGGCTCCTTCGTAAGTACTCATGCCAGCAAAGGCTGTAAGGTTGCCAGGTCCGCCTTAGCTGCAAGAGGGAGATGGGGTGGTAGGATTGCCAGATTTAGATTGGGAAACTCCTGGAGATATGGGGTGGAGCCTGGGGAGGACAGGGACCTCAGTGGGGTACAAGGCAGAGGTAGAGCGCTCACAAGGACACATGGGGTCACATGTCCCCAGGCGCATGCCAGCTGGTCACGTGGGGGCAGAGAATTGCCCCCTTCCCTTGGCCCCACCCCGCCAGGCTGCTCCTTCAGCCAGCAGAGGCTCCTTCGGCCAAAGGAGCAGCCTGACTGGGCCGCCACTGAGTGTCCCTCAGGTAATTTCTGGCAGGGCAGGGCTGAGGGGCACCTGACAGTGGCCCAGCCAGGTAAGTGGGGAGCAGAGGTGGGGGGAGCACAGGGTGGGGGGCACCCAGAGCAGGTTTTGCCCCGGGCGCCATTTCCCCACCCTACACCTCTGGTACAAGGACATACTGTCCATCCTCTAAAACATCCATTTTATCCTGGAGAACTGATCTCTTTAGTTGAGTGGTTAGTTGTGATTCCAAGAGATCCACCAGGAGGCTGGCATCCCTAATAGGCCATCTCTGCAATGCTATGGGCCCGAGGCAGAATAGAAGAAGGTCATTGGCCTACAGGGACAGAGAAAGCTTGACTGGTTTGCTGGGGTGTCTCAGAGAAATATTGAGCGATGCCCCTGAGATTGCTGACAGGTACATTTCATCACATTGAAATGGACGGACTTCAGTCTTTTGGTGTCACAAGGCTGCCAGGCATCAGCATTTTCAAGCCATCACGAAAGGCCCCTGACTTCAGGGGTGTGTGCAAATGAAGCAGGCAGAGGCATCTGCTGAGCATCCATCAATCGAAAGCCAGTCATGCATTATTCCAAACCTTCGGTGGTGGGGAGAAGGGTTTTTTTCCTTCCCCTTCAGCCTTGCTTATTTTCCAATTAGGCTCCCTGACCCCTTCTTTCCCCAGGCACTAGGCCAGCTGCTTAGGAATGTGGGGCGCCTGACCAGGTTGTCCCTCAGTCCCACAGGCCAGCAAAGTGAGTGGAATCTGATTATGAGTCGTTTGCCCTCTGCTCTGTAAACCTCACCTGAAGAAGAAGGCGGAGGAGGGGGGATAAATAAGGGCCGTTTGGGTCCAAAGAGTTTTGCTGACATGTTGCATTTGCTGGAAGGAAGCCGGCAAGCACACTTTTGGAACAGACAAGTAATCGGACTTTTCCTCACTCGTGATTGGTAGTTCGTAGGCAGGCTGTGAATTCAAATGAACCGGCAGGAGAATATTTGCAAGTCTCATGAGAGTCGGAGTGTTGAGCTTCCTGCTAAAGATTTGAGTGTTTTAAAAAAACAAAAACAAACAGAAACTTTATCCAGGGTGTTGTTTGTGGCTAAATATTTTTTTTCACCGAGCATGTATTCAATCACTGCTCACCCACAAGGTTTCCTGTGGCATTTTGCCATCACAGAGACACTGCCTATTATCCAATCATCTGTAGACAGGGCAGAGAAGGACTTTTCTTCTCTCCTTTTCTTTTGTAGCCCAGTGTGGCCCCTGAAGCTTTGTTCTTTGGGGGGGTCACACAGGGGTATAAAAGGGGTCTCCAGAGTGTGTGTGTGTGTGTGGGGGGGGGTAATCATGGAAATTACCACTTCCTCTTTCCCAGTGTCATTGTATCAGAGGAACTGCTCGGCTAGGTACTTAGCACTGTCCTTCAGGAGACTTTGTAGGAGAACTGAAGCAATGGGGTTGGCCTTCATTCCAATTGTATGAGGCTGTGGTAGAAACAGATGCAACAGGCCACCTATTTTATACCAGACAGAAAACTAAATGTTGCCTTGATGGCAACCAGTTTAGGTGCATCTGAACATTTAGACTAGCTAGCAGTCAGTTTGAAAGTCATGTAGAAACTGTGTCTTACAAGATGTTGGGGTGGGGAGACTGCAGGAACAACAAAGAGGCAGCTTGTAACCAGACGCATATCTAGGAAAAATGTAGCCCAGTGCAACATCTGAGTTTTCTGCGTGTGCCCCCCCCCCCGTATGGTGGCCATCCTCCCCTGCCACAACCAAACACCAGGTCATCTCACCCAGGGGGGAAGAGGGGTGTGGGGGCAATTTTCCACCACCCACATGACTAAACGGCCCATATGTCCCCCTGGATGGTACGCCCCTGCTTAAAGCATAAGATTTCTTTTAACAGATGCTTTCATCACCTAGATCCTACTTCTACAGATGCATGAAGTTTAGGCTCAGATGGTAGACTGATTGATGAACAGACAGTATACAGAATAAGTGTGATTTTTTAGTGTTTGGGACTAGGGCTGCTTAGACTTGGGTTCAAAGGAGAGCTATAAGGAAAAGCTAAAAAGTCTGAGGCTTTTCTTGTGAGAAAAAAGATAGTGAAGGGGGACATGATGGAGGTATGAATATGAATTTTTTCATATTAATTATTAATTTAATTATAAGATAATGCTAGGGTGGAGAAAGCAGATAGAATTTTATTCTCCCCCTCCCATGATACAAGAATAGCTAATTAATAGATAATAGATTTGGAATGGACTGAAATCCCAGGATGAACAAAAGTGAAACTTTTCCACTCCAGATGAGGGTTACAGCACTGCCTTGGCAAATGCAGAAAGATTTTGAGAGCAGTACCTTGGGAAAGTGGAGTTTGGGGAGGATGTGATATCACTTCTGGGTGATGCTCTAGCAATTTCTCCTAATATCTATAGTAAGGACCATACAGACATGGAAAAATTCCTAGAGCGCCACCATGAAGACCATTCTTTAGCCATGTTTTTTCTTTCAGACTCCTCAGTTTCTCAAGAGTGGCCAACTGGTGCTGAGGGCAGGGGTTTACCCACCATAGATGGGCAAATGACAAGCCTGCTTACATGAGTAATTAAATTGAGGAATTCACTGTCCGTGGACATAGAGATGGCTGTGAACATAGATGGTTTTATGGATGAAAGAGGCATGGAAGGGAGGTCCTCCAGTGGATATTAGAATGCTGAGCACCTCTGCATCCAAACACTGTAAACATCTGAATACTAATACTATGAGGCGACATCACGGGAAGTCCTTGACCTCTATGACCTGTCTGTTGGTCCTCCTATGGAATGATTCACCACTGTGTAAAACATGGTGTTGGGCTAACTAGACCACTACTGTCATCCAGAAGGGCTTTTCTTACATTTTTATCCTTATTCAACAGTGATGCTCACTGGGTGATCTTGGGCCATTAATTTTCTCTCAGCCTAACTGACCTTGTGAGGGCAGACCACATGACCTCCCCCAAGCACCTTGGAGACAGGTGGCATAAAAATATGATACAGTGAAGGAGTGGTTAAGAAAATATTTTTACAATACTTGGAAGGCCAAAAAACCTGAATTATATGGGTATATGATGCAAAGGGCAAATAACAATGGCAGCCTGATAAAATGACCATGAGATCCTGAAAGAGACTCAGTGACAGTGAGAGAAACCCATTCTCAAATGGACATGAACTGGCAAAGCAACATGAATAGCATGCACTTATTATTAGAATAATACGGGATATTTTTTTAACCCAAGCATGAAATACCAAAATATCAAAAATCAAGAAACTGAGTTGCTTCCCTTCTTTTCTTTCCACAACACATTCTTTAACTTTCTGTACAACCTCATAGAATCTTGATATATCTGAGGATGTAATTGAAAATATGGAATCTAAAGATTTTCCAGTAAACATTGACTGTGTTTCTATGCACTACTGAGCTATGGACGTGCTTTGTATACAAGGTATAGATCATGAACCAATTAGAAACCATGGTCGTAATCCTCACCTGGCATAAACTGGTGTAAGCCTGGTTTATCACAGAATCTAGAAGTCTTGACACCAGTGTCGGGATCCGGTTCTCATTTTTTATGTGGCTGCTGTCCTTGAAAAGAGTAACATTTAGCATATTATTGTCTGCCAACGCAGGACTCTGGAATCTCTTTGTTTGCAGAAGGCTATAAATCACCTGTCTCACCTAAGCTCCATCCCCAAGGCCTGTTGTTTATGCAAACTTCAATACCAACATGATTATCATCTAAGCACACCACAGTTTTAAGACCCGGCAAGCTCCAAAGAGTGCCAGAAGAGATGCAGGCTGTTGACAGCTGGCCAGAAAACCAGGAGGGGAAAGATATCAAAGCGCTGACATTTCAGACAGCTTTCCGCTGATGGCAAGTGGGGCCAGATGCATGGATTCTGGGCAAAGACACATTAGCATGGAGATCGCCAGCTGGATCCAACTCCAACACATTCGTCCCATTCAGTTTAGAGGAAAGACCAAGGGAACTGGATATACCATGTTGGTGGCTCATATTTGAAATCCATATCCACCGTGGCCTGACAAGCACGGTGTTAAGAAGAAGAGTTTGGATTTATACCCTGCCTTTCTGTCCTGAAAGGAGTCTCAAGGCGGCTTAAAAACTCCTTTCCCGTCCTCTTCCCACAACTGACAGGTGGGGCTGAGAGAACTCTGAACAAACTGTGACTAGCTCAAGGTCACCCAGCAGGAATGTAGGAGTGCGGAAGCAAATCCAGTTCACTGGATAAGAGTCCTCCATTGATGTGGAGGAGTGGGGAATCAAACCCAATTCTCCAGATTAGAATCCACCTGCTCTTAACCCCTACACCGTGCTGGTTTTATAAGCTGCCTTGAGTCTCCTTTCAGAAGCGAAAGTAGGGTATATATCCAAACTCCTCCTCTTCTTCTCCCCCACCTGCTGTTAACCACTACACCAGCCTCAAAAGCTAAGTCCAGGTTCTCAGTGATATACGCCTTCCCTCACTGCCCAAAAATATTGGTTTTGGTTAGCCATTTATTTATAATGCCTTGGTATTAGGAAATGAGTGCAGTCCCCAAAGAGGGGGCTTTGCTTTCCAGTAACAAGGGAATGTTAGCAGCTGTACCATCATTCATAGTTCCAATTGGATCCAGTCAGTTCCTGAAGGCTGGGCTGATTGCTGGTGTTTCATCCTATGCCTCTGAAATCAGGGAAGAAGAAGAATTTTGAAAGACAGCATCTGTCAGATCATGGTGCACACCTTCTCTGGACTGACTGTCTCCTTTTGGCAGCAGCTGTCTTTAAAAGCTTGGGAAAAGATGTGGAATTAGCATCTCACCTGGATAATCACAGCCTAGCCTGATCTTGTCAAATTTCACAAGCTAAGCAGGGTCAACTCTGGCAAGTATTTGGATGGGAGACCTCCGTGAAATACCAAGGTCGTGACACAGAGGCAGGTAATGGCAAGCCATCTCTGAATGCCTCTTGCCTTGAAAACCCTTCCATTAGTCAGCTGTAAATTGACAGCAAAAAAAAGAAGTGTGGGTAGGGAGCAGAGAGATCCAGGTTCGAATTTCCACTCACCATGGTACTCATTTGGTGCCCTTGGGCTGTTCATTCTCTCTCAGCTGAACCTATCTCATGGCATTGTTATGATGATAAAATGGAGGGTGGAAGATTACTCTTGTAAGCTACTTTGACAACCCATTGAACTCATTTGGTGCCCTTGGGCTGTTCATTCTCTTTCAGCTTAACCTACCTCACAGCATTGTTATGAGGATAAAATGGAGGGTGGAAGATTACTCTTGTAAGCCACTTTGACAACCCGTTGAGGAGCAAAGTGGGATGTAAATATTAAGTAAAGAAACAGTGTCTCTCCTTTGTGGCTTGGTGCCATTTCTGTTGTGTGACGTTCCTTATTGGGGAAGGTTGCAGCCATTGCTACCAATTATTCTTTGAAGTGGCTCCTCCTAATATATTCAAAGAACAGCCCAGGGTGGCTCATAACAGAACGAGTTAAACTGAACTGGTCAATAGAAGAGGCCTTGTCAGCAATATCTCTCCTTTCAACAGATGTGGGAAGAATGACTGAAGATGGGTTCTGGAGATAGGGCCAGTCTCCATCTAAAGGGCTGGTTGGGGAAGCATAATGTGGAGGCCCCTAACTGGTGCTGGGCTCTATGTGTGACCTTCCAGAAGTGTTGGTGGGGATGCAACAGGTATAGTCTACAGCTGTCCAGCTACATAATGCATCAAAGGTTAGTCCAGGCACAGCTGGCACAGGCAGGCTTGTTTCTTATGGCTAACCTAAATTGAGAAGACGGCATAAAGAGAACCTCTGATCTCTCCATACTGCCATCCATAACCTTCCAACCTGTGTATTCTAAAGGGCAAGCACTGTCTGAATGGGTAAATTTTCAGCACCTATTTCCCATTCAGTATTTACCATGTCAAGCACTATGGGAAGCAGCATTTGATAAAACCTGTAAAGCTGCATTTTTCTATCTCTTAGTCTTATCTATTTGACATCTCCCAACAGTGACACCACAGAACTTAGCAAAAGGTGAAGTGAATGTCATTCGGTCAGAACAGGCAAATTTCCAATTAAAATTTAGGCATTTGGGGTCAGATTTTTTAACATCAACATTCACATTATCAGTGTTGGAAATGAACAGGATGTCAGACTTTGGGTGGGGGGGTGGAATATTCCTTTTCTATCACTGCTCACCAAACCTTTTCTTGAACCAAGCAAATCTCACCTGCCCCCTCTCCAGTCAGGATTTTTATACTCTGGGTTTTGATGCAGCTCAGCTTTTTAACTGCTGCCGGTTTCCCCCTCCCTTACAGACACCATTTTCAGTCACTGCTCTTCCTTTCTTAAAGAGAAGTTTTCCAGTTGTTGTTTTTTTCAAACTAAAACTCAAGGGAAAATGACAGAAAAACCAGGACAGCAGTGACCGGGAAATAATAAAGGAAGGGGGAACCTGATGCAGTTAAGGAGCAAAACTGCATTTAAAAAATCCAGTGTGGAAAAACTCTTATTCTATGTTATTTTGATCCTACCCTTCCCTTCAGAAGCTATTTCTTTCCCCTATTACTCTCACAACACCCTGCTGAAGTAGATTAAACTGAGATTGACTGGTCTGGTCCAAGGTAATCCAGTAAGCTTCATAGCTGAATGAGGGTTTCGAACACAACCTCTCCAGTCCAGGCCCAATTAACCATTATATAACACTGCCTCGTAATAACCTCTTGCCGACCTTAGAAAGAGAGGCAGGTGAGGAACATCTTGCTAGCAGAACAGAAGAAGAGCTGGACAAAAGGTACCGGACTATGATATAAGCCAAAGGACTTTTTGCTCTTGGCTCAGAGCCCAGGGCCCTATGGATCCCATACCTGCCCAAGACGTGGAGTGTTCTTGGAGGTGAGAGTTGTTGGTTCATTTGTTTATTTAAATGACATTTTGTAAGCTGCTCGTTGGGAGAGAAAATAGTAAGAATAAATAAATATAATTCATGACTCCGTCTCTCTAAGGCTCATTCCACATGGGCCAAAAACAGTGGTGTGAAAACAGAGTGAAAATGGTGTAAAAGGGTTTATACTGTTTTCACACCGTTTTCACACCACTGTTTTTGGCCCATGCGGAATCAGCCTAATATCCATTGTAAGAGTTTGACGTAAGGTTCTCATCAACACAGGAGCCAGCTGACTTTGTGTTATGGTCTTTGAGGCAAAACATCACAGGAGCTAGCTCTTGTCAAGACCACATGACTATCTGTACAACCAGATTTGAAAATAAGGACCGCTGAGACAAAAAAGGAGCTAGAACAAAGGGCAAAGAGCAGATTTTTATAGCATATCTTTTATAGTCTGTCTCAGAAAAAGTTGTTAGTAGGGTTGTATATTCATCCACCACAAAACTCAATATTTTGGGCCTTCTTTGTTGTGGAATGCTCTACCTGGGTCCTAGTGCCCACCTAACCCTGATCCCCCTCCCCCATTTGTTTGAAAGTAAAAAAAATTGGCATTCAGTTTATTTATTTATAATGAACTATAAATGCTCTTGCATCAAAATACAATGTTGAGTAATGCACAAAACAATAGTTTTGATAAAGGCAGCATGTAAAAATGAATAATTTTCATATTCATTTGGGACTATATTCTAATGCGGAAGCATACCATTTTCTCAACAGCTGCACCTCAACAGATCATACTGACATCTTTTTCTGAGACAAAGTATAGTCCTACTCATTCTGGTGTCCCAGTAGGAGCTCTGACCTAGGTAACATCAAAATCATGGATTCTTCTTCATAATCAGGGGCTGTAGAAGGAAGGCCTATAGAGCAAGGTGACAGCTTCATCCTCTTATCATGTTCTAGCTGAATTCACCACTACCTTTGCTTATGGGATTGGGTGGGGATCATAGAGAGTTTGCATAATACAAAATAAGCTCAGGAGTATGTCTGGGTCCTTAGATTCTGAAGAGCAGGGTGTCCTCCATGTCTGTAGTGTACTCTTGATCCCATCATTTACTGGTGTGCATATAAGAAATTAACTGAAAGGAATGGATGAGGCAGTACAGAAACATTGGTGCTGTTTCTCTGAGCACAGAGATCAAAATCCATATATTGATTCAGGTTCCTGGTCCATCCAGACCAGTATTTTTTTCCTTCTGGCTGGTAGCAGCTCACATGGTCTTTCCCAGTCATATGACCTCAGTCTAGAGTTTGCATCTGTGACTTTCTTCATACAAAGGACCTTCTTCATACTTTCTTCTACCACTGAGCTATTACCAGATGGCAAGCAGTCAGGGCACAGAAGGAGCAAGGAGGGAAAGGAATTTTCTTTCATGGAAGGTGGACAAAGCAATCCCCAACCAGCTGACTCAACTGGAAGGTCTTTCTGCTTCCTCTAATGGAGGAAGCAGATCTGCATGCATATTCATCAAGTGGAATCAAGTTGTATACATGCAAGGGATCCACAGGCATGTTGCTGTACACAGGAGGTATGGGATCAGTGACGCAAGTAGCATACGCTAAGGCTAACCTAAACCTCACTGAAAGGAATCGAGAAGAGTATGTATGTAAACAGCAGTGGGACTTGCAGATTTCAACTTGCTAACTTTGATCGGCAGACACACATCTGATTCAGCTGTCAAGCAAACCCACGTAGGCGTATTTAACCAAACACTTAATTTTTCCATTTTTATTCAATAATTGCCTTTAATACTAAAATGCATTAGATTTTTTTGAAGCAGAGAAATAAAATCACATCAAAGTGGGGAAAACAAAGTTTGCATCAGTTTCCTCTTTTTTGAAAAGAAAAAGAAAAAACAACGTGGCGGGTACACCGTTCTTTTGAAACAAGAGTTGTAATAATTTAATAAAGCTGCTTTATCATCTTCATAAAATAGACAGCATGGTGATTCTTTTTTCCCCCATTTTTCCCTGTTTACAATGATTCAATCACTGTGAAAATGTACATAACATACATATCAGCATATACACGAATTTTGTTCTTCGGACTATCCGCAACAGAGACGCCGTGAGGAATTGTAGTCAAGTGCCGATGAATCCATTCCTCAATTTTGCAGGCAAAACAGTGTCCATGTCAGCATGACGCATCTCTTCTGTCCTCCTTGCTGGAGATGCAGGACTCCAAACACCTCTGCAACTTTACACCTTAGCATTTGATTTAAGCCAGGTGGCATCCGTTGCCGAAAAACACAAGCTTGCGCCAGGTCAGCTCTTTGTCATAAAGATTACACGATCCCAGCTTGAATCAGCTGAACGTCAGCTGATGCCAGTAGCAAATCCATTTTCACCAACGCCACGGTAAAGTTTGCCGAGTTCCTCCACTAAAGTTATCATACACTGGGTCAATCATTATCAAAAGCTGCAAATGCAGCTGTACCAACATGATAATCAACTGTCCCCATTGCTTGACAAATGTATTTTCATCTGTAACGGGGTTCTCATTTCCCCCTCCTCTCCAAGAGTAAATTTCAACATACTAACTGAATAATGTGTTCTTTACAACTTGATTCCTATTGGGGGTGGGGGGGAAGCAAACTAAAAGTAGTTTACTTCTACCCAAAGTGCGGGGTTCACGGGCCATCTCCAGCTTCACCATTTAGCCAGAGAAACAGCCTCCCCTTAACGATACATTAAATGCTCATGTTTATTTTAGCCACAGGTCGTGTTTTGCCCAGCCTTCCCAACCCAAACCCTGGTTTTTCAGAAGAGGAAGAAAATATGTGATCTAATTCACAGAACAACTGGCCCACGCTAGTCTAGTAAACAGAGTAAGAAGATGGGGGTTTTTTCTCC
Organism: Sphaerodactylus townsendi; assembly: GCF_021028975.2. Lineage (NCBI taxonomy): Eukaryota > Metazoa > Chordata > Lepidosauria > Squamata > Sphaerodactylidae > Sphaerodactylus > Sphaerodactylus townsendi. The sequence continues at coordinate 15,336,189 of NC_059437.1, read as the reverse complement.
TGAAGAAAGGAAGCCATAAATTCATTCACGTTATGGTATATACCTTTGGAGCAAGATATCCAAAGAATAGGCATTGATTAAATTACAGCTGTGTATAAAAAGCATGACTGGAAATCAAATCCTTATTATAACTGGCGGAAAACGGAAAGCTGATTCAACAGGTTTGACAGAAAGAAATACTATGTAGGATGGGTAGGGGAGCCAAGCCAGCGCCTTCAAATGACTTTCCTCTTAACTAAAACTACAAAGAAATGGAGTTTTAAAACATACTCATAATCCTGTCTCCAATAGGGGCAGCACTAGATGGTTCATACCTACCTGCTGACACCTCCATTCACAGCATGCCCTTCCGAGAACCTATGGAGCTGTTCCACTCATTTCAGAAAAATCTGGCCACAAATGTATCTCTACAATTTGAATGAACTGGGTGGGGGGATGATGTTGAGGGAAAGAGGGGGGAAAGCTGCTTGCGCATTTGAGTCTTCGCGATGTGTAAGAAAATGGTTCACTTGGGCCATGAGAATTTATGCACATGGACGTGCTGGATTGAACCATGAACATTCGTGCTGTTGAAATGCCTGTCCTTTTGCTTGGGGGAAGGCCAAAACCAATCCCTTCTCTCCACAAAATGACAAGCACCATCAGAAATCATAGCAACTATCTTGAGCTGGCACACACTGCTACATAGTGGATGGTTAGGTCTCCCCTCAGCTGGTCCAGGGCAGATCAGTGGGAGGCAGTGAAATGAGCAGAGACTGGAATGTTCTGTTCCACTGGAGTGAGCATAAAAGTTAGTTCGGATCCAACCATAAACTTACAACTTATGCTACAAGTTCCAATAGGACTGGCTGAAGGATCCACCATACTCACAGAGCATCAATCCATGTTGTCTACCTGCTAAATGAACAGGTTTTGATACTCAACTGGTAAGATTTCCATACTTGCTCCATACAAGACAGCCCCATGTAAAGGCTATCAAAAAACCTGATTTCATGTGGTTGTCCTCCACACAGGGGTTCTGACTTCTGTTATTTATTTCGCCACCATCCCCCACCCAATGTTAAGGCAAGTCTCTGGGGTCAGCACCACAAGTTCCTGGTACTGACATGAAAATTCTTAAAAGAAATGAGGAACGGTCACTTACAAATGTTATATTCCTCACTTGGTATGCCAATACACAAAATTGGAAGAAGTTCACAAGAAATGGAAGCATGGCAGGATTATCACATATGAACCACCTCAGCTTCCACACTTATTAGTAACATTGTGAGTAGAAAAAATGGTCATGGTGTGCAAGCAAGTATGGCAGCACTCGTTGGCACCCATATACTCAGCCTGGAGTGTTTACTTGTCATGACTTCCTTGTTTTACACAGAATGTACACAGCATTAGAAAAATGTGCAAACCACATCTACGGTCAACAGGAAACAGTTGGAAAAGATGCAAGGGCAATGAAAGGTATTAGACAGGCAGTTGTCAGTCTATATGTGGTCTTCTCACACTAGTGGGCCAATAGAGTGTGCAGAGATATAACTACAGCTTTTGAGCTGCAGCCATTCCCCAGCATTGGTTGAACAAGGGCAAGATGAGTAATAGAGAGAAGAATCTAGATCAGTAGCTTATCATGTACCATGGGGTTCACATGAGGGCCATGTTCTGAGGATTCAAAATGGGAATAGCAGGTAATTCAAGTTACCATCACAAGGCACAGAATAGAGGATCTTGGGAATCAGCTGATCTGAAACAGCAAATGCCACCACTTTCTATACAACAGCAAGGTCACACTCAAACGTGACATGTTGTTGAAGTTTGACATCAAGCTGTCCCTCTGCTAGGTATTTATTGCCTCCATCCTTTCTCCAGCATGTCAAGTGGACTATGCCAGCCCTCAGACCAGGTGCATATGCAGAAACTATGCAGGGTCCAAGCTGAGGGAAAGGGGAATAAGATGAGTATGCTTAACAGGGGCTTGAAGACACATGGGGTGCCCAGTCTGCACTACAAACCTATTAGCACAATAGGGACCATTTATGTCATTTTAGAAATAAAAACAAGATTAGTTCTTTCACAATTTGTGGAATGATATGGGTGATTCCGTTCAGGGCAAATATAACTTGTTTGAGGTGTGAAAAAGCATCATGGGGGAGAAGTTCCCACAGAACTCACCCGCTCCCAATGCATCTAACCTGTTATATTTGGCTGAACCCGGGTTAAAATGAAAGTTGCTAAATTAGTGACTTTTTCCCTTTGACCCGGGTTTCAGACGCTTCTTGCTTGCCTGTGCAAACTATGGCAAAGCAAGAAGCATTCTATTCCGCCACTCTTCCGTCCACCATTATGGTGGATTTTCCAGGCAGCCACCATTAGGGTGAATTCTCTAGGCAGCCGCCATTTTGTGCTGGTAAGTGTGTGGGAGAATTCTTGGGTCGGTAGGGAAGATTCTCGGATGCATAGTTTGCAGGGAAACACTGCGTTTCCTGTGCGAACCATGCTGCATCCTAACGCCGGGATCCCAGGGATCCCGGATGGCCCCTGCACCCGCCATGCCAATGGCGACAGAAGTGACATGGGTTCATTTAAACCATTTGTGTTGCCTGTGCAAAACGGGCCTATGAGTGAGATGGAATTATGTGGAAGATGAGGTATATTAGAGTTTGTATGAAGCTTAGAGGATTGATGCTTTGGCCCCAAGGGTCTCCATATGCCAGCCAGCAGAATCACTGAATCAAATCACTCAAGGGACCATGTTTCCAAGAGTTTATAATCTTGCAGCAATTAAAGGGGGTGTGATTTTATTACAAATGTCACTTCTTTTGTAAAAAAACAAAATTTCAAATGACAGGACAAATAAAACACCCCGGAGATATATAAAATTAGAGCTCCAAACAGCCAAAGCAGACCGTCGAGTCCTATCCATTTTCTCCACCTTTTTCAAAAGAAAAGAAATTACTCCAGCTTATTTGATTTCCAGGGCGATAAAGATTGGAGGCTGTTTTTCCTGTAGCCATTTTTTAATTTAAATAAATCAAAAGTGACTTTAAAAAAGTTTATCAAGATAGGTTAGAGTCAGGAAGATTGTTTCTCTGGAAACCATTATTTTCTGCTGATTGGCAGAGCAAGTGTTGAAATAGCAATATATTTCCTTTTCCAGTGATCTCTGGACTCGAAAGAGTATGTTATGGGGAACAAAATTCTATCAAATGTAAAGTTAATGACAGTAACGGAACCAGTGTTTCAAGCCCTCCCTGAGAAATTATCCAGTAGGGAACAAAACAAGATTCTATTCCATTTGGTATGAGGTGTCCCACACTGCTATAAAATATCTCTTGCACAGAAGTCTAAACAGTCTTATCTTTGGGAAGTGGGGGAGCTTCATAATTTCACAAAACTGTACCCACACAAAATAACCACTAGATAAGGAAGGGGGCGGGAAGCAATTTGCTGGTTTCTTTTCTCCAAACAGGAGGCATACAAACTTCATCTGCGGCACTGCTAGACTTAAACTGCCTGTTCTTCAACATATATTTTCTGTTGCTTACTTGATTTTTTTTTTCATGATACATGAAGAAAACAGAAGTAATGCTGGTACTCTCCATTCTATCCTGCTCACTGAGAAAGTACAAATGCACATTTCTGGACCCCAATTTTCCTGCCGTCACCTTCTCTTCCCCTCCCCCAAAGCAAATAGGTTTTCGGGGGGGGGGGGGGAAGGAAAATTTCAGGGCACCTGAGAGACCTGCTAGTGGACTATAAATGAAGTTTGTGCCTCCCTTAAGCTCAAAGCAACCACTGGCAGATGAGGCTGACTTCTGCACCTCTGTATTATTCATTGCTCTGGCTTCCCTCCAACTTCCTTTCAATCAGTGCCCACTATTCTCCTGGGTCTCTACAGAGGATGTAATTGGGCCATTCAGTTACTGCTAATGTAAAGATGAAACAGAATTTCCTTCTCTCTTAAGTGGCTGCCCACTGTGTCTCTGCAAGAGCACCCGTTCTGGGTTTGCCTCCTTCTACTCGACAGGCATATCCAGACGAGTGATTCTTATTACTGATTGAAATGGGGTGTGTCATTTCTCTTACACAAACTAAAATAACACTCCAGGAGGTGTAAGAGTGAAGAAAGTTTCCAGTTTTAATTCAAGGGAAAGAAGTCTTCATCCAGCATACATTTCGGGGAAACTGGAAAAGTTAGTGATGAACAGGAACTGCTATTTTTCACACCACCTCCTACATGTAGAGGCAACTTATGTTCACAGTGAACAACACAGATAATTTGTTCACTATAGGCCCTTTCCGGACAAATCACCTAAAACATTTCTAAAATGTTTTCAATCCCACCCTTTACCACAATGTATGTCCACATTCACCCCCTCAAAACGATCCACAGCTGCCATTACGTGATCCCCCACCCCTTTTAAGCTAGATTTTGAATCAGTACTTTAATGCTTCATGGCCTCGTGCAGTGATTCCTTGCACCTCACAAACTCAATGCACTGAAGATTAGCCCTCCCAACATTTTAAAAAACAGAAATGGAACAAATGAACAGGCGAACAGGCGAAGGGGAACAGAGTGACCTCAGAAAATGGCACAGAGGAGGAAGTTTAGGGACAGCACAGAGGCATGAGAAACATCTTGAACAGATCGCACAGGAAATTGGAGACATTCTGAAATAATTTCAACAAAAGAATCGCTTTAAAGGGACATTCATTTTGAGGCTGCAAACAAAACGTTTTTGGGGTAAAAGCAATGTGGAACTCCATGGAGGAAACATTTTATTTCCTGCCTCAAAATGTCTTAAAAGGTTTGCGTGGAACGGGTCTATGCGTATACAACCACTCCCAAAAGAGTACAGTCCTGAAAACAGTAGCCAAACGGTGCTTACCTGATTGTAATTAGGAATCAGACAGTTCTGAAACGACATATCAGAGGGGAACACTAATTTGCAACATGGAAATCTGATTGATATCTGATGAGGGCCATGGCTAAAGCATTCCATTTGTACTATGTCATACTACATGTGCATGTAATGAAGCTCGTTGGATGACACTAGAGCAGCCATTCTCTCTCTCAGCCTAACCCTAACCTATCTCACAGGGCAGTTATGAAGGTGTGAAATCATGCCTAAAATGCCTTGAAAGAAGGCAGGATAAAAATGTGACTGATAGATACTGCTACACGCGAACAGGCCGATGGGCACAGTCAATATGTTTAAACAGACCAGGGCCCAAATGGAATGCTTACACCAAGACCCACAGATGATATCGTTTATAAACCGGACCTCAAAATCATTCTTTTCTTCTGGTCTCTCCTAGAAGCAGGGAAGATCCGTTTGAAAACCAACCAGTAGTTCTGGAGAAACTATGACACCATCATTCCTTGAAAACACCAAAAAGAAAGGAAGAAAAAAAAATAACATCTAACAACTGCAAATGAGATACTAGGAAGATATCGGGAAGAAAAAGGGGATGGTATTCTGGGGGAGAGGATAATGCGGAAGAATCGTTTGGCCAGGTGACAAGGAACGGTGGCAAACCTGGATCTATGTTTTGCAGTTTCCCTAGGTTTTTGGATTCTGTCTGTTCGTAGAAAAAGCAAAGAAAGGAATGAATACACTCGAAAGCCTTTTCCATCACTAGACATACAGGAATTTGCAATATCAAATACGATAATAGTACAGATAAGCAAGTGGCGGCGAAAGGGTTTCAAAGGCAGGGGTGGTCATAGCAAAAGGGGAAGACCCTAAACGAAACAGTGGGCTTGGGGTGCCGGGCAAGGAAAAAAACCTCCCTGGCTACAGCCTTTAGCTCCATTGGGTACAATCTGTAGCTCCTTTGGGATTTTGAGCACTGAGAGCACCGGAGCCGCACTTGGCACATAAGAGCTTCCACGTGTGCACAAAAACTGCCGGATCAAGGCAAACGAATTCCAAGTGCATAGTCAGGCCACGAGAAATGGCTGTTCCACTGTCGAAATTAGAGGCATGTCAAGGTAAATATTCTAGATTACCAGATACAAGTAGTGTGTGTTTTTTTAAAAGATCCAATTCTTCATCAAGAATGGAATTTCACATTAGAGGTTTTTCTTTTTCTAAGATACAAAAATATAAATTCAAAATACTTCATAGCTAATACTTTCCATCCACGGGACTGCTGCCACGCTGCTGCCACCCTCGTGCCACGGAAAATGGGAAACTGCCCTGGTTTGCTTTGACAAACACCCCTGCCGCCTGTTGAACCAAGTGGGATTGTCACATTAACAATAGCTTCATTGATAAACAATACATTTAGGGAAAGCTTTTAAATACAGCAAATTTGTGAACCATCAGTAAGCTGTTAAAAACAATACACACGTCCCGTTGTGTCACTTCCCTTCCTCTACGGCATCGCTTAAAGTACTATGTCTTTTAGCCTCTTCACTCCAGGCGAGTCTTTCTCTCTACATTCTTGCAGAAGAGGATTAATTTCATGCATTATATTTTCACTGTCTGCACCCCTTGGCTCTGCCTCCATGGGCCGAGAAGGGCCATTGTTTACAAACGGCTCCAGGTCATGATTTGCCGGGCAGTGCATTATGTTGTAGGACACTGATGGTTTGCTAGACAAGGGGCTCTTCAGATGGACGGGTGACGTGACAGGGCTAATGGCTTCACAACCGTTCCCTGCCTCTCGGACTGCACCGTTGACCTTTGGACTGCAGATGGGAGGATCCACTGTTCTTTTGCCTTTCAAGTTGACTGGGCCCCGTTCCTCAGGGACGGGCTCACTTCCGTCTTTGCCAAACGTCGCAAAAGTTCTCTTTGTGCTACAGTCTTCGTAAAGCTCTGTATCCACAGTGCTGGCTTCTATAGAGAGGGACATGACATTCCTTCCGTGCTCAGGGGATTTTGCTCGGCTGGGGACGGGGTTCCGGGGCATCCAGCATCGGTCAGAATGGCCAAGGATCCGGCATTCTTCCCTGCAATGAAATCCTTCACTTTGATCTGTGGACAGAAAACAAAAAGGGTTCATAACATCCAGAGTTTCTGACCATTTCAGAACATTTATTTGCAAAAGCTTAGGTTACCAACCTGTTGCCAAATCAAACTATGGGACACTTTTGGTTCATGGTGGGACTAAGCTTCAGATAACATATGTACACCACACATTTAAATGAGCTCAAGAGAATTTCCCTCTTTTTCAAGTAATCTTTATATTGTATTTCTTAGTAGAACTGGAAGAATATAGACTACAATGGGGACCCTCAAGGAACTTGCAGGAGTGGCTATTCCATTTCCCCCCTTCCCACCTTTGCTTCCTCCCCTCTCTCCTTACTTATCTTAGTCTCTCACTCTCTTTCCCTCCACCAGGCCCGGAGCAAGGGGGAATTGCGCCCAGGGCATGTGTGTGCCCTGTGCCCCTGCCACACTCCGGAATGCCCCCGCCATGCTCCCACGCCGGCACGCACCCAGTGCATCGTGCACCCCCTATCCCCTTGGTACTACGCCACTGCCCTCTGGTCACCATTTTTCCTACTCTTTCCTCCATGGCTGTTATTTTCTCACTCTTTCTGCCCCTCACCCAGCAGCCAAACCACCTTTATCTGCCCCTCTGTCTTAAGGTTTCCGTCTCCTCCCACTCTACAGGCTCTGAATTGGAAAACGATAGTGTTTCTCCACAAGAGGGACCAAAGCAGCTGGGTAGGTTAGGTTGAAAGTTTGTGACTGGTTCAAAATCACTCAGTGAGCTTCCACAGCTTCGAACCCGGGTCTTGCAGACCCTGCTCTGAAGCTCTAACTGCTATACCACATGGGTTTTCACAGTGAGGCTGCTGCTGACCAGTAGCAAGCAGCTGGGCCAAGTTGAGTCATGCAGGTTGGGTGGTAACAAGTTACTCAGAGGTTGCCTCCAGACCTAGTTTTGCCAACCTCCAGGTTGGATCTGGAGATCCCTCAGAATCACAACTGAATTCCAGATGACATAAATCTGCACTTCTGGGACAAATTGGCTGCTTTGGAGGGTGGACCCTATGGCATTATATTCAGCTGAGCCCTCTCTTCTCCCATAACCCTTCCTTCCTCAGACTTTACCCCTAACCTCTAGGAATTTCCCAGCCTGGAGCTGGAAACCCTAGTCAGGCCTGGCCCCAGTGAGTTTTCCCTCAAAGACTAAAATAAGCCTAGAAAGAACCCCTTGCTTTTTACTGACACCAACTGAAGCCTTGATCTTGTGATTTCTTAGCAACAGCCACTGAGGAAATCTGTTGCTTAAAGTTATAGGTGCTCTTTTTATATTTTCAGGTTTTAAAAAATCGCTATTTTTAAAATTTCACATATTTCTGTAAATATGAAGCCCTTTCCAGGTTTGTAAATCTGAAGTTTATTGCAAGTATCCAAAAATGTTGCCAACTTCTCTATTAGAATATAAAACGTTGCCTTGCCTAATCTAGTGTAGATGCAACATGGTTCCCAAAATAAGGCTCGAGTTCCCATCAATCGATAACATCTACACCAAATACTTAAAACTGGTTCAATACTCATTACTTATCTGAGAGTAAGCCCTGAAATTGTGATTCTGTGAAAAATGGGATCTCTAAAAGAGAATTTTTAGCATCCTTACCCAACTACAATGTGCAGGTATCTGGGGGCAAGCAGGAAAAGCCATAATAGGCTTCAAATCTGCCTGTGTAGTGAGCATCTGCCCATAGAAACGGAGATTTGCCCTCTTTTGAATCCCATATGAACTCCATTTGCTTTCTGAAATAAGCTGCAGACATTTGAAAGGCTATTTGAAAGGCTATTTTTTATTGCAAAGGCTCCCCCTCCCCCCTTTATTATTATTTGTACAGGTTGAACCTCCAACAGGTTAGGTGTCATTTGGCATTTTCTGCTGCTGTTGCCGCTGCTGTCAGAACAAAAAAAAAAAGCTACGGGAAAACAAGTTAGGAAGGGAAATAAATTAAACCAGCTTTAACCTGCACACCCAGCTACTCCGAGTCAGCATTTTCCTTCCTCCCACTGCAGGCGCTAAAAGGAACAGGGCTTCAAACCTTCCTCGGCATAAGAGATCCTTCATTTCAGGCTATTATTTTTGCTGGGTCCCCTTTTTCTTCATTTCAGCTGTTTTGTTCTTGTTTCCCTACCAGAATGCAGAGATGCTGCTTAGTTACAGCTGCCTGAGCGATTCCCCACATTTTTTGAAAGCACAGGATGGAGTCAGGTACTCAATTATGTCAGGCGGTTTTGCTCTGGGGATAAAGGTGAACCAGCTACTACATACTACAGAAAAGGTGAACCAGCTACTACATACTACAGAAAAACTGTGGCTGCAGCAGAACTTCAGCACCTTCTTCTCCCCTCCTTCTCACCTCCACATAATTTCTACTCACTTGTGATACAATGACTTGATGTCCTTATACTAAAAGTTATCCTCTCTGTGCTCCTGCTTGCAGAAGCTGCTTCATACTTGTCCAGTGTAGATGATCTGTCCACACACTGGTCCTTTCCGCACAGACACTTCACCATTGATATAATGTTGTAGATTTCCAGGGTCTCCAACCTATGCCCTCCAGATGTTAATGGACTGCAATTCCCATCATCTCTGCCAACTGGCCATGCTGGCAGGGCTGATGGGAATTGTAATCCATGAACATCTGGAGGGCCATTAGATTGGAGACTCCTGTTCTAAAACATTATATCACTGGTTAAGTACTACTACTATCACTACTATCTTCTAGTCCTTCTTCTTCTTCTTCTTCTTCTACTACTACTACTACTACTACTACTACTACTACTACTAAGTCCTGGACCAGATTGTTCTGGAAGAGATGTACCTCTCTCAACAGATATTCACAACATCTACAAAGATAAAGTATTCTCCTAATTAAGCCTCACATTAATGTAACAGTTGGAAAATTACAGAGAGTAAATCAAAAGTCAAAGGGAATAACATTTACAGTGCAATCTGAAGGGGTGGGGGGAGGATGAAACCACTGAAGAGGTAGCATGACACCAGATCTGAACCACAACTACTTATAAAATTGAGAAGCCATTTGCAACAGGAAATGGGGATCGGAAGTAGCATGCAATCTTGACCAGAAATAAGCATAGGGTTCACAAAGAGAAGGAATGGGAGCTGGGAGGAAGGTACCACAAGGCTGTGATGGGTAGCAGATAACAGGAATATCAACTCTATTATAAGCATTTTGTGTCAAGTGGAGTCATGAAAAGTGCCGCACTATCACCCATAGCCTGAGGGTAAAAACAGACATAATACCTTCAGAACAATGGTGGTGACTTGGAAGCTGATTCAATGAGCTTGTGGTCAACTTAGTTTAGTATGAAGAAGCTGTAAAAACACCTGACATGGAAAGTATTTGATGGGGCATTTTAATTTGGATAGAGTGAATATAAATAATTTATATTTTAACTTAAAGATAAGTTTATTATTTTAATTTGAATGTTTTAACAGTATGTATTTTTGGATGCTATAGCCAATGGCTCAAACAATAAATACTACTTGACTTGACTTGGAAGCAGCTTCACTTATCAGTCCAAACGTGTCTTTCCTTTCGAAGATGGGGGGAGGGACAGTATTCTGCAAACTGTGAACGGCACTGACTAGCTTGTGCTTGTAATGTCACAAGAGGTGGTGATGGCCACTAACCTGGATAGCTTTAAAAGGGGCTTGGACAGATTTATGGAGGAGAAGTCGATTTATGGCTACCAATCTTGATCCTCCTTGATCTGAGATTGCAAATGCCTTAACAGTCCAGGTACTCGGGAGCAACAGCCGCAGAAGGCCATTGCTTTCACATCCTGCATGTGAGCTCCCAAAGGCACCTGGTGGGCCACTGCGAGTAGCAGAGAGCTGGACTAGATGGACTCTGGTCTGATCCAGCTGGCTTGTTCTTATATTCTTATGTTCTTAATGTCACCAAAAACCTCTCCCCAATTTCCAGAGGAGTTTTGCGCTTTAAAAAAAGGTTTCCCTTTTTTGCAGTGAAGGAACAGGTAAACTGATAAACACAACAATGGGGTTTTTTTAAAAAAAATTACAGGTGAGCAGCCATTACAGAAGAGCACGACCAATGGCAGGAACAGATTGTGAGTGGTGCCTGTCCTTCAAATAGAGAAGGCGGGAACTAGGGAGGCTCACATTGTGGCTGAGGGATCTGCTGTGATGTCTCTTTTTATATTACTTCTGCCTTTGCCATGAAAGACAGCTGAAGCCCCTGGCTCTGGGCCAGGACTCATTGCACTGGGCTGTACCAAGTCTTGGCTTACAATAGTTTTCTCTGGAATGCAGCCACCCCCACCCCCATTTGCTAAAAGTGCCTGCCTTTAATTAGGCCCCAACCTGGCTCCTTCTCACAGTGGTCTTTTTTCAAGCTACGCAAGCCTGGCCCGTCGGGAGTTAATGCTAGCAACGAGACGACATCTTCAGGCTTGATGGACTGAACCCCCACCACGTCGCCGACTCAGCCAAGGTCTGCATCCCCTCTGTCTGAGGACAGTTCATTTGGATGCTTCATTCGTCTGTGTACGTAACCTCGACTTTTCTGCTCCATTTGTATTTCTACCACATTCTAGCGCAATGAAAAAAAAAGAGTGGCTGATAAAAATTCTCAGCACATAACACAATGCAGCAAAAAATATGAGCAGCTTTAGCACTTACAGCGAGTCAGCTCATAGGAAAGCAAACCTGAAGGAAGTTGTGGGGGAGACAGAGGTGGATTCCGGACAGCTTAAACATAACGTCCTGAGGATGTTATAAAAAGCGATTTGGGGGGAGAGCTTTGCACAGCTGTCTTCCTCAAAACAACTTCAGCCTGCTTTATTTCTCTCAATCTGGACTTTTCAAAAATCACGAAACCAGCGATCATCCCCCAAACCGAGGTTGAAGAATAAGTGAGCTAAATGAGCAAAAGCAGGCAGGAAATGCTTTATTTCTCCCACACAAACCTCTTTCATTTTCGCCGGCAGTGGCCGCCATTTTGTGGTCTGCAGCAGATTCTTGGTGAAGATTCCCTATAGAGGTTCCCTCTGCTTGCAGCTCATCCGCATGAGATTTCATTTTTAAAAGTAGATGAATAAAGTTTGTTTTGCCTGGCGATCCTGCACACCTATTGTTTTTCTTTTTTTTGTTTTGTTTTGAGGGGTATGTCTGCGAAGCTATGGTGACACGGTTAGAGAAGCCGCAATATATTTGCTGCACATATCTGTATTGCTATAGGTGGAATCCCCAATGAGAAATTAAATCTAGATACAACCAGGTTTCAAAAGAAATGGCACCTTTTCATTAAGGTTTTACCCTCCCCACTGCAGTATGTTTCTAGTGAAGACATTGATGTCTATCACAGATTCAAACAATGTTACGCTCCCCAAAAACATGTGATCGGCTTGGCAGGTCGATCCTGATTGGCTGCCATGATGTTGGGGCGGGAATGTTTTTTTAAAAAACTTTTGGCGTGAAAATACGTGGTTACATAAGTACGTAGGTTTGTGGCTGGCAAGTCACAAGTAAGCACGTTTCAACAATTTCTGCTCATCGTGCCCACGTTTAAACAGCTTTTGCTCGTCGTGCCCACGTTTAAACAATGCCACGTAGCCGCCAGCACAAAACCAAAAAAAGGGCTGCGTGTGCATCGCGCACAACCCGCCAAGCTCTGATTGGCTGGAAGGCTCCATGTCACTCCTTACGGCAGGGAAAACAAATCAACATTCAAACCCTGATCCTCCCCACCGATCTGGATTGGACATGTGTTTTTTAAAAAGGTGTACTTCCAGGCAGGTTCTAGAAAAACATGTGATAAGGGGGAGATTGAGCGCCAGAACCGGGAAGAATCCTTGTTCGTTGATCAGGTAGTGAGGAGTTCTTCCCGAATCCTTGATATTCTGCGTGAGTATCACATGAGTAATTGACCATGGGGATTTCACCATAGCTTCTCAGCTACCAAAAAAAAAATCAAAACAAAAAAGGAAACAAAACGTAACAAAAAACAAAAACAACACATGTGTGGGATACTAAGCAAAACAAATTTTGTTCATCTAGTTTTTACAACGAAATTGTGTACAGATGAGTTGCAAGCAGAGGAAACCGCCAGGGAAAACCTTCACTGGAGATGCAGAAAATCTCCGCAGCAACACACAAAATGGCAGGCACAACTGTGAAACTGATAAGAGTTCCGTGCAGCAGGCATGAAGAAAGATCCGTTTTGGCTGGTAACGCTTGTGTTCTCCCACACTGTGGAAACACAAATTGCCAAAACAGATCTTTTTAAAACATGTGCAGGACATTTTATTTCTGTTGCGTGGAATCCAACAGAGAGAGACAAGAAGAACCAGCCGTCCGGTCATAACCCCACATCTCAAATTTTAGCTGGTTTCTCTCTCCAGCACAGCGGCAACTCCATTATGTAAGTGGCAATTGTGAGTGCCTGTGTAGGGGGTCTGAGACTGCAAGGCCCTGCCTGATCTCCAAGAATGGTGCTGCAAGCTGTATACACAATACACACACACAAAGGCATGTAAACTCCAGCCAGCACTAGCAACTGTCTAAATGTTGCTGCCTGCTAAAATGTTGATTTTGTTCCTTTTGGCAATTTGAACAAAAAGGGATTATGTACTGCCAGTTTCCTCATCATCCCCCTGACTGAACATCTTAAATCAAGGCTGAGTGTGATATCCTGTGATTCTGTCCATCTCCCAACCCCACCTATGTGAAATGTCACAGGGACTGGCATGCAAGACAAGTCTTTTTCCAGTGTAGCCCCGTTTCTGGAAAGCTTTTCTGGAAAGCCTATCAGCAAGCCAAGAGAATAAGGCTAAATAGGAAGGGTGACTAGAGGACCATTTGCAATCCTTTTATTGTTCAGTGGTGGTGTTTTTGAGGACAATGCACTTTGAAGGTGCAGAGGTCCAAGCTCCAGGATATTATCCTAGCAATTGTGAGGTAGTCGACTTCCTTATGACATCATATGCTGTCATGCCCCCACAAAGGCCTTTGTTATTTCCCCATTAAGCTTCAGTTTTCCCATAGTTAGAAGGGTTTAGTTCATTGTTAAGTCTTCTGAGGATATTTTAGTTAGCCCCTGTCCCTTTAAGTCATTTCCCAACAGGCAGTCTTCCTTTTTTTACCCAGCAATCCCCTGTTTTAGTTCTAGCCAGTCAGTCAGAGCAAGGTGCCAATTGTAGCTGGAGACTGGAATAATCGAGACGTATATGGTGGTCCACAGAGCACAAGTTAAGCTTAACAGGAATTAGAACCAGACAAGGACTGAAAGCAAGCAAGACACAGTGGACTTTCTTGAAAGCAGCCTAGAGAAGACACAGTCTACAGCTTCAAATCTGTTCAAGACAAGCAAGTACTCTGATTTAGACAGACCCAAGGGAGGAGTTAGGGTCTTAATTCTCTTAAGTAATAAGCCTACTGTTGAACCTGGCTTATGTCTCCCCCACTCTGTCCTAGCCAAGTACAGGGCACGAAAAACAGATTCACTTGGGGGGCAGAACACACGCCAGTCTGGTATTCTCATAGCGGTTCACTAATATCTACTGCAATATTTACAGATAACCTACTGCTACAGTTTTCAGTTGTCAGAAATAATGGCCAAGACAGACATGTCATAGCTCCACCAAAAGGATCCTTGGTCACCTCAGCTCTATTTGTGGCTGCCTCTGAACTGCCATTATGGAGAGGGCCCCAATTCCCACTGTTTGCAGCATGAATGCAGTGTCCAAGTGGCATTTGACTGACTCAATGGCATATAACTATGTGGAGAAACAAAACAGGGCCCCCCAAATATTCCTTAGTTATATACAACCACCTTTTTTATCAGTATTCATCATTTTAGGTTTATAGTTTGCTGTTTTTGGCCGTTTCTGCATGGCACAATTATACCAGGTAACAATCAGCATCTTACAATCTGGGTCTATTTTATCACAGTTTCTCCCCTTGCATGGCTGCCTGTTTCTGTGAAGGAATCAAGTGAAGACTTGGAGGAAATGCTCCAGTTTGTTTCGCACAAACCCGGGTCTTTTGTATTTAAATCGCAAGTGTATCTGCGCATGTGCAAACATCCCCGGTGTCCCATGTTCAGATTGGCTGTTGTTTTTGGACTGCAGCTTCAATGAACATCTCTGCCCTGATTTTGAATTTGAATTGCTGGCACCCGCCTTCATACCTGTAGGTTTGTTCTCCTGTGGTGTTTGCACAGTACCCAGTTCAATGCAGGATTTTTGAAAAGAATTGCCAAATTGGTGATTTTTGAAAATCTCGGGATGAGGGAAATATCACGGGGCAAACCCGCTTTAGGACTGGGAACCGTGCAAACTTCTTGAACAAACCGGGATATTTCCCTTGCTCAACCCAGGATATTCGGACCATGCAGAAACTACCATTAACTGCCATTTCACTGACTTTTGCCCAACTGAATGACTTCTGATTTTGTGTCTTTTCATACCATATTGCGTTTCCATTCTGTATTATTTATCACATGTGGGTATAGAAGTAGCTTCAGGAACCTTTTTGGGCCAAAAGTCCAAGATACAGCTCTCCAAATAAATAAATCAGTGCCACATTTTTGTTTCTTTAAAGACAAGCAAGATGAGAGCAAGGGGAAAGATGTGGTAACTATCGAGCACAGTCGTCAGCCTGAAAGAAAATACCTCAAGCGAGCCAACCCCAGCACAAATATCTTGCTCTCAGAGAAAACAATGAACAACCCCAGGCTTTCAAGCCACCTCTATTGCCACCTCAAGGGACTGTCACAAAAGCAGCCCTTAAAGGTCCCCACTCACAGACACGTTGTGTCGGTATTGATCCGAAAAAGTCTGAACCACAAAGTACTCAGACAGGTGGGCAGGCACAGCAAGCTGCAAAATTGCTGGTGCACAAAGAGGAATTAGCTTTTTGCCTCTGCTTAAAAAGAACGGGACTGAGCGTCTGTGATTAAAACAAGGGCTGGAAGGGCAAGTGGGCAGAAGCCTGATGAGGAAGAGCTCCTGGGATGAAGCAATGTCATTTCACGGGGAAGATATTGAAGCAGTAGTTATAGGAAGCGGCAAACTGGGCCCGGCAGGAGCAGAAATCATGACAGAACTGCCCACGGTTAGGCCCACAGTGTGTGCCGGGCCTGGCCGCCTCACAAGTGTGGCTCCCCTCGGTTTTGAAGCATTTACAGAAGCCTATTACAGAAACACATTACTAGCTCCCTGGGTAAGCTGCAGAAGGAAAAAGAGGCGAGGAAAAACAATCCTCATTTGCTCAGCAAACTCTACACCAGCCTTCAGCCTTAAGTTTATTAAAACCTCTTACTCACAGGCGCACAGACAGATCAAGCCCGAGCCAACTCCCTTGTCTCCAGTAGCAGGGTTTGAATCTCTTCTATCATTAAGGCCTAACAAGGTGCATTCAGATCTGTGTTCGAATCGTCCCATTACATTTTAAAAGACTAACCACTGCAAAATAGATTGTAATTCAGATCAGGGCAACGGTAAGGGCTAAGAGGAGTTTAACCCTCCAACCTGGCATGTTTTTGTCAACTGAACAGCTCACTGCTATTGACCCTCAGAGGGAAAACACTGGATTCCCCTGCCCACCCACCACCCACCCCAGACACACACTTTTTTCCATTCCAAGGCTAATAAAAGGTGGAGATAGAGTTGCCAATCCAGCTTGGGAAATCCCTGGAGAATTTGGGATGGTGCCAAGAACAGCAGAGTTTGGGAAAGAGAGGGAAATCTGTGGGGGTTGAGGAAACCACAAAGTCCACCCTCCACAGCTGCTATTTCCTTGTAGCAAACTGATCTCTGTAGTCTAAAAATCAGTTGTAATTCAAGGAGAACTCCACACCTAGCTGCGAGAGGGTTGAACTAGGACCCTGCAAAGTAGCTATTAGGATTTTTAAAAACACTGGGAAGATCTGGTGACAGATTCGAAACCATCTTATCTAGCCATACCTAAATCAAGGTATTTCCCCCCTTTTCTATTCATCTAAACTAGTTAGAGTATTCCTGAGCACAGACAGCATGCATTTCCTTCACTACTGCAGCTATTTTTAACTGATCAGGAATCAAGGCTAAAACCTTTTGAGTCCCTGTCATACTATCGTACATTTTGAGCTCCCTGCCCTCTAAAATTTGTCATTTCATTTTCTATCAGTCAGCTTGGATTGAGTTGTTGGGAGGGATAACTCTGCAAGACCAGGAGAAGCTGGTCAGAGCTACGTGATGACACCCAGACACCTCGCCCAATCCCGGGCATCAAGTTTACACTTGATAAACAAAGTTTGCTCTATTAAATAAGCTAATGAAAAACAGGAACATGAATAACAGAAGCTGCCAACTACCAGCAGCAGTGCCAGAGAGAGATGATGCAACTGAAGACACCCTTCCATTTTGCCTAGACTGAGACATCCCATGAAGCTACTGAGTCAAATGGTTGGTCTTTCATATAATGTTCTCCTTGAACCTTTTAACTGGAGATGACAGGCACTGAACCAGAGACCTTGGGCACACAAAGCAAATGCTCTACCAGCAAGGACTGTCATATGCCTGTTTGGGGCGGGACAATTGCCACCATGGTCCATGGCCCTCCTGCCACCAGTCAGGTGGGCAGTGAGAGGAGATAGTGAGAGGAAATGGGGGCAGACATCAAAGTCCCGACATGCTGATGCCACTTCCTGCACAACCAGACGTGATGTCAACACATCACTGACGATGCTCTAGCAATTAGTCAAAACTCTATGGTTAGACATCATTACTTTGCCTGCCAGCCTCATGCTAGCACCCCAGTTGGCGAGGTGGATGACAGGGTGACCATCATCTAACAATAAGAGCAATAGAACAGTTAACAGCTAACCAGAAGCTTTCAGTCTTAACTCTCCAGGTCTCAGTTCCAACTGCTTTTCCTGGGTCTCTTAACTCCGCCCATAAACTCAAACTCTTAAAGGTACATATCATAACACTAGTTAGAGCCCCTCTCCTGAAGGCTACTATAATTTGAGTGGATTTTTAAAAATCACTGCGCACTACTTTAAAAACCAATTTCTGTCTAAAGTTTGCAGAAAGGGTGACAGCATAGTAAATAAACAAATGCACATCCAGTGCTTTAATAAAAACAATTCTAAAAGGTCAACAGTCTGCACAGGAGCAAAGACTCATGACTGTACCAGCAATTTATTCTTTACTCTACTCATCTGTCATTTACAGTGCTAAACAGGGAGGAAGCTGGGCTCGCCCTGGATCTAGTAGACACACTGCAAATTCTTTTTTTTTTAATGTACTGTATCTATCTACATCTATTATAACAATCCTAAAATAGAGAGGGGCTGCCGAGTGCCCTCCATCCCATGCATCTGCTTAAATACTTATCAGCTTGGAGTTAATGTCATGTGACCTTTTATTTCCCGCAGAACACAAATTCACTGTAGCTTGACACAACAAGAAAACAGATTGAAAAACTGACCCGTTCAGCCCCCCAAGCAATTGAATGATCGCCGATGGAATCTCCAGGCCCAGTCACAGAGGCAAAGTTGAAACGTACTGAGGTACAAGTGCTTGGGGATTTAATATCTCTGATAAATGCTCTGATGACATGTACAGTTATGCAGTCTGGGCAATCACAATAGACCCAAAGCTTCCATTTTTCGGCGAGAAGCACAATTCATTCCAATGCATGTCAGAAGGCTTTGGGAGAGCCATATTAAGTAGAAGTCATTTTGGGTTATTACGAAGGGAGAGGAAACTGAAACAGCAGGCTCTCTTTGAAATGGCAAAAAAAGAACGAGGGAAGAGAAAAGTCAACCATCACTGAAGTAAGTAACAGACAAACTGGATTTTATTAGGAGCTTGCTTAAGAAAAGCTAAGACTTCAAGTTCAGTTATGAGGCTCTTCTGAATCAGTAGTCCTTAGTTCACAACAGGAAGGAATCCCCTTGCTATTTTAGCCATACCCCTTTACTGACTGTTATGACTTTGGTCCTTTCTGCAGAGACACATTAAAACGTTTTGAGGCGCGAAATAAAATGTTTCCTCCAAGGAGCTCTGCATTGTTGTTGTTTTTTACCCCAAAACATTTTATTTGCAATCTCAAAATGTTTTCAGTGATTACCCTTTTAAAATGATTCTCTGGCTGGAATATTTTTTAAAGGCTTCAATTGCCTGTGCTGACCATTTAAGATGATTCCCAGCCTCTCTGCACTTCCTCACTGTCAGTCTAATCCAAATGGAAGGGGGTTTTTTGGTAAAAACTATTGGTAGTTACAAAAAAAATTCTTCCTTTTCAATGACTTTTCAGGTGTTGCTTGGAAAAGGAGCACTACCTATTCAAAAGGAGCAGCAGTAGTGTAGTGGTTAAGAGCAGGTCTACTCTAATCTGGAGAAACCGGGTTGGATTCCCCGCTCTGCCGCTTGAGCTGTGGAGGCTTTTCTGGGGAATTGAGGTTAGTCCGTGCACTCCAACACACGCCAACTGGGTGACCTTGGGCTAGTCACAGTTCTTCTGAGCTCTCTCAGCCCCACCTGCCTCACAGGGTGTTTGTTATGAGGGGGGAAGATAAGGCGTTTGTAAGCCCCTTGGAGTCTCCTATAGCAGAGAAAGAGGAGATATAAATCCAACTCTTCTTCTTCTTCTTCAAATGGTGGCAGTGCTGAATTAGGAATGGGGAGGCCGTATGCCCATTTCCTTCTGCCAAAGGGGGGTGGGGCACCACCCTCACCTCCAGTGCCAGAAGATACAGTGGAGTGCAGAAATTATGTACCACTACAGAACACAACCATATCAGCAGGCCCTCTAGAAATTGGCTGATGCTCTGTCAACGTCTGTTTTTTTCACTCAGACTGATGATGGCATGTAGTGAAACATCATTTCTGCTGTTCACTGTTCTCCCGTCCATCGTGAAGGTGAGGGCAAGGGGGCAGGTGGGCAGCAGGTATATGGTATCCATATTCCTGGCTCAGTATTACCCTCACTGTGGACAGACTCAACTCCCCACTCAGCCATGAAGCTTATCAGATGACCTTCAGCCAATGACTCTCTCTCTCTCAGTCTAACCTACTCCACAGGGTTGTTGTGGGGACAAAATGGAGGGTAACAGTGATGCATGCTGCCCTGAACTCCTGAGAGGAAAGCAAGCTTAAAATATAGTAAATAAGTACTGAAAATCAAATACAATCGTTAGAGGGGTGCAGTGACAGAAATGTTGGACACCACGGGCTTTTGAGTGACACTGCAGAAGGGTTTGTTGTAGGGACTTCCTTACAAACACACCTCAGTACTGACAGTTTGGAAATTTGGCACCACTATGGCACTGCCATCATCAGAAAGTTACCAAGTCCGGATGCAGCCAAATAGCACAATCATTAAAAAAATTCATTTCAAAATCTTCCTGGAAGCTAATAAATTTTACAGCACTTTCAATCCTTTCTCATGGCAACAAAGAAAAGCTTAGTTCCAGACAAATTAAAAGTAAATTGATTGCCTTAGGGGAATGTATTCAAATATCACTTTTCCATGTTAGAAATCTCTTTCCTTAAAACACTGAGGAAGGGGAAAGAGAAGACGAACCATCGAAACTGTACAGAAACGGCAAATCATTAAATCCCTCTTTGCAAAACTGGGTAGCAGCAAGGGGGGGGGGGGGAAACCAAACTTAAAATAAAATGCAAATATGTCACTGGGGTGCAGGCCTAGCATTTGTGTCTGAATTTATGAATATTAAATATGAATAAATAGTAAACATAAAGGGATCAAACATTGCTTTCCATTTTTGCCCAGGTTTTTCCCTCTGCTACAGAAAGCTAAAGGGCGGAGACTTTATATTTGGCTTGGGCAGGGGGAGTTGTGGGGGAAGGGCAATGGCAAAATCCTATAACACTGTGCTGAAATTGAAGAGTGAGTCACACAACACTGTTTCTTTTGCTCTTCCCTATCAGATTTTGGTTCCATCCTTTTCCCCAGGAACTCAGAGCTGCACCCATAGCTCAGTCGTGTACGCAAGCAGTCCCCTCCCCAGTTTGAATTTGTGCGGGGGGCAAAAGTCACTTTCAAAATTAATAATCACACAGATGTAGTCCGAAGCAATTCTCCGGCAAGCAATGGCTAAGAAAAAAAACATCACAGCAATCAAAGCACAGAAGAAGCTGCGGATCGACAAGCAATGCGAGGGCAGCTATGTGCCAGAACAGCACTTTCTCAGCTGTACATTCTTCCTTTTCTACTCATCAGTATCTATTCCCTCTCATGGATTTCACACATCCCCTTGAGTTCATTACAAACCAGTGTACCCGTCAGGTATCCCCGCAGATATGTTCTCTTGTCTAAAAATCTTCCTATGTACCCTCCCAATAAGGTTACCAATTCTAGGTTGGGAAATTCCTGGCATTTCTAGGGGTCAGGACTCAAAAAGATAGGTTTTGGGGAATGGAAGGTCCTCAGAAGGATATAATGCATTAGAGTCTAATCTCCAAAGCAGCCATTTTCTCCAGGGAAATTGATCTCCGTAGACTCAGGATCAGCTGTCACTCTGGGAGATTTCCAGGCTCCGCCTGGAGGTTGGTAACCCTACCCTTCCAGTGGCTCTGCCTGACCTGGAAGAGGAAGGGTTAACTGAGAAAGAGGTACAGGGAGCATTGCTCAAAAGCAAAATTAAGGACAGAAACAAACTATCTAGGAACTGAAGCCTTTCTGAGCCTCTTTTGCACTCCTGCTTTGTGTTCATAAATTATTCTTTCATTTTTGTTTCTCTATAACCCACTAACTTCCTTAATGAGAACCCAAAACATCTCCTTTTCTCCTTGTTACAACAACCCTAAGTGACTGGCCCAAGCTCCTGTGAGCTTCCAAGTGGGGATTTCTACCTGCTTCTCCCAGGCTCTAATCCAATCCAATAGTCAAATCACTGCACTTCACTAGCAGTTAGCGCTTTGGGGGTGGGGGCTTTACATGCAAGTGCTTCACATGCATTGTCTCAGTGATCCTTATGACAATCCTGGAACGTGCCTCAGTATTACTGGCTCCACACTGCAGCTGGGTAGGTGTGCATACAATATGTATGCTAAGAACATCTCAGTTCAGACAGAACATCAAAACCTGGGTTTCAATTAGGTGGGCAAAGTGTGGTTTCCACCTGCTCAGGCAGGCAGAGCAATGGCTGTAAACTAGGGGGCTTTCCCCGCTTACCTTGTGCTGCGTGCTACTCCGGGAAAGTAGCGCGGGGTCCAGCGGCCATGCAACTCACAGTGGCCCTTTCTGCACAGACATTTTTAAAATGTTTTCAGGAAGGAAATAAAACATTTTCTCTGAGGAGTTATGCAATGTTTTAACCCCAAAATGTTTTCTTTCCAGTCTGAAAACGTTTTAAATGCACCCTGGATTTTAGCAGTTCTTTTGCTGAAAATATTTTGACTTGCTGTGTTATCTCCTTAAGACGTTTCCCATGACTCTCAACAGTCCCCAGACTTTCTCCTTGGTGCCATTTTGGGACCTCGCTCTGTTGTCTCACCTGTTTATTTTCAACAGTTCTTTTTTTGGGGGGGGCTCAATCTTTGAAGCTTCAAGTGCACAACCTATGGAGAATCTCAGCATGAGAATCCACAGAGAATTTTTTTTTAAAAGGAAGGATCACAAAATGGTGTCCAGGAATCATTTTGAGGAGGTGAGTGCAATAAACGGGGGGGGGGGGGGGGGGGGGAAAACATTTTGCAGATGTTTTGGGGGACTTGTGCGAAAAAAAGCCACAGTCTCTCTCAAGAGGCTCTCAATTTTAGCCTCCCTCAGAGGGTTGTTGGAAGGATAAAATGGAGAAAGGAAGGAAAAAGAGAGCCACATACATCCCCTGAGCTCCTAGGAAAAAGAACGGAGATATAAATGTGTCAGAGAGCATGAAGATGGAGCACTTCATTGCCAAAACACAACTCATTGCTCAAGAGTTTGTAACAACATGTGAGCTGCCCTTAGCTGAAGATCACTGTGTGCTCATAAACTGAGCGGCTTCCTCTCTTCCTTATCTCCTGCATGTTTAATGCCAGGAAACAAGATGTGAGGGAAATACTGCATAATATTTCTCAACTCCGTTTCTTCTCCATTTGTTAAGAGAGTCTGAAACCATGCAGGAACATAATCCAACCACAGCTTCCCTTTAGAGAATACTAATAGATGCGAACAGTGACAAAGACTCTTGGAGCCAGAAAGAAACTTTCCCCCTCTTCTCCAGCTCTGTTTTATGCTTTTAGGAGGTCCCCTTCCTCCGTACATACACACACACACACATACACGCACACGCACATGCACACACGCACACACAAGCCTTTTCCATTATTAGGAGATCAATTATATTTGGACAAAACAGGGTTCAGTTCACAAAGAATTCTTTTAATGAGGGTAAAGAGCATTTGAATCACACTAATTTATTAGGCAGCCATCAAGCAAGCCCAGGGTCTGAACCCAGCTCAGCAAACAGAATTTTTAATCTAGTTGAACACAACAGGCCAGATCCTTGGGCAGCAGAAGTCAGTGTAAGCCCTTCAAAGTCAGAGGATCTTTGCTCACTTACACCAATAGATCTGTTGCATTGGTCTCTCCCTCCCCCTCCCCTCCAATAGCACATATAAGAAGAGTTTGGATTATACCCTGCCTTTCTCTCCTGTAAGCAGTGGCGTAGCACCAACGGGACAGGGGAGCGTGATGCCCCGGGCGAAGTTGCAGCCGGGACGTGGCCGGGCCATGGAGGGGGCATGGCAAGGCCATTCCAGGGCGGGGGGCGGGCAGCACCATGGCAGGGGCACAGGGAGCACACGTGCCCTGGGAGCAGTTTCCCCTCACTCTGCCCGCCTGTCAGGAATCTCAAAGCGGCTTACAAACTCCTTTCCATTCTTCTCAACTCAACAGGGTAGATGGGGGCTGAGAGCATGCAAAAAGAACTGTGATTAGCCCAAGGTCACCCAGCAGGCTTCATGTGGAGGAGCAGGGCGGGAAATCCTGTTCACCAGATAAGAGTCTGTCACTCATGTGGAGGAGTGGGGAATCAAACCCAGTTCTCCAAATTAGAGTCCACCACTCTTAACCATACACCACATTGGGTCTCATTACTATTAGTAGCCGTTACTAATGTGGTCCCCTTGTAATTTATTGTACTTGTGCAACGAATGAAAACTGATACGCAACTGACACATTGAGCCCATATGGAGGAAAGCAAGAGAGAAATAATTGCAGCTTGGCGTTGGAAAAATCAATGAGAAAGCTAGGCTGTGCTAAAGATGCCATGTGAAATCTGTCCAAGTCTCTCCTCCTCAGTCACGAATTTGCAAATGATTCTCACTTAGCATCCACTGCCCATTCTGAAAATGAAAATGGTAATGACCCACTATACAAAAGAGTGTACACCACTTTTGGTGCAATCAGGTGATCATCTTGGAAATCACAGAGAGGCGCTCTGCTTGTGCTAGAACACCGCACACATCCTTCGGAGTGAGATGATGAATCTGAGAGACACAGACTCAGAGGACGGCAGCAGTAGCGATCAAAAGCCTTCCCATTGCAGCATTATTGAGATCGTAGGTCCAAATACCATCAGAACCCACTGCCTCTCTCTCCTTCTTTTTAGGAGGATTAGGTTTAGGTGGGATGCCATCTTAGGATAACTGCTGTTTTTGTTATATTTATGGAAGTTTTATATAATGATTTTATGTATGGTTTTTATGTTGTACACCGCCCAGAGCCCTTTGGGGATGGGGCGGTATATTAAGTTAAATAAATGTAAAAAATAAATAAACTTCATAAATCCAAAAGAGAACTATTTACGCCTGCTGCGCCCAAAACAACAGATAACATTGGAAACTGTTCCTGTGGCATATCAAAGAATGCAATTATGCATAATTTTGGGAATGGGGGAGAGCATTTAACTAACAAGCACCATACAGAATTGCCCACCTGGAGCAGGTAAATCCCCATAGCTCAACCCCAGTCTTCAAACCTAAAAAAAAAATGCCTGGAAAATGTCCTTCATTGTGGTGCTCTAGAAATTTCCCTTGGTCTCTATGGTCTTTACCATAAACATCAGTTAAAATCCCTAGCATCACCCAGAAGTGACTTCACTTTCTTTCCAAACTCTACCTTCCCCATGCACTGTCCTGAAAAATCTCTTGGCATATGCCAAAGCAGTGCTGGAAAACCTTAATTTACAAAAATAATATGGGAGAAAATTTCTAGCATTGTGACATGATGCTTTTTTGTGAAAAGGGATGCCAAATGTTCAGATAGGCAACCACTTCTCAACCTCAACTTGCAATATAAAGAGGTATACTGTAGGGAGAGTTTTGCCACACAAAGAGCTTTTTCCTGCCATTGCATTCCAGGAAGTTTTGCCAACCTCCTGTTGGGGCCTGGAGATATCCCAGAATTCAGACTACAGAGATCAGCTGTCGTGGAGAAAATGGGTGGTTTGAGGCTGGACTCTATGACCAGTGAGGTCCCTTCCAAAACAAAGCGTTCCCCTGGATCCACCCCCAAATTTTCAGTTTTTCCCAGTTTGGAGTTAGCAACCTTAATTACAGGAGGACCACAATTCCAAATTTCATCTATGATATAATAAGTACTGCACAGGAAAACAAAGTAGAATTCCAGACGTTTCCAGATGTTTTTTCTGTATGATGAAGAAGAAGAAGAAGAAGAAGAAGAAGAAGAAGAAGAAGAAGAAGAAGAAGAAGAAGAAGAAGAAGAGGAGGAGGAGGAGGAGGAGGAGGAGGAGGAGGAGGAGGAGGAGGAGGAGGAGGAGGAGGAGGAGGAGGAGGAGTTTGGATTTATATCCCCCCTTTCTCTCCTGTAGGAGACTCAAAGGGGCTTACAAGCTCCTTGCCCTTCCCCCCTCACAACAAACACCCTGCGAGGTGGGTGGGGCTGAGAGAGCTCTGAGAAGCTGTGACTAGCCCAAGGTCACCCAGCTGGCATGTGTGGGAGTGTACAGGCTAATCTGAATTCCCCAGATAAGCCTCCACAGCTCAGGCAGCAGAGCTGGGAATCAAACCCGGTTCCTCCAGATTAAATACATGATCTCTTAACCTCCTATGCCACTGCTGCTATGAAGAAGAAAGAGAAGAGGAGGAGGAGGAGGAGGAGGAGGAGGAGGAGGAGGAGGAGGAGGATTTATATCCCCCCCTTTATTTCCTGTAAGGAGACTCAAAGGGGCTTACAAACTCCTTTCCCTTCCCCCCTCACAACAAACACCCTGTGACAGGTAGGGCTGAGAGAGCTCAGAAGAACTGTGACTAGCCCAAGGTCACCCATCTGGCTTGTGTTGGAGTGCACAAGCTAATCTGGTTCACCAGATAAGCCTCCACAGCTCAAGTGGCACAACGGGGAATCAAACCCGGTTCTCCAGATTAGAGTGCATCCGCTCTTAACCACTACACCACACTGGCTCGGATTTATTTTCAGTTTCAGAATGAAGTGTGGATATCGACTGAGCTTTTTCTCTTTTTAGATGATACTGTACTAGTTTTTCTCACCTTTGTCTTGTTTGTTATATGCATCAGATGTGCATATGATATACATTAGATAGTGAAACAGAATGTAAGATAGTCACTTCTTGGAATCGAAGAGGGAGGTCAAAATATCTGAACAATGTTAATTAAATGTGAGTTTTTCTTTTTTTAAATATGTGCTCGTCTTATCTGTGTGTATTCCTTCTGAAGAATTTAATAAAGACTTCATATTTTTTAAAAAAAATAGAAGAAAGAATCTGTTAGGGAGGGGGTCCTTGGTCACCCAGGTCCTCATCTTCTATTTAGACTGTTCCAGCTCTCTCTAGTTGCTCAAAGCTTTAGACTGATGCATCCTTCTCAGCTCCTGGCACCTAGCACAGGGCCTGCCCAGCCCACAAGACATCTCATCCTTGCTCGGTCTGCGTTGCCCTGGCAACCAGGCCAATCTCAGATTCAGTCTCTGATCCCTCCATGTGTGCCATACCTTCCTTCTTCTGAGCAATTGGAGTTGCGAAACTCCAGGTAGAGCCTGGAGTTTCCCTGGAATGACAACTGATCTCAAGACTACATACAGTAGATCAGTTCCTCTGGAAGAAATGGCAGATTCAGATAGTAGACTCCAAGGCCCATTATGCACCAGATGTCTGCTGCACAGCAGAGGCAAATGTCCATCACAGCAAGGTTTCTTGTATTTCCCCAAGCCCTGCTTTCAACTTCCATTCTCCCCGCACTAAGCAACACCACTTTAAGGACGACTTTAATGTTCTTCTCTGCCAGAGCTAGATTTGCCAGTGAGCACAGCTTTGCCCCAACATCTTCCCTCTGCCCACCACCAGCCCCTCCCACTCCCTTGCACCTCTCTCCCCTTCCCCCTTTTCAAATTTGTTATTACCTCAATTTTTGTTATTTATTATATCATTACAAAAAAGCACTGCAAAGCACAGTGGTGTTATTGCATTTGAAAACTAGGAAGAGAGAGAGAGAGAGAGAGAAAGAGAGAGAGAGAGAGAGAGAGAGAGAGTGGAGGTGGGGGGAGATAACAATTCCAGGACTTACCGCTATTCCTTCAGCAGAGTATGGTTTAAGGAATTGCTTTGCATCTTTCTTCTGGGGGAGATGGTTACAACATCGATATAATTGCAATCACAGGTATACCAATGAACCTGCAATTTAAAGGGCTTTAATAAAGCCCTTTATCTTGAACCTACCGTGTGTGATGAGATCTGTGCCTTTAACAGGGAGATAATGGGCAGACTTAAGGGAACCAGGAAAAGCACAGGCCTGTTGAGACTTCAACAAGTATCTGCAGGGCAGACACTGAATGGCTCCTCATGTGTAAACAAGGAAACCACACTACAGTCCCATTGTACAGCTAAGAGCCCCAAGGTAAGTGTTCCATGCATGATAGTCTCATACCAAGGGACCACAACCTTTTCTGAGCCTGTGGGCACTACAGACATCTGACACAGCATGCTGGGTGGGGCCACAAAATGGCTTCCTTTTGGTCACACAATGAAGATCTTTGTGATGTGTTGGCAGCTGCTGCAAAAGTAACTTTAAAAAAATCTACACAGCCAATCAAATCTCCAACGGTCAGTCAGAAGCCTTGCTGGGAAAAGCCCTATATGATCCCACCCACTTTCTAAAAACACTTGGAGGCAGAGGTGTAGCTGCAATGGGAACATCTGGGGTGGCTTGCCCTGGGCGCTGCCATTGCAGTCATGTGGGGGGCGGGGGGAAGGGTGGGAGAAGGGCATATTGGGGATGTTTCAGGGCGTGTCAGGGGCAGGGCGTGTTCGGGGGGCGCATGGGCAGTTCATGTCCCCGGCACAGTTCCCCCTCCATCACTGCTTGGAAGCCACCCAAAAAGATGTTGGTGGGCACCTTGGCACCCATAGGCACTACGCTGGGAACCTCTGGTCTGTGGAATCATATCCCAATGAGCTTCCTCCTCTTCCCAAACTCTACCCTCCAAAGGCTCCTACCCCAAACCTCTAGAAATTTCCAAAGTCAGAATTGGCAACTGCAGGAGGCTGTGGACTACGCTGAACCAGGCACAGTGGCCCTCCATTGTTGTGCACAGAGCCTCACTGTTCTACTGTTGGGCAATGGTCTTGTAGGACCAGCTGCCTCAGAGTCAGCCAAAGTGCTAGGACTGATCCCAGACACAGCCAGGCTTGCCAATTCTGGGTTCGAAAACACCTGCCTATTTAAGTATGAAGCCTGGGAGAGTGGAGTTGACGAAGGGCAGGACCTTGGTAGGTACAAGGCCATGCAGTCCATCTTCCACAGCAGCCATCTTCTCCAGCAGAAGTGAAATAAATATTGAAATAAACAAACAATAAGTGATTTACATAGACTGAAGATCAGCTGTAATTCCAGGAGCTCTCCAGCCCCCACCTGGAGGTGGGTAATCCTAGATACAAGAGTTGGTTCCACAGAGGTCAATAAAGTAGCCTCCCTGTCTCCCATCTAGGATTGCCCTCCACAAGCTGGAAACTGGTGGGAGTCTGTGGGGTAACATATAGGGGTGGAGGCACTGTTGGAAAATGGTGTTATATCACTTTCCAGGGAAACTGGAAAGTGATATCACCCTGCTCTAGGAAACACAGAACTGCAGCGGGAAGCAAGAACTGGGAGTGAGATAGCTCCTGAATCTACTGGGAACTTGGCATCCCTTCTGTCCTTGATGCAGCCAAGATGAATAATCACTGCAGAAAACACTGCTTAGATTCCTAGCAGCTCTAGGGCCCAGTGAGATTTAGAGAATGGTGGGCCAGAAGAGATGCTGGGACTCTAGGTTTCCCTGTTCTGGGTTGGGAAATACGTGGGGATTTCAGGGATGGGGTCTGGGGAGAGCAGAGTTTGGAGAGGGGGGATGCCTCAGTAAGATATAGGCCCTTTTTGTGCAATCTTTTAAAACATTTTCAGGTGAGAAATAAAATGTTTCCTTCATGGAGTTCCGCATAGTTTTTTCCCCCTTAAGGTCTGAAAAAGTTTTGTTTTCAGCCTCAAAATGTTTTAAATGAATCCCCTTTTAAAATGATCCTTTAGCCCGAAATGTTTTCAAAACGTTTTCACTTGCTGTATGATCTGTTTACTACGTCTCCCATGCCTCTGTGCCATCCCCAAACGCCCTCCTCAGTGCCATTTTATCGAGCTGCTAGCTCCGCCCTTTTCTGTTTATTTTCATTATTTTTGTGTGAATTTTTTTTAATGGGGGGGTTAAAATCTTCAAAGCATCCACATGATCTTAGTAATCTAGGGATCAGCTGAAATAGCAGGAATGTGGAAGCTAGCAGTTCCGTGGGACATCACTATCTGGGTGGAGAAAGAATGATTCACGAAGCCCTTCTTCTCTGCATCTTACCCACAGCAAGAGGGTTTAGCCCTCTCTGCGCTTAATAGGGTATTCTGTACCAAACACACTGTCGCCAAGCCCGCTTGCATTAATAAGATGAGCTTTAAGAAGGGGGATGAACTCAATAATCTGATAGGGCTTTCTCGTCTCAATCCATTATGATTCTATAGTTTACATACCCAATTCCCATTAATGCTAATGGGAGCTACTGTATCGCGTGCCGGGAGAGAAGAAATACAGGCCTTTTGACTTCATTACAGAAATTTAAAATTCATTACCATGGGATACAGAGGGATTGCCCTAAATACTCTCTCTTTGTTACATATTTCCTTGTTAATGCAATCATTTGAGAGCACCGTACCCTGCTGAGTAGGAAACATTTTCGAGGCTGTTTAAAACACATTCACCACAATTGGAAGCAATTCTTTTGTCTCCATTTATGCCTCTGACACTAGGCTGCCTTCAGTTTAATGGGGACCAAGCAGATAAAAGCAAATTAATCCAAAAGGTGACTTTTTTCTATCCTATTGTCAAATCACGCACAGACAAATTCAAGTATTCCTCGTCTCTGTCTGATTCAACATAAGCCGGGCATTCAAATCAAAGTTTGCCACAATGAATCCAATTATTAGAACATTCTATTCAAAATTATGCATCGATCAGAAAATGGCTGCTTGACTATTCTCTCCAAAAATTACAGAAAACAGAAATTACTGGGAAAGGATGGGAGGGAGAGACTTGCACATGTGTGTAAGATAAGGGAACAGATTCCAAGGTTAAACTAAGCAGCGACGAGCCATGCATTTAACTGGCATATAGTAGAATCAACTTGCTCCGAATATTCTCTTCATAAATCCTTCCGTCCTTTCGTATTGGCACCTACGCAGCCATTTACATCTACTGAAGTCAGAGTAGAAAACAAACCACCTGTCAATAGGTGTATGGTAAT
This sequence comes from Sphaerodactylus townsendi, assembly GCF_021028975.2. NCBI lineage: Eukaryota > Metazoa > Chordata > Lepidosauria > Squamata > Sphaerodactylidae > Sphaerodactylus > Sphaerodactylus townsendi. The sequence continues at coordinate 15,305,423 of NC_059437.1, read as the reverse complement.
CTATGTATGCTGTGACTAGTCAATAAATAAACAAATACTGTACTATACTAAACTATAAACATTTGTTATTGGAAAATGCATATTTAGCATGTGTTTTACTAAAGATTAATGTTCATTTTTATGATAACGAGTGGACATTGGCATTTACCTCGGATTTAGTATCACGGTCACCTGTGCAGCCACACGTGCATGTATTTTTATTTATACTTTGGGCTTTTATACCGCCCTATCCCCGAAGGGCTTTGGGCAGTGTACAACATATAATAAAATACAGTCATAAAACCATAGATTAGTTAAAATCTATAAAAGCAGCGAAGACTAACTGTGACACTGATAATTATAAGTATGAGTGGCGCCCAGCTACCTATTATTAAATCCTTTCCCAAAGGGAGGAACGGTGAGTCCCATCGGATAGTATAAGGCCCAGATGTAAGAGCCAAGAACGTATCTCAGGCACTGCTTTGCCCGAGGGTCTATAACGCTGTTAAGATAGCCCTAGACTCTTGGAATCACTTTGACCCAGCCCAGCCAGATAGAGAAGGATGTGGGGCCACAGATACGTGGTTGGGTAGGGAAGCCACAACTCTGCAGAAAGCCTTTCAAGAACGAGAGGAAAGTTAGTGGGAAGCTTGTGGGCACCTTGCTTGAAAGATTTGGTGCCATAAAGCCCAAGTTGAGGCTTTACTCAGAAGTCAAAATGAAATTCAGGAGGACTGAGACCACCAAATCCCATGGAAATACTGTCTACAGCAGTGCTTCTTTGAAGACACAGCTATCTGAATTGTACCTCAGTGACATGATAAGACAGGGGTCCCCAACCTTTTTAAGCCTGTGGCGACCTTTGGAATTCTGATACAACGTGGTGGTTACACCCATAAAATGGCTGCTGAAGAGGGTGGAGCCCGTCATAAAATGGCTGCCTCAGTACCTACTAAACCACAGCTACTGGCAAAAGATAAACTTATAAACAGCTTACAGTACTGCTGTAATAAAGTGCCCAAAATTATAAAGTGAGACTGTGCACATGTGCAATTGCAACTACCAAACCATATTCATCAGGATCAAATAAAGCAAACTGCAGGTAAACAAATTACAGACATGTGTCAGCACAATTTCTTGGACCAAAAACTAGACATGGAACATGTCATGAAAATAATGCGTTGCTCTGTGGAGAAGGAATATACAAGCTACTATCATTTTTCTGTTGAACAGAGAACAGCGATGCTCCTTGGAGAAGGAATAAACTTCTGCTGGCATTCTTGCTAGGCTCCCCAAAATCTCAGCTTGCAAAACAAAACCCCAAGTTTTTAGTTCTCAAAGATTTCAGATAGAGATCTGATGATACGATGATAGAATGTAAGAGAGCTAACTGCTGAAGAGGAAGAGCTGCAACAGAGCTGCCCTGTTTGGGTATAAACCCCACCCATGTGGCAAGATACTACACAAGCACTCTCTTCCTCAGTTTTTCTCCTGCCACTGGTGAATGCCATGCTACCTGCAAACACACCATCTGAGAGTACCAACACAGTATCTGAAAATACATGATGCACAAACACAATGTATTGTGGAGCTCTTTTAGATGGAGGGCTGCCCATGTCCTTCAGAAGTCCCCAAGTTCGATCTCTGGCATCTCCAGTTAAGGATATTGGAGAGAAGTGGTTAGAACAATAAAAGATAATATGTGGCTTTTGGTTTCATGATATTTTTTATGTTTTAACTGATGGTTTTTAACCTTTGTCTTTAGCCATCTTGGAAGAAAAGGGAGATTAAAGAAAGAACTTTTCAATAAATAAGTGCAGGGAGTAGGAGGTAAGAGAGACAGTAGCTTGCCTAAGGCCCTCTTGTGAGCTGAGGTAAAATTTGAACCAGGGATTATTTACCACTCATGCTCCTGGAAGCTCAAAAAATGCATCTATACGCTGAAGTCAGTCCCCCAGAGTTCCATGGGGCTTTCTCCCCAATAAATCACCTCAGCTGCTACCCAGCACCACCTTCTGATTCTTCCTTCCCTAACAATGAAGACGATGTTCCATCCTTGCTAAAACACTCCCTCCCTCATTTCCCACATTTCTCAGAGGCAACAATCAACGTCATGCTGAACTGAGGAGTCAAAAGTGTATTCATGGCACCCTTCAATGGCAGTGCACGGTTAACACTGGTCCTCTGTTGTACTTCATCTAAATATGGTTGGGCCGTGAGCCAGCGCTGAAGGAAGGGAGTACCTCTGCAAGCAAGATGGGATTCTCTCGTGTCAGATACAGTCATTCTGACTAATGATACCTCCTCCTTGCCAATCCCTACAGCCTCGCTCTGTCTATTTCAGCCACTGAATATGCTTAGAAGCTCCGTGGCTGCAGGCCAAGAGTCTACAGATCCCAATCAAGTATCAATAGCTTAAGTGTAAGTGATTGTGTAGGAAGAGAGGGCCAAGTGTGCTCCTTTCTCGCTTTTTCAAGAGCTTTGGTTACAGCGCTAGTAGGGACGCTAGCAAAGACTCAGCTAATTCTAATTCACAATGCACCCGCCACAGGGCAAAAATCAAAAGGAACTACATTGAAGGCACTAGGGTGAGAGAACGCTGGGTGAGAGCAAGAACTGGCAAGGTTTCGGTCTCAGTGCAGGGATCTACTGGGGAAAGTCGGGAATCTCTGTTCAAGCCACGTCCATGAAAGTCAGCAAAGTATTGCTGAAGCATCGTTCACACTCAGCCTGGACCGCTCAGGTGGGAATGGGAGTCACAGCTTTTAATCTAGAAGACTGGAAAAGAAGGAATGAAACAATGCCTTACATTTAAATAAAGTAAGAAATGATGAAAATTAGGTGAGCCCCTAGAATTGGCTACCATCTCTTGCAGCTGAGACTTTTTCTAACCTGGCCGCTTCTGGGTGGCTCAAGATACTGGAAGAAACAAAGAATTTTCCGGCTACTAGGCTGAGGCCAGGACCATAAGAAAATAAGAACTGCTTTGCCAGACGAGATCAAGGTCTTTTGATTCCAGTGTGCAGTTTAGCACCAGCAGTGGCGAAGCTGCAACGGGGCAAGGGTGTGGGCCAGCGTGGGCAGATCGGGGGCGGGGGACACACTCTGCCCCTGAGCACCAGTGATCACCACATGTCTTGGGCACTCACAAGCAAAAGGTAAAAATGATGCCAGCCCTGGATGTCTGTTCCTGGCTCCCAGAATCCAGAAATATTCTATATCAGTACATGTACAAGGAGGCTCATTTTAGCTATCATGGCCAGGAGTTGGGACGAAGGTTCTGTGCCCTTTCCTGAGAGCCAGTAAAGTTAAGTAGTAGACAGCAGGTGAACTCTGGTGAACCAGGTTTGTTTCCCCACTTCTCCACATGAACCCTGCTGAGTGACCTTGGGCTAGACACAGTTCTCTCAGAAATCTCTCAACCACACCTACCTCACAAGGAGCCTGTTGCAGGAGGGGGAAGGGAAAGCTATTGTAAGCTGCGTTGAGATTCCTTACAGTTGAAAAAAAGCAGGGTATAAATCCAAAACTCTTCTATTCTTTTCTCCTTATAGTTGAAAAAAGCAGGGAATAAATCCAAAATTCTTCTCTTCTTCGCTTCTTTCATTATTCATAATTTGGATTTTAAAAAATGGGCAGTTCTTGTTCAGGAGTAACTGATCTTGTGTGAAATTAGCATCAATACAGCACTAAAAGACACAACTCTAAAGCGGAGTGGACCAAGAGGGGTGTAACTCTGATTAGAATTGTGCTCTGTGAGTCATGAAGCTGCCCTCTACTGAGCCAAATCATTTGACCGTCTAGCTCAGTATATTCTGTCCCAGCAGTGGCTTCCTAGGACTTCAGACAGAAAACAGTTTTTTCCCTCAATACCTGCCACCCAAGATCCTTTTAACTGGAGCTACCAGGGACTGAACCGGGGATTTTCCGCGTGCAAAGCTGATGGTCTACCGCTGAGTCACAACCCCTCCTGATGCCTTAAAGTGCTTAGCTGTTAGATTTACCCTCCATGGACTCTGGAAGAAAGACCGCTATAAAAGAATTAAATTTAAAAACTACTGGTGAGGTGAGCTGCTCTTGGGAACTTTCCAATACACTTATTTAAATGGAAAGCTGGGTTTTGCTCGATCGGAGTTCACGGCAGGCCTTTCCCTGATCTCGCCACTTAAGGAATCAACAGGAGTTTTAATATGGGGAGAGATGACAGCAGGTGTTAAAATACACTCTCAGGGAAAAATGGACCCAGCTGGAGCTGGTGAATATTTTAAGGTTGCGTCTAGCTCCTGTCTGAGTGACACCAGCCAGATTTCCCCATTTGAACTCTGAAAACAAACTTTCCTCTTCGGAGCAGGCAAATGGACCTTCAGAAATTCCACTGGAGCATCTTCATGGGGAAGCGTTCCTACCCCTCCTCTCTGTCTGGCGCGCACAGATGCTCCACCGCCTCGCGTCACTATGGAGTCTCATTGTTTAGAAAACACTAAGCTGGGCGGCAAGCAAGAGAATTTAAAAAGCATTAAACTCCTAAAGGGGGCGAGGGTTCAGACTTCAACAAGCTGCATCAGATACTAAGCATAATTAGTTAAATTGGATGAAGCGTGAATGGCAGAAAGGATGGTGAGCTGGTAATGCTCTCAGGTTTCGAGCATTGTTCTGTTAGTGGAATCGTACACCGCAGCGGTACAGGAGAGAGGAAGAAGGTAGATTTCAAGGGGAGTCCAATAAAGCAGCCATGGGGTACACAAAGCACCAAGACAATGCCAGGTTGTTAACATAGTGTCCCACCTGTGCAATGAAAACTGCAGGTCAAAGAACAAAACCAAAGCCACAAAACAGGAAACTCTCGAAGCCCCTTCCACACATTCAGAATAATGCACCTTCAATACACTTCCAATGCACTTTGCAGCTAAATTTTACTGTGCAGAACAGCAAAATCCACTTGCAAACAATTGTGAAAGTGGATTGAAAGTGCATGATTCTGAAAGACTGGAAATCCTTTGCGGACAGATTTATGGAAGACAAGTCGATCTATGGCTACCAATCTTGACCCTCCTTGATCTGAGATTGCAAATGCCTTAGCAGACCAGGTGCTTGGCAGCAGCAGCAGCAGAAGGCCATTGCTTTCACATCCTACATGTGAGCTCCCAAAGGCACCTGGTGGGCCACTGCGAGTAGCAGACAGCTAGACTAGATGGACTGTGGTCTTATGTTCTTAGGATTCAAGACTTAAATGAAACTAGTGTATTGGATTAAGAGAACTTTATAAGGACTAAAACTGCGGGAAACAGATATTAATTATAAGCACTGAGTTAGATTTATGCTCAGATCCTCAGTGAGGTAGCTGGAAGTCACCATATATATGGGTAGGTGTTTGTGTGTGTGTGTTTTTCCCCTTTTCTTTTCATTTAGTATTATTATTATAGGGGGGAGGGGGGACTAGATCGGGATCTTTTCTTTATCTTTCCACACATGTGCTATTTAGATCTGTACAATAAATAATAATTCTCATTTTTTAAAGTGCATTATTCTGCATGTGCGGAAGGGGCCTCTGAAATGCAGAGAGGAACAAAAGCCGAACAGCATGAAGGCAGAGAGAAGCATCGGCCAAAGCCAGAAACCCGTCCTTTGCCACAGCAGTCACGGCGGCGACAGCTTTGCAGAGCTGGAATGTCATTCCTCCCCCCCCCAAAAAAAAAAACGTTACAAAGGGGCAAAGCTTTAACAAGCCTGACGACTGAATCGGCACAGATAATTAAGCAATTAGGACCCTTAGAAGTTGACAAAGAGGATGTGCTGGAAAGAAGGATTTTGGCGCAGTTGCTTGCCGAGGGCAGGGGTGGCAACGAGGCAGGCGAGCAGGGCTGGTTTCCAGGATGCTGTTAGAGGAACGTGAAAGGAAAGGGCTGGGGAAATTAAGTGAGTGACAGTTGGGTTTTATGGGTTGTTTACAAGCCCTGGTCCATCGCAAAGGGATGATGCAGGAAAAGCTCGCCCTGGGCGAGGTGATGGAACATTTTTGGAATGCGTGGCTCACTAGAAAACATCCTTTATGAGTTCAGTGAGGGGAAACATGTCTGATTCATGGTTTAATTGAGGGGCCTTCCTGAAGGCTGTCAGGCATGGATATTTTAGCATATCGACCATCCCTGCACTCACCGCAGGTCAGGAGGAAAATGCCACCCATATGTATTCCCCAAGCTAATCTATGCCATGAAACAGCCTTAATAGCAACCTTTCCAGAAAGCTCCTACTCTTTCAAGGCCCTGAGTAACTGGCCTCCTTCATCTGTGTGCATCTGCCAGAGCCACACATCTTATGGATCACGTGATTCATTTTGGTAGCTCCCAGTGTGGTGTAGTGGTTAAGAGCAGGTGGATTCTAATCTGGAGAACGGAGTTTGATTCCCGACTCTTCCACCTAAGTGAACCAGATGTGTTTTTCCGCACTCCTATATTCCTGCTGGGTGACCTTGGGCTAGTCACAGTTCTTCGGAACTCTCTCAGCCCCACCTACCTCACAAGATGTCTGTTGTGGAAAGAGAAAGGTGTTTGTAAGCCACCTTGAGTCTCCTTACCGGACAGAAAGGTGGGGTATAATTCCAAAACTACTACTACTACTACTACTACTACTACTACTACTACTACTACTACTACTACTACTACTACTACTACTACTACTACTACTACTCTTCCCCATTCACTTCAGCAGTAACTCCATTCACCTCTTTAGCCATTCACTGCAATTGCAACACCATCCACTTCATCTCCTCCGCCCCTTGCTCATTTGTGGAATGAAAACAGAAACTCACTTGTACAGGAATGGCACATCCTAGCTTTTCACCAGCCCCACCAGCCTTCAAGGAAAAGTCAGCTTCATATGCTCAAGCTACTCGCATTGAGCTGACCTGTTGTGAATGGGAAATGTCATTGTGTGCAGATCAAAGAGGAGAATCCATCAAAGGCCTGGTTCCCACAACATCAATGGGCTGGGCAGCTTCAGTTTCCCATTCAGCTGCACAACCCGAGTATTGCAGGTACAGGTAAACATTAGGATTACAGGCAGCTGAGCTACAGCGGCAAGCCGCTTCATGCAAAGACAGGGGCAGGATATCAATGTTTTAAAGATATAATAAATAAAAATGATGGCAGTTCAAATCTCACCTGCATCACATATTGGAAGCAAGCTGTTTCCTCTTAGCTTCAGTCCCTCATTCTGAACATGGGCATAAAGATATGTACCTACTTTACTGGGTTGCTGTAAGGATTACAGCAACCCAGACTTGGAAGAGCTATACAAATGTAGACTTGGAAGAGCTATACAAATGTTACAGAATTGTTATTACTCCGTTTTAGTGTGCAGACAGACTTGTGGCTGCGTAGTGGCAGGCAAAATGGGTTGCTGCTTGGTTGCGTAGTTGCTCAGACATACTTACAAGCAGCAACGCTGAACTGGGAAATTCTCATGAGATGATTTGCATGTCCTTCAAGGAAAACTCAGACAAGGCTGCAAGTCTTCAAGGCAACTGGGGAGCAAGGCCATCTCCTGATTCAAAAATACCCAAAAGGCTCTGTGGTCCTCCAGTGGAGATGGAGATAGCAGGAGAGGGCGTTTTCTACATAAGAACCTTGCCCTTGGAATGTGCTTTCCTTGCCTGGCCTGCCAAAGGAAGAGCTTGCTAGCCTAAGAGACAAGGTAGAGGCAGGGAGACCTTTGGGGTGCATTTCCCAGCCGTGTAGGGGAGGAGTCTACTGGGTAGCAAAGGAAATGTTGAGGCTGAATGAAACAGAGTTTGTTTTGACTGCCTCGCAGGAGAGAAATTGTTCATGCAGTTGCATATTTCTAATTAATGGAACGTTTCCAGATGTTCCCAGTCAGGAAAACAGTGTATATAAATAATACATCCCCTAAGAAGGAAACCCAGGTGGAAGGTGGAGCAGAAGCAACATATTTTCCAGATTTCAGAAAAAGGCTCGGTACGGGTTTCTGCTGTAGCACAGCGAGCTACTAAAGCCCAGCAGCATGCTGATGGGGAACGCTGACTGACATGGGAGAAACAAGTCCTGAGAGACAGAAAACACGGGAGTCAGATGAAGAAAAATCCAGCAGAGTTACCTTAAAAAAAACCAGATACAACACATCTCAAATGAAGCAGCAGAAAGGTTGGTTTTGCAGCTGCTCTCCCTTCCTCGCTACATCAAACGAGCTTGACATGAGTTTCGATCCCAAGATGGCTACACATGCAAATGGAATAATTAGAAGGGTGGCGAGACAGAAGAGCACAGAAATTTAATTTTGCTCAAGTGAGGGTAGTGTCTGGGTTAGTCATGTAACTCAATGGATTTTTGACGAAGGAGATTTGGGTCTGAAGGACAGCAGTTTGGTGAATCAATGCATTGGCTGAGCCAGACGAAAAGGTGGCTCTTGGTCACGCTTATCAGAAGCAGCAAGAAAGAAGGCAAAGATACTCCAAGGGGATGAGTTCGCAGCCCTGTAACTTGTCCAAAAGTTAAGAATCCCACAGAGGGATACTTGAACACCTGCTTGTTTAGATCACATCCTGTTTGCCAGTCATAAACAGGGAGCATATTTTTCAACAGACTGTTCACTCATTTACAACTGTTTGATAGGTTGTTTCAATTGTCCTTTTCTTACAGTACAGTACAATCATTTTTATGCATGCACATTCTTACACAGCCCAACATAAGTCTACTCACACACACCCCTACTGCACCATTCAGCAGACAATGTTTTAAGCAGACATTTTTTTAAAATGCTACAATTCAATGCTAATCTAAGTAGTTCTTAGATACATGAATGGCTGTAGTTCTGTTCGAACTGGCCGTGTTTTTGTGCACACGTGCTTTTGCAAAAACCTACTGCAAACCCATTCAGCAGATCTTTGGCTCATTCCGCACATGCAGAATAATGCACTTTCAAACTGCTTTCAGTGCTCTTTGAAGCTGTGCAGAATAGCAAAATCCACTTGCACCACAGTTATGAAAGTGGTTTGAAAATGCATTATTTTGCATGTGCGGAAGGGGCCTTTGAGTCTTTGCACGTCAAAGTGAACAGAGCTAGTGACTGGCTCTGACTGACACAACCAAACATGGCAAGATGGAGCACGAAATTCTGGGCAACAAAGGTCCCATGGCATCTTAAAGACGGAGGACTGGTCTACACTTCACAGGACTATCTTGAAGCACACACATTGCCTTCTCCAACATGGTCACAATATGAAGCAGAGCTCCATAACTCTTCCGGGCTTCAAGGAACGATTCAATGCCAAGGCTTCCACTGCCCTCTTGTACAGGGAGTTTACGGCACACAGGCCAAGGTTTTCCTAACATTGCATCCACCAGTAGTTCTCCTGGCACCCTAGTTTTTCAGAAAGTAGGTAGAGTCATTGTAAGGTGAGGCTTGTTAATGGCTGCCCTCATTCAGTCCCACGCAGAGTGACTCCAGCCACACTCCATTGATTTAGTGAGCTTGGGCCGGAAAAATTCTGCATCGTGTTGCATTTCAAGTCACTGGAAAAGACAGTACTTACTCCAATGGCCAGTTCTACAAGCTACACTTGCTATATATTCTTACAGGTTCTGTGGAACTTATGGCCTAGTGAGTTGAATGGAGCCCTAAAGCTAAAAATGGCAGTCTGACAGGTTTTTGAAAAACACCCTTGTTTCTGCCAGGCCCTAGCAGGACAGTAAAACAGGAGACTTATTCAACCCCTTAAATGACTAGGGGACAACCTTAATGAATCCACATTGGTACGGTGCCTTGTACACAGATAAGATTCCCCTATCAGCTTCACGGCTGAGGGCACATTTGAACCAGGGGCTTCCAGATCCTTGTTCAACACTCTAACCATACTTCACGTTGTCTCTCATAGCTTTTCTGCCTTAGCTTTATCCCCTTCGAAACCAAACCAGCCCTTTTTTGTGGCTTCTTTTTGTAATTGTGACTCAATGACCCAATAGCAGCTAATTTGAACTGAGAAAGACTTGGCTTTCCCACAAGGAATTGCCGGAGTTCTGACCACTACTGAATTTAAATGGATAATTGGAAAGAGCAGAGAGGTGAACGAGCAAGCCTTCTTCTCTATTATCATTCATTCTCCTTTATTGCCACAGAGGTCAGAGGCATGCAAACCAACCAACACACACACACACACTGAAATTAGGAGGTTCTCATTCTGTGTGAGAAGCACATTTTTCAGCATGTTGCATAGTGCACCAGTGAGCCATAGGATTTGATCCTTCCACTCAAGGTAGGACTAAACTCAAGGTCAGAGGCATACTGTTACAAAATGGTGTCTGGGACTTGCTCCGGGTGCCGTGCCTACCCCGCACGCCCAGCCCCTGCTGAACTCCTCCCACCCCAGTGCCTTTATGTAACTGTACGCCGGTAGGCAGGCACTCCCCGGGTCATGCTGCAGTTCATCTCCCCACAAGCCACCCAGGAGCCTTTGAAACATCATCCTGAAGCAGTGTCAAGTTCCCCATTCAAAGACCAAGGAACCCTCCCCACCCCATTTCTCTCACCCTTTGAGGCATAGCCTCAAAATGAATCACAGCCTGGCCTCAGAATCTCCGCCTCCCCCAGAGCTCACCACTGAAAATTATGAGTGCCTTTGACCAGCTTTCCAGTGGCCATGGCCAGGCTGCCATTTGGAACCACCCCGAGGACACGATGCTCCACCTCCGTGGTGCTCTGCTGGCATCGCTGGCCCCAGGCCTGCCTCCATCCACCCAAAATGCCACCCCACAAGTTGTAACAGAGAAGGCCTTGGCCCCGGAGGGCACCAAAGTTCCTGCAAGTTCGAAAACATTCCAAAAAAGGATGCCGAGTAATACAGGTGCCTGCGCAGAAGCAAAGAGGGCATGTAGGCAACGCCATGTGGGGCGCCGACAGGCAGCAACTGTTTAAAATCCAAGGTGGCAATTTCAGCCAGTGACCAGAGCTTGGGAATGGCATCTGGGGGGGTAGCGGGGTGAGTTTGGCTGGGGGCTGGGGGGAGTGGGGGCAGAGGAGTGGGCCAAAATTCAACCCCCCCATGTGACCCAGGCAACATACACCTGGGTTGTCTGCCCCCTCTACCCCTGCACAGTATACCAGTGCTCAAGGTAGAACTAAACTGTACATTACCCTAACAAAGTTATAGTTGCTGAGATCGACTGAATGCAGGTCATATTCAAGAGAGAATCCGTGGGCAGAAGAAAAACCCATAGCCCTTCCCCACTTGTTGATTGTTCTGCATGCTTCTCCCTCAGATAATTTTCGCCCACTTTCCCTGCAGCCATTTATTTCAGACTCTGGTGGGCGGAGACTGATGGGAAATGGTCTAGAAGACACCCCCTCCAGCATTCCACTTCTCCCTGGCAAATTCTCCTTTCCCTTTCCTCAAATTAGAATAGCAAGACATCAACACAGTTAAAACTACCATAGACAAAGCACTGGAAAATCTGTGGTAGGGAGGAGAGAGACCTCCTTACACTGTTTTTTAATTACTATTTTTAGAGAGGTCAGCACTGTAAGGGCGATAAAGGGTACTTGTCTTGTTTCCATTTCAAACGGCATGTTGGGCAGAGGATAGTTTTGATATGTAAAACTGCATGGCAGCAAGGGGATTATTAAACCCCTCTCTCCCTTCTCTACACAGCTGCTCACAGTGGCAATGCAGTTTTAAAAGAATTGGGCAGATCCAAGCATGTTGAGTAGAACAGCGCGGTTCCCAACCTTTTCAGGTACGAGGAACCCTTTCTAACATCACAGAAGTCTGCAGATTTCTCCACAGGATAGCAGTCATACTATTAGTACCCATGAATTGAGAAAATATATAACAAAAAAAATCCAAAGGACAATGTCTTATGGGCATGCGGATTCACAGACACAGACACACACCCCCACAATAACTCTGCAGCCCCGGGGGGGGGGGGTACCTAGAGGCCCAGCTGGAAACCAATAGTTTTATGCTTAGATTTGAAGATTACGTTTGGTCTCATGGGGTATAACTCCATCTCTAGATGATATTCAAGTACCGAAAGTAGTGTTCTATTTATTGAAAACATTTTTAATCTCACAAGAATCATCATCTGAGCCGGCTTGCAAAATGAAGAAATAAAAACAACAAAATGCAATGATTTTAAAGAGCATCAGAGAAGATTGATGGACCATTGATGGGCCCTTTCCACACAAACACTTTCAAACGCTTTGAGGCAGGAAATAAAACGTTTCCTCCGTGGAGTACCTCATTGCTTTTACCCCAAAACATTTCCCATGAATGCCCTTTTTAAAAGAGTCTTTCGTTGAAATGTTTTCAAAATGGCTTCATCTGCCTGTGCAGTCCCTTTAAGACATTTCCCAAGCCTCTCTGCCTTCCCTGCATGCCATCATTGGCACCATTTTCGTAGCTCACTCCTTGCTCTTTGCCTGTTTTTGCTGCAGATTCTTCCTGTTTTTTTCTTGCCAGTTCCTTTATTGGGGGGGGGGGGAGGCTAATCATTGAAGGATGGATTGCAGAAAATGAAGAATTGCAGCACTCCGCTGCAAAGCATAGAAGCAACGTTCTCAAACAAAAAGGGAGACATCACAAAACGGCAGCCAGGAATCGTTCGGAGGCGGTGAGTGCAGATATACATTGGGATAAAAGGGGGGGGGGGGCGTTAAAATGTTTTCAAAACATGTTCAGTTATTTGTGAGGAAAGGGCCATGGAAACAACAGGTTACAAGCTCACTTCTTTAGAAGCCCATGAAACAAGGCAGACCTTCTATTTAATCAGGTAGGTGCCAGCCCATAATAAGGCAGGATGATGTCATAGTCTTTGGACCATATTCACAAAGACATCCTTTTTCTAGCCATAGTTCTACCCACTCTCAAACATGGACATTTCAGCAGGACTATCCCTTAAAATCTGAATAGGCTTAAAGGGAAAAGAAGAAAGGCCAGGGAAGATAGTCTCTAAGCTACACAGCAAAGTTGTTGAGCAGAGTTTGGGGCCATGACCCACTGGTACAGCATCTCCTTTTTTTTTCTAGGGTGATCCTGCAATGAGTAGGGGGGTTGGACAAGATGGCCTGTATGGCCCCTCCCAACTCTATGATTCCTCCCATGGTGCAGATTCCAAACCCTTCAGTTCATGCATGTTAATTGTGTTACGTTTTGAAAAATTTTAAATAAAAATTATTTAGCAAATCCTTCAGTTCCACTGGTGTACCATGTTTTCCCTGACAGGGCTCCCTTGTATGAGATGGAGTCATGACTCAGTGGTACATTGCCAACAGTATACCCTAAGCTCATTCTCAACCATCTCTATGCCACAGACATGAAGGGCTGGGAAACAACTTTTTCTTCTCTTTCTGACTGTGAAAAGAAGCTGTCAGCCAGAGCAGACAATACTGACCAAGATGGCTCAAAGCTCAGATCTGGTTACCTTATGCACAGTATCATGAAGTCAGCACAGGTACTCACAAGTGAAGAAAGAATGCACCAATCCATCCATTGCCCTCCATGCTAACCTACAATCACATAACACTTTGCTAGGAGAAGGGGAAGATGACCAAGTTACGTTTTCTGGCATTTACAGGATCTCTCCAGTTCTTTCTAGCAACAGCAACGCGACATCTATTTCTCACACACGCACTTGCAGGTAAGACTGGAGACAGTCCAGTATTTATCATGACCGCTTTCTTAATAAACGGACCTGGATTTCAGAAAAGCAGTAAGACTAATGCAAGTTGCCATGGCAAATACACATTTTCCTATTTAGCAGCATAATCAACTGCCTCGTACAATCCGGTGATTTCAGAGCAGGCACATTTCTCATCCCAAAATGTGCCGCGCAGGTGGCATGACTCACCTCATTATTAAGTTAGCCTAAGCATTTTAATTGGAACTATTTCTTTCCCCACCTCCCACATTCAGTCCCGCAAATGCAACGTGGTACCTTTCCCCACAGAACAAAATGTCCATAAATTACAACCTGCTGGGCGCCTTTCTCCTGCCATTTTAAGCCCAGTTATGCTGTAGCATTACTCACCGGAGCCGCAACCTCAATTAAAAAACAAATGCATCGCGCAAAGCCAGTCTACAAAGTCGATGGTGTTGTGTTTTTTTTCCCAAAAGCTATTTCAGCTTGGAGATCCATACACTGTGGTTTTATTTTGGTTCTAATTAGTGTCACAAAGGAAACACCAAAAGGTTAACAAGAGACTGTTAGTTTAGAAGGTGCGCTTTCTGGTGCCAACTCCAGTGCTTCAGCCTGTTTTCAGACTCATTAGCTCCGTCGACTGATTACAGATTGAGATCAGGAATGGCTTGCTTGCTGCGCTAGCAGACGGCTCCTTTTTATTCCTACCCTTTTTATTCCTACCCTACTGTTAAATATGAAATAGATGATTTTAACCATTTGCAAGGCCCAGACTGCAGGACTAAAAGCAGGAGAAGATCCTTTCTCAACAGTGATCTTTAATTGGACCTGCTCTCGTTCCAGAACTTGCTCGCAAGAGAGAGAATGACCCAAGATGCTTAACCTCACTCTAGATGTTTTTTTAAAAAAATCCCGCATGTACCAAGTCAGCTGTCTTTGGAGCAACAGGGGGCTTCACGGGATGATCTGGCACCATCTCGTCTTTCGACAGAACAGCCAGACAGGCAGAACATAGAAAGGACAGGATGATTTGTTCTTCCAAAGGTAGCTTAGGAGACTCAAAATAGAGTTGTCTGATAGAGGGGTGTTTTTTTTAATGCGAACAAGACGTGCCAGTGTGTTGAGGGGTGTTTGAGACTTCCAACCTGTGCTGAGTTACTGCAGTCTAAGCCCATTGAAATACACATGCTGGACCAGGGGTGCTCTGAATAGGGGGTTTATATGGGGAGTATCTCAGATCTTCAGCAAGCTTTTAAAATGATTACTTGCTTCCTAGCATTATCGTTGTACACAGTGCTTCAGAGTCTTGCAAGAGAACAAAGGTAGGTCCCTGCCGCAAGGAGTCTCCACTCTGCATTTTAAATGGGAGATTGTGAGGGGAAGGCAACAGAAGGAAGAGAGGGAGAGAGCAGAATATCATAGGGTGCATGTGAACAAACACAGGGGTTGGATCCAGACAGCTTTCCCGCTGCTGATTTCTGCTGATTTCTTCAACCACACTGAAAAAAGGTTATGCTGACCACTGTGAGACCTGCGAGGGCAAAAGCCATATGGACAAAGGCTGTCGTTAGGAGAGGTACTGGATGTGATTTAGTGAACAAGCCGACTGGATCTAACCCCAGATTTTGCCGCAAATGGAGATGAGGTTTAAGAGATTAAACCGAAGGATTAGTGGGGGGGAAATGGCTTTGAAGGAGAGATTTGAAGGAAGAGAGTGGGAGGGCCAGGTCTGGATTCAGGGAGGGTGTGGCAGAATAAAGGAGACTTTTACTGAATCATGCCCACTCCATTGCATGCCACCCCTCACTCACTCACTCCCCTTCCCGTGCATGCCACCCTCCCCCTCCCTCTCCCTCTGCTAGGGTGGGTGGGCGGGCCATGTCTAGATGCTGAGGGCCCTCCCCCTCCCTTGCATGCCACCCCTTACTCCCTTCCCTCTCTCCCTCCCCTTCCCTTCCATGCCACCCCTCCTTCCCCTCCCTCTCAATCTGCTAGGGTGGGTGGGCCATGTCCAGATGCCGGCCCCCTCCCTCCCCTCCCTTGCATCCATAGGCTGAGCTGGAGACAGACAGCACTATTCAATCAAACTGGAAGTGGTGCAAGACTTCTTTTGCCTCTGGTCAGTTTGGGCAGGTTTTGGAAATAACACAAAATCCTGCCAAAGCTATTACCAGAGCTGTGTGAGGCACAGGCATGCTACCAATGGCAATCCTCCCCACCACCAAACTGCCTCCAATGCTCTGAAAAAAAAGAAGACTGTATCTCTAGCCTAAAGTCTTGCTGCTGTTCTGCTTCTAGCCAAAGCAAGGCTACTCTGTGTTTCCACACTCCTACATTCCCGTTGGGTGACCTTGGGCTAGACACAGTGTTTCGGAACTCTCTCAGCCACACCTACCTCACCAGGTGTCTGTTGTGAGGAGAGGAAGGGAAAGGAGCTTGTACGCCACCTTGAGTCTCCCTACAGGAGAGAAAGGTGGGGTATAAATCCAAAATCTTCTTCTTAATGATTATTACCTTTCACAAAATGCAATCCCAACTTCTGACCATTGACTCTCCTGAGCCCAGCTTCAAGGCCTCTCCAAAATCCACCTGAGATCCTGATTCATCTTGACTCTCAGGTTCCAGTTAGCATCCCACAGACAGTATCTTTGTTCTTGACAATTCTTATCAAAGAGCTGCCATTGCAGATAACCAGGTGAAATGTCCATCCCACAGCCATTTCATGACTGCACCATCATTAAGTCTTACAAGCAACCACAGTCTTAGGCTGCAGAGGTGGTTCTGCCGGTGTGCTGACTGCAGATACTGCAAATAAAACAACTCTCCTCTGGGATGAGCAGAGCATGGACAAATCCACTCAGTCCCTTTTGAGCTTTCCGAAACAACACAACTGCCAGGATTACAACAAGGAACCCACTTATCTACTCCATCAGTGAGGTTCTGGGCCTACTTCTTGGATGACACCCAGATTAAGTTAACCGTTTCTGGACTCTGGGGTGACTGGATTCATCTAGGCCAGCCACTGGAAGTGGTGCAAGACTTCACTGGCTACTCCTACCGTATAAAGTCTTCCAGGACAGAATGAAGCTTTATGGACAACCACAGAAGCTCCCTACGATGGCCTCTCTTTGTAACATTCCTGTTCATCCACTGTATATAAAATCAGGTTCAATGGTTGCACAATGTATGCATCTGGTGAGTAGAAAAGTCAAGAAAGGCTCCTACTGGTTTCAATTTACCAAAGCTAGGCAAAGGTAAAACTGACATAAGTAGCTTTCACCTTAGACTTAATGGTCAGGTTCACCTTTCACCTCTCCAGAAATCAATGGACTTTCATTAGTGATAATATTTGCAATGTGGAAAGACTCTACTGTGAATACCCGCCCACTCACCCTCAACCCCTTTAAAGACTCTCTTTCAGCCTTGCAAGTGAAGGCCGAATTTTCAAATACCAAATATTTCACCCTCATCTAAACACTGCAAAGGGCTTCCTTATAGGAGGAAGTATTCCTGATTATAGGAAAATGCAGACTTTGGAGCTTTAACAATCCTTTCACAGCATATGTCAAAGTGTCAGATGAGTCACTGGTTTGTCTGCTACCATAATGTTCTCCTTAAAATAAAAACAGCTATTTTTCTACTATTATTTTCTTCCATCCAATATCAGAGAGTGTTTCTTGGGAGGTTGACATTTTGAATGGAGTTGCAGTAGAGGTGAGGATTTGGATTTATACCCCACCTTTCTCTCCTGTAGGGAGACTCAAGGGGGGTTACAAGCTCCTTTCCCTTCCTCTCCTCACAACAGACACCTGGTGAGGTAGGTGGGGCTGAGAGAGTTCCAAAAAACTGTGACTACCCCAAGGTCACCCAGCGGGAATGTAGGAGTGTGGAAACACATCTGGTTTACCACATAAGCCTCTGCCACTCAGGTAGAGGAGTGGGGAATCAAACCCGGTTCTCCAGATTAGAATCCACCTGCTTTTAACCACTACATTATGCTGGCTCTTAGCTTATTGGCCATCAGCCATCAGCCATTTTTAGGTTCAAGCTCTCACATACACCAAGCTGCCGACTCCAGCCCAAGGCCTTTGGGGTTCCAGATGACCTTTTTAAAAAAACTCTTGAATTTTTAATATGTATTCAAATGCAACTGTGCAGGGGGGAGGGGGTTATTAAGTACATGCTACCGGTAGTAGAAATGAACACACAGAAGAAAAGGTGAGATTCTAAACAAAACCCACTTTCCCTTTCCATAAATTAGCTGGTGCTCCCTTGATACATGCACTTTCAAAACCTGACCAGTTCTTTAGCCACACAGGGAGCTGTACACCACATAGTGGCATTTTTCATTTAAAAAAAACTCCAGCAGAAAAAATATATATTAAAACAGAAAACACCTTGCAGGTCTCAGCCAGAAAGGCCACATGCCTGACTTTCATTTTCCTTTCCAGGTGGCCTTTAAACAGAAGGGAAATCATCAGCGGGCTCCCATCTGGGATACCATTTCCTGCAGTTGCCAGCAAAGAGACGCAATTATAGCTGCAATCTCTATCTAACTCCAGTGACCTTGGATTCATTAACTCCAATGAAAGACACATTCCAACATTATGTTATTTTATATAACAAGGTGTGGGGAGAAACAAATTAGACTAAGACTTCCAAAGGCCTCTGATATTTAATAAAGCTCTATGTGCAAACAAAAGAGATTACAGACTTGTTTACTGGTGTGCCCTTAAATCCAATTGGCTACAATTTATTTCTGCAGGCATGATGTTAACACTTCTTGCTGCCAGCAATGGATGTTGTTGTTGTTGTGTTGAAGCAGGATATCAGCGAAGGCATCTGAAGCTGAAAGAACAAACTGCTCTTCTTCTGCATGCAGGAGGCAATTCAGATAATGTAAAAAAAAACAAACCCTGGAGTTTGCTTGAGTCAGCCACAAATCTAGTTAACGGCCAGGTTCACACATCTTTCCATCACAAGGCACCAGGATTCTAGGGATATTGTGAATTTTGAACTCACCATGATAATCAGATATGAGCTGACCAGAAGAAGAGGAAGAGGAAGAAGAGGAGGAACATTTGGAGTTTGGATCTATACTCGCCTTTCTCTCCTGTAAGGAGACTCAAGGCAAGCTTACAAACCCCTTTCCTGTCCTCTTCCCACAACAGATACTTTGTGAGATATGCAGGACTGGCTGTGACTAGCCCAAGGTCACCCAGAAAGAATGTAGGAGTGGGGAAGCAAGTATGGTTCACCAGATAAGAGTCCACCACTCTTAACCATTACACCATGCTAGGTCTGTTAGGTTCTGTACTGATTGACTCACACGCCTGCTGAACAGGTTTGCATCAAGTTTTTCCAAACCTGCACACGTGAAAAGCTGCCAAACTAAACAGATCAGCAGGGATTAACATCATAAAACACTACTTAGACGAACACCAAATGGAAGGCCTTTTCTTAAACAAAGTGTTTATAACTAGTTTATGTTTTGTGACTGTATTTAAACAATTTCCTACTGAGTGGAGAAGCAGCACAGTAAGGACAGAGGAGTATAACTCAGGCTGAGTGAGAATGCCAGCAAAGTTGGTTACTGTGAAGAAGGAATACAGCAACACCTCCTGCTGAACATCCATGAATAGGTCAACCGACAGATGAACAGTCAGGCAAAAAATCAGCCCCCTGTTTGTGACTGGCAAACAGAAGGTGCGCCAATAGATTTTCCAGCACCCCTAGCTGAGACTGGAAACAGAAGTCTTCAACTAACTCCAGTTTATTATAATCTCATAATCTGGATGCCTTGAAATTTGAGGATTATTTCTTTTCCTGTAACAGGGATTCTTTACCAGGATTAAACCATGGTTTTAAAAAAGCAGGCATGCATCCTTGTCAAAGTCTGCTTGCTTTGTGACCGCTGAACTGAACCGAACAAACACTTGCTTCCGTTCAGAGTCCTAGGTGTTCCAACGCACACCTGGAACTCCTGCAAGTTTCCTCGTTCAGTTCAATGGAGAGGGAAGCGCTGCATCTACACAAAATACAGGAGTGCTTTCTCCACTGAAATGCATGTAGAAATGTTGGTGTCCAGAAGTATGTGTATACTTGTGGGAGCATCGCAGTCCCATGCCCACAACAAGTATGGGATCAGGCAAAAAGAAACTGTTTGGTAATACAGATGTACAGTCCTGTAGAAGAGTCATTACACTACTAGGGAAGCAGGCAAGAGAACAAAGCAAGCTGTTGAAGTCAAGACACTAGTAGTTTAGAATCTTATTGGCCAGAGAAGTCAGGTGATCTCAGAAAGCCAATCCCATGTTAGACTATGATATAATTGTAACACTAATAATTGAATGCACTACCTCGGAGTGTGGTGGAGGTTTTTTCTCCTTCTTTGGAGGTTTTTAAACAGAGGCTCGATGGCCATCTGTCAGGAGTGCTTTGATTGTGTGTTCCTGCATTGCAGGGGGTTGGACCTGATGGCCCTTATGATTCTATAAAGTTCTCAAACCTACTGCATTCCTTTCATCTGGGCAACTTCTTGCCAAAGAAGACTCACCATCCTGACTTTCCAACTGGCAAGAATGACCAACCAGCTACACGAGTGAGGCATTTTCGGCACTCAGCAGTCTGAAAAATCCACCAGAGGCGGAGCAAGGGGAAACTGCAAACGGGGTGCATGTATACCCCGCTGCCTGCCCCCTACCCCGGATCGCCCTTGGAATGCCCCTGCCACACCCCCTCCACAGCCTGGCCATCCCTCCGCCATGGCTCCACCCGGGGCATCATGCCCCACCACCACCCAGTGGGTGCTATGCCACTGGGGCTGACAGACGCCTCATCCAATCCAACTGCTTCCAACCTCTCAATACTGCTACCCAAGTTCTAAATAGAAAGTTTGAACACACACACACACAAACATTTTGTAAATTGACCTACTTATTAACATAAAAAATTCCATCAATGCATGTTTTTGCGCTCAGTAATGCAACATGAAAGGGCCACTGAAGACATTAAATATGTCTTTGTCTCTTCCCACTCAACTGCAATGAAGGAGCCTAAACTTTTGGAACAAATGGGTTTGCAAGAGGGCAGAGGCATTTGTTTTTCCTTTTCTTTCCCCTTTTTAAAAAGCACTCAATGTGAGCAAAACCAAAGGAGGAGTAACTCCATGAATTGCAAAAGAGGGTATCCAGCCACGGAGATGCTAATTCAGGCCCTGAGGGATCTAATCAACCTCTTTGTTGAAGTAAAGATAAAACTTTCTGACAGCAAATGCTATTCTGATAAAATGGAATTTTCAATTATGCTATGAGCATCTGGTCCGTGCCATCGTTTATGGAGCATATACAGCATGGTAGCAGCTTGCAATGTCAGGAAGCTTGGCTGTATTATTGCACACAGAGCAGCTCTCCAGCTTTGCTATGAGGAGGCTGGGAAGGGGGGACCTTTTTTTCAGGGGAAGGGAAGGAAGATTGCACAAATCCGATGCATTTTCATGTGTGAACCATTTTGTTCTGTAAATGTAAATAAAACCAACGAGTGGGGAGAATGTGCGTTCGCTTTCCCTTCCCTTTCCTCAATCTGTCCTGCATAAAGAAGAGAGAGCTATTGTGTGCAGTGGTTAGACTGGGACAGTGGAGTCCCAGGCTCAAAGCTCTACTCTGCCACAAAAGCACATAAGGAACGACCCTGAAGCTTCTCTGTCTCTCTCAGCTTCATCTTCCCTGTAAGATTGTCCCCAGCTCCTGGTAGAAAATTTGAAATCAAACAAAGAAATAAACCATGTTGGCATTTGCCAGGCAGTACTGTTGTGAGCCAGCCCCTGGGAGATGATGAGGAGGAGGAGGAGGAGGAAGAAGAAGAAGAAGAAGAATTGGATTTATATCCCCCTTTTCTCTCCTATAGGAGACTCAAAGGGGTTTACAAACTCCTTATCCTTCCCCCCCCCCACACAACAAATACCCTGTGAGGTAGGTGGGGCTGAGAGAGCTCCAAAGAACTGTGACTAGCCCAAGGTCACCCAGCTGGTGTGTGTTGGAGTGTGCAAGCTAATCTGAATTCCCCAGATAAGACTCCACAGCTCAGGCGGCAGAGCTGGGAATCAAACCCGGTTCCTCCAGATCAGAGAACACCACAGTTCAAGTGGCAGAGTGGGGAATCAAACCCGGTTCCTCCAGATTAGAGTGCATCTGCTCTTAACCACTATGCCACTGCTGCTCCTGATGATGAACCCGACACAGAGCTTGAAGACACCATGGATCAGGAGCTGGCTTCTCAAGTGCAATGCAAGCAACAGAGCCAGCTCCAAGCCCTGTCCTGCAAGCCAAGGAAGAGCCAGCAACAGAGCCAAGCCCTTCCCTCCAACTGAGGCTGAGCCAGATGTGGAGCAGCTGGGAGAGCCCTCAGCAGCCCCAAAGGAGCTAAGTGATAAACTAGCTGCATGAAAAAGAAAAAGGCAGAGGCAGCAGCTCAGTTGTAAAAGGAGACATGCCCACATTGAAGCTCATTATGGCAAAAGGCTCTGTGAGCAAGAAACAGCAACATCAGAGGAGGACTTAGAAAGGGCATCCTATATAACCCTGTCTTGGCCTTGGTTCTGCCTGCGTGTAATGAGTGTGTCTCACAGGGAAGCTCCACACACCTGGCTTCTTACTTGGTTCCTCCGAGCCTTGGTTCCTAGCCTGCCTGCCTGCTTGAGCTCCTGAACTACTTGGCCTTGGACTGCCTGACCACGCCTATGCCTACCATGCCTTTGGATCACCTGGCAACACCTGTACCTGCCTTGATTTTGAACTGTCCAACCATGGGGTTAACTTTGGGGTTTTTTCCAGATTTTTTTTCTTTCTGCCCCAGCCTTATTATGCAGATTTTTTGATCCTCACTCTAGTGCCAACAGATACGAGACAATGCAAGAGGCAAAAAACAGACTATAGCAAGCCAAAACAGAAGGTTAACCAAGCCTCTAATGGACTGCCAACTATGCCAGACCAGCTGTGTTCAACTTGGTAGGTCAGACATTGTACAGGCTAACTCTGAATCCTAGAGCTTTCACAACTCCAACTATACCAGTAACAAAAGGCAGTGGTTCCTGGATGCTACTGTGCTTATTGATCGGTTCTTTAGAACTGTGCTTCTCCTGATTTTTAGAACTTGCTGTCTGTCTCTGTCCAAAGCCATTTTCAGGGTCTAGAAGGCTGCTGAGCAGGGGCATACCATCCAGGGGAACAGATGGGGCCAAATGTCCCTGTGCTGTGGCCATTTAGCCACATGGAAGGCGGAAAATCGCCACCCACACCTCTGCTCCTTCCTCCCGGGTCCATACACTGACTTCAAGATCTGGTGCAAAAAATGTTGTTTGGTCATGGTGAAGGAGGACGGCCGCCCACACTGGGGTGGGGGGGGGGGAGGAACTCAGGACGGACAACATGAGGCTAGCAATGACTCAGTCACGTTGTCTGAATAACTCTTCTTTCTCCTTGTTCTGTTCCTTGTTCTGTTCAAGAACCATGCGGTCAAACTGAACCAGATTCCACAGATGTCACAGGTGACCCTGGGATAACCAGTCTGGAACTGTCGAAAGGATTAAGAGCAGTGTTTCTGATAATCCTCGAACCACTAAAACCATGGGGAAGGCCAGTAGGGCACCATCAAGATGAATCTTGCTCTCTGTCGTCATTCGTTATCCCAGTGGTGGACATCCATTATCCCACATCTTACCTCCAGTGGGATACAAACAACAAGCCTAAAATCCACTATCCTTATTAACAAAAATAAATATGTTTTAAGTTCCAAACCACCCCAACAACATAAGGAGGTGGTTCTGCCCTAACTTTGCTCCCAACCCTACCCATCCCAGGGGAACATTTCATGCCAAGCACCACCTGGATGTGTATTTGTCCCTGAGGGGCCTCTCTCGCATTATGCAAGGGAAACATGTCAGAGGAAATGTGAGTCCCCTGTGTATTAACATGGTTCCCCCTAGGGTAGGTGAGGTCATGTCCTCTGTGGCCGTTAATTCCAGCATTAGGGCATGTGTCATTGAGGCACACAAGACCAGCTGTCTACTGGTACCCAGTGGCATTCTGACCCACTAGCATACAGTGGAGTGTGACCCACTAACTTGCATGGCCCTTGGTCCTAATGCTACATGTCCCTAGAACAGATATGTAGGGTGGCCACTGCGGCCTCCCCCTCTTCTTTTGTGAGGCACTATAGGTTGACCTCTCTGGATGCTGTTCAGGCCTCCTTTGGAAGGAGAATCCTGGAGTACATTATCGGAAGTGTGAGGGGTCTGGCAGGCTGGGCAAAGTGCTGGTGGTATGCAGCTTTACATTCAGAAGACCTTATTGAGAGTAATGAGATGTGGATAAAAGAATAACTCAGCCTCACAGAAGCAAAAGTATGTTTCCCTGAGCTCCTCAGTTTCTCCCTATTTGTGTGGATAGCAAATCAGGAGATTTATTTTCATACGATATTTACATTGGGCGTCTGTGAAGTCTGAGGGGGAGCCCAGCGTGTATGTTAGTCTGGGAGCCTATAGAAATTCTTGGAAGCCTTGCTGTTGTCCAAAGATTTTATCTAAACACAGGCCCCTTGCTAGGTCAGACCACAGATATGAGAAACAGATGGTGGAGTCCATCCCAGCAAAAATATCAGCAACAGAAGGTCAACCTGGCCCCTGCTATATATTAACCCCCCTCCTACATCATCCTAGCACTGTCAAGTTGATCTCCATCTTCTGCTTCTCCATTCCTTCCCTTGTTCTTGTGTCTCTTGTGTTTTTGGCCACAAACCTTGGGCCACGGCTTGTATCTAATCTTTATTCCCATACAGTACCTATCACTAGCATTGTGTATCAAATTTGAATAGAAATGAGCAACCTAGGAAGGCAATCTTTGGCTTGAAAACCAGGATTCAACATGCAATATATATGCAAAAAGGGCAGTGAAAAAAGCTTTTAATATAAAGTGGGCATTCTTGGACTGCTTGTGCAGGTGTGCGTAAAGTGCCGTAGAGTCGCAGCTGAAAAATGGCGACCCCATTGGGTTTTCAAGGCAAGAGACTGAGGTGGTTTGCCATTGTCTTCCTCTGCATAATATCAGTAACCTGCCTCAGTGGTCTCCCATCTAAGTCCTAACCAGGGCAGACCCTGCTTAGCTTCTGAGATATGAGATCAGACTAACCTAGGTCATCTAGGGCAGAGACCACTTACATACTCATAACCAAGGAGGTAGTGGCCACTCTGCCATGTAAATAACTACTACATTTTGCTTGCTTGCTTTTTAAAATAGCAACCACGTTTCTAGCCCTCACTGATATGATGATAGGTTTGTATGTACATGAACAGGTTTTCCAGATATCAAATGGCAAGGCTTCAGTATAATACGTGGACTTTATGCTCCCACCCCCGCCATGATGAGCAGAAGTAAAACAAATTCAGCGAAGCAAGAAACATATGTGTACAATATGCATAAATTTTCAAGTAGCACGATTTAGCTTTTTGCTGCACAAAATCTGGATAACCAAAGACATTTGGTGGGTGTTTATTTTTAAGTGTAGCAGGTACGTACTCTAAGAGTTCCATATTCAACCCTGGGAATTTTTCAAGCATCCAGTTCCTAGCAGATGTTAGATTTAGGAAGTCATCATCAGGTTTCTCTGCAGCCTTGTTTTTCCCCAAACAAACCTGCTACGTGAAAGTTCAGTTGATGAAAGAGCTGGTAAATAAATTTGTGGAGTACATTCAAGGCAATCGCTCTGCACCTTCAGAAATAAACAGATTATTAAAGCTGAGGCAGGTACTTTCCTGCCTGCACACCAAAGGAATGGTGCATTAGTGTGGGTTCCGGTATGTTCCATTTGGTATCAATTAGCAGGGGAAGGAAAACAATTCAGTGCGGTAATGAACTCCAAATTGGGTGCATATTAGAGCAATTAAAAGCAATCTTCCCAACTGATGAAATTATTCTAATCAATCATTAAGACCATCACAAAGCAAAACGGAAAGGGACTGGGCTCAGTTCCGACTGCTAAAATAAGCTGAGCTGCAGGGCCCAAGATGATGTTTCTCTCTCTTGCCTTTATACCACCACACAGAAACCCTCTGCTCTGGACAAGACTCTACTACTGGGGAGGGGAAGCCTCAATAATTCAGCAGGGGGGGAGGGAAAGAGCCAGGGACTTCCTGTAAGTCGGAACACCAAGAACAAGGGGTCAGGCCTCAGAGTCGTTCCATTAAAGCACAGACGACAGCACGTTATTCCAGCAGTCACAGACCTTAACCGCAACGGGAAAGTTTACCCAGGCCTGTCAAGAGTCTCCGCGCTGACGGGTAGGGAGGAGCCTTCAAATTTGGGAGCCAGACTCTCCCTGCTTTCCCGCCTCAAGCCAACCTCCTGACTCCCCTGTCAGCTCGAATCAGTTCTGCTTTCATTCACAAATCCCAGACAATAAAATTGGCAATTCTGCCATCTGAGAGCATCACTGAGATGTCGGATGTCAAGAGAGATGTCTTGCAGCTTGCAATGAATATGTATGTTGATGTCATGTCTAAAACACACCTGTGAAAAACCCCTCCCCCCCAACAGATTCCTCTGTGATAGCCATCTTTCCAAGGCAAAACACAGGGTGACTATCAAAAACCCACGCCGCCAGTCCAGTTCTGACTCCTCCTGTATCTTCTTCACAGTATTTAATTTCCTGTCCTTCCAGTGATCCACTGCAGATTGCTGTGAACTTTGTCTGTGTATGCCCAAACACATCATTTTCTATGCCGTTAATAGGCTTTTACAGTAGACTGTGTTACTCTTGCACAGAGATGACATGTTTTCAAATCCATGCATCTCCAACTTCCGAAAAGTGGAACACACCAATGCCAAATTGGCAAAAAGAATATTCATGCCGTTCTGTTCTGTGACATGGACCATTTGAATCAGAATTCCTGATTCCTGATCAAACAGCAATTGCGAGCATTCCTAATTTCACCGAGAATTCTGCAAGGCAAACCAATAAACATCAACACCCAAAGATTTCACAGCATCCCTAATATTGCCCTGTTGCTCGAAGTAATTCAGTTTCATATCCTTGTAATGTCTCAGTGAGAAAGAATAAAGTAAACCAATTATTCATTTTGTTCCAAGCTCTGTTTGACGCCTTTCTGCCCAATCAGAGCCACCAAGACCCAATCAGAGCCACCAAGGCAGCTAACAGTAAAAACAAGGCCCAATAAAAATGGATCTTCACAACCATTAAAACCAAATCTAAAATATATGCATAAGACACATAAGGCAGTAGTGAAAAGGAAGGAGGGGTCATTGAGGGAATACCAGGCAAAACAAAAATGTCTTTATCCACTGGTGAAAGCTAGTGGCTCTTTCCGCACAAACCTTTAAAAACGTTTTAAGGCAGGAAACAAAACATTTATTCCATGGAGTTTTGCATTGTCTTTCACCCTGAAACATTTTATTTGAAGCCTCGTTTTAAACAAATTCCCTTTTGAAATTATTCTCGGGTTGAAATGTTTTGAAAACATCTTCAATTGTGTGATCTATTGACTACATTTCTCATGCTTCTCTGCATCCCAGAACTTCCTCCTTGGCACCACTTTCTGAGTTCGCTCCCTTCCCTCTCATCTGTTTATTTGCAGCATTTTTATTTGTTTTGTGGGGGGGGAGCGGAATCTTTGAAGCATTGTGTATACAAGGACTATAGACTGCAGCATGAGGCTGTGAAGGTGGCCATGAAACGTTTCGAAGGGGGTGAGTACGGACATACATCATTGTTAAGGAGGAGGGAGACTGAAAATGTTTTAGAAACGTTTTAGGAGATTTGTGCAGAAAGGATCAGTGACAGAAGAGGACAATCAAATCTTCCTAGAAAGAAAATTCCAGAATTTTGTTGCCGTGACTGTTTTAGGTTGCCAACCACACAGTCTCAGAAGGTGGGAGTATCTAAAGCAGTGGTGGTGAACCTTTGGCACTCCAGATGTTATGGACTACAATTCCCATCAGCCTCTGCCAGCATGGCCAATTGACCATGCTGGCAGGGGCTGATGGGAGGCAATAATCCCACTGTATCTGGAGGTCTGGGGTGCTCCACCACTGAATCTAAAACAAGGACCTCCAGGGAGGTGACCTTAGCAGTTGATGTAGGTTAAGGCTGATCCCAATGACCACCAAGACCCACCCCCCAAGTTCAGAAATGCTCCAGCTATAAGTATTTAAGCAGCCTCCAATGAATCCGGCGTAAGCACACCCATGTGAATCAAAGGAGCAACTTACAAGAATAGCAGCAGGCTTCAGGACGATTAAGGTAACAGGGATCACCACCTAGGTTCCCATTAGAAAGTTATCACAGCTTGTAGAACCACATCACATTTACATATCTTGTTCACACATAGATGCTATTTACATAATATTTGCATGAAATACATTAAGGCATTTTGTACCTCCTCCACGCAATATTAGGTGAGAGACTAGCAGTCGCTGCTTTTATGGGAAAGCGTTCAAGATCATCAGCAACCTCAATTTACAGGTACTTAGGCACCATGATTAAAATGTTCATTCATGCAAGAAGCAGCAGTACAAGGACTCCGAGTTATGGGTTTCAAGAAATAATTCCTGGCGTACTGGGAATGCAGCAGGAGTCATGTACAGCCTTTGATTCAGACCAACCAAAACGCAACGCGAGGTTCAGGCTGTTGAGTTCTCTAGAACTCTTTACAAGACTGAATGTTCAGTTAAAAATAATAATAAAGGGGGCTGACAGAGAATTTGTCTGTGGACCGGCATACATGGGTGTAGCTGTCTGAAACTGTGCCAAGAGCAAGCACAACAGCTTTTCCTGTCTCTGGGAGCCACTTGAGTAGAGCATGTTCGGTGGGTTGCCCCCCTCCCTTACAACTGTGCCCTGGCTCTGAATGCCACGTGGCGTTCAGGGGCAGGAGTGTTGTTGAATGCTGAACTGGCCGATGTTCAACTGGGCGTGCCCCGCCCAAAAGTCATGTAGCGTTCAGGAGCGGAGTGAGCCTGTTTGATGCTGGGCTGGGCTTGGTTGGGTCCAGCTTTAAACTACAGACTTCAACTGCTGTTTAAAGCTCAGCCCCCCACACCAAGCCCAGCATCAAACTAAGCAGTCAAGCTTTATACTGCTGGTTCTGGAGGGAAAATGGCAGCCTATTAAACGTGCCCCCCGTGTGACCACTGAAGTGGTGCCTGGGGCTTCCGTCCCCTCATGCCCCTCACTCATTACACCACAGCTGGCATAGTTACTTGCAACCACTATCGACTGTGGGAGACAGACAGTGCTTCAGTTCTCCTTGGTGCATTCCACCCATAAATATAACGTCTTTAGGACATTATAAAAAGATCCATTTTAAGATTCTGTGTTCTCACAGCAAGAGAAAACACAAGTGTTATTAGCCAAAACATATTTGTTTTCCCACCTGCTACACGGAGCTCTTCTCAGTTTCACAGCGGTTCTCGCCATCAGAAGCTCTTAAAATGCATCTCACATGGAGGACATTCTAGCATTCCAAGTTCCTGAATCAGGTCTGAATGTGAAAGTGTACCTGTGCACTTGAGGACTAGGCACTTGACACTGAGACTGGAGACTCTTAAAGATCTACTCAAATCAGATAGGACCATGCATACACAGCATACACACTATGGGTGGTTTTCTGAAACCAGGATGCAGAAGTGGTGAAGTTCAAGGCAAAATTCTGGACTGTAAAAAGGAAACAGAGAAATCTGCTCATCGCTTGCGAGAATGCAAAGTCGCCAGTCAGACCCGAGTCCTGCTCAGACCTTCTTGAAAATGCCTCAGGTAGTTTACAAAAAAACTTTCTCTAAAAAATCTAACAAGTGTAAAATACAGATAATACAGCTTAATGCATATTATGGCTACAATCCTTTATACATTTATCCAGAATTAAGGCCCACTAAATAAACTGGGGCTTACTTTGGAGTAAATAGGCATAGGCTTACACTATGGAAGGCCATAATTGATCAGTCTTGAGGCTGATCAATCACTTTTCCCTCTCCCCCCCCCCTTCATAAACCTTTCTTTTTGAAGCCCTTGTCTTCCTTGTAACAGCATACCAAATGCTCCCTTTTACAGAAAGAGTCTAGGACGGTCTAGAAGATTTTAAAACTTCCATAGCACAGATCCATAAATGTTTAATTTTTTCATCTCTACCCATAAGAAGGTTGTCCAGAAAATACATTATTGCTGCCGATATCGCAGCTCTCCCATTAAGCATGGCTGGTGGTGGGGAATTGGAAAGTGGCTGACACTGACTTTAGAAAGCTTTACAGGGCTAACTGAAGTCATTTTTGCAGCACATGCCCAGAATTAAGACTTCAGGCCTCTTTTCCTTCTGGTGGAAGAATTTTGCTACTTCCGTAGATACGAAAGCATTAGAGGCTGCACCTCACAGTGCTCTGGAGCAAAGGTAGGTGAGGCAACTAGGTCTCTCCCAGCCACAACACGGTATTCAGAGCGGAGGCACCCCAGTGCACTGTTTTTTACCCCCAGCAGGTAAACTCATTGGCAATTTATGGCTACTGCTTCATCTCTGTGGGCACTTTCACACTTTCAATCTACTTTCAATGCACTTTGCAGCTGGATTTTACTGTGCGAAATAGCAAAATCCACTTGCAAACCATTGTGAAAGTGGATTGAAAGTGCAATATTCTGCAAGTGCGGAAGGGGCCATAGTGGAGTGCTGATTGGGATCAGGAGAAAAAGGAAGGTGTAGCTGTTGGAGCTACCAAAAGTGCTGCCGTCCCTGGCAAGGCAGGAAACTAAACTGGAGGAGAGAGGGGTATCCAGCCCCACACAGGAAGTGACGAAATTCTTTATCCTGCCTTCCCTGAGCAGCAGCTGGAAAACACCCATGCAGATGTTCCCCGCCTCCAGTAGAAGGGGCCATAGTCTTTCTTGGTCACTTGATAGCGACATGTATGTTGTATTGTTACAGCCTTTGTAAAGCTAGCAGGTTGCATTTCAGAGCAATCGGCTGAGAAGTGAAGTAGGGGAGGTGGGAGGAGGGAGTCACATTCCAGTAGACGAGCACAGAGGAGCTCAAGAAAATAAAGCAGGAATTGAGTGAAAAACCCTGAATAATAAAGCTATTCTGCTTGCATGCACCATTATTGCTTGCATTCTAATTCCAGGATTTCCAACACCAAAATCATCAGTCAGCCAAACAGAGGCGCCACTCTTAATATGAGGTCCTACAGCACTAGCAACAGCAATGCAAGACACATCTTGGAAATCCCATACCAACCAGGTTCCTCACCTCCTCCATCAAGAGTTATCACCTATTTCCAAGAATCTTTTAATGACATTTTTTGCAGACTTGCTTCCCCCTCCCTGCTTTGCATTTTCTGACATTTGCTGACAATCCCTAAAACGCAACGTATTTTGAAGGGCTTCCCATCTGTAGGCAGGAACAAACGTTGGCAGTTTCTTTTAGATTCTGCCCTAATGGGGCATGCAGCCAACTGTGTGCAAATATGGCAACAGTTAAGAAGAGAAAGAAATCACCAGACACAGATTCCAAGAAGAGCCCATTAATCCCAGGCGGCACATCCACAGGCTGCGGATCTGGATGAACATCATGAGGGATAATGGTGAAAGGAACAAGTCCACTGAGGCCTGTAATAATGTTGGGGTTTCTAAAAGGGCTCCCTTTCTGCAGCATTTCCCTAACTCTCCAACTAGAAAAAATGGAAGTCCTGTGCACCTCATCATCATACCTTCTCCGCTCTGCTCTTGCATGTCCACAACTAGAATAAGAGAGACAGTGTGGTGTAGTAGTTAATAGTAGTGGACTCTAAGGCTCATTCCGCACATGCAGAATAATGCACTTTCAAACTGCTTTCAGTGCTCTTTGAAGCTGTGTGGAATAGCAAAATCCACTAGCAAACAGTTGTGAAAGTGGTTTGGAAATGCATTATTTTGCGTGTGCGGAAGGGGCCTCAGCTGAAGAACCAGGTTTAATTACTCTCTCGTCCACATGAACAGGAGACTCTAATCTGGTGAACCAGGTTTGTTTCCTTCCTCCTACACATGAAGCCTGCTCAGGTGACCTTGGACTAGTCGCAGTTCTCTCCCAACTCTCTCAGCCCCACCTACCTCATAAGGTGTCTGTTGTGGGGAGGGGAAGGGGAGGAGTTTGTAAGCTACTTTGAGACTCCTTACAGGAAAGAAAAGCGGGGTATAAATTCAAACTCTTCTTCTGAAACAGAGCTCCTCTTCCTTCACAAACATTCCCCTCAAAGCAGCCGAAAGAAGGAAATATGCCATGTGCACGGGTTTACTAGGCTAAACAAACTTTATTCATCTACTTTTCACAGTGAAATAACAAACAGATTAGCTGCAAGCAGAGGAATCTCTGTGGGGGTTCTCCACAGAGAATCTCTTGCAGCACACAAAATGGTGGGCACCGCTGTGAAACTGTCAAGAGCTCCTTGCAGCGGGGGAGGGGGAGGGAAGATCCGTTTTGGCTGGCAACGTTTATGTTCTCCCACTGTGGGAACACAAACTGCCAAAATGGATCTTTTTATAACATCCTAAAGACATTATGTTTCTGCTGTGTGGAATCTACCTTTCGGAATTGCCAGCTGCAATTCCCTTTGTGCCCACCCAGTTGTTGATTTTCATCAAGGATGCGAGAGCAACTAGGTCCTAAAGGAATAAGGTAGGTGTTATGTGGCAGATAGCTTTTTTTCTAAATGGATAGTTCCTTGTTAAAGATGGAAGGGGCTCAGACTGTTTCTGTTGCTAACACAGGACAGTTTATATACCTCCTCCCACATACTTACACAGACGTATTCCCATGTGTGTATTCCTATCAGAACACAACACAATAAGCATACTGGCCCTTAAACACGTATTTACGCTTTCCCCATGTTTTATAAACCTCATCTAGTATGATATAAAGTTGCAATAGCCAAGGAGAGGAAATAGGTTTTGAAAGGAACTGAGCAGAGCTGGAGAATGCCTCCATCGTGGGCAAAACAGCTCATCGGGGACTTGTTATGAGTGGAACATTTTGCAACAGGTCAACCCAACATCATTTATCAAGTAGCAAGCGCAATACATCATGTTTTGATGAGAAACAGATGCCTGTGCTTCTAGAGTTTCTCATTTTTATGAATGGGCTGAAATCCTGCAGCTGTGAGATGAAGCCCTAGTTCTCACCCCAATGACTTCAGCATTGGATTCTGGCCTGGTGTACACCACGGCTCCAAGAACATGTGGAAAGTCATGGAGACATCCCGTAAGAAAATTTTAAAAATAACAGGCAAGGAGGGATTAGTGGGTTACCAAAATGGACTTCCAGTGTCAGAACTAACACATTAAAAAATCAGAATTAAAAGGGCAGTGTCTCTGAGCATGTATTGTTAGGTAATCCTCACACATCTGTAAAGATGCAAAAAGACTTCCATAGTTGGAAGTCCTTTTTTGAAAGCGTTCAGGCTTTTCTCACAGCTCTTCTCCAAGCAAGACTGCTATCTATGTTGTGTTGTTCTTTAAAAATATGTTTACTGTCCATAAAGTACTTACACTGGCCAGAAAAAAACACAACAACAAGGCTCAGCAATATCCTGGAACAGCATGTTCATAGGCCCATATGCACCATGTCTCTTGAGAAGCCAAACAACCTATCTAGCAGTTAGGAACAGATAGGATTGCAGCCAGAATCCCCATGTTAGGTCATTACATTCAATTGATTAATGTGAAACTCAGGAGCAACCTTCTGTCACAAATCCCACTTCCTTTTATATTTGGTTTACTAGTAGCCTTGGCTTCCAGGTTAACCTTCTGGACTGTCTCCTCAGAATTCTTACGATCCCTCCTTCAGGATGGTTTCCTGAAAGTCCCTCACTTCCTCCCCGAGAAAAACCCTGTCCTTTGACATTCACAATTCTCTTGAGAAGTTAGAATGTTTGCACACATTCCATAACTGTCCAAAGGTTTAGGCTGACAGGAAAGGAACCACAGGTGTCGAGGAACAAGCAGCAAATCCAGCTGGGAGAATGTGCTCACTGCACTTTGTGCCAATTGCAAGCAGTGCAACCTACCTTGCTCAGGCATTTGGGACCCCATGGAAGTGACGCTAGTGTTCAAAACATCGTTTGCAGCTGTGTCACTGTACAGGCCACGCTGGACATCATGTTCACTGTCTGTCTGGTCGCTCTCTTCATGCCCGCTGTCCTTCAGGCTGTTCCCCTCCAAGTCCTTGAATGTTGAACTGCTGGGTGTAAGAAAAAGATAATGACTTACTCCACCAAAAGGACGCGAAAGTCCCTCTTGGCCCAGAGGGTACCAGAAGCCTCAGACACAACCTGCATTGTCTCTATCATCCCAGAGGGTGAAAGAAATCTTCCTCCAGCAGGGCGCTCAGAAGTCATAAACGGGATCTTTTCGATACAAAAGAGCATCCGCTGCACCTCTTGATCTGAACACTCATCATGTAGTAAAACTAGCAAGAACTGGAGGTAGCCTCCAGGTGCGTAAGAAGCGGGAAAGATTCTCGCTCTTATTCTTGCCAGCAAAAGAAAAGTCTTTGCTTGTGGAACAAAGCAAAGAGAAGAAAGGGAGAGCTTGAGCAAAGTTGCACTAGAGGCAAGATGGGCGACGGGAGGGTACATCTTTTGTACAAAAAGAGTAATCGGAAGAGACAAAGTACAACCACAATTCAATCTGTTTAGTGCAGTGGGACAGGCACAACATTGAACTCCTCCAACATGAGAGGAATAAAATTCTCCACAATTACAAGCCATTTAAGGCTGAACATCAGTAGGTTTGTATAAGGACGGGAAACGACGAGTAATACACAACAGCTGAGAGAGGCATACGTGTAACTGATGTAATATTTAAGCAACACATGTCCTTTTGGGTTATAGCGTAGAGCGCAGCCAACTTGCTGAAGCTAAGCAGGTTTGGAGTTGGTCAGTGCAGATGGGAGACCTTCTGGGAACCTCATGTATACCCCTTGGTTCCAAGGAAAGCAATGAGGTTATAGTGACAGTCCAAAAGTGATCCTGCTTTCCTCAAATAGGGTCTGGCAGAACAGTTCAAGTGAGACCCAGGTCTTGTGGGACTTACTGAAATTTCACAGGGATTATAAAATGGAGCTGTTCCACCAGGCTTATGGTTGTGGGATAAACTGTTTCCTGCTAGTTAGCCTTCCCCCCCGCTTTCTTCTTTCCCCTCCCTTTTGCCTGTCCCTTTCCTCCCTCTTTTTTCCTTAGCTTTTCCTCTCCCTTCCCCTTTTCTCTGAATGATATGTGGATTTGGTTTACACGAGGTTTGACTTAAATGGCACTGAGATGTTAGATTTTACTGTTGCTGGTTTTAAGAGTCAGTGTGGTATAGTGGTTCAGAGCAGGTGGATTCTAATCTGGAGAACCAGGTTTGATTCCCCACTCCTCCACCTGAGTGGCAGAGGCTTATCTGGTGAACCAGATGTGTTTCCACATTCCTACATTCCTGCTGGGTGACCTTGGGCTAGTCACAGTCCTTTGGAACTCTCTCAGCCCCACCTACCTCACAAGGTTCTACTGTGGGGAGAGGAAAGGAAAGAAGCTTGTAGGCCTCTCTGAGTCTCCTTACAGGAGAGAAAGGGGGGGGGGTATAAATCCAAAATCTTCTTCTTAATGATTATTACCTGTAATTCCCCAAAATTGGGAATGGATGTGTAGAAGTTGCATTAAACAGATAGGCAGGCAGGCTGGCAGATATTACTAGTTTTTTTTTCATCTGCCTCTGAGGCCTAGTCTCTAATGACCAAGCCATATCAGCTCCAACCTCAAAGCTTGTTCCTCAGTCTGAACAGCACGTATTTCTGGAGAAGACCATGCCTACTTCAGTACCTGTGTGGTTTCTAGCATAATTGATCTCCTGCTTGACCCAAACTGACCTGCTTGTCTCTGACCTTTCAGGTGCTATTCTTGGAAGTGTTTACCCCTGCCACTTCATGGTAGGTTGGTCAACCTCCTCTTCCAGCCAACTGCCATTCAGTTCCCCACAGACCCAATCACAAGTTCTTGCACAGGATATAGCTCCTAGGGAATCCAGAAAAGGCTAAAGCTCAAGGACACTTGCTGACCTCAGCTGGGAGGAAATGCCTAAGTCTTACGGAGGCAATCAGTTGAGGCACATCCAGGGATTTCTAATGATAAGTATGGCTTTGCCAGTCTAGAGTTTCCAGTGCATGCAGCACAGCCTAGAGCAGAGGCTGACCTAGCCCTGGACTGATTTCTACAGCACTGAAAAGGCAACGAGCAAATCAAGAGACCAAATAGCTCCTAGGAGTCAAGCAGCCCCCAAAGCATTGATGCATGTGTACTATCCTTCATTCGATTAAGAAATGTTAGGGGTTCTCTTTTCCTTACCACTTTAATGTGACACCTGTTTAAAGGTAGTCCCCTGTGCAAGCACAAGGTCATCAGTGACGAATGGGATGACATCACATCACAACATTTGCAAGAGAGACTATGTTTATGGGTGGTTTGGCATTGCCTCCCAGTCATTTACACTTTACCCCCAGCAAACTGGGTACTCAATTTAACAACCTTGGAAGAATGGAAGGGTGAGTCAACCTGAAACCAACTTCCATTGGAATTGAACTCTGGTCGAGAGCAGAGCTTTGACTGCAGTTTACCACTCTGTGCATGCTCTGTGCATAATGTGGTGTAAATAATCTAGTTAAAAAAGCATGTTGTTGGAAGATCTGATCTAAAAACCACAACATTAACAGACTTTGCATTGAAACCAACCGGACCATGGGAATGGCTCACACTTCAAAGGTTCAGGGAATTATGTACGTCCATCTCTTCACAAAGCCCTTTCCAGGTCTCCATGGAAACAAACTGGACCACCTACCATGACATCTTATGCAGAACCGGGGGGGGGGGAGGAGAGTGAATGGGGAGGAAGAAGTGCTTGGAGGGGGCCGTGGCAAATGCACTCCAATTGGTTCATCTTTCTGCCTGGCCTTTTCAATAAAGACATCCCTGCAGAAGCCCTTTAAAACCAGGACTTAACCAGCATGCCTGCATGGCAGAGGGCGGGGGAGAAATTGATTCAGAAAGACCAAATGGATTAATTAAAGAGCAAGGTTTTAATATTCACACCACAAAGTGAAAGCAGCAATCATGCTTCCCCAAAAGCAACATTTTGCTGGATTAAAAACACACCGGAGGATTATTGGTTGACATTTCAATTCCCTGATGCCTACATCATGCTCACAACATTCATTAACGTACGTATACAGCTGTATCCTTTTGTTGCAGTTTCCCCCCCTTTTTTCCTTTAGGTTTATCCCTTTGACAGCCCAAGGACGCTCTCGGCACACCTTGAACACATGAAGCTGCCTGTTGGACCATTCATCCATCTACCCTGCCATTGTCCACTTTGACCTTGGCCCTCCAAATTCTCTGATGGAGACTTTTGCCAGCCTAACCGGACAAGATCCTAGGATTGGCTTTTAGGACCTTCTGCATGCAAGCCATGTGATACACCATTAAGTTCATGGCTTCCAGGTGGAGGAGGAGGAGGAGGAGGAGGAGGAGGAGGAGGAGGAGGAGGAGGAGGAGGAAGAGGAAGAGGAAGAGGAAGAGGAAGAGGAAGAGGAAGAGGAAGAGGAAGAGGAAGAGGAAGAGGAAGAGGAAGAGGAAGAGGAAGAGGAAGAGGAAGAGGAAGAGGAAGAGGAAGAGGAAGAGGAAGAAGAAGAAGAAGAAGAAGAAGAAGAAGAAGAAGAAGAAGAAGAAGAAGAAGAAGAAGAAGAAGAAGAAGAAGAAGAAGAAGAAGAAGAAGAAGAAGAAGAAGAAGAAGAAGAAGAAGAAGAAGAAGAAGAAGAAGAAGAAGAAGAAGAAGAAGAAGAAGAGTTGGTTTTCTGCTCCACTTTTCTCTCCCTTTAAGGAGTCTCAAAGAGGCTTGCAAACTCTTTCCCTTCCTCTCCCCACAACAAACACCTGGTGAGGGAGGTGGGGCAGAGAAAGTGCTGAGAGAACTGTGACTGGCTCAAGGTCATCCAGCAGGCTTCATGTGTAAGAGCAGGATAATCAAACCCAGTTCTCCAGATTATAGTCCACCACTTTTAACCATTACACCATGCTGAATATGTTGCTATTCTTCAGAACAGGCTTAGTTATTTCCACATTGCCTTGCAGCACCCTCCTGACATGGATGGCAATCATTGCATTGGGGTAGGTGGGTTATGTGATAGGTGTGGATCTGGGATACAGCTTCCCAGACTCACATAAGGTCTCATGACAATTTAGAAGGGGAGGAGTTGCCAGAGGGTTCCCATAATTCCAACATACCATCATCAACCATGGGCCAGTTTCCCTCCAGGAACTCTCAGACAACAATGACTTCTCTTCAGCAACACTTGTGGCCTCCTGAATTTTGCCCCTCTGTCTTTCCACACTTGATAATGGCAATACAAATGCCAAGACTCTTACAAGCGTCACTAGTGTTGTCAAACTCCAGTCATTGCAATAATGCTTTGATTATAAGGTGATGGTTCCAGAGGGTGCAACATTGGAGCGACCCACCCCTGTGATTGAGTATTTTAGAGCTCCTGGACCAATGCAAGAGCAACAACTAATGGTACCCGCACAGTGGCCTTCCATCCGTCTGCACTCTGTCCATGGTCCTGATTACTTATCTGTTATGGACTTCCAACTCAGTGTGACTTAATTTGCAGATTCCTAAACCTACCTAATTCCAGGAGTGGAGGGGAAGAGTGCCAATACACCATGTCCCATAAATTGAGCACCCATATACTTGGTTTTTCGACACACTTGCTTTTCCAGCAAAAGAACAGTCCATTTATATGAGAGGTCTACCTACAATAGGGCCAGATTTCTCTCTCATGAAAGAATTCTCCTTCCTCTTTAGATCAGAATTTACCAGTACAATTCTAAACACTGAATCACTGAAGTCAACAGGCTTAAAAATGTGTAACTACTTAGGATTGTACTGCACCTCTCCATCAGAACTGAATATACAGATCAATTTAATGGTACGTGCAAAACAGAAAAGATGAGCACATTTCTTTTCTGAAAGGACAAACTCCACGCTGGATTGAAAGGAACAATATGATTCAGGCAGTAATTTTCCTCACCAGCAATTACACAATTTGTGGTTAAATATCACGAACAATGCAGACAAACACCTCCCATTCCCCTTCCTGAACAGAAGTTGCTCATGCCATATTTGACAAGTGCCAAACTCCCTGATCCTCCAAACAAGCAAATGGAAGGGATGCAATGGGCCATGCAAAAAGGC
This sequence comes from Sphaerodactylus townsendi, assembly GCF_021028975.2. NCBI lineage: Eukaryota > Metazoa > Chordata > Lepidosauria > Squamata > Sphaerodactylidae > Sphaerodactylus > Sphaerodactylus townsendi. The sequence goes on along the minus strand of NC_059437.1, from coordinate 15,266,490 downwards.
TGCTTCTCTCCTCTGTTCGTGGCCAATTTTTCTGGTCACACCTCGCATCATCTGGTACCCGCATAGTGGCCTTCCATCCATCTGCACTCTGTCCATGGTCCTGATTACTTATCTGTTATGGACTTCCAACTTAGTGAGTTGGAAGTCCATAACAGATAAGTAATCAGGACCATGGACAGAGTGCAGATGGATGGAAGGCCACTATGCGGGTACCATTAGTTGCCAGAAGAGCTCTTTCCCTCTACATCTATCATTTCCTTTGTGCATGTTAACTATGCAACCGTGGGCCCTGCCCCATAAGGCAAACATGCACAGAATGAGAGGGGCCAGTGTGCTATTTTGCCCTTCATGCACGCTGACCATGTACACCCATGCAGCATGCGTACAGGGCAATAAATGAATCCACGTCAGAAGCAAAGCAAAACAGCTCTCGTTTCTGAGGCCAGAGCCATAGGCTCTTCTTGTAAGCAGGAAATTAGAAATCATTTCTGCCTGCTCCAAAGTGCTTCTGAAATGTTAGTAATTATTATAAACAAAAATTCTCTGGAGACCGGAGATTCATCCCAGAGTTTATGCTTGGATGAAACCAGGCCACAGACAGATTTATTTTAATATCGCAGGAGGGGTGGACGGTGGACGGGAATGAATTGCAAGACAAATGTTATTTTTCTTGCCATTCAGGCTTGAGAGAAAAAAAGTGAGGACGCGTACAACCCAATTACCTACTCCCATACAAGTTCCTTTTCTCTCCTCACATGACAGGGAGCTCTTTCCCTCTACATCTATCATTTTATTTTTTCATATCCAAATAGCATAAACTCTATGAATGCTTAAGTTGTCAGGGTAACAGCGCTCCTGTCACCCCCTCCTTATACAAATGAGAGGCGCACACATAGAATCCCCCTAAAAATGCAAACAGTAGGATTTTAGTAGGATGTACATTATGCTTTTTTTAAAATAAAAAAAGGAACAGATTCAAGGAACAGATTCTTCATACAGCAGCTGAGGATATAATAGGACAGTGGGGAGAAAGGAGCTTTAGACAATGCAAATTTGGTGCAAAACAGAGCATTTCCTTTAAAAAAGACACACTACATACCTTTTTATTAAATGGGCTCTGCTGTTCACATAGTTGGAATCAAAGGAGTAGTTTTCAGTCTGAAAAGAAAGGAAGAAAATAGAGATGGTTACATGCATGGATTCATCTGCTGTGCTGAGAAGCCAGGTGCTCTGAAGCAAAGACACCGTAGATCAATGGCCCATTCAGCTCTGAGGTATGTGTGATAATTGTGGCCTGTTTGTACATGTAGCTTAGAGCAGACAGAATGCCACTATGGGTCCATTTCCAGCTTGCCCAAAGCTAAGGTGCGAGGTGATCTTGAGGCCAAGTCAACCTTCTCCAGTTGCCTTGTCTTATGACCCTAGCATAATGCCCAGGTGTCAAGAAAGGAGTGGGATGTTCCCAGGAATGAGCCAGTGTGACTGTGGGATGTTCCCAGGAACGAGCCAGGAACGAGTGACTGTGCTACGAACTGATATTGCAGGATTAGGCCAGGCCAGTGACAGCAGCAAGAGGCATCGGGTCTCTTGTTGACTCCTCCTACATCCAGAAGGCAATGGCTGAGCCAATAGCTGTCATCAGCACCACTAGCAAGGACTTCATCAAAAAGCCACTGTGGATCTGGCAGAGCTAGTGGGGCTTGATGGGGCTGGATTTTTGGTGCCAGGGGCCTTCCAGTATATTGTGGCCCACCAAGAAGTTTCCTTGAAAGTTAGATGGTCAGTCCACCTCTGCTAGCCCTTACCATGGTGAAGAGGGACATATGACTTGCCACCATAGTTCTGGGTCTTGATGACACCAGTCCAAATGCACATCAGGGGTTAAGCTAGATCAGTGGTTCTCAACTTGTGGGTCATGATCCCTTTGGGGGTCGAACGACCCTTTCACACGGGTCGCCTAAGACTCTCTGCTTCAGTGTTCTCCATCTGTAACATGGATAAATGTTAGGGTTGGGGGCCACCACAACATGAGGAACTGTATTAAAGGGTCACGGCATTAGGAAGGTTGAGAACGACTGAGCTAGATCTGAGCTTAGTTCAAGCTTACTCATAATCCTGCAGTATTGAAAACTACACAGCAGAAACAATAGCAGGACATATCTCTTCAACTCCTGGGATACCTCTTTTATATAACAGAAGCACAGTGGTCCACAGATTTCACTCACAATTACCATAGCAGTGCACCAGAAACATTTTCCAAATTGCATTGAGCAGACTCCATGTACAGGGCCCAGATCAACATGTAGCTCTGCTATCCTGCCTCTAGCATTAGCCTTTGGTCCTCCTCTTAAGTTGAAACAAAGCCTACATGTATTTAAATGCATCGCCCAGTATTCATCTCTTGCTACGCCAGCTTCTCCCACTGTTTAGTCTCCCTACCACACACACTGGTCTACATTAGATTGCAATTTCCCCGGGGCTGGGATCTGCCATTTGGTTTCATTTACGCTCCAACTCAGCATGCATGCTGGTGGCCTTATTGTTCCTTTCATTAAGAAACTGGAGTAAATTAGCTGATGTTTTGATACAACTGGATGGAAAAAACAGAAATGGATTCTTATAGATGGGGAAGACCATTAATATATATAACTGATTTTGGATTTACCCCCCTTACCCCCAAAAGCCCTCCCTCCATGGCTAATGAGGGCAACGGGTGTTATTTATTTCATTTTAAAATATTGTATTCCTCTTTTCTCCCCGATGGGGACCCACAGCTACTTGTCACATTGATCTCCACTCCTCCACTGTGTCCTGACAACCACCACCCTGTGAAGTAGGTCAGGCCGAGAGAATGCCAGATTCGCCAGCAAAATCCATGGCAGAGCAAGGGCTCACAACTGGTTCTTCCAAGTCCCAGTCTGACACTTTGACCAATGGACAACCCAGGCCGTTCCTACGTAGGGATGAATTCTCATAACTCGTCAGGGCTGGGAGTTCCACTTGAAACAAACTGGTGGCTTGCTCCTTGGTCCCTTCAGTCTGGGAGCTAAAGTGAGGGAACTGGGCCTGGAGAAAGAACCCTTGGGAGAACCAATTATCTGAAACTGACTTCCAATGAGATCCCTTTCATATGGATGGGGAGCTGTCCCCAAGCTGTTGAAAGAACCTTTTGGGGTAGGAAAATTGACATTGCAGAATGTACCCCCAAGAAGAAGAAGGAGGAGGAGGAGGAGGAGGAGGAGGAGGAGGAGGAGGAGGAGGAGGAGGAGAAGATGATGATGATGAAGGAGAAAAAGAAGAAGAAGAAGAAGAAGAAGAAGAAGAAGAAGAAGAAGAAGAAGCTGCTGCTGCTGCTGCTGCTGCTGCTGCTGCTGCTGCTGCTGCTGCTGCTGCTGCTGCTGCTGCTGCTGCTGCTGCTGCTGCTGCTGCTGCTGCTGCTGCTGCTGCTGCTTTTGGATTTATATCCCCCTTTTTCTCCTGTAGGAGACTCAAAGTAGCCTACAAACTCCTTTCCCTTCCCCCCTCACAACAAACACCCTGTGAGGTGGGTGGGGCTGAGAGAGCTCCGAAAAGCTGTGACTAGCCCAAGGTCACCCAGCTGGCTTGTGTGGGAGTACACAGGCTAATCTGAATTCCCCAGGTAAGCCTCCACAGCTCAAGCGGAAGAGTGGGGAATCAAACCCGGTTCCTCCAGATTAGAATGCACCAGCTCTTAACCACTACGCCCAACATGATACCTCTGCTTGAGGCAGGCTCTTCTCAAGTTTAGCAGAGCACCTGTGGCAATGGTAACTGGTTCAAGATCTTCATGGTGGGGAGCCCAGGAAGACCTGCTACAGCCCTCTGGGTTCAAGAGGCTCCAGTAGAGGTATGGCTTTAGTTGAAGCTGTCTCTGGTGCTGAAATGAAGGGGACCTCCCTTGAGACAGATCTGTCGCAGCCTTTCTGTTCAAGGTGAGTGCTTGGTGGTAGCTGTCATGGTCAGGATGGGTTAACCTGAATGGGAGCAGCTCAGGCAAAGGTCCTTCATGTCACCTGCAACCTAATCCAAGCTGGAGATGCTGGGGATTGAATTTGAGGTCTTCTGCTAGCAAAGCAGATGGTCCACTACTGAGCCACAGTGCATGCGAAGTGGACAATGTTTGACCAGGGAGGCAAGGATTTCAATTCTTGTTGAGCGACAAAGTTCTCTGGATGACCTTGGGCCACTGGCTGCCTATTCACATCACAGACTGTTTGTGAAGGCAAAACAGGTGGAGGCAGGAAACCGCATATACTACCCTGAACTCCTCAGGGAAACCGTAGGATGAAAATGTAGCCAAATTAAAAAGTAAACAAATAAATCCCTTCCTGTCCCTCAAGACAGCAAGTCCTGTTCAGACTCTTTCCAAGTACCAGCATTCCACCGAGCAATGCTCCGCACATTCGCACGCTGAAGCCAAAAGCCCCGTTGATCATTCCATAAACATTTGGCAGAAAATGGCTGGTGGGCTGGCTTGGCGACCCCCAGCACCATTTGCAGAGATGAAACAATGTGACCACACTCTGTTACAAAAACTAATTGCTTTTTAATTCCCCGATAGACCGCGTCTGTGTGTATCAATTTGACTGAAAGTTCAAAAGGTGTTTTCTTATTAGCGTATAATTAGTGTGCTAAAATATTTACCGCACAGATATGTAAATGGCAATCAAGGTAAATCCCCAGCTGGAAAAAAAAAGTTAAAATAGGACCTTGGTAATGCTTTTTGAAACCCTTTTATTGTATTAAACAGTGGTGCAGTGCACATGCCGATAGACTGAGCTTTCTTTTTAACACTGAAGCAAACAGGAAAAAAACAAAGCTGAGAGGCTACTGTGAGTGGAAGGGGGCAGCCCAACCCATGAAGGTTTTTCCCACAGCTGTGGAACATCAAAAGAGATTTTGCCATCTCCTTTTGACTGGGCAGAGCCTGTGCAAAACCTATGGAAATCTAGGCTTTCTCAGGCACAGGCTGTAGAGACGCTGTATGTCTTGATTCCTGCTTCGCTATGCAGTTCCAAAAAGCCAAAGTACCCCTCTCCTTCGACCATTCTGCCTTCAAGCAGATAATTTGCTGAGGTAAAAAATGCCAAGGGAATAACAGCAGTAATGGCATGTCCAGTTTAGGCTGAGGTGGGAGGGACCAAATAGCAGCTTATTTGTTTACATATTTATACCCCATTTATCTCCCCAATGGGGATTCAAACTGGCAAAATTGGCAAACTGTCAAACTGGCTTACAACAGCATTCTCCTCTCCTCCATTTTATCCACATAACAGCAACATTGTGAGGAAGGTTAGAGAGCAACTGGCCCAAGATCACCAAGCCAGCTTCCATAGCAAAGTGGGGATTTGAACCTAAGTTTCCCAGATCACAGTTTGAGGCTCCAACTGCTGCACCGTGTTGACTCAGCTGAGGCTGGTAGGTCAAAGTAAAGGCCTTTGTTGTCTCTGCCTCTTTGACCTCTTATTTCAGACCAAACTTTGCTAGATGGTGGCTGGGATCATTTTAGATTAGCAATTCCTGCGTTTTCAACCTGAATTCAACTGGGATTTTTCTCCTGCTTTGTCGGAAACTGAGAGCCTTTCTTTCAGCGTCATTTTCTCATTCCTCACAGTTTTTCCCTTCAAATGCACACATGAAGAAATTGTATGTGAAGAAATTAGCATTATGTACATTAAATTTATATTGTTGGTGTGAGGTGCCTCTTACGGTTTTCGAAGCAAGGGATGAATAGGGGTGGTTGGTCATTGCCTGTCTCTGAATAGTAACCCTGGACTTCCTCAGTGGTCTACTGTCCAAGCACTAATCAGCGCCAACCTTGCTTAGCTTCCAAGAGTTGATGAGATCTGGGCCACTCAGTAAAAAAACCCCATACAATACGGGTACATGATACAAATGAGTGTGAAAAACTACAAATGGAAAGCAGAAAACCAAAACAAACGAACGAACGAGAGAGGGAGAGGGGGAGAGAGGGAGAGGGAGAGAGGGGGGGAGGGAGAGAGGGAGGGAGAGGGAGATGGGGGCAGAAATGAAAACAGAGAAATAACCTGTTTGGGAAGGGAAGAATAATGGGGAGAATACACCCCCACCATTTCCTGCTGCTGGTAGAGTCCAAAATCTGTGACTCCCCTCCACCTGAAGACACCCTCTGTCAGAGCCAAACACAATCTCCTGACAAGACTCCTGTGATCAAAACGTGACTTCGTGTCTTGTTTTTTGTAGCCCCTTCTGCCCTGGCTTAATAATTATTCAGGCGCACAATGCACAGGCCCGTAAGTATGGTTATCCTACTGTTTAACTGTGTCATTATGCCACTGTTTAAGACTGTGTATTTTTCCTCCTTCAAAGCCCCTTTGTTTCTCCTTTTCATAGGAACAGGTATGAAAACCAGAACAAAAGGGAACAGAACACCTTTTGTGTCATAGTCTATTAGGCTGTGAAAATGGTTCCCAGGGGGAAGCAACAGGCATTCTGCATTGCTTGGCTTGTTCAAAATACAGCTGGACAAAGTACTAAGCAATACCCAGCAAGGAACAATGTGCGTTTTCAAAGGAGATTTGACAGCTGTTCTGTCTCCAAATTTGTGGTTCTGGTTATGATAAGATCTCCTCTCTCCTCCTGCAAAAAAAAAAAGAAAAGAAAAGAAAGATCCACCCACACAGCAAGTCTAAGCCTAAAAACTGTTCTATTGCCATTCTTATAGATAGCCTATCAACCACAGGCCACCATTCACATGGCTGTGATGTCATGGAATGTTCACAAGCATTTTCACTGCTCCAGGTGATGGCATTCGAAACAGGATTGTGACAGGTGCAGCAGTGGCGTAGGAGGTTAAGAGCTCGTGTATCTAATCTGGAGGAACCGGGTTTGATTCCCAGCTCTGCCGCCTGAGCTGTGGAGGCTTATCTGGGGAATTCAGATCAGCCTGTACACTCCCACACACCCCAGCTGGGTGACCTTGGGCTAGTCACAGCTTCTCGGAGCTCTCTCAGCCCCCCCTACCTCACAGGGTGTTTGTTGTGAGGGGGGAAGGACAAGGAGATTGTAAGCCCCTTTGAGTCTCCTACAGGAGAGAAAGGGGGGATATAAATCCAAACTCTTCTTCTTCTTCCATACACAAAAGGTCTGTTCCGAAAGAAAGATCTTACACAAGGCCTGTGGAGTGGTGGGGTGCTGATCCTGTGAGAAACAAGGGCAAAGTAGAAAGAATACTAGAGAAGGAGCCAGGAGAAAAATTGTAAGAACTGGTGCTAAGAGACAGCTGAACTACATGATCTCGGCAGGGAGAGGATGAAAAGAGAGGATGCTTGCCAGAGACCCCATGCCTGTGCCATGTCTCGAGTTTACCACTGCACTGGATGGCACAGAAGTAAACCAGCTCCCTCCCTCCTGTCCTTGGAGCCCCCGTCTCTGGAAGAGCTACTTCTCTTCTCCTCTCTACGGCCATTACGAACAAAGCAAAAAATAAACATATGCATCTTTAATGGTGCAATAAATAAGGAAAGAGGGTTGTGCCTCCTGCTAGCATAATCACAGTGGCAGGATGCGCACACTGGAGCAAGAGAGGGTGTGTTGGTGAAGGCTACGCTTCGGTGCCACGATAATAAAGCAAAAGCCACACTGGTTAAGTGTGACCTTTTCCAAAAACCCAAAACACAATATCTAATTCAAGAAAAACCGGCACCTCCCACGGAGAGACATGTTATCTGGAGAAAGCTTGGGGGTGGGGGGTCAGTCTCATCAATGGCACGGTTCAGTTACTGCTTCCACCTTGTAATTACTGCTGTATATTCAAGCTGGAGACCAAACATTGGGGGGTTTGGGGTCAGAGTCTGTGGGAGTCCTTCCTCCTCATTCCTGCGAGAGGATTTTGAATATCAAACGCCAGGGGTCTCAGCACGAAAAACACATAGCCTCCTGTTTCTGATATGTCGCAGTTGAGAGACCGAGGATGCTCTGGTTGAGCCCGTGTAAAGGGGAGAAGGTGGAACAATGCTAGCCGTGAATTTGCCATCAGTTGGAAGAGTGGCAAAGAAGAAGAAGAGTTTGGATTTATATCCCACCCTTATTTATTTATTTATTTATTTATTTATTTATTTATTTATTTATTTATTTATTTATTTATTTATTTCCATTTTATAATTGAGTTTTTATATACCGCCCCTCCCCCGAAGGGCTCTAGGCATGTGTGAACAACACAATAAAACAATAGTTACAATAAAACCCCCATTAAAACAACAATCAATAATATTATATTGGCAGCCATTCATATAAACTGAACTTCCTAGATCCACCTCCTGTAAGAGAGGACCTCCATGGCAGTGGCCTAACAAGTTCTTTACCCCTTCCTCAGGGCCCTCCCTGCAACAGACACCTTGTGAGGCAGGTGGGGCTGAGAGAGTTCCGAAGAACTGTGACTAGCCCAAGGTCACCCAGCAGGAATGTAGGAGTGCAGAAACACATCTGGTTCACCAGATAAGCCTCTGCCACTCAGGTGGAGGAGTGGGGAATCAAACCCGGTTCCCCAGATTAGAATGCACCTGCTCTTAACCACTGCACCAGGGATTTACAGAGGAGCAGCCGTGGCAGAGAAGTGGTAAAATCCAGCTACACGTTTTCCACTTTGCCAAACCACAAGTGACATGTGGGATCTCTGAATATAATTTCAGACAGCTAATTTAGTCCATGAAAGGAGTGTCAAGGGGAGTCAGCTTAGATTGGGGTCATGGCACAGGAAAAAGAGAACTAACCCTTCCACAGACACAGTTTCCCCAATTGAAAATGTAAACCCAAGAGCAATTTAACCCAAGTAGGGAAAAAGACAGGCACAAAGCAGTCTTTTTTCTCTTACGGAGGCTTAAAGAAGACCGAGGGTGAGTATTTCAAATTAGGAAAATACAGCAGGGGGATGTGTTTAAAAGACTCCCCAAGACTCTACTCCAATCCAGAGTACTTCCATGGCTGCTTTTTAGGCTGATTACACATTTGCATGTGTAATTCCCTGGGAATGATGAATAAGAAGCAGCAGAAGGCAAGTTTGGCAAGCCAGTTGCACAAAAACAGAGCAACTGGGTGAACCTCTGCTATGGGCACAGGTCAGGCACAATGCTTCTTACTTTCTAAAGTTAAGCTGCACAACGTTAGAAGGGGCCAGCTTCAAGCTGAGGACCTCATCACCTCCTGAAGGACCATTCACCTTCAGAAGCTATTAAAGCAAAGGGCTCTACTCTGGGGTTTCTTGTTCTGACCTGTTCTGCTCTGTATCTTGTCTTTGTCCTCCCTGACCCACTCGGGGTTCAGCACAATCTCTTTCACACAACTGTAGTCACTGTTTGTTCACATAGCCTCTTGTTTCAACATCATTCTGCGAAACCTTACATACTGCCCCCCTCCTCGAGAAGACAAAAGAAGAAGTGTTTGGACTTATACCTCACTTCTCTCAACTGTAAGGAGTCTCAAAATGGCTTACAAACTCCTTCCCCTCCTCTCCCCACAACAGACATCTTGGGAGGTAGGTAGGGCTGAGAGAGTTCTGAGAGAACTATGACTGGCCCAAGGTCATCCAGCAGGCTTAATGTGGAGAAGTGGAGAAACAACGCAATCCAGGTTCCGGAAGTAGCTACCCAAGTGCTGAGGATTCATGTGAATTGATCTTGGTCCTATAGTCTACATCTAAATACAAATGAGCTAGACACAAATTTCTGCTTAGAATACTATGTCCTTTCGGCCGCCTCTCTGAACTTCCCTCCATGAGACAATGGTTCAAGAAAACCTGCCATTTCATTTTCACCCTTCAAAGGAGGAATCTAAAAAGCAGACCGTTTTCCTCTCTTTTTAGCCATAGTCCATCAACAAGCTGCGAGAGGAGAGGAGAGGAGAGGAAGAAATCTCCGGCGAGGGCTTTCTCGTATCAGCTCGACTGATCTCGTGCTGTCAGATGGAGAGCTGGCTCTGGCGGCACTGGCCTCATCCCCACCTAATTACATCAGCTGCTAATGCCCAAGTCATTTTGTTCCCACCTGCGCAAAGCAGCTTCCCGTGCCAGCTCGACACGCAAGTGTCGTCTGCGCGCGGGCGCATGCCGGCCTGCCTATCCCGCTGGGGGTGGAAGGGGCAGGGAAGAAGTCCAGAGATGCTCTGTGTGTGTGCCTGGAGTTAAACTGATGAGCAGATGGGAGTCTTCCTGGTAGACAGGAGAAAACGTGAAATGCCAGACCAAGGCTATAAATAAAGGACACACTTTGGGGGAGGGGAGGGGGGCCACAGGAAGAGCAATGTAGGGCAGTTATGTTTTCAAGACACATGACAAATGGCATTATATACTTTTGCAGACACGTATTGTCTGAGTACGTGTTCCATTTATACTTTACAGAAACTCTCCGGGTTTTTTACTGCTTAAGAAAAGTGGTTTTTACTCTTTCCATTTATCATAAAATGACAAAACAACCCAATAACTTAACTTTACAGCCCTAACCTAGATTCTGAAAAATCCACTAATCCTCTCTGCCACTCATGCCATACTTACAATCATTACCTATCAAATCCGTAAGCGCTTATCAAATAAAAAAAAGGAAGTTAATATCACTCTGCATATAATGTTTATAAATGTGCAGCTTTATACATAATGGTTCTGTAGATTCCACATCTTCGGTAAGAGGACATCATTCTTATGTGACATTGGTGTTGTTTTTTTTCAGAGCTGCTGCATTTAACCTAGACCTGGCAAGAGAGCTTATCTACCATTAAGACATCCCATAATTTTTATAAGCAATCATCTTTAGTAACTGTTGAGATACTGTTTAGGATGAAGGATATATCCAACACCAATACCTTTCCAAACAAGAGGACTGCATACAGTATAGTAAAAACTGATATCCTTTTATGTTCCCTGTATAACAGCAATGTTTTCTTTTATCTCTGATATTTAAAAGATTGCAGAATTTCCTGGAGCAACAGGGTGACCTGTCATTGACACCAGGAATCAAGCAAAGATGGGGGAGGGCTGCAGTGTGCATACAAAACTGAGACTGGCGGAATTTCAGAACCAAACGTTGCCTGTTTGGATTCTTTTTCTAAAATCAGGGGTTGCCGAAAGAGACTTTTGACCAAACACCCTCCCCCCCCATATTTTCACTATTAACATTTGAAATTCAATACCATTCCACCTCTAATAATGGAGAGCTAGGGAGAATTATACCCTTTAATAGGTGTACATCCTTCAGTGAGAATTACACCCTTCAACTCAATTCTGTTTGGGAATGCACTGCAAAAGTACTTAAATCCAGAGCATCCGTCACTGGGGATTACAAATGGCAAAGGCATTCCATCAGAAGACAAGACATTAAAGTTTTTGCGACCAATCAGAGCAAGAGGAACATGAGTGAGAAATACTTCCCTCTCCCTGTTCTTTTTCGCTCTGTCATACAGAGGAACAAGACTCAAAACTGACTGTCAGGGTGTAAACCCATCTCCACTTTCGCTTATCTGTTCTACTTATACTGACTCATGGGTGAAGATGGAGGACATAAAAAGAGCACTTGAGATTTGTCCCTGAGCCACGCGGCAAACCCAGCTTCATGCGAGCTTTACATCTGAAACGACAGCACGCAACCGAGAAATCGGACGTTTCCTGGCCCCTCCACCTTTTCCTGAGAAGCTGCATTTATCCATTGATGACTTGATTTATCTCAAAGAGGCAGCTTTGTTTAAAAGCGCAAGGCAGCTCTGAGGACGGCTTCTTGGTGATGTTACGGGTGACCAGCAAGTCAGTGCAGAGTACAGCTAGTTCAGCTTCGGAATGAGAACTTGGATTTGAATGTGTGCTTTCACCCTCTAGAACAGTGGTGGCGAACCTTTGGCACTCCAGATGTTATGGACTACAATTCCCATCAGCCCCTGCCAGCATGGCCAATTGTAGCCCATAACATCTGGAGTGCCAAAGATTCGCCACCATGGCTCTAGAACAGGGGTAGGGAACCTGCGGCTCTCCAGATGTTCAGGAACTACAATTCCCATCAGCCTCTATCAACATGGCCAATTGGCCCTGCTGGTAGGGGCTGATGGGAATTGTAGTTCCTGAACATCTGGAGAGCCGCAGGTTCCCTACCCCTGCTCTAGAACATAGGCGTCAAACTCGCAGCCCTCCAGATGTTGTGGACTACAGTTCCCATCATCCCCTGCCAGCATGAAATCTTACGAGAGAATATCAGAAATCGTGCCTCTCTACCCTCTCCCCCCCCACACACACACACAAACAAACAAAACTTTGGGGTTTGATTTCTGTAGGCAGGCATTTTAATAGCAGTTCCATCAACGAAAAAAGCCTGAAGCCCCCATGCAGCTAACTAATATATAATTTCTCAAAGTGCTCTTAGCTGTTGTCTTAGCAACACTAAACACAAATATATCAACAGAAACCCTCTGAATCACGCACCCAGTTGGGATGCTTTAGACATATTAACCCGTACTTATTTATTTATTTGTTCATTTAACCCATTGTTGCTTCCTGACAACGGTGTCCATTAAGGATGGATGTCTTTCTGGGATTGGGTGCCATCGAGAGCACCTTTCCGATAAGCAACCCGAGAGCTATGGGGTACTAACTAGAAAGAATTCATCATTCTTCTTTCATGTTGCAAAAAGGGCGTGCTTCCTCCAGCAAAGCAACCACAGCAACAGGAGGGATTCTGAATTAATAAAATATGAACATGAAGATTTAGCACCCTTTTTGCTCCAGAGTGGCCAAGCACACGAATCCCAGAAGTCCACAAGCAGAAGTTCTCCACTGCTTCCCCCAACCTGCATTCGCTGATAGCAACTCGCATTTGATATGGACTCTAAATATGGAGGTTTCAATGAGCCTCCGTGGCTAATAACAGCTGATTAACCACTCCTCTGTGAATCTGTCCAGTCCCCCTTCAAAGTCATCCATTCTGGTGGCCACCAGCACATCTTGTTGCTGGGTTCCAGGGTGTGGACTATTTTTTCAGCATTTTTCAAGCTCAGTTTTAAAAGACACGGAAATGTTCAGAAAATGCTGAACCTCCATACCGGCTTTTTGGCTTCTTTGAAATTTTCCAGGGTTTTTAAAGTCAAACCTGAAAAAAATCTGAGAAGCTGGATGTTCTGCTGCCTCCACCGCCCCCTCCGAAGTGCACCTGAGCTTGGGAGGGGGCGGGGAAGAGCTGAGTGCAGGGATCCGCTGAGCCAAGAGATCACCTCAGCCAACACTTGCACTCACCTCTGCTGGCTGGGCTGTGGGACCAGCCAAAAGCTGAAAAAAGCCAAAAGGTTTTTTTCGGCTTTCTTCAGCTTCAGCGATTGGCTCTATTTCTTTTTTTTAAGCTTGGAAAAAAGCTAATAGCTTTGGGGGGCTTTTTTCAGCTCAGGTTTATCCAGGTGCACGACCCTAGTAGGTTCTACAAATTAATCACCCACTGTGTAAAATACTTCCTTTTGGCTCATTTGAATTGACTTTAAGGGATCCCCGAGTCCTGGAATTAGAAGAGAGGATGGAAAAGATCCTCTGCCTATCCCCTTTTTCCATGCCATTTGTAATTCTATAAACCTCGGCCGTATTCAGCCCCTTCGGCCATTTGTTTCAAAGCCGAAGCGCGCATCTACTTTAGCTTTCTCTTGTTGGGAGGACGTTCGCTTCTTTGATCATTTTGCTTGCTCTTTTCTGCACTTTTTCCTCAGCTCTCTGAGATCCTTTTGAGATGGGTGATCAGCTCCAAGCGAAATTGAGAGAGGGAAGGCTGCCACTGTGGGCTGCCTACATCTGTGGACTGGCGTCATCCACCAGCAACATAGCCCCAGCCTGAATCTCTCAAGGACCGGATCTCACAAGCTAGGCACGCCATTCTTTCTCAGCAGCAACTGTGATGTCGGAATGACTGCAGTGCTGACCATTCTTTCAAGGCTACTGTTAAAAAGCAGGGGCGTGCAAATGAAAACACTTTGAGAACTTGAAAGGACTGTGTACGTGCACATTCCAATTATTGCTATCCTTGGCCTGAGGACAGCTCTGAATTTTATGCGCCCGATGTGATGGTTGCATGTACAGCACACTGATGTTATTCATAGCACATATATAAAGCATAAGTGCATCTTTGCACATTTGTGCACCTGCATCTAGGAACCCGAATTGCATGGCGGTTCCCAAATTCACACTCATGTACTTGCTCTGGGCAACACTGATACAGACCCAGCAATCATGCATTTTATGTATTGTCAAAGGCTTTCACGGCTGGAATCGCTGGGGTGTTGTGTGGTTTCCAGGCTGCATGGCCATATTCTAGTAGCATTTTCTCCTGACGTTTCACCTGCATCTTCAGAAGAGTATATATATCTGTGGAGTGTGTGTGTGTGTGTGTGTGTGTGTGTGTGTGTGTGCACGTGCGGGCGTGCATGCGTGCGTGCGTGCGCGCGCGCGCGCGTGTGTGTGTGTGTAGTACATATATATATATATATATATCTGTGAAGTACATATATATATCTGTGGAATGTCCAGGGTGGGAGAAAGAACCATTTGCCTGTTAACAAGTGTAAAGGGTGCAATTAGCAAGCTGATTTGCTTGTGTTGGATGGGATCCACCCATTGCTTTACTACCATCAGATCCTCTGAAGATGCCAGCCGTAGATGCAGGTGAAACGTCAGGAGAAAATGCTACTAGAACACAGCCATACAGCCCAGAAACCACACAACACGCCACACATTCTATCTTTGGGGAAACCGCCTTCTTGTCTGGCACAGAATTCCTGCCTTTCCATGAAGAGTTGTAAACACAGGGCATTAAAACAAATTACATATTTCATATTACCCTCCTTTGCCACAACCTTCTGTCTGCATGCTTGATTAATTATGTTTCCATGCCATTCTTTATTGCCGAACAAACAACACAGACCTTTACCCAGAGCCAAATCCTAGACCCATCCCATTTGTATTAGAACAAATCCTCCGGGAAAAGAGGAAAAAAAAACAGCCACAGACCCCTGTTTTCATCTTGCCTTTCCCCGTATCGAGATGCACGTATTCATCACGAGAACAGGTGTTCCAAGCTTCCGTCAGGCCTGCAGGCATACTCAGAGACGGCGACAAAATATGTCAACCCATTCATAAAAGCATGCAGGGCCTTCCCAGTGGGGAAAGCCAAGCTTGTAATATCCCTTCAATCACACTGCTCCCTCCTTCCTTAGTCCGTCCGCCTGGTTACTCTGCGGGGCAATCAATCACGAAATGGCAGAGCCTTGTGCACATCTATTCCAAACTATTGGTATAATCATGCCAGCCCTTAATTGCTATGATTACATGTAATGTGAAGTACATGCATTAAATCAAAACAGCTGGCCTTATTTGGAAAACATGGCAATTTTAGAATGCAGTTCAGACCAGCTGTGGTCCTAGATCCTGACCAGTGAAAGGGCTCATATAAGCGACAACTGGCAAGTGACTTGCTGCTTACTGGCAGAAAGGCACTCTGCATTTTCATCCGTGTGTTTTCTCAGCCTTCTTCGCTGTAAGACAAATTTAGAATGGCATGCATTCCGGAAAAGAAGAGGCAAGCCGAAGGTGGCAGAGCACCTGTTTTGCATACATATCCCAGGTTCAGTCTCTTGATGACACACTTAAAATTAACCTGGCAGGCATCTTGGAAGGGGCCACAGGTTTGTGCTCAGGAAGTTACCTCATACAGTCAGACCAGCAGCCCTTCTAACCCAGCACTAAGTCAATTCTGACTTAGAGGAGAGGAAGAAGAAGAGTTTGGATTTATATCCCCCCTTTCTCTCCTGTAAGGAGACTCAAAGGGGCTTACAATCTCCTTTACCTTATCCCACCCCCCTCACAACAAACACCCTGTGAGGTGGGTGTAGCTGAGAGAGTCTCAAGAATTCAGTGATTCCAGGCCCAAGTTCAGTACCAGCATGACATGCAAGTTGGAGGTAGCACAAGCTAATTCCTTGGTTCTACCTAGGATAAGCCTCCATAGCAAAAGTGGCAGAGTGGGGAATCAAACCCAGTTCTCCAGAGTAGAGGGCACATGCTCTTAACCACTACACCACACTGGCTCCTTATAGAGGTGGATGTCTTTTACATCATCTACTAAAGATCAAAGCTGGGACTATTTGAGCACAAAGCATCTGCTCTACCACAGAACAATGGTCCCACAAGTGCGTGCTTCACACCCTCCATGGCATCTCCACTTTTAAAAGATCTTAATCGGAGGGGTATGAAATACTTCCATTCTAAAATGACAGGTGCTGCCAATGACCGCAGGCAGTGTAAAACTACCTGGACCAAGTGACTGCCTCGGAATAAGATCACTAGATATACTCTCCTTCACCTGCCCGTTTATCTTCATCTAAATCTGTGCTTCCAATCATTCCACTGGCACATCCTACTTTTTCCTCCCTGGGATGGAACATCCCACCCTTTTGGGGACTATTTTTTTTTTAATGAGTGAGGTGCTCGACAGCCACAACTGCTCCAGTTTCATCATCAAGCAGGAGAGAGGGGAAACACACACAAAGGCCAAGTTCCTAATAGGCAGAGCGATGGAGGAGGGGATTCGTGGGAAGCCCATTCATCTTCACCCTTTCTGACATCACTCAAGAGATGAGTCCCTTTCATTTTCAGTTCTTCAAGGATCAAAGGGACTTCAGAAAGGGAACCCCAGTTCATCCTTTGTGGTAGTAAGGAAACCACTCTCCCAATTGTCCTGCAGTTCCTCCGGACAAGTTTACGTGGTTAGACTAATCACAATAAAATCCCATCTTGGGCATGTTCTTTAATTCACACGGAGTGCATTTGGCTCAGAATGTAGTGCTCATTTGGTGAAAGCAGAGTGTTTTGAAGATGTGCCGCTCAGTTCCAAATGATCAAGGTTGGAGAACCTTGAAAGTTCCGAATAAGGCCGAACATCAAACATAGTTTCTACAAAAAGTACCCATTAGCTTGTAACTTCGCAAGCTGATGCAAAGTCTCAGGGAGCCCAAAGCAAATTGCACAAAAAAGTCAGATCTCCTCGGGCAGAAGCTTTCATGAATTTATCACTGTAAGGGCCTCCCTGTTTAAAACCAAAGCGAATCCACAACCTAGATAGTGAATATATGCTCATCTGGTATCCCCACTGATGCATTCCCCCCCCCCCCATTCAAGTAATTGCTTATCAGTGAGAACAGAAGACTCACAAATCGGACCTGGAATTCTGAGGAAACACAATGGGGAGGAGGGAGTCGAAATGTATTTTACATTCTGGGCTCTTCTACACAATTTATTTAAAACATTTTGAGACAGGAAAAAAACCTCCATGGAGTTCATAAGAATATAAGAAAATAAGAAAGAAACTGCTGGATCAGACCAGAGTCCAACACTCTGCTACTCACCAACACTGCTACTTGCAGTAAGTGGCCCACCAGATGCCTTTGGGAGCTCACATGCAGGAAGTGAAAGCAATGGCCTTCTGCTGCTGCTGCTCCTGAGCACCTGGTCTGCTAAGGCATTTGCAATCTCAACTCAAGGAGGATCAAGATTGGTAGCCATCATAGATCGACTTCTCCTCCATAAATCTGTCCAAGCCCCTTTTAAAGCTCTCCAGGTTAGTGGCCATCACCACCTCCTCTGGCAGCATTCACGCATTGCACGAAGAAATGTTTCCATTTATTAGTCCTAATCTGTTCAATGGATTCTACAGCTGGTGTACCAGTATTTCCCTTAGAACTCCAGGGTCAGCTGGGAGTGAGTCTGACTACATGCAACCTCACCAAGAAAGGAAGCAGGGCCGGCAGTAAGCAGCTGACATGAAACCAGGGGTCAAGCTTGGTACGGGTCAACAATTCACCAGAGGCAGAAGACAGTCTCAGACAGGCAGGAGATCATGTCCTATACTAGATAGGTAGTGCCGAGAAAGGAATCTTTCCCTGCAAACGCTTTACTATGACTTAGGAAATAAATTGGAGGAAGAGTTTAATCCCATCTCTACTCTGACTGGTTCTCTCCATCACGTGCCTCTTTTGGATGGGCCCAATTATTGGTTCCTTAAGTGGCCACTTTCAGGACAGCGCTGTGGCTAACTTCAGCCCTAGGCTGATCAGTTTGCTCATTGCAGTAGAGATGTAGGTGATAAGCCAGTGAAGCCTGGCTCCTACATTCAAGATACCCAGTGCCTTACATGTGTAGACACCCTCAAACTCAAAAAAAACCTACCTCCTGCCAGTTTTCCCCTTCTCAGAGCTACTACTTCTGCAATCATCACTTGTTTGATCAGAGAAGATGTCATTTTCCAGTAATACTGAGAACAATACAGCTCTGTGGAGAATATCTGTACCTTCAATTTAACCATTTCAGCAGAAGTAGTCCATTCTGAATTAACCAGATGGTGTTGGGAAGGTTGAATGCAGGAATAGAGGGAGTGAGGTCAGTTAGAAGAAGAGTATGGATTTATACTCCAAGGTGGTCGTGTGCCAATAAAGGCTTGTTGTTGTTGTTACTCCAAGGTGGCTTACAAACTCCTTTCCCTTCCTCTCCTCACAACAGACACCTTGTGAGGTAGGTGGGGCTGAGGGAGTTCTGAAAAACTGTGACTAGCCCAAGGTCACCCAGCAGGAATGTAGGAGTGCAGAAACACATCTGGTTCACCAGATAAGCCTCTGCCATTCAGGTGGAGTGGGGAATCAAACCCAGTTTTCCATATTAGAATCCATCTGCTCTTAACGACTACACCACGCTGGCTCACCATTTCTTCATTTCCATTTACACCATTTCATCATTTCCATGAAAAAACCAGAAGTGTCATAAGGTAACCCTGGGAATCTCCAAAAACTCTATGGAAAAACCAGAGAATTTTTGGTGAGTCCTAGAGTTATCCTGGAAGTGACATAGCTGATATTTTATCCCACACTACCACTCGAAGTGACGGACAGGCAACTATGGCTGCTGGCAAGAGGCTTTCAACCATGGGAAGCCAGTGGGAAGCCTGGCAGCCCTACAAGGTGTGTACTATATAGGAGGAGGGAGACAGCAAATTCTGGTCACTCCTCTTGGGCCAAGTAAAATTATTGTTTCTCCTCTCTCTCCCCCTCCTTTGTTTTTGACAAAGAAATGCTATTTTAGTCCAGTAATTGTGGCAGAGTTGAATCTCTGTCCGATGAGCCTTTTCACCTACTGAATGCAGAATCGCGTTGAAGTCCCTCAGACTCTCTTCCAGCACATTTTTAGTGCCACAATGTCAGTTCCGAGCAAAGCGAGGTCTCTAATTATTCCCAGCACAGACACCGGCACTGTAAACTCTCCCTAAAAGCCCCAACCTTGACCAGAGGGACACAAAGGACATTCTACCTGCCGTGACCATTCTGGACCCCAGCCTCTCTGTTGAGACTGCCAGCAAGGGAGCCAATTAGTGCCAGTCACGGTTGTGATTCACCACCACCATGAACTCACTGGGGACCTCTACCCCATTACACAATGAATGCCGTGGCAGCAGAAGTCAGCAAATGACTTTCCACTGGCACAGAAGGCAGTAGAATTCAATGCTTGCAACTTTATCATGAAATTTCCCTGCACAGAATTTCAAAACCTGTATTAAGTAGTGAAAGGGAACACAGAGACTTGTGCTCCAATTTCATCGGGGATGCCTACCTTACCCTGGGAACTTCCTGGAGACTTGGAAACAGTGCCTGTGGAGCACAGAATTTAAGGAGAGATTTCACTTAGAATACCATATAGAGCACCCTATGAAATTGCCATTGTCACCAGGGAAACTGACCTCTGTATCTGGAAGAAATCCAGCCCCCCCCACCTCCTCCAGGAGGTTGGCAAGCCTAGTTGGGATTGATTTGGTTGCACCGACCTTATAGGCTCCCCTCCCAGAAGCTGTAGCAACAGGAAGTAGGAAGTGTCTGCTGGCAGGCTAGGCCTTCTCATCAAGAGTAGTCTCATCAAGTCTCATCCAGAGTAGACTTGCTTTACTCCACATCCCCAAAGCCAGACTACCAAATGATTATATCTAGGCACACTGTATTGTCCATGGTGCAATGGCCAACTGTTGTTAACTATCTCCCAGTTTACATTGTGTCTCCTTCTGGCAATTTCAACAAGAAAAAAAGGGGAGAGTCACAAACTCTACTGCTTTGCCTACAGTTCTCAGTGGTTCCTAGAGAAGCACTGTTATCACTTCTGGGTTTTCCCATAAACAACATGATACCGGTGGCCCATTGGCCATTTTTTTCTCTTGCTGCCATTCTGAGCAGCAACAGAGGCTCCAAGTCCAGAATCCAGGCAAAATGTGGACAGCAGGAGCACATGATGGCAACTCTACCCTAAAGCAGGGGTCTCCAACCTGTAGCCCTCCAGATTGTCATGGACCATGATTCCCATCAGTCCCTGCCATCATGGCCCATCATTGGCAGAGCTGATGGAATCCATAATCCATGAACATCTGGAAGGCAACAGATTGGAGATCCCTGCCCTAAAGCTTTGTCTCGCTGCATCAGCCTTAGAGCAGTCAAACTTCTACCTCTCTTCCCTTTTGTTCATCACAAATTGTTCCTCAAGCCCGCAGTTTGTTCTCAACTCCTGCCCCCATTCTTGCTTGTCCTGTTCCTCCTATTAAGTTGTATTTTCATATTTTCACTGCTGCCTAGTCAAAGGGTTGCCAGCTCTGGGAAGAGAAATTCCTGGAGATTTTGGGTGTAGAGCAGCGGTGCTCAACCTGTGGGTCGGGATCTCTTTGGGGGTTGAACAACCCTTCCACAGGGGTCGCCTAAGACTCTCTGCATCTGTGTTCTCCATCTGTAAAATGGATAAATGTTAGGGTTGGGGGTCACCACAACATGAGGAACTGTATTAAAGGGTCACGGCATTAGGAAGGTTGAGGACCACTGGTGTAGAGCCTGGTGAGGATGGAATTTGGGGAGTGGAGGGACATCAGAGATGTGTACGGTCAAAAGGTGAACCCTCCAAAGCAGCCATTTTCTCCAGGGGAACCGATCTCTGTTGCCTAGAAACGAGCTGCAACTCTAGGAGATCTCCAGCCACCCCTTTTGAGATTGGCAACCCCAGGCCTAAACTCCATGGCCCCTAAGATGAAGCTTCTTGGTCCTCCAGCCATCTCACACACACCAACTCTGACCCTCCTCCTGATCTTGCCAAGTCCCATTCTTCCACGGGAGCATTACATGCTCACGCTAGCTCAATATTCCAAAACGAGACAAAAAGGCAGACTGGATGCAGTTGGAACATCTATTATTAAATAGCATTTAAATGCCAGTCACCCGAACTAGTTCGATAATAGTTAAAAGGGTCTGATCTTGCCTTGGAAGCCATTTTCCTACCTCTGTGCTTTTGGCTACCCCGGTAATATCCAAGATTGCAAACTGAACAGTAGCGATCAAGAGCCACTCTCTCTCTCCCCCTCTCAGAAACAGTAAGTGCATTCGGCTTCTGATATCGATGTTTTATAATTACAGGGGATTCAAGAGATCATCTCCCCTGCCTTTGATCAATGCAACAGTACCCTGTTTTTGTTTTGTTTCCATGAGAAGTCGCAGCGGCTGCTCAACTTCAGCGAAGCAACGCAAGGAGGGGTGGCAGAGAGGCGAACCAAGATGTGAAGATGCGGGGTCCATTTAGATTGACTGTCCAGAAATATAAACAGAATACTTGTTCCTGACCTTTTAAGTCCTAATTCCAAATTTAATGAGCCACAATGAATGTTTCTCAGACTCAGCTTCCGTGCCTACTTAACTCCGGCAACCCTCTAATTATTGCTGAAGCTTCCATAAAGGGCATCGGATTCGGACAGAGATTATTGACGAGAGCGAGAGAACTCCGTCAAGCTTCCATTTTCTCCCAATAAAATAAAAAGTCATACAGGTGGCAAAGCAAGAGAGTTTATTCTTTGGTATCGCCCACTGTACCGAAATGAGAAAAAAATATCACAACAGATTATATACATGTTTGCAAAAAGTACATTTCCTAGTGCAGTGATGGTGAACCTTTTCGAGACCGAGTGCCCAAATTGCAACCCAAAACCCACTTATTTATCGCAAAGTGCCAACCCGGCAATTAAACTGAATACTGAGGTTTCAGTTTAGAAAAAAAAGGTTGGCTCCAAAGTGCACGTTACTCAGGAGTAAGCTTAGTGAAGCAACCGTGCAATGCTTCAAATGGGTGAATCACGATCCTAGGAGGGTTTACACAGAAGCAAGCCCCATTGCCAGCAACCGAGCTTACTCCCAGGCAAAGGATCATGCCCAGACCAGCCTATTCAATCAGTGTGTAAAGGGGTGATTTTCCAATCCCTCCCATTGATTGATGATTTAACTCTTGTGTGCATCGCGTCCACAGAAAAGGGGTTCCTTGAGTGCCACCTCTGGCACCCGTGCCATAGGTTCGTCATCACTGTCCTAGTGCGTTCCAAATGCCACCTACTTCCCAAATAAAAATTGAGTTGGAGGACTCTTTTGCTTTGGATCATTTTTATCTAGAAATGGGTAGGAAAAGCTACAGCAAGGAACATCTGTGACTTGACTTTTTGAAGAAAAAAAACTTGCATTTGAAATCTAGATCCTGAAAAAAACACAGCTCATAATCACAATACAATTACACTCTCCCAAACTGACTCATGATTTTGGTTATTTTGGATTGGTCAGGCTTAGCTGTCGTGAAAGTCTGCAGTGTCCATTTCAAGGTGTGTGCATATATTAATAGTACAACTATAGACCTATACTGACTTTCCTGTAGTTGTGGCAGCAATGGGATAGTGCCAGCTGATACCACACCTTCAGCAGCTATGTGCTGAACATCACAGTTGCATAGGTGTCTACATGAAAACAGCCCAATTGTACAATCCATACACCAGCCCAGTGCTGGAACCCTCTGCCATATTATAGACCCCTTCTCCAAAGGTTTAGCTTTCATTTTACAGCTAATGTTTCTGTTTAATTTATAGCCCCTCTATTTTCTCAGTTCCTCTGTAATTTCTAGTTCACTTGATCATTTAAATTTCACTAGTAGTACTGACGCAGTGATCAGTGAGAATGCATGTGGGCATGGGAAGAAGTACTAGAGCAGATGAAATTGTTCCCCTACCTTCCCGGCACCTGTTTTTGTAGTTAGGCACTCCAGCAGTGCGTCAGTAGAACGCTAGACGCTAACGGACCTGGCGGCCTTGCCGTCGATCGCACCCCCACTCCTCATCCCCCCCATGAGTCACGGTCATGAACTGTCTGGTTTCAATCACCGGCTGGACAATGGTCTTGCCCCCAGGTGAGAGGGATTATGAATTAGACGCTGCATCAGCCTTCCTCCTCAAGATCGCATTGTGATGAGATCATGCACTACGATGATCTCTCGACTCCTCCCGCCTGAACTCCCCAGTCCTCCTTCCCACCGAGAGTAACAATAAAGCAGGAACCGCAGATCGAGACTCAAGAACACGACCTCGGTCTCCCGCCGCTGGCGCATCTCCACTCGATGTTATCTCCGCTGCCTCGCTCCTCGCTTTTACGCTGGACCGCGGTCGACTACAAGCTGGTGCCAAACCCGAATCCTCGAACCTCCACCCTGCTCACCGTCAGCCTGGGAAGGTCACATAATCAAGTCCGGGCTGGATCGGCGATCCAGGGACCACCGCCAGACGCTTCTGTCCTTCGATCGGGCGATCAGAGACACGCTACCTAGACACTCTTCTCGTCCGACGGAACACCGTGAAAGGAGCCGTTGGTGGCTGCTACGTTAATGTTGACGAACTGAAAGCGCTAATCTAAATGCTGCAGGAACTCCCCGTAAAGAGAAGGAGCTGCGAAATTGGTTGAGGAGATTGAAGCTCAGTGTCCATGGTACCCAGAGGGGGGACATTGAATCTAAGGACTGGGAAAACATCAGCGACTTCAAGACAGATTGCTACCGGGATGTCGCTGCTACTGACGTGGAGACAATGTTTTGTCGCCATCAGCTCCGTAGACCTGCCTCCCTTGCTGTAGGCCTCCTTCTGGATCTTCCTTCAATTTCAACCCCGAATTTTCTCTATCCACTAAATTGGACGCCTCTGTCCCTTCTGCCCCCCCCCCCTCGCCCCTCACCCATTTCAAATCCTCCCGCTGCTCAGCCTCCCTGTTCCTCACTTTCATTTTCCTCATTACCGTAGACCACAGCCATCGTGAATGGCGCTGGTTTCGAAAACCTATAAACGTATTAGCCACGATCTGCAGAAGAAAGAAACCCTGACGGAAGACGACTTGCATTGTGCCCCATCCACTTCACAGATACTGAGGGGAGAATGCTGCCATCCGGGCGGGTTGTCGAAAATCACTCTAAGCTGCAACATCCTTACCGAAGCCCGCAGCAATGTGCGAATTTAGGAGTCACTAGCCCCACGCAGAGGCATGCTGAGGCCATCAGCGGAACCACCCAATGGTCCCAGATGACTGAAGACCACCTTCGTGACAGCGCTCCTGAGCCCCACAATTTGTGTCTGGGAAAGTGAGTTCCGGCCAGCAGTGCTTCAACAGAGAAAGAATTGGCGGCGCCTCTACACCGCCGGGCCAGCTTTACGGTTTCATAAGCTACAATCCCAACGACATCAGATTGTCCTGCCTTGAGGCTACCCCACGGTCGCCTTCTGAGTGCTCTCTATAAGGCATTTATCAAAGTCCCCAATGCCGCCAGCCAAACCCAGAGTTTCTCCTCCATCCGCAAAACCCCAAGAGCCCTATGCTGAATTTGTGAACAGGCTCCAGGAAGGCCAAGAGGCAGGTGGTAGATAGCCAGGAGGCCCAGCCTCGGCGCGCCGCAAAGGGAGAACGCTCATGGAGTGCCGCGAGGGCAACGCCGGCCTAGGCAAAATCCTGAACTGGCCGACATGTTGGCAGGCTTGCCAGGGACATTGGGTCCTCCTCGCCTCACCTCAAGCTAGCCCTCCTCCTCCTCGCCGCAGCACTCTCCACCGGGCGGGAGACAGCCCAGGGATGACTGCTTTAACTGCGGTGCAGACCCGACATCTCCGGGCGATGGCAGGCCCGTGGGGCCTACAACCCCGGACATGGAGGAGGTGGTCCTCCCCAGGAGGAGAAGGCCACCTAAAACCCGGTGCCCACGCTGCCAGAAGGGGCTTCCATTGGAGAACGACCGTCTGCCGGAAACTCCCCGGCCGGGCGCCTCCCAGCCCAGGACCAAGGAGGAGAGTACTAGAGCAGACCCAAACGCTAAGGCCCCCTGCTAAAACCACCCTCTCGCGGGTATCTCGCCAAGATGCACCCAGCCCATCTCCTTGCTCCCCACGAGGTTCTTGTCGCCCCCCAACCCAGTACGACGAGTCTATCCCTACCGGGACAATTAAGGTGTTGCCAGCGGCTCCTGCCGCTGAACAGGGACTGTTCATCGCCCCGAGTGATCGGGACTTCCACGCACTAAGTGACCCATCCACCTCCAGGTCTGGACAACACGGCCAGGAGTTGCCCGCCGGAGCCAGCGCGCCAGTCGATTCTTGCCCCATGCGCTGCCCGCCACCCAATAAAGGGCTACAGCCCCAGTAGCCAATATGGCGTAGGGCTCTTACACCACCGCCAGAAAGGGTGGAGACACTCTATCGGGAGCTCTGGCCCATATCTGAGTTTCGCCATAGAAGGATGTAAGTTCAAGGTCTGTGGACACCGGGCGCTTGATGTTACCACATCAGAGCAGCCGAAAGGCCCACCTGTGGGTCGAATCGTAGGCTTGCCCGCATTAATTCAGAGACAAACCACAGATCGGAGCATCCGCCACCGCCACGGTCAACAGCCTAGGACTCGAAGGCAGCTCACAGTCCGGGCCCCATCATTTTGACATCCATGTCAATCTCTTGGGAAGGGACCTCGCGAGTCAGGTCAAAACGATTCTGGTTTGGGACGCAGGAATACAACAGTAATGCTGATCCCAATCTGCTCCTCCTCGAATTATTTTCACTTCCTCGCGAGGGAAATCTATTTCCTCCCTCCCTTTTCCTTCTTCTGCCTTTTCAACTAGGGAAGGCGAGGGCCAATTATTGACTGGCCTCCCTGATTATTGGGTAAAATCTGGGTTCGTTCTGATACCGTAGGCACTGTCAGACAGGCCCTAGTTTAAAAAAGGGCTGCCGCATTATACTTAATACCCAAACCCGTTTAATAGAGGCTCAGCTTCTGGTAGCTTTATCAATACCATGTTAAAGGTTATGCCAGTCGTAGGTCAGCCTCTATGAGCGGTCTCATGGACGGGTAGTTCCCAAGATAATTCGAATACAAAATTTAGCACTACTTCCGCTCTGCATTAGCCACCGCCGAGGTCACGCAGGGTGCAACTCCCTTTGCAAAGAAACCCCCCCCTTCTTTTCCTTGTGTGCGAAATTTGCCTCTAATTGGATTGTTCATCCCCGATGCACCCATCCCCCCAAAGGTACCTCCAAAGCCCTTGTGTTGTTGATTGGCATGCATACCCACAACTCTAGGATCTACCTGTCTCTCCCTCTCATGCCTCGACCTCGCCTCTCTTGACGCATCACTCTGATGACGCCAGTTAATTCCCACCAGGGTCGCCACCTCCTGCCCTCCCCTCCTGTCAAACAACTAAAGAGAGAGTGTAGCGGCCCCCCAGGAGGGTTGTGCATTAAAGCAACCTTCACAGGCTGCAAACAAGCCTTTCCCTTCCTATTAAAATCTAAACACTAACTTCGATCCCACCTCCAGCCATCCGCCTAGGAACTGAGCCTGGCGGGACCCGCCCCCCGCAACCTGGGAAGGGGGTGTTTCAGTCCCTCTTCCTACAGGTTCCCTGCGGACCTCGACCGCCATGACAGGCTAACCCATGGAATGGCTTGTGAGGAAACCAACCCCATCCCCGAGATGGAACGATCTCTAGAGGATCCCGCCCCAGCTTAATTCTAGACAATCGTGCTGCTATTGGATTATTTGTTGTTGTTACACTAAGTATTGTGAGAATGTACATAATATGTGTTGTTTTTAATCTTCTGATAATTCTGTTGGGATCCACATGAAAGCGGAGCTGCAAGAAGTTGTATCTAATCTTGAAGTATGATGTTTTGCCTCATTGGTGGTCAGCTCCCTGAGCTGGCTGCCGAGGATGGTTGAGTGCTATTGTACAGAAGCTCTGCATTGGTTTAATTGTGTGCCTTATTATCGGATCTTTGTTTCTTGCTCAATGCGTGTCTAATATTGCCTGTAATCGCAGGTGTAAGAAGCCCTCGATTTCCTCTTTACCCCGCTAAACTAAGTTCCCATTGTTGCAATAAGCAGTTTACACAATCCTGACTAAACGGGCGGAGGGAGACAAGCGCCCCTTTAAATCGCCTCTTTAGCTGGCCCCCCTTTGCTTAAAATGTGTGCGAGGAGATGTGTAGTGCACTGCCATAGCAGTGCCGTGAGTAGGAACGTTGGGACGCTTAACGGACTCAAGCGGCCTTGCCGTCGACGCACTTCCCCACCTCATCCCTCCCCATGAGTCGGGTCATGAACTGTCTGGCTCAATCACCGGGCGCAGGGACAATGGTCTTGCCCCCCAGGTGAGGGATTAGGCTCAGACGCGACGGCCTCTCCTCAAGACGTAGCCAGATGAGATCATGCATCAAGCATGATGATCTCCCTGACCTCTCGGGCTTCCTCGAACTCCCCAGTCCCCTCCTAC
Organism: Sphaerodactylus townsendi; assembly: GCF_021028975.2. NCBI lineage: Eukaryota > Metazoa > Chordata > Lepidosauria > Squamata > Sphaerodactylidae > Sphaerodactylus > Sphaerodactylus townsendi. Next base: position 15,238,814 of record NC_059437.1, on the reverse strand, counting down.
ACTGATAGAGTAACACAGCAGTGCCAGGAACTGCAGACGGAGACTTCACAAGGGAACATCGACCTCGGCTCCGCTGCTGGCGATCTCCACCAGATATTCCGCCTGCCTCTGTTTACTGACCGGTGGGTTTCCACTACAGTTTTCTTCTTATCTGTATCATTTCATCAGCATCTTGCACCCAAGGCAGCCCTGGCCTCTTCCCTCTTCAGCCTGTCTTGGTTGCCATGTTGATGAGATACCCACAAACAAAAGTAATCTGAACTATCCCCGCAGCTAATTGTTTCTTTCCCAGTTGGGTTTGCATCCCTATGTACCCCCATGGAACATGTACATCCCATTGGTTAAGAGATAAAGAGGGCAAAACACCACTGTTGTTGCCTTCCCCAAACATGTCCTCCTCCAGCACCATCATAAATGTTCTCCTATCATCTTCTTCCCTTCCCTCCTACATGTCAAATGAGCAGGCCAGACCCAGCATCATGCTAGGATTTATCAGGTTGGGCTAAGGCTAGGAAAGAAGAGCTGGTTTTTATACCCCGCTTTTCTCTATATTTAAGGAGTCTCAAAGCGGCTTACAATCACTTTCCCTTTCCTTCCCCACAACAGACAGCTCAGAAAGAAAGAAAGAAAGAAAGAAAGAAAGAAAGAAAGAAAGAAAGAAAGAAAGAAAGAAAGAAAGAAAGAAAGAAAGAAAGAAAGAAAGAAAGAAAGAAAGAAAGAAAGAAAGAAAGACAGAAAGAAAGACAGACAGACAGACAGACAGACAGACAGACAGACAGACAGACAGACAGACAGACAGACAGACAGACAGACAGACAGACAGACAGACAGACAGACAGACAGACAGACACTATGTATTCAGATTGGAGTCATATGGAGAATGGAACTGGCAATACAATGGTTAAAAATAGGATAAGGATCATCCTGCGTTAATATTCCTGGTTGTATGTTCAACTGCACAGCATGTAATGGGTAAATCAATTGGCAGGGTACTTATCTGATGTGTTGTTATGTTCAATTTGATGTTGTAATTTAATAAATCTTAATTTTAAAAAACATCAACTAGGCATTGACTGTCCCTGCAAACTGGTTTAGTACCTACCTCTACATAAGTTACTGATCCTCCAACAAAAATTACTGGCTCACCTGTCTATACATACCTCTATTAGAGTGGAATACAGATTTAGACTGCGGTAATTCCACATAGAGTTGCACTGGCAGTGATTTGTGGGACAACAGCTGCCTGAAAGCAGGGAGGGAACAGAAGCCCACAATCTTTCACTTTCCAGAACCTTCTCTGCCTGAATATCTGGGAACAAGATCTGGGAACAGTAATGATGTAACCCATTTTATGTTCCCTCTAAGAGTGTATCTCAACATTTGCTTTAGTTAGGATCCCCCCCTTCCTACGTTCCCCCCCCCCCCTGCGCACACAATATGAAAAGATGACACCCTCCTCTTGAGCAGCCCCCTGTTCATTTGGATTCTGACATGAGGGGGGAAGAGAGGGAGCAGGCACTGAAAGTATTCAAACGGCTATGAAGCTGAAGGAGAATATAAAGAGGGAAAGTAGTTTTACGCACGCTAATTGGATCAAATGGGGGAGAGAGGCTGCCCTGATAGATGTAGTACGTACAATCATTGACATCTGTGAGGGAGAAAAAGGGGACTTTTGGAATGAACTGAATGTATGTTCAGAGAAGACTGTCAAGCTTGGAAGACAGCTAAACAGTTGTCAAGCCTGCAATAGTCAACATAAAGAGGGAGTTACGAGAATAGGATTAAGCAGCAAATGGAATAAGGACTTCCCGCTTGTGCTATATAACATTTACATGGAATTTATTTACTCCAGATTTATCCCACCTCACACTCCAAAGGCAACATAAATGGTCCTTTCCTCTCCTTCTCCCCATCTCTCATGTCAACAACCCTGTGAGATACGTTGAAATGAAGGAAAGTCATCCAGTGAGTGTCATAGGTCAGTGAGGATCTCAACTTCCATCTCCCAATTGCTGGTCCATCAGTCTAACCACTACTCAATACTGCTGGGCTATCCTGATAAACAATCCTTAGCTTAAATTAACTTGAATTTATTTACATAACCCAGGCTGAAGCAAATTGGGCAGGGGACAAAAGCCCTGAATAACCGTGAGTAACCAGGGACTCTTGGCTAAAATGGTAGGACTCTTCCCTTGAGAACCAGAGTGGTGTAGTAGTTAAGAATGATGGGCTCTAATCTGGAGAATCAGGTTTGATTCCCCACTCCTCCACATGAGCAAAGGCCTCTAACTTGGTGAACTGGATTTGTTTCCCTGCTCCTCCACATTAAGCCTGCTGGGTGACCTTGGGCTAGTCACAGTTCTCTTAGAACTCTCTCAGCCACACCTACCTCACAAGATGTCTGTTGTGGGGAGAGGATGGGAAGGAGTTAGTAAGCTACATTGAGACTATAGTCTAATGCAAAAACATACAATTTTCTCAACCGCTGCACGTCAACTGACCGTACTAACATCTTTTTCTGAGACAGAGTAAACCTTGCTTACTGGTATCAGTAGCCCATACCCAATCCGGGAACTTCTAACCAATATGGCTTGCCAGCTCTAGCCGGGGAAATTCCTGGCGATCTGAGGGCAGGGCAGTAGCATAGCGCCAAGGGGGTGTGGGGGGGGGCATGATGCACCAGGCGCACATCCCTGCACTCCAACACAGGTTAGCTGGATGATCTTGGGCTGGTCACAGTTCTTCAGAGCTCTCCCAACCCCACCCACCTTACAGGGTGTTTGTTGTGTGGGGGGGAGGAAGGGAAAGGAGATTGTAAGCCCCTTTGAGTCTCTTACAGGAGAGAAAGGGAGGTATAAATCCAGATGACGGAGATCAGCTCCCTAGGAGGATATGGCCACTTTGGTGGGTGAATTCTATGGCATTGCACCTGAAGTCCCTCCTCTCCCTAAATTCAATCCTTCCCTGTCTATACCCCCAAATCTCCAGGAATTTCCTAACCCAGACTTGGCAACCCCCAGTGTCACCCTACATGTGGGCAGGTGGCTTCCTATTGCTTGCCTTTCCTCCAGTCGCTAATACCTTGGAGTCATCAAAATCCACAGCAGGCGCGTGCTCAGCCTTACAGACACACGTCCCTGGTTTCTCTGCTACTCAGGAAGACCCAGATTTCTCCGGCAAGTTTAAAACTAATGGGGGATGACGCAAGGAACCTTTCAAGATCGTCTTAGTGTGCGGCAGTTTGTTCCCTGCCTCTTTGTGTCATGAATGAATGCCTCAATTAAAATAAAATCACAGATTCGCTGTTCTTTAAAGGTTTCTGTCTCGAGGGTTAAATAAACCTCATTGTCATCCATTCTCTGGGGTTGAGGGTCAGAAACAGCATGTTCATTTCGTGAGGCACGCAGCACGCAACACAGATTTGACATAACGTAAGAAGCCAGGATAATAATGCAAAAAGCCCAGGGAAGAACAAAAACGCTCCCCTGCTTCAACAAGACAAGCATTACCCAGTTGTAGAACAGGTTAACGTATCCTTACATAGGATCCTATAGGCACAGGTCCCCCACAAATCTCTAAGAGCACTTAGCATTAATATACATGCATTATTGTCATATTCTATTCAAGGTGTACTAATTTAAGATCTCTTAATAGGGTTGCCAATTCTGGATTGATAAATTGCTACGGACTTAAGCACAGTGCCTTCAGGGAAGGGAGCTCAGCAAGGATGTGATGTCAGAAAGTCCAAAGCCACCATTTCCTCCTTCTTGGAAGTTCTCTCTCTCCTTTCCCTAGCTAGCAAGGTAACTGACAGCTAACTCTGTCTCTCAGCTCTCCTATATGAAACACAGAACCATAATAAATAGGGGTGGGCATTCCGTAAACCCAAACCAGAAAAAAAACACCGAAAAATACTGACATGGGGGGGAGCGGACACTAAAAAAAGGCAGCAACAAAAGGGAGCTAAAAAATTGGAGCCTAAAAAAATGCCATTTTTTTCCCAGTATTTTTCAGGTCCATTCTGCCTGCTGCCTTAAAAAAAAAAACAACAACCCTCTCCCTCCCTCACTTACCTGGTCCCGGACTGAGTCACCCAGGATCGGAGCCTGCAGAGCAAACATCCTGGGGCAACCTGCAGCAAATGGCAGCAAGGAGAACCCCTTTGGCGGAATATAAAATTTTGGGCACAAGTTGAGTGTGAAACTGATCAGAGAGCAGAACAATCAGGCCGGAAACAGCCCCTTTCTCCCTCTGACGTCTTAGCTGTCTAGAAAGCACACCAGAAGCTACCTCTTTTTAAGACGTCCCCTGGACATCTTATTTTGGTTGTGTGGAGTGAAAAGGGGCAGTCGCCTCTTTTTAAGATGTCCAACACACTTCTTATTTGTGCTACGCAGGACGGACCATGATTTCTCTGCTGAAGCAACCGCATGCAGCACCTGATATCTCCACTTCAAGGATCTCAGGTGTTCTACTGGGAAAGAACGTTCCGAGTCTGACACCTTGGAGAAGTAGACACACGTGAGCTGCAGAGAGTGGGTGTTAAAAGTTGATTTCCAGCCACTTGGTGTATTTCTCAGAGATGTAACAGGATTCGTGAACACACCATAGCAAGACATACAGCAATGTATACAGCACATGGGGTTTTTTTTTTAAAAAAAGGAACCCTATTATCCTTTGCCAGCCTAAAGCCAAGAAATAACTTGCAGCAGAAGTAAATTTTCAGGCCACATATCCGAATCTCTGTCACAAGACTCCCTTCCATCTTTGCCTCCTCCCTACCCTTCTTTTTAAATCCCCTTTCCTGCTCTACTAGCTTTCTAATAAATAGTCCAGTTATTTATTGCAAAAACATCAAGCCTTCCACATCTCACTGGGTCCTTTCAGTTAATGGGCCGTGGCAAAGGATGAAGCCCCATTAACAAGGAACGGCCATTTTTTAAAAAAAATTCAAAATCTGTAATTGGCTTGTTTAGTTGGGCTTTTTTAAAGGAACTAAAGTACAAGTTCCAAGCTGTTAGCCTTCAGGTTGCAGGAGAATAGAGGGAAATTATTCTTAATTTAAAAATAAAAAACCCCTTCTTTCTGTCTCTAGAGTTTTCTCCTCCACCCCTCTCTTCTGGCCTCCTCTTTTTAAGAGATCTCTGTTCTCAAACAAGTATTCAGTCTAGAGGGGTCTTCAAATACCCTGGAGGCGATTAGAAATAGACAAGACTGAAAGGGGGAAAAAAGCATTGTCTCCAGTTGTATTTTTTGGGTCATTTTCTCTCCAAAGCTTATGTAATAACTCTCAGCTCTAGCTTTTATCTGGGCTATTTTTAATAATCAGCCACCAAGACTTCTGTTGGGTCTTTTTGTTCCTCTTTCTGCTTTTCAGATCAGGGGCAGCCTCCACAGAGCACAAAAGGCAGCGTATTATTCTTAAGACATTTTTGTTGCAAAAAAAAATAAAATAAAATCTATGAAGCAACTGAAAGCTCAGTAGAAAGAAAAGAGGGACAGGCCTCTTGTGACTTTATGCATTTGCTGCATCATCATCATCGTTATTATCATTATTATTATTAACAATAATAATACTATTTCACTGCCCCCAAATTGCTCTAAGCACTTCATGATAAGATTCTTCTACAATTTTTGTGCATGCCTGCAATGTAGCATTAACAGCTCAACTACGTTTTATGCTGAGTGCACACATTTACAGATACCTTGTAGTGTACAGTATAAGGCAGACCTGGGCACTATACAGCCCGCGGGCCACATCCGGCCCGTCTACTGATGGACCCTGACTCACTCTGCTGTGGCTTGGGATGCGAGGCGCCCTTGAAAGTTCAGAAACTGGTTGTCTTTACGTCGGCTTCTGCAGTGGCTTCTAAAAGCTACCTCCCTCTGTCAGAAGGAGTCAGGCCATCTGCAGAAACCGGCTGGCCCTGGCCGCCGGCTCTGCAGGGCTTCTCTCTCAAAAGTCATTTCTCAGCTTCTTTGGGCCCGCCTCCTGCCAACAATATTTTCTGTTTCTTATCCGGCCCCATGGAAAAAATAATTGTCCACCCTTGGTATAAGGTATAGGGGTACTACCATTTATTGAAATATGACATCCTGCCAACCACATAAGTCTCAATAACCTTTTTTCATACTAATTCTGCAAGGAATTTCTTAAATTATAGCGGCTTTAAAGAAGTCACAGTTAACCATAGCGGTGAGTTTTGAGTAATGCTAAGAGAGCATTTGCATCTTCAATGCGGGTATCACTTTGTTTTGGGTTCCCAGAAGTGGGTGGGTCATGGCATTGGCAGGATTCTGATTGCCCCCCCCCAACCCCCGCCACCCTATCACATCGTGGCGGTAGACAATAGATGTTCTACTAAAGCAGGTTTTTGTGCCATGCGGCTGCTTGGTCACCTTGTACCACAGCTCCACATTTCTGTGGCAAAGGCTGGGATCTTTGTCAAGCAGCTAGCTTTTCCCACTATGTCCATTTGATTTAATGGTTTTATTAATAACATGCGATGGACAAAACCAAGTCAGGAGGCATTCTCACAAGATGTAACGTTTCATGACTGGAATCTTGGCTTGAAGGCCACTTCACCTTCCTTGCTTTTCCTCCATGTTTTGCCAGAGTTTCCAATGCCGGGTGTTTATGCATTTCAAATGATTTAAATACCAGTTTTTATGATCCTCCCTTTTTAAAAAAATTTAATTTTCAGGGACTCCTGAAGGCCAGGAAGCCTTTTAAAATGTGAGTGCCCATCTGCACTAGGACACATCTCCTCTTTCGGCTGTAGACAAGATCTTAGGACAGGTGTTCTCAACCTTGATTTGCCTATGAGAGCTTCTGGGATGTTGAGAACAGTGGGCAAGGCCATATAAATGAAGGGCCACTAATTACATAATAATAAAAATACAGAGAGACAGACACACACACACACACAGAGAGAGAGAGAGAGAGAGAGAGAGAGAGAGAGAGAGAGAGAGAGAGAGAGAGAGAGAGAACTTAAAACTTTGGAGTATTAATTCCATTCCTATAGCGTTAAGTTTTGATCCACATCTTTAGCAGCAGTAGCGTAGGAGGTTAAGAGCTCGTGTATCTAATCTGGAGGAACCGGGTTTGATTCCCAGCTCTGCCACCTGAGCTGTGGAGGCTTATCTGGGGAATTCAGATTAGCCTGTACACTCCCACACATGCCAGCTGGGTGTCCTTGGGCTAGTCACAGCCTGGAGGCTCCTCTCTAGCTCCCCACTCCCACTTCACAGGGTGTTTGTTGTGAGGGGGGGAAGGGCAAGGAGATTGTCAGTCTCTCTTGAGAGTCTCCTGCGGGAGAGAAAGGGGGGATATAAATCCAAACTCTTCTTCTTCTTCTTCTACTTGTGCAACAGATAGTGGTTACTCCCACAAAAAGCAATGGGAAACTATTTCAGTTAATCTCTTGCCTTGAAAACCCCCTAACAATTGGTTGCCAAGTAGGTTGGAGCATGCAAGTAATTGGCAACACTTCTGTAATTTCTATCACTATTTTTTGTTACTTCACATCTTTCCCCATATATTAGGCGATGCTATTGCTAGTGACTACATACATCTCTACCACAGTGAACGAATGGAACGGGAACAGTCAACCTTTTGTTCTTTTCCCAGAGCCAGGCAATAGATTTGCATGCAATGAACAAATTTCACCATGGTAGAAGAAACAGCTCATCCTCAGTTATTTGACATAGGGAGACAGGATCACACATAAGACCAAACTGCTGTTTTGCCCTGTGGGGGAAAAGCCTTTCTCTCCTCTCTCTTTCCCTTCTCTACGCACACATCCCAATTCAATTATTGACTTCCTGTTCAGCACAAACCATCGTTCACCCTCACATTTGAACTGGCAACTTAAGGATTGTGCAAAATAGCAAGCAACTAATGGTCTCTACAGCATACGATGGCCAGAACACATAAAGCTCCCAGAGTACCAAACCACGGTTTGTCATCACGTGTGAGACACCCAAGGAGCTTCCAGATAACAGGGTGTCTTTCTTTTTTTTAAGAAATGAGTTTCTGGAAGTGAGCAAGTGGTGGCCTTTAAGCATTAAATAACAGCAGGTTTCCCCTGCTTTCTGTTCATATGTATGCTCCGTAAACTCTCTGAAGGCATTGCACAGCCTTGGGGGCTCTTCTTCCACCCCAAACAAAGACAGAAGCAGCAGATGTCCAAGGGAATCACAAACAACACAAGCTGTTAAAGGACTATAAAGACTGTCATGGGAATGGACCCGGGCAGGCAGAATACTAAAGCACACGAGCTTTAGGTACTGAAAAAAAAAACAATGTTATTTGTAATTGTTTCCAAAAGGAAGGGCAACAGATTGTAGTTCTGTTGCTGGGAGTTAAAGTCTAACCCCTTTGCCTGCTCAGTCCCACGATCCATTCCCCCACCCCAACCACAAAAAAGAATGAATTTGGCTACCCAGGTTTCTCACCCTCCCTTTCTTCTCTTCTTTCTATTTTCTCTCTCCTTTGAAATTTAGACTGTAAGCAAACTACAGAAGAGACCAAAGGGATGCTTATGACAAATAATTATGATGATAATGACAAGTGGGAGAACCGTGAAGAACTGCGGGAAGAGGAAAACCGATTTTGAAAATCACCCCTTCCACGCCAAATCTCTTCTCCAGGATACTCTTAGAGCCGTAAGTCAAGTTTTGTATCCTCTCCCCATTAACTCTACATTTGTCTCAACATTCTGAAGGTAATAAGCACCTCTGGATCCTAATTTCACAAACACATCCATTACAGGACACTAGTATAGATTGTTAGGAGAAAGCCTGAACCACCCTCACTAGTCCCTTGTTTTTCTCCCTTAATGCGTGGTGTTCAGCTGCCCTCAACATTCCACAGCTTCTGGAGGGCAATGAGCATGCTCAGTAGTCATCAGGCCATGGGTGAAAGGTACTTCGCCCACAAACTCAGCACATTTACTAATCAAAGAAGTACTTATTAGTGTTGATCTTCCAAGTGCTCAAAGCACCTACTATCCTTTTATCCTCCAATCTTCCGAGGAAATTAGGGCAGCTGACATACCTTGACTTTTCTCCATTAAGACCTACCATGTGAAATAGGTTGTGGCCAGTCCAGAGTCATCCAATGAACCTCACATCTAAGAAGAGGGGGATTTATACCTCACTTCTCTCTACCTTTTAAGGATTTCTAAAGCAGCTTACAAACTCCTTCCCTTCCTCTCCCCTTGTGAGGTAGGTGGGGCTGAGAGAGTTCTGAAAGAACTGTGACTAGCCTAAGGACACCCAACAGGTTTCATGTGGAGGAGCAGGGAAACAAATCCAGTTCGCCAAATAAGAGTCTGCTGCTCACGTAGAGGAGTGCGGAATCAAACCCAGTTCTCCAGATTAGAGTCCACTGCTCCTAATCACTACACCATGCTGGCTACTACACCACCAAGTCAGGTTTTGAATGCAGGTCTCCAAAGACCCACTCCAAACTCTGCCCCATGCTTCTGAACGTTCACTGTGGTCCTTGCTTTTTATCCGATGTAAAGACAAGACGTTGCCATTCCAGTGGACTTTTGAACTGGGTAGCAGTTAATGATTCCAGACTCTTGAGTTGTTGTGGCACATTGGTCTTCTTGTTACTGTATTATTCACACTTTCTATTATGCTTTGGATAATGTCGGGGTTTATTAGTACTCTTTTTTACAGTTAGCTGTCTTGTACATTAGCTTAGTGCAGAAAGGCGGGAATAACAGTGTTTTTAATACATTAATGCCCTTCGCATGCATTACTTCATAGAAACAAATGCGCAAAGTAGGTCAGTATTATAATCACATATACAGTTGCAGAAGCAGAAAGAAAACAGTGTGCCTAAGGCCATCTAGTGAGCACACAGCAGTGGCAACACGCAAACCAGGGACATCACAATTCATAGTTTTTCCTCTTAGATAATACACCACACCAAAGCAGCAAATATTACTCTGCGCAGCAATCCCCTCTCAGCAAAGAAAGCTTGTTGAGTAACCTTGGGACAGCCATCTCTCTCAGCCTAACCAGATCTGCAAAGCTGTCATAAGAAAAGAGGACCAGCGGACTTCTCCAGACCAGAAAATATCATCACAAGACTAAATTTGTGGGTACTAGACTACCTTTAAAAGCCCAGGAAGAGAGCCAGTAGAAAAAGGTGGAGGACAACTGTAGCTGTCTCAAAAAAATGGCTTTGGGCAGGACCATGTTAACCCGAGGCCGGGCCACTAGACTTTCAGATGCTTCGGGCCCCCTCCGGCACTTCAATCTTTCATTCTACTACAGCTGACAGCATGACCCTGATACAGTAGGTAGTTGACGGCAGGGCATAACCCCAATATCCATTTTGAGGGTCTCCTGAAGACTTCTACTCACAATTTCACTCACTCACATGCTATCAAGGTCACGACTAGACTGTATTGCTCATGGAGGTGTAATGAAGGAGGAAGTAGCATGACTTCACAACCCTGACACTAGAACGCTTTTGGCCCGCTGTCTCCCTCTCCCCCAAAACAAACCTCAGCTGACTATGAGTAGGTGTTGCAACTTGCTCTCATCCACCTCGCACACTCACTCAGGCAACACCTGTCAAAAAGGCCAAAGCCCTAGGGCACTGGTAACAGTGCCCCAACCAAAAACAAAAATGACAGGCCCCTTGACAGCCTAAAACAGGGGTCCCCAAACTACGGCCCGGGGGCCAAATCAGGCCTCCGGAAGACATTTATCCGGCCCGCTGGGCAGAAGCGGATCTCCCCCTTCTCTATCTCCTTTTCCCCAGGTTTACAAACAGCATTAAGCGCGGGCGACTCGCTGCTCATTCCAAGCTGGGCCTAGGAATCGCACGCAAGGGGACCAACAAGGGAGAGAGTAGGTGCAGTTGTTCTCCTTCCTTCTCAGATGATAGGCCGGTTGTCGTCGAGAGCGAAGTCGTCCATGCTGAGGTTGTTTCTTAGAATTTGGGGTCGGGGTGCCAAACTCCAGGCAGTTCCCTGGAGCTTTCAAGTAACCCCGACCTGCAGTTTTACAAACAGCCCGCGCGGCTTACTTCGGCCACTTCATTCCAGACTGGCCGAGGGACCGTACTCAATGCAAAGGGGGAGAGAGAAAGGCAGCGGAGCTTCAGGGCCGGATTGGAAGGGGACCGTGGGGGTGGGGGGCTCAGCCATGGGCGGGTCGAGGGCGGATGGATGGCACCCCCCCCCCCCGCAGGCAGCAATTGGTCCGGCCCCCGGCTGGGCTCTACATGAACTGGGGTCCCTCTGTTTAAAAAGCTCTGTGGACCCCCCCTGGGCTGAAATGATGAGCTACAGCCCCAGGCTCTCTAATGTAGGGGCCTCACAGGAGACTTTACTATAAATATTTTTCATTAATTTCTTTGGTTTTGAAAAAAAACCCCAGTATTTGGACTGTTGGTCAAGGCTTCAACAAGGGTAAGACCAACAGGTGAAGTACTCCAGACTGGAATACTATTCTACATCTGTGCTAAGCTTCTTCCCCTCTCCAAACTCTGCCCTCCTCAAGTTTCACCCCCTCTTCCAAATCTGCAAGAATTTCCAAAGCTGGAGTTGGCAACTCTACATACAGTTGAAAAGAGAGGAGTTTGGGGAGGGGAGGTATCTCATCAGGGATGTAATGCCACAGAAGTCCACTCCCTAAAGCTGATGGGAGCTCTTAATAGAACTCAGGATCCTGCCTTCAGATAGCCTCAGGGACCCCATCAGTTTTCTACCAGCATGGCCACCAGCCATGCCAGGGCTGGGATGGGCTGATGGGAATTGTAGTTCCTGAACATCTGGAGAGCCGCAGGTTCCCTACCCCTGCTTTAGGTGAACCAATATGAGATCTGGAGAACAGCTGTAATTCTTGGACAGCTCTACACCCCACCTGGAGGATAAGAAGATAAGAAAGAGCCTGCTGGATCAGACCAGAGTCCATCTAGTCCAGCACTCTGCTGTTCACAGTAGTCCACCAGATGCCTTTGGGTGCTCACATGCAGGATGTGAAAGCAATGGCCTGCTGCTGCTGCTGCTCCTGAGCACCTGGTCTGCCAAGACATTTGCAATCTCAGATGAAGGAGGATCAAGATTGGTAGCCATAGATCGACTTCTCCATAAATCTGTCCAAGCCCTTTTACAGCTATCCAGGTTAGTGGCCATCACCACCTCCTGTGGCAGCATATTCCAAATACCAATCATGCGTTGCATGAATGTTTCCTTTTAATAGTCCTAATTCTTCCCCCCAGCATTTTCAATGCATGCCCCCTGGTTTTAGTATTGTGAGAAAGAGAGAGAAAATTCCCTCTGTCAACATTTTCTACCCCATGCATAATTTTATAGAGTATAGTAACCCTACAGTGAACAGAATGATAGGATAACAATGGAGAGGTAGTGTAAGCCATGGACAGCGAAGGCCCTGTTAATTAATAATAGTCCATTGCAACCTTCATTAAACACATCCAACTTTCCCTTTTGATAATGCACTGGCAATATCTTATTTATAAAAAAAACAAGTATAAGGGCAAAACAGCAGTTATTAATTACCCTTGATTAACCTGATTCATAAGGCTCGTTTATGCAGCTGTCATGACAACTGCTTAGCTGAACCTGCCAAGAATAGCTTTGCTGTCCATTCAAATCAATCCCTGATAATTACCCAGCTAGTTTACTGGGCTCGGGTGATCATAATAATAAGCGCCACTGTACAAAAGGTCACGTGAAACCATTTTCCGAACGGCACGCATTCACATGGCGAGAGGGGAAGTCGCATACGACGTGCCCAACCAAGTTAATCTGTAATTCCTTCTATCTCCTGCCGCCTCCGCACTTCACTAAAGCCTAAGGGACACAAAGAGATCCGACCCTCACTCCAGCAAGTGCCTCTTTGACTACCATTTTGCTAGCAGAGGGGGTGGAAGGCGAATATAGACGCAGAACCCGCAAAATAAAAGAAGATGGGAAATGCAGGCTGATTAAAGCCCAGGTGCCTGGCTGCCACTCTGTATCAATAAGCGATTACTTCCACGGGGCATCAAAGGGGGCCCTTGCGCAGGTGTGAGATGGGATCGCTTCTCTAGTTGGTTGCAAGGAAGGGAAAAGAACAAGGCAGAATTTTAACAAAGACTGCAGAAGGGAAAGCCTTTGATTAAATCTCTAGTACTTGTCCTCTGTACCAGCTTCTTCTGGTGGTATAAGCGAGAGGGAATGCCAGGTACAGAAGGTTTAGAAGCAGCCTAGGAGAACCATCAAGTTGGCATTTGCCCTGAAAGAAAACCCTACACTTTCATTCGAAATGTGTGGGGAGCAGCCCACTGTGGTTAGTGTGTAGCAGAAGGACCTGTTGCAAATTACATAATGGAGGTCTACAAATGGAGTTGCTTTTTTTCCCACCTTCTGGTGAAATTCCCCACCAATCTGCTGGCTCACCTTCCACCCTGATTTTGGAAAGGATCAGAACTTTACTCTGTGTTAAACGTAACACTACTGTGTTAAACGTAACACTACAAACCAGAGTAAACACTAAAGGTCCTTCCCTGCCCACAAGTTTTCTATTTAAACTGTCTTTGGTTAACATGCCACACTTTCTATTGTACTGCAAAAGAATCCTCCCCCCCCCCTTTATATAAATCTGCCAAGTTCCTAAAATTTAAGCCCCAGATTTATCCTACGCTTGGTGGACATTAGTGCTAATGTAATAAGGATTTTTTTTCATAAAATCAAGAACCGCTTACATGACTAGACTAATACCCAAAAGAAAACAAAATCCAGCCCGTGATCCCACCATATATGGCGCTTATTCACCTGGGCACCTCCTTCCAACAGAAGATAATGGATCTTTGCTCTTGCGCCCGACCACAGAAGTCATAGAAATGCATTTCTGCATCAGGGAATTATTTTTCCTTCTACTAATCGCTAAATAGCAACTGCAATTTGCCAAGTGCTTTACGGTCTTGGTAGTGTGCAATAAGCCCAAGTTAGGCAACTTGTCACATCCAGCCTTAGAAACAGATAGACATGACCAAGATGGCACAGAGAATCTATAGCAGAAAAGAACCTTGAATACAGGTTTTCTAAATCCAACTTCCAGTCTTTACCAACAGCACAAAAATAGCCCCTTTACTGAACTAACCTTTTTGCTGTCATTGCACCGACTCCAGTTCTGTGATTTTTATATGACTCTTGAGTCTTGGTGGTGTTAATTTATAGAGGACTCCAGATGTTTCATGGATAACAATTACCTTCTGAATGTCCCCTGCCAGCATGGCCAATTAATGGGCATGCTGAAGGCAGGAGCCGATGGGACTCCCAGTCCAAGAAACATCCGGTTTTTCATAGGACCCACCTTATCCTAACTTAGACCCAGTTTAGACATGCAGTGAATGAAGTGGTAATGAGGGGGCACAGTGCCACAGTGGAACTACAAATGGTACCACTTCAAGGCATCTGAAGCAGTTCTATCCATTTCACCACTTCACAATTCCATCACCTCACTCCACTACCTGAATAGATCAGATAAGACTGCCAAGAATCCGTCAAAAATGTCTTCTGTGAAACTGGCTGTTGTGGGTTTTCTGGGCTGTGTGGCCATGGTCTGGTAGATCTTATTCCAACTGCCCAAATTAGCATCCTATTGTTTTGCGGTTCTTCACATGTTTTGCAATGCTACCATGATGCATCTTAGGACTGATGGCCACCATTGTTCCAGGGTTTTTTTATGAAACATTGACAGTGTTTCATAGTGGTTAGAGTGTTACTCTGTAAGACTTGGGTTCAAATCCCTACTCTGCCAGGAAACTTATTGGCTGATATTGGGCCAGTCATACTCTTGTAACCTAACCTAACTCACAGGTGGCTGTAAATGTATAACGCGTTAGGTAAGAAATAGCATCATGGCACTAATGAAATAGGACAGCAAAAAAGGATTGGAGTAAGTGGACACACACAGGGGAGGGCTTAGGATGAAGTGACGCCATTGAATCACTGTAACACTTTTGAGTCTAACCTGAAGTGACAATGGGTAGCTCTAGTAATCACCAGGAACTCTACCACAGAGTTTCTGGTGAATCTTAGAGCTGCCCAACTACACATCTGGGTGGTACCCAAAAGTGACATACTGGCGCAGAGGCCATTAATTATTTTAATTCTTTATTATTGCCACTGCTTGGACTGGCAGCAGACAATGGAGAAGATCCACAAGAGGCCTCCCACCATAGCAAGAATAGCACATAGTAACCCTATACACACCCTGGGCTCTTCAGAAGAAGGGCAGTATAAAAAACGCAGCAAACAGATGCAACCATCATCAGCATCTCTGATTTTGCAATCCTGACCCTGCCAAGCTATCAGATTTTAATATGGATTCACTAGAGTTCTCAGTTACGGCAGACAGTTGCTCACCGATTGGTTCTACTTCCCACTGATAGTCAGCTGGTTGGTGGGCGGAAACAGGCTGGAGGAAGGGGAAATGAGCAATCAGCATCCCCTGTGCAATGACATCACTTCCAGTTTATGCAGAAGTGCCATCATTTTTGCAACTGCTGGAGCATCCCCCCAGTGCAATGCCAGCACTTCCATGCAAACCAGAAGTGATGTCCTCCTGTAGGTGATGCTGATCATCACACCTAAACCTCCAGCTGGATGCCAAGGGCAACCTGGCGACCGTAGGACTCACCTTGGGAAACACTCTCACTTACTCACCTAAAGTTCAAAATCCTTTCAATAATACCTTACATCAAATCTTCTTGGCTGTCAGCTATGGAGTTTTTATACATCCAGGTGGCAATATGTGATTTTGTGAAGGGCAGATTTCATCACATGGGGGGCATGGAGGGGTTCAGTTGGTAAGGTGCTACTTATCCTTCGTGCCATACAATGAAAGGGCAGCTTAACCATTTCATGCTTCCAGTGTCTTCTAAGACACAGGAAGTTGCAGCCCTGTCACGTAGTGCTGGGACAGGATTCACCACACTGCCTTTCTATGTCCACTTGGACAGTTCAGGATGACTCTTCCATCCAAACAGGGCCATTTGGTCTTCAGCACTGGAGCGCCCACCTTGACTCCCCGACAAGGACACATTAACCCTCTGATCATTCTGTAAGAGTTGGGTTTCAGTCCCAGAGGTGTTCACGACCTAATTTCAAGCTTCTAAATTAGGATCCAGCAACCAGAATTTATGGCACACATTCAACCCTCTGATGACTGGCCAACTTCTCTTCATTTGTTTACTTGTTTATATATTTCATTTCCACCTTGGAGGCCTTCCATACAGTTTACAAAAATGTTTTCAACCCCAGCAGTGACGGGCTACCAAATCTAGACTTCCCACCACAGCACAACCTGAAAGCCTCCTTGCATTAAGCCTGATTTCCACCATGGAGGTCCATGACAAAGAGCCAGTTAGTGAAATTTTGCTTCTTCAGCTGACATGATAGCATTTGGAAACCTCATAAGTAAAACTGCCCTCTTCCTTCACCTGTCTCAGTGGTGGGTTTGGCAGCCTTGACCAGTGGTGAGTTTGGCAGCCTTGACCAAGGAAAAGAATTAGCCCTTCATGACAGCATTTGCCAGTGGAAGAACAGAGCAGATATCACCCAGTCTGGTCATCATAGAAGCTACTTCTCGTAATACCAACAAAGTGATATAATCTACAATGTACAGATATTCTGCTATGTTTTGCAAAGTTAAGGAATTGGTAAACCACAGACTTGTCCCAAGATCCCATAACTTCAGTTTGTTCAGGACCAAAGCATTAGAATACGCTGTACAAAATGTTTTAGTTGTTCTTCATATTACCGGTAGATTCCTTTTAAGCCATTTCTTGTTCTGTAAAGTTTTTCTCTGTAGATCCAAAAGCATTACAGTTGCCATCTTGCCAGGCTACAAGAAATACATGTGTGAATGTATTTAGTATCTGTGAAATAGTGTGCAATAGTATCTGCTTATAGAACCCTTTAGGAGTGGCACTTTCTCCTACCGTGTTTCTCCGAAAATAAGAGTGTCTTATATTAATTTTTGCTCCCAAAGATGTGCTATGTGTTATTTTCAGGGGATGTCTTATTTTTCCGCTCCACAGCTGCATGCTCTGGTGTTCTGTTTGACGGGCATGCTTCCAAACAAAAACGTTGCTACGTCTTACTTTCGGGGGATGCTTCAGCAAAACCTCTACTACGTCTTATTCTCAGGGGATGTCTGATTTTCAGAGAAACAGGGTAGTAGCTTCTCAAGAAAAGTGGCTGGTGGCCAGGGTTTTATATACAGAAGGCCGAGCAGCCCATGTATCAGGGCCTTCACACAGCGCAGAGTATTCTGGGATACTCCCATAGAGCAAAAGAGCCTGAAAAATGTGGGTTATGGACAGTTTTCTTCCTCCTCAGTTTTCTGTGACCGCAAATCCCCTTTGAGCATGGAATTTGATTAGGCTAGGCTAGAAGGCACTGTAAACGATTTGAGCACAGTGTAACGCAGCTTATAGCGGGAGAATGGAAGGAGGGCACCCAGAGAATTTCATAAGAACCAAGCATGTCAATTACTTCCAATTCAGAATTGCTCCAGCTCAGATGGTTTGGAATTTGTGATAGCGCAGTCCTTTCACTTTAATAACAGCATAGGAAAAAAGTATATTTATCCCAATTTCCTTACCGGCTCTTTAAAAAAAAATATGCCAAATTTTCCATTTTAGGCGGCTTTAATAGCACAACGAAACAACTTTAATAGCAAAGTCATTTTCTACAATACGCTCCTTATGAAATGGCACTTTTCTGTCATTTCAAGTTTTTATTTTAAATGCAAGAAATGGTGTGAACTTCAAATGGAAAGCAGAACCCAATAATGCCAAGCCGAGTCCGCCTACAAATCTAGAAGTTGTTTGTTTGGGCAGTATGGCCAGCAGGCAGGGGATGGAGGAACGGCTAAGGCACAGAGTCAACACTAGCCTAACGAGAACTGAACTGAAGCTGTACCCCCTGCCTAGTTTCTGGATTGCATTTTTCATTTTATGCTGTCTCAAAGGAAAAAGTGCAAGATGTTTGCATGCCACTGATAGCCTGCTTGGTGTGGGGTACCTAAATTTATGCACTTGTGGTCTGCCCGCAGTGAGCGTACATTCCTTTTGGTCAGATTCATGGTTGCATACACATTTCCCCCCTCCCAAACTCACAGCTACACAGATCAGAGAAGCCCCACAATCTTCCAAAACCTCCCAAAAGTGTGACTTTTTTTAGTTTGCTTGGGCTTTGCTCACCCCTCCTACCCTCCCCTGCCTTTCCTCCCTCACCTCACCCACCTGATAGCAGTTCCTACCACTCTTCAAGCTAACAAAATAACTGAACACCAGGTAATGCATAGGTCTTATACATCACTGAGTGGCTTCCAGATCTCCCTCCCATAGTGGATGCTGCCCATCAGCACTCCAACAGATGGAAGGAAGGAAACAATTTTAAAATGCCATCACCAGCGGCATGACATCATTTCTGGGAGGAACTCGGAAGTGATGTCATGTCCCTCTAGGAATTGCCTAGAGATGTCATTCAGTTCTATGGTATGTAGAGCTTTCAACAATTCCTAGAGTTTTCAGCAATGCTATCACTGCCAGCCACACACACAAATGCATGCACATCCCCTGGTATGCTGTTGGTTGCCGGAGTGGGCCTGACAGCCCTAGGAGGGGCTACAGGTCTTCTCTAGGTTGAGGAGGTGAGTCTTAAGAAGAGAGGAATATGGGAAAGGTGCAGCTAACTCCGTTCCCTCTTAGCATCTGAGAGCTTTGCCAACCCTGGAGTTTTGTCTGGAATCACAAAGGTAGATAGGGAAGGCCATGCTGTTGCAGAACCTCTATATCCTCACCCAATGCTATATCCCCACACTTCACATTTTCAACAGGAAATAAATCCCTAGATAGAGTATTCGTTCCTATCTTTGTTTCTATTTTTTTCCCCTTAGGAAAGTGCTGCTTCCTTACAATTGTGCATAAGTCCTGGATTTCTTCATTGTTTCCTATGGTCAGCGGTCCCATTTTCACACACTAGGAGAAAATCAATATGGCAGCAGGAGGTCCCATTTCCTGACAATAGAGTAGTCTCTAAGCTCAGCCTGTGCGCTTGCATTACTTCCTGCCTCCTGCTAGGCTGGAGATGTCTTCCCTGCTCAGTGAACTGAAATAAAAAGCATGAGAAGGTAAAAAGGAGGAGTACGTGGAAAAGCCAATGTCATCTAGTGGTTAGAATATCAGACTTTGAATGGGGAGACTGGTAGTCAGATCTCCACTCAACAGTGATGCCTGACAGCACTCCAGCCATTCTCTCTCATCTTAGCCAAGTTCAAAGAGATGTGAGAATAAAACATTTTTAATCGCTATTTTTATGTTTGCATGTTGCTTAACTCTGTTTTTCATTTGTTTTGATGATGTGTGTTGGGGGGCTGATTACAATGGTTGTTAAATGTGATCTTATCATGTATGTTATAAATTGCTGGCCACCCTGGTAGCCCTTGTGAGAGCAGAAAGGCAGGATATATACAGCAGCGGTTCTCAACCTGTGGGTCGCGACCCCTTTGGGGGTCGAACGACCCTTTCACAGGGGTCGCCTAAGACTCTCTGCATCAGTGTTCTCCATCTGTAAAATGGATAAATGTTAGGGTTGGGAGTCAGCACATCACGAGGAACTGTATTAAAGTGTCGCGGAATTAGGAAGGTTGGGAACCACTGATATACAGTGTAAACAAATAAGTAAATGAAGAGATATTGCCCTTAGCTCAAGGAAGTAATGGCAGGGCAAAAATATTGTAAAAAGTTAGCAGAGTTGGTTCATCACCAAAAAGGGACAAGTAGACCCTTGGAGTTCCAACCCTAGGGTCAGGGAGGAACAGTGGCGTGGGAGGGGGAAATGGCACCTAGGGGAAATGGCATCAGGGCACCATCACCCATGGGGCCCTGCCCCCCCACTTACCTTAGTTCAGCTGGCTGCCCTTGGCCTGGCAGGGTGGGGCAAGGGGGAGAGGTGTGGGGTGATTTTCTGCTCCCCACTTGACCCCAATGGTGTATGTCCGGGGCAGGGCGCCCCCTCTCCCCAGGACAGATACGCGCCTGGAGGGGTACAATTCAAAATGACCTGAGAGGCGTGTCTTGGTTCACAGAGCACTGCCTCTGATAACCATCCTGGTCTTTGCTCAGGTGGCACATCTCCCCCCCCCAATTCCTTTCACCCTTGACCTTGCTGTGGTGGCATAGGAGGAGGGTGTGCCAAAATGGCTTCAGCCAACCCTAGACAGACAAACTGCTGTACACACAAGAGTCGTTAGTAAAAACAAAACACTATTCCATATGAAGGAAGTCTTTTCCCATATGGCTTGGGAAACATTAAAGGTACCTGCAGCTATATGCATTTCTGTCCCTTTAAATCAGGGGTGTCAAACTCTGGCCCTCCAGATGTTCATGGAGTGTGATTCCCATCAGCCCCTGTCAGCATAATGCTAGCAGGGGCTGGTGGGAACTCTAGTCCATGAACATGGAGGGCCAGAGTTGGATACTCCTGATGCATTTTGAGGCTCATGTCTTTCAAACAGACCTTATAATCTGCTTTAGCAGTTGGTCGATAACAGATTTTTTTGGTGTCAATTCAGACACAATTGTTTGGGCTCCCAGGTACTAATAGACTTTTTTTTCTTTTTCATACAAAGCCACTTCTGTTCTACTGACAAAGCAAGGTTGAGCCGATTTTTATGTAAACGGCTTTCTCCCATTTTCAGATCCTCTTTGCGCTTCTGAGTTGCTGTAAGTGTGCTGTTTAAGATTTTTGGAGCACCTCCGAAAAGATCATGTTCCCCCCCACTCTTTTGGTGGTGAATTCTTGTTTGCATGTTTTAACATTCTAAGCTTTGGGCTACAGCACTAGACCAGTACAGCAATTCAGTGCTACGCTGCCAGCTTTCAGATGCATTGAACTGCTATACAGCGCAAAACTTAGAACATTAAAGAAATGTGGGGAAAAATGCACCATGAAAAAAGACGAAGGGAAAAAAGCTGTTTGAAATGGCCAGAGCTCTTCAGAGTGCTTTAGGCAGCTCATTAACGGATTGAAATTCACTGTATGAAACCCCGATTCCTTGTGTTGCTGTACTCGGAATCTGGTCAACGATGGATAACGGTAATGTCGGAACAGGAGGACGAAAGGGGCCTTACAAACAAGAGCAGCTGCCCTCAAAGATTCAATTTATCTATCTACTATTAGAGATAGACATATTAAGCAGATAAACCTGTACAATGTGTTGCTCGTTCTCTCAGGATTCAGAAGGAAACACTGCCTTGTCGAGGGAATTCAAATGTTTCGCTAGTACATAAAATGCTTTGTAGTGTGTAGAACTGATTGGGTGGAGCACTGAAAGTCTCCTGTGTTCTGGACTTGATGAGCACCAAATTTGCCTGAAAGGTTTGCTACTAGACAGAGCTCGACAATAGAGGGCAGGCTTGATGCCTACCCTTATTCTCCTTTCAAGAGGCCCTAAGCAAGCTTGCGCAGTTTTCTTCATCTATAAGGTCTTTCCCCACACTCTGGGAAGGAGAGAGGGAGGGAGGGAGGGAGGGAGGGAGGGAGGGAGGGAAGGAAGGAAGGAAGGAAGGAAGGAAGGAAGGAAGGAAGGAAGGAAGGAAGGAAGGAAGGAAGGAAGGAAGGAAGGAAGGAAGGAAGGCAGGCAGGCAGGCAGGCAGGCAGGCAGGCAGGAAGGCAGGAAGGCAGGAAGGCAGGAAGGCAGGCAGGCAGGCAGGCAGGCAGGCAGGCAGGCAGGCAGGCCCAACGGAACCATGTCATGCAAAAGGTGTTCCTCAAAGCCGGCTGATAGTGACCAACATTCTACTGGTTATTGTGGTCAGAATCATGTTGAGGCCCAAAGACCAGCAATCACTGAGCCAGGACCTCTACCATTTCTCACTCCCATGTTAACTGAAGGAACTCTTAGGTACCCTTTTCCAGGTATTCAGTGGGTTGTGCCACATTGTGGTCCCCCAGCATTCTCTGTGACACGCATCAGAGCATACCACTTTTAAAAGAAACCACCTTGGAAGATCAAAGTTGCCTGCAAGGCATTTATAAAACAGGTTCAAAAAGTGCAGCTTCTTTTCAATCTATGCTCCTGGCCACATCAATCCCTCACTGCTTAAAAAATAAACAAACACCTTTCTTAAGTCGTTAAGAAGAACCCGCACAAAAGCCAACCTAAAGTCATAGTTTCCCAATTGCCTCTTCCTCCTTTTGTGTAAAAAAGGTAAAGGTAATTCCCTGTGAAAACACCCGGTCATTACTGACATTTACTAGGCAGACTATGTTAATGCGGTGGTTTGCCATTGCCTTCTCCAGTCATCTACACTTTACCCCCAGCAAGCTAGGTACCCCCTGTGTAGATTGCTGCAATTTGTCAGGAATGAATAAGCCATTTCGCTTTTGATCTATCAAGTCACTGTGCACTTAAAGTCAGTATGCCTGAAACTCAGGTGTTAATGACAGCAATGTTTTGATGATCAGAAGAAAAACCTGACACAACTCTTTCTATTCTCCGTGAAAAGTCACTCTGCATTCCTGAAAACACGCCAAACAAATAAGCTGCTAGATACAGTCATTAGCTGGTTTGCATAACATTTTATTATGCTTCTGTGCTCCCTCTGCTGGATCTGCAGCAAATGACACCGTGCATCTGACTAGAACTCTTTGCAAGGACGGGCACGGCAGGTATGAGAAACATGGCAACTGAGCGCGGGAGACAGCTGTGGCTCAGAAGTAGAGACCTTGCTCCACATGCAAAAATATGCCCAGTTTGATCCCTGGCATCTCCAGTTAAAGGAACTCTGGTTGCAAGTGTTAGGAAAGACCAGAGACCCTGGGAGTTGTTACCAGTCATACTCAGTGAAGAAGAGGAGGAGGAGGAGGAGGAGGAGGAGGAGGAGTTTGGATTTATACCACACCTTTCTCTCCTGTAAAGAGTCTCAAGGAAGCTTACAAACTCATTTCCCTCCCTCTCCCCACAACAGACACCTTGTGAGGTAGGTGAGGCTGAAAAAGCTCTGAACGAACTGTGACTTTCCTGAGCCCAAACGATACTCATACAAAGTCCACCTATCATACAAAAAGCTATAACTTGCAAATACCACCCCTATTTCATCATGTGGTTAATTTACAGAATGGAACAACTGAAGATGTGAAGCTGTGTTATGCTGAGCCAGACCATTTTTTCATTTGGCAGCAACTCACCATGATCTTAGGGCCTAACAAGTTACATTTTTCCCGGGGACATCTCCAGGTTGTGTTTTGGTACTGTAACAAGAGACAAGAGCTTTCCTTTTTTATCCGTGTAGGTAGGTAGGTAGGTAGGTAGGTAGGTAGGTAGGTAGGTAGGTAGGTAGGTAGGTAGGTAGGTAGGTAGGTAGGTAGGTAGGTAGGTAGGTAGGTAGGTAGGTAGGTAGGTAGGTAGGTACAAAGCTGTAGATTCTAAGAGAGATAATAGTGTTCTGCACATGCTCAAAAGCGCTGCTCTTTTCTATTACTAATTTTCACATTTAGTATCTGAGAAACAAATTCGACAGCTGAATCCATTTTCCAATTAAGTTCTGCCCAGGATTCTTTGAAATGGCTGAGCAGTTCTTAAAGTGCAGCATTTGCACGCTGAAACGTCGCTTGTGACTTCCTGGCTGTTGAAAGCCTCAAGAAAACAAGGAAGACTAATTTGTTAATTGTTCCCTCTGATTCGACCCATTAAAGCACATGTTCTTTTGCAGGCCAATAATCAATGATCTAATCGATGGCAGAGAATTCGATGTTTTGCAACAGACCAAATGCTCACAAAGGTTTGTCTTTTCCCAAACCATTTGTTTAAGCCCAGCAAAAGACACAGTTTCCAAGCATGTTATCTATTTGTTACACACAGAGAGGAGGAGAGAGAGAGAAATCATTTTTGATTCTAGAGGTTCATTTGCAAGCCAACAACGTACTCTACGGATGAGAGATTGCCAGGTCTAGGTTAGGAAATTCCTGGACATCTAGGGAAGGTGGTGATTGGAAAAAGACCTCAGCAAGGTATAATTTAATGGCGTTCACCCTCCAAAGAGGCTAGTTCCTCAAAGAGAACTGATCTTTACAGTCTGGAGATAGATATCTTTGGATCCTACCTGGAATTTGGCACACCTGTATGGATGGATGGCTTCAGCATTCTTGAGGATTTCTCCATTCATTACATTGGGAGGCAAGACCAAAATATATTTTGCGGAATAAGCAGATCCCTCCCCTCACAAAATGGTAAAGGTCCATAATGACGAAGATACATAATATGGTTCACCATCTAGCCCCATGACCTCCACAGGCTGTCATCACAGACATACAAGTATGCCACAAAATTCAGAAGGATATCTCTGTTTCTTGTAATGTGAAAGCATTTTTCTGCTCCCTAAACAAATCCGCAATCCTTCAGGAAAGCATCTCTAAGTATACCTGCTCTCTGGCTCCCTTGCCTTGCTCATGGGTAAGTTCTTGCCCACAAACAGGCCTGTACTCAAGACCAGGCTTATATTCACAGGGAGGCCTCACTCTGAGACAAGGCATTATTTTGGACTACCATGGAGTAGGGTAGTCAACCTCTAGGTGCCCCCGGATATCTGCTACTATTGCAATTCATCTCCAGCTGACCAAGATCAGTTCACCTAGAGCAGGGGTCCCCAAACTACGGCCCGGGGGCCAAATGTGGCCCCCTGAAGGCATTTATCCGGCCTGCCAGGCATGGCAGCGATGGCTCCATTCATGTGCAGTGGGGGCTCGAGGGAGAGGAGGAACCGGCCCCAACGGCTGTTGATTGCAGTTACATGATGGCACCCCCAAATCTCCATGAATTTTCTGACCCAGAGTTGGAAACCTTACATGTGGCAATGCCTGCTCCGCGCTTCCCTCCTCGCCGGGCTACTCCCATGTGTTGCTCCCAGGCTTTCTGTTCCGCTCTCACTCCTGATTGGCATCAGCCAGGCTGGCGAATCGCTCGCTGGCTGCTAGGAGGGAAAGAACCCAGGAAGATACCTGATCCTGGGTTAGATGGAATGCTTCATTGGGAAAGTTCTGCTTTTTTTTACAGGGGAAGGTATTCCACAGCCTCCCCAACAATATTTGGAGCCCACTCTGTACTTGACATACTTTGGTCACTGTTCTAAAAACAGACCATGACAGAAAGGCTGAAAGGTGAAATCAAACATTTTACAATCATTTGTGCATAGGAATTTGTTCATAGTTTTTTTTAGTCCGGCCCTCCAACAGTCTGAGGGACAGTGAACTGGCCCCCTGTTTAAAAAGTTTGGGGACCCCTGACCTAGAGCATAGGTGTCAAACTCGTGCCCCCTCCAGATGTTATGGAGGTTGTTATGGACTACAGATATTATGGACCACAGCTGGTGGGGGATGATGGCAACTGTAGTCCATAACATCTGGGAACTGTAGTCCATAACATCTGGAGGGCTGTAGTCTATAACATCTGGATGGGAACTGTCGTCCATAACAACTGGAGGGCCGTGAGTTTGACACCCATGACCTAGAGGAAGGGGCTGTTTTGGAGGGTGGACTCTATGGAATTATACCCTACTGAGGCCCCTCCTTTCCCCAAACACTACGCCCCCCAAAAAAAAATCTCCAGGTATTTCCCAATTCCCTAAAACTCCAACCCCCCTTCCAAATCTCTAGGCATTTCCCAATCTAGTGCCGACAACCCTCCCAGACAGGGAATGCAAGAAGGATTATTGTGGCACCTTAAAAACTAGCAGATTTATTATGGCAAAAGTTTTTGAAGACTAGCATCAACAGCACCCCTGACTTTTTTGAGGCCTTCCCCCCACCGTGGTTCACAATATTTTTCCCCTGTGCACATGCATATTTTCTCCCAGCTGAAAATGTACTTCGTGCATCTGATGAAGTCTAGTCTACAATTATCTTAGCCTTCAAAGTGCTAGAAGACAGCTTCCTGGTCTCACTGCAGTGGAACAACACAGCTGCTGTACTGTCATTTGTCACAGAGGGAAGGTCTCATTTGGGGTGGGGGGGACGGGCGGTACAGGGGGAGTCAACCACCTGCTACATCCACAAGCAGGCTGCCGCTTCTGTTACGACTCCTCGCCTAACCCTCTGCCACCTTCTTCCTCCCTCCAACAGATCAGAGATCCATGCCAAACACTCACAAAATCAAAGTCCTTTCAACAAAACGGGACATCGTTTGAGTTTCTTATTCATTTGGTCAAGCAGCAGAGAAAATCATTTCCCAGAAACATGATATATCAATTTTTTAAAAATACAGAATCGCTCAATCTCTCTGTCTAGCAGTTACGATTCTGAGCCACCTTCCCCCCCCACACACACACACACACATACACATACACACACACCACTGACCTAGATTGAAGCCCCATCTGAAATACCTTCTACAAAAATAAACCCAAAATTGCCCTTGCCACAAGACAAGTGCCGGTCTACAGAACAAAGACAAGGGTCATTATTTTAAAAACCTAATTTGCCTAATAGACCCGCCTGCAGACTCCTAGGCCGGCAGATCTTTAGCCCTGGCGAGAAAAATGCGGCAGAGGGTTTAGCTTAATGGAATTTCGTATACCTGATTTAGGGCAGGTTAATGCTATCCGCCAACATAGGGATTCCAAAGCCTGCCCTGTGGCATACACCTGCCAGTACAAAAGATGGTCTAATCCAACACGCTCAAAGCTCCCACGAGAGTGATGAAGGATTCATGTCCAGATCTCTCGTGGCCGACACAAGGCAGGCAGGCTGGAGCTTCCCCGGGCTGTTGAAAGGCAGAAATCGACTCCAATTTCCATAGAGTCCGTTTTTAACAAGGGAGTTCTCCCACGTCAGGGTTTTTACTTCAGGCACAACTGAGCTGCTCTCCATCAGAGGGAAGGAGGTTTTAATAAGGCATTCCAGCACTGTCGTATGGGGCTTCCCCACCCACCCCCCACCCCAAACCACCATCTCGCAACTAATCATTGTTCTAAACATGGTCATTTAAGTAAGGACTCGAGAATTCCATGTTAGACACAGAATCACTTTCAAACCAAGTCATAATCACTTGTCTGGCTGACATAAGCTATTAGTTCACTTCAAATCTCTGGCTGTTTAAAATGCTGCCAGACCGACATAGCTGTCTTTTTTTCTTTCTTTCTTTTTTCCCTGGCCAAGTTTTCCAATTGACTTTCGCAATGACTTTGCTGAAGTACATCAGGTGTGTTCTCTTCCATACCGCAATCCTATGTCATACAGGTGAGAATTAAATATATATAACTACTGATTCTCCCTTTGGGTCCATTATCAGAAGAGGGAATGTTCATATAATGGCAGGCACAGCGGACAGGACGTGTTCTGTAAAATTCCTAATTGTTCGTTTTTGTACAGCAAATTGCTGTGCTGTACTTTTATGACTTGTGCGCACTCAGCTTGCAGCCAGTTTGAACTTTCTTTCGCAGGGCAGGCTTTCCTGGGCCTCAAAATAAGCTTTTTCTGAACTCTGCAGCTGTCCGGGTCCCTGTTGCCCATTGCTCTTGATTTCTCCTTAGCCAGAAAGAAAGGAGGAGAACAGAGAGACACACAGACAGAAGAAGAAGAGTTTGGATTTATACCCCACCCTTTCTCTCCTGTAAGGAGACTCAAAGGGGCTACAATCGCCTTTCCCTCCCCCCCCCCACAACAAACACCCTGTGAGGTGGGTGGGGCTGAGAGAGCTCAGAAAAACTGTGACTAACCCAAGCTGGAATGTGTTGGAGTGCACAAGCTAATCTGGTTCACCAGATAAGCCTCCACAGCTCAAGTGGCAGAGCGGGGAATCAAACCCGGTTCTCCAAATTAGAGTGCACCTGCTCTTAACCACTACACCACAGTTGTTCACTTCAGACAAATCAGTATATTTCATTAGTTCTGTCCCTTGGCCTGTTTGTCCCACTCTTAGCTCTGTCTCTGGCCAGCTGGGGCTCCACTCTTGGACCCGGCTGAGCTCCACACGTTGACTCCCCTGGTCCTGCTTGCATTGGTTGGATCCTGGACCAGCCTCCGACACCTCACCAGAGATGTGCCTTTGCAGTCTTTGCAATAGAGTACTGCAATAGAGTACTTCCAGCACTGCAGCCGTGTTAAGTGAAAAATCCTGAAAGGGATAGAATATTGTGGCAAGGATTAGCTCCCCTCTCCTGAACACTTCATTTTTGTTTTAAAATAGACGCTCACCTCATTCTAGACATGATGCATGTATATATGCATGTGTTCTCCTCCCTTAATACAGCCTTAAAGATGCAAGGTATTAAGTTGCATTGATGCTTCCTCTTTGATCTTTATTTTGAGTTCCAAATCAAGGCAACACCTGGATTGAAGAGGTTGGGGAGGCAGAAAAGGGACTCTCCCTTCTTCCAGCTGCATAATTCCAAAACTATGTACCATAAGAATTAACTAAATGAACGAAGTACCTAAAGATTCCTATCAGCCCAAACTCTCATCCTACAGACGGTAGAAATATTTTTGCATAATTCACTCTCCTCTGGTTCGCAACTTCCTTCCAAGCTGCCTTCCTTATATCAAGTGCAGTAAAATCATTCAGCTAATCTCAATAAAGAGATGCAGGAGAATTCCTAGCATGCACTTGTTGATGAGGTTGCCTATTGCATCTCTCCATGAATGCATGTTCAAGGCAGGACTCTTCCCAGTCAACAAGCACACTCAGCAATGACTCACTCAGAAAAGCAGAGCTGGGCTCCAGCATTGCCGACAGTCCATCCAAATGTCCATCTTTTGGACTCTAAAGTTGATTCCGTATGGGCCTAAAACAGCAGTGTGAAAACGGTGTGAATATGGTGTAAAAGGGTTTAAAACGGTGTAAAGGGGTTTATGCTGTTTTCACACCATTTTCACGCCGCTTTTTTTGGTCCATGCGGAATCAGCCTAAGAAAGAAGCAAGCTTCCCATTTTAATTCAGAAAGGAAAACATGGCTCAGTTATTAGGAATTCAGGAAACACTCCTCAAATTGGCGCCTGCAACTTCACAGAGGAAGCCGTCTTCACTCTCTGAATCCCTGCTTCAAATAAAACAAAACTGACATGAAGGTGCGTTTGCCAGACAGAAAACGCAGAATGAGAGCATTCAAAATTCAAGCCACACACATCCTGAAAATCTTGCCCTTAATTCTGGATGGGAAGGGCTTCCTGTGATTAACAAGTGTAGAGTTAAAACTGGGTTCTTCACATGTTTTATAGTATGTAGTTTTGTACCACCACCACCACCACCACCACCCCAAAAAAAACCCCAAGGCCATAATTTACTGTCCTGAGATAGTACTTTGGGTAGAGAGGAGTAGGACTGCCAGTATTCTTGAACCTATATGCATTTACTATAACTGCAAATAAGATCTTATGTACATTCAAGTATACACCCTTAGGTTTGTCTATACTATGGCAAATACAACACCCCAATTATATATACTCTTATTTACAAGTCATGTACATACAGGGACAGGACCAGCAAGTACAAACCTGCCTCCTTTTCATACCTTCCCTCTCCTTGAGAACTCCCCTTAGATTGTGCATACTGATAAACACATGCTGAATGATGCACATTACGAGAACGGCTCATTGCACATGCAGCCACTGGGCCAAATCATACTTTACGAAGTACTTCTGTCCCCCATGGGTCCACTACCCTGACAGCCAGTATGGTGTAGTGGTTAAGAGCAGTGGACTCTAATCTGGTGAACTGGATTTTTTCCCCTACTCCTACGTTCCTGCAGGGTGACCTTGGGCTAGACACAGTTCGTTCAGGACTGTCTCCATCCCACCTACAAGGTGTCTGTTGTGGGGAGAGGAAGGGAAAGGAGTTTGTAAGCCACATTGAGTCTCCTTACAGGAGAGAAAGGTGGGGTATAAATCCAAATTATTATGATTATTCTACAAGTCCTGAGAACAAATGTACTCTGGGAATTCTGAGCTCAGATCTTAGTTCCCTGGTGTGCACTTGGACTAATTCAGATTGGGACCACGAGGCACCGGGAGAGAGTTTAAGCTTCCCCCCTCCATGTAGAGTTGCCAGTCTACAGAAGATAGCGGGATGTCTCCTGGAATTACAACCAATCTCTCCTCCCTTGAATGCCACCCCTCCCTCCTCTCCGCTAAGGTGGGTGGGTCAGGTCCAGATGCCGGGCCCCCTCCCTCCCCCTCCCCTCCCTCCGCTAGGGTGGGTGGGTCATGTCCAGATGCCGGGGCCCCCTCTGATGAGGAGCACTGGCAGGATGACCCAACTGGGCTGGAACCTTCCTGGGAGAGCAGCAATTGTTCCTTCTGCCTGTTTTCCAGAGCTGTGTGGGCCTTTCATCTGGAGAAAAAGGCTGCATTGGAAGGTGGAAATTATGGAATTATATTCATAAAAGTCCCTTCCCTCCTCAAACCCCACCCTCCTCAGGCTCCATCCCCCAAATCCCCAGTTATTTCTCAACCCAGAATCCTACCCCTATGCCATTTCCCCAACCTGTAGTGGCCCTGGGAAGCTTTACTGGTTTCACTGGGGAAACCTACGTATAGTCCATCAGTATACATACATTTCACCAGTAGGGCAAACAGCAGTTCCCCCAGGATGTTTCTGGTCAGGAGGAAAGCTTTCAGTTCAGAAGGAATTCTCCCCACCCACCCCCCTCACACACACACCCTTCCTTCACTCTGTATGCCATTGTCTCAATCTGAAATTGGACCCCTGTGTACACGGAAAATAAATTCCAAGAAATAACTCCGAGGGCACATCTGTTCACAAAATACAGAGGATACAAGGACTTTGCAGCATGTGTACCAGAGACACGAATTGTGCCCTTTTATACTGAACACGCAGTAAGTGTGAACAGGGTTACAGAAAGAAAGAGTTACCAGTGGACTAAACTTGGCGACAAACTGCAGTGTTTTCTCTCTGCAGCAAAATATTAAAAACGAGGATTTCACCATGGAGAGCAATTACATTCAAAGTGCCCTAATTTGGTTAGGCTGACCTTAGAATGGAATTTTTTTTAAAAAAAGATCCTGATTTCCATCATGCTAGCCTCTAGTGTTAGAAAAGGTCAGTGTATGTACAGTGATCTAGAAAGCCACTCGAGGTCCATTAACCAAAAGGGTTTCTCATCTGCTTGCAATTAGGTAGTGGCTTATAGAGGGAGGGCATAAGAGATGGATGGGTGAGCTGGACATCAGCCTGAAGAACAATACCCAAAAAAATATTCCTTTACTACTCGCTAATTCTACCTCTTTTCCTTCCAAGCACTTCAAGGCGACAGCTTCCTCTCCTGCATTTTAACCTCATAAGAACCCTGTGAGGTAGACTAGGCTATGAGCATGTGACTCATAGCCCCAAGAGCATCCAGCAACATTCACGGTAGAGTAAGGATTCAAACCTGGGTCACCCAGGTCCCAGTAGAGTGTTCTAACTGCTATTCCATGTTGGATCTCTAGACAGCCCAATATGCCCTCTAAGACACAGAAATGCTTGACCTTTCCACTCTGAACTGCTTCACACTTCCAAGAAAGTGAAGAGATCAGAAGGGTGACTGATGGGCTTCATCCTCCCACATCTGGGAATCATGGTGTAGTGATTAAGAGCAGCGTGGTGGGTGTAGTTAAGAGAAGCAGACTCTAATCTGGAGAACCG
Organism: Sphaerodactylus townsendi; assembly: GCF_021028975.2. Taxonomy (NCBI): domain Eukaryota; kingdom Metazoa; phylum Chordata; class Lepidosauria; order Squamata; family Sphaerodactylidae; genus Sphaerodactylus; species Sphaerodactylus townsendi. Next base: position 15,207,131 of record NC_059437.1, on the reverse strand, counting down.
GGTTGGATACCCCACTCCTCCACATGAATCTTATCTGGTGAACTGGATTGGTTTCCTCACTCCTCCACATGCAGCCTGCTGGGTGACCTTAGGATAGCCACAGTTCTCTCAGAACTCCCTCAAGTGGATTCCTCAGCAGATGGATAATGAATAATATATTCCCATTTATTCCCATTAATAAAAATGGGGAACGAGTTCATTTATACCAATTGCAACTCGCTAGAAATGTGCTATGCAGAATGAATCTCCGTCCCACCTGCCCTCACAAGGTGTCTGTTGTAGGGATAGGAAGGGGAAGGAGTTTGCAAGCTGCCTTGAGTCTAGGTGAGAAAGGCAGGGTATAAATCCAAACTCTTCCTCTTCTTCTATTCCCCACAGAAATCATGTACACTCCCTCATACTAAAAAAAATGCACCTTTCAAGGACGGAAATGTGTACTTTCTATTCTTCTAGTATATTTTCCACCTCCCCTTCCTGCAAGTTGCTCAGAGCGATGGGCATGGTTCTCCCTTTCCCTGTGCAACACTTTTTTTGAGACAGGTGAGACTGACAGGAATTGACTGGACCATGGATGAGCAGAGATTGGAAGGTGGGTCTTTCAGATCCTAGCCCAATGCTCTAGCTCAGTGATATTTACACAGTGGCTCTTTGACATGCTACTTGTGGCGATTCTGACCACCATTCCCTTGTTTGTTCCCCATACATTCCATGTTCCAAGAAAGCGGGCAAGGCAGTTGCCCAGTAGGGCTTGCGGCTGGCAGGTGGTTCCCACTTTGAGAAAGCTTCTGCCAGCTGTCAGCTACAAGCCTTCATGAGGTGTGGGCCTCGTGCCATGGATGGAAGAAAGGGTTTGGCCCTTGCCTGAAGCCACCACTTCACCATCTGGGCAGCTGTTGGGAAGAGAGAAAGCGAGCTACTAGGACGAGCGAGTAAAATCATCATTACAAAAGCCATCCAGGACAAGAAAAAGCTAGTCAGAGCAGGGTGAGACTGGTGGTTTTACCACTCCCCTTTCTCCACAACCAGCTGGCTCTCCTGTGGGCACCTCCCGCTCTTGCCTGAATCTCCCTCTAGCCATCTTCCTCTCTTGCCTGTACTCCTCATGCTGAGGAGAGAGCTAGCAGAGTTTCAGCAGCGGTGGGCAGAGTACATGCTCAGTGCTACTAGGGCAATGAAAAGGGTTATGGTAACATTAAAAGCTGGGAGAGAAGGTGACATGGCATAGCCTGATCTCATCAGCTCTCGGAAGCTAAGTAGGGTCTGTGCTTGGAGGGAAGACCTCCAAGGAAGGCTCTGCAGAGGGAGGCAATGGCAAACCAACTCTGCTTCTCACTTGCCTTGAAAGCCCCTTGCTGGGATCATCACAAGTCAGCTGCAACTGGGCAGCATTTTGCACACACACACACACACCATACTAACAGTTATATTTTGTAGTTATCTGTATGGGTCTGTTAGGAGGGGGGAACCCAGAGCTTGCAGCAGTCTTGTGGCTCTGTTGGTTAGATGGTTAGTGGTAATGTGGCTCCCTGTGAGACACATAATGAAGACCAGAGGTGTAGCACGGGGGGAAAGCGCGCAGTGCACTGGTGAATCCTCTGCCCCTGCCCCGGAACGCTCCTGTCTAGCCCCGGAACACCCCCGTCCAGCCCCAGAATGCCCTCACCACACCCCCACAGGGGCGCGCACCCAGTGCGCCGCGCCCCGCCGCACCCCCGTGGAGCTACGCTCTGATGAAGACCCATAGCCCCAGCTCATTCAAAAAAAGAGCCACATTTCTAGGAATCATCCAACAGTGTTCAAAACAGTGTCCAGAGGTTTGAACATGTTTTGGACAGAAGCAAAAGGTGGGAAATGTCAGAAGTGTTTGGAGGAGCCATGTAGAATAGAAGTCAAACTAGGATGGGGAAGACCCACATCCAACCCCTTTGCAACCATTGGGAGACCTTTGGCCAGTCCCGATCTCTCCATGCAGCCTATCTCACAGGGTTGATGTAATAAGTAAAGGAGGGGAAATCCCATAATGCTGCTTTCGGCTCCTTGCTAATCAAAGGCAAAATAAGCTCTAAGGACCAGAGGAGGAGAGGCTAAAGTCGAATTTTTCAAGGCCGAAGCCTTTCTCAAAGAAGGAGCCTTTAAGCTTTTAAGCTGTAGTCTTCCACCACAAGGAAGGAAAACGAAAAATCTGAGTAATTGACAAATTGCACAGCAGTTGATTTTCTTTTCCCTAAAATGTGAACTGGCAAATGACCACCTGATTTAGAAGACGTAACTCCACCCCAGCCCAAAAGCAGCCTAAAATAGGAGAATCCTGATAACACCCGTAATTTACTATTCAAGTTTCAAATCACTTTACTCCCTTGGCAGATATTGACAATACTATCATTAACACACAGGCGTAGCTCCAGGGGTATGGTGGGGTGCGCAACCCCTGTGGGGTGTGGCGAGGGCATGGTGGGGGCATTCTGGGGCGGGGTGAAGCAGAGGACACACCAGTGCATCGGGCTCTTTACCCCCTTGCTACGCCTCTGCATTAACAAGGCGTTTGAGAGGACAACAAAGACAGGAAAGACTAACTTTGAGGACCAAAATGCATCCCTCAAGCTGAAAGAAAACATGGCACAAGAATGAAAATTCCATTACAGTTTCCATAAACCAGCCAGTATTACATCACAGTATGAGATTATGACATATCCTCCCAGCCACGGAAAAGCTGTGGTTTTACTTAAGCGTGAGAAGAAAAAGAACGCAAATTAATGTCCTGGTTATTTTTAAAACCATCATTCATCTTCTTGAGGCTTTCAAAAGAACACATCAAAAAAAATCCCTGGCATTAACATACAATAAGCATAAAAGGCGGCTGCTTGAAGCAAACAAAGATGTGCTAATTAGAGAAGTGACCTGTCGACTCAGGTCTCGCTCACTGTAAATCCTAAGAAACAGCGTTGAGATATAGTGACCTCCCAAAGAGAAAACAAGGTTTGGAAGGATCTTGTACAAAATAAGTCTTCCAGCAAGCTGCACGGCCCTGTTTTTTAACGATTTAATTATTCAAGTCAAGATCTAAAGCAAACCAGTACGAAAAACAGAACATGGCAAGAAAAGACAGGATCTAGAAGTTTGGAAAAGGCCCATCCTGCTGGGTCCTCACCGGGATTAGAACACAGATCTTCATGGCTCTGTCCAGAATGGGTGGAGCAAAAGGAAAGCCAGAGATGGGCCTGGTACAGAGGTTCTCCTCCCCAAACAATGAGTGTGACACCAAGCCAGTGACAAAATCTCCTTCTCGTATTTGACATGTCTTCAGTCACTCCACCCCTTTGGGGCAAAATCTCCAGTGCACAAATTGGAACGGAAAACCACGTCAGGATTTGCACATCCCTCATCAATTTCCATTTAAATTTTGGCTTGAATGAGCCATTCTTAAAATAAAACCTGTGATGACAGAACAGTGCATGAAGCATTAAAAATGTTTGGTTTCTGCAGAAGGGTGGGGTTGCTGTTAGCAGCATTACTCATACCCAATCTCCTTCCAATTATTTCTCATGATAACTGCCTGGCATTCATTTACCATAAATAAAGTCGTCTTCTTCTAACTCCCTGCACCACCACACGGGCTTGCTTGCAAATGGCATGTGTTGAAGGAAGGAAGGAAGTAAGGAAGGAAGGAAGGAAGGAAGGAAGGAAGGAAGGAAGGAAGGAAGGAAGGAAGGAAGGAAGGAAGGAAGGAAGGAAGGAAGGAAGGAAGGAAGGGAAGGAAGGAGGGAAGGAAGGAAGGAAGGAAGGGAGGGAGGGAAGGAAGGAAGGAAGGAAGGAAGGAAGGAAGGAAGGAAGGAAGGAAGGAAGGAGGGAGGAAGGAAGGAAGGAAGGAAGGAAGGAAGGAAGGAAGGAAGGAAGAAAGAAAGAAAGAAAGAAAGAAAGAAAGAAAGAAAGAAAGAAAGAAAGAAAGAAAGAAAGAAAGAAAGAAAGAAAGAAAGAAAGAAAGAAAGAAAGAAAGAAAGAAAGAAAGAAAGAAAGAAAGAAAGAAAGGAATTTCCAGGCACAAGCTGATTTCCACAAACTGGACATATTAAAGAAAGTGCATTCATTTGAGCTGGAATGCGCAAAAATGTAATAATAACAGACACTTTGTACATTTCTTAAGAGAAAGGGACGGAAAAAGGTCTGACAAGCAAGCAAATGACAGGGAAATGAGCATTTGCCCCCTTTTTTTCTTTTGAGAAAGGGACAGAAAAAGACCTGACAAGCAAGCAAATGACAGGGAAATGAGCACACAAAGGTTGATTTCTCTCCCTGCCACATGCCAATCCTTTGCAAGCCACAGACAAATTAACTTTGGCAGCTCCGGTGAGCCTCAGGTTGGTGCCATCTTGAAAACGAGGCATGACTGCAGTGTCTGAATAGAGTAAACACACACAACATACAGCAGGCAGTGGGGAAACGCCAGCAATATGCGAAGGCAGCACAGCCCAGGAGCACTTGTAGCGCAGGATGGGAGTGTTACATCACATAAGAGTGTCCTATTCCTACCTGTGAAAGAATTAAGGACATGGAGTTCAGTGGTCGAGCCCATACTTTGCATTCAGTTAAATGATCTGAGACAGCTGTTGGGAAGACCTCTCTGTGCCCAAGACCCAGGAGGGATGCTGCCAATCAGAGTAGACAATACTGAACCAGAGGAGCCAGTTGCCTGAACTGATATAAAGCAGCTTCATGTATTCACAACAGCCTGAAGCAAGATGAGGTGCCTCTTTTTTCCTTTGCAAGGCCAAAAGCCCCTTGATGGGGTTCATCCTGCAAGAGAGCTGCAATGAGCTGACTGAGACAACATGAGATACCTTTCCCAGAAAACACGCATGAGGGACTGGGACCTTAGGCACAAAATGGCCTGCCGGAGTCCTCTGCTGACTCCTCTGTCTACATGGTCTCCATCAAAGGCTCACCAATGTCAGGTCATCAAGACCCTGGAGCAGTGGTGGGATTCAAATAATTTAACAACTGGTTGTTTACAAGCACCATTTTAACAACCGGTTCCGCCGAAGTGGTGTGAACCTGCTGAATCCAACCACTGCCTGGAGGCTTAGGTAAGCAGAGGTCATCTAGAGCACCAAGGCAAGCCCACCCTATGAGAACCTGGGCCAGAAGGGGAGAGAAAGATGCCCAGAGCCACCACGGCAGACCCAAATAACGCATGGCTGCATAATACTGCGCCAAGTCAGTGCTCTCTCTAGCTCAGTGCTGCGTTTCCATACAGAAGCCCACCATTCTATGCAGCTTGCTTCTAAATTCATAAGAATTGGCTTGCTACGTCTGACAATCACCATTAGCATTAGCGTCTTCACTCATTTTAAACCAGCTGGATGGTTTTTCATGTGTATTTTTTAAATTGCTTTGAAGCGGAAAAGAAGAGGAGGGGGTATTTAACTCTTCTTCAGCCAGCTTGTTTCCCCCAAAGGACCTTTCCCTGCAACACCAAACCTTTGCAGGGTTCCAAAGGCACATTTGCAAGGCAGACTTGGGTCTGGAACCCTGGAAAGGCAGCTGGGAGGATTTTAAACACAGAACTGAGTTGGCAAGGAGAAGATTAAGTACCCTCATTTCCCTGGGCTAAGGAGCTTCTTGCCACAGGCACTTAGAAATGTGGGGCTCTTTACATGGAGCTGTAGCATAATGCACATAGGAAAGCTACCCAAGCCTGCTCTCCATCCAGAATACACACACATACACACACATACACAAAACCATTTATACAGTCAATGTTTTTAATTGGCAATCTTTAGAGGACTGAAAATTCATCTAAATTCAAATGCAAATAATGCAATGCCCTTTAATTTATTGTTTTTAATTACCACAACTCACCTTTAAATTTTAATTAAAGGCATAATCAATTTTTGTTGATTCGTGTTATTAGGTTTTTAGATTTCAGGGGGGGTTGGTTGTTGCTGGGTTTGGGTTTTTTCCTTTCTTTTTTTTTTAAACAATAGCTGCTTTAGAAGTGCTCTGGGAAAGTAATGGACGTTTTCCCCATTCGAGTGAAGTGAATGAAATCCTCCTGAAGATTGAAATCTCAGATTTTGTCCATTTCAAGACAGTTTCCCGTTCCAACCCATTCCACTGGGATGATTCGCATTTGCTGACGTGCAATTTCTCTGCACGTTCATTTCAGCTGCCTAAAAAAAAAACATGTTGAAATCTACAAGCAGGTTCCAGCCTTGTCTCCCAAACCAGAAACTGTTGTTACTTCCCTGAGAAGAATAAAACTGTTGATTATTCATGAGCATAATCTGACACATTTAAGTGCATGCAAATTTTCCATGTCTGTTCACCACCCTACAGACAGCCAGAAATCTGTCTGGGATAAGCTTACTGCTCATTCCCATTCCTGAAGACACACCTACAAAGAGCAATGAGATGTCTCCATAAGAGAGCATATGCATAGCTTGCAGAAGGTCACAGATTGACTCCCTAGTATTACCAATTACAAGGACTCTGAATGGCCAGGCTGGGGAAGGTCATAGATGAACAATTGCCAATAGGATTGAAACAGCTTGGTGCTGATGTTCAGTTAGAGTGACAGGGGCAGAGGAAGGTAGGTTTGGTGAACACCTTGTCAGCTGTATAACTCTACCTGGCTGAATAACTCTAGCTGTAGCCTTCCTGTCTACAGGCACTTGGCATCTATGAGCTTCAGGTTTCTGAGTTTGAGCCATGGGGTTCTTGGCCTGCATTCTATAGCCTTTGTGTGGAGCTGCTCCCTGGAATTCAGATCTTTCTCAGGGCTGCCATGTATTTGTTTTCTTGCTTTGTTTAAATTAGAATGTGTTTGTTTGAACTGTTTATTGAAATTATATTTAGATGCTTCTGCAGGCTACTTTGGGTCCCAATTATAGGCAAAGGTGTGGTCATAAATGGCCTAAATGAATTTAGATATGGGTGACATTACCGTATATACTCACGTATAAGTCGACCCGCATATAAGTCGAGGCACCTAATTTTACCACAAAAAACTGGGAAAACTTACTGACTTGCGTATAAGCCGAGGGTGGGAAAATCAGCAGCTGCTGGTAAATTTCAAAAATAAAAATAGATGCCAATAAAATTACATCAATTGAGGCATCAGTCGGTTAAATGTTTTTGAATATTTATTTCAAAGAAAAACAGTAAACTGGCTCTGTAAGTGGAAAAGAGGGTCAACAAGAACAATATGGTATCAACAATAACTTTAAAAGTACAAAAACCTTAGCTCAACCAGCAACCAAGCTAAAACACAAAGAGTTAAAATCCTCCAAAACTGGATTCCTCATCATCAACTGTATGTCCAAATGTAACCCAACTTAGATTTTTTAAGGGATATTATCAGAAATGGAAAATCTACTGTGGCTTCCATTGTAAACAATGGGGGATGGGGCATCCCCCTTTGAGGGGTCAATAACTTTGGATCCCCTGACCCAAACTTCACCAAACCTGGCTGGTATCATAAAGAGACTCTCCTGATGAGACCAGCCAGGTTTCAGTGAAGTTTGGTCCAGAAGGTCCAAAAGTTATGAACCCTCAAAGAACCAGCCCATCTACTAATAACTCCCATTGAAAACAATGGGAGATAGGGACACCTCATTTGGGGATGCCATAACTTTGGACCCCCCCCTGGTCATGATATTACCAAACTTGGCTGGTATCATCAGGAGTGTCTTCTGAGGGTACCCTGAAATTTTGGTGCTGCTAGCATAAAAACTGCGCCCCCTGCTGGCCGGCAAAGTAAAAACACAAAAAAATTTAATGACCCGCATATAAGTCGAGGGGAGCTTTTTCAGCATTAAAAATGTGCTGAAAAATTCGACTTATACATGAGTATATACGGTAAGTCTTTTTCAGAAATTATACTCACAGAGAAGCTTCCCTCTGTACCTAGCAGGAGCACAAATTACCAACAATCCTCCTGATCAATGGGTAGTTTCCATGTTCTATGGACAGGGACAGCATGTACATTTACCACAGTAGCTCCACTTATCAGCAGGAAACTGACCACTGTATTTTTCAGGCTGTACATGCATGGCAGATAGACACATTGCTCCTATTTATACAGCATGGTAACCATTACATATTTGGAGGGTTGAAAAAGGTACAATCCTGTTATGTTTAGTTGGTAGGTTCTGGATAAGCATGATTTCTATTGATTCCTATGGTGAACCATGTTTGAACCTCTGTTAAACCAGGCAGTTCATACTGGGTAAATAATATTCATAAGTACTGCAGCTACTGCTTGGGGGGAATACGAACATAAACAAAGTGTTTTGAAGGTCAACTGTGGGATGGTTCCTTTTCAAGAAAACCCATTTCTACCTTTTTAAAACAGTACTTTCCGCTTGCACTTTCAATCCACTTTCAATGCCCTTTAATTAATATTTGCAAGTGGATTTTGCTGTTTTATACAGTAAAATCCTGCTGCAAAGTGCATTAAAAGTGGGTTGAAAGTACATTATCCAGCATGTGTGAACGTTCATTAAAAGTGCATTAAAATTGGGTTGAAAGTACATTATCCAACATGTGTGAAAGTCCCTATAGTGACAGTTCTGCTCTCACAGCCATCCCACCCTCAAAACACAAACTGGTGGCTGCCACCCAAGACTCACTTGTGCAAATCAACATCTCCAAGCATCACTACCCTTTGAGACAAAACAGGGGTGTGCAATGATGCTATTAAATGTCTATTTCACAAGTATTTCTGAAAAGGAAGTATTTCAAAAGACCACCTCCCTGAGAATGGTCCTTGTGTTATTACAACTGAGGTCCTCACAATAGGTTTTCCTCTATTCACAGGTGTCAAACTCGCGGCCCTCCAGATGTTATGGACAACAGTTCCCATCATCCCCTGCCAGCATCATGTTGGCAGGGGATGATGGGAACTGTCGTCCATAACATCTGGAGGGCCGCAAGTTCGATACCTAGGCATGACTTCTGCTCTACAGGTGCCTACTCTCTTCTAGTGGAAGTATGGAGAAAACATCTTCCCTGTTTTTGTTTCAAAAGCAGTGTAAAGAAGGACTCTTTTGGGGAGGGCATTCTCTTTTGAACTGTAATGCTATTTAGCAATTTGCGAATTGGTAGAAGCTGGCTACATTCAGTCTAGTGTTTAGGTGTGGTTTTAACTGGAATTGTGTTTGTTTGTTTTTAATGAACTACTTGTGTGCCTCTGCAGACATATGGAAAGGTAGGATGCAACTGTTCACAAGCAACATTCGAAAGATGTTCAGCTGCCCTGGGATACAACAGTAAGATGCAAAGTTATTATTCTGGATGTCATACACTTCAACTGTCCCTTTATCAGGGGCAGTCCCCATTTCTGACCCTGGCTTCAGATAAAGCATTGTTCATATTTCTACTTTTGGGAAACGTTCTGGAGAATGTAATAAATGTAATAAAATTTTCATAAAACTTTGCTCATGCATGGGAACCAAGGTTTCCATTTTTCATATTTCAGCTCTGGCAACCTGCATATAAATGCATGTGCATGCAGAGGGAAAATGTAGCCCGGTGCAAAATCTGAGTTTTACACACACACACACACACACACACACACACACACACACACACACACACACACACCCCGTATGGGTGGTCGCCCTTTCCCACCACAACCAAACAACTTTTTTTGCACCAGGTCTTGAAGTCAATGTATGGACCAGGGGGGTGGGGGGAAAAGGAGAGGTGGGGGGGATTTTCTGCCCCTTACGTGACTAAATGGCCGCAACCCGAGGACATTTGACACCATATGTTCTCCTGGGTGGTACGGCCCTGTGTGCATAGACACTAAGGCACCAGGCAATGCACAATCAGGCTCCAGGCAGTGACATGAGATGCAAGCATACGTACAAATGAATGTCATTATGCCAATTCGCAGATTGTTGGAGGGTATGCAAGAGGGCACTAAGCTCATGAGGTCACCCGCCTCAGAATTTCCATTTTAAAAACATGATGCATGTTTCTAGCCCAGATGGATGAAAAAGAAAGAGAGTGCAGGCAAAACCTCAGAAACTAGGAGAAGTTCTGTGCAGTAATAAGATTCCCAGTGGACAGGTCAGATACTCTGCACAGCTCCTGTGATTTGATTAAACAGACCAAAACTTGAATAAATAAGAGATAACAAATCATCTTCATCTGTGGAATGTATTTCAAGTCACAGAATTCAGAACCAGAGGCGTAGCAAGGGGGGAAAGCGCCCGGTGCACAGGTGCGTCCTCCACGCCGTCCTGCCCCAGAACGCCCATCCCACCCCCAGAATGCTCTTGCCCCCATAGGGGCACACCCCCATGGGGGGCACACCCAATGCATCGCCCACCCCCACCCCCAGCCCCCTTGGAGCTACGCCTCTGTTCAGAACTGCATTTGTGCAGAATTGGGATATTTCCTTCTGGGTGCAGCGGAGATCCACCCCCTACCTGTCCTGTGGGCACATTCATGGCAACCACTACCTATTTATAATTCTGCTCCAGACAACCACAAAGAAGAAACGTCTATTCCATAGCACACAAACAAATCTTTACAAACAACCAGTCCTCAGGGACTTTTTATTTCAAGGCCTTTGACTGTTAAAATAAAAGGGAGCCTCTTGTTTTAAAAGAGCGCTCGGGTAGCCAATCCAAAACCCTCCTCTTGCTCAAAAGACAGACAGCTGTTTGTTTAAAAAATAATAATAAAGACACCCACACACTTCTCAGAGACAAAACATCTCACGCTAAGTGGCATATAAAGCTTACTGTGTTTACCCTTGTATCGTATCCTGCATCTAACAATGTTTTGCTTTAGCACTGTGGCAATAAGGGGAAAGTTGCACGTTCGGCAGGAACATTAGGAAAATCTTCCTGACACTCAAATCTATAAGCCTGTTGTTCAACAGCCTCCCCAGGGAAACAGCAGAGGCTCGGCTGCTACAGTCGTTTAAAATGAGAATGGACAGAGTCCCAGAAAATACACCGTAGGGAGACTGACTGGATGAACCCAACACACGCACACCCTCCCTCATCTCCGGCTCTATTATCTGGCTTCTTGCTAGAAAGCGGGGCAATTACAAAAACAATCTCTATCTGGTGGGTTTTGTAACAATCTGTTTTGTAAACAGATAACTGCTAGTGAATAATTGTCATGATTATTAATAACATAACATTGCTGCGATGCAGGTAAAAGCAGTTCTCTTTGCTATATCCCAAATACAGGAAACAGGAAGCAAAGACCCTCCAGGTAGGATAGACCTACTTTAGGAAACCACAGCATCATCACCTGCAGAAACTATTTGCCATTGCTAAGTTCCTCCCCTGTTAACTTTAACATACTATAAAGAACACTGAAGCAGCCCTGCTAAATCCAACTAAGGACCCATCTGCTGAATTCCAAAATGGCCAAAGGTATGCTTCAGAAGGCCCATAAAAGAGGCCACGGATTCCTTGACTACTGTCACCCTCCTCCATGAGATAGGCCCAGTACCAGAAGAAGAATTCTGTGCCACTCAAAACCTTGCTATGCTTCTCTCCCAGGACAGAAGAGGCAATCTGAGTTATTATCCAGAGGTCAGCGCCTTTCAGATGTAACTGAGAAACCAGATTATATTTTCCATATCAACACCGACAGCAAAATGGAACGTTAATTCTCTGGAACGGTGCTATATTACATCTACTATCCTCTCCTAATTGCATTCCAAGCTCTGCCTCCTTCTCAGCAGCTACAGGCTGTTGCATTCATTCTTGGCTCAAGACACTTGTGCAGTGATGCAGAAGTTGCCTCTGTGCTGTCTCCAAGCAGGTAACCTTGAAAAGGCCAAATGCTGATTCTCCCCTGCATGAATCTAGAGCTTGCCAGGGCAGGAGACTGTGCAAGACAGGCAAAATGTGGAAAACAGCACCAAGCTTGCCCAAAGGCAAAGTCCCAGACAAATTAACCAGAATGGTGCCTCCTTCCATATAATTTAGCATATTTTATACACTCCAGGCACTGGGCACCATTCAGAGAGGCAGCGTGGTGCAATGGTTCCAGAGACACAGTGCTGAACCCCTCACTCTTGCACCAAAGTCAGTGTGGGCCAATTATTTGCTCCCAGTTCTGCCTTCTTCACAAGACTGTTGTGATTACACAATGCGGGAAAAGAAACCCATGAACAGAACTCTGAGCCCCTTGGAGTGAAGGAGATTTTGGTAATCCTTGAGGTATCACAGTTGTGCAAAAATCAGAGTGAGTGAGTAGTCCAAGTCACTTGCAACTCCCTGGGAATTTTTGAGAGAGCTTATATTTTCCCGGGATTCTTTGATGGACAGCCGCAATAGCCCCGTGTTACTTGGAAAACTGACAGGCTCGGATGCCCTCCACTGCTTGGCTGCAGTGGTTCTCTAATCGCAAATTGACACCTGCTTGACGCTCATACGACTGCTTTCACACCTCCCCTCTCCAAAGGCAGCATCGACTGCAGCCACACAGCCAGTTCTGTGCTGCCCTTCCCCCTTGGCTTTTCAGAACTACCACAAAGCAAAAAAAAAAGCACAAAACCCCAGAAACTAGCCTCTATTACACTGAGTGAGAGAAGATGGAGGGAGCTGCTTGGAGAAAGGACACTCTATCCCAACATTTACACCCAGGGAGATTATATCTGCCAGATTTTTGCTCTCCCTTGGCAAGAAGACCTGTCCTGTGACTGGCGGAAACGTAAACGCAGGCATCAGTTCCCAGCAAGGAGCTGTAGGAATGGGGGAAATGTCTCCTGTGCAACTATTATAGGCACAAGAGCCCCACGGTGGGGGAAAATGAGGATTACCGAAAATAGCAGCTCTGTGTTCCAGAGTCATCATTCTGCACTCTCTCTTATCAGCCTCCTAGGGAAAAAAACAAAAGTAAACCACTTTGTCTTCTCTGGCAGTATGCTCAGCAGCCCAAGTATTACTTATAAAATGTAGATTTGATGGCAACAGGGATACGACAGGAAATGCGCCAGCTGTTTTATTAGAGACGATCATGCTAGGGTGATAACAACAACTTGCTCCCACCTCGGTTCTATCTACTGTGCCAGGCTGTGCCCGGATGCTGAAAACCAGAATAAAATGATTCAGCTGAGTCTTGTGGCCCACTTAAAGAGGAGCAGACTTCTCGCGGCCTCAGCTTCCAAGTGGGACATCCACGTTCTCCACCACACCAATGGCTGCTGAGACATTTTTGAACTGCTGCCTCAAAATGGCACTGCGCAGTAACGCTAGAGTGCCTGCGCCAAAGAGAAAGAGGGGAGGGTTGTTGTTCTGTGTCACAGATGACAACCCACCACAAACAGGAATAATACATTTTCAGCAATAGTGTGTGGAATAAATGCAACTGAAGAGTCAAGGAGTGGGGGGACGACAACAGAGGGAATGGAGGTGTGCGGGAGGGTTTCACAGGATACGTTTCCAAGACACAAGGCTGGACAACTGGGGAAATCTGTGGCAGGCTGTGGATGCAGAAAAGGCCTAAAATGGGAATGGAGTTGTCAAGTGCTGAGGTAGACTGGCTCACTTCAGACTACAGGTGGGGTGAAAACATTATCACTTTGCATTTAAAATAAATTTCCCTCCGATAAGCAAACGAAAGCGGCAGAGAGTAAGCAGTACTAGAGTCTGTCGTCCTGGAGTGCTAGACAGTTTTCTCATACAAGGAATTTTTTTCCCAAAGGGGAAGACATTCAACAATAAAATTAATGTTTGCAGTCTGAAGCAGGGCAGCCTATACCACCATCTCAGAATTCTACCACCTTGAGTGCCAGCATGGTGTAGTGGTTAAGAGCAGGTGGATTCTAATCTGGAGAACCAGGTTTGATTCCCCACTCCTCCACCTGAGTGGCAGAGGCTTATCGGGTGAACCAGATATGTTTCCACACTACTGCATTCCTGCTGGGTGACCTTGGGCTAGTCAGTTTTTCGGAACTCCCCCAACCCAACCTACCTCACGAGGTGTCTGTTGTGGAGAGAGAAAAGGAAGGAGCTTGTAAGCCACCTTGAGTCTCCTTACAGGAGAGAAAGGTGGGATATAAATCCAAACTCTTCTGATGATGATGATGATGATGATGAATACCACTTTGGCTGCATTGTTTTAAATCAGTGGTGTTCAGCAGAGTGCCCATTGGCACCATGGTCCCTACTGATATCTTTCCTGGTGTCTACCTGGTGAGTTTATAAAGTGGGCAGGGCCAACTGGGGATTTTGCCCAGCAAGGCTCCTGATTGGTCATTGGACACTGGATGTGTGGGGTGGAAGGTAAGCTGTAGTAGCCATTCTGAGTCTGGCTCCACCTACAGCAGCCATTTTGTAGCATTTTGTGGCTGCAATTAGTCCCAGTGTTCTAAAAGTGCCTGCAGACTCAAAATGGCTGGGGACCCCTGCTTTAAATCAACTCCTGCCAAAATATGTTTTTAGTTCTTCAACTGAAATACCTTCTAGGGCTCAAAGACTGTGTGGTGTAGCAGCTAAAGTACCTGACTAGGATCTGTGAGAGCCACACTTAATTGCCAGACTTACTCCAGCTGGTTTGGATTATTTATTTTTATTTATTGTTGCATTTTTATACCGCCCTCCCCCGGACATGATGCTTGGGGCCAGGAGGCTTAAGTCTTCCACCCCATGTTATCTTTCCAATCTGAAACAGCTCCAGGTGCACTGTTTGCCCTTTGCAACACACAGCAGTACACACAGTTCCCCAATAGGCCAAATAACATTCCCCAAATAAAAGAAAAAGGACAACATAAGCACTGACAAGAAGGATATTGACAAGGTGGAATGGGTCCAGAGGAGGGCAGCCAAAATGGTAAAAGGTCTGGAATCCATGCCCTATGAGGAAAGACTTAGGGAGCTGGGGATGTTTAGTCTGGAGAAGAATAGGTTAAGAAGTGACATGATAGCCATGTTTAGATTTTTGAAGGGATGTCATGATGGTGAGGGAGCAAGCTTGGAATGCACTCCCTTGGAGTGTAGTACAGTCTCATTCTTTGGAGTTTTTAAAGAGAGGCTGGATGGCCTTCTGTCAGGAGTGCTTTGATTATGTGTTCCTGCAGTGCAGGGGGGTTTATTTGATGGCTCTTGGGGTCTCTTATGACTGAGAGCTTTCCTTACATACTCTTGACACATATGTGAGTCTGAAGCTGGAATGGGCAAGGAGAATCTATGCCAAAGCCTCTACCATTCTTCATGCCAAGAAGAGGAGGATACAGAGTCTTTGGCATGGATATTGGCTTAAGTAGGCAGAAGTCGCTTGAGTACAAAGCAGAGAAGCGCCCTTGAAAATGGGAGACCTTGCCAGGGGCAAAACAGTGGCATTCATAAGGCCAGATGGAGCCTGGCATAGTTTGCTAGGCTTACCTCCCTCCTCTGCTCTTGCTCACTCTCATAGAAAGAGAAAACAAGGCAGGAATGGTGCCCTGGAAACAGTGATGTCACTTCTGGTCACTGCACATGAGACACTCTAGACATTTCCCCAGTCTTTGTGATATTCACCACAGAGACTGATGGAATACCCACAGCATCACCTGGACGGTAGCTGTGCCATCACAACAGCAACAGACCCTCTCTCCACATTCTGCCTCCCCCCCCCCTTCACAAAAAAACTCTCGGGGGTGTCCAATGCAGGGCTGCCAACTCTCCTGTTTCCCCCTCCCTAAACAGGAAGAAGGGGGACTTAAACATTAACCCCAGACCTTTCCTGCCACACACACAGGGACAATCCAGACTACCTAGGCAAATGTAGGTGACAACGAAGAGCAGCACAGAGCAGCCCATAAATATTTCAACAGCTTCCTAGCTTTGTTATGCTGTTTAATGTAGGAAACATGACAAACCTTTGATTGTTTCACTTAATACCAAATAATAACTCAAAAGCGAACAAGCGAGCATTAGTCAAGGATGCCCAACAGAAGAGTTACGGGTACGGTTGTCTACTTTCTTCCCCTAGCAGCGGAGAAAATGGCTTATCTTACAATAAAAGCGGCAATATTTCACGGCACCATTTTCAAAGAAGGGAAAAAATAAGATATTTCATCTGTCAAATATAAGGGATGGATGTCGGGAAATCAGCCTTGGGGTGTTGGCTGCATTTCACAGAAATCAGCAATAATGTTAAAACATTTCTCTCCCCTTACCCACCCGTGAATAGTTAGAAATACTGGATGAAATCAATGGGATGGAAGTAATTTTGTGATTGTATCCCATAGCAGGGAGTTCCCCCAGCCTGTTCCACAGCACTGAAGCCCATTGAGGAATCATGTGATCAAAAGATGTTGTCCTTAAGTTTCTTTGGATCACGTGATCTTACAGCACAATTCTTCTTTTAACTAGGTACTTGGACTATGTTTAAACCGAAGTGCGCATTACCAAAAGCTTAGCATAGATGAGTCAGCAAAGGTAAATAACTCCAAAGCCCCCAAAGCAAATGTTGTCCCTCCACTGTTAGAAGGAAAGGCCATGTTTCATTTTACAAATTCCCTACTCTCTTTATATCCCATTTTTCTTGCACTATGGAACTGAAAGTACACTATGGCCAGTTTACCCAATTACCTAGTGTACAGTGGGGCCGGAAGCACATCAAGCTAAGAAATCCTGTCCTGATGAACTTCCTCTCTACGACAAGCCAGGAGAGGAGACACACAGGGAAAGATTTCTTATACCCATGCACTTCCTCTTACCCTAAGTATGCTTCTCACTTTCTGTGGAGAAGGTGAGAGAACTTTTGGTGCGACTTTTCACGCCTGGTCGAGAGTGGGGAACAGCTAGCAGTGGATAATCAGCCTATACAGAGTTCTCAGTTGGTCTCTCATCTAGGTAGTGTAGATCTTCTCAGAGTCAGAAAGATTGCTTGACCAAAGACCTTCTAATTCACTCTGGGTTGGGAATTACTAGAGATTTCAGCTCTGGGTTGGGAATTACTAGAGATTTCAGCTCTAGGTTGGGAATCACTAGAGATTTTTGGGGTGGAGTCAGACTTCAATGGGGTATAATAGACGATAAACTTTAATGTCATGGTGCACGCACAACCAAAATACAAACATCCCCCGATACACATTTCTGCAGTCCTCACACCCCATTTCCACAATCCCCTTCCAACCATCCCTACACAACCACAGCTACGTCAACGAGACACCATGAAGTTCAGCATAGCCACAGGTCTGGAATAGAAGCTGTCTCTGAGCCTAGTTGTTCTTGTTTTTATGATCCTATATCGTCTGCCAGATGGTAATATTTCAAAAAAACAATATGCAGGGTGAGGCGGGTCACACTGTATGCCATACAGTCACCTTTCAAAGAGCTAATTTTCTCCAGGTGAACTGACCTCTGTTGCCTGGAGATCAGTTATAATAGCAGATCTCCAGTTACCCCCTGGAGGTTCTAATCCTACCCTTGGACCCAA
The DNA here is from genome assembly GCF_021028975.2 of Sphaerodactylus townsendi. NCBI lineage: Eukaryota > Metazoa > Chordata > Lepidosauria > Squamata > Sphaerodactylidae > Sphaerodactylus > Sphaerodactylus townsendi. The sequence goes on along the minus strand of NC_059437.1, from coordinate 15,189,734 downwards.
TAACTTCAAAGTCAACAGAAGTGTCATTCATTTCCAGACATCTAAAACCTGCCCGCTGGCTCCTAATCAGCAAAAGGTTTACCTGTCAGGATTAGGGCACCTGTTGTGACATTAACCGCTGTTTTAAGTAGTTTTAATGGATTTTAGTATCTTATTATTGTTATCGATTTAATTAATTGTATTTATGAATGTTGTATACCGCCCAGAGCCCCCAGGGGATAGGGCGGTCTATAAATCGAAACAATAAATAAATAAATAAATAAATAAATAAATAAATAAATAAATAAATAAATAAATAAATAAATAAATAAAGCTTGATGTTCTATGTAAAAGTATCTCCCACCTGAACATGTCCCACAAAGCAGGATCACCTGGGAACAGCCCCCAAGTGTAACACTGTCCAAAATAAATGATGTCCCTCAGTAAGCCACACAATCAACACCCAGAATTGGAATCTAATAACACTACCTGCCACTTATAGGTATCAGACTGCCCATATCACATTACCCTGACACCAAATTAGAAAGGGGTCTTTCTTATGCTGTGAGGGCCATTTCCATTGTTAAAAAATGTCCAGCTCTTTTGCAAAACTTCCGCATGTGTATAAAGTGTCATCAATTGCAGTTGACTTAATGGCAGCCCCACAGGGCTTTCAAGGCAAGAGACAATATAGAGGTGGTTTGTCATTTGCTGGCCTCTGCACAGACCCCCAGGACTTCTTTGGTGGTCTGCCATCCAAATGTTAACCAGGGCCAATCTTCCTTACAGCCCAATCCAGAGGGAGGGCGCTGAAGGGACTTGGGGAGGGAGCAGAGGCCTACATCACCGGATTTGCCATCCTGGGGCACTTACCCGGTGGAGGAGCAAATACACCATCAGTCGGCACAGCAGGGATGTGGTGGAGGCATTCCTGAGGGTGGAGCCGACCTTAGTTGGCTTCCACCCTCAGTTTGCGGCAGTTGCGCCACAGCCACATCCCTTGGACTTATGCCATTCTTGTGGGTGGCTAACTCCGTTAAGTCCTAGGGAGGGCTTTTCAACAGCGGATGGAGGTTGTGTTTTCACCCTACCCACACTGCCGGAAAGCCCTCTGGAGGTGGCAGGTTGGCGTCACAGCAATGCCATCTTTGGTTTCCTAGGACTCTGAATTGGGCTGTCAGCGTGGTGTGGTGTTTAAGAGCAGGTGCACTCTGATCTGGAGGAACCGGGTTTGATTCCCCGCTCTGCCACTTGAGCTGTGGAGGCTTCTCTGGGGAATTCAGATTAGCTTGTGCACTCCAACACACGCCAGCTGGGTGATCTTGGGCGAGTCACAGTTCTTCGGAGCTCTCTCAGCCCCACCCACCTCACAGGGTGTTTGTTGTTGGGGGGGGGGGGAGGGAAAGGAGATTGTAAGCCCTTTTGAATCTCCTTACAGAAGAGAAAGGGGGGATATAAATCCAAACCTTCTTCTCCAGAAATGCCAAGATCAAGCTAGTCTGGGCCATCCAGGTCTGAACAAAACATCCGTGCTTCTAAGTTATTCCTCCTCTACTTGCTTCTAACTGGAGTAGTAAAGGTTAATCATCTGTCCAGAAACCCAGATGGGTTATGTCACGAGCAGAGGGCAGCCACATTTCATAAGCATAGTGGAAATAAAGCACTGAGGAAAAAACCCAGACCTGCCTCAGCCCAGTTAATCCTACGGGCCATGACTTGCAAACAGCACTGAAACAACAACATGTGATCGCTGCAACGGCAATCCCAATTGCCATTCATTACTCAGGCTTTAAAAAGCGCCAGCATGGCAACATAACGACAAGCAGGCACGCCAGCACCAACGCCAGAAAGTCCAAATGAACAGACAACGGAATGGCTGGGGACACCGCCCTAAACTCTCATCAGATAAGACGTTCTATTAGGTAATGAATATATGAACTGTCTTGTCACACCAAAGGGTTCGCTTATAGACCTGCATTCTGTTTCCACAGCAACCAGCCAGGTGCCCTCAGGAAACCCATAACCATTCAACATGATCCCTGCTGTTCAGTTCCAGCATCAGCAGCCTCCAAACATGGGAATTCCATCTAGTTATCAGAGCTCACGGCCACCGATGGATCTATCCTCCATGAACTTGTCTAATCCTTTCTTAACAGCCATCGCCACATTCCAAAATGTTTAGGTCCATTCTAGGCCACCAGTCAATCCAACCACAATCAGCCAAATACCTCTGGGCCTTCTTCACAAGCGTGAAGGTTATGGGTTTCCTCTGTTATTTATCTCCCAGGATCTGGGGAGAAGCTCAACTCTTCTGGAATTCCACCCTTGCTCACCTCTGGAAGCGGCATCCCGTTGATGATGAGATCTGGTTGCTGGGGGCTCTGTCCCGTGAAGGTGTGGTGATAGACATGGTTGGATCCCGTGTTCCTGTTGTTCTGGTTCTCTACGTTAAGGAAGGTGCTCTCGGATCTGCGGCAGCCCAGGGGCAAGGTCTGCTGGTGGTAGTCAAAGTAGTTGAGAGACGACGTGAGGGAGGAGCAACTCACAACGTTCATTTTATCAGTCTCCTCGACATCACGGGGCACCAGGCGGATGTCATTCTTGCAGATTTTTTTCTTCTTGTTGGATTTCTTTTGGTGCCCGTAGGAATACTCTGCAATTCTGCAGGACACAAGAAAGGAAAGTGAGTATCGTACTTCATCCTCACACTGTACTCTAGTCAATAGAGAATCCCACAGGAACCGGTTCCCATCCACCTGCAGGGTCATCTCGCGGCTCTTGGGATAATGGAAAGTCTTGGGGTTATTTCTCATAGGCATAAAAAGTTTGTTGCTCAAATACATAAAGAAAACAAGCGAGGAACAAGGGGGGGAAATAAGTTCCCTCGTTTTGTTTTGTTGGTCTGCTGCTTAGAACGGTTGGGATCTAGTTACCAGAGATATAGTTCAACCTGCAGAAAAGGGGGAAAAAATAATGATGTAAAAATCCATGAAGTGAAAAGGGTACATGAATGCATTTCCATTGGTAATAAGGATTTTTACAGTTATTTTAAATTTATTAATGCAAATGTGCAAAGCAGGGGAGGATGAAACAGCACAGGAGGATTTTTGCGTGCCGTCTTCCATAGCAATAAACTCTGAACAAACAATCCCCTCCTCTAAGACTGTTTTGCTCATCATATAACCCTGGCATAAATACAGTTCCTGGTTGGATCACCTGGGGTGAAAAAAAATAATCGCCAGATGACCACAACCACCACCCCCAAAAAACCCCAATTCTTAGAAAGGAAGAAAATTAGTCTGGCCAAATGGGACGCTAAATAATAATTTTTAAAAACTTGTAACTTTTTGTAAACTTATTTGCAAGACTGATGTAGCACCCAAATTACTTTCACTGTTTTATTTGACAAGTGGAAACTTCCAGCCGTCCCCAGTCACTCTTTGCAGTCCATTTCCTGTTAAGCAATATATATCTTCCCCCCCCCTCCCCCACTGCAGATGCAGGCCAAAGTGATTTGTCTGGGATGGAGCAATTATCTCCTTTTTTGACCTTCAACTGATTTACCCAATGTAGTTTTGCTTAGCCTCTTAAACACATGGAGAGAAGGGGGAGAAAGGGGGTGGGAGAGCAGGAAGAAAGTTATCAGTAAACAACTACCAGGAATATAATTAAAAACATGAGCGCAGTCAGCGTTATCTCGGTAAGTCTAGATTGAAAGAACTGCGGCTCGGTATAACCGTTGGGGACTGTGTATCGTTATCAGTACCACACAGATGTAGATATGCATAGAAGATGCCAGGAGTTGCAATCTTCCAAAAGAAATGGGCTTGTCTTGAAGCAAGGCCCGGAAATGCCCATTTCCAAAAGTGGCGTCTGTTACTTTCAAAATTGCATTGTCTGAAAATCCAGTAATTGCAAGGATGAAACAGGAAGATGGATATGTGGGGGGTGATGTCTGTACAATAAATAAAGGTTGTTAATATTCTTGCTCGAAGCTCCTTGATAGCAGGAGGGAGGGGCATGAGTCACAAAGCCCCACTATCTCTATCTTTCCCACCAGGAGTGAAAGAGCACTTTTTATGTAGCAGTGGAAGCCTGCTGACATGTTACAGACTGCCATCCAAGTACACAGCGTTTTAGAGAGCCAGGCAAACACAAGCAGAGAAAACAGGCAGGCCTGCCCCACAGAGCTTACAATCTAAAGGCCAGCAGTGGGGAGAGATGACACACAGAAGAAACTGAAAGGAGAGAGAGAGGAGAAATGGAAGAAAACAAGTCACCAAAGATCAGTGTAAGCAGATGTTGATTTCAGAGGGGAAAGAAGTGAAAAATTGGGCACTCGGTGGAAATCTGAAGACCAGGCATGGCAAAACTGATGCACGGTCACAGGTTCCAAACCAGAAGGATAAAAAGGGAAATGTAGGTTGCAAAGAGGACATTTCTTCCCCTCCCCTTTCTAAGCATGCCTGTGGCAGCTGTAGAGAACATTTCTTTACTCATCCACCTGATCACGTTTACACAGATCAAGAGATGCACGTCCCACTGTGTTTTTCAATAAATTTAAGCAATCTCAGCAGGGGGGGTATCTCTTTGCACATTGTGTGGGCTATTGACACTTGAAGATGCCTTAATTGTGTTGTTTATCTAAATGCTTCAAGTTAGCAAGGCATGATCCCAAATGTTCCCTATAGGGATTCTTTCTGCAGTCTTATTAGGGGTCCCTTCCCTCCTATTGACCAATTATTTAATTAAAGTGCACTTCATTAATCCCCAAGCCTTCACACTAAACCAACCGGTTGTACAGTAGTGCGAATCTGTGAGGGGCGTTGACACTACTGGATTTTTTTCCCTTACGTTCCACGCCTATTCTTGCTTAATGGACCAAGCAGGCAAGAAATCTGGTATATTAGTTCCCGTTTAAAAGGCAAGCCACCCGCAAGAACAGCGCACACAATGGCTTTATTTGCAGATGAATTTTTCCCCCCTCTCTGTGCTCACACACATACAAACCTCCAGCTCAAAGAAGCTGTACGCTATGAAAGCATAGTGCTTTAAGCACAAGGAAAAGAAGCTCTGAGCTCTCCTGTCCCCATTATAAGCCGTGCAAATAAAACTTAAAAGGGTGAACATTCTTCCAGTCTCTCCTCCCCGCCCCCCCCACCCCACACACCACACCACCAAAAAAAAAACGGCCAGAGGCATTTGTACATTTCTAAAGAGGGGGCAAAATTAATTTCCATCCCTTCCATCAGAAATGACTTTGGACTGGAGGACCAGAGAAGTCACGGCTCAGAGCCCGTAACAGGATTAAAACATTTATGGGCTATTGCAGCTGCTCCTTTATGGCACCCAATTGATATTCATGTGCAGTTTGCATTTGTCTCCTAACTTGTGCAACACAGAGAATAGCAAGAGACAGACAATAATCGGCCGGCTGTTACATATTCAAGGAGCTCAGATCTGTGTATTAAGCTTTCCAAAGCAGGCCAGTTTTAGGGATTGAGGGGGGTGGGGTGTCAGACGCAATCCCCACACATCAGACTTTACAGATAATCCATTTGAGCTGTAGAGAAATAAGCTAGGGGCCTTTGGTTATCAATTAAAAGACCTCAGCACAACCTTTGAAGGATTTCCAGCACTGAAGCAAATATAAAGTTTTTGAGGGGGCGATGGAGTGGCTTTGCACGATTAGTGCTCAGTTCTGCTGCAGAAATGAAGAGAAGCCCCTTTTTTAAGAGGGGGGGCTTTCCAAGAGGGCTCCCCCCCCCCATCCTGGGTACATTTCTCGCTGAACCCGGGCTTTTCTTTCATCTATTCTGCCAGATCCCACGTTTCTTTTACAACCAAGGCTCCCGGAGAAAACAAGCGCAGATTTTTCAAAAGCACCCACAGTGACCTCATCTGGTGGGTACCAGCTACTGACACTGAACCAGAGGGCCCTTCAAAGCAAATGCCAAACCTGTAGCAATTTTCAAGAGGACCAGTTTAATTCATCACTACAACACCTAACTCCCAGCCTCTCCCCCCCCCATCCCACACACACAGAGACTCCTCTTCTTAGCCACTCTGCATTAAAAAAGAGCGGGGGGGGGGGGGATCACACCCAAGCCTGAACAGAGCTGCACAGAAGCATGTCTTCATGCTGGCCACAAACCCTTCATTTTATCTTTCACCCTTTTGTATATTTTGGAATTACCCCGATCTTTCCCCCTTCTCTCCAACCAAGGAAAAGCACCGGTACAGTTTTAAGATCGATCCTGGTGGGTAGGTTTTAGATTACAGCCAATTTTCTGCCCGGCGCACAAATTAATTGTGCAGTCCTACACACGGAGTTACTCCCATTTAGGCCGAAAGAAATGGGTTTCGATTGCAGTAACTCTGCCCAGGATTGCCCTGTGTAACTACTAACCTCCCCCCCGCCCCAATTCCACGACTATATTTAAAAGGAGAAACCAGATATTTGATATTGTCATGCAGCATTTTTCTTTTCACAGAACCATTTGAGCCAACAGTAGGACTCGCAACATCTTTGGAAAAATACACATTTCAAAGGTTTGCCCTTACACATGTCAATGTTCTCATTTTTGCTGATACCAAGAAACAAGCGGACTTTACCTGCAGTTGTAGGTCCTGATCTCTTTGTTATCCCGTTTACACTTTACTGCTACAAAGATCATGGTGACAAACAGAATGGCAGCAATAGAACCCAGGGCAATAATAAAAATCAGGGATAAGTTAACAGATCCTATGGATTCCTGGGCATCCAGACCTGGGGAAAGGTATATCAAAATCAAGGCAGAAGCTGAAAGAGAAGTTTTCCCATGGTCGTGGGCCACCACAATCAGCTCATAGGTAGTCTTTGAATTCTCCCCAAATGCTCTGGTGGTTCTTATCTCGCCGTTGACCTGGTCTATTTCGAAAAAACCCCGGTCACCTTCCGCCATCTCATAGGACAGCCTTCCGTTCTCCCCTTCATCATAGTCATCTGCTTTGACCACTGTCACCAAGTAACCAACCCCAGAATTCCTGGGGATATACACTTCTGCAGTCCCGTTGACGAGAGGAGGGGCAGTGATCACAGGGGTGTTATCATTGACGTCCAGGACAATAACTCTGATGGTGGCGTTGCTTTGCAAGGACGGGTTGCCTCCATCTTTGGCTAAGACCTTGAACTCAAAAGACTTGGTCTGTTCATGGTTGAAGGACCTCAAGGCATAGATGTCTCCTGAGTTGAGGTTGATGGAGACATACGTGAAGACAGGCATGTCCCTTACTTGGGAGGGCACAATCTGATAAGAGACACTGCCATTAAGGCCTAGATCGGGGTCCCTGGCCGAAACAGAAAGGAGGTAGGCCCCGGGGGTGTTGTTCTCCTGCACTATGACCTGGTAATACGGTTTGGAGAAGTGAGGGTGGTTGTCATTCTCATCTGTGATCTTGACGGTGAAGGACTTGGTGGCCTGCAAGGAGGGGACACCATTGTCCTTGGCCTGAATGGTGAGGTTGTACTGGTCCCTTTGCTCCCTGTCCAAACGTCCATCCACCAAAATGGTGGAAAAGCTCTCGTACTCTTGAAGGCGGAAGGGGACGTTCCCCAAGAGTTTGCACTGCACCCTGCTGTTGGCACCAGAGTCCCGGTCTGAGACCCTTACCAGGGCAATCACATAGCCCGGGGGTGCATTTTCGCTGACCTCCACCAACTCACTGTTGACAGAGAGCAAATTAATGACAGGGGGGTTGTCGTTGGCATCCTGCACAGTAACTGTTACCTTGCAGTGAGCAGGTATGGAATTAGGACCCAAATCTTTGGCCTGCACATCCAGTTCGTACACATGTCCTTCCTCATAGTCAATTGCACCAGTAACCGTGATCAGGCCTGTCTGAGGGTTGATCTGGAAGAGGTCCCGAGCCTTCTCAGACACATAACTGTGGATAGAATACAGTACTTGCCCATTAGTGCCTTCATCAGGGTCGGTGGCATTGAGACGGATGACCGGAGTGCCAGGGGGTGCATTCTCAGGCACGCTAACAGTGTAGGACGGGTCTTCAAAGAGAGGGTTGTTGTCATTGGAGTCAATGACCCGGATGTTCAACTCCACAGTGCCAAAGTTGGGCGGGTCCCCGCCGTCCAGAGCTGTGATCATGTAACTGTAATGAGACTGCGTCTCCCGATCCAGACTTTTCTCCACCACCAGCTCTGCAAAGCGTGAACCGTCTCCACGCGTCTTGGTCTCCAGCCCAAAGAGGTCATTGGGGGTGATCTCATAGCTTTGCACCCCAAAACTGCCCGAGTCCGGATCATAGGCGCTCTCCAGCGGCACCCTGGTGCCCGGGCTGGCCGTCTCCGAGATCTCCAGCGCAATCTGATCCGTGGGGAAGCTGGGTGCGTTGTCATTGAGGTCTTTGATTTCCAGCTTGATCACACAGATCTCCATGGAACTGGACATGACCTCCAACGAGATCACGCACTTGGGGCTCTGCCTGCAAAGTAAGTCCCGGTCAATCTTCTGCTTGGTCACCAGTAGCCCAGAGCCTGGGTTGATGTCCACCAAGTGAGGGGCCGAATTGGAGACCACCCGGAAAGCAGTGGGCTGCCGAGGATCCAGCACAAAGCCCGCGTCTCGCGCATCTTTGGCTATGTTGGCGACCACCGTGCCCGCTCTCTGCTCCTCCTCCACCGAGTACTTGAGGTTAATCAGGGCACCTGCCCCAGTCCACAAGAGAGCGAACAGAAAACGGAGCAGGGGGCACAGAATATCCATAGCTCGCGGCTCAGTGCACCCACTGCTGCCTCCTCCCCTTCTCTCCTTGCCTGTTGATTTTGTGACTGGACAAAGGGTGGGAGGGATATGGGTTTACTAGTTCGGGGTGGTTTCAGGGACAGGGAGGAAGGGAGAAGCAATGGGGAGACACAGGAGAGGGGGGAGCTAATTGCCTCTTACTTCTCCCGCATGCATCTTTCAATTGCAACTGAGAGAGAGAGAGAGAGAGAGAGAGAGGGTGAAACCCCCCCCCCTCCAAATAAAAATTCAAGAGAGAACCCAAAATACTTGTCTTTCTCTCAGGCAGGTCAAGGGGAGTTCTAAGTTACAAGCCAGGCAAATCTATAACCATCAATTTAAACAAATAAATAAATCGGACAAACAGAGCAAAATTAAGAACAGTCCCAGTCTTGGGGAGTGGCCTCCAATTACTTGCACCTGGCATGCGCAAATTCCCCCCCCCCACTTCATCCCCTCCCTCCCCCCTCCCCAAAATGGCACAGACCTTAATGGGGAAAGTGGACACTCCGGGGGGAAAAAACGTCCTCTTGGACAAGGCAAGGAAAACAGAGGGACAAAAGAAGAGATTAGAAATGGGGATTTCCGGGGGGGGGGGGTCAAGAATCTGGGGGAAAGTAAGGCTGGGTTGCCAACGGGTATTGGCTGGAGCCGAAGCAGGGAAGAGTCTTGTTGAGTCGCAAGTCACACACGGAAGGGGAAGCAGGCAGGGAGAGAGAGGGGGGGGGGGGGGGCAAGGCAGGCCGGCCAAAACCGAAGCTCCGGAGAGGCGCCGGGTTAGGAAACTGCCGGAGGAGGAGGCAGCGCTGTCATCCCCGCTGCAGACCCGGCAGAGGCATCGGCGGCGGGGAGAGAGGCACGCTGGATCGCAGTCCCCGGGGCAGGAACCAGGAGTTGCCGGACTCGCGGAGGAGAAGGCAGGCGGGCGAGCGGAGAAGGCACGCCGGCCAGGGGGCGCTCAGAGCGGCGGCGGCGCTCCTCGGCCGGCTCCGGCGCGGCTCCGGGGCTGTCCCCCCATGCTCATCTGGCGTGCAGCAGCATCCCGGCTGCCGGCGGCCAAAGCAGAGCGAGGGGCGGCGAGGAAAGTTTGCCGTGCAGCCCGCGCATCCTCTTCTTGCCAACTGCAGGGGGGGAAGAGGAGCGGCTCCGGAGCTCCGAGGGAGTCCCTGCAGGGCAGCCCGGCCGGCGGCTCCTCTCCTCGCCCGCGCTCCGGGAAGTTCTCAAAGCCGCGGCTCCCTCAGGCGGGCTGCGGGCGCCTTTGCAGAAGTCAGCCGGACCGCAGCGCCTCGGCCGCTGGCCCCTCGCCGGCTCGGGACGGCCTTCCTTGCGGCGGGAGGGTGGCTCGGCTGCTCCCCCGCTCGCCCTCCTCTTCCTCCTCTTCCTCCCCACCCTGCCGCCGCCGCCGCTGCTGCAAACTGCTGGCCGCCCGCGAGCCGGAGAGACTCAGCGGCTCCGGTCCGGGGCTACGGCAGGGCGGCAGCCAATGGGAGCGCGGGGAAGCGCGTCCCAAGCCGAGGGGGCGGAGCCGGCGAGGACAAAAGGGGCGGGGCCCGGCGGCTGAGCTGTACCAGAGTGGTACCCAGGCAGGGAAGAGGATGCAGCGGATGAAGGATGCTCTCGGGGGGCTCTCCTCCTGGGAGCGGTCGTCGGGTGGGGGGGAGCGCGTTAGGCGTTTCGTTTTCTTTTTAAAATGACCACTGGATGCTGTCCGCAGTTTCCAGATCTGGACGGTACTTTTTAAAAAATTGTAGTGGAGTTTGGTGGTGCCTTTTTTTTTTTTTGCCCTTTTCTGAAGCTCTTGTTGAAAAGCACTTGTTCCAACCTCGTGAGACGTGTGGCTGCTAGCTCGGGGCGAAATCCGGCAACACTTCTCTTCCCTTGAAACTGCGAGGACGCCGGCGGTGGATGAACCTGCTGCGAACACGGCACACGGCGTTCATCTAGGTGGGGAGGGGGGGTGAGAGGAGGAGGCAACACGCAGAGGTGAAGTGGGGATTTTTACCCGAGGCCTAGGAGGCAAAGAGTCAGGCTAAGCAAGCGACTACTTGGCTGGGTAGGCAAGGCTGAGAGTGAAAAGCCACCCCTGTAGCACCGTAGCTGAGCAGATCTGGGCTCGGCAAATCTGCATCTAACACTTTGCTATGCCACCTTGTCTCTTGCCCATGTCATTTGGAACTGCCTGTTTGCCTCTTAAGTCAGAGGAGATTTGGAAAATGAGGATGCAGTTGTCACAATGATCGCATTTCTTTAATGAGAGGATTCGTGCCTGTTCTGGTGGGATCTGAAAATCGCTTCTGCCCAAGATAAAATCATCTTAGCAGCCAAACCTATCTCTAGCTTGCGCGCGCACATGCACACACACAGTTGAAAGACAAATCCAAATAGGCACGAGGGTTTCTTTTCACAGTTAGTGCTCTAACTAACCTTTTAAAAAAAACACAATGAAGGGTTTAGTGTGACTCAGAAGTTTGCACGTCTCTACAGTGCTGGTTGATTCATTTCAAAAGAAGAAGAAACCCTGCTCCTGGGTCTGTCAATTGCTTTATTACATTTGGAAGGAAGGTTACTGGCTTTATTTTAATTCAAATATTTCTGTTGCCCAAATCTATCTTAATCCCAAACATGGGAATGTGCCTTGAATGAGGTCAGCTCTCTTTAATGAATGTCGTACTATAAAAAGAAGAGAGGACACCCGCCCACCCCCTTCCTCATTGTCTGTGCTTGTTAATTACGGTTACCCGATGAATAGAAAGCCAGCCTTAAAGGAGCTCTTCCATGACTGGCTTTCAAACAAGCTGAATCCTTAAATCAATGAAACCAAAAAGTATGCTTATAAATCAATCAGACTGCCTTGGGAATTGATTTCAGTGAACAGGGGCCTTGTCTAGGCTCCTTTCTGTTTGATTTTAGTTGAGTTGGGCTCAGTTTCTTGCTCTCTGTGGTTTGTATCTTTCAATTCGGGTCCTTTCTTTGAGACATTGGTGGGGGGAGGGATAGGAAGGAATGTTAAAAGGGGGAAAGCGGGAGGGTTAATTACTAGCCATCTGCCCTCAGAGTGCAGGTATTTTTCCACACCAGAGCAAACAATCAGAGTCTAACCCTCCTGTGGATTTTGAACACATCAAGATGTTTTTTTTTTCCCCCAGCCTGTCTTAGTAGAATCAACATTTTTCTCTCTGGCAAACAGCTGAGGGCAAATCGTCTCAGAGAGCTGCCGACAGATAGTAAAACAAAGATGTGATAAAGAAAGCAAAGATGTGATCAAAGTTTAAAAGCCCCCACACACATACACACACATACACACACATACACACGGCCCATGTGGGCCTTTGATTCTGAGGCCAGTGCAAGCAAACAGACTAATAATTAAGCATTGGGACAATATTGATGAAGCAACAGTCTCTTTTTGTTTTTGCTGGCTATAATCACCAAAAACATCTCCTGCTTAGATAAGGATGAGCCCTGAGACGGCAGAATGCGCCACAAAGGAAACCCGTCTGCTAGACTTCGGGGAATGCTTTTATAAGAAAATGCACTCCCGTGTGAGAACAGAATGAGTCTTCATTCTTTCTTCATAAGAACAAGCAGCAATAGTTTTTTTAAAGATAAGGAAGATAGAGATAGATTGACCATGGGGGGGACCCCCCCCCCACCTCCATGGCCGCAATGCATCACACAATTAAACACCCATTGATTTCAGTGCACTTAACAGTGCGCCAAAGTTACAGCCAAGGTTTCCTTTCTCTCGTCGAGCCCCTTCCCAACAATCTGTCACAGCAGGGCAGCTCCTAAGAAGAACAATAAAACCCTGGAAAAGTCATCAAATTCATTAGCAACGCAAGAGATGAAATATGACACCAGAGGAGCAACTTACTGCAACAATAAAAAAAGTCAGACACACGCAGGCACAGCTAGCCCAGGAATGGTCTAGCTGATGCGCCCGTCTTCAGGCACTGCTATTGCAAATGGAAGATTTTCTGCCTTGCATGCAGTATATGCTGCCTGCCTTCACGAAAGAGCTGGCTCTGGTTTCGTTATCCACGGGGCACCAAAGGGAGCTGTTCTCCAGTAATAGTTGCATATCTTTTTATTTATGCCTCATGTTTGTCCCCAGTGGGGACCCAAGCAGAGAATCTCCTCTTGCTGTTTCATCCTCCCAACAACCACCCTGTGAGGTAGGCTAGCCTGAGGAGGACTGGCCCAAGGTCATCCAACAAGCTCCATGGCAGAGTGGGGGATTTGAACCTGCATCTCTCAAGTCCCAGTCTGAAATTCTAACCACTACTATACCATGCTAGCTCCAGGCTAGTTGGTACTCAAATGTACTGGGTTTGAAACCTTTGAATTGTTTCATTTTCTACCTGATATGCCCTTGGGATATCAGTGGAATTGGTTGTTGAGGTTCCTCCAGTATGATGCCTGATGGGTCAAGATTATGTCCATGCTTTTCTATTTCCATTACTTGGTTTTGAGCGCTTTATAGTGAGGGTAGTTCAGTGGCGTATGACAGTGTTGATTTGGTAGGTCCATTTGTTAATTTCAGCATGAGTCAAGTTCTTCTGACTTGGCAGCAGGTCACTTATTTGCTGAGCAGAAACAGCCATTCTCCCCATTATATATCAGAATGTGCTAATGAAGAACCCATACTTATTTTCTCCCATCTGTGGTAGGAAAGGAAGGAGTTCGTAAGCTGTTCTGGGATTACTTACATTGAGAAAAGTAGGGTATAAATCCAGACTATTCACAAAGGTTACAGTTGAGGGAAGGGAGGGGTGCCATGCAAGGGAAGGGAAGTGAGGGCGGAAAAGGAGTGAGAGGTGGCATGCAAGGGAGGGGAGGGAGGGGTCCGGCATCTGGACATGGCCCACCCACCCTAGCGGAGGGAGGGGAAAGGGAGGGAGGGGTGGCAAGCAAGGGAGAGGAGGAAGGGGAAGGGGGTCCACTTTCAACCTTCTAGGGGAGAAAAATCAAAATGTTGTAATGGGGAATGAGTTGAACAGAGAACAAAACCCAGTGGGCCTTAAGCAAGCCCAGAACAAGCTAGTCAGAAGAGAGAGGGCAGCTTTGCACCCATCTCAACAAACTGATTGTATTCCCTGAAAAAATTATCTCACTGAATCTAATGTCTCCCCATATCTTACGGAAAGGCCAGTGAGAACTGAGGACAGAAGGCAATTTCCAACGTGCCCAGCTCTGCTGTCAGTTCCATCACACACCCAGGCCCCTAGTGGAAAGAAAAGTGTGCTGCATCAGAAACGTATCAACCAACTGCCTGGTGTTTGTACTGATGGGCTTCAGAGTAATACCTTAGCTGACATATCTGATGCTTGGCACATTGGCAGAGCAAAAGAGGTAAGTTATAGAAGAAGAAGAAGAAGAAGAAGAAGAAGAAGAAGAAGAAGAAGAAGAAGAAGAAGAAGAAGAAGAAGAAGAAGAAGAAGAAGAAGAAGAAGAAGAAGGGGGACGAGGGGGAGTTTGGATTTATACCCCACTTTACTCTCCTGCAAGAAGACTTAAGGTGACTTACAAGCTCCTTTTCCTTCCCCTCCCCACAACAAACACCCTGTGAGGTTGGCAGGGTTGAGAGAGTTCCAAAGAACTGTGACTAGCCCAAGGTCACCCAGTGGGAACATAGGGAGCCACATAACCTCTCTGGCGTAGGAGATGCTTTGGCAGCTACTACTGGTCCCCTGTTCCGTGCAGTAGGACAGGACAGCTGAGTAGAAACAGGCATAAGGCCACACCAGAAAACAGTAGCTGACACAACTGGCCGCCACACCAATCACTGCTTGTGAACTTGCCAAAGTCACGGCAAGAAAACAGTGCATGCACCCCTTCAGAATTGAAAGTATTCTACAAGTGGAACTCAGACATGGCCATGTGCTCTCTGGCTTCCTGCTGCAAGGTCCTTTTGGGTTCTGGAGGGACTGTGCTGTTAGAGCCCATTAATATGTTACCAGCAGCAAAGTGTTCCAGTCTTCTTAGGATCACACAGACTCAGAATCCCCATGTGGCTTGAAAGCTTCACAACCATCCAAGTCTTACTTTCTCTGGAAGAGTAAGCTAGAATTCTTCTCCCTGAGATGTTAGCTTTCCAAGTGCAGACAGATTTTGGAAAGGGAGGGAGCACATTTATGTACGAGATCCCAAATGTAGCTTCTGAGGAATTACATCCCATGATGCCTGCACAAGAAATTCTCGGTGAATATCCGGATCAGTTTTTACAGTGTGCGTGTGAAGTGCCATCAAATCACAGCTGACTTATGGCAACCCAGTAGGATTTTCAAGGTAAGAGACTAGCAGAAGTGGTTTGCCATTGCCTTCTTCTGCACAGCGACCCCAATATTCCTTGGTGGTCCCCTTCCAAGTGCTAATCAGAGCTTTGATGATGTGTTCCTGCATTGTAGGATGTTGGACTTGATAGCCCTTGGGGTCTCTTCCAACGCTATGATTCTATCATTCTATGAAAGCTGACCCTGCTTAGCTTCTGAGATCTAATGAAATTAGGCTACCTGGACCATCCAGGACAGGGCACAGTGAGCCTACCTACAACTCTTTGACGCTTTACACCTGCCTGTGTAAATAATGTAGAGCTCAGATGGTTTGATGGCTGAGAATCTGAGGGGCCTCTGCAAGTCCCCGGTTCAAATCTCACCTTTCTCAACAACAAACCCACTAGAACGTCCCTGGCCCTTGGGCACCCCAACTCTGCAATAACAGGGATTAAGATACCATCCTACATCACAGGATGGTTGTAAGAATTCGGATAACTGACAAGAAGTGCTACAAATGCTCCGATGCACTGTGAAGAAGTAATAATTTATGTTCATGCCTACTAATCCGAACATGCATCCACCAAATGTGATTCAAAGTTTGCTGCATAATAAAGGAGGGAGGAAAGAAAGGGTTGCCACAGGACAAAGTTCGAAACCAGCCCACAGAAGCCTTTATTGTGCAGTGGATCAGACGCAGCACTCAGAAAGAATCAGGGTTAAGGGAGGGGCAGGAAAGAAGGCCAGATCCCACACCAGGTACGTCAAAGCAAACATGGTTTGATGGAGTATGTTGAGCAACGCTTTCCAAATGCCTGTCTCAGGAATGCAGAGAGAATGGAACAATGGGGGGTGGGGGGAGTGACACAAAAGCACCCATACGACTTACCCGACTTATTTACCTTTGATCGGAGCATGTTAGGTCTAATTAAAAAGGCTTAGCAAGAGCATTAAGACAGGTTTTTTACGACTCAAACACAGGCTGCTTGTGTATGTTCTTGGCAGCCTTCTAAAATACTGCCTGCATCTCAAACAATTAGCAACCAGCTCCCCCAGTGCTTGAAGGGCTCAGTTTGGAAGCATTCACAACTCTCTCTCTCTCTCTCTCTCTCTCTCTCTCTCTCTCTCTGTGTGTGTGTGTGTGTGTGTGTGTGTGTGTGTGTGTGTGTGTGTGTGTGTGTGTGTGTGTGTGTGTGTGTTTTAAGGCCTCTCCCCTACTTCAAGGATATTTTTCAAAAAAGTGGGGGGGGAGGGATCTTGCTGCTGCTTTCTTGTGGCCAACCTTGTCAGGAACTCACTGATCAATAAAAGTAAACTGGCGCCTTCAAGATTTGATTGAGCTGGAGCAAGAGAGCCTGAATAGGCCTAGCTCAGCCATTAGCAATCCCCCCAGGTTATGAGAAATGGAAGAACTGCACAGGTAAAACAATATTATTAATGATACAGTAACTTTTGCAAAGAGGTGCCCGCTGAGATGAGCGGAGATGCTATCCAGGAATCCTTGAGGCAGGCAAACCAGGGCTGGAAGAAGCCCAGAGCCTTAATTCCCTAGCTGTTCCATCCTCCTGACATTTTTCCCAACTCCTTGGACAGCCTCAGTAGCTTGAGTTTCTGCAAAAAGTGATTCTGTGTATCAGAATTCGGAATATCTTATCTGGCTTCCTTTGCTGGCTTTGGGGGTAACCAGAGGCAATGGAGGATTCCTTCCCTTCCCTTTTTTTTTTACATCTGCATCAGAAGGAGATTTTCTGCACATGCAGCTTTTCCTGCAAGGACCAGGAGTCGCCTGTACTGGCAGCCCTGTTTTTAACTTGGTTCTTAAAGGCACCGGATCCCGGTCTTTCTGGGCACTCCTCGCTACTATCCATCCAAACAATGTGGTGGAGGAGGTGGCCTGCCAACCTTTCTTTTTTTTTTAACATGCAGCAAATTAAGCAGTCGGCCTCTTTTGTGACCCTTTCACAGAAAGCCGCACCTGCTAAAGGTCTCCATGGGGAGGCTGCCATTCAAAGCACTAAAGAAGGGGCCTCAAGGAAGTTGGCAGGCCAAGTGGCAGCGATACCACCCCTCCGTCATGTTGCAAACGTTGAAAGCCGCTGCTGCAGAAGAGTCATAATCAAAAGAGCACACCAGGCAATAACAGTAACATCAATTCCCCTTTGCAACAAATCACCCATCTTCTGCTTCTCCCTCCTCCAACTGGGCACTCCCCAGTCCAGCCCCTGAGTACAAAGGTGGGGGAGAGGAAGAAAGGCCGTGACAAATGCAAAATTCCTATATTCACCCCCACATGGAGTCACAGCGGCTAAGGGAGATTCCCCTTCCCCCCACCCTTATCTCTTGGTAATTACAGTCCTACCCTGTCATCTGTTTATATTATAATCATCATTTTAATAATTATATCGACAAAACGGTCACTGAAAGCACATCCTTGGAGCTGGAATTTATTATGAGTGAATAAAACCTATTATGCATTTAAGGCGCCGCAGCACAAATGAAGTCTTCTCTCCAGCGTCTCTTTCACTAGGAGCGGAGGTGGGGGGGAAGGGAGAGGCGAAATGAGCTGCCGGCTTGTTTTTTCAAGACGCAAGAGGGACATCTAGCAGCCAACGATGGCATTGCCTTTCCACATTTATCCTCCGCTCCGGGGATAACTGGGATGCTGGCCGTTAAGAGGCCTCTGGTGGCAAGGAACTTCACCTTTATCCCAACCTACAAGGTGAAACCCAGTTTTAATTGCTGACTCTCTCTCTCTCTCTCTCTCTGATCCTTCACTAGAAACTTGTATTGGTTTTGGATCAGCTTAACTGTCATGTGCATGGGAAGATGGCATTACATAGATGGCATGACATAGCCCAGGGGTCTGCAAACTGCGGCTCCGGAGCCGCATGCGGCTCTTTCAGCCTTATACTGTGGCTCCACGTGGCCTGGAGGTCGGAGGGTAGCGTGGGCATGTCCCTCCAGCCCTCCAGAGCAGCGCTGGAAGGAAAGGTGAGTGGAGGGGCCGAACCGGAGGCAGCTCCGTAGATCTTCGGGGCTGTGGAAAACGGATCCAAATGGCTCTTTGGGTGGTAAAGGTTGCTGACCCCTGGCATAGCCCGATCTTGTCAGATCTCAGAAGTTAAGCAGGATCGGCACTTGAAAAGGAGACCACCAAGGAAGGCTCTGTAAAAAGGCAATGGCAAACCACCTCGGCTTCACACTTGCCTTGAAAGTCCCTTGCCTCCTGGCATCGCTATGTCAGCTGTGACTTCACAGCACTGTACACACATAACTGTCATGCCTTCCCACTCTCCCCAAGAATCCCAGCCACTGTGGGGTGGATCCCACTGAATGTTTTCCATGGGCAGAAGAATTTCCACTGGCAGAATGGGACTTTTCTCACTTCCCCCTGATGTGTGTGTAAAATGCTCTCGGGTCACAGGCGACTTGTGGTGACTCCATAGGGTTTTCAAGGCCAGTAATTAAGCAGAGGTGGTTTATCATTGCATTCAGTATTTCTTGGAGGTCTCTCTTCCAAGTACTTAGCTGAGCTTCTGAGATCTGACAAAATCAGGCTAATATTATACTATTCCACATCCCTTCCTGCCCCATACAGCAGCCCAAAATGCTCCCTGAAATGTGGTATTTGGGGCAGCAGCAGGAGACAAAGAACTCACACTTCTTAGAAGGAAATCCTTCCAAGCAAAGAAGCACTCTGTACGGCAAGGTACAGAAAGAGCCCCCCCCCTCCTCCATTGCAGAACTACAGTTCCCAACATTCCCTTGGGAACAACCAATAACTTAAAGCACTTAAATCTGTACCATAGATAAGAGCGTACACTCAGTGGTGGGATTCAGCAGATTCATACCATCTCGGCAAAACCGGTTGTTAAAATGGTGCTTGTAAACAACCGGTTGTTAAATTATTTGAATCCCACCATTGGAACCTGTTGTTCAATTATTTGAATCCCACTACTGCACAGGTGTCAAACTCACATCCCTCCAGATGTTATGGACTACAGTTCCCATCATCCCCTGCCAGCATCATGCTGTAGTCCATAACTGTAGTCCATAACATCTGGAGGGCCGCGAGTTTGACACCTATGCTACTGCGTACACTCATCCTAGCTCTTCTCGCCTCTTTCTCCTTGCTGAGCATTTCAAGAAAAAGTATAAATGCAGCGAAGTGGTGAGAATCTCAAGCATGCAAAGGGAAGCCTAGGTTCTAATCTCCATTCTGCCATAAAGCTAATTCCAGTGATCTTGGGTTGGGGTTCTCAGCACTGCCTCAGCAAATGCAGGGAGATTTTGAGGGCAGCGCTTGGGGAAGGTGAGTTGGGGTGGTTGGAACAAAAAGACCTTAGAGACATAGGGAAACCCCTAGGGCAGACGTGTCCAACTCTGGCCTTCAGATGTTCATGGACTACAATTCCCATCAGCCCCTGCCAGCATTATGCTGTAGTCCATGAACACTGTGAGGGTCAGAGTCGGATGTCCCTGCTCTAGGTCCCATTTTGGCCACTTTTTCTCCTGCTGTTCCTTTGTGGAGGGCAGGGGATTGGGCCTGAGGGGGGTTACCTGCTGTGGGCTAGCAACGGCGAGTCTACCTTGGGCCAGTCACCATCTTTCAATCTCACCTACCTCACAGCATTTATTAAATAAATTCAGAAGGCAGCAAAATATTAAATAAATTCAGAAGGCAGCAAAGTCAGCCATTTGCTGGGGCCCCAAACTACCTGGGATCCACCCACAGAAACACAGCATGGGAGAAAAAATGTCACAGCTCCATGATTTTGCCTCCAATAGAGACTGTGGAGGTCGATACAAAGGATCACCATTCTCCACTCGCAGTTGGCATGCTAGGGTTGCCAGTTCTGGATTCTCCACTCGCAGTTGGCATGCTAGGGTTGCCAGTCCTGGACTGTGAACTCAGAAAACGGTGCCAAGGAGGAAGCTCAGGGAAGCAGAGAAGCATGGGAAATGTAGTCAGTAGTTTGCATGGGAACTGAAGACCTTTTCAAAACATTTCAACCAGAGAATTGCTTTAAAGGGGGATCCATTTAAAAAGTTTTGAGGCTGCAAATAGAATGTTTGTGAGTAAAAACAATGTCTTGCACCACTCGTCTCCTGGCTGCCGCCACTGCCAAGATCCAAGAGCAGAGGC
Source organism: Sphaerodactylus townsendi (assembly GCF_021028975.2). NCBI lineage: Eukaryota > Metazoa > Chordata > Lepidosauria > Squamata > Sphaerodactylidae > Sphaerodactylus > Sphaerodactylus townsendi. The sequence goes on along the minus strand of NC_059437.1, from coordinate 15,169,557 downwards.
CGGTTGACATGGTGGTGGTTGCTGTGGCTCGCAGGGCAGAGAGACATTCCAGAGCTGCTGGCCCCTAAAGAAGCCTGAGTAGCCAATCACTGCACAGGACTCACTTCCAGCCAGTCATTACACATGGCTTGGCTGGAAGTGAGTTCTGTGCAGCGATTGGCAGGCAGTGAGTCGTCACCGCACGTTCCATTCTTTATGACTTATATGGTATGATGCAGTGGTGGGATTCATATAATTTAACATCCAGTCCCAGTGGTGGGATTCAAAAAATTTAACAACTGGTTGTTTACAAGCACCATTTTAACAATCGGTTCTTCCAAAGTGGCGTGAACCTGCTGAATCCCCCCACTGGTATGATGTCTTAATAATTTGTTGAGTGCTCTAGACTATTTCAAACACTTAAATGCCCTTTATGCCTCCTATTGTTAACCTCATACTGCAGCTTGCCTAAGGCCATCCCATTTCACAGCCAAGGAAAAAAAATCGAAGCTAGGAATTTTCTAGCCTTTTCATCTGAGCATTTTCCCACATACTGACACTCACCATTGTGTACAGTTGAGTCAATATTGTGCTTTTTGCATCACTTGTGAATGCAGTTCATACAGGAGAGGGTTTGGAAGATAAATCAAATGGATATTGCAGCCATTCATTTTAGGAAACAATTTCAAGCAAAGCCACTATGAGCTTTGTATGGGAAAACACTCTAACTCAAGCTGGCTCTTATCTGTGCCAAGATTCTACTCAAGTGAGAAGATGGTTTTGCTATCAGATATCTTACCTGAAGTTCTTTGCTACCTGCTGCTGGAGAAATTACCAGTCAGCTTCTGGCACAGTGAAGCAGAAAGGCGAGCCAGTGCAGAAACTAACCCAACTGAACGATCAGCAAAGAGACTGATTCACACATGCAGGCACGTTCAGCATTTGATGACTGTTACACTTCTGAATGGCAGCTGAATGTCACGCTTTGTTCCTGAGGCGAGGCAAGATTAAATGATGGCTTTGTCTGTGGTGTGAAATCTGTGATGGGCAATTCACACATGACAGTCATCTCTGGGTTTTCACCCAGGCGATTACGTGTGTGAACCAACTGTTAAATTCACACTTGACAAAACCAGCTGTTAATTTTCAGGCCACATTTTTGAGAGTGTGGATTGAGAAGGGTGTGATTCTGTTGTTGCAGCGCAAACAGTTTTCCTATCTGCCACCTCCTTATAGGGTATAGCATGCTCTCAGGCCATAGAATTACTAAAGGTACCACTTTTTTTACCCATCCCGCTATCAGTGCAGAGTTGCCAAATGGGGAAAAAGCAACCTGCTGTGCTCCTCTGCCTTACACAGTGACTGGATCTACAAAAATCGGTACATGAATTTATCTCTGAAGCACAGAGACAAGAATTATCATCTGCCACACTCCACAGATCAAGTTGCTTTTAAGGGCACAGGAGCATGGTGTCAGTTAAGAAGTTGACAGCCATACACCTGGACCTTTTAATGGCAAGCTGGCACACAGAAATGTAGAAGGTGAAGCTTGTTTCTGGCTCAGATATGGAAAGCAAACTAAGTATAGGCATTGGACAGGGCAGACTGGAATTATTTGTCACCCTAAGCAACTGAACCTCCCCAGACTGATCATATGTCTGCTGAGCAGTATAACATTTGCACATTAACTGATCAAGTGTTAGCCAGGATATTTTCTCCTTATTTTCATTCAAATTCCCGTAACTTGATTACCTCACTATTGTCCTCTAGAGAAAGTAATCAGCACAGAATATGACCTCCACATTCCTGGGTGCCCTCGCAAACACGGAATAGAATGCCAATGACACTTGAAAGCAGATATCTGGGGAAGTGAAATGAATAAATCTCAAAATAAAGGCTGTCCTGGTTTCTCTAGATGTTAACCTAGCTGAGACAGGTGCCCCAGGGATTCCGGTACACTAGGAAGTTAGCGAAGTAAAGAAGGTAAGCCATATCTTTAGAAAATGTACATGCTGCCTCTCCAGAGACCTCTCAAGGCTACTCACAGAATAAAACAATACAATAAAATACTAAAAACAACACCACAAACATTGCCAATAATAAGCAAACCATTAAAAAGCACCAAAAAGCTTCCAGTGGAACGATGTTTCATTCTGGTCGAGCCGCTGAGTGTTCCCAGACTGCGCATTGCAGATAGGGGCTATTTTACTGGCTGTAGAGCAAGTTTTTCTTAGTCTCCCCAGATATTCAGGACCTTAAATTTGACAGGAGGACTGGAAGGGTTTGGTTTTCAGACCCAATAGTTCTGGAAAAATCCAGAATCAGCAGTTTGAGTGAGCCGCTGAGCTCTTGGAAACAGCCTCCCCCTTTTCTTTCTTTTTTTTTCCTCATTCGTCTTCCTTTCTTTTTCGTTCTTATCTTTTCCTTTTCAAATCTCTTTTATTTTTTTAATAACAAATGGTTCTGCATCACTCGAGGAAAAAGACTCTAAGTATATTGGGAAAAAAGCTTCAGCGTATAAACCAGGATATAAAAACAGCATAAAACAGCAAGGTAAAAACAAGGTATAAAAATAGAGTCTGAAAACAGCAGTGCATAAAAACAGCATAAAACAGCAGGGTAAAAACAAGGTATAAAAATACGGTCTGAAAACAGCAGGGCATAAAAACAACATAAAACAGCAGGGTAACAAAACAAGGTATAAAAATACGGTCTGAAAACAGCAGGGCATAAAAACAGCATAAAACAACAGGGTAACAAAACAAGGTATAAAAATAGGGTCTGAAAACAGCAGGGCATAAAAACAGCATAAAAAACAGGGTAAAAAACAAGGTATAAAGATAGGGTCTGAAAACAGCAGGGCATAAAAACAGCATAAAACAACAGGGTAAAAAACAAGGTATAAAATAGGGTCTGAAAACAGCAGGGCATAAAAACAGCATAAAACAACAGGGTAAAAACAAGGTATAAAATAGGGTCTGAAAACAGCAGGGCACAAAACAGCATAAAACAACAGGGTAACAAAACAAGGTGTAAAGATAGGGTCTGAAAACAGCAGGGCATAAAAACAGCATAAAACAACAGGGTAAAAAACAAGGTATAAAGATAGGGTCTGAAAACAGCAGGGCATAAAAACAGCATAAAACAACAGGGTAAAAAACAAGGTATAAAAATAGGGTCTAAAAACAGCAGGGCATAAAAACAGCATAAAACAACAGGGTAACAAAACAAGGTGTAAAGATAGGGTCTGAAAACAGCAGGGCATAAAAACAGCATAAAACAACAGGGTAAAAAACAAGGTATAAAGATAGGGTCAAAACAGCAGGGCATAAAAACAGCATAAAACAACAGGGTAAAAATGGCATACATAGGACCTGGGACTGGTCCTGCACTATGGTTACTAACTGCCAGGTAAGGCTTGGAGTTCTCCTGGAATTACAACTGATGTTGACTAGAAAAAGTGACAGCTTCAGAGAGTGGAGGCTACTAAGATCCGTCCCCTTCCCAAACTCCTTCCTCTCCAGGCTCTGTCCCCAAATAACCAGGAATTTCTCAACCCAGGATTGGCACACCTTTTTTGAACTCTTCTCATTACTTATTTCCACACTAAAAAAACTCTCAAAACATGCTAAAGGTACACATTTAATTCCCCCCCCCCAAGAATTAAAACAAATGGCTGTTGTACCCTTAGCATTTTGCCTGCATCAGTGACTGGCCTCTTCAGAGGTATGTCATGGCAAGTTGTATTTTTCTCCATAGCACAGTGTGAAATGATTGTATAGAGAGGTATATATTTCTGTCCACCTCTAAGGGGAGTGAGGCATATTTGCATGTGTCTGAGTGGAGTTCCTTTGCTGTTGCATTTGCTGACTGCCAGTGCAAATGCAGTTGTGAATGTGATTGCCAGCCATAGATGCGGGCAAAATGTTAGGAACAAAAAGTACCAGTCCATGGCTGCACAGCCCAGAAAGCCCAAACAGCCAGTTTGATTCCAGCTGTGAAAGTCTTCAACAGTACAATTAAAACTTGACAACTTTTTAAGAATAGGAAATAATCCAAGCTGGGGTTCAGAAGGAACTGGAAAACAAGAAACATTTGGAAATCCTATCCCACCCTCAAGCATTCTCTCAGCTCTTGGGAGTTTGAACATGCTGATTTCTCCTTCTCCCTAATGGCCAAGTTTTCCCTTTAATTAACTCTTAACAGCACTCTGCATTCTGTGCTCCTCTAGTGGATTCTGCCCTTCTCAGACTGATTTTTAAAAGATTTTTTTATTTACAGGGTCCTTTTTTTCTGCTTACATTCAGAGACTCCCAAGCACGTACCCCTGTTTCCCCGAAAATAAGACCTGTCCCGAAAATAAGCCCTAGCATGATTTTTCGGGATTTTTGGAGGTTGCTTGAAATATAAGCCGGACTCCAAAAATAAGCCCCAGTTGCAGATTCCCCAGCGCAGCTGATTTGGTCACATGGGGGGGGGCACAAAATTTTAATGATGCTGCATTTTATTTATATATTTATATATTTATATATTTATATATTTATATTAACCCTTTCCCATTAAAATGCAGCTCCCCCATTAAAATGCACTCTCCCCCATTAAAATGCAGTTAATACAGGCTATATATATATATATATATATATATATATATATATATATATATATATATATAGAGAGAGAGAGAGAGAGAGAGAGAGAGAGAGAGAGAGAGAGAGAGAGACTGTATTAACTAATATTAACGGATCTTAATCTGATATATGTGCTCTATATGAGCCCTTCAGGGGAGGGCGGTCTATAAACCTAATTAATAATAATAATAATAATAATAATAATAATAATAATAATAATAATAATAATAATAATAATAATAATAATAAAATCATGGGGAAAAATAACCCTGAAAATAAGCCCTAACTCATCTTTAGGAACAAAAATTAATATAAGACCTTGCCTTATTTTCGAGGAAACACGGTGGAGCGTTATATGTAGCTGGCCTGATTTTTGCTGTTTTCATCATCCACGCAAAGGGCAGCCAATTCACTATTAAATATAGACAGGGGGAGAGAGGAGGGGGATCAATGACAGCTGATGCCTCCCAAAAGTGGACATTTTCCAAACTCTTCCGATCTGTCCCACCAGACCAGCCTGCTCTGGATTCCCCTTAGCTCAGCATGGATTTTTAAAGATCGCGCTCAGCCTTTATCATGCTTAAGTGATTCTGAAAAGCATCCTCCTTTGGCTGCCACGAGTCTGAGCACAGCAGAAAGGAGAGCAACTAAGGATCTTAGCTCTTTCAGGACACATTCACTGAAAGCAGGTAAATATTTCTGAGCTTAAAAATAACCGTTCGTATTTGCCTAGCAGGTATGTGAAGCTAACAACTCAAAGATGCTAAAACACAAACAGGGAGACATCGAGGGGAAAGATTCCAGAAGTTTTTGATGGTTGTCAGCTGAGTTGCCAAGGTTACGACCTGGAGAGTCTCTCTTCTTTTTAAAATCTGTTTATTAAGACCCACATTCTCTGGCCCCTTGGTCTCCCCCTCTGCCTTTTATGCTGCATTCATGGGGCACAGGGGTGGGGGCTTGCTAACTTTATCTACTGGCTACGCTGCTTATCCCGTTGATAGCAATTTGATATGCAGCAGTTTGGACACTGTGACATTTAACTCCATGCCAGCTTTACTTGCAGAGTTCGGTACATCAGACCTTCGTTCAAGGCACAAGCAAGGCCTTTTCTAGTCATGACAATTCCAGTAAGGCTCCTATGAATAAGAGAACCAGCAGTTGCTGTGTCTGCTGCTAAGGTGATAGTTTCAAAGAGACAGAGCAAATCTCCAGGTTGCATCTTGATAATCCTAGTTCTGAGGAAATTACTGAGTTTTTCCTCCCTCATTGGTTCCTTTGAAATCTACCAGCATGGAGTAGTGGTTAAGAGTGTTGGACTCTAATCTGGAGAACCAGATTTGATTCCATGCTCCTCCATGTGAGCAATGGACTCTGGTGAACCAGGTTTGTTTCCCCACTACTCCACAAGAAGCCTGCTGGGTGACCTTGGGCTAGTCACTGTTCTCTCAGAACTCTCTCACTCTCACCTACCTCACATGTGCGGATTCCGCATGGGCCAAAAACAGCGGTGTGAAAACAGTGGAAAATGGTTCAAAATGGTGTAAAAGGATTTACCCCGTTTTCACTCTGCTGTTTTTGGCCCATGTGGAATCCGTCATGGTGTCTTTTGAGTAGAGAGGAAGGAAAGGAGTTCATAAGGAGATTCCTTATCTCAAAGGGAGCAGCAGTGGCGTAGTGGTTAAGAGCAGGTATACTCAGATCTGGAGGAACCAGGTTTGATTCCCCACTCTGCCGCCTGAGCTGTGGAGGCTTATCTGGGGAATTCAGATTAGCCTGTACATTCCAACGCATGCCAGCTGGGTGACCTTGGGCTAGTCACAGTTTTTCTGAGCTCTCTCAGCCCCACCTACCTCACAGGGTGGTTGTTGTGAGGGGGGAAGGGTAAGGAGTTTGTAAGCCCCTTTGAGTCTCCTATGGGAGAGAAAGGGAGGATATAAATCCAACTCTTATTATTATTGTTGTTGAGAAAAGGGGGGAAGGTATAAATTCAAACTCTTCTTCTTCTACCTGGAAAGGTGGTAACCTCACTTAGCGATGAAGTCAGGCAATGTCCTTGTCTAACTTGCTATACGGCAGCTGTGGTTACCAAGTTTCCAGGAAAGAAGCCGCTTACAAGCCACAGAAAAGGAAAGCAGTGGAGGGAAGAAGCAGATTGCATTTGCGGTATGACAAGAATCAGCAACTTTAATCGCCACGATGTTCCACACAGCCTTCCTTGAAAAATTAATTCCAATCACTTGAAGAGCTCCATGAGGATTGAGAACTGTCTGAAGGCCCATAAACAAAAGGTAATTAGAAACAGGGGGAAGCATTTATGGGGTACGTTGGGGATCTGGATTCGGCCCGCTCTTATTTAATACCTTCATTAATGACCTGAATGAGGGAGTAAACAGCACGTTAATGAATTTGACAGATGATGGTAAATTGGGAGGCATTCTGGAACGCAGACGAGCAGCGAGAATGAATACGAACAGGCCAAGAGAGATTAGAAAGAAGGCCAGCCGTTCAGAGAGAGGCTTCCTTGGTAGAGGCAAGCTCGAGCACCTGGACATTAAACACAACAGCTACGATAGCCAGGCTCACACGGCAGTAATAGCTGAAAGAAATCCAAGGTCCTGAACCAAAAGCAGGTGCCAGGTGATTCAGGGGGTGCCAGCAGGGAAGGGGCTTTTTGAGCAAATATCGGCAAACGTCCAAGATATAGGCTTCAGGAAAACAAGTATGGCTATATAAAATGAACAGCTGGCTGAAATGGTCAGAATCTGGCAACCTTCATGCCTATAAAGTTGACTTATGCAAAATTGGATCACTTAGTTGGCCCACTTAGCCTAAGACTGATTATTCTGGTTGAGATCCTTTTATTTTTCAATGTTGTTACCCCACCTTAGACAGAGGTCTCTAGGCAGCTCACGATAGAAGTTAAAACGATAAAACGGACAATGTAAACATCATAAAACAATAGCACTGAAACAAGAGGAACATAAACATTAACCCCAACCTCTCCTTCCTCACCGACACCCCCATCCTCCAGACTAGCAGCTTCAGAGGGCCTTCCAGGGAGGCTAGCCAAAATTCCTGGGTGAAGAGAAAAGTCTTCTCCAGTCACCTAAACTTGTAAAGGGTTGGCGCCTGGTGTATCTCCAGGGGGAGACTGTTCCAGAGCCTGGAATCACAGTGGGGGATTCAAACAATTTAACACCCGGTTCCAATGGTGGGATTCAAAGAATTTAACAACTGGTTGTTTACAAGCACCATTTTAACAACCGGTTCTGCCGAAGTGGTGCAAACCTGCTGAATCCCACCACTGCTCCCATGTCCCTCCCAGCCCCGCCAGCCATGCCAGGTTTTGAACTGGGAATTTTTAACATACCAAGCAGATAGTGGTCCTTCCCCAAATGATGTCACCGGACACCCGGTTTGTTCAGTGGACATTTTAACTTTAAAAAAAAATTATTGTATCATTTGAATTTTACAGTTTATAGTAATTTCCTTCTTCATACATTTTCAAACAATACTTTTTCCCCCTTTTCTCCCTCCCCCCATTACTTCTTCTTCATAGTTTTGTCACACCAACAGCAGTAAGTTCATTCTCTGTAGCCTCTTCTCCCATATTTCTTCATTGACTCGAGCTTCTTTCATCCAGTCCATGTATATTATCCATATCTTCAAAATTTCATTCTGTTTATCTTGCCACGTCTTATTTTTGGTTAGTATATTGAAAATATCAAGTGTCACTTGTTCCCAGATATATTCTAACCATTTCTGAAGTGTCCATTTTTTTCTTTTCAGTGGACATTTTAACTTGAGACAGTTGTGACCAGAGGTTCCTACTAGCTGCCTTTCTGAAAGCCTCCACAGCAGAGGTGGGATCCAGCAGGTTCTCACAGGTTCCTGAGAGTAGGTTACTAATTATTTGTGTGTGCCTAGAGGGGGTTACTAATTGGTGCTTTTGCCATGTGATTTTTGCCTTAGTTACGCCCCTCCTCTCAGCAGTAGCGCACAGAACTTGAAGCAGTCTAGCAGGAGGTGCACCGGCGTGCGTGGCAGCCTGCATCTGCGTGCATTCGTTTCCCGCCCAAGGACTGGTGCAGCGGCTGCGTCCTTGCCACAGCCCTGCCCAGGAATGCCCTGCCCCCGGAATGCCCGGCCACGCCCCTGTCGTGCCCCTCCCAGCCCCACTGGCACTACGCCTCAGTTTGAATCCTACCACCATGGGAACCTGTTACTAAAATTTTTGGATCCCACCACTGCTCCACAGTTCCCTGCTGTGATGGGTTATTTCAGTGTAGGACAATGAATAGGAAACCAGCATTGTTTTTCTTTATTTGGGAAATTATTATGGTATTTCTCCAGAGGCCTGCCCAGTGTGGCTCGGAAAGTTACAAATGAGAAAACGATAACAACAGCATAAAATAATTACAATTGTCAAGTTATTAAGTACTCAGCCAGAATATAAAATCTAGGGGAAAAATATTTACCAGGCTTGTACCATCCTCAGGTTAGAAAAAGATACAAGCAACTTTTAAAAAAATCCAAACCTCTTCATTAAAAACTTGAGTAAGAAGAAATGGTTTGAAATATATACAAGCCATTTTAAAAGATCAAACCTCTTAACTGAAAACTTGGGTAAAAAGAAATGGTTAGGCTCCTAACCTAAATGGTTAGGTACTTGAAAGGTAGTAGGGTAGGAGAAGAACAATAGGAAGGACATTGCACAAATGAGGTGCTGCTACTGAGAAGGCCCTGTCTCTGATCACCTTCCACCTCATGTCTTCAAGTAGAGGCACAGAGAACAAGGATGATCTTAACTGGTGGAGGTGATATTTCAAGTTTCCTGGTCCCAAGCCTCCCACGTAAAAACCAGCTCTTTGGATTGTGCTCAGAAACAGATGGGCAGCCAGTGAAGACCTTTCAACATAGGGGTGATACCCTCATAACATCCAGTTGAAGTTTCCAGACAATTTTTAAAGCAGCCCCACGTACAGGGTGTCCTTTTAAGCCAATCACAGTTCATCATGTCCAATTCCCACTTTTCAGGGAACCATTATAGTTGATGCCAACACTGGATGGGGTGGCCCTCAGTGGCAGCCTCAGTCAAGAGCCTAGGGGTCCATCTGGAGCCATCCTTGTCAGTGGAGGCCCAGGTGGCCCATACAGCGAGGGTGGCATTTTTCCACCTTTGCCAGGCTCAGCAGCTGTCTCCATATCTCTCCCGTAATAACTTGGCCACAGTGATCCATGCACCTCTAGGCTGGACTACTGTAACTCTTTCTACGTTGATCTTCCCTTGCCCCCGATTCGGCATTTAAAACTGGCTCGGCATGCAGTGGCATGGCTTCTGTCTGGAGTTTTTCTGCAGGAGTGAATCACCCCGGTCAGTGGTGGGATTCAAATAATTTAACAACCGGTTATTAACAAACAGTTCTGCCAAACTGGTGCGAACCTGCTGAATCCCACCACTGACCCCAGGGTGCTCCATGAGTTACACTGGCTGCCAGTGGAGTTCTGAATCAGGTTCAAGGCGTTGGTTTTAGTCTTTAAGGCCATTAGCGGACTGGGACTATCGTATCTTGGGGGCCGGCTCTCCCCCTGTTGCCCCATACATGCCCTCCGATCAGCAGAGGCAAATCTACTGGCAACACCTGGCCCCTCTGTGGTGCAACTGCCTCGACTAGGACCAGGGCTTTTACGGCTCTGGCCCCAGCCTGGTAGAACGCTCCACCTACTTCCTTCAGGGCCCTGCAGGACTTGAAAGAGTCCCAGAGGGACTGTAAAACAGAGCTGTTCCACCAGGCATTTGGTTGAGGCCGTCGCATCAATTGGCCTCCTACTTAAAAAGTCTCTCCTCAGGAAAGGTGGGGGAGGATTGTGAGAAATGCTGCCAGCCATGTGGTTTTAGCGGATTGTATTTGAATTTATTAATGTATTTTATTTCAATCTATTAAATGTAAGCCGCTCTGAGCCCTCTGGGGGAGAGCGGCATATAAGTTTGATGATGATGATGATGATGATGATGATGATGATGATGATGATGATGATGATGATGATGATGATGATGATGATGATGATGATGATGATGATGATGATGATGATGATGATGATGGTGATGGTGATGGTGATGGTGATGGTGATGGTGATGGTGATGGTGATGGTGATGGTGATGGTGATGGTGATGGTGATGGTGATGGTGATGGTGATGGTGATGGTGATGGTGATGGTGATGGTGATGGTGATGGTGATGGTGATGGTGATGGTGATGGTGATGGTGATGGTGATGGTGGTGGTGGTGGTGGTGGTGGTGGTGGTGGTGGTGGTGGTGGTGGTGGTGGTGGTGGTGGTGGTGGTGGTGGTGGTGGTGGTGGTGGTGGTGGTGGTGGTGGTGATGTAGTATCTGCCCAAGCTGATAAAAAGCCTCATGCCATGGAAGAGACCGGAGCCTTTATCTGTAGTCATCTGAGCCCCAAGGTACCCATGTTAAACTCTGGGATGCTAGTGAATGGTATTTCTGAAGTCCTATGGTCCCTCCAACATGCATAATCAGAGTAGATTATGTAGATTTTTGGGGTCTCTGCTTTCTCTGCTCCAGCCACCCATTCATGATGTGAGTAAATACTGGCCTTTCTTTAAGGTTGAAGCAAGGTTGTCTCAGCCTTCCATCCCTCCAAGATGGGTAAAAGGAGCACCCAGCTTGCTGGGGGCAAAAGAAAGATGACTGGAGAAGACAATGGCAAAGCACCCCATTAACACATAGTGATATGACCTCATCGCATAGGTCAGTAACGACCCGGTGTTTGCATAGCGGACTATCGTTACTTTTAAGAATGACAGTAAGTTAATGAACATGAAACAATTTGCAGATACAAAAGCATTCTACGAATGTGTTTATCATCGCTTGTCTTTCTATAACCAACGTATTAATCATTGTCAATATGTAGTCACATTGCTTTTAATACTAAATATGGAATTTATCTGCCCAGATTAACATGAAGTCAGTGGAAAGGCAGACTGCTGTGTAATGTCAAGGACATATTGATCAGTATGTTATGTACGATTTATTTATTTATTTGCTTCATGTATACTCCACCTTTCTCAGCAATGGGGGCCCAAAGCAGCTTATATTCTCCTCCCCTTCATTTTATCCTCACAACAACCCTGTGAGGTGGATCAGGCTGAGAGTATGACTGGCCCAAGGTCACCCAGCAAGCATCCATGGAAGAATGAGATTCAAACCAAAACCCTAGTCCGACACTCTAACCATTATACCACACTATCATTCTATCAAAGTAGGGAATGTGTCACTTATTTCTGCACTTCTTCTGCAAAACAGTAACCCACCGGGATTTTGCTTCTTGAGGAACGCCTCACAGCGATACAAAAAAATGGGAACAAATTTCCATCTGTAACAGATTTCCTACTTAATGGGGATACAACTCCCAAAATATGAATAATCCATACAAATTGCGAGTGCATAACCCTAAGGGAGATTAAGTGCTGTTATCAGTGTTCGGAGCCAAAAATGAAAAAGTCTCCTTTAAAAGGGAAGAAGAGTCTTTTGGCTTTCAAATGCTAAATAAAAGTATAGAGAGCCCAGTTCTGATTGCATACACCAAAGGAAGGCAGAAGGGTTAAAGATCTTCGTGCACTAGGAGGATCTTAATTGCAGCTGTACCCAAGGGCAATTCCCCCTTTACAGACTGATGCTAAACCTGGTCTCCACTCACCCCCCTCCAGCCCCACCTCAGTTTGCAACCCCATCACCTCCACTGCTATTGTGGGATTCCCAGCAAAAACACAATAGCAGCCCTGTGGATGCTGGGTAATCCCAGGGCAAAGCAACAGTTAGCTCAAGAGTTAAGGAGAAGGGACTCCGAGAGACAGCCAGTGAGTTCATTATTTGATATTGCCACCCGTAATAGGGATGGGTTTAGCTGGAGCCATTAATACCACATCCACTTTGCTACTCAAAGTAGATTTAGCCGCTTCGGCATTAAGCTCACCCCCATTACACCCCCTGTCTCATTGGATGTATGCAAACACTCCAAGCAAAATGGATTAATAATCCTATTACCAGTCCAGATAAACACACATACACACACAAACACGTACAAGCCAAATGAAATCTGTACAAAAATAACGATAACGGCGCATTGAGGGGTTTGATCTTTGAGTGGCCGTCCCTTCCCCCTTGACGCGTAATTAGCTTTGCTAAAGCCAGAGCGCTAGACAGTCGATGCTGGCTCTCTGTAAGTCCGCCAGCGATAGGGGCACAGTGCAAGCTGCCCGGGATTTTGCGCTTCCCGGTTCGCTTTGGCATTTCAGCCGCGGCAGGAAAAAAGATGCCAACAGAAAGGAAGCTCGTTTTCAAAAAAAGAAAAGAAAAAAATCCTCTCAGCAGGAGCACCTGGTTTTCCATCAGCTTCCCAAGGCAGTGGGGTCAGCATCCAAGGAGTTGGGCTTGATGTGCGGTTAAGTTGCTCTGTCGTCCCCTGTGCCAAATTGAGTTAGGTGAGCCACGAGGTTAACATTTGCACAGTCGATCAGGGCCATTAGACTTGGCCAGCTCACAAAGGCCGCTCCTGCCTGGCCTGACATGAGCCACCAGAGGAAACTGGGTGGGATTCCAGGATGATTCAAAGGGTATCTTTGCTCTGCCAGGTCAAGGGCATGTTTTGTATATTAATCTGGCACCATTGGCTGACGTTCCTCTCTATAGGAGAATCACAGTAGGGAAGGCAGGATTCTGCCTTAAGAACATAAGAACATAAGAACATAAGAACAAGCCAGCTGGATCAGACCAAAGTCCATCTAGTCCAGCTCTCTGCTACTCGCAGTGGCCCACCAGGTGCCTTTGGTAGCTCACATGTAGGATGTGAACACAATGGCCTTCTGCGGCTGTTGCTCCCGATCACCTGGTCTGTTAAGGCATTTGCAATCTCAGATCAAAGAGGATCAAGATTGGTAGCCATAAATCAACTTCTCCTCCATAAATCTGTCCAAGCCCCTTTTAAAGCTATAAAGGTTTGTGGCCATCACCACCTCCTGTGGCAGCATATTCCAAAAACCAATCACACGTTGCGTGAAGAAGTGTTTCCTTTTATTAGTCCTAATTCTTCCCCCCAGCATTTTCAATGAATGCCCCCTGGTTCTAGTATTGTGAGAAAGAGAGAAAAATGTCTCTCTGTCAACATTTTCTACCCCATGCATAATTTTGTAGACTTCAATCATATCCCCCCTCAGCCGCCTCCTCTCCAAACTAAAGAGTCCCAAACGCTGCAGCCTCTCCTCATAGGGAAGGTGCTCCAGTCCCTCAATCATCCTCGTTGCCCTTCTCTGCACTTTTTCTATCTCCTCAATATCCTTTTTGAGATGCGGCGACCAGAACTGGACACAGTACTCCAAGTGCGGTCGCACCACTGCTTTATATAAGGGCATGACAATCTTTGCAGTTTTATTATCAATTCCTTTTCTAATGATCCCCAGCATAGAGTTTGCCTTTTTCACAGCTGCCATGCATTGAGTTGACATTCCCATGGAACTATCAACTAAGACGCCTAAATCCCTTTCCTGGTCTGTGACTGATAGCACTGACCCCTGTAGCGTGTATGTGAAGTTTGGATTTTTTGCCCCTATGTGCATCACTTTACATTTTGCTACATTGAACTGCATTTGCCATTTCTGAGCCCACTCATCTAATTTATCAAGGTCCGCTTGGAGCTCTTCGCAATCCTTTGTGGTTCTCACCACCCTACATAATTTGGTATCATCTGCAAACTTGGCCACCACGCTACCCACCCCTACTTCCAGGTCATTTATGAATAGGTTAAAGAGCACTGGTCCCAGAACGGATCCTTGGGGGACACCACTCCCGACATCTCTCCATTGTGAGAACTTCCCATTTACACCCACTCTTTGTTTCCTGTTTCTCAACCAGTTTTTAATCCATAGGAGGACTTCCCCTCTTATTCCTTCATTGCTGAGTTTTCTCAACAGTCTCTGGTGAGGAACTTTGTCAAAAGCCTTTTGGAAATCCAAGTAGACAATGTCCACCGGTTCACCCCTGTCCACATGCCTGTTTACACCCTCAAAGAACTCTAGTAAGTTTGTAAGACAGGATTTGCCTCTGCAAAAGCCATGCTGACTCTTTCTCAGCAGGTCTTGCTTTTCGACATTTTATAATTTTATCTTTAATGATAGATTCTACTAATTTACCAGGAACAGATGTCAAACTGACTGGCCTGTAATTTCCCGGGTCCCCCCTAGATCCTTTCTTAAAGATTGGTGTGACATTGGCCATCTTCCAGTCTTCAGGGATGGAGCCTGATTTCAGGGATAAGTTGCATATTAAAGTGAGAAGATCAGCAATTTCATGCTTGAGCTCTTTAAGAACTCTTGGGTGAATGCAATCTGGGCCAGGGGATTTGGTAACATTTAGTTTATCAATGGCTGCCAGAACTTCTTCCTTGTCTACCACTATCTTCGCTAGTTCCTCGGATTCGCCTCCTAAGAAGCTTGGTTCAGGTGCAGGAATGTTCCTCACCTCCTCTTGGGTGAAGACAGATGCAAAGAATTCATTCAGCTTCTCTGCAATCTCCCTGCCATCTTTTAGCACACCCTTTGTTCCTTTGTCATCTAACGGGCCTACCGCTTCTCTTGCTGGCTTCCTGCTTTTGATGTACTTGAAGAACTGTTTGTTGCTGGTCTTGACGTTCATAGCCATGCGTTCCTCATAATCCTTTTTTGCCTCCCTTACAGCTAACTTGCTTCTCTTTTGCCACCATTTGTGTTCCCTCTCATATTCTTCATCAGACAAACTGGACTTCCATTTTCTAAAAGACATTTTCTTTTTTCTGATAATTTCCTCAACCTCTCTTGTTAACCATGGTGGCTTTCTTTTGGACTGGGTGCTGCCTTTTCTAACCTGTGGGAAATTACATTCCAGCTGAGCTTTTATTACTGTGTTTTTAAATAACCTCCAAGCATCCTGGATAGTTTTGACTCTCTTGATTTTCCCTTTCAGCTTCCTGCGCACTATCCCCCTCATCTTTGAGAAATTTCCCTTGAAAGTGTTGAGGGAGGGAGGGAGGGAGGATGGAAGGGAGGGAGGAAGGAGGAAGGAGGGAGGGAGGAAGGAAGGAAGGAAGGAAGGAAGGAAGGAGGAAGGGAGGAAGGAAGGAAGGAAGGAAGGAAGGAAGGAAGGAAGGAAGGAAGGAAGGAAGGAAGGAAGGAAGGAAGGAAGGAATGTGCAAATATGGGGAGAGCAGAAAAGGATGAGACATAAATATTTTTATACTTGGAATCCCCCAAAGGGGATCCAAAGCAGTCCACACCATTCTGTGAGGTAGAAAGGTTCCCCAGTGAGTTTCCAAGGTAGAGTGGGGATTCAAACGTGGGTCTTCTCAGATCTAACCACTGAACAGCACTGCTGGGTGACACCTACCTTACCGGGTTGTTGTGCAGATGAAATGGAGGGCAGGACAACAATGCTGCTTTAGGTCTCTGTTGCAGAGGCTGTTTCTGGACGGGTGAAAAACAGCGCCTTAGGGATGATTAAAACACTGTCCCTGGGGTGCTGTTCGCTGATATTGGCACCTCCTGCTGCAGCGAAATAGCACAGCAATAGCGCAGCGCCTTTAAGCGCTCAGCTACACCCCAAGTTGTGCAAAGATGCAACTTTTGAAATTCATTCCCTGGGCAAGTTTTTTCAAAAGTGGTGTTTTCGAGCTGGCACAGTGCGAAGCACACCGACATGAGAGCACCGTTTTTGGCCCCTCCGGTTTCCCGTTCACCTACCTCTCCTCCCTGCGCAGCTCTGAATGGCTGGAGGGACACACCCATACTGCCCTCCATCCCTCCAGCGGTCCAGAGGTGCACAGGGAGGAGAGGTAGGTGAACTGGATGATCTGCGGGCAGCTCCGTGCGGAGCCACCTCCGCAGGTCGCAGCAGCCTCTGTGCTACCCGCACAGTCTTGTGTGTCCACTGGCATGAATTATGCCAGTGGAGAACTGTTTCTGCCACCGTGCAGAAATGGCCTGGGTCTGCCATTTGTTGTTAATGAAATTTAATGACATTAAAAAGATTATTTGTCATATAGCAAAATAGCATTTACAAAGGGCTATTATAGATCTTCCATCAACACAATAATAATGATAACAACCCAGTAACTGAACTGGGATTTCTAACTTCTATTCCACATCTCTAGCCACTAAAACAGATTAATGTTCTAGTAACATGCATCTAAAGGGTGGTGGTAGCATTCCTTTTCTACTTTGTTAGAACATGGGAAATATTAACTCCACCCTCCTTAATATTCTTAACATCAACAAAGGCTCACTAATGTACTACTATTAAGTATATTCTGTTGCCAAGCAGAATATGGATAAGAAAGATAGGGGACCAAAACTTGAAAATAAATGGAGGGGAGGGAGCAGAATGTGGAAACAAATAGGTGGAGGAAGAGAGAAATGAATGGGAAGAGTTGGAAAAGAGGGAGAGAAATTAAAGGAAAGACAGGGAAATGATGTTTTATCTTGCTACAACACTAACTACTGTATTGTCGAAGGCTTTCACGGCCGGAATCACTGGGGTGTTATGTGGTTTCCAGGCTGTATGGCCATGTTCTAGCAGCATTCTCTCCTGACGTTTCTCCTGCATCTGATCCTGTGAAGATGCCAGCCACAGATGCAGGTGAAATGTCAGGAGAGAAAGCTGCTAGAACACAGCCATACAGCCCGCAAACCACACAGCAACCCACACTAAGTACTGTTTTGCAAGAGGTGGCTGAGTTGGGTGCAAGCAAAGGAAGAGAGGAAGGCTAGATTATTGGAGAACATGATCTTGTTAGCAGGATGGCAATTATTGTAGCAGCATCAGAGGCTATCTTGTCCTGTGCCAGTGCTTTGCATGATCTGTAAGACAAGTTTGCTTCAGTCTTGTAGTAAAGGGAGTCTAGCCCTAGCTGATAGTCAGAGTGCCCTTTACCGTGTTCAGATGTCCCTGCAACTCTAGGGGCAGCAGCAAGAACTTTAAAAATAAATGGAAATGGAACATTAAAAATAAATCCTTGATCCTCCTTGATCTGAGATTGCAAATGCCTTAGCAGACCAGGTGCTCGGGAGCAGCAGCAGCAGCAGCAGCAGAAGGCCATTGCTTTCTCATCCTGCATGTGAGCTCCCAAAGGGTGGGCCACTGCGAGTAGCAGAGTGCTGGACTAAATGGACTCTGGTCTGATTCAGCAGGCTCTTTCTTATGTTCTTATGTTTTTAAATAGAAAGACATTTGGCTGGATGCACCATGGCGCTGGCTTTGAGCCCACCCACCCCCCAGCAGATTCCACCCCCTCCCCGATTTTTCCCTGACCCAGAGGTGGGATCCAACCAGTTCTCACCACTTCTGTACTATTTTTTTCTGAGTGCCGAGAAGGGGTTACTAAAGCAACCTCCCTGCCCAATAGGGAGTGGAGGTGCATGTGTGCGGCGGCGCCACTGTTTGAATCCCACCACCATCGGAACCGGTTATTAAAATTTTTGGATCCCACCCCTGCCCAGACCCCTCTCTGATCACAAAGCTTGCCTCGTCCTGGCCTAGAGATGCTTTGGGGTTGTTGTGGCTGTTACAGCCCTGATGCAAAATGATATTTCTGGGCTAGATCGGTGCCCACATTGGCGAGTGCTGGAGGACTGCATTCTTTCTGCTCTGAGCCCATGAATAACAAGGGGGGGGGGGTTGGAGTGATGGTTCAATTATCCAGATTTTCTCAATGCAAAATTAGATGACTGGGAAGTGCTGTGCGTGGAACTGTTCGTAGAGATGGTCTGAAACCTTCAGCTGATTCAGACAGCAACTTGACAGGCATAAGCCAGACTGAACACACTACATCTATTCTGAAGCAGAGTAATTAGTTTTCAGTTTGATTCTCTGTTCAAGATGCAGGTTTTGACATTTGCAATGTAATCCCGTACAAAGTTACAGTCTTCTGAGCTCATTGAAATCCATGGGTTTAGAAGAGTGTGACTCTGTTTAGGATTTCACTGTTGCAGGGTGATCGCAGGAACATTTTCTCGGCAGTCAGCTTTACAGAATAGACCTAAGTAGGATTTTGAGTAGACTTCCTCAAGACTCCTCTCCTAAACTCCTACATAGTCTTTGTCCTGGGTTCTTACAATGCAGACCGTTACACTCATTCTAAGTGTACCTAAAGACCGTTAACTCATTCTAAGGACATTGACTTAAATGAATTTAGAAGAGCATGATTCTGCTTAGAATTGCGTTGATAACGATTGTTTTATTATTCTCCCCTAAGATTTCCAGCCAGCCAATGAACCCTGGTTCCTTGTTATCATCTTTTATAAATACTGGAGAATCATCATCAGTCAGAAGCTGGGCTTTAACTGTGATGTCCCCAGAACTGTGGCATGCCTTCACCATGATATCTACATATCTGTCTCATTTGTCTGCTTTTGGAGGCAGATAAAAAATGTCTTATTCTGCTGAGCCTATCGGAAGTAGACTCTTAAGTTTGTCTACTGCTGCTCTGATTTATTTACATATTGTTTTCTGCTGCTCCAGAGACTAGGACCAGGAGTCATGGGTTCAAGGTGAAGGAAAAGAGATTCCACCTAAACATCAGGAAAAACTTCCTCACAGTAAGGGCTGTTCGACAGTAGAATGCACTACCTCGGAGTGTGGTGGAGTCTCCTTCGTTGGAGGTTTTTAAAGAGAGGCTGGATGGCCATCTGTCAGGACAGGAGTGCTTTGATTGTGTGTTCCTGCATTCCGGGGGTTGGACTTGATGGCCCTTGGGGTCTCTTCCAACTCTATGATTCTAGGATTCGATGTGGGGTGTATTTTAAGCAATTTTAACTTTTATGTAAACTGATTCGAGAACACTTGTGTCAAAAATTAGGTCTATAAATATGAGCAAATAAATTAATTACAACTTCAATTCAAATGGTGCTCTTCTCTACTCTGAGCTGTTTAAAGTTCCTAAATGCCTTTTGCTGAAGCGACAGAAGAGCAGCAATTTTTCTAGTGACTGACAGACAAGAAACCCCATCTGGGCAGTTCTTTCATGAGATATTCCTCTCTACCTGCCACAGAACACAGGAATCTAGCAAAAGTGGCAAACAATGTGTACAGAAGAGTAGTAAGCAAAAGGCAGTGAACATATAAAAGAAGATTTGCATGCTTCTTCCTCTGGTTTTCAGGAGACACAGTGGCTCTCCGGTGGCAACCTGGCAGTCTTTAGGCCCGTTCTGCACATGCAGAATAATGCACATTCAATCCACTTTCACAATTGTTTGCAAGTGGATTTTGCTATTTTGCACAGTAAAATCCAGCTGCAAAGTGCATTGAAAGTGGATTGAAAGTGCATTATTCTGAATGTGCGGAAGGGACCTTTGGGTAGTTTGAAGGTGGCCACAAGTGCATGCCCACCTTGGACGATACAAGTTAAAATCAAGTAGGGGTGCTAATGGTCCTGCAAATAACTCTAATATCCACCCTTCCCAGCTGGTTCCCATCTGCAATATAGGCCTCCCATAGTGTAACGTACCTCCAAAAGTGCCCTTTGGCTGCCTGTTGCAACCTGGAAATGCCTTATTTTCCTTTAAGATTATTCTGCATGCAACAGTAGTCTGTGCTTCTCCCACCCCTTCTTTCCTTTGCTTCATTCCATGCCTGCTAGGAAACAGAGCCAGTGTCTTTCTCACTAAAGGGAGATGATAAAGTATCTGGTTTTCTGACTTCCTTTAGTAAGAATCCCTATAAAAGTAATGTGATCTGTGGCTGTTTAGATGCAATAAGAAAACTCCTTGCTAGCTTTACTTCCAGATTTCTGAACTCCTGTTACAGGTACAAGGGATACATTGAGGGGGGGCAGGGTTGTATTAGCCTATTGTAGCAAAATAAAACAGAAGTCTGACTCCAGCGGCACCTTAAAAGCCTGATATTTATTTCCATGTGGGCTTTCAAGAGTCACATGCCACTTCCACAACCATGTGAAGTGAGCTGTGACTCACAAGAGGTCATTTGGAAATAAATGTTGCGGCACTTCCGGGAGAACTTCCGCCCAGGACGGAGCTCCGTGAAAAACGGGGCGTCTGGCTATAGCGAGATTGCCGGTTTTTGTGCTAGAAAACCGGCACAGCTTTCTTTTCAGCTCTTTGCCTTCTGTGGTAAGAGGGTAACGGTGGAGCTTTGGCTTCAAAATTCTCCGTAATTCAACGCACGAGAGGCTTGGAGGAGCAGCCGAGCAGCTGTAGCGGCGGCCGCGGCTGCGGTGGTGAAGCAGCCAGCGTCTGGCGTGTGCACCTCGGCGACGCCTCTACTCCAAGCTGGGCGAGAACGTGCGGCGAAACGGAGGGCTTTTTGTTCGAAGGTATTAGCCCCACTATAGTCCAGAGTCTTCAAGGCAACCCTGTGGCGATTTTTCTCTCCCCCTAGCTTTGGGTAACCTGACGATAATAAGCTAGCAATGTGGGGAAAACTTCTCTATTTATTTGGCACAGGTGTTGTTTAATGTGGACTAACTTTTTAGCTAACACTATTGTGGCTTTTGAGGAGGAAGAATTGGTTCATACCAATAATAAGGGGTGGATTGTTACAACATGACACCAAGGAAGAAAAATGCAATGGGAGGAGCCAATGCGTTGGTTGATCCGACAATTATACACGAACTATTATCAAAAATGGACAATATCTCTGCAACAATGTTAGATACTAACTCTAAAGTAGGGAAAATCGATGATGAGATAAAAGACATCAAAAGAAAGATGGACAAAATTCCTGCATTAGAAGATGGGATGAATGCTATATTGGAGGAGATAAAGACCTCCACAAAAAGAATGGATGCTTTGGAGGATAGACTGGTAAATATGGAAAAGGAACAAGAAAGACAAAATCAAGAGGACATAAGTATTCAGATGAAATTATTTGAGAAATCATTAAGATTTAGAGGTATCAAAGAGATGGAAAATGAAAAAATATATGATAGAATGGTTGATGTGTTTGTTAATTTTCTAGGAAAATCAATGGATGAAATTAAAATTAATATTGATGAAATATTTAGAGTAAACTCAAAAATTGCAAAAGAAAGAAATCTTCCCAGGGACGTGATTGTAAACTTTATGAGGAAATCTTTGAGAAATGACATTTTGCATGCTCATTATGCTAATAGCTTGAGAATTGATGGTAAAGAAATTATGATACTGAAAGAGGTACCAAATAAAGTTCTACAGGCTAGAAAGGAATACAAGGAATTGGCACAAATGCTGAAAAAAATGGCATATATTACAAATGGGAAATTCCGGAAGGGATTTCATTCTTCTTTAAAGGGAGCAGGAAGGTAATATCGTCTGCTGGAGATATCAAGGAATTTTTGAAAAAAAATAGAAAAGAGCTTAAATAAGTTTCCTTTCATATTTTGAATAGCTAGTGTTTTTTGTTTTTCTTCTTCTTCTCCTTTTATGATGGCTAGTAAATTTAACGGCATCACTTGGAATGTTAACGGAATGAACTGTCCTATTAAAAGAAAAAAGGTTTTTGCTTATTTGCAGAGGAAAAATGCTCTAATCTCTTGTATACAAGAGACACATATTATAGATAAGGATATTAAGTTATTACAAAATGAAAAACTGGGTCTAGAATTTATAGCTTCCAGACAAACCAAGAAAAAAGCTGGTGTGGTACTTTATGTAAAGCAAATGTTACAACCAAAATTAATTTTGAGTGATAAGGAGGGAAGGATGGTTTTTGTTGAAATTATGGTGGAAACCGAGACTATTTTGTTGGTGGGTCTATATGCACCCAATGATGCCAAATCAGTTTTTTTTAATGATTTGTTTAATAAAATTTCTGAATTGAATTATGTAAATATTATTATCATGGGTGATTTCAAGTAAAGTTGGTGGATGTGACAGTAGATAAAATTAGAGGTTCAGAGACATATGTTACAGAAAGTGGGAAGCTCCCTAATATTTTCTTTGAGGCGATGCAGAATCTGGGTATGGTTGATATTTGGAGGCATGTCAATGGATCAGATAAAACTTTTACTTTTTACTCCACTCGACATGGTTCAGGTTCGAGAATTGACATGATATGGGCGACCTCAAATTTTTTAAAAGACGTATGTAAAGTCGAAATTTTATCAGACTCCATAACAGACCATAGACCGGTGATTGTTTGTTTTAGACCAAAAACTCAGAAATTAGAATATAGATGGGTACTGAATAAGTTGTTATTACAGGACACAGAAGCAGTTGAACAAACTAAGAAAGAAATAGCAGAATTTTTTAAGTTTAATACCCATGAGGAGTTGAAATGGGGGATTATTTGGGATGCATTTAAGGCATATATTAGAGGACACTTTATACAACAAAATTCTATTAAAGAGAAAGCAAGAGGAAAAAAATTAATTAAAATTGATTAAAAACAAATACAAGATACAGAGCGAGAATTGAAGTAAATAATCCAAAAAAATACAGAGAAAGTATATCAATTAAAAAGTATTGAAAGCCCAATTGGATTTAATGGCGACAGAAGGGAAATCCAGTTTACAAATATTAAAAATGTAAGAAACAAACAAGGAATTTTGAATATAGTGTAACAAAATTTTGCCACAACAAAGTTCTTGCATGGAAGTTGAGGCAAAGAGAAATCGAGACAGATATATTACAAAAAATTAAACGCAGGACAAAAAAAATAGTTCCCAACAACAGAAAAGAAATAAAACAACTGTTTGTTGATTTTTTTCAAAACTTATATAAGTCCCAAAAGATGGAAAAAAAAATAGCTTGATAATTATATTGAAGACTCAAATTTAAAGGTGATTGATCAAGAAGATAAGTTAAGGTTAAAACTTACCAATTACAGGAGAAGAAATACACAGAAAGCAATTCAGAGATTAAAACTTAACAAGACATGGGTCCTGATAGGACTAACAAATTTTTTTCTATAAAACATTCACAAGCGAGCTTCTAGAAATTCTGCTAAAAATTGTTTAATAACATCGAGGAGGAAAGCGTCCCAGAATCATGGAATGTAGCTAACGTTTCATTACATCCCAAAGCAAGGGAAGAATAAACTGGATATAGAAAATTATAGGCCTGGGATTTCATTGTGTAGGCTTGGACTATAAAGCTAACTTCAATTAGGCGGAGAGGGCTAAAATTAGTTCTTCCAAAAATTATCCACACAGATCAAAGCGGTTTCTACCTGGCAAGATATCTCAAGGAACAAGCGTTAGAATAATAATAGGCGTTATAGAAGCATGTTTGAACAAAAACCCTGATGACAACCAGACAATTGAAGCCCTATTCTTTATATAGATTTTTAGAGTAAAGCATTGTTGATTCCTATTGAATGGCAATTTATGATGTATGTATTCTAGAAAAAAGAGGATTAGGCAAAAGATTCAATGTCACGATGGATTAATCCCATATTTATAAGGAACAATCCATAAGATTTATATAATTAATAATGAGACTCTCAAATGTATGCCAAATTAACAAAAGGAACCACGTCAGGCTGTCCACTCTCTCCAACTTCTTTTTTATTTTTTAGCTGATTGAAGTTTCTAACTTCTAGATAAAAATTAGAAACCATGAAGACATCAAAGGGTGTTAGAATTAAAAAAGACATGGCCATTTAAAGTTAGGGGCCTACGCGCCACGATGATGTAGGTGGTATTATTAGAAAAGGAACCAATAAAATCATCAATGTTACACACATCTACAAAATGTGTTAGAAGCCTTTTGCTGAAGTTTTGGCGGGTTTGTGGTAAATAAGATAAATCACAGCTGTTGATTAAAAACATGTGGCGTAAAAGAGATAAGAAAGAAGTGACTGATAATGTAGAGATGTTCAATTACAAACAAAAGTTAGTTATTATTTAGGTATTACAATAACAAAATCAAATTTAGATCTTTATAGTGAATAATTACTTGAGAAGTTGTGGAGATCAATGTGACCAGACAATATATCAGAAATTGGGAAAAATTAAATCCTATCATTGTTAGGACGCATTGCTACAATTAAAATGAATTTGTTACCTAAATTTATATTCTTATTCCAAACCATACCAATAATTAAAACAGACAAACCATTTAAAGAATGTAGCAACAGCAACTTAATAAATTTTTTGTGGGGAGGAAGAAATACGCATTAAATATAAAGGTTATGACTGAACTTAAAATCCAAAGGCGGACTTGGCTTTACCTAATTTAAAGTTATATTTTGAAGCTTCTTTGATGTTTTATCATACTGGTTGAAAGAGAATGGATTTGTCTCTCAAATCCTAAATTGTTCAAAGCGTTAAATTAGATGGTTTAAAGATTTGGAAGTCAATAGCGTTCTTACATTACAATAAAACTATAGCCAATAAACAATTTTATAATCATAATAATAAGGTGTTCCTACCATATTCAAAGTATGGAACAAATATAAATATAAAACTGTATAATTATTTACACCACTCTGGACATCGCCTCAAGAGGCATTCTTTGGAAGGTTCCACAAGATTGAGAAATGGATATATATGCAGATCTTCTTAATGTCAGAAGTTGAACGAAAATAAGTATAAATATGAATTAAAATCTATACAAGTCCTGAGCAGACAGAATATGAAGATCGATTGGTGGCTTCCTTATATACAGCTTCTAAAACTGTTTTTCCAAGGATAAAAACAGATTTAATATAACCACAACCTGATCAATTATTCTTATTGATACAAAAATCTCCGAAAAAGTGGTGGTAACCTATACAAAATTCTGTTTAGAATTGGACTTAGAGAAGCAGAATATATAAAAAACTATACGATTCAATGGGCCAAAGATCTTGGTCATAATATAGTAATGTTAGAGTCATGGGAAGAGACTATGGAAGAATATATTGAATCTTACAAGAAACAACTATATTAAAGAAAATCATTTATAAAATGATACAGTCGCTGGTACATTACACCAACAAAACTATCAAGAATGTATCATACATCAGATAAGTGTGTTGGAAATGTTCCAAAACAAGCGGGGACATTTATTCACCAATATGGTGGCTTTTCTTGAAAACCATCCAATTCCTGAAAATGATATATAAAGAAATTAACATCATTCTAAATAGGAAGAATCTCTTTGGAAGCCAGAAAGAGATATTTATTGGGTATGATAGATTTAAAAATGAGTAAAACTCAAATGTGCTGTTTCAATATCTAACAGTTTGCAATGAAAGAATTGTATGAAGAAATACTGGAAATCTAATCCTGAAATCCATGTCCAGATCGGAATGGCAGATTAAAGTGGAATTGGCAAAACTTGCAAAAATAATGGATGAAATAGAATATAATCTAGATCAGAATTACCAAATACAATGGGAAAAAATGGACTCAATACATTCAAAAAACAGTATTGTAATAGTCAAAATAACATGTAAGATTAAGGGAATAATACAAATAGAGATTTTTTTGGAAGTCTAGCATAAATATATACATAAATATATAGGCACTATATTTTTTTCTTTGTAGTTTGTTTTTTTTTTGTTAATGTGTTTGTTTGTTAATTTATTTATTTATTTGTTATTTGTTTTTTCATTTCTTTAATAATGTGTGTGGGGAAGTTATTAATGGGGATAAAAAGAATTAAAGTTAAGGTGGAAGATATACAAATTCATGTGTGTAATTCTAGCTGTATATAACTTTGTTGATACCCAATGTCAAAATGTTTTATATTTGTGTATCTTCTTTATATATGTTGTTATTAATAATAAAAACTTTTAAAAAAAAGGAAATAAATGTTGCCCCTCTTTAAGATGCCGCTGGACTTTTTAGTTTTAAGGGGACAGAGCAAGTCTCCACGTTGCCACCTGGCAGCCTAATAGGCCAATGGGTTTTCAGAGGGGTGGGTGATATATGGGGTACCCTTCCTCACTGCCACTGCCTTGTAATATGGACTTTGTATAAACTCCAGAAGAATGCAAGCCTTTAATTAGACTCCGCAGTTATGGCTGGCCTGTTTTGCATTCCTTTTAATGAGAAATGACTTTCCGTTCCAACCCAGCATTTATACCTGTCTAGCATACACCTGTCAAAAAACAAAATCTGCAGCTCTGAAATGTTCATATTTAAAAGGGAGGAATCAACCAGCTGTCAACATATGGAGTTGCTATTAAACATTCATTGCATAAAGAGGAGACAGGGGAGTTAAAAAAAAAACAGCCCATTAAAGTGGCCCATAATTCCAGCGAGTGAAATTGGGCAGGGGCCTTCCCTAAGTTTGAGCTAGGAATAGACGCAGAGCCAGCAGCTCTCTCACCAAGTGTGCTTGCCAACTTTTTTTCTGAAAGGGTTCCTGTGCATTTTTAACAGTTAAGTGGCAGGTGGCGATCCAGCAGAGTTCATGGCTTGTCACGCACAGGCGTTCTGCCAGAAAAGCCACTCTGTGCCTCAGAAGGAAAACACCTTTCCAAGCTCAGCACTTCTCCAACTGAAAAGATTAGGAATTATCCATAGGGTTGCCAGCAACCTGGGGGTGGGATGGGGTGGGGTGGGGGGATGTGCTGTCCCTTGAATAGAGGCTTAATGGGGTTTGATTTGCCAGCTGATGTTCTTCTTTGCCTCCATGCTATGAAAAGCTTCAGCGGCGCATTTCCACATACAAAGCCTCTGAAAAGCAGGAGGACATTTTTTCGCCAGGTTGTTGGCATCTGTAATTCAACCACCTCCATCAAAAAAAATTATTCCAGGTGCCAGGTTTGGCCTTTGAACAACAAGGACTCTGCACCTGTTTTGATTCATCAAGCTTGGCCAAAATCATTCATGCCTTAAGAGAGCCCTGGATTAGAGTTGTTTGGTGCGGGCTTTCCATAAAGGGGGTTTGGGGAATGGCTACTGGTGCAAAATGATGCTGCTGCAGCACACTGTTGCTGGTCTCAGATTCAGGTTAGCACAGTTGCATCACGAAAACAATCACACAGACTACCAATATGGGCACCGTTCAAAATGACATCCAGGACCTGCAAACCTCTAAGTATCTCAGGAAAACCCTGATCCCATGCAAGACTTCCCATTATGTCAGATCAGCCAACAAACTCAGGTTCAGGCATTACCTTACCTAGAGACCAAATTGCCCTCTACAAGCAGTTCACCTGACTCCTCCTTTGTGTTAAACATTTTCTCATGTACATAATAAAGGAACTGACGTAGTCTGTTGGTCTATCCAGACTATGGATGCTGGAGCTCTTCAGGGTCATCTGCAGAGAAAGGTTTTTCCATCCAGTGTGGTGTAGTCAGTACAGTGTGGGATTGTATCTGAGAGACCTGGATTTGAAACCATAGAAGAAGAAAAGTTTGGATTTATACCCTCCTTTCTTTCCTGTAGGAGACTCAAAGGGGCTTACAATCACCTTGCCTTTCCCCCCTCACAACAAATACCCTGTGAGGTAGGTGGGGCTGAGAGAGCTCCTAAAAGCTGTGACTAGCCCAAGGTCACCCAGCTGGCATGTGTGGGAGTGCACAGGCTAATCTGAATTCCCCAGGTAAGCCTCAACAGCTCAAGCGGCAGAGCTGGGAATCAAACCCGGTTCCTCCAGATTAGAATGCACCTGCTTTTAATCACTACACCACTGCTGCTCCCATTCGATTCCACGGGTGTTCACCAGGGCTTATTATGCATGTAGGGCTTATCCAGAGGCAAAGCTTCCTCAGCCAAACCAACCACCTTACCCACCACTTCTTTTATTGCCTGCTACTTTTTTTCTCTCTCGGGAAAAAAATACCCAAAAAGGAAACCCTTAAGGCTACTCTGTTGGCAAAGAGTGGGAGGAACCACTGTTGGGTGGTCAGGGGAAAGTTGCAGTGGTGAACAATGTTGAGGCAAGCTGAACACAAACAAATGAATTTTACTTACTCGGTGGAGAAGCCAAGTGGTTTTGGAAGCCATGGAGTTTCTCTGATCTGAAGTGCAGTGAGTTCAAGAGAGGGGAAAACATGCACGCAACCAAGAATCTGACCCAAAGGGAATGTACGCTCACTGTGAGGCTGACCACAAGCGCATAATTGGCCCAAGAGACTTTGGTCAAGTCACTCCGTCTCAGCCTCACTTGCCACACCAATCTGTTGTTAAGAGAAAGTAGGCAGTATGATGTTATAAGCTATTTTGGGTCCTCCTTGGGGAGAAAAGAGATAAACACACCTGAGATCCATTAACTGGAGTTGCCGAGGATTGAACCCGGGGCCTTTTGCAAGCAAAGCAGATTTCTGCAGCTGCACTGTGGCCCCTCTCCTGAGCTGCGGCTTCCATTTTAGGTTCAGTTAGCCTTCAGAAGTTTGAACCCTCCTGAGTTTAGGTCACTTTCCCCCAAGGTCATCTAGTTTTATTTTAAGCATAAGCATAAGCATAAGCATAAGCATTTTTTTATTGTCACTGTGCACGCACAACGAAATTTACAGCAGCATTCCTCGATGCACACAATTTCAGACTCATACATCACCATCCTCCACCCATCCCTACACAGCCCCAAATACATCAATATGAAGCAGCGGAGTTTAGCATAGCCACAGCTCTAGAGTAGAAGCTGTCTCTAAGCCTCTTTGTCCTTATGCGCTTAATTCTGGGGAAGGCGCATGTGTTAGAAATTATGTCCTGATTGCCGCATGCCACTTGGAGGGGAAACATGTGCTCAAGCAGAGCTCACGTCTTGCAAACGAACAAATAGATCCAAATCGAGATTCCTAGTGCAGCATCTTATTTGCAAACATTCAAAACAGGGGGTGTTGTCCGGTGGCGTAAAAGAAAGGCAGACGAGGAGGGGGGTGGCAGAAGCGGGCTATCCTCTTCCCCAGCAAGGTGAGGATGACAGTAGTTAGGAGAAGGAATCAGGAGAGGCAGGAACAAGCGGTGGGAGAGGCAGGCTGACAGCTGGGGAAGGTTCCCTTTTCAAGTGAGACGCCGCTGCCCCCTCGGACAGCCAGTTAACAGTTCCATGCAATGCCTGTTCTGACATCGGGATGCTGTGTGGTTTCCGGGCTGCATGGCCGTGTTCTAGCAGCATTCTCTCCTGACGTTTCACCTGCATCTGTGGCTGGCATCTTCAGGGGATCTTCAGAGCCACAGATGCAGGTGAA
The DNA here is from genome assembly GCF_021028975.2 of Sphaerodactylus townsendi. Classification (NCBI taxonomy): domain Eukaryota; kingdom Metazoa; phylum Chordata; class Lepidosauria; order Squamata; family Sphaerodactylidae; genus Sphaerodactylus; species Sphaerodactylus townsendi. The sequence goes on along the minus strand of NC_059437.1, from coordinate 15,139,841 downwards.
ACGTTAGGAGAGAACGCTGCTAGAACATGGCCATGCAGCCCGGAAACCACACAGCACCCCAGTGATTCCAGCCGTGAAAGCCTTCAACAATACATTGTTCTGACATCACTTGGCCGCTAGTGGGGACAGTTTATTTCCCTACATAGCACATTTGAGGCCGTTTTCCATGCAACTCTTCAGGAAAAACAGGGCATTCCAATGAGCCTCCTGAGAGCTCACGAACATGCACAAAAATGCCTTATAGTGAATCAAACAACTGGTCCACCAAGGTTAGCATGATCCACTCAAACTGGTGGCAGCTCTCCGGGGTCTCAGGCAGAGGTCTTTCACATCACCCATTTCCTACACTTTTTAACTGGATGCCCAGGACTGATCCTGGGACCTTCTGCATTAAGAACATAGGAAAGAGCCTGCTGGATCAGACCAGAGTCCATCTAGTCCAGCATTCTGCTACTCAAAGTGGCCCACCCGATGCCTTGGGGAGCTCACATGCAGGATGTAAAAGCAATGGCCTTCTGCTGCTGCTCCTGAGCACCTGATCTGCTAAGGCATAGGTGTCAAACTCAGGCCCTCCAGATGTTCATGGACTACAATTCCCAGCAGCCCCTGCTAGCATGGCCAATTGGTCCTGCTGGCATGGGCTGATGGGAATCATAGTCCATGAACACCTGAAGGACCTGAGTGACAGCTATGTGCTAAAGCATTTGCAACCTCAGATCAAGGAGGATCAAGATTGGAAGCCATAGATCGACTTCTCCTCCCTAAATCTGCCCGAGCCCCTTTTAAAGCTAAGCAAAGCTCCACTACCAAGTCACAGCTTCCACTGTTCCCAAAATTTATCCCAGGAACCAAGGTGCGAATATTTCCCGAGCTGCTGATTTTGGAGATCGTTCCCAATTTTCCTTGGGAAAGGTCTTTCCATGTCTGAGGGAGCAATCCCAAGACGGTCTCCTTATATGTCAGTCCCATTTTGTTCAATGGGCTTTACTCCTAGGATAGTGTCCTTTGGATTGCAGCCCAAAGCCCTGCAGAGCAGCCTCCAAATTAGGAACCGCTGAGCTAGATAGACTGATGGTCTGATTCCGTTTATAGCTGATTTATTTGAACGAGAGCCACAAAAAGCTATTGGATTTTTGAAGTAGGATTTGTGATCCTGCTTCCTTTGGGAGGAGGGAGAATAAAGAAAACCCCGTCCAGAGTTTCAGGGAAATAATTGCTTTTGCGAAAAGGCAGAAGCACTGTTGCTTTAAGCTCTGTGTCTGATGGAAGACACTTAACAAGGCTCTCCAAAGCAGACTTATACCTTCTAAGCCCCATTTATTTCAGTGGATTTAGGAGAGTGCAACTCCATTTGGGATTGCACACAGTAATCTCTCCGCACTATTACCAACACTTCCATCCACATCTTTCCAATCACTGCACAGATCTAGATGGGGTGAGGACAGATTAGGAATGCCTTTCTTTCCAGCAGATGTGCCAGAGCCGGGGGGGGGGGGGGGGGGCGAAGCAAAGGGACTGTCATTTCACAAAGCAATGCCGAATAATCAGGAACAATGTGAGACACAGAGAGAGAAAGCTCTGATACAACCATCAGTCCATGTTCAGGGCTCTGTATAGTTTTGTGCTGTCGTCCCCCTCCACACACACCACACACACACACACACACACACACACGCACACACACACACACACACACACACACACACACAGAAGTGATGAGAAGTTCTAAGGCAGCCTTTCGTTAGCTCGCTGCTAAAGAGAGAGGACTGGAAACTCATTATGCCGTTTGTGAAGGATATTAGTAGTCAGACGACTCCCATGATCCAAAGGGGCAGTTACGAGAACGATAACACCCCTCTATGTGTGTGCATAGTGAAAGTTTGGTTTAATGCGGCTGCAGCAGGGACAAAATGGAGGCCAGGGAGAAGACAGGTGGCATCTGAGAGGGCTGACTCAAACACTAACCTGTCTCCTACCCAGATCCCCGTGTTCCTTTCCACTTTCATTCCAACGAATGAGTTGAGAGGTCGTATGAATTCCAGCTGCTCAGACTGTCCAAAGCCTATCAATCAGGTCCTCATTGCTAGCCATCTAGAACAAGGTTATACTGAAACTAGGGAGAGGGGGATAATGTGATTTATCAAAAAGCTTGTTTAAATCAGTATAATCTACTATCCAGCGCACCATTCAGGAGAGACAAAAGGAAATCCTTCTTCATGTTGTGATGGCCATGCTCATAATCACAGGTGTCAAACTCGCGGCCCTCCAGATGTTAGGGACTACAGTTCCCATCATCCCTACCGAATGCCGTGCACAGCGGGGATGATGAAACAACCTGGAGAACGTAACTACTATAATGAGGGGGCACTGGACACATTTATGGAGGGCAGCAGGTCCATCTACAACAGCAACCTGTTTCATATGGTAGCCAACCAGTTTCCCTGGAGGGTCAACAAACAGGTCATAAAAGTCAACGCATCATCCTAATTTTCACACTGGTATTCAGAAGTCTGCTGCCTCTGAATATGGAGGTTCCCTTTAGTCACTACAGCTAATAGCTATCGGTGGACTTCTCATAAAGAAATCTGTCCAACCCCCTTTGAAAGCCATCTGTGTTCACAAGCCATCGCTACATCTTCTAGCAGTGAATTCTATTGTCCAGCTTACTCTATGAGCAAAAGATTTCCTCTTGTATATCCCAGGTCTATCACCCATATTTTGCACTTTGCACAGCACTCAGAAGTTAGTTGTCTTGGTGCACAAGTTCAAAACTTGCCCTGCATGGAACATTCACAGCTCTGTTTCTCACATCCCAAAACCTGGAAAGTTCTCTTCTTTACCATGCTGGTTGGTTCAGCTGATCTCTCAGGGGATTTCTCTGGATTTGCTCTAATTTTAACACAGAGAGAACAGGGAGGGGACCATCATGCTTCTCTAACAAACAAACAGTGGGGGGGGGGGGAGGATGGAACCAGAGTGTTGGAACCAGAGACGGAATCTATCTCCATAAACACCACTTCAATTTGGGTAATGCCAAGTCAGTTCTGGGAGGCCAAAAAGAGTCAATAGATTGGCTGAGGGCTGGAAATTGAACCCATCAGCCAATTCATACTGCTTCTAGCAAAGCTGAGCATCCTGGGAAGAGCCTCCAGCAATAGGAGCTTGCCAGTCACGGATGGGAGAGAGAAGTCAGCTAAAATAGTAAGGCTGGGCAGCCCCTTCCGCACCTGCAGAATAATGCACTTTGAAGTGCACAGTAACAAAATCCACTTGCAAACAATTGTGAAAGTGAATTGAAAGTGCATTATTCTGCATGTGCAGAAGGGGCCAGTATCTTGCAGGTATGTGGCCTGTCACAGCAGCATTGATATGTAATATGTGTGTGTATAGTCACAGATGACTTATAGCAACTCAGTAGGGTTTTCAAGCCAAGAGACGAAGGCCATTTCTGCGCAGCCAGAGGCAGCGGCTTCCCACCGGCTTAAATGAAGCCGGTGGGGCGTCGAAGGCGACTACTGCACAGTCTCAGCGTAATAAGGCAGTCCCAATGACTTGCTTCTGCCGCCGAAGTAATCCGCATAGGCGCTCCAGGGTGTGAGGAAGACACTTACCTTTGCATCCTGTGCAGCTCTGGACATGCCCACGCTGCCCACGCAGAAAGCAAAGGTAAGTGTCTTCCTCATGCCAGAGAAGCCAAAAGCGGCACCCTCACGCCGGTGCGGTTCGCACCATGCCAGCTGGAAGACGGCAGGCTCCCTGAGCAAGTTTCAAAAGCGCCGTTTTCCCACCGTTTCGGGGGCCGGCACACTGCGCTGCTGCAATGCAACAGCAACAGCTATGCAAACAGTACCCCAGGGATGGTGTTTTTCCCATCCCTAGGGTGCTGTTTTTTGGCTGTGCGGAAACCGCCGAACAGAAGTGGTTTGCCATTGCTTCCCTCTGCATAGTGATCCTGGTATTCTACGGAAGTCTCTCATCCAAATACTGACCAAGGTCAACTTTGCTTAGCTTATGAGATCTGAGGAGGTCAGGCTAGCCTGGGCCATCCAGGCCAAGGTGGTGCATGGTATGTAGGCTTAAACGCAAGGGCTCAGGGGAGTCAGCCTTTATGTAGAGCAGCCTTTGGCAGCAGAAGCTACAAGATCAAACCAGATGATCCATGATACCAAATGTTGTAAATCCTGATGGCTACTTGGTTTTTTAAACAGTAGCTTTGGAAGAAGAAAGTGTAAAGCAAAGATGTGGGGGGGGGGGGATGCTTCCAGATCTCATCCTTCCCAGCCACTCCTGGCTTACTCCCACAAACATGAAATTGGGGAGCAAGTTGGGGAGATAATTTGGAGCAGAAGAACTGCAAGAGAGAGAAAAGATAAATGCCTGCTCCTTTCACTTCTCTGCTCTAAATCATTCTGTTCCCAAATTGCTTTTCCATACACAAAGCTGCCTTCTGGATTAAAAAACACTATGTTTACATAGGGTTGCCAACCTCCTCATCAGGGCTGTAGTTCTCAGATAATTTCGAATACTCTCCAGACCACAAAGTTCAGAGAAAATGGCAGCTTCAGAGAATGGACTCTATGGAATCAAATCTCTCTCCCCTCCCCAAACGTCACTCACCCCAGGCACTGCTCCCAAATCTTCAGCGATTTCCCAGCCCTCAGCTGGCAAGCCTAAATTTGCATGGCATATCTAGCTTGGCTTTGAGTTTGAGTCCCATATCCAAATCTCAAACCCTAATCTCTGGACCACACTGTCTCCCCTCTACAAGCCAAACCCTACCCACCTGCTGTTAAATGCTAAAAGTTTGCATATATGGAAAGGAAGAAAAGTAATTCCCATGGAACTAATCTGGACAACAAAGGCACAAGGCAGTCCAGGCGCAACAGTTGTTTGCTGGCTGTGCTTAGGCAGAGGATGGAGAGGGAATCAGAAAAGGAAGAGGAGAGCAGGCAGGTGCCTGAGGATCCACCAGGCAAGTTCTTACCACCAAACCAATTTGCCATTATGTCTGAACCATATCTATGTAAATGCCAGTAAATGTCAAAAATTATCACACCTTAAGAGTGACCAATAGAATCCCAGAGGGTGATACACAGGCTGATTATGCCCAAGGTGTGTGCTGCACTGTAGGGGCTACTGTCTGTTGCAGCAAGATTTCTAGTACAGGTGTATTTCCCAGAGCCCCGCTTTCAATCGCCATTCTCCCCGCGCCAAGCAACACCGCTTTAAGCACTACTTTAATTTTCTCCGCCTCCAGAGCAGGGGTGATTTGCCAGTTTGCACAGCTCTGCCCTGACATCTTCTCTCTGCCCACCGCCAGCCAACTTGGTTTCACCCCTCCCGCTCCCTCGGGTCAGAGAATGTAAAAAGCGTGCAGGTGTCAGGTAAGGAATCTTTTCAGATTTACTATTTCAGTATTTGGTGTTTCTTGTATCAAAATATTGATATATCAATATAAAAAGATAATTGTAAAAATAATGGGGGTTTTGTGCATTTTCAAAACTGATTTTTGTCTCCCCCCTTTCCCCCTCCCACCAAAAAAGCGCCAACATGACTGCAAGGGGGTGTGACAAATGCCCATATTTGGGAAGTGGTTTCCAGTGAGAGACTGCCCTGAAAGAGTTAAGTCCTGCCCAGTCCTGATTGGCTGGAGGAAATTGCCAGGGGGAAGAAAAGGAGGCAGCTGGAGTGGTGAGGGTTCTTTTTCCTTGGTTCTTGCTTGGACCAGGATCCAAAGCAGAGAGAGCAGATCAGGAAGGGAGATCTGTCACTGCTTGTGTGTTCTGACAAGAAGTCAGATTGCTCTAGTCAGGCTGAGGAGGCTTGATAGAGTGTGAGGGAAAGCCCTGGGCTTGGTGGAAGGTGAATCCATACCACTCCAGGTGCTTGGCAGCAAGTCCAAGACTGAGATGTCTGTCCAATCCCAGTTCAAAGCCCAGTCAAGGAGAAGACCAGTGATCCATAAAGGGGGGCAGTTAGGCCTTAACAGGGGGACTGCAAGGGGAAGGATTCTTGAGTGTTGGGCCCAGAGTCCTTCCATTCTTAAGACTTGGGTGGTTGTGTGAACTAGAAAGGGTGTGGATCAGAGAATCTAGTGTCTCTGTGTGTAACAACTAAAAGCTGAAACCTCTATGAGAGAAAGCTGAAGTAAAATAGAACCTGTGTGTATGAGAAAGCTTAAGAACCAGAACCTCTTTAAGAGAAGAAGTATATTGGCCAGCTGCACGTGACCAAACGGAGAACTTTATTGTGACTGACTGAGTAACCTCGCAAGTAGAAGCTCTTTACTTTCTGTAATCAACAAGCGTTTAAAACCTCTCAAGTCAACTGAGAAGCCTTCATTTCTAGTAAAATAAACTTTACAAATTCTGTTTCACGTTACCCGAAGTTCCAGTCTACTTTTTCAGTGTGCCTACAAAGGGCGGTGTCTGTCAGCATATGGGCCAACACTCTCTCTTACAGAGTTTCCCCTCCGTTTTTGTCAGAGGTTCCTTCTTTTATTTCTCTGGGGAGAGTTGGAGTGAAGCAGACTCCAAAAAGGGAGTCTGAGTTTCCAAACCCTGTTACAGGGGTTTCTCCAACTGTGGCTGGATAAGCTCTTGCATTGCAGCCCCCCCGCCCCTTGGTGAAAAGAGCACTTGTCCCTGAAATCTCCAAGTTATATTAAATTGCAATATATGCTGCAAAAGATATTTCAATTTTTAAATTAATTGGACTAGTAAGATTAGGGGTTTTTTCCAGGGAGGGAGGAAGGGGATGTCCAATCATATCCGATGGAAACGTGCATGTGACTGAGCTGAACAGGGCAGAACTGCCAGTCCGATGAACATGATGCTGCTCAGCCCCACAACAAGAAATGCTGAACCTCAGGATAAAGGGTTATGCGTGCTCTGCTACAGACTGGGTGAGAAGCATGGAGAAACAGGGCAATGGGTAACAGCAGCAACCATGCCCCAAAACAAAGGCAGCACGGTGAATGTTACTTCTGATCGCAGTAAGCTCCCTGTGCATAATGGGCCACAGAGAGGAATATGCTCTGTTCTTAATGGCAAGATCAGCCACAACAGGAGGTAGATTAAACCCCAGTCCCTATTTAAAACTCCAAGAGCACCAAAATCGGGGTATCCATTGGAGCCCTTCCCCCGCTTCCATTTCACTGCACAGCTGATCTATTCGTGGCTTTTCCATTGTAGCTCCTAATCTATAGAACATGCTCCAAGGAGGAAGGGAGAGTACCCAGTGCTGGATTTAGATAAAGAGAGGCCCTAGGACAGTGGTGGCGAACCTATGGCACTCCAGATGTTCATGGACTACAATTCCCATCAGCCCCTGCCAGCATAGCCAATTGGCCATGAACATCTGGTGTGCCATAGGTTCGCCACCACTGCCCTAGGATATTCCACTTATGAACCCCCCCAAGTCCCCCACCCCACTAGAGGAAGATGGAAGAGTGTTTTAAACAACACTGAGTAAAATGTATTTTCGAAGGCTTTCACAGCCAGAATCACTAGGGTGTTGTGGGTTTTCCAGGTTGTATGGCCAAGTTCCAGTAGCATTTTCTCCTAAGGAATGCTACTGAAACACAGCCATACAACCTGGAAAACCCACAACACCCTAACACTGAGTAAAGCCAAGAATGATGGCAGGTGTTTAAAATTCCACGATTCATAATTTCTCCTCTAAAAGACATAAGATGTTATTGTTAAATACTGTAGTGATTGAAGGGTTGTTTTAAGACAACAGTGCATTATGGCAGAATATGTAAGAAAGGTCTATGTTAGTGTCAAAAAGTTATACACTTTGGCCAGAGGTTCCCTAGATTTTGTGGTCCTATGGATAAACCTGGCACTGGCGGTGGCATACTTTAGAGGCATACTTTGCTTGGGACAGAATTATCTGAAGGACCATCTTCTCCCAGTAATTAAGATCAAAGAGAAAAACCCTCCTGACTGTCCCATCAACAAGAGAAGCTTGTTTGGTGGATACACAAGTGAGGGCCTCATGGTTATGGACCAATCTTCCCAGGCCCCCTCGCATTCAGTCTTTAGGAGGCAGCTGAAGAAGTTTTGATTTAGGACCACATTGGTTTAATGTTTTTTTAATGTTATTTTATTTGATGTATTCTATCTGTGTTTGTAAGCCACCTCAAGCTCTGTAAGAGAAAGAAAGAGAGAAAGAAAGAAAGAGAGAAAGAAAGAAAGAAAGAAAGAAAGAGAGAAAGAGAGAGAGAAAGAGAGAAAGAGAGAAAGAGAGAAAGAAAGAAAGAAAGAAAGAAAGAAAGAAAGAAAGAAAGAAAGAAAGAAAGAAAGAAAGAAAGAAAGAAAGAAAGAAAGAAAGAAAGAAAGAAAGAAAGAAAGAAAGAAAGAGAGAAAGGGAGAAAGGGAGAAAGGGAGAAAGGGAGAAAGGGAGAAAGGGAGAAAGGGAGAAAGAAAGGGGAAAAGGAGGAAAGGAGGAAAGGAAGAAAGGTTTAAAAATCTACAAAATGTTTAAAAATAAATAAATACAAGAAAATCCCCCAAAATTTTCAAGGAGCATCACAGGGCCAACTTTAACACAGTCTGAACTGCAGGGGTTTTATTTGGGGTTTTATTTCGTTCATTTTGAACACTGGTCCTTGGCATGATGATTTGTAAGCTGCCTTAAACCACAAGGAAAACGTAGGGCAGGAATATTTTAATTGGTCGACAAATACAGCGCAGCGCAGCGCAGCGCAATCAGCTTTTCATGGGCGCAGGTTTTCACGCAGCCCAACGGAGTTCCACTCCTCCACCCCTGCTGCACCCTAATCTGCTCAGCAGGCAAGCTTTTAAATAGGTTGCTTCCCCTCCCTGTCACCAGTAATTTAAAAAATCGGTAATACTTTTGTGATAATGAACAATGACTCTGTAACCATCTATTTCTGCAATGTACAAATTCTCCTGAATCCCCAGCTTTTGTTCAAAAAAAAATTAAGCAGTAAGTCTCTAGCCCTTTATATTTTGGGGGTAATAGCTCTGCCATGAAAACGGCTGGAAGCTGTTTAAATGAACGCAACTAGACTGAGCCTCACGTTTCTTCATCACGGCTGAATAAGGCAGGCATAACTGTCAAACAGGGCTGACATGAAATTTACTGCGTCCTTGCTTGTAAAGGGAAAGGTACAAGGTTCCCATTTCTTTTCTTCCTGGAAATCAAAAAGCAACATGGAGAGAGCAATTATGAGCTGAAAAATGATAGGAAAGGAAAGGATTAAACAGCCTGATTGTCCTCCTCCTTCTCCACCTACCCAGGCTATTTTGGGCAAAAAAAACTGAGCACACAGACAAAAGGAACAAAAGGTCCATAGTAAATAATTTGCAGTCCGCAGTCCCAGCAACTTGGGCTGCTTAACACGGGAGAATAGGTCGGATGCTTTGGAAGATGAGATGGAAAGTTAGATCTCAACAGGCCATTGCTCGCTTGAGAGGGAAAAGATCCACCAAGAGCTGCAATCACAGCTAATACACAGGACTCCAAAATAGCAAACTTTACATGGAAAGGAAGAGCTGGCATACACTTTTTGGATGGCAGAACCAGAGCCAATGAATACTTGTCTGCTAGGGTTTACTTTGGCTCCAGAACCAATTTCCATATTGAGCTTCCAGAAGATGCCAGGTGGACAGGGCTCCTCTGTGGGACCAATCCAGCCTCTGTATTGGCAAGGAGCTATGCCAGGCCTGGCTGCTTACTCTGCAACAACAGGTGTTTGCCCAGGGCTGCAAATTGTTTGGCAGGTTTGGGGTTTTTCCACCCCAAAATATTTTTTTTGAGCGGGTGACTGCATGTTGGCTGAGAACTGCTATTTGCCCCAGGGTATTGCAACCTCCCAAGAGAACAAATAAAGCCAGCTTTCTGGAGACAGGATTTCAAGGGAGTGATTCATAAAGGAAGTCATGCATCTGCTGGGGGAGAGGCAGCAAAGTTGGGACATTTTGCAAGGCAGGAAGGAGGAAATGTCAGCAGAAATGGGAAATCACACGCCTGCGTTTGTTTCTCCAGCAAAATGGATGAGGAGGTCGAGGTCATTCTTCAGTGCCAGTTAAAGCTCTCTCAGAAATTCTCCCGTTTCAGTTTTTAGAGTCAAAACAAATAGCGATTTGGCAGCTTAGAAATATTTCTCAAACACCATTTTGGTTCTGCAAATATTCACTTATTTTTCAAGTCAGTGTTTCTGCTTCATCGGCAACATCTCACCCCTCACCCCCCACCCCCACCCCACCCCTGTTGGCTGATAAATGTCTTTCTTCTCCCTGGAACAGTCACCTGGATGGTTGCAGGATCACAAAGAGGCGTAGCTCCAAGGGGACCGGGGGGGGGGGGCGTGACGCACCAGGCCTGCACCACTGTGGGGGTGTGGCGAGGGGGTTCCGGGGACGTGGGGGGGGCATTTCAGGGAAGGACGGGGCCGTTCCGGGGTGGGATGGAGGCGGAGAATGCACCAGTGCACCGGGTGCTTTCCCCCCCCTGCTACGCCTCTGGGATCACACAATGCTATATAGCCAGACTGAGCTACGTAAGAGATTTCACTGGGAAGAAAGTGGGGACAGATGGGTTACTCACAGGGGTGACCCCAGCACAGCAGGTATTGGCCATTTATGCATGCACTACCTACCTTCTGACTTTTTACTTTGCAGTGATTTTTCCCACAGTGTTTTGTTCGCACAGAGATTCTCCTCCTGCAGTGTCCCTAGCCGAGCTGCCATTTTGCCCAACAACCCCACCGCCCCCGCTTCCTCATTGTTTCTGTGCAATCTCCAGTTGAGGTGATTGCCTGCCTCCTCTTTTTTCCTACCCTTTTTGATCTAGAATGAGTTTGCTAGACCATGTCAATTTCTTGTCAGTTTCGCTGGCTTTACAACTCCAGCAATAGATCTGCAGTGTGATAAAAATAAAATAAAATAGTGAAGTAAGCTTGGCCCCTTTGTAAAAAAAAAAAAAAAGGATCGGGGGTGGGGGGCGGGGTGGGATCATCATCCTCAGAATCTAATTATTCTTCAATAATCTTTGGCCAAGGAAAGCAGGCCAAGGAAAGGCTAGCCCTTGCACGTTTTCGTGGGCCCCCACTTAAGCTTCCATCCTCTCAGCAAGCCTATCATCTTTCTGTCTAAACCTCTAGCCAAATTTATCAAAGCAACATATTGCATCCCACAGTAATGGCATACATACACTACTACCATGAGCTTCATTGCAGCCTCATTGTGGCACATGGGGAGACGCTGTCTGTTTTTACAGGCCACGGTTGCTCGTGGTCTGGAATTCTTGAAATCTCTACTGTGCATCATCTCCATAGCATTTTGGCTAAATGAAAAGGTTGGATCTTCTCTCTTCCATTCAACTAATGCTGCTGCTGAACGAACGGCCATCTCCCATCCAATTCCACCCCCCAGCCAAGATTTCTCTCTCCATCGGCACTTAACCTTGCGATGCAGCATATTGGGGATTTTTTTTTCTTTTAATGGGATGATAGAAACCACATTAGCAGAAAGCGAGAGAATCCCTGGCTAAGCAGCTGGAGTCAAGGTTAATGTTTTCTTTCGGAACCTCTCCAACAAAGCGCTTATTCTAGCTAGGGGTGAGATTAGCAGGCCCACTTCAATGCACCTTGATAATGGACACAAAATGTGTTCAAATTCTAAAGCTTAGCATAGATGCAAAAAGATTTCACCCTCTCTGGACACATTTGATTCCAAAGAATGGAAGATGAAAGATCAGTAAAATGGCCCTTTCTACTGTATCGACATAGAGCAGCCTTTTATAGGCTAAGTTCCCTTATCATTAGTAATAATATAGTGCCATTCTTATAAGGCCCTTTACAAAGGAACATATGCAAAAACATAGGTCCCCTGTTCACAGAAGGTTTCATTGCTCCCATGCTATGACAGTTTTGCACAATTTAGTTGCTCCTTTTCTACTGCCAGCAGAACAGAAATGGTTATTCCACAGAGTTTACTGCAGGCCTATATTGCCCATAAAAATCTGGAAACGCCTATTCCCGCACAACCAAGATCTTACTTTCATGCTTCCTTGAACATAGCATCCCAATCAGCAAAGGTCCTGCATTTCCATGCAGTTTCTCTCAATCTTCCTTTTGATTTATAGCATGACTATTCTTCTCAAGAAATAAATAAAAATAGATAATATTGTTGAAGGCTTTCATGGCCGGAATCACTGGGGTGTTGGGGATTTCCAGGCTGTATGGCCATCTTCCAGTAGCATTTTCTCCTGACATTTCACCTGCTCCTGATCCTCTGAAGATGCCAGCCACAGATTTGGCAAAACGGCAGGAGAAAATGCTACTGGAGCATGGCCATGCAGCCCAGAAACCCCACAACACCCCAAAAATAGATAGGCTTCTGGTTAACTCAGAGTATCCATGATGTCCCTATATGTAAGGTAACCAGCTCCTAGGGAGAAGAGGACTTTAATTCTGCCATTCCTTTTGCAGCCAAAGGGATTTTCATTACATTGCTTTTATTTATTTGTTTCAAGATCTCAATTGCACAATCTGAACAATATTTTTTAAAAAAATGTTAGGGGAGCAGTAAACAATCACACTGGCTACAAAGAGAAAAGCAGTAACTAACACTTCTTCCTCCTCCCAGCCGAATGAAACAAGATTGCATTTAGGATGCTCCACCAACGCCAATCTGATTTTTTTTACAAAGTGGGAGACAGAGGAAGGAGAAGGGTTTTAGGTGCCCTACAGGCAACAGGTTGAGTGCAGGGAAACAAGTGAGCACTCACACTGGCTGCACTTGTTGTAAAGTAGTCTTGGTTCCCCAACTCCAGAGGAAGCTGCCCTATTCTTAAGAGCAGAACTTCTTGTCCAGTATTCTTACTGTCACCAGCACTGCCCCAGCATCTACTGGCAGAAATCAATTTGATAAGAATGCCGGAGATTTATCCTGAAGCATTCTGTATGTGAGGGAAGTGACCCTTCTCCTTTGCTGTCTAAATGTACACTGTAAGCTGTTTGGGACAGGGACATATTCTTTTTTGAGGTTTCTATTTTGTCATTGGATTTGGTGATGTGCCAAGAATGTCGATGGTACTGCACAAAACATAATTAGTTTTAGATTATTTAATTTTAAAGCCATTTCTCCCAATTTTCCTTTTGATTTACAGCATGCCTATGCTTCTCTGGAAATAAATAAAAATAGATAGGCGTCTTGAAAAGCGCAACCTCACAGTTTTACAGCTCCAAAAAACTTCTTGGTTGCAGCTAGCTGCAAAATTGGCTTTTATTTCGACAGTACTATTCAACAGCATTATTCCTTTCCTCCCTCTCCTATTCCAAACCCACCCTGGCAGAACGCCAGTCTCACTGGCAAATAAGTCTGACCTGCATTCCAAAATAACCTTAATTGTGAAGTAATCCACGTCCATTGTTAGTAGCTGGGCCACATATCCAAATAGCACGCGGTTCACAACAGGCAGGAACCTGGGTTAAAGGTAATGTCATGCATAGCATGCTGTTCAGGTATTTCAGGATACTTACACACAGGCTGTTTGCCCCAGTTCGGTTACTATTAGGAAGTGTGTGGGGCGTTTCTTGCTTTCCCATAGCATCACCGTACTTCCCTGCACCCCCTGTTTTTTTTCCCTTTTATTCCCTGCAATTTCCCAAACCTGCTTAGCTGCAAAGTTTTGGGAAAGACTACAACAAGCCAGAGGGGGTGCTCAAATGGACAGAAAAGTCTGGATCTTCCTGGTGACATCCACATTGATGCCATTTTCCCTGCCCAAGTCCCCTGGCATAGGACAGTTCTACCACCACCACTGAAGGACTTTGGAGGGGACGGGGGGGGGAGACGGGGGGACATAGTTTGGTAAGTGGCAATTGAAATATTGTCATAACATTCTATCATCTATCATGTTCCCTAAATCCTCAGCTTTCTTTTGTGTAAAAGAAAGTCTCTAGCCCCTTTCATTGCATAGATATGCCTTTCCCCTTATATTTCCACAACAAAAGGGGTCGAAGACTTGCTTTTTTGTTGTTAATAAAAGCGGGGGATGCATAAAATCTGAAAGAGACTGTTACAATGCTGTATTGTCATAGCAATTGCCAATCAATGGGGGACCTTTTATTACTGACAAATCACAGCTAGCTTATGGTGACCTCGGTGGAGTTTTCAAGGCAAGAGATATTCAGAGGTGGTTTGTCATCACCTGCCTCCAAGTCACGACCTGGTATTCCTTGGAGGCATCCCATCCAAGTACTAGCCAGGTCCAAACTTGCTTATTTTCTGAGCTCTGATAAGATCAGGCTAGCCTGAGCTATCCAGGTCAGGGCAATTGGGAACTACAACGGGAAAAATAGGGGGAAACCTGCTATGTGGAAGCCCCATCACCACTGTGCTGCATTGACGACAACAACAAAATAACACAAGCCCATCCCAGTGTGGGGAACTCTTCTGAGTATTTGGGATCCTTTTTTACCTCATAAATAGCTACAGTACTCAGATTGCCTGCCACAGTTTCATACAGTCAAGGCAAATCTCTCTCTTCCCTCCCCCATACTTTGTCTACCCTCCCATGTAATGGGTTAATGCAGGTGTAGAGGATGGTATACTGAACCATCTGGTGTTGTTTCTTTAAGGCCAAGCCAGGAGTGGAACTAAGTAATATCCTCCAGGAGTGTATTCGTTTGGAGAGGGGCATGGGGGTTGGAGGATGCCACATCTAGGGAGGGTCGGGATTAGGCATGAAATCTTTGGAAGATTCTCTTGCTGGGGCTCAGTCATTTGTCCATCAGGTTGTTGGGCTGGAGGTAGATATGCTAGAAGTGAGAGGGTTTTTTAGGGCTAGAGGGTGTGGTGGGTTTCTCTTGTCAATTGGACTTCTGGTGACCATCTTGCTATCGAGACGGATGTTTTGATCCATTGCTGGGGACATGACTTGCTGGCTGATTTAAACTGTAAGAAGAACTGTCTATGTTAGAAGTCAGCATTAAGCAAACCTGGGCTCTTTCCGCACGCTTTAAAACGTTTTTGGGCAGGAAATGAAACGTTTCCTCCAAGGAGTTCTGCATTGGCCCTTTCAGCACAAACACTTTAAAATGTGTGGGAGCAGGAAATAAAAATGTCTCTTCCAAAGAGTTCTGTGTTGCTTTTCCCCCAAAACGTTTTATTTGCAGACTCAAAATGTTTTAAACTTATCCTCTTTTTTAACAGTTATTTTAGCTGAAACGTTTTTTTCTATGTTGTTTCTTTAAGATGATTCCCAGCCTCTCTGCCTTCCCTGAACTTCCTCATTGGCACCATTTTGTGTCCCCACTCCTTGCCTGCGGAAGCCCCTTGCCCTGTTTTTGGAGCATCTCAGAGCATTTTTGAGATTGGGGGAGGTGCTTAATTTTCACATCACTGACTACAGAAGACTCAGAGAATCGCAGCATGAGGCTGCAAAGCATAGGAGCACTCATATGTCCACGAACTGGGAAAAAAACAGGGGAAAATAGAAAATGGCAGCCAGGAACCTTTTCAAGGGGATGAGTGTGAACAAAAGTCGTGTTATTTGGGGGATCTAAAACATTTTTAAAACACTGTAGATTACTTGTGTGGAAATAGCCTTCATTAGTTTTATTGGGTTTTTGTTTGGAGGGGTTTTTGCTACTGTATTTCAGAGATCAGAGATCACACTTGCTTTGTTTCATTTCTGTTTCCCAAGCACCTCAATAAATCTTTATCATTTTAAGGAGTCCACTTTATTCATGCACTTTATTCACACTATAGTAACCCTGGAATTTGGGGGCTGTAGAGCTGTTCAATAGTGCTACAAAGAAGGCTTAAGCTGGCTCCTAGTATATCAACACATACTCTCCAACATTTTAATAGATCTTCCTGTAATTATGGAGCAGCAGCAATTCAAGTACATAAAGCAACATTTGCTTTTTGTTTTGTTTTTAAACGAAAATTGGGGACTGTGTGTGATGGCAATTCAGACCCATGGCATGCTCTGCTACAATGCACCCATCCATATAATGTGTGAGCCATGCACTGCAATCTAGAGCCAAATGCCTTAAAATTTAGAAACCTACATAGACTAGGTGGAAATGTACAGAACCAGGAATTTTGCAGCCCCAGTGCAGAAGGCTTGGATTTGTGAAGAATGGAAAGGTTGGCTGTCATGGGTTTTCCAGGCTGTGTGGCTATGGTCTGGTGGTTTCAGTTCCTAACATTTCTCACATATCTGTGGCTGACATCATGCCTCTAAAGATGCCAGCCACAGATGTGGACAAAATCTTAAACCACAGACCATGGTCACACAGCCCAGAAAACCCACAACAGCCAGTTGATTTCGCCCATGAAAGCCTTGACAATACACTGTAAAGGTTCTTTTAGGTCTGTACTCCTTGGGTCTGGATACACCTGCTAAGAAGCCCAGATCTGGACCGGCAATTACTAGTGGGTAAAGGTAGAGGCAAAGATAGTGCACGTGTTCATACACTGTGATTTTTGTCAATCCGTCCTACCAAACCTCCCTAAATAATTGATTTATTTAAGCGATTTTACCCTACATGTTGCACGCTGGGGACTCAAAGTAGCTTGCAAGATTTAAAAAGCACAAAATTACAATTCACACAATGACACCCACCTTCACAGACCTGCAAAACACCCTTAAAGCAGGTGATGGCACAAGTGCATCTTGGGCTGGAGGCAGTTCCAGCATCACTGCTACGTACGGCTACATGCTACAGCCCACTAACTAGGCGGGATAGTGGTTAACTCTAATCTGGAGAACCAGGTTTGATTCCCCAATCCTCCACATAAGCAGTGGACTCTTATCTGGTGAGCTGTATTTGTTTCCCCACTCCTACACATGAAGCCTGTTGGGTAACCTTGGGCTAATCACAGTTCTCTCAGAACTCTCAGAACTGCCTACCTCACTAGGTGTCCGTAGAGAAAGAGGAAGGAGTTTGTTAACTGCTTGGAGACCCCTTACTGTTGAGAAAAGTGGGGTATAAATCCAAATTATTATTATTCTAAGAGCCAAAGGCAGAACCCTTGGTTTCTTGCATTTTGGCTCATACTTCTGGCCTTACCCAGGCTTTACACTACCTGCAGAACAAGAGGCACCAATGCTCACCTCCAGTCTTGTTCAGATGTTCCCAATTTCCTCCCATCCTTCAAAGACAAAATCGAAGGCAGTAATTTACTAGGAACAGGGACCAGAGAGCAAGGACTCTTCATAGCAAATACAGATAACTGAAACGAGCATTTTTTATGCAGCCCTATGTCTAAAAATATTTGCCTTCCTGATGAGAACTGTTTACAGAGTTAGTAACCTTTGCATCTGCTTTTGCCAGAAGCCTCTTATCAACAGCACAAACACTCCAACTTAATGGCAGTCATCCATGAACTCAGATTTCAGCAATCTCTCCCTGTTGCCTGATCCCATGAAGCTTGGAAGTGTGCTAATTGATCCCATACAACAGTCTGTCCCCACAGCTCCCAAAAAGATCTCTGCAAAGGAACTGGGACTGCCAGCATAGGGTCAGCGTGATGTAGTGGTTAAGAGCAGGTGAACTCTAATCTGGAAAAGTGGGCTTGATTCCTCACTCTTCCACATGAGCGGTGGAGTCTCATCTAATAAACTGGATTTGTTTCCCCGCTTCTGCACATGAAGCCTGCTGGGTGATTTTGGGCTAGTCACAGTTCTTCAGAACTGTCTCAGCGCCACATACGTCACAAGGTGTCCGTTGTACGGAGAGGAAGGGAAAGGAGTTTGTAAGCCCCCTTGAGTCTCCTAACAGGTGAGAAGGAGGTGGGGGTATAAATCCAAACTCTTCTTCTTCTCTTGCTGTTTCTAAAGACTGGTCAATTCAGGGGATGGGCCTACTTGGCCTCTTCCTTTCCTCATGACGCTCCCTTCCTCCTTTCCCTTCCACAGGATCCGGCTGCAAAAGCCTCTGTTTGATCTCTGCCTGGCCTTCAGTAAACAGAAATAAACAAGCTCAAATTTGCCATAAGTATGTATCTCGCAGTACACACAAATGCCAGAGGGGCTTTCTTCTTTGGTGCCTGCTGGTTTCTTTCCCCCCACACTGGGATCACTACTTCAGCAGGCCCGTTTGAACTCTCTTTGCTTATAACTCCATGAAGGAGGCCGTCTTCCTCTGCCTTTCCGTTTGCCTCCATCCAAACCCAAAAGTACAACTTGGTTGGGTCTTTGGTTCCTCCTCCCCCACAACCCCACCCCGCCTGTCAGATTTTCTTGCTTCCTGAAAAAGCTTGCTTGGGAATAAGCAGAAATGAGCCCATGACACACTGAAAAACCAGGAATTTCTTCAGTGAGTGGAAGGGACTAGGACTTGCCTGCCCAGGTGTTTTGAATGGTAGGTTCTTCTCCATCTTCAGGTATGGTCTTAGTCATTATGCAACTCTGTGCAAAAGTCCAGGATAGCACCCCAGAATCACTACCACTCCACTGCCAGTCCTCCAGTTGAGGCCAAAAAAGGGGTGGTCTTCACCCCATGCAGGAAGGCCAGAAGCCTCTACCAAATCCCTGCTGCAAAAGTCCCAGATGGGACAAGAATGAGGGGCAGTAGGAGCCTGTTCTTCCTCCTTCCACCTCCTCCTTTATTCATCATCCTTCCTTCTTCTTCCTTCTCTTTCTCCCTTCTTTCTCCTCCTTCCTCCTTATTCTCCCCATTCCTTCATCAGGGTGGAGCAGGGTGGCGGACAGGGCCCTCCCCAACATGGGGCCCTGAGACAACGGCCTCTGTTGTCCATTGCCAAGACCAACTCTGCCTTAGGAATTACAGGAGTGAAAAATGCTCTGTGCTGTGGGAGTTGCAGGCCCCAAAGTCTACCTCAGTGGACTACCTCAGGGGGTGCTGAAGCAGGCCACACTGTCGCTGTTGAGTCTGGAGGAGCCTGAATGCTCAGAGGTTGATGTGACCTCATATCAAAGAAATCACAACTCCCATTGTCTTAACTCCAGGCCTTTCCTTATCCCTGTAAAACAAATAGTAATGATCAAAACTTCCTCTTCTGCACAGCTCTTAGGACTCCACTTCCACATGATGTTCCTCACAGCTAAAAGGGAACTTGTGAGGAGCAGCAGTGGCGTAGGAGGTTAAGAGCTTGTGTATCTAATCTGGAGGAACCAGGTTTGATTCCCAGCTCTGCCGCCTGAACTGTGGAGGCTTATCTGGGGAATTCAGATTAGCCTGTACACTCCCACACATGCCAGCTGGGTGACCTTGGGCTAGTCACAGCTTCTCAGAGCTCTCTCAGCCCCACCCACCTCACAGGGTGTTTGTTGTGAGCGGGGAAGGGCAAGGAGAGTTCTTCCAGAATTACAATTGACATCCAGATGACAAAAGACAGTATCTTTGGATGGTTTGGAGGGCAGACTCTATGAAATCACATCCCCTTTCAGCTACTTCCTCTCCCAAAACTCTGCCCCCAAATCTCCCAAACCAGAGTTGGCATTAGAGATGTCAACATCCAGGAGCTAGCTGAAGATCTCTCAGAATTACAACTGATCTCCAGGCAACAGAGATCAGTTCATCTGGAGAAAATGGCCGCTTTGGAAAGTGGTCTCAATGGCATTATATCCCATTGAAGTCCCTCCCCTCCTCAAACCTCACCCTCCTCAGGCTCCACACACCCCCCAAAAAAATCTCCAGGTATTTCCCAAGCCACAGCGGGCAACCTTATGTATCATATATGAGCAGTCCTCAGAGCATAGCTTCCCATCAAGCATCCAATTGAGATTGCTGCCATGTAATGTGAATAAGATCATACAGGTACAGGAGTTTAATCTTCCTTTGTATCTTGTTACAATACTTTGAGGAGTGTGTGCTGAACAGAAAGGCTGAACAGAAAGGACGGCTTTTCCTAGAACCAGGGGGCATCCATTGAAAATGCTGGGGGGAAGAATTAGGACTAATAAAAGGAAACACTTTTTCACACAACGCAGATTGGTGTTGGAATACATGCTGCCACAGGAGGTGGTGATGGCCACTAACCTGGATAGCTTTAAAAGGGGCTTGGACAGATTTATGGAGAAGTTGATTTATGGCTACCAATCTTGATCCTCTTTGATCTGAAATTGCAAATGCCTCAACAGTCCAGGTGCTCGGGAGCAACAGCCGCAGAAGGCCATTGCTTTCACATCCTGCAATGTGAGTCTCCCAATGGCACCCAGGGCCACCAAGTAGTAGCAGAGAGCTGGACTAGATGGACTCTGGTCTGATCCAACTGGCTTGTTCTTATGTTCTTATGATCTTATGTTCCTAATGGTGGCTGCAAAACCAGTTGTCAACCTCTCTGAAATACCAAGTCCCTTCTGGAGCCAAAAGGTACACTAAACCATAGCAACAGCCCTGCTAGATCACGCCAGTGAGTCATCTAGTTCAATATTGTGTGTCACACAGTAGCAAACATAGCCTAGAAAGGCCAAGGCCTTCCCTCAATTTTGCTTCCTGCCACTAGTATTCAGAGGCTTACTGCCTGTGGAAGATGAGCTTTCCCTTAGTCACAATGGTCCCCACTGAGCGTTACAGACCTCTCCTCCTTGAATCTGTCTATTTCCTTTATGTTCACAACCATCTATACGTCCACTGGGTGCATGAAAATTTACTCGTGATCCCTTGCCCCAAAGAGGTCCAGCTAGCCTCAACCAGGGCCAGGGTGTTTTCTGCCCTTGGCCCAGCCTGGTAGACAGCTCTGTCTAGTGCAGTGGTGGTGAACCTTTGGCACTCCAGATGTTATGGACTACAATTCCCATCAGCCCCTGCCAGCACAACCAATTGACCATGCTGGCAGGGGCTGATGGGAATTGTAGTCCATAACATCTGGAGTCTCAGACAAGGAAATAGTTTCACACCTGCTTAGTGACCATCATCCCCACACTACTGAATCAGTTGCCAGGTTTTTAACAAAGGCACTTGGATCAAGAGTGAAACCTTTGTGTAAATTTTTAGTCAATTGGTTTTAACATAATCTGTATTTTTACCACCTTTATATGCCATTGTGTTGCTTTGTATTTGTATTTGTAACATCTGGAGTGCCAAAGGTTCGCCACCACAGGTCTAGTAAGACCCGGCCCTGTGAAACCAGATGGAGTTTTGCCGGGCCAGTAGGACCAAGCTGTTCCACCAGGCATTCAGCTGAGGCAGCTACAGTTTCTCTATTATCCGGCCTCCCACAATTTCCACCTACCTTGCTTCCCTCTTTATTAAATTACTTCCATGCTGTAGATTTAGTCACCATCCAGGTGCGACACGTTTTTATTTTTTATTTTTTTATTGTATTTTAACATTGTTGGGAGTTGCTGTAAGCCCCTGAGGGGAAAGGCAACGTACAAAACTAATAAACGAAATGAAATGAACGGGAATGAATCCCACAGTTTAATTACCCGCGGAACAGGTCCCTTTTGTCTGGCCTGAATTGCCAGCATGCTCCTGAAACATTTCTCCTGTCTTTTTTTTTTTCTAAGACTGCAGATCCAGCTTTAAAAACTTTAAGGTGACATCATAAAAGCTGACCTATTAGATGATGAGCTGAAGGTTTCTCATGGATGATAACGAGTCCACGAGATGAGAGCAGAAGAACTAAAGTCATCTGAAGTGGGAGGGGAGGCTCCTGAAACTTCCTGCTCCCGCCACCCGCTGCCTTTTACTGCTGCACATTTACTATTTTGACATTTGAATCTCCCTGTAACATTATCGAACTTCCTTATACTGAATATTCCGAAGGGATGTTATTTATGAAGTGTGCCTGGCGAAACTAGAGGCCTGCAGCCAAAGCGTTGGCTGCCAAGTTCAAAATCATTAAGAGAATTTCAGACACACTTGCTCACCCCTTTTTTTCCGCAGCTCCAAGCCTTTAAATCTTCATGGGTTTAGCTATTTCTTTCCTGTTGGGGGGAGGGAGAGCTCCCACACCAAGGGTTTTGCAAGGCACACTTCCTGCCAGCTATTCACAGCACTTTTTTTTTTTTCAGTCACTTGAAGATTTTCTCAGAATCTGTTTATTTCCTTTTTCCCCCTTCACAATCGTCATGACCCCAGTCTCAAGCAGTGACCAGGACACCACTTTCAAAGAAGAGGTTGCAAGAGAGCTCTGGTAATCCAGTGACCCAGCAGCTGAGGCTACAAAGAAGCAAAGCACTATCTACACTGAAATCCAGGCTACTGAGCCAGATTTGGGCAAGCCAGAACCCCCTGGTACTCAAACACTCTGAGGAACTACCATGTACTACTCCCTGACCCTCTTGATCTCTCACCTCTCTCAGCAGCAATGCATTGTGTCTCTGTCCAGAAAAGCTCCACACAAGAATGTGAAACAAATTTAAAACAATCCCTCCTCAGAAAAGGTATGGAATTGAGGGCAGAGAGCCACCACAGAAGTCTTCAGGGTCAGACAGAATGAGACAGTGGTGAGTTCATGTTTGGGGTACTAGAGCATTTTGTTTTTCTTCGAAAATTGGAGCCCTGCAGGGAGCTGATCTGGATCAGGACTGACTGTAGGGGAAGTGGATTTAACCCCTTCCCAAACCATTTTGCCAACCTGTTTTGCCCGACTTGCAAATGCACAGTCAACAAATCTTTGGTTTGCCCTAAGAGGGCAAACAGCATCTCCGCCAGGCTGTTTGAGACAGAAACAAAGGCGCAAGGAGAAAGAGCTACATGCCACTTTTCTTAACCAGATCGGGTTTACCATAAATGGCTGCTGTATACAAAAAGAAATGCTTGGGAGCACCAAACACAGAACTCCCCATGTCCTTTCTAAGTTAACCTCATGGAATTCCCGTGCTGTCGGGGAACTGTCCAGGGCCCTGCATTGATCGCCTGGAAACACGTTCCTCTGCTTCTGCTTCCCTACAATTCTTCTGCTTCTGATCTTGCTCTGTTCTCAGAGAAGCCCAGTCAAATTGCACATGCTCTGGAGCAGTGGTTCTCAACCTGGGGGTAGGGACCCCTTTGGGGGTCGAACGACCCTTTCACAGGGGTCGCCTAAGACTCGCTGCATCAGTGTTCTCCATCTGTAAAATGGATAAATGTTAGGGTTGGGGGTCACCACAACATGAGGAACTGTCTTAAAGGGTCGCAGCATTAGGAAGGTTGAGAACCACTGCTCTGGAGGGATCTGATCCGCCAGGCCTGTGCAGCAACTATGAGCCAGGCTTAACCAAAGCTACAGTTTCTTCCTTCCTCCAGTTTGCATAAACATTCACTCTGCGAGGCAGGTAAAGTTGCCAGATCTAGGTTGAGAAATTCCTGTGGATTTGGGGGTGGAACCTGGGGAGGACAGAGACCTCAGCGGGGTGCAGTGCCCTAGAATTCACCCTCCAAAGTAGCCACTTTCTCCAGAAGAACTGACCTCTGGAGATGAGCTGTAATTCCAGGATATCCCCTGGAGGGTGGCATCCCTAGAGGCAGTTTAGGCTGAGACAGGCACCCAACAAACAGCATAGCTGAGGGAGGATTCAAATTAAGGTCTACCCAGTCCTAGTCTGGCTCTCAAATTTCTACCCTCCACACACACAGAGAGAGAGAGAGAGAGAGAGAGAGAGAGAGAGAGAGAGAGAGGCTCTCTCCCCAGTGAGGAATCACGACCACCACCCATGCTTTCCTAAATTGCCGAGGCTGTCTTATCTCATGAAAACGGACCCACGATCCCAGCAAACTGTACAAAATATTCCCTCGAGCTTTGATTTGTCTTTCAAAAGCAAGCGCAGGCACCCCCACCAGATGAACCCGAACGTGCAGTCGAAACTCGTAAAAGGCTTTTTAAAAATTATTATTTTTATAACAGTGAAGCCAGAAAAAGAAACCGTGAGCATTCAAGCCAGATTCAAACTGCGGTAAGTGCCATTTGCACCACAGCAGGAGAAATTCAAAGTCAGCAGAATAAAACGGTACTGAATATTGCTTAGAAATGGCCTGAGGCAGGAGAAATTGCCTCACCTCTTGTCCAGTACCATTGTTTCTATGATTTCAGCAGCTTCTGCTGAGTAATAGCCCTTTCATCCCACACTGGCATCCTATTATTAATCATTTATTTTGTGTACAAAGTACACTTATAATTTTTAGCTCATTTCTTTTCTCCAACAGCCAGCTTGATGGGTTTATTACTACTGATACTGTGCAGACTGAGAAACACATTCAGACAAATATGGATTTAACCACTTCCACTTGGGTGAAATTTGAACCCAAATCTTCCCTGACCCCCATTCTGTACCTTAATCCAGTCATGACCAGTATAACTCCTATGAAGAAGAGAAGAGGAAGAGCAGTTTGGATTCATAACCCACCTTTCTCTCATGTAAGGAGACTCAAGGTGGCTTACAAGCTCCTTTCCCTTCCTCTCCCCACAACAGACACCTTGTAAGGTAGGTGAGGCTGAGAGAGTTCTGAAGAATTGTGACTAGCCTATCCCAGCAGGAATGTAGGAGTGTGGAAACACACCAGGTTCACTAGATAAGCCTCTGCCACTCAGGTGGAGGAGTGGGGAATCAATCCCAGTTCTCCAGATTAGGATCCACCTGCTCTTAACCACTACACCATGCTGAGCCACTGTGCCTGTCAATGACTTTCCTGGCACTCATTTGCTTCTTGGACAAGTGTCTCAACGGCAGCCATTTTGTGATAGCCCCTATGGCAGCCATTTTATGGTGGCACCCACTCCGCATTCCCCAAAGTCCAAAGCCAGCCACAGGCTCAGCAAAATTTGTTCTATATTATCTCA
The DNA here is from genome assembly GCF_021028975.2 of Sphaerodactylus townsendi. NCBI lineage: Eukaryota > Metazoa > Chordata > Lepidosauria > Squamata > Sphaerodactylidae > Sphaerodactylus > Sphaerodactylus townsendi. The sequence continues at coordinate 15,115,122 of NC_059437.1, read as the reverse complement.
CCAATAGAAATCTCCTGCCTGCCTCACAGCAGCTATAATAATCAACATAAGTCCATTCCTGACCAGTAATAGTCCTCAAGTTCAGCCACAAGCAATGGCTGCCAGTGAGGGAAATCTTCCCTCCCCCAGTTTATTTAAACCATTTATTTGTTTGTCGGTTGCTTGCTTTGTTTATTTTTGGATTTATATCCCCTTCTCCATGCCAAAGACGGCTCAGAGAGGCTTCCAGTAGTTATATCAATGAGAGCATAGACACCAATGAAAGCATAGACACCTTCAAACTCCAACCGGGGTGGCACAATTTAAAACTAAAGCTTGCCACCAACCCTGAGACTACACAATCATACCAATATGGAAAGGAAGGGGAAGGGAGGCCAGTAAAGATGGATCAGACTCCATTGCTGGCCTCCACTATAGGCCTGGAGGAACAGGCCTGTTTTACAGGCCCTGTGGAACTGAGACAAATCCCACAGGGCCCTGGACAGAGTATTCCACCAGAGCCTCCCACTATGCCCAGGTGGCTTGCATTCCTGAATGCCACTGCAAAACTCACCTCCTGCAAACTAGTTCAAAAGTTCTGAAAAGGAATCAAAACTTTTCCAACCTAAAGTCCCCCCCCCCCCAACCATCGCTTACTCTGTGCAAGAGTTTTAATATTTATTATGACACAACGTTCATGGTTGTCAAGGAAAGCAAGGCTGAAAAGTTAGGGTTTTTACATCTAATAATTAAGCTATGCACGCTACATTTCAGCTTTCCATATGTTGTGGAAATGTTTTCGCTCTTTTGACATCCCCACTGGCAAGCAAATTATCGTGGCCCAAATATCTTCGATACATAGGAGACAGCCAAGCATGCTTCGAGCTAACGTCATCTGCCCAAAACTTCTGGGGCAATGAGGTGACAGTCATACACAAGCAAGCAAGCAACTAAATAAATAAATAAATAAAATGTCCTGTCACTGGCCGGTTTGGGAGCACAAGAGCTGTCACCAGGGACCGCACTCCGAGGAGTGAAAGCTGTCTTCTTTCTGCCTACCCTTCAACAGGCTTGTCATTTGCATGAGATATTTATTGCTCTTTACACATCACGAGGCACTTAAAATTCAACAGCATTCTCGACTGACATTAGAAAGCAAAGATTTACCTCTGGCCATACATTAACCATCAAAAGGAAAGTATTGTAAGGACTCGAGAAACGACTTCGCATCACTCCCGTTATGTCCCCCTCATTCCGCCTGGCACATAATGAGCCTCCACAAATCACAGCTAAAGCAAAGCAACAGAGAGAGAGAGAGAGAGAACCCACTTCTCTTGCCTGCAAATCGCACAGGCACTTATGCACAAATGTGCTAGAGGGTACAAGCAGCGCGGTTCGCAACCTTCAAACTATGCTCGTTAGACCAGAGAGATTCAGATGACGGGAGGCGGGAGGGAAGGGCGCCTAGTTTTCAGAGAAGCAGCATGCCATCCAAACAATTCCGCATCCTCAAAGAGAATGAGAAACAGCTCCGAGTGTCGCTCACTTGTCAACTTCGGGAGCGGATCGGCCAAGAGAATGTGACATTTCAGCATCTGCTGCGAGGTGGCGGGGGTGGGGGGACACACTCACACGCACCTTTTCCATCAAAGTCCCACTAAACTTTCCGGGGATTTGCGAAAGGGTTGACGATAACCGTAACTTGGGGGTAGGGGGAGAGAGCCAGCTGCAAGAACTGTTTTTCATGCACTCTCGATTGAAGCTCTAGGAAGAATCAAACTGTTTAGTCAGCCATTTTGGATGCTTTGGGGATCTGACTGCAATCAGGTAGGAAATGGAAGTATTCAATCACAACATCGGAAGCCTGGTCCTATCTGTGGAGGACAGCCGGTATGCGTGAAAAGTTATTTCTTTAATCTTGCAGCTACGTTGAAGGAGCAGAGGGTTAACAAAGGCTAATGGCAGGATACTGAACTTTTTTGGACAAGAGCCAAACGGGATCCCTGACAAGGGCAAGAGAAGAGGAGATTATTATTATTTTTCATAGCAATTATCATCATTACTATTACTTACATAGCACCGTCAATGTTCAGCACCCCCTTCCAGGATAACAAATGAGAGAAAGGTCCCTGCCCTGTGGCACTGAGGCCTGGTTTGAATGCAAGGCTGTTAGGACAAAAGAACTTGCCCTCACAATGTTGTGTGCAATCAGCATCCCAATTAAACTGAGCGATCAACCACAGGGCATCTATATACTAGAGAGCTATAGTTTCTGCAAGTGTTGAGCTGGCATGCTATCATTGTCCTTATAGCTACTTTACACACATAACAATCCCCTTGTTACGCAGCAGTGGCGTAGTGGTTAAGAGCAGGTACTCTAGTCTGGAGGAACCGAGTTTGATTCCCCGCTCTGCCACCTGAGCTGTGGAGGCTTATCTGGGGAATTCAAGTTTTTTATTTTTATTTATTTATTTTTTCAATTTATATACCGCCCGATCCCCGAAGGGCTCCGGGCGGTGAACAACAGGAGCAATCACACAATAGAAACACATAGGCTCCATCTCATAAAATGGCTTAAAACTCATAAAAACAGCGAATAACCAGAATACATAATAAATAGATAGAAGGCGTCTGGCCCCAATTTTACAAGTTAGCTTGTACACTCCAACACAAGCCAGCTGGGTGACCTTGGGCTAGTCCATGAACATCCCCCCTTTCTCTCCTGTAGGAGAACATAGTCCATGAACATCTGGAGAGCCGCAGGTTGCAGACCCCTGGGCTAGTCACAGTTCTTCTGAGCTCTCAGCCCCACCTACCTCACAAGGTGTTTGTTGTGAGGGGGGAAGGGAAAGGAGTTTGTAAGCCCTTTTGAGCGTCCTATGGGAGAGAAAGGGGGATATAATCCAACTCTTCTTCTTGTTCTTTTAAGTGAAACACTGGGCACTTACAAGACCCACACCCGAAAAGACTTTCCACCCACCGAGGTCATGATGATCAAGCCTGACAATCAACAGTTCAAGGAGGGAAGGCAGCAGACAGGGGGATGTAAAGAAAATATGCAAGGAATTATCCGAGATGAAGCTCTGAGATCAAGAGATCACTAGGACTGCCTTATCAATGTACCCATTGAGTAAAATCTTCTACAGAAGCCTTTTCCTGTGTTTCCTGAAGCATGGCATGGAAGTACATGCAAGACAGGATATTCTTAGTGGTAACTCCTAATCATTGGAACCCCTGCCCAGGGAAGGTCACTGAACCCTAGCACTTTGTGTCTTCAGATGCACGGTTTAAAAGCTGCCCTTCTTTAGCAGGATTTTAGCAAAGCCAGATTTTATCTTCCTGTGATTCTACTAGGACTTTGTATGGGTTTCCTCAATTCTTTAAAGCAGTGGTTCTCAACCTCCCTAATGCCACGACCTTTTAATACAGTTCCTCATGTTGTGGTGACTCCCAACCATAAAATTATTTGTGTCTCGGTTCCTAAGACCATTGGAAATATGTGTCTTCCAATGGTCTTAGGCGACTCCTGTGAAAGGGTTGTTCAACCCACAAAGGGTTCATGACCCACAGGTTGAGAACCACTGCTTTAAGGTCTCTTTTACCCTTCTACTTTTTAAAGGTGTCTTTTTCTGACACTCGCTTGGTTTTTTATTTCAGTAGAGGTTTTGCCAGTCATTATTTTTGTTAGTTGTTACCACTTGGGTAGAAATACGTAAATGAAAAAATTATCAGCAAAGGGTGAACGACGGCATCCGCAGGCTTCATTTCACCTGAGGATGGGGATGTGCAAATTCAAGTTTGAACTTCATAAGAAAGGTGATTTTTCAAAAAAAAATCGGGCTCCTTATACTTGGTCAGACTGCTGGTCCATGTCACTTTTTGCGTCTTTACATGCATGTTTACGTCCCAAGGACTGGCAAAAGGTGGGCAAAAATAGGGATGGTAAGTGATCTCAAGGAAGTCCAAGCAGAAAAGAACTTTTGGAACACTGGTTCCTAAAGGAGCAGCAGTGGCGTAGGAGGTTAAGAGCTCGTGTATCTAATCTGGAGGAACCGGGTTTGATTCTCCTCTCTGCCACCTGAGCTGTGGAGGCTTATCTGGGGAATTCACTACACTGTCTCAGATTCTAGGAAATCAGATCCAAGTATGTGAATCTTACTCCTTTACATTTACCCCATTTCCCCGATTTAATTAGATTACACTACTTGTTGGACAACCCTGATCCTTCTCTCTGTATGATAGTGGCAGACTTTCTCCTGGAAATTACTAAACGCCAGTAGATTTCCTTCGACCTGTATTGTATATGCTTTTTAATCCGTTTTTTATTATTGTTGTACTGTTGTCTATGCCAATAAAGGCTTGCTTCATCTGGGGAATTCAGATTAGCCTGTACACTCCCACACATGCCAGCTGGGTGACCTTGGGCTAGTCACAGCTTCTCGGAGCTCTCTCAGCCCCACCTACCTCACAGGGTGTTTGTTGTGAGGGGGGAAGGGCAAGGAGACTGTAAGCCCCTTTGAGTCTCCTACAGGAGAGAAAGGGGGGATATAAATCCAAACTCTTCTTCTTCTTCTTCTTCTTCTTCTTCTTCTTTTTAACATGTCTGAGTCAGATGAGTAGGAACTGTATCCTGTTTGTTTACACTGAGGAAGTGATGTCACTTTTGGGGTTTTGGTCAGAAAGGATATTGTGGCATTGCACGTTTTTGGCCCGCTGAGTGTTGGCAAGGGAAAGGGGAACCCCAAGAGGGTATTTTCCTGCCTATAGCAGGAAAATGACAACCCTACAGCACATCCTCCAGCTGTTCCTATTGACATATTTTCTCTTTTTTTCTAGTATCTATTCCTACTTGGAAAAACAAAATGTTCCCTGGGAGAGAAGAAAAAGAAGAGCTTGGATTTATATCCTGCTGTTCTCTCCTGCAAGGAAACTCAAGATGGCTTACAAACTCCTTTCCCTTCCTCTCCCCACAACAGACACCCTGTGAGGTAGATGGGGCTGAGAGAGGTCTGAGAGAACAGAGATTGGCCAAAGGTCACCCAAAGGTCACCCAGTAAGGAATGGGGAACAAATCTAGTTTACCAGATAAGAGTCTGCCGCTCATGTGGAGGAGTGAGGAATCAGGCCCCGTTCCCCAGATTAGAGTCCAACTGTTTCTTAACTACAACACCACACTGTCAGAAATGACTTTTAAAAATGTTGCTAGGATGAATTACTGGACTGGCCACTCTACATACTTCAGTTCCCTCTAGAAGCTAAACCTCCGAGCAGAAGGGAAAGGAGGTGGAGGCATTGTGTCTCCAATAAATATGCATGGACACTAAGACATTTTGCCCCACGCAACCTGCCATTTCACACCTTTTAAGCTGTTGCTCACAGATTGAAGCCAAACCCTAAAGGTCTTCCTGACTTTTAAAAGAGTTCACTGAAGAGTAAATTAATACAGAGGAGAGCCTTCAGCAAATCTGTAATTGGGGCGCAGCGCCTCAGGCAGCAATTCTTGGCCTGAGAACAGAACCCTTTCAACCAGACTTGTTCATCTCTGAAACGCTGAGGGGTCTGAAACACCGCTGATGGATTCACTCGCACCAGCTGTCTCCAAAACAAGGGCCCGGTGCCCTTGAGAGGAAAGGCCATCAGTCTAGGTTTCTAGCTCACTTTCTAACCACAACTGGCTCCCAAAGAGGTTTACATTTTAAAAAATGCTGCTGGCAAGCTGATCTTGCATTGAGTTTCCTTCTCTCATCCACCACCTCCTGCAGCTTACTCCTGTTCAGGCTTCCTCTGCAGTACCGGGGTCCTAACTTGGCATTGCCTCTGCCTTGGGCCTGGTTCTACAGAAGAGCAGGTTTCGAGGCAGGCTCTAATCCTATGAAGGCAGCCATATCCACTTGAACCCTAACAATCAGAATCTTTTCAAAAGAGTTTGACAGCATAGCACGGCACCCATGCAGGGGACAACTGCGCTTCTGTTTCCAGATCAGGAAAATCTTTCAGCGGTTTTTGTGTCTGGCTTCTGCCCTGTGCCTTTAATAGCACAGATGTGTGGACATCTGGATCAGCCTGGCTGGTTCAATTGCATCAGATCTCAGAAGCTAGGCAGGGTCGGCCTTTATAAGAACTGGGATGGGAGATCACCAAGGAAGTCCAAATGTGTTACTTCTCCTGGGGCAAATGTCTTTAATTCGCCTCTTGCCTTGAAAACTCAGGCCATTTCTACACAGTCCAAATATCCTGGGTTGAGCAAGGGAAATATCCCAGTCTGGCCCAGAAGTTCACACGGTTCGTGGTCCTAAAGTGTGTTTGCCCCACGATATTTCCCTCATCCTGGGATTTTCAAAAATTGCCAATTTGGTGGTTCTTTTCAAAAATCCTGGGGTGAGCCCGCTACCGTGCAAACACCACAGGAGCAGGAGCAGTTTATTTTTCCCGCCCAGTCGCCTGATCTCCCTGCCCTGCCGCTCGCCCCCTCCCCAATCTCCCTGCCTAACATTCATTCAAGCTACCACTCAAAAACAACAGCCAATCAGAATGTGGGACACTGGGGATGTTTGCGCACATGCAGATATGCTTGAGGAGTAAATACAAAAGACCTGGGCTCATGCGAAACAAACTGGAGTATTTCCTCCCGGTCTTCACTCAGTTCTTCCACAGAAATGGGCAGCCATGCGAAGTGAGAAACCAGGGTAAAACAGACCCGGATTGTAAGATACCAGTTGTAACTTGGTATAATTGTGCCGTGCAGAAACAACTCCTGTGGAGTTGCAGTAAGTCAGCTACAACTCGACAGCACTTTCCACCACCAATACTTATTCCCGTGCATGAAGAGTTTTCTCCAGTGATTCCTCCTGCCAAGCCCCATAGCCAGATGCACCATTCTTTTTGGGCAGCTGGGCAACCCTCAGTGATGTGCAAACCCCCTAGCACAGGGGTGGCCAACCTATGGCGCTCCAGATGTTCATGGACTACAATTCCCATCAACCCCTGCCAGCATGGCCAAAGGTGGCAGGGACTGGTAGGAATTGTAGTCCATGAACATCTGGAGCACCTTAGGTTGGCCACCCCAGCCCTAGCAGCTATCTCTTAACCCTACTGTCTCCCCCACCCCTTAATCAAGATAGATGGACAAGTCCATTTGGGTTTGATTATTAGCAGTAACAAAAACTATTACAGTACCAATGAGGACTATTTATGGGATTTTAAAAATGTGCAAATGTTCGTGTTTACTATGCTGCCTTAACCATCAGACTCCTGTAATATTTCTGGGCCCAGATAAAGACTAACAGAAAGAGGAAAGGCTTAAAGCAAATTTTATATGCCTAAGAACCACACCATCTCGTACAACAGTATCTTACAAACTCAGGTCATGCGATCTTAGGCAAGTTCCTTAACACTAAAATACAAGATTGTATTTTAGATTGTAAATCCTACTACTCTTGTAGTAGGATCGTATTTAAGATTGCAGTTTAGATTGTAAATCCTGCTGCCACGACTCCAAAAGCTGTACACTAATCCCTAACCAAAGTGTGAGTTTAAACCGCTATTTTCCTTCCAGGTTCCAACCACATAAACACTTCTTTTAAAAGCTATTTACCTACTGGGCCTCAGGGAGGAGATTTTGGATTGGGGCCTTGGCATGGGGAGAGCGATTTTGATTATTTCCCCTCTGGGCTGTTTTCCCAGTAGAAACCAGGGAACGAGAACTGCTCTGAGCCCCCATGGAGGAAAAAAACAGGGTCATTGGTATTTTACTTTTTTCTTTCCCCTAGTTAGGAATGCAAGCAGTAATGGGGGAGGGTTACTGCTGTCAGGAATACAGTACATCCAAGAAAGTGTTAGAGTTCACCAGCCCTTTCCTCTGCCCTATACCTCCAATCCCAGCTGGGCATCCCACAACTGCTTTTTAACATTCAAAAGTGCAGTTGGAGGAACCAATAATATTATGGAGTAGTTTGATTAGAGATGCCAACTCTGGTTTGGGAGATTCCTGGAGATTTTGAGCATGGAGCCTGGGGAAGGCAGAGTTTGGGAAAGGGAGGAACTTCAGGAACTTTATACATACAGCCCATACATACATACAGCGTTATTGGATGCCGTTTGTGTGAAAGAACCCCATCCACCAGGAAACAGCAGTGGGTTTTGTTAGCCCTTTTCTGCCATGAAACAGTTCGTGATGTCAGCGCAATTGAGATTTTGCCCCCTTCACTCCCCTTCTTGCAAATCAAAGTGAGGGGGGGGGGGAGAAATGAACATGAAATGTTCTTGTGACATCCCTTGGCTTTGATACCACAGAATGCACCTTCAAAAAGGTTTTTTTTAAAAAAAACCAACCCTTTAAAATAGTGGCTTTTCATCCAAAATGCTTGCAAGTGGACCAGCTAGGACCTTGATTAAAGCAACCCAGAGCTCAAAGGGAGAGCACATGTTTTGCATGCAGAAGGTCCCAGATTCACTCCCTGTCATTTTGCAATGAAATAACTCTTATCAGATCTCCTGTTACTATTTTCAATAGGAACAACAGCTGCGGAAAGGAGGAAGGCGATCCAGTGAGGCTGAAGGGCCAGCGTGGTATAATGGTGAATAGCAGGTGCACTCTAATCTGGAGAACTGGGTTTGATTTCCCCGCTCTGCCACTTGAGCTGTGGAGACTTATCTGGGGAACTAGATTAGTTTGTGCACTCTGACACATGCCAGCTGGGTGACCTTGGGCTAGTCACAGTTCTTCAGAGCTCTCTCAGTCCCACCTACCTCACAGGGTGTTTGATGTGAGAGGGGAAGGGAAAGGAGTTTGTAAGCCCCTTTGAGTCTCCTTACTGGAGAGAAAGGGGGGATATAATTCCAACTTTTCTTCTTCTTAGTGGAGGGGAAATAATCCTTTCCCTCTGTGCATGGTATAGAGCAGGGGTGTCCAACTCTGGTTCTCCAGATGTTCATGGTCTAAGATTCCTGTCACCATTGGCCATGGTGGCAGGGCCAGAGTTGGACACTCCTGATTTCGTGGTTAAGAGCAGGTGGGTTCTACTCTGGAGGACTAGGGTTGATTCCCTACTCCTTCACATGAGTGGCAGACTCTAATCTGGTGGATAAGGTTTGTTTCCCCATTCCTCCATATGAATCCAGCTGGGTGACCTTCTCTCAGAACTCTCTCAGCCCCACCTACCTCACAAGGTGTCTGTTGTGGGGAGAGGAAGGGAAAATGAATTTGTAAGCCGCTTTGAGACTCCTTACAGGAGGGAAAGGAGAGTAGTGTTGTGTTCCCACTGCAAATTGTTGTTCCACTTGTGTGGATCTATGTCACTCAGGAACTCCAGAGAGGATCATTTATGTGGAGAAAACTGCATGGAGGAAAAAAATTAATATTTCCCATACATATCCCACCATTTCTCCAGTAAGCTCAAAGCATTTGCCCTTCCTCATTTTTTCTCACACCTACCTACCTGGCGTGGCAGACAGGGCTGCCAACTCTGGTTTGGGAAATTCCTGGAGATTTGGGGGAGGAGCCTGGGACAACACTTGAGCACTAGTATGCCAAAAGGAGGGAAAGGTAATTCCCCTTTCACAAGCCCCAAACTGGAGGAGCTATCTCCTCAGGAATTATTCCCCATTTTCTTCTGAGTACCTCTGGAATAATCAGCACCAGAGCCCATATCGCTTTATATCGCTTATCTGGGGAATTCAGATTAGCCTGTACACTCCCACACACACCAGCTGGGTGACCTTGGGCTAGTCACAGCTTCTCAGAGCTCTCTCAGCCCCACCTACCTCACAGGGTGTTTGTTGTGAGGGGGGAAGGGCAAGGAGATTGTAAGTCCCTTTGAGTCTCCTGCACAAGAGAAAGGGGGGATATAAATCCAAACTACTACTACTACTACTACTACTACTACTACTACTACTACTCCTCTTCTTCTTCTTCTTCTTCTTCTTCTTCTTCTTCTTCTTCTTCTTCTTCTTCTTCTTCTTCTTCTTCCTCCTCCTCCTCCTTATAGCACAACAACCAAAGATTTTATTTAAATAAGCGGAAAAGCCAAACTTCCCTTAGTAGGGTTGAGGAACACATAAACATATAACGAAAACAGAAGTATGTCTTGTCATTCAAACTAGTATTTAGGCTCTCATATAGTCCTAAAACCAACAGTGAGGTGTTTGGGTCCCTGCCTAGAATCCCCATGTCCACTGGCTTACACCAAGAAGGGTCACAGCTCTCCCCTCAGGAAGCCGGTCTTCCACTTCAAACTGACCAGTCTCCCTCATGTGCTTCCCTGCAACCAAATCTAGGAGACCTCCTCTTTAGGGAGAGTAAACAAGCTCCAATGTCACGTTCCTAGGGTCACACTAATTTTATTTATTTTGTAGCCCTGTCAGGTTTTCGGGCATAGACCCCCCCTTCTTGGAGTCTCCCTTCCTGGGACTCTCCCCAGGTCTCCAGAGAGAGCTGTTGAGATGCTCTTTTAGGGAAACGTTCCAGTGGGATTATGGGGGGGGGGGGGGACTCAGCAGGATATAATACCATAGAGGCCACCCTCCAAAGCTGCCGTTTTCTCCAGGGGAATTTAGCTCCGCAGGCTGGAGATTAGTTTTAATTCCGAGAGATCTGCAGTCCCCATTTGGAGCTAAATTTGGCAGAGAGAGAAAATGACAGGCAGACGGGCACTTCAGGGATCTTCCGTGGCAGAGTGGGTGCTGGAACCCAGATCTCCCAGATTTCAGTCCAGCACCTTACTGACTACACCATGTTGTCATCCTTAACACCACAGCTCTGATCTGATTAGGGGAGGCCCCTGCAACTGATATTAGCACTCCTTTAAACAACAAAAATTGAGTCACGTCTCCACCCTTGTTAAGGTTCTCGGGCTGCAGCCGCATTCCCTAGGAGAATTTAAGAGTTGGAACTGGTGTGACAGTGTGATGCTGGCGCATGTGCCAAACTCCACCCCCTGTTTCCTCTTGCCAGTGTTTCAGTAAAACACCTGGCAGGCGGGAGGTCTCCTGCTACAGCAGCAGTGCTGGCAACACCGAACCTCTGATAAGAAGATGTCTGCCTGTGACTTTGAAGGGTGGTTGCCGATTGGAGCAGTCCTAGCTGGACTCGTGGCCTTCCTCTGTAGTGTTCCTGTGTTCCAACTCCAGAGCCTCGAGCAGGAGCCATCTCTGTCCTTTTGTGCACTATCATCATTTCAACAGGGTTTGCACACACCGTAATCCCACTGGAACGTTTCCCAAAAAGAGCATCCCAACAGCTCTCTCGGGAGCCCCAGAGGGAACACCAGCGCTGTGCCATGCGGTAAACATGATGTTTGAAAGCACCTTCAGACATTGTTCCGAGATCCACTGGGCCTAATTATTCTGTTTACGGTGTTCCATCCGTCTTCAAAGTTAATCCCTGCAAATCCACAGTAATTATCCCCAGCCGGAGGAACCTAACGTTAATCATACTGTGACCCCAATCGGAAGAGTATTTACAATCTGATCCACGGCTATTTACTCAGAAGTAAACCCCTTATGTTAATAGGCCTATGCTCAAGTGTGTGCATGCAAAAGGATTACTCCTTTCAGAGGGACAGGGGGCAGGCAGGACTGAAGCACTGGCCAGAGGTTCTGTTTGTTTCAATGGACTCGACTTTTTGGTTAATGCAATTGGAATTGCAGTTTAGGGACACAATCCTATGCAGTCTTTGCATCCACTGAATTCAGTAGGGATCTGCATTCTAATAAGCACGCAGAACATCAAGTTGCAGGAGTGCAAGCCAATGCACTCTCGCTTGAGAATGTTTCCCATTCAACTGAAGGGATTCCTTCCAAGTAAACAAGTATAAGTATTTGGGTGCCGCGGAGCTGCACAGTGCCTTGCCGCCAATGCAATCACCCCCGTGCTGGTGTATTTGTGCAGGGGTGCACAGCTTCCGTGACAGTTTCACACACACACACACACCATGGACTGCACAAGAATCTGTCTGAATCTTTTCTCTAAAATCAGCCACTCTTTCTTCCTCCAGCGTTCCCATAAGCCTCATTCACAAATATGCAACTTATTTCCTTCTGATAAAGGGAGTTTGCAATTCCCTGGGCAGAAGGTGCTTCCTTCCCTGCAAAAGCGACTTTCGCTTTATCACCCTGTATCTACAATCATTTGAGCCTTTTTTAAAAAAAAGCATCCTCTTCTCTGTCAGGTATTGATGCAAGCTGTTCCGTCAGTGGCAGTAAAGAGAGTGAGACTGTCCCTCTGATGGCCCATCAACGCCCAGAATCACTTCCAATAATTACAGCTCCACTCCTTGTAAAGTAAACACTCGGCTAATACAGCCAAATAAATCTCTCTTCCTCACACACACACCCCTGCTGCAAACCCCCCACCCACCCAATCACAACTCCAAAGCCTTTCAAGAACGACTTCCGTTTGCCAGCAAGCAATCCCTCACCTTAAAAGGTTCAGTTCATAAAAAATTATGCAGCCAGGAGGAGAGAGATCCAAGTGCTGATGAGAGCCGGCATCTTGAAGCGACTTCGTTACAAAGGCGCTTGTTAATGCTTCCGAAGCCAGCTTGCACTTTCTGGGAGAACTGCTGGAAAGAGGATGGGAGGCAGAGGCAGGCAACCAGAAGAGCAAATAAAACCCAGCATATTGCATTTATGGGCCTCTGCTCCTTTAATTTACCTGAAAAACTGCCCAGGGTGCTGCCCTACTGGGCCCCCGGCAACCAGAAGCAGACTGACCGAGTCAGGTGGCCCCTTGGGGAGCTGGCTGGTCTGCTTGCCTTGGACCCTGTCTGTGCGGCTGCAGGGTTGATAATTCTGGCAACTCACAGGAGGTTCCTGGGGCCAGGGACATTCAAATGTGTGTCACTTTGTCACGCAATGTCACTTTCTGCCAGGAACCAGAAATAACATTGTCACGGGAAGCTGACACTCTAGGATCCCGCCATAACTCTATTGTAAAATAGAGCAGCAGTGGCGTAGTGGTTAAGAGCAGGTGCACTCTAATCTGGAGAACTGGGTTTGATTCCCTGCTCCGCTACTTGAGCTGTGGAGGCTTATCTGATGACACAAATTAGCCTGTGCACTCCAACACATGCCAGTTGGGTGACCTTGGACTAGTCACACTCACAACTCTAAGGAGCTCTCTCAGCCCCACCCACATCACAGGGTGTTTGTTGTGGGGGGGAGGGAAAGGAGATTGTAAGCCCCTTTGAGTCTTCTACAGGAGAGAAAGGGGGGTATAAATCCGAACTCCTCCTCCTCCTCCTCCTCCTCCTCCTCCTCCTCCTCCTCCTCCTCCTCCTCCTCCTCTTCTTCTTCTTCTTCTTCTTCTTCTTCTTCAATCATGTTACAGGGGAATCCTACAGCATTGCCCCAATGCAATGGTGCCACAAATGGTTTCAGGCAAGAAGTGACATTGCAGGTTGAGGCAATGCATATCCCACCACTCCCTATTTTCCTCCCATTGCACCAAGCAGCAGCAGTAGTGGGCCACTACTGCCCATGGGAGACCTGGCAGTCCAAAGTGGCAGTCATAATCACAAGTGTAGGCCAGCACACTGGGCAAGCCTATACCTGTTTGCATCGTTGCCATGGTCTGGGACGAAAGCCAGCATCCCCGAGGTGTTTCTGACACAAGAAACAAGAGTAAACTTTGTGCATACTCCAAGTCCTCCTTCAGTTGTTCTCAGAACTTCATGAAGGAAACCGGCTTCATTTGATAAACTCTGACAACTGCAGGTTTCTGCCAGAGGCGCAAAGTTGGCCGTCCAGTATTATTTTATTACCTTTCTGATAGTTTCTTGCTACAATTTCTCTCATAACTTTTACTCTTTGAGCTTCTTTTTCAAAAGCAATCCTCCTTTCCAACGTTACTTCCTCGTCCAACATCCTTTAAGTCAATTTAACCTCCTTATTTAGCTTTATGCTCCTTTCTTCTTAAAAAGAAAGAAAAGCGCAGAAGTTTTCTTCAGCGCTTGCAATGTCTTTCTCTGTCATTTCAAAGCCCAGATTTTGAAATGGTGGATATTAATTGTCAGATTTCAGGAAAGTCCTCCGCTTCGGTTTCAAGGAGAAGGCTTTGACAATCTGAGCTGTTTCCTGCTCTCGTCTGACCTGGTTTTCAGTTTTTAATGATGGGAACTGCACACATTTTTGACCATTGCAACCTCTGGAAGATTTCTCAGGAGAATGGCTTGTTTGATCATCTTCAGCAAAGTTAACAATCCTATATCTCATTTCTGAATTATGTTAGATTGGCTTAGATCAGGTTTTTTGATCTTCGTTTTTATGTTTATTAGGCGCAACAGGTGAGGGTGAGTTTGTAGATGGTGCTATTAGCCCTGACCCCTGAGATTCCAGTCATAGTTTTCTCAATTTATCCCCGCTGGCTCCTTGGGATAGAGACCTGTTATTGTTTATGAACAGTGATGGCATACTCTCCAGTTGTCCTTATTTTCCAATACCATACTGGTGAACCACTACCTTCTATTTTTCCTTCTTCATGCCTAGAGATAAGCATGTTACCTCAATTCCATTTCTTTATTGTTTCCAGTTTTTTCTCTGTACTGCATTCCATTCCTCCTTAATACTTGTTGAACTAGAAGAATTCCAAAAAGTATTTGAAGCATGAGCAATTTGCACAATTTTAATTCCTTCTTCTCAGGAGCAGGAACAGCAGTGCCATAGCGGTTAAGAGCAGGTGCACTCTAATCTGGAGAACTGGGTTTGATTCCCCGCTCTGCCGCTTGAGCTGTAGAGACTTATATGGGGAACTAGATTAGCCTGTGCACTCCAATACATGCCATCTGGGTGACCTTGGGCTAGTCACAGCTCTTCAGAGCTCTCTCAGCCCCACCCACCTCAAAGGGTGTTTGTTGTGGGTGGGAAGGGAAAGGAGATTTGAGTCTCCTTACAGGAGAGAATGGGGGATATAAATCCAAACTCTTCCTCTTCATCATCTGAAATTTGTCCTACCCTCCCTGCAACCACTGGACATGGATAAAGTGCTGCTAAAAAAGCAATCTTGATGTGACCATACACATGAGTGCATGAACTAACGTATACTCCTGGGTCATGGTGAAAGACATTAAAATCTTCATATACCTGTACAAACATGCACATTGTTGGTGGCAGGGTTTTATCATTTTGAATAAAGATACACACACAGCTTCTACGTACCTTACAGGATGCTGCTTGGCGCAGTGGAGTTGCTCAGGTATCACAAGCTTGTGTCTGGATTTATTCACTTTTTTCCTGACCTTTCCATGTTCTCCTGTTGCTGCCATTGACCTGCCACTCTGCTTCCTGTGCTGGTCAACTGTCAATATCTTCCCCTTCCAACTTTCCAAAAACCATGGCAACAATAACTTTGAACTATGGATGCTCTCCCCTCCATTTTTACTCATAAGGAGCATCCTGCATCTGCCACATTATCATACACCTCAAGGGTCCCCAGCCCCTTTGAGCCTGGGTAACTCCTATTGAATTACAAGAGGGGCAGCAAAGAAATACTGTTTCAATTAAGAACTGTCTTGTCTTTGACAGTGAGATCCCATCCCACCTTGGCCGTTTCTGCACGGCACAATTTTACCGGGTTACAATCGGAATCTTACAATCCGGGTGTTAGGTCTCATCCCCTCAGTCAATAAACAGACTCTGGATTCTTGATCAGTAACGTTTATTAGAAGGTTGCGAAGTACCCAGCTTGAGAAAGCCAGTTCTGCCTGACTTATATAAAAAAAAAAAATAGAGGCAATTAAAACATTTTAAATCCAACATTATCTATATGGCATTTAGAAGAGAAGAAGAAGAGTTTGGATTTATATCCCCCCTTTCTCTCCTGTAGAAGACTCAAAGGGGCTTACAATCTCCTTGCCCTTCCCGCCTCACAACAAACACCCTGTGAGGTGGGTGGGGTTGAGAGAGCTCCAAAGAATTGTGACTAGCCCAAGGTCACCCAGCTGGCATGTGTGAGAGTGTGCAGACTAATCTGAACTCCCCAGATAAGCCTCCAGAGCTCAGGAGGCAGAGCTGGGAATCAAACCCGTTCCTCCGGATTAGATACATGAGCTCTTAACCTCCTACGCCACTCTGTGAATAGAGGCACAGAGGTACACTTCTATAACCCCGTCCATCTTTTACACAGTCCACAACTTGTGTTTCTTCATAAGGTGGCCTCCTGAACTGACATAATATCCTAATGCGGGAGTCTTTGGCCTTTTAGGCCCAAAATAAAACTCAGTTGCATACTCAAATATTTAACATATCACTCCTCTAAAAATTAAACTTTAGAAAATCCCCCAATTCCCTCCACGCTCACCTGTATCAGGTTATACAGAGGTTTAAAAATATCTTGACACTCTGCTTTCCTCAGAGGCTGGAATCTCTGGGGTCCTCATGCAGCCCATTCCTCTTCCTACCCTCCTCTTGAAGTCTTAACGGGCAACACACACTGCTGGTTGTCAGCATCTGTTCATGAGCTCTTTGGCACCACACAGTGCCCACTACTCAAGGTTTCCAGCTGGCATTGAGAAAAATAGCCTGCCCCTTTAAGAAAGGCTTAATACATACAAATGTGTAGCAGAAGTTTTTCATGGCATGGAAGTGAATGAAGTCGCCTGGTAAACAGCTTTCCCATTAAGTTTCCTCTGCATAGGTGTCAAACTCGTGCCCCTCCAGATGTTATGGACTACAGTTCCCATCATCCCCTGCCAGCATCATGCTGGCAGGGGATGATGGGAACTGTAGTCCATAACATCTGGAGGGGGGCAAGTTTGACACCTGTGTCTTAAAGGGACAACCCTGCTAGCACCACAGTACTTCAGGCACTTTTTAAACCACTGGTAACATATCACGGGGCTTCTGGGAAGACTGTGTGGTGAAATGATGTCCTTAATTTCATCTGTGAGGTATTGCAAAGCATGGGACAGTACTTTATCCATAACCAGGGGCAACCCTAGCATTAGCCAAACTGGTTTGTGAGTTTGGATTTAATTACCCTAGATCACTGATGGCGAACCTATGGCACGGGTCTCAGAGGTGGCACTCGGAGCCCTCTCTGTGGGCACGCACACACAGAGTTTGTCATGTGAGGGGCAGAAAATCACCCCCACACACACTAGGCTTGCCTGGGCCACTGAGCACGGCATGCGCACCGCAGTGAGCAGGGAGGACTCGGCTGGCGGGCCTGGTGCCTGTGCTCCGGGTGGCTGCTGTCTGAGGGGTGGGCACAGAGGAGCAGAGATGCTAGAGAAGCACAGAGCAGTGCGTGCGGGACTTGCTGGAGGCTAGAGCAGGCTGGCCCCTGCTTGAGTGGGTGAGGTGGAGGAAGCGGGAGCTAACTGGGTTTTTCTAAATGAAAACCTCAGCATTCAGGTTAAATTGCTGGGTTGGCACTTTGCGATAAATAAATGGGGTTTGGGTTGCAATTTGGGCACTTGGACTCAAAAAGGTTCGCCATCACTGCCCTTGATGGTGGGTTTGTGGATTTTTTACAAATCAAATCAAGTATCCTTTATTAGGCATGGATAAAACAACAACCAGACTAACAATAACAACAAATAGGAAGGTTATTAGGTGATCAACAGGAGTGTGAAGTTGTTGATAAAGCTGTTGCCAAAAGCTTTGCTACGTCTGCAGTCATTCAAAAGCAGATGTAGCTTGTCTTGGTCAGAAGTGGCAAGACGTGAATTACTATGAGGTTCAATGTAGAGGCTCCTGAGTTCTGTGTAGTGAATTTTTTACAGTCAGTTTTCTCTCACACTGCTGCTGCCCCACAGCAAAACTTTTAGAAATGATTTATCTCTGAACACAGCACCAGCACTGCCTAGTGGCTAGAGTTCCAATTAGGCTAGAGTTCCAACTAGAGTTCCAACTAGGTTCCAATTTCTACTTTGCTGTAGAAGTCTGTGTGGTAACCCTTTGTTGCCTTTTCTCTACCCTGAAAGCCCCAGACGTTTCAGCCTTGCTTTGCAAGGAAGATGTTTGCAGCGTCAATCAACACACCCCTAAGGAAGCAACAACGTATGACCGCAAAGCGTATGTACTGCTCTCTGCTGTGTAACAGTGTACGCTCGCTCCTCTTTAGCTCCGACCTCTTGTTGATGCTAGATGGTAGCAATCGGTCCCCGCAGACCATTTCTCTGCTAGTGCTGATGGGGCAGAAAGTAGCTTTCGATACAATTCTAAGAGGCTTTAATGATCTTGGCGCTGAAATGCCTCCCAAGGTTACTTCATCAGAAGTGTTAATGCATGCCGCCCACCCGTTCTTCACCCAGGAAGCATCACCCTGAAGAATCCAAAAACCAATTACACTCTTTTAGTTTTCTTTTGTTTTCTCCAAAAAGTTCATTGGTGGTGAGGATTTTGCGTGACTGTGTGAGGCTCAAAACAAGATGAATAAGGCCACAAACAAGGCTTCCATCCAGGGGCGTACTGCCCAGGGGGGCATATAGGGCAAATGTCCCCAGGCGGCGCCCATTTAATCACATGGGGGGCATAAAATCACCCCCACACTCCTCCGGTGGAGAGGCGCCACCGCCCAGGGCTCCCCCCTCCACCCCTGGCCGAAGCGGCCCCCTCCGGGCTCTCCCAGCCCGCTGCAACCTTCCTCTCTTCCTCCAAGGAAGCAGCCTTTATAGTCCAACTTAGCCCCTTCCGCACATGCAGAATAATGCACTTTCAATCCACGTTTGCAATTGTTTGCAAGTGGATTTTGCTGTTCCGCACAGTAAAATCCAGCTGCAAAGTGCATTGAAAGTGGAATGAAAGTGCATTATTCTGCATGTGCGGATGGGGCCTTAGCTTCGGCTCATCACAGCTTGTAAGTTAAGCAGGGTCAGCCATGGTAAGTACTTGAATGGGAGACCACCAAGGAAAACCAGGGTCGCTATGCAAAGGAAGGCCATGGCAAACCACATCTGGTCATCTCCTGCCTGGAAGTCCCGTGGATGGGATTGCCATAAATCAGTTGCAGCTCAACAGCATGTTCTTTTCCTCATCCAAGGAGATCAAAGTGGTGCACATGGTTCTCTCTTTCTTTGAGAGCCAGAGTGGTACAGAGATTAAGAGTAGTTTGGATTCTAATCTGGAGAACTGGGTTTGAGTCCCCACTCTTCCATATGAGCAGCAGACTCTTACCTGGTGAACCACATTTGGTTTCCCCCTCCTACACATGAAGCCTGCTGGGTGACCTTAGGCTAGTCACAGTTCTCTCAGAATTCTCCCAGCCCCACCTACCTCACAAGGCATCTGTTGCAGGGATAGGAAGGGAAAGAAGTTTGTCAGCCACCTTGAGTCTCCTTACAGGAAAGGAGGGCAGGGTGTAAATCTAAACTCTTCTTCTTTCCTCACTGCAACCCTGTGAGGCAGGCATAGGGAGTAGAAACTGGGCCAAGGGCTTCCAGTGAGTTGTCTGATTGAGTGGATCTTCAGACAGAGGTCTTCTCCATGCCACTCCAACCACTACACCACACAGTCTTGCTTAGAATCTATGAAGCATCCTTCTATATGATGAGTTTCAGAGCGCCCCTGATATGGGTAGCCTGCATAAACATAAGAAGCTGCAGGAGCCTTCCTGCTTGGGAGAGATGAAAGCCACCAATCTCTTCCCCTGTTGCCGTCAGTGCTGGCATAACGTCCTTCCCGCCGCCAACTTCAGCTCAGCAGGTTAGCTGCAAAATTCATTATCAGATCCTGCAATCACAGTTACCTTTATTGTGTTTTGCATTTACAATAATTAGACCTATAAATGCTGATTTATAAAAAAAATGACAGACCAGAGCTCCCACTAAGGAGGGGGAAATGGGTTCTTTTTATTGCGCGGCTCTTCACAGAGGCGAGAAACAAGTGCAAGGAGATAGGCAGAAAGCAGTCATTTGAATTTATGGCAATATTAAAGAATCCCTCCTCCTGGGAACTTTCATTTGGCTCCCATCAGACACTCAAAAAGAAGTACAAAGCTTTCCAGAAAGAAGGCACCCTGGATAACATGAAGTTTTAATTCCGTTCTTTATAGCTTAACTATTTTATCTTTCCCCAAAGCAGGGTTAGGCAAAGGGGGAAGATAGGCTTGAAGTTATCGCTGAGGATTCTTCACCTGCAGAGTGAGTCCAGCTGTACAACTTGCCTCCTGTGTGAACCAGCTGAACTCTGCTTCAGGCAGGTGATGTGCCTTGGGGGAAAACAATTTGTATGTGGTTTATGTATCTAACCCTCGCCACTTAAAAAAATGCAAAGCAGTTGCAAAACAGCTCCAGGAACTTGGGTGTGGAGAGAAGGATGGCACAGGCACTAGCCAGTCAGCACCATCCACAGTCCCCTTTTCTTCAGTGCCAGCGTGGTGTAGTGTAGTGGATAAGAGCAAGTGGGTTCTAATCTGGAAAACCGGGTTTGATTCCCCACTCCTCCACCTGAGGAGCTCCTTTCCCTTCCTCCCCCCACAACAGACACCTTGTGAGGCAGGTGGGGCTGAAGGAGTTCTGAGAGAGCTGTGACTAGCTCAAGGTCACCCAGCAGGAATGTAGGAGTGCGGAAACACATCTGGTTCACCAGATAAACCTCTGCCACCACTCAGGTGGAGGAGTGGGGAATCAAACCTGGTTCTCCAGACTGGAATCCACCTGCTCTTAACCACAACACTAAGCTGGCTCTCTAACTATCTTCCTTCCTTCCTTGCTCTGTCTATTTGTATTGAACACCCAGGCTAATTAAAAAGTCTGTGAAACTCAAAATCTGTCTCTCTCTCTTATGACAATTTGGTTGGTCCTAAAAAAACCAAAAGCAAGTTGGAAGCTAAACAGGATCAGCCATGGTTAGTACTGGGGTGGGAGACTGCCAAGGAAGGCCAGAGTCGCTACTCAGAGGCAGGCTATGGCAAACCTCAACAACACTACAGGGTCACTACAGGTTAGGTGCAACTTACGGGCAACAAAAAGGTTAGTCCTTCCTTGCTGTTGCCTGGAAGAACACTAGATGGCAGCAGCATTGCACTTGTCAGAGCTCTCCGCCTGTTACAGAAGAACAGTTAATAAAGTAGCCAGTAGCTATGGAACAGGAAGGCAGCGGAGGGATGGGGCGGTTCTGAGATCTTTCCCTCACAGAAAAGCATCCAAGGATTCTCATTTGAGCAGGTGTCTCTAAACCAGCTGTTCTCAACCTGTGGGTCACGACCCCTTTGGGGGTCGAACGACCCTTTCACAGGGGTTGCCTAAGACTCTCTGCATCAGTGTTCTCCATCTGTAAAATGAATAAATGTTAGGGTTGGGGGTCACCACAACATGAGGAACTGTATTAAAGGGTCGCGGCATTAGGAAGGTTGAGAACCACTGCTCTAAACAATCATGTGCTGCGGTAATTTTTAAAAAACAATGTATTAAAACAAACCAAATAAAAGCCAGTTGTAAAACATAAGTTACTGAATACACTGATATTAAAATAGGCACGCTCAAAATTAACTGCACACTCTGGGCAGAAAAACATTCCGTTTTTCAAAATGTTTCAGACTTCTGGCCATGTAATAGACAGGTTAGTTTTTACAGACTCCGTTAGTTTCCGAAGCACTCTACCAGCTACGGAAGTGCTACAATGTGCTACAAAGTGCTACGATGAGCAGAAATCAATAGCAAAAATGAATTTTTAGGGCTTTCTCCCAATGAAAGAATTGATTAAGCAATCACTTGCCAAATGACTGGTTCTCTCTCTCTCTCCCTCTCTCTCTCTCTCCCTCTCTCTCTCTGGGTTTAATGCTGTCCTGTAGGAATGGTTATTTGCCTCCATCTGTGCTCCACCTATTCATATCCTAGTAAGAGTGAAGTCTGCGGACCTTCTTGCCACTTGGAAAACTGAACAGGACACAACAGATGTCCATTACTAGTCTTCTGCAAGATACGGGAAGACGTGTGATAATACCAGGAATGAAAGCTGCCACTTGTTTTAAAAGGTTATCTTTATAATTATTTTTTAAAAAAAAAAATCCTCTACTTGGTGCCATTTCAGTCAGGGTGTTATATTTATGCAAGCTGCCACACAGAAAGGCAGGCTGAAAGGCTGAGGATAAATCTTTGAAAGTAAACGTTGGTTTGCACGCCATTATCATTTTCATGCCATTACATCAGTGACTAAAACACCAGACAGCTAGTGTGAGGTGGTGGATTCAAATCCATCCTCTCCCATGAACCTTGAGTTGTTACTCACTCATCTTAGTCTACTTCACAGGGCTGTTACAAGAAATGAAGGAGGAGAAACTCTGCATGCTACTCTATGCTCCTTAGAGGAAGGATGGGATAAAGAAAAAGTCCATGAAAACTGGAGATCTATTCAACTGTAAAAAAAACCTAGCAAAGCTGCCCCTTACAGTGAATCAACAAACACTGCAGTTGGTTAACCCTCAAAAAGGTTTCGTAATATGGTATTGTCAAAGGCTTTCATGGTCAGAATCAACTGGCTGTTGTGGGTTTTCTGGGCTGTGTGACAGTGGCCTGGTAGTTTTTGCTTTCAACATTTTGCCTGCTGCATCTATGGCTGGCATCTTCACAGGAGAGAAACTCATCTCACCGTGACATGCCTCTAAAGATGCTGGCCGCAGATGCAGACAAAACATTAGCAGCAAAACCCACACAACTAAGAAGAATAAGAAGAGTTTGAATTTATACCCTGCTTCTCTCTCCTGTAAGGAGTCCCAAAGTGGCTTACAAACTCCTTTCCCTTCCTCTCCACACAACAGACACCTTGTGAGGTAAGTGGGTGTAGTCGACCCACGTGGTCAGCGTAAGAACGAGACGAGACGCGGAGATAACATCTGGTGGAGATCGCCAGCAGCGGGAGCCCGGAGGTCCGTGTTCCTAGCGAGTCTCCCGCGTGTAGGAGGGAGGACCGGGGGGAGTTCCGGGAGAACGGGAGGCGGGAGGTCGGGAGATCATCATGTGATGCATGATCTCACCTGGCTACGTGCGGAGAGGAGCGTAAGCGTCTGAGCCTAATCCTCACCTGGGGGCAAGACCATTGTCCCTGCGCCCGGTGACTGAGCCAGACAGTTCATGACCCGTGACTCATAGGGGGATGAGGAGTGGGCGTGCGGTGCGACAGAAGGCCGTAGAGTCCGTTGGCCCCAACGTTCTGCGTACCACGGTGCTGCTGGGTCAGCAGTGCATACATCTCCTCCTTTTACATTTTGCAGTGCTGGGACCAAATGCCAGCAAGTGATTTAAAGGACGCTTTGTCTCCTCCGCCTGGTCAAGCTGACCGGGCTGCTTGTGTAACATTAGAACTTGGTTGCGGGTATGGTACCAGGCTTTACACACGCTAGGCAATTAGACACACATTGAACTAAAACAAGATCCGGATAACGAGGCACACAATTAAACCAATGCAGAGCTGCACAATGGCACTCTCAACCATCCTCCGGCAGCCAGCTCCAGAGGGCTGACCACCAATCGGGCAAAACATCATATTTCAGATTAGATACAACTTTGCAGCTCACGTATCTTCATAAGGAATCAATTGAGAATTATCAGAAAGATTAAAACAACACATATTATGTACATTCTCACAACCTTGGTGATGTAATAACACAACAATAAGTAATCAATAGCGCACGATTGTCTAGGGTCATTGACGAAGTTCCTGCTGCTCGAGGCCAGAGCGTCCAGAGCAATGGAGGTAGAATTGATGGACTTCAAGAAGGCACAGGCCAGCCCGGCCAATAGTCTTAGCATTGTAAGGCAACCGGGACTCCCACTAGGAAGCTATGTAGGGAGACTAACTCCGCCGGAGAGGGCGACAGCCAGCCCGACAGGAGGGGTCGAAGGCAGCTGAGCTATGGGCCGGCGGCCGGCCTCCGGTGAACCTGGGTAGGACGATGGTGAGGCTTAATTGAGGCAACAAAGAGTTCCGGCAGAGAGTCGAGGCGGAATGTAATTAAACGTTCTCTCCCTCAAGAGGTCCAGAACCAGCCCTGGGGAGCAGGATGTTTCCCAACGGGGAATGTCCTCCATGTGTGCAGTTCCAATTGGCGAGCCGATGAATGGGCCCGGTCGGTTCCCGCTTGGCTGCGCCCGGTGATGCTGGGCGAGGTGTTAGATCGGTATAGCGGGCGCAGTCTTGGTGACAAGGGAGAGAGCGCCAGCCGGGAGGGTTTGGACGACCGGTCCCCAGTCGGCTTCATAGAGTACCCTGATGGATGAGGCATTCCTTGGCTACGCAGACTCCGCCTAGGAAGTCTCCGGCTTTGCAGGCCAGGGAGCAGGCAGGAGCTTAGCAGGCTCCCGACTCCTAGAGTACTGGCCCAGGCAGAAAGATGGGGCGTTGGCAGCGGCAGCAAACTGCTCCCCAGATGTTGGCCTGCGGGCTTCGTCAGGCGGGCCGCATCGCCATCGGCAGGAGGCAGAGCAGGCAAAAGGATGGTGGCCGCCCGAGTTGGCGGTGATGATCGCAAAGAGATGCACAGAGGTTCTCGGGTGTCTCGGGTGGTCTTGCCATGAAAGCAGCTCTAGGAGCTTACTGGAAGTCGCCTTCGGCGTCTCCCCAGGTCATTCGGGTCTTTGCCATGCACGGCGTTCCTTGCTGAGACCGCTAAGGATCCTTAGAAGATGTGTTCCATCTCGGGATAGGGTTATTTCTCCCCTGGCGCCATTCCATGGGTTGGCCTGTCATGGCCGGATCGGAGTCCACAGGGACCTGTAGGAAGAGGGGACTGAAACACACCCCCCTTTCCCCAGGTTGGCGTCGGTCCCGGCCAGGCTCAGTTCTAGAGCCGATGGCGGGAGATCGACTGGTTTTGTTTGGAGTTGGGGGTTTAGAGTTTTTAGAGTTTAATATAAGAAGTTTGTTTTGCAGCCTGTGAAGGTTGCTTAATGCAATCCTCCTGGGGCCTACTCCTCTTTCTTTAATTGTTTGACAGGGAGGGCAGGAGGTGGTGGCGACCCTGGTGGGAATTGGCTTCAGAGTCATCAGAGTGCGTCAAGGAAAATAACCGGTTTCCTCGAGGGGAGGGAACAGGCGGGTCCTGGGGAGTTGTGGGTATGCATGCTTAATCAGCAACACAAAAGGGGCTTTGGAAGCGCCTTTTTTGGGGATGGGTGCATCCGAGAATGATGCAATCAGGCGATTAGAGGCAGATTCCCCGCACACAAACAAAAAAAAGGGGGGGGGTTTCTTTGCAGGCTTGCACTTCTACCGTGACCTTGGTGGCTGGACGAGCTGGATGGTGCTAAAATTTTGTGATCCAATTATCTTGGGAATTGCCGTCACTGGTGACCGCTCCTTAAGGGCGAGCCAGTTAAGCTTCTGGCCTTTAACGCGGTAAATTGATAAAGTTGCCAGGCGCTAAGGGAGCCAGCACCCAAACGGTTTAGGTATTAGGGGGCATAATGGTGGCAGCCCCTTTTAAACTGGGGCCTGTCCTGACAGTGTTATCAGGACGCCCAGATTTTTAATCCCGGAGGGCCAGTCAGCCAATTGGCCCTCCGCCTCTACTGGCCTAAAAACAGAAGGAGAGGAGGAGGGAGAGGAAACAGTTTTCACGGAAATTAGAAAGTGAATTTGAAGTGCACGCATTAGGGATCAATGATTCAGACGCTTTATCCATCCCAGACCAAAGTCACTTTGACCTGACTCAAGGAGGTCCCTTCCCCAGAGATTGACATGGATGTCTAAGGCGATGGAAGGACTGTAGCCGTCAGCTGAAGTCCTGGGCTGTTGACCGGTGGCTGGCGGATGCTCCGTCGGCCTCGTTTGTCTCCCCCACCCCCCCAGATGTGCGTGGCAAGTTTCCCAGTCGGAGCCACTGGTCGGCCACTCGCCGCTCTGATAGCCCGGTAACATCAAGCGCCCGGTGTCCACCAGGCTCCTTGAACATACATCCTTCATGGCGAAGCTCCAGGTATGGTATGGAGCTCCCGATAGCGCCCCACGCTAAGTATGGTGGGGAAGGCGCCATGTTGGCTGCCAGGGCTTCTAGCCTTTATTAGGTCGCAGCGGGCAGCGCATGGGGCAAGAGAATCAACTGAGCGCAGCTGGCTCCGGCAGGCAACTCCTGTGGGATGTTTGTCCAGACTTGGAGATGGATGTGGTCCCTTGGTGCGTGGAGTCGATCACTCGGGACGATGAACAGTTCCTGTTCAGCTGCAGAGTGCCTTTGGCAGCACTAGCCCAATAGTCCCGGTAGGGATGGCCTGCCATACTGGGTTGGGGCGACAAGAACCTCGCGGGGAACTAAAGGAGATGGGCTGCAGGTGCATGCGGTGAGATGCCACGAGGGGGGTGGTTTTGGCAGGGGGCCTTGGTGTTTGGGTTGTCTGCTCTAGTATTCTCCTCCTTGGTCCTGGCTGGGGAGACTGGCGAGTTTCCAACGGCAGTCGTTTCCAGTGGAAGCCTTTCTGGCATCGTGGGCACGGGTTTTAGGTGGCCTTCTCTGGGGAGGACTCCATCGGGTTGTGTAGGTCTCCCATCGGGCTGCTCACACTCCCTTCGGAAGCGTCCGGATCTGCCGCGAAGCCAGCAGTCATCCTGAGGCTGCCTCCCGCCGGTGGAGAGTGCTGCGGCGAGGAGGCTAGCTTTGGCAAGTGGAGGATCGATGTCCTGGCAAGCCTTAAGCATGTCGGCCAGTTCAGGATTTTTGCCCAGGCCCGTGGTTGCACCTACGGCACTCCGGAGATGCGTTCTCTTTGCAGGCGCATGAGGAGCCTGCTTTTGGAGCCTCTTCGCTATCCACTCGCCTCTTGAGCTTCCTGGAGCCTGTTCACAAACTTCGGCATAGGGCTCTTGGGGTTTTTTGGCCGGATGGTGGAGAAACTCTGGGTTAGCTACCGGCATTAATTTTGATAAATGCCTTATAGGCGCACTCAGAGGCATGACCGTAAGGGGTGGCCTCAGGCAGGACAATCTGATCGTTGGGGTTGGCGAAAGTATCAAGACCGGTAAAGCTGAGCGGCTAGGTAGGCGCCGCCGAGGCTGCTCCTCTGCTGATGCATTGCTGGCGGAACTTCGCTTCCAGATCACAAATTGTGCAGGGCCTGTGAGCATGCTTAAAGGTGGTTTTCCAGTCGTCCGGAACCATAGGGTGATTCCCTCGCGATTGCCTCCAGCATGCCTCACGAGGGCTAGTGATTCTACTGCCTCGCGACGCTTATGGAGCTCAGTGAGGATGTTATAGTTTAAAGGGTGGTTTCGACAACCTCGGCCACGACGCACCCTCCCCTCGTATCTGTGAAATGGACGGGCAATAATGCAAGAATATCGGCATCGTCTTCCTCGGCCAGGGTTTTCTTCTGCAGATCGTGGGCTAATCGTTCTCGCGAGTTTTGAAACCCGCCAGCCATTACGCGGCTGACGGAGGTGCAGTGGCTTCGAAAATGAAGGAGCAGAGGGCGGCTGAGCCGAGGAGAGTTTGGAAATAGGCGGCGAGCAAGGCAGAAGGAGGACAGGCGCCCAATTTAGTGGATAGAGAAAATTCGGGTTGGAATTGAAGGTGAAAGATCGAAGGGATGGCTGCCTGCAGCAAGGGGAGCCATAGGTCTGCAGGCTGATGGCGACATAACATTGTCTCCACGCAGTAGCAGTGACATCGGCGCTAGCAGGCTCTGTGCTAAGAGTCGCCCGATGTTTTCCCAGTCCTTAAGATTCAATGTCCCCTCTGGGTACCATGGACACTCGAGCTTCAACTTCCCCTCAACCAATTCTATGCAGCTCCTTCTCTTCATGGGACCCTGCCGCATTTTCGCTTAACGCTTTCAGTTCGCCAACGTGCTTGTCATAAGCCCTGCTTTTGCAAGCTCCCATACTCACCGGTGTTCCGCTGGACGAGTAAGCCCTAGGACCAGCGATGTCTCTGGATGCGCCGATCCAGAGGACAGGCGATACCGAACGGGTGGTCCCTGGATACCCGATCCATGGGACTTCGGTATCGCGTCTTCCCCAGGCGACGTGAGCAGGGTGGAGGTCTGAGGATTCCGGGTTCGGCACCAGCTAGGCTCACCCACGTGGCTTCTAAGAACGACGAGACGCGGAGATAACATCTGGTGGAGATCGCCAGCAGCGGGAGCCCGGAGGTCCGTGTTCCTAGCGAGTCTCCCGCGTGCCGGTTCCTGGCACCTTTTATTGTTATTCTATCGGGCGTAGGAGGGAGGACCGGGGAGTTCCGGAGAACGGGAGAAGGGAGGTCGGGAGATCATACATGCATGATCTCACCTGGCTACGCAAGGAGAGGGAGCCGTGTTTGCCTGGAGCCTAATCCTCACCTGGGGGCAAGACCATTGTCCCTGCGCCCGGTGACTGAGCCAGACAGTTCATGACCCGTGACTCATAGGGGGATGAGGAGTAGTGCGAGCAACCAGCACGTGGAGTCCGCTACGCCCCCAACGTTCTACCACGGTGCTGCTGGGTCAGCAGTGCATTACTACAAGTGGGACTGAGAGAGTTCTGAGAGAACTGTGACTAGCCCAAGGTCACCCAGCGGGCTTAGTGTGGAGGAACGGGGAATGAAATCCAATTCACCACATAAGAGTTTGCCACTCATGTGGAAGAGTCCACCACTCTTAGCCACTACACCCACAACAACCAACCTAGTAATATATCTTGCACCTTTAGACCCCAGTATTTCCTTATCACCCCACCGGTAGCCTTTGGATATAATTCACAGGGCTGAGTTGCCCGTCTTATCTTCATTTGTTTATTTATTCAAATATTTTTACCCCACCTTTCCTCTTGGCTCCTCATGGAGTGTTTTTTTTTTTCATGCCATTGAGTAACCAGTGTACAAGCATACCTGGGATCAGGGAGGGGGGCACTGCAAGTGAAAGCAGAGAGTTCAGGAAGGCACCATCGAACCCTGACACTTGCTGAAATATTATCATTTTTATACGGTCTTCAGAGCCTGAGGCCTGACACAAAGTGATCTGAAAGGTCACCTGATGACAGAGCTCTTCAGTGAAAATATTTGATCTCCAGGTCTCTGCCTTCTGAACGTAGGTGGGTAGCTCTCTAATACAGGCTGTTCCAACTGCAGATACTCACCTCAAAAATGTACACGAGACATCTACTTGTTGTTTACTGCAATACATTAAGCTTATTTTATTCCAATGGCCCTCAGCTGACTAAGAAGTCAATCTGCTCAGCTGCTTGCCGTGTCGCTGTTCACCTTTAAGAAGAAGAAGAAGAAGAGTTTGGATTTATATCCCCCCTTTCTCTCCTGTAGGAGACTCAAAGGGGCTGACAATCTCCTTGCCCTTCCCCCCTCACAACAAACACCCTGAGAGGTGGGTGGTGCTGAGAGAGCTCCGAGAAGCTGTGACTAGCCCAAGGTCACCCAGCTGGCATGTGTGGGAGTGTACAGGCTAATCTGAATTCCCCAGATAAGCCTCCACAGCTCAGGTGGCAGAGCGAGGAATCAAACCCGGTTCCTCCAGATTAGATACACGAGCTCTTAACCTCTTACGCCACTGTTTCATGCTTGCCATGTAAGTTTTCATTGGTGCAGATTTTATGTTCGATTATTTGGACTTGATTGTCGTGCCACACGGACAATTTTGGGAGCAGGAAGATATAAAGTATTCAAAACCTCACAATCAGCAATGCTGACTAAAAAAAAACCTCCCCAGCTTAGAGGGAGGGGCAACAGGTACATAAAAGGCCAGCTGGCACATAAAATGCATGCCCACCGGCATTATTATTGCCAGTTTATAGTGAAAGCTGTTACATGACAACTTGCCTCTGTTCCAATGCACGACCCCTCCACTCGCCTCCAAGCCACTCCACCTCCACGCTGGCGCGTCTTGCCCTCCCCCAGGAATCCACAGCCCCTGTGGGAGAAAGCACAATCCCTCACAGCCAGCCTGAGCTAGACAGCAAACTTTTCCCTCTCAGCACAGTTGGAGCCAATGCAGTCTGACTCCACCTCAGCTCCAGTGCGCTCGCCTCCTCTCTGCGCACAGAAGGGCATTTTACACCGACAGGAGACAATATGGGAAAACCACCCCAGGAGGGCTCAGAAGAGCCATTCAAAATCCAAGATGTAAGTGGGTTTTATTCTCCTTTACAGGGTGGGCGTTTTGTGTGTTCCAGTCGGGAATACTTTATTTCCAGGCACTTGTACATTTCTACTGCTGCTTGCCTTGACCAAACACCCTTTCTCTTTTTGGCCTTTTCTTTATTTTTAGGCGGAAACTTCTAAAGCCCAGAAGGCACCTGGCAGAAGATACAAGGTCTGCGGGGTGCTGTTCTGCATCTTGGTCCTCTCTCTCATCCTGACATTTCTTGGTGTCCACTATTTTTGGAACCTACCGCCCCACAAAGTAAGTTATATTCTCCCGTTCAGATAGAAGTGATATTTCTTTTTCGTCCCCAAAAGATTTCTGTTTAAAACTTCTAGTGATTTCCCCTCCTTTATAAAACCCGACTCCAAAGACTCTAGGTAATTTTGACAGACAGTTTTAGAAACTTTTTTTTTACGATGGGGTTTTTGCCACGAAAGGCTTTGCGGCGCTTGCCGTGCAATTAATTGCCAGAAAGTATTTTCCCATTTTGTTTCAATTACCTTGCCAGAAACGGGTGGGAAACCCATTATGCCACCGCAATACAGGAGAAGGAGCCAAGTGTGAAGGGTGATTGATCACCATGGGCTATATTCTGAACTTTAATGCATCTGTGGCGTGAAGGGGCTCGCTCTTAAAGGGGGAAGCTGCTATGCTGCGTTCTCATCTTTTATTAAAGACAGTTTCCAGAGCCAGCGTGGTGTAGCGGTTAAGAGTGGTGGACTCTGGAGAACCCGGTTTGATTCCCCACTCCTCCACATGTGCGGCGGACTCTTATCTGGTGACCAGGATTAGTTTCCCCACTCCTACACATGATGCCTGCTGGGTGACCTTGGGCTAGTCACAGTTCTTCGGAACTCCTTCAGCCCCACCTACCTCCCAAGGTGTTTGTTGTGGGGAGAACAAGGGGAAGGAGTTGGTAAGCCCCTTTGAGTCTCCTTACAGAAGCGAAAGGGAGGGTATAAATCCAAACTCTCCTGCTCTTTGTATGGTCAAAGGCTTTCACGGTCGGATTCAACTGGTTCTGGTGGGTTTTCCAGGCTGTGGTCCACCAGAACCAGTCTCCTGCTCTTCTTCATAGCAATTTCTAAAAGTGCATATGAACACGTGGAGCTGCCTCACACTGTATCCGATCACTGATCTGTTAAGATCAGGACTGTCTAATACAGGGGTCTGCCGCCTGCGGCTCTCCAGATGTTCGTGGACTACAAATCCCATCAGCCCCTGCCAGCATGGCCAATTGGCCAGCAACAGCCAATTGGCCATGCGGGCAGGGGCTGATGGGATTTGTAGTCCACGAACATCTGGAGAGCCGCAGGTTGCAGACCCCTGGGGCAGCAACTCTCCAGCGTCTCAGGCAGAGGCTTTCCCTTTCACCTACCACCAATCTTTTCAACCGGAGATGCCGTGGATTGAACCTGGGACCTTCTGCATACCAGGCAGACACTGTCCCACGGAGCCCCATTATCTTCCTTCACACCAATAGCACTTTAAAACTACTTCCACATCACTTCCAGTGCCAGCATAACCCCAGGTGGGGCAGCTACCACCCTTCCTTCACTGGCCAATCCACCAGCCATCCTGGGTCCCAGTTAAAAGCTATCCAAAGCTTTCAAGGGGAAGACTCTTCCCCTGACAGCTCAACCACGACCAGTGATTCACCTGGGCAACTCAGAACACAATTCCTGAACGTACAGGTTCTATAAAAGCAAGGAGCCCTGACCTGGATCGCCCCAGGCTAGCCTGCTCTTGTCAGATCTCAGAAGCTAACCAGGTTTGGCCCTGGTTAGTATTTGGATAGGAAACCTCCAGGGTTGTGATGCAGAGGCAAGCAATGGCAAACCGGGTCTATTTTATCCCTGTTTTATCTCTGAATGCCTCTTGCCTTGAAAACCCTACGGGGTCACCATAAGTCAGCTGTGACTTGATGGCATGCACACATTATGGTGACCAGACTTCCCGCTTTTGGCGGGACAGTCCCACCTTAAAACAATTTGTCCCGCCTCCCACAGGTTTTTTGAACTGTCCCAATTTTTGGAAGGCTGCCGCACTGCCTTTTGGGGCACAAGGCAGTGTGGCAGCCTCCCGCGCATGCGGCCACAGGAGCACTGCCTTCTGGGGCGTTCCCGTTTCCCGCCCTGTGACAGGGCGGGAAACGGGAGCGCCCCAGAAGGCAGTGCGCTCCTGCGGCTGCGCGCGCATGCACGCACGCGCTGCCGCCCACCCGCCCCGGTTTACAAAGGTGACAATCTGGTCACCTTAGCGCGCACACACACACACACACACACACACACAAAAGGCATGAACTCCAGTGCCTCCATTAAACCCTGGGTACAATTCTCTTCTAAAACTATGTGCATTCCATTCTGCAGATTTAGTGACAGAACAGCAACAAAGACAGATTCTCCGTTTTCGGAGGGTTTTTTTTTCAAGATGAACTTTCTAGTTCTTCTGGATGCAAAAAAGTAGGCTTTAATGCTAGCAAGGTGAAGTGAAATCACCAAGGGCCAAGGATTTCTAGTACTTAGAGTCTGTGGCTGCAGGGCCTAATGTAGTTCATCACCCTTCTCCACAACCATCAGAAACAAAATAGAGAATACCAACTAATGAAACGTGACCATCAAATTCAATGGGGATAGGTACCCTAGCATTCACTCTAGACATATTAAGTGACCACTGGAATTTAGCTTCTTTTAATTCATATATACCTTGCTTTTCTCCCCGGTGCGGATCCAAAGAGGCTTACAGGCATTTTCTGCCCTTCACAACCGTGTGAGATAGGTTGGTTAGACAGCGACTAGCCCAAAGTCACTTAGGGAGTTTCACACAAGAGTGCAGATTCCAACCCAGTTCTTCCAGACCCTAACCTGAAACTCTAGCCACTATGTACCTGCTGTCTTCACATGCATGGGTACCTTCCAAATGGCCAGGGGGACACACTGAATTTCCACATGACACTTACATGCACCCAGAAGCATAGGAAGGGGGGAAAGCGCCCGGTGCACTGGTGTATCCTCTGCCCCCATCCCACCCCAGAACACCCCCACCACGCCCTTGCCACACCCCCACAGGGGCGCACGCTCGGTACATCGCGCACACCTTCCCCCTTGGAGCTACGCCTCTGCATGCACCAACCAAGAAAGATTAGTTGCTGAGAATTGATTTTTAGGGACCATTCCCTAGATGTCTCCCAATATGGCCACTGCATTCCCATACAGAAGGATCCAAGCCGTTGGGCAGGATCCTTTTCAGCAGGGCCTGGCCTGTTTTCACCATGTGAGAATCAACAGGAAGCACAAGAAGATTTGTAAGATCTCGCAGGCAGCCAAGCACTGATGCTGTTAGCGGAGCCAGCAGGGTGTTTTCTGCCAGCCAGGAGCTGTCAGGCTACCCAGCCTTACTTTCCTTCATTGTTCGACCTGACAACAGCATCTGTTTGCAATCAGTTGCTGCTATTCAGAAGCTACATCTGGGTAAGTCGTTTTCATTCCAGGCATATCTCATCCTCAAGCCTTTTGCCACGCAGCAAATATACCTACAGCTTAGCTGCAAATCCATTACCAGTTTCCAATGGCGACTAAGCCCAATCCCTGGAATCTGAAATGAAAAGTATGTGATAGAACGACGGCTGGAGTGAGGAATGTATGAATACATCTTTTCTGATTTCTTCTTTGTTTTCTATGAAGTCAGACTGAGCCTTTTTGGTTCGCCTATTTCCACTTGGGTCATTCCCAGTTAATTTGTTACTCTTACTTAATGCTATGTGCCATCCGTACACCCAAATAATGGGGCAATAATGTTTAAAATGCTTAAACTGAAAGCCTAAATTGAATGCAACAGAGAAGAAAGGGGCATGAAAATAAAGATTCATGGCTTCGACTCGCACAAAATCAAACAGGGATTTTCAGCTGAGCTAAAAACAACAGCCCTAAGAAATTTACTAGTATTCTAACTGGAATGAATAGTTTTTTTCCCCAATAGCCATAGGAATACGCTGAATTTCTGAAGAGACATTGACATGCCAAGAGTGATTGGTTGCTTATTATTTACTTCATTTCTCCAGTCATTCTTTTTATTTCACTTATGCTTACTTGTATGAAGGCGTGAAGCTGCCTGTTACCTCATCAGCCGCTGCTCTATCAAGGTCAGTATTGTCCTGGCTGGAAGAGACCCTCCAGGGCTTTAGATCTTTCACACTAGCTATTATCTGAGCCTGTTAACTGGAGATGCCAGGGATTGAACCGTAGACCTTCTGTGTATCATGCAGATACTCTACCACCAAGCCATGGTGCCAGCCTGCCCTTCATTGGCCTTTCGGGCCCTTGGCAGCCCAGACCTCTAGATAGCTGCTGCCAGTCAGATATGGACGGATCAATAATACAAGACATATTCATCCCTGTCTTTTTGGAAACTCCCTCAGCACCCCTACAAGAAGACTGACAATCACACAGCCTGCACAGTTTCAAAAACGGAGAGGTGGGAAGGAGGCCAGATTCCAAACAACACTTCCAAGAGTCTGTCTGCAGCGTTGTCCTCCTTGTCTTTCTGCCCCCTGACATCAGGAAACAACTGTTTGCCTAGCCATTCATAGTACCTTCCAGGACAAACAAATGGCTACAGGGCTTGATTTCCAATGTCAAGCAACTTGAGGAAACCCAAATAAAGAAGCAGAGCAAAACATTGCAAAAAGAAAACAGCTTTCAGCCTTGAATCCATAAGCAAGTACCAAGAAGAGGCCCTGAACTTCCCTTCAGAAGGATGCATTCTAACTCTGTCACTGGATAGTTCCCAGAGAAGGAGAAAGGACGAGTTGGTTTTATGTCCCCCCTTTCTCTCCTGTAAGGAGACTCAAAGGGGGTGACAATCTCCTTTCCCTCCCCCCCTCCCCCCACAACAAAACCCTGTGAGGTGGGTGGGACTGAGAGAGCTCAGAAGAACTGTGACTAGCTCAAGGTCACCCAGCTGGCGTGTGTGGGAGTGCGCAGGCTAATCTGAATTTCCCAGATCAGCCTCTACAGCTCAAGTGGCAGAGAAGGGAATCAAATCCAGTTCCTCCAGATTAGAGTGCACCTGGTCTTAACCACTATGCCACTGCTGCTCTGAAAGTCAGGAGGGATTGCATAGGGCTTTGACCAGAAACTGGGTGTACAGATTCAGGCTTATTCTGTGAAACTCACTATGCTCTAAGTAAGACCAGTTGGGTGGGCAAACAGTATAACAGTAGAGCTGCTGACCCCTGAAGTAGGCTATTTTGCTTTCTGACTCAAAGAATGCCTCTCCTTAAACTTTGGTGTGGCCTGGTTGTTGAGAGGATAAGAGGCAGTTTGTCACTCCAGGTATTTGGAATCAAAATATTTAATTCTGAACACTGGGCCCAGAGTGTGGATCAAAAAATCTGTACAATGGGGCCTTGGGCCTTCTGTGCACTAACTGTTCACAGTGTGGCTGTGTACTTTGCAGTGGGGCTTCCTCATGGCTTTCCGTTCGGAAGTCTCCTGCTGCAAACCATTCTTAGACGGGACATGACGATCCACCTTCTTTCCCACTGGCGGCTGCCTTGCTTGCTTCCCTGTAACCTCCTTTCGGCACCTTTTATTTTTTGTTTCCTATCTTTGGCCTACTTTTATTTCACTGGATTAAAGATAGCTCTTCACTGCTAATGTTTAAAAAAACACCCTTCAGATTGCGCTTAATATAATGGTGGAACTACTGACTGCCAGCCACTTCCTTGTTTCCATTGCTTGCCTTTTTTTTTACTGACTACTGCATTACGTCACTTGCACAGTCCTTTGCTGCATCAATACACCTTTACGCTTGTAAAATATAAATAAAGCATCCCTCCCAAATGATCTCAAATGGTTGAACTAGAACAGAGGTCAGCAACCCACGGCTCCAGAGCCGCATGCGGCTCTTTTGTCCTCGTATTGCGGCTCCGCGGCGGCGATGCCAACGACAGCAAGTTGCACTTGGGATGCGGCGAGCACCCCCCTTCCTTCCTTCCTTCCTTCCTTCCTTCCTTCCTTCCTTCCTTCCTTCCTTCCTGCCTTCCTGCCTTCCTGCCTTCCTGCCTTCCTGCCTTCCTGCCTTCCTGCCTTCCTGCCTTCCTCATCCTTTCCCCTCCTTCCCTCGTCTGGTGCCTGGGCAGGAGAGGAAAGGACACCACAGGGAGGGAGGGAGGGAGGGGGCAGGGAAGGAGGCGCGCTCACCACGTCCCAAGTGCAACTTGCCGTCGTTGGCGTCGCCACTGCTGTCTATCCTGCCTGCTTGGCTGAAGGCAGGGCTTGGGGAGGCCGGGGGCAGGGGCAGGGCTTGGGGAGGCGGGGCCAAATGGCTCTTTGGGTGCTAAAGGTTGCTGACCCCTGAACTAGAACAAGGGAAAGCTGGGAGGAGCGACCAACCAGAAGAGAGTGTAATGCAAACCATTGCCTTTGCTTTTCCTGCAAAGGCCGGGGGGGGGGGGGGGTCATTTTTTCCCTGCTTGTGGAAACGGCGGGGATTCTCTCATCTGTGGTGTGGTGAGTTCGGAAAACATGTGGGCAATCGAGAATCTGACCTGTAGGTAATATACCCTTGCTGTGGAGCAGACCACAGTGCCCAAATGGCCTTATACAGGTTTTGTGTTGTTTTTTGCTGTCAAGTCACTCCATGACAACCATGCAGGGTTTTAAGGGAAGAAAAGTTCAGCAGCGGTTTGCTATTGCCTGCCTCTGCATCATCATGACTGTGATATTCCTTGGAGGTCTTCTGTCCAATACTAGCCAGGGTCAGAGCTGAGAGTGTATGACTGGTCCAAAATCATAAAACAAGTTTCCGTGGCACAAGTGAACCTACATTTCCCAGATCCTAGTCTGACATCTTAACCATTACACCATGCTGGCTCTCTTGCACAGATCGGAGTGATTTTTTTTGCTCCTAACCTACAGAAACCCCCAGGTTTGCAGAAATATTCCAAACCTTAATAAATCCACAAAATGGAGAATGCATACTGATATCTTGTTTGAACAATAATCTTCATCATCCAGAACTTGTATAGAGATTGAAGTAGCCATTTTGGATTGGAAGACCCGAGTTCAAATCCCCATTCAGTAGGAATTTGACTGATTCAGTGATACACCAACACTCTGGCTCTCTGCCTAGCTTACCCCTCAAGGTTCTTCTGAGCACAAAATGGGTGAGACAGAACCGTCCCTCAACTCCTTGGAAAACTATGAAATCACACAGGATAGACATATCAAGCTTACTGTATCTATCTGAATAGGGACTGCAATAACTTTTACTGCTGCCAAAAGACCCATGAGCCAACATCTGAGAATATCTGAGATGTGGACAATGGCAAGTATAATGCTGCTGCCTGTCTGGTGTAGCCTGCCTGTGTCCTTGCTTCTGTGTTCCTCCTATTGTAATATCTGTTCAACCTGTACGTTAGTTAACAGCTCACAGGTCTCTGCCCTGAAAATCCTATATGCAAAAGACTAAATAGTATGAGTGATTGAATGCCTCCTCATTGTTTTGTACCAAAACAAAAAGAAGACTCTTTCTAACCACTAAGGCCCCTTCCGCACATGCAGAACAATGCACCTTCAATCCACTTTCACAATTGTTTGCAAGTGGATTTTGCTATTCCGTACAGTAAAATCCAGTAGCAAAGTGCAATGAAAGTGCATTATTCTACATGTGCAGAAGGGGCCGAAGAAAAAACTCTTTTTGAAGATGCAACATGGATAGAACTCCCAGCAAGTATTTTCCCGCATTCTGTAAACATCAGGTATCCAGGGGTCTCCATTCAGGTAAGGATCATGCCATGAAGAGGCTACACACACACACACAACCATATACACACATCATGCTTGTTTCCCCAACTATAAACAGTTCCAATTAACTACTATTTGTCCAGACATTGATGCAGGCACTTGTATGTTGGCATACAGCTAACAGGGAAGACAAAGAGCAGTTCACCAGGGCCATTTTTGGACAGGGAAATGAGAGAGATATATCAGGTGTTCGGGGCTGTAGCAAGAGGGGAGGAAAGAGTTAAGGAAGAGGGGAGGAAGAGAGTTTCCCTCTCATTTTCCTGTCCAAAAATGGCTCTGGCGAACTGCTCTTTGTCTTTCCTGTTTGATGTATGCCAACGTACAAGTGCCTGCATCAGTGTCGGGACAAATAGTGGTTAATTGGAACTGTTTATGGTTGAGAAAACTAGCATGGTACTCCACTCATCCTGTATGTTTGAGCCGCAGGCTCTTCAGGCGTTGCTCAGATTTCACCAGGGCTGCAGACTGCCCTTCTTTCAAAGGGAGGAAATACCTTCAAAATGAGCCAAAGTCATGAGGGAAAAAAATAATTCGGTGCATAAAAACTGGAATGCCAAGACACTTTTTAACAAGGTGTCTTCAGATGCTGCTCGGGCCAGTCTGGAGCACAGCCTGTACTTGGAGAGTGCCTAAAGAGGCAGCGTGCCACTCTTTCCTAGCCTGCATCTTAAACTTTCCACACTGTGCGCACATTAAAAAGGCAAAATAATCGATTCATGCAATTTGTATTAGTGGAGCTCTTTGAAGAACCAGGGCATTCAAGCCGCTAGCAAGATCTGAGGGTGGTTGCGCTTCTTATTAAAAACACACACACACCCAGGGAGAGAAGCCTAGTGTTTCTTGCAAGCACTGTCATGGTCTCTTTATGTCCCCCGCTCAATACACTGTCTATCCTTCCAGATTTATGACATGGAGCACACCTTCTTCAGCCAAGGGGAGATGCAAAAGATATTAATGAAAATTGACCCTCTCAGTGGGACAGAGATTTTTCAAAGTGGAAAGGGCAATGAAGAAGTTCTGGAAATCCATGACTTCAAAAATGTACGTATGTTGTTGTTTTTTTGTTCTTCTGTGGCATTTGAGGAGGAAAGGTCACTATACCCCCTTCCAGCCACACATTCTTCAGGAGCAGCTGTATTTCTACGGATTCTGCACAGTGGATGGCAGTCGTGCAGCTTATGCATTAGACACGCTTGCTGAAAGTCCATCTCTTCTTTCCATTACAGGGGAACTGATCAGTATTCATCATAGCATTGCTGTTGTATGGAGTGTAAACAAGAAACCACGACACGCCGAAGTCCTTGTCCCACTCTAATAACTTAATTGAGTTTAATGTTCGTATTCAAAGCAAGTCCTAGGCCCCTTCCGCACCTGCAGAATAATGCACTTTCAATCCACCTTCACAATTGTTTGCTAGTGGATTTTGCTGTTCCGCCCAGCTTCAAAGTACATTGAAAGTGGACTGAAAATGCATTATTCTGCATGTGCGGAAGAGCTCCACTAATACAAATTGCTAGTGGATTTTGCTGTTCCGCCCAGCTTCAAAAGATGCATTGAAAAGTGGACTGAAATGCATTATTCTACCTGCATCAATACAGAAGAAATACTCATCATTGCCATTGGGGTTGCTACTTTAAACTTCGAAATTTGCTTCGAAAGTGGACTGAAAGATGCATTCCAGTAGCTATGTCTTGGAAGAGCTCCACTAATACAAATTGCTAGTGGATTTTGCTGTTCCGCCCAGCTTCAAAGTACATTGAAAGTGGACTGAAAATGCATTATTCTGCATGTGCGGAAGAGCTCCACTAATACAAATTGCTAGTGGATTTTGCTGTTCCGCCCAGCTTCAAAGTGCATTGAAAGTGGACTGAAAATGCATTATTCTGCATGTGCGGAAGAGCTCCACTAATACAAATTGCTAGTGGATTTTGCTGTTCCGCCCAGCTTCAAAGTGCATTGAAAGTGGACTGAAAATGCATTATTCTGCATGTGCGGAAGAGCTCCACTAATACAAATTGCTAGTGGATTTTGCTGTTCCGCCCAGCTTCAAAGTACATTGAAAGTGGACTGAAAATGCATTATTCTGCATGTGCGGAAGAGCTCCACTAATACAAATTGCTAGTGGATTTTAGCATGAGCCATGGCTGTAAGTCTGCATTGAAGTGGACTGAAAATGCATTGTGCCTGCATGTCATGGAAGGCTCCACTATTATGAGTGCTAGTGGATTTTGTAGGCTTTAAGCAGCTGAGGCCGAGAGAACGGTTGAAGGTATTTATTCTGCACACATCATCTTGAGGAGGCTCACCTAAATACAAATTGCCATTCGGATTTACATGTTCCGCCCAACTTCAAAGTACAGTGAAAGCGCACTGAAAAAAATGCATTATTACTGCATGTCTTGGAGAGCTCCACTAATACAAGTGCTAAGTGGTTTTAACATTTCTACTTCAAGAGGTGGTGAAAGTGGACTGAAATGCATTGGTATGCATCTTGGGAAGGGGCCTTTGACTCAAAAGTAATATGTAGCATTTGTTTTATTTAACCCCGAAAACTGAAGGCACCTTTGGAGAGTGGACTCTGTGGCACCACATTCCTGCTCTCCTCCCCAATGGCCACTCTCCCCAGCCACTGTCCACAAATCTCCAGTGTTTGTCATCCTAAATGTTCAACAAGTGAAACCCAATACAGAATTAAAAAGTTTTGCTTTTTTAAAAAAAGTTTTGACTGTTCAATCACATCCCACCCTAGTTGAAGCCTCTAAAAAGTCTTCAGAGGCAACCTCGTACAGAATGCATTGCAGCAGTCTAATCCGAAGGTTACAGTAGTGTCAATCAGCATGGTTAGGTTAGTAGAGTTGAAATAAGGGGCCAGCTTACAAGCCAGATGTAACTGAAATACAGTGCTGATAAGAAAAGCACCATCCTCCGTATCCACCACCTGGAATACCCCCAGCTTAAATAACCTGAGAAAGCTAAACCCTAGTTAAACGTTCTGCCTTCCCAAACAGCATCACTTCCATCTTTTATGGGATAGGTTTCAGGTTGTTCAACCTTAGCCACTTAATTGTACAGCCTCAAGACATTGACTCAGAATCTTCACAGCAGCCTCTGGAAGCTTAGATATTGTTATTATTGTTGTTATTAATAAGACATAGCTGACTTATGGCTACTTCTTGAAGTCTGCAAGGCAAGAGATGTTAAGAACATAAGAACTAGCCTGCTGGATCAGACCAGAGTCCATCTAGTCCAGCACTCTGTTACTCGCAGTAGCCCACCAGGTGCCTTTTTGTCATTGTTTACCTCCACATTACAATCCTGGTATTCCTTGGAGGTCTCCCATCCAAATACTTGCCAGGATCAACCTACTCAACTTCTGAGATCTGATACGATTGGACTAGCCTGGACTATCCAGATCAGGGCAGAAGGCTCAGATAGTGATATATATCATCTGTAGGTTGGTGACAGTCGACCCTGAAGCCAGGGGTTTTACATACAAATAAGAGTATTGGGGACAAAATGGCCTTTGGCGTGTTATGATTGGGGCCTTTGGAACCATGACAACTGTTTATTTCCACAAGAGAGAAAGAGACAGAGAGAGTGTCATGAAAAACATGAACTGCGTTTCAGTGGGGAAAGCCCATTTGGCCTACCTGTCAAAGAGATGAATGGGCATCAAAAAACCTGATCAGAACAGACAGACAAGGAGTTATGGGCCAAGGGCAGAGCTTAAAGCATCTCCCGCAAGCAACAGGATCTCTAACTCTGATTTCAAACAGGGGGAGATTGTCACCAAAGCAGGCAGAAGTTTTAAAAGGTAGAATCTTTCTTTGATCCACATGCAAACACTTTGCCCAGATGATGTTACCTTTGGGACCCATGCTCCTGTTCGGGGACAACAGAATTAACTGGTGTGTGTCTGCTCCATCTAAAGTAACTGCCTTGCATTGCAACTTAGCTAGACTCATGTTTTATGTTCATCCCCGCTTCAACTGACTGTTTGTTTCATTAGGGAATAACCGGCATCTTTTTCGTGGGGGACCCTAAATGCTTCATCAGAAGTCAAATGAAAGGGATACCCAAAATGTCCGAAGTGGAGGAGGAGGAGCCTGAGGTATACAGAACTAAATAACTCATGGGATTCAGTAAGACCCAAGGACTGCTAGGGGTTCCCAGCTATGTGGAAAGTACAGACTGAGAATAATCCCATTAACTTTTAAATTGCTCACAGACCAGGCTGATCCCACCCAGCATGCCGAACTGAGGCCCCGCTAAAGCAGTCCAGATGGAATCAGTTTTAAGGCTGAAACTGGCCCAAGCTAAGACAGGGGGAGCAGAATTTAATCCAGCCTCCATGTGTTGCTCCTTCCCTACCCCCTTCTGTTCTGGAGATTCCAATGTTGGGTGTCTTGAGCAGCAGGGCTTGAAAAATTCAGCCACTAAATTGGAGACATCACACAGGCCATGTCTTAGTGGCAGACACACTTTGCAGGCAGAATACATATGAATGCATGTATTCTATGTAGAGAGGGGTGTACCACCACTATTAGTCAAAGAGGCAGGAAGAGCCATACGGCGCAATTCAATTAAAAGTTTGGGCCATACCATTCTGTCACATTTCTGTTGTAAGTTAACTGAAGGCTGAGGCTCTTTCCTTTCTCACAGGGCGAGGAAGTGACCACCTATTTCGAACAATCAGTGGTCTGGGTTCCCAGGGAGGAGCCTATTGACAACAAAGACTTCCTGGAGAATTCCAAGATTTTTGACCTCTGCAAAAATGTGACTACGTACTGGATCCACCCAACCTTGCTAACAGGTACGGCTGTCTCATTGTCCTGCTTTGGCAATGGAAACAGATCTTTTGGTTCTTGGCCCTTTGGTGAAGATCAAGTGTGTAGTTAACATACCTCCCCCTTTTTGGTCGCAACGGAAATATCATGGCACTAGTTCCTAAACCATAAAACTGCTACGCCACATGTCGACACAAAGCCACAACTTGCACCCATTGTAAAACTGAATTTTGGTATGGCGGAAGCAATATGGGCAGCCACATCTTCTGAATTTTGGTACGGCGGAAGGAATGTGGGCGGCCAGATCTTTCTGCTATGAAGAGACCATCTGTAGTTCCTTATCAACTTTTGTGCAGCAAAGGGCTTTGCTCCGCTAAAAAAAGAAAAGAAAAGCAACTGTTTGCTTCAAAAGACTGTATTTTCCAAAAGCCAGAAACGGAGCTTGTCTCTTATCTAAGATGGCTATTGTGTGGGAGGGAGGGGTATGGAACTGGACTGATTCGTGCGAGATAGCTCTGTCCAAAGCTATTAGCTACTATGCGTGCAGCAGTAATATTGGAAAGGTGACACTTCCAGAGGTTTTGAAACCATGCAGTTGCCAACTGCAGGATGGAAAATTCCTGGAGTTTGGGGAGGGGGGGGGCTGGGGAGAGCAAAGTCTGGGGAGGAGAAGAAGCTCAGCAGGGATAACTGCCTAGCCTAGCCTGGCAGGGGTTGAAAAAGGCCACCTTGGCTGTGTGTACAACCTGGGCTTCCATCAAGAGAGAGGAGTCCAGGAACACACCCAGGCTTTTCATGGAAGAGGCAGGTGCTTACGCCACTTTGTCTAACTTCTGAAGCTGGACATGGATGTATACTCCAATGCATCCTATGAAGTGAGTTCTGACCCACAAAGCTCATGCTAGAATAAACTTTGTTAATCTTTCAAGTATCACTCTAGGGAGTACATCTCTGAACAGGTACTTAAGATAGAGGATGGTAGACTGCTTTATAGGCCTGCTAATAAACTTCTCAGGGGCATCTGGCTGGTTGCTGTTAAAAAAAGGATTGGTCTGTTTCTGTAGTGAATCAAAATGATAGTTTGCCTTCCTTGCTGAGACTCAAAGCAAATGACAGCGTTTATAAAGCAATGCAATAAAACGTATGAAGCACCCCATCAACAATACAAAAACTGGATTACAAGACTTGGAAGGCAATGCAATAAAAATAAGATAAAACACACAATAAACAGTACAATAAGCTACAGTATTTACTCAAAGGTAAGGCTAGGCTTTTTTCCCCATATATACCATTAAAAGGGAGTTGTTTTATATTTGCATACAAGTTACAATTAAGACCAGTAATAATTGTGTGTATCTCCTTTTTTTAGAGGGATTTTCTTACATTCAGGGCCACCTTGCTACGCCCTTCAGTACTCTGCTGGAAAAGTTGCTCATGGTAACTGCCTGTCTCCTTGATCCTCCTTGATCTCTGACTGCAAATGCCTTAGCAGGCCAGGTGCTCAGGAGCAGCAGCAGCAGCAGGCTATTGCTTTCTCATCCTGCACGTGAGCTCCCAAAGGCACCTGGTGGGCCACTGCGAGTAGCAGAGTGCTGGACTAGGTGGATTCTGGTCTGATCCAGCAGGCCAGTTCTTATGTTCTTATGTCTCATGTTCCTTTTAGAACCAGAGCCCCTCGACTTTGAAAATGAAGGCGAGGCCGATGATCAGTTTCTTGCAAACAGGCTAGGGCAGGAGGAAATGAGAGAGAATCGTTTGGCTAAGCATGCAAGAGCGAGCCCCAGACGTCAAGCCCGCCAACTTACTGAACAGGACTTACCTGTGAACGACTACGTAAGTCATCCAGATCAAACTTGGGGATGATATTCCGTGTTTGAAC
Organism: Sphaerodactylus townsendi; assembly: GCF_021028975.2. Lineage (NCBI taxonomy): Eukaryota > Metazoa > Chordata > Lepidosauria > Squamata > Sphaerodactylidae > Sphaerodactylus > Sphaerodactylus townsendi. The sequence continues at coordinate 15,070,667 of NC_059437.1, read as the reverse complement.
TTTACAGCTGAACTTCCACAGGACATGCAGGGCTGCTTCCTTCGGTTTCTAGGAAAGCATTTCTATGCAGTACTCAAGTCACCCAAAGAGTGATTAGTTGTGACATTCACTGGCATAGGATGTATCAAAATGGACTGTAGATTAGATGGCTTTTCAAAGGGGATGAGACAAATTTGCAGAGATAGCGGCTGATGGATCTATCAGCGACATGACTAAACAGAACCCCTGAGTTCAAAACTAGTAACACTTTCAAATGCAGTTCAATGTAGCAAAATATAAAGTGATGCACATAGGGGCAAAAAATCCAAACTTCACATACACGCTACAGGGGTCAGTGCTATCAGTCATAGACCAGGAAAGGGATTTGGGCGTCTTAGTGGATAGTTCCATGGGAATGTCAACTCAATGCATGGCAGCTGTGAAAAAGGCAAACTATGCTGGGGATAATTAGGAAAGGAATGGATAATAAAACTGCAAGGATTGTCATGCCCTTATATAAAGCAGTGGTGCGACCGCACTTGGAGTACTGTGTTCAGTTCTGGTCGCCACATCTCAAAAAGGATATTGAAGAGATAGAAAAAGTGCAGAGAAGAGCAACGAGGATGATTGAGGGACTGGAGCACCTTCCTTATGAGGAGAGGCTGCAGCATTTGGGACTCTTTAGTTTGGAGAGGAGACGGCTGAGGGGGGATATGATTGAAGTCTATAAAATTATGCATGGGGTAGAAAATGTTGACAGAGAAATTTTTCTCTCTTTCTCACAATACTAGAACCAGGGGGCATCCATTGAAAATGCTGGGGGGAAGAATTAGGACTAATAAAAGGAAACACTTCTTCACACAATGTGTGATTGGTGTTTGGAATATGCTGCCACAGGAGGGGGTGATGGCCAATAACCTGGATAGCTTTAAAAGGGGCTTGGACAGATTTATGAAGTCGATTTATGGCTACCAATCTTGATCCTCTTTGATCTGAGATTGCAAATGCCTTAACAGTCCAGGTGCTCGGGAGCAACAGCCGCAGAAGGCCATTGCTTTCACATCCTGCATGTGAGCTCCCAAAGGCACCTGGTGGGCCACTGCGAGTAGCAGAGAGCTGGACTAGATGGACTCTGGTCTGATCCAGGTGGCTTGTTCTTATGTTCTTAACTAGCTGCCAAGAAGGTGGCATCTTTAGAAAGTTTGGCTCCTCCAGTCCCTGACTGCAGGTCTTCTAAGAAATCCGGTCAGCATCATGTATCATATTGTTGCCAGACTAGATGGAACATTGATCTGATTGAGTGGGGCTGTTCAGGCACCAGCATAGCGTGGTGGTCAGAGTATCAGACTAGAACCTGAGAGACCCAGGTTCGAATCCCCGCTCTGTCGAGGAGGCTCACTAGGTCAGCTAAACCAGTTCACTGTCAGCTTAACCTACCTCAAAAGATTGTCGGGAAGATTAAACAAGGCCGAACGATGTTGAAAGCTACTGGGGAGAAAATGGAGTATCGATATAATAAATCAAAGTGTTTTCCCTGCTGTGCCACTCTGCTGTCCCCAAAGCCATTTTTTTAAAATACCATTTGAAAATGGTAAAATCAGAAATGGATTTGGAAGGAGAGGAGAAGAAATGAAAAGCAGGAAAGCAAGCACAAGGAAATGAGAGCAGTGCTGAGGGGAAGAGGAACAGAAGCGGAGAAATTGAGGTTTGGCAGGCAGATGGCAAAATTTAGACACAAACCAGAAAACAGCAAGGAGGTGAGAAAGAGGATTATAACAATGAGAGAGAAAGTTTGTCAAACAAATGGGGAGGGGGGGTCTACCATCAAGCCAAGTAGACAGCATATCTTTTTTTATAGATTTGGCGGCAATGTTGTCGAGCCGTCAGGACACATATGGTTCTTTTTACATCCTGCAACCATCTCTGCTCCAACTAGGATTTTATAGAGCTCCAAAACGTACCCTTTAAAAGTATCTCCCTGCTGCAAGGGACCTGGTTTATTGCCTTTAGGAGTGAAACTGATTACAGAGGCGCCTGCCTGCAAACTTGTAGAGTCAATTTCACCTTTCTAGAAATGAAGGAGGAAGCAGCAGATTAAGACGGACAATACTAACAGGTTGTTCCCCGTATTCCTAAGCCACACTTAGGTTTCCCTATGTCCAATTACACTAGTAAAGCTATTTCAAGTTGCTCCCCCTATATGCCCAACTATCATTGCCTGGGAGGTCGGCTTAAATTTATCCTGTGAACAAGTCCAAGACTTTGCACCTAATCTGGTCTCTTTCCCACCCCCCACCCCCCTCTTAGACTGAAAATGGGCTCGAGTTCCACTCCATGTGGGATGCAAGAGGATACTGCTGCGCCCGCTGCCGCCGCGCCCATCGATACTGCCGGAGGGTGTGTGAGCCTCTGCTGGGATATTACCCGTACCCCTACTGTTATCAAGGAGGGAGAGTTATTTGCCGTGTAATCATGCCCTGTAACTGGTGGATTGCGCGGATGTTGGGGCGAGTGTAAACCCCTGGGGCAAGCAACTCTGGCACAAAACACACCGCCATTCAGGAGACACACATAGCCCAGATCCCAGAGGCACATGTGTGCTACCAACATTCTAGCTCCCGTTACCATGATTTGATGGAAGCCACACTGAAATTAATGAGAGTGGTACTACACGCCTTCTTAGTGCCCGTCAACAGGCCCCTACCAAAAGGGCAGGGGCTCTGCTAGAGCCTCCTCTCCCGAGATAGCTTTTAATGCCTAAACAGTAGTTGGAACTTGGATGATTAGATGTAATTTAGAGGGGAAAACTCAAGTCAGTCCTAAGAAACCAAGTTATTGTTGTGCTCCAGAAAGCATTTGATGCCCGAGATCTTCCAGAATCATTCTTTCCCAGAAAATAATTATGCTAAGTCTCCTTTATAGATAAGGTATCTCCTGCAGAAGACATGTGAAATGACCACAGCCTGCATTAAGTGTTATATTGTACTGAAAAGACATCAGGTGTACCTTTATCCAGCATACATTTTCTGGAGCACATCAATAAATGGGTTTCGGAGAAGCTCTTTAAAGTCTGCTTCATATGCCCGTCCCCTTTCTGATTGTGGGGCAAAAAAGTATCACCGTCTCTCCCCCGGTCCCATCACTACTAATGTCTTGAAATACTTCCCTGCAGTAAGGTGAACAGACAGCAGCTTAGAATCATAGAGTTGGAAGAGACCCCAAGGGCCATCAAGTCCAACCCTCTGCAATGCAGGAACACATAATTCAAGCGCTCCTGACAGATGGCCATCCTGCCTCTGTTTAAAAACCTCCAAGGAAGGAGACTCCACCACACTCCGAGGCAGTGTATTCCACTGTCGAACAGCCCTTACTGTCAGGAAGTTATTCCTGATGTTTAGGTGGAATCTCTTTTGCTTCACCTTGAACCCATGACTCCCGGTCCTAGTTTCTGGAGCAGGAGAAAACAAGCTTGCTTCCTCACCAACATGACATCCCTTCAGATATCTAAACATGGCTATCATGTCACCTCTTAACCTTCTCTTCACCAAACAAAACATACCCACCTCCCTAAGTCTCTCCTCATAGACCTTTTACCATTTTGGTTGCCCTCCTTTGGACCCGTTCCAGCTTGTCAACTTCCACATTTGAGTGACCATATAGGGGCATCTCGGGGTGGGGGGCAGTTGTGCAACCTATAATCCACAATCTGCGCACTTTTCCTGCCATTTGTTTTAAGACATGACAATCTGCTGAAAGTTGAATGCCCAAGTGACTATATTTGGATGTCTGTACTGGCTCGCCACAGCCAAGGCCCCACAGATGTGTCTGTTTCTTGTGTCCAAGTCCTAAAACTCATGTTGTGTCTGGCCACATGACTCTTAAAGAATAGCACATGTATGGAAAGAAATAATTCTTTCCCCATCACCAGATCAGCTTCTTTGATAGAAAACACACATTTTAACTCTTCTCTGTATTCCATCCAATATCCACAAGAGGGCAACCTCTATCCATAAATTCCCTATGTTTAGCTTTATAGCAGAAGAGTAACCACCTGACTCCCCTATTATACATGGAACTCAGGACTCTTCACAGTCTCCCAATACAAGCCCACTGTATTTTAAAGGAGCAGCAGTGGCATAGTGGTTAAGAGCAGGTTTACTCTAATCTGGAGGAACCGTTTGATTCCCCGCTCTGCCGCCTGAGCTGTGGAGGCTTATCTGGGGAATTCAGATTAGCCTGTGCACTCCCACACATGCCAGCTGGGTGACCTTGGGCTAGTCACAGCTTTTCGGAGCTGTCTCAGCCTCACCTACCTCACAGGGTGTTTGTTGTGAGGGGGGAAGGGAAAGGAGATTGTAGGCCCCTTTGAGCCTCCTACAGGAGAGAAAGGGAGGATACAAATCCAACTCTTCTTCTTCCTCGCATTTCTGTTTACACGCGAGGCCACCGCCCACAACCTAAAGGGGAAGATTGTGTGCTGAACTCTGCTGGGCCTGTGCTTCTCTGGGTTCTCTTAAGTGAGCCCATCTTATCACACCCAATAGTATCAAGACTAGAGCCAATATTCTCTCCGTTGCCTTCCACTCGCCCACACACTCTCACACTCGCTCGCTCTCTTTCTCTTCCAAAAGAAGAGGCTTGTTTTAAAATAGAGGCTTGTTGGAAATAAGGTTTTAAAAAGACCTCCCAATTATCGGGGAGGATGGCGGTAGAGTGAGGGAGGTGGGGTGGAGCCAAAAAGAGCCCTTGCTTCTATAGTCCCTTGCAAAAGCCAACTGTTATTATTATATATCATTATATTGTTATATTGATATGAATATTTAAAAGTTGTGCTAGAAAGGAGCCAGCAACATGGAAGTGTGAGGGTGAGGAAGAAGGTATGGGTGGCAAAGTGAGGGAGTGGGAAGGCTGGTCATAGGCAGAGGGAAGATGTCTGTGGTCACTGGCAAATCTGCCCACTCTGGCAGCAAAAAAAATATTAAAAGTCATGCTAGAAGTGGTCTTCCTTGCCACAGAGAGAATAGAAAGTGAAAGCAGGGCTCCAGAAAATAGGTCCGTACAAGAAATCTCGCTGCAACGGACATTCGCCTCCATCGCTCGCCAAATACCTTGTGCATAATCAGCCAATGACTTCCAGACACCTTGTCCTTTTCTGTAAGTCTCTGGCTGAAAAGCAGCATCCAGTGTACCATCCCCCTTGACCACAGACAGGAAGGGGTGCCTAACTGCAAGACAGGATCCAGGCAAGGTAACCTTTTAGAACAAGGGACTGGGGAAATACAGAAGCTGCACTTGTATCTTTCCTTTTTCTATTGGGTGCTTTGTCAATTTCACTTGTATTTGGGAAGCAACAAAATTGACAAGACTCTGGTCTGTACCTCGTAGGCTGGCTGAGGCTCTGCAAACTGACTCTTTGCTACCCATTAGCAGCATTTCCGGCCCAGTTTCCTTTCCATTAAGGAACTCCCTGTGGAGATAAACACATCAGCCCTCTTCACGTCACAGCGTACATCCTGCACATACACGTGAACACCTGTTTGTAAGAAAGAGCCAATGCACATTCACTTCACAACTGAAACCAGGGACTAGCACCTTGCTAAACGGTGAGGGCTGTACAGCACTTTCAGCTGTAAATGCGCTGAATGTACCCTGAGAATAACGCAACACATGCATTTTAAAGAATCAAGTGTCCACTGCACAATGATTTTAGGAGCGTTTGTTGTTAACTTGTGAACAGGGATTCATTCAAAAGGCAAAGTTTTGTGATTGTAAAAGGTAAAGGTAGCCCCCTGCGCAAGCACCAGGTCATTGCTGACCCAATGGGAGACATCACAGCATTTACTAGGCACACTATGTTTACGGGGTGGTTTGCCACGGCCTTCCCCAGTCATCTCTACTTTACCCCCAGCAAGCTGGGTGCTCCTTCTACAGACCTTGGAAGGGTGGAAGGCTGAGTCAGCCTTGAGCTGACATGCCTAAAACTGACTGCTGTTGGGACTGAACGGAGGCAGTGGTGGGATCCAAAAATTTTAATAACAGGTTCCGATGGTGGTGGGATTCAAACAGTGGCACCGCCACACACACGCACCTCCAGTCCCTATTGGGCAGGGAGTTTGCTTTAGTAACCCCTTCTCAGCACTCAGAAAAAATTAGTAACCACTTCTAGAGAAGTGGTGAGAACTGGTTGGATCCCACCTCTGAACTGAGGTGATGAGCAGAGCTTGGACTGCTACACTGCAGCTCACCGCTCTGCGCCAGTTTCTCCTTCAGTTTCTCTTTATGTCTGTGCCAAAAGACCTCCAAATCATGAAACATCTTTGGGAAAAAACAAGCAGGTTTTGCAGGGAGGTGGGGAAGGATCTCTAGCCATGTTGTCATACAGAAACTACTCCAGAAGTCTCTATGAAAGCCTCGTTCTGGAACCACTGCTTTCGCCTGGGGAGGAAAGAATGATTTTCTCCGCAACAGAACACTGCAGTTTCAATGTTGGGACTCACCTTGCAAGATTATTGGAAGCATGCGGCTGCTCAAGCTTCTCAATTAGCTTTTCTGCTACAAAACACCCCCATTTGAGTATTTTGCTCTGCGTTCAATTTTGTTTATCAATCCAATCTGTAAAAGCTTGTCAAAATAACGCATCTCGCGGCTCTGCTTTTAGCGAACATTTAGAAATAGAATCTCCAGGAAGAGAAACATTAAAATGTGTATATATTCTCTTTATTTTGCCTTTATTTTCATTATGAGGGGAAGAGCAGTGCAAGGAACCGGAGCTAGTACAAAAGGTCAGCACAACACGGTGGAGAGTCTGCTGAGGCTCTGGTCAGTGGTCGGCCCCCTGCCAGATACTTGACACATCTGTTCCCACCAAGGACAGAAGATCACCTCAAAGGACCTAGGGATGTTGCAGTGACCTGGGGAAGGGGAAAATCTCCTTTTCAGGATGGAACCACCTCAGGAACAGAGCACAGCATGTGTTTTTAAGCCTTGGTAGCACAAATGAGACTTATCTGTACAGCAGTGGCAAAGTGGTTAAGAGCAGCTGCACTCTCATATGGAGAATCGGGTTTGATTCCCCACTCTGCCACTTGAGCTGTGGAGGCATATCTGGAGAACCAGATTAGCTTGTGCACTCCAACACATGCCAGCAGGGTGACCTTGGGCTAGTCACAGTTCTTTGGAGCTCTCTCAGCCCCACTGACCTAACAGGGTATTTGTGCAGGGGGGGGGGGCGATATAAATCCAAACTCTTCTCTACTTCTCTCTTCCTTGGGCTAGTGACTTTGGGCTAGTCACAGCTTTTCGGAGCTCTCTCAGCCCCACCTACCTCACAGGGTGTTTGTTGTGAGGGGGGAAGGGCAAGGAGATTGTAAGCCCCTTTGAGTCTCCTATAGGAGAGAAAGGGGGGATATAAATCCAAACTCCTCTTCTTCTTCTTCTTATAGGGAGCCCATTCTTGGGCAACACCAGATCATCTCTCCTAAGGCCCCTAAACGTAGAGCCAGCCTGGAGAAGGACCAAAGTCCTTTGTTTCGCAGAACTGTACCTCCACACAGAGCCACCAACTCAATTACCAAAAAAGGCAACAACAATAACTGAAGAGCTCCCAGAAATATAAGCTAAACTCGGACACCATGAGCAAATCTTTTTCCTTTGTGTTGAGTGTGTGTATGTGATTCCCATCAAGTCACAGCTGACTTATGATGACCCCGTAGGGCAGTGGTGGCAAACCTATGGCACTCCAGATGTTCACGGACTATAATTCCCATCAGCCCCTGCCAGCATGACCAATTGGCCATTCTGGCAGGGGCTGATGGGAATTGCAGTCCATGAACATCTGGAGTGTCACAGGTTCGCCACCACTGCCATAGGGCTTTTAAGGCAAGAGACATTCAGAGGTGGTTTGCCATTGCCTGTCTCCGCGCAGGCAATTGCACGAAGAGAACTGTGACTGGCCCAAGGTCACCCAGCGGGCTTCATGTGAAGGACTGGGGAATCGAATCCTGTTCTCCAAATTAGAGCCCCTCCACTCTAGATCTGAGTATGAGCCAGGTTAATTGCCAGAATTGCTCACTCGCTTCCTCGCCCTCCCTCCTCCAGTATTGAAAGTCCAATGTCTTGATTACTTCCTCTAACTGGGATTTGTTCCTTTCCCAGTATCTAAGATTATTAACCTCAGGGAAATTCTTGGTCAGAATCACAGTTACAGGAAAGAAACGGACGTCAACTTACATTCTGATGCCAGGACACACCAGAGAAAGTGGAAGTCTGCAATCTTAACATTAAGGGAACAGCAAGCGAGCAAGCCAGCCCAGGAATTCACCAGGTTCATTCTTGGCACACCGGGGGAGGGGAGCGGGAGAGGGGGCAGAGATATATTCAGGATGCCTGAATTCAGTTCTATAAGTAAAAAAACTGACTGAGTGGAACCCTATCGCATGAAGCAACAGACAAAGAAGAAAAGCGCATAATTGTTTATTCTGTTTTCAAGACAAGAGGATTTCTATTTAATACAAAACACTGCCATGTGCTTAAAGCATCCCATAATACTGACGGTCAGAATCACACCAACCCAGCAGGGCAGTGATCGCTAAGGCTAACAGCTCCCCACAGAGCCTCACAGTAAACACAAAAAGATCACTACAACTCGATTAGAAAACACTCAAGGCTTTATCAAAATAAGGGTTGTTTGTTTCTTTAAAAAAAGGAAATATAAAAACTTCCGTCAGGGGAAGAATGAAAGAAACAGAGCCAAGGTTCAGCCAAAAGGCCGAGAAGCCTGGAGCTCATTTCAACAGGCACAAAAAGGAAAAAATTCCCTTTTTCTCACGTTGTCAGTTTGCTCTGCTGACGAACACATTTAGCTGTATGCTGAGAAGACAAGGGAGCATGATGCCATTCCAGGAGGGGAGGGAGCAGCAAATTAATGAGGACTGCCACCCTCCTAGGAGAACGAAACACGCCAGCACGTTTTCTTCCCAAACAAGCAACTGACAGAAGACCTCAAGAAATTAATCCTAACTGACCTTATTTGGGCTGCGACCCATATGCATACAAGAGCACAGGCACTCTGATAAGGATCACTGCAGTAAGAAGGGCTAATTCAGGTGCTCTGAGAAGGACTCAACTCCCATCAGCCCCTGGTGGCAAACAAGAGCAAGGTACTCAACTGCTCCCGCCTCAGGAAAAAACAGAGCCAGAAGCGGTTTAGCACACATTTAGTGTTCATTACTGTTAGTGAAGAAAAATAGTTGAGAACAGAAAGGTCGTAGTTGCACAACGGCATCCAAATGTCAAACAGCAAGGATACTGGTTTACTGCAAGGAGTGGCATCTTGTGTTTATAAGTGCTCTTCTACTTCCTTGTCACAACATGACAACCTATAGCAAGATTTTAGTAATGTACGGCTTCCGTGAAACCAGATTAAAGGGCTAATCGATCAAGTGACTAAAACCAAGACAAAATCCTTTCATTTCTCGACAGCCTGAATAGAAATCTCTTCTGTTGTAAAGACTGGCCTCAGAAAACCCATTCCTCAGTTCACAGTATGCCTGGAGCCATGCAGTAAACCACTGTCCCTTCTTGAAAGACGTAATCACAATCTCCTCTAAGCTAAGTGTCCTATGCGGCATTCCTTCAAAATACCACCATGACAACATCCCCGAAGTAGAATAAGTCCATTGTGGAATTCAGTCCCCTGAAGAACAGACAGCTTCAGAAGAGATGGGCCTAATCAAACAGGATGTCAGCAGGTTGGAAACAATGAAGTGGTTCCCCAAAGTGTTGTTTTTTGTTTGGTTTCTAAAGTGTCCCAAAATTCTGAAAAGAAAGGAGAATGCCAAAAATTAGAGATGGCGGTGCTCAAACCAAATCCAGCATACATTTCAAGAACTTCCAAGAAAATATGAAATCAAGGTGAAGCTACATCAAAATGCAAAGCTTTGCATCATTCATTTACACAAGACTATTTCACTGAAGCCTTTTCGCTACACAGAAAACTGACCCAGGCCCAGTGACACTGGACTGGACTGTGTAGACCAACAGCCCAACTCTGTATAAGGCGCTTCATACCCCAAAGGCTAAGCCAAACTGAATTCCACCATCTGTGTTGCAAATCTGTTCAACCTGCATTTTTAATTCTGCTTTTACTAATCAACAGGAGCAATAAAGAGCTATGCAAAGTTTTCAAGCTTTTCTCCCACAGACTAGCACCCCATGCATTCATTTCTCCGTCCCACATTCAGGTTTCACCCAGTACTGGCCTATCTTTACATCCTTAATGACTAGAAACTTGCATAAGCGTGTGTGTTTTAAATGACTTTTAAGTATGATGAATTCTGAATCCACAGAACTCTGCTCTTGATTGAAATCAAGCAATATACACAAAACCTGAAGTTTTTTTTTTAACGTGCCACTACACATGCAGCTATACCTTGCAGCGAGTTGCAACCTTGTGAGTTATACCATCTCATATTGATTATTTGTGATGGACCGGGCGAGGCAACAGGCAAGGAAGATTCCAACCAGCTAAGAAAAAACAGATCAGAGAAATGGGTTAAAGGAACAGTAACAAGCCAAGAGCTGGCAGTTTCACATACCCAAGCTCTAGCTATAAGACACCTGCTATGGTTGGGCTGGAGATCAAAGCCAAGGTGACTTGCCAACTGTTTGTTCAAGTTAAAATGAGATTCTGAAGAAAAACAGAAGCCAATAAACCCCCTTTTACTGCAGTTTCTAGACAGAAGAAACCAGAGGTTGTCTTTCTTGGCTCCTGGGAACCCGAAACCTCAACATTTGCCCCCGTCACACCCTACACAATGAATCAATTCCACAAATTGCACAGGTTTTACTAGCAATGTAGCCAATCATGTAGTCATCAGAAGGGTAATGTGCACGCTTGCAAACAGCAACAAGACAGACCTAGAACTATGTTCTATGAATGAGAGTTGAACCAAAAACAGGGATGGGAATAAATGTACAATCAACACACCAAATACTAAAATAAAGGAAGGTTAGGGAACAGATAAAAGATATTACAAAAACATACAATCTCAGTAGAACAATTCTGCTTTCACACACAAAGTGTTTATGTTAAAAACATAAAATATCATATAGACCAAAGTGGGAAAATATATAGATAAAAAAATCATATAAATCAAACATATCTCAACTACATAGACTTCTCAGTGGTTTCTAAAAGATTACACTGATTTATACAAGTACATATAGTAAAATATCACAAGTACAAACACTATACAGCCCAGAAACCACACCACACCCCAATAAACACTATATATAGCTAGACTACGCCCCTGCAATAACTCTTTACAGGTCTTGTTTTGGAAAATTAAAACACTATTTCTGCTGCATATAATATTTGCAGCATCGTTAAACTGCCATCTACTGACAATTGGTGGAGTATGTTGACAAAAAGAGGATTTCCAGCTTCATTTAAAACAAAGTGACCAAATCTATTTTATAGGATTTTTACCTAGTCTTTCTACGCTCATAAAAGCCATCAAAGTGGCTAACAAATTATTAAAATCACACCTTAAAACTATTAAAACCAACAAAAAACCCACACATTAAAATAATTTAAATCTGAGCTAAAATACATACAAAAACATTTTTTAAAAAAATTTAAACATAGGATGGAAAGGAGAGGTCACCAAAGGAGTGCCAACTGAAACGTAAAAGTATTCACCTGTTAGTGGAGGATGGCAATAGAAGGGGATAAGACAGTGATGACGAACCTATGGCACAGGAGCCAGAGGTGGCACTCAGAGCCCTTTCTGTGGGCACACGTGCACAGAGTTCATCATGTGGGGGGGACAGAAAATCACCCCCCACACACACACATTTAGGCTAGCCTGGGCACGATCCTTTACCTGGGAGTAAGCTCGGTTGCTGGCAATGGGGCTTGCTTCTCAGTAAACCCTCCTAGGGTTGATTCGCCCATTCGAAGCGTTGGATGGTTGCTTCACCAAGCTTTCTCCCGAGTAACGCACGCCTTAGAGCCAACCATTTTTTCAGTATTCAGGTTAAATTGCCATGTTGGCACTTTGCTACAAATAAGTGGGTTTTGGTTGCAATTTGGGCACTCGGTCTCAAAAAGGTTCGCCATCACTGGGATGAGACAATTCTCCCTGGGAAGCAATTTCCAGAGTTTTGGTTCCCCAGTTAAGGTGGCCACCTGCCTCATCAGATTTTTTCTGCCCAGGAAACCCGGCAGTTGGTTAACCGGTCAAAGCTGGTGAAAGGTACTCCTGGCCACAGCTATCAGCTCCTTATAAGGTGGAGCCTGAGAAGGTGGGATTGGAGCCAGCAGTATATATCTGAAGTCGATCAGACCCAAAGCTCAGTTTGACACTGGGCTTCGCCTGGCTGGGTCGAGCTTTAAACTGCAAGCTCAAACCAACCAAGCCAGGAGTCAAACAGGCACAACCCCACCCCTTGAACGCCACATGGAGTTTGCAAGTGGGGGTGAGCTTTAGTGCTTGCCCTGGGCGCCGTTTTCTACAGATAGGCCCCTGGCGATAAGGATTCAGTAAAGGAGAGGAGAAGAACATAACTGCTGGGAATATTTAGTGAAGTGTAAGGGAGCCCCGTCAAATCATAGCTGACTCATGGTGACCCCATAGGGTTTCCAAGAGATGTTCAGTTTGCCATTGCCTGCCTCCATGTCACTACCATGGTATTCCTTGGAAGTTTTCCATCAAAATACTAGCCTGCATCAGGGCTGAGAATGTGTGCCCAGCAAGCTTCCATGGCATGATTTCAACCTAGATTTTCCAGATCCTAGCCCAATACTTTATCCACTACATCACATAGACACTCTGAAGTGACATATCAATGAGGTAAATAAAGTGTGAGTTCCTACTGCTACCAGAGTTGAATGAAACACATTCAATTTTTGTTTGGAAAGAGGGTGGAGGAGCCCAAGCATCAGGAAGTATTCAAGAACCAACCATCCTGAAGATACTTAAGACACATCCTATTTTGCCAATCCAACTGTGTGCACTTGCAAGCGAAACCGGACTCAAAGAGGATGTCTGTCCTTTCTTCAAGTGGCCTTTCATTTCCTGCCTGATCTACTGTCCGATTAGGATACAGATGTGTGCCTGAGGCACGCTTTCAAGAAAACATAAGTGCAGAAAAACACTACACTTACGGCACTAAGATTGTTAGCATGCACGGCACTAAGATTGTTAGAAATGCTGGCAATGCAAGAGGAAACTGACACAGGAAGAGCTTAATTGGATCTGGGACAGAAAGAGATTTGCGGATGTTCTTCACAAGGCCTTGGCAGCCTGACCTACAGCCTGGAAAGGAAAGGCACCCCTTTTTCTCCACTGTCTGCAAGCAGCAATTCAGCCAGTTCATCTAAGCCCTTGTTCACACCAAACCTTTTGGCTGCACATCAAGGCACAAGTGCTTCTAAGTAGTCCTATTGTTTTGTTTCCTACTACAAGAACAAATTTTTGATGCAACTCAAGAGGATTCTTCTCCCTTTCACTGTTTTCTTGGGAGGCACAGCTACCCCCGCCCCAATTGTCAAAATTGACAGCACCAGCCACAACAGATCTTCTCTTGATGAAGTTCGAATTTCTTCCTTGAAATTCAGAAACAGCTATGGCTTCCATGCAATTCTCCTTCTCTTTTACTCTGTTGTTGTTCGCCAACTGTATCTTTATCAAGGCAGCCGCTTCCAAACTTTTCTCCAGTTTGGCTCAGCATAATATTGACCCAGAATGGATATCTTTGTGCGTTACATCGACTATGTCGGGGAGCAAGAAACAAGACCAGAGAAAGGTATTTGGCTATGCTGATCTCAACGATTGGATGTTTTCATGTGGGGTTTCACCTACATAATGTATACTGTGGATCAACACTGCATTGCTGTGAACTTCAACGGTAGCTAATTAGCCCACGTCTACTGAAAACATTTGGGACCATTTGAAGACATCACAGGTAGATAAACAGATGAACTCATCCCACCCCAGCCCTGAATTATGTTCAATCACCCTAAAGGAGGCAAAAACAACAGAATGGCATGCAACAGGCAGACGACGATACTGTGGGTGGCCACCTGACCATCCCCAGTGCGTTCCTGGCAAGGAGCCAGCCACCTCCAGTGTCTGCACTAAGAGAAAATGCAAGGCCTTATCAGCACGGCAGCCAGTCACCGCCAGATCACCTTGCGGCCTCCTCCTATCTGAAGCACACCGTGCTCTTTGAACCCAGATAAGCAAAGAACAAAAGCGAAGGGGGGAAAAACCCAAACCCATTAGAAGAGAAGAAGCATTTGAAGGACAACTTTACCTGGAAGCAAGCGACGCCAAAGGAGATCCCAGCTACAACGCTCAGTTTGGACTCCATTGTCTGTGTCACCATGTTGAAGCAACCCTATGGGGGGGAAGGGGGGGGGGAGATGAAAATAATATACCAGTCAGCTTCCTGGCAACACCTGCCTATGGGGAAACCAGAGATGTTCATAGCCCTCAAATCTAGGCAAATGATTGAGGCGCTGCACATTAGTATTGCAGCCCAGAGCCCTTTGATCTGACCCAGTCTAATTTGTAATTTGACTCAGTGGCCAGTTGAGCCACTATTAGTGCTGCGATCTCAATGGAACTTTGTTGTTGTTGTAATATACTTGGAAAACTGCTGGCTCAGCACATAACAAGAGGAAGCGCCCCCTGCTCTGCTAAAGAAGAACAGCAGAGATTCACAGGAGCAGAGACACCATGCCCCCAAAACAACTCCAGCCAGAGCACCACACTGGCCTGCTCTCAGGCAGAGGCGTAGCTGGGTCATACTGTGCCCAGTGCGCACACTGTGTTTTCCGCCCCCCCCCCCCAACTTACCTTAGTGAAACAGTGCAGGCTGGAGAAGCAGCCTGTTCCTTTCATGCTGTAAACGGACTGGTGGGAACGATACTTCCCATGAGACCTTGGGGATCACAAGGTCTCCTGGGAAGTGTCGTTCCCACCAGGCCGTTTTCAGCCTGAAGGGAACAGGCCGCTTCTCCAGCATGCACTGTTTCACTAAGGTAAGTTGGGGAGTGCCATGGGGGGGGGTGCAGCGCGGGCAATTTTCCACCCCCCAGTCGCACGCTCAGTGCAATGTGCACCCACCCCATCCCCTGGTAGCTCCGCCTCTGCTTTCAGGCAGTAATTTCCAGTTCTTTTAAGTAGCTCAGTTCATGTTCACATTAGAAGATAAGGCTGCCAGCCACTAAGACAACAGTATGAACAAAAACACACTTCCTGTTTTTTGGTTCCCGCCTCCACAACACAGTCCGATCTACCACCAGAACCCAAATCTCATTTCTATGGCAGCAGTCTTGGCTCTTCGCACCTTTTCCCAGGACTGAGGGAAGGAGGACCCTGCTTTGGGATTGCTTACTTCATGGTACACTTTCTGACTGGCTTTGTCTCGATCCTTCATATCTCCCCCTGTACAGTTCTGCCCAACTTTGCAACAGCTCATGGGTATTCCTTTCTCTTTGTAGTACTCAGTCGTCTCCCAATCTGAGAAGTTGGCAACGCCACAGCAGTGTAACTGTGAAGAAACAGAGGTGGGGTAACACAGTGCATCCAGCATACCCACCCCCACATTCCTGACTTTACAGAAACTTTTATCCCTTGTGCCACGCTCGACAGATTACCGCACACCGATTCTTTTGAAGATTGATGCTTGTGTACTGAAGGAGGGGAGGGATAGTTCAAGAAATCTGAAGCTCGGAACCCAGAACATTTCAAAAGCCTCTGTGCTACCTCACCTTGCAGCCTGCAGAAATGCTGCTGCTTTTTCTAATGCCTCGCTTTGAAGAACAGGCCGACTCTATAACTCTGAGCATTTCCACAAACAGAAAAGGAGCGCATGCAATGCGCTGGAGGAGACACACAATCCATTAGTTATGCAACACGGGAGGGCATAAGCGAGTACTCACTGTTTTCTGGATGGTATCGACTGCTTGGCTCTTTTCATCTCCGAGCTTGTAATTGCGCACAGCACTTTCATAGTTACTCCTAAAGCTGCTCTTAATCTGCAGAAAAAGAAGATACCAACCACACGTATACAGGGCAATCACTTAATTAAAGAAATATTATTCATTTATGTGAGCATTACTGGGTTACATCTGTGCAGAGCTGGAAACAATACTTTCACCTTAACAGATATTTTTTCAGGTGCCACATGAAAATACGAGGCTGCTTTATACTGAATCAGATTACTGGTTCATCAAGTTCAACCTTGTCTGGTCAGACTGGCTCTTAAGCAACCAGTAGTCTGTCTCAAACGTACGTCTTTCACAGCTCTTGCTACTGGATCAGGTTAACTGGAGATCGTGGGGATTGAATGTGTGCGGTATGTGTTGCGGTATGTGCCCTTTCAGAAGGAGCAGTCCTCCTTCTAAGATGGCAGGTGTAATTTTTATAGCCTTGCCTACTAAAAATAAACATGTTTGAAGAAATTTGTTGTATGATCTATCAAAGGCTCCTCTCATTTTTAAAAAATTAATGATCTATCAAGGGCGCCTCTCATTTAAAAAAAATTAATCTCATGGCTAAACTGAACACTGAAGTCTTGCCTGCAGATTCCCCTTCAGAGAGATTTTTCAAGTTCTGATAGAACACACAAAGGAGGATTAATTTCTTCAGCCATAACGTCCTTCATACAGACTCCGGAGTCAAGCACCATCATCCCAATACCTGCACTATGGTATTCATGGAAAGGAAGCTGAGTATTCCACATCAGAATTCCACTCGCAGAGATACCAAACTTATTTGGTCAAGAAAGAAACACACACACATAACCCATAGCGATGTTAAAATAAGAATTTTTTAAACATTTCAGATCCTGAAAGTTTCACTCACACAGTGAATACTAAATTTAGGATGTATCATTGGCCTCAACCACAAAGATCTCCCATTTCTGAGAAAACAACCACACATCCTGCTGCTGGCGTGTGGGAGACTGAAAAGCCAGCTAATGTCTCCAAACCCCAGGACACATCCCAAGAAACAAAACTCCTCACCTCATGTCTGAAAACAAAGCCCACAATGGCAGACACCAGCACAACTAGGAAGATGAGGGTTAAGAGCATGGCATACTGTGGACGGAGAGAAAGAACAAATCAGAGCCAATATTCTCACCCATTACCAATACAAAATCACATAGCTATATCCTAAACCTTAGTCACTACTGCAAGAGAAGTCCTAGGATACAATCCTGCAATGCCGTCCTTGCAGAAAGAGAAGGAACAGTTTGCTCACACTACAATTTTCTTACATGTAGTTGGACTTTGCCCCTTGGTCTTTCTTAGTAACTGCAATGAATACACAACCCCAGAATTGCATCTTTAAACCCTGGCACCAACTGTGAAACACAGGGCCGTTTTTGAAGAGCCACCTGCTGATTTTCCTGGTCCACAAAGCGACTCTAGATGAAAACTCTTGTTGCCACAGTTAGCTTCTTTATGAGCCCTCTTGAGCCACATCACTGCAGCACAAGAGGGCCCCTAAAGAAGCTAACTGCCTGCTACCTTCATGTAGAAAGGGAGGAGTTCAGTGCACGTTGAATCTTAAAAAAAAAAAAAAACCAGCTATGCGCTTGACCGCAAATGAAAGTGCTCCTTTAGGCATAAGACCCAAATAATTCTGATAATGTTTAATTAAAGACTAGTGTTTTCAGCAACATAACTTCACATCCAGTGCTGGTATGATGATCATATGAGATTGCTCCTGACTAAACAAAACATACTAGGGCGTTGTGTGTTTTCCAGGTTGTATGGCCGTGTTTCAGTAGCATTTTCTCCTGACGTTTCGCCTGCATCTGTGGCTGACATCTTCAGAGGATCTCTAAAGATGCCAGTCACAGATGCAGGCGAAACATCAGGAGAAAAGGCTACTGGAACATGGCCATACAACCTGGAAAACCCACAACACCCTAGTGATTCCAGCTGTGAAAGCCTTTGACAACACACAAAGCACACTTGTTTACTAAAAAATGTGTTTCCTAATTTCATGTTTTTATTTTTGTCTGCTACTGAGATGGCAAAAATTAACATACTTCTGCCAAGGTAGTAACAGTTTGCAGAATTCTCTGAAATGGTGGGTGTGTTTATAATTTGCTTGTGGATACCTATGGCATTAATACTTGTAAAATATTTTGAATTATGCAATTTATGTGGCTAAAGCAGTAAAATACTTATAGTTTGATACGATGGTAAGCACTGTAAACCCTTCAGGTTTTTTCCCCAATATGTCCAGTGTTCTTAGGTGGGTTTTTCCATGGCTTCAAAATTTTACATCTCCACATAAGAGTGAGTTACAATTACTACTAATAAATAAAGTTCCACCTCCTCAAAACTCAGGAAGTTAGACCAGGCAGAGAAGAACAGGGCCGGCCGCTGCTGCAAGAGTCGTAGGAATCTCAAGGACGAAGAAGAAGAGTTTGGATTTATACCCCACCTTTCTCTCCTGCAAGGAGACTCGAGGTGGCTTACAAGCTCCTTTCCCTTCCTCTCCCCACAACAGACTCCTTGTGAGGTAGGTGGGGCTGAGAGAATTCCGAAGAACTGTGACTAGCCCAAGGTCACCCAGCAGGAATGTAGGAGTGCGGAAACACATCTGGTTCATCAGATAAGCCTCCACCACTCAGGTGGAGGAGTGGGGAATCAAACCCGGTTCTCCAGATTAGAATCCACCTGCTTTTAACCACTGCACCACGCAGGGAGGTGCAGAACCCCTGAGTGCCTTTCAGTCAACGATGCCTTACCAATTTTAGCATCCATGTGCTTCCCCGGCAGGTTGCAAAGCAACCAAAGGTGCCCAGGAGGATGACGACGCCACTTGTGCCGATCAGGATGTAGGGGACGTTGGTAGCCTTCTCATTTAACAGGGAGAAATACACCTCCAGGCTCACTTTTCCCCATATGCCAACCGCCAAGAGGATAATGCCTGAAAACTAGAAAAAGCAGAAGGGGGGGAGGGGTTTCCATTAATCAAAATGAGCTGTTTGACAAAGTTTATGCAAAGGAACGAGGTTTCTGCAGAAGTATAGCCTATACCCTTATGGTAGTTTTGCAAAGGACTGGTACAGCATACGCAAGATCACATCTTCATGCTCTCTAATGATATGTAGGGATTCGCTCCCACCGTCATAAGTACACACTGCCGGCCTAGAAGCAATCTTTTCCCCAGTCCTGACAAAGTGGTTCAAAGGGCAAAAACTCTACATTATCTCACATGTGCACCTTGGGAGATAAAAGCAATAAACTTCCCCACCCACACCAGCTCGTTGTCTGACGTTGGGCACGGCACGCTCAATGTACAGCCGCTTCCTTAGCAGGGCCCTCCTGAGCAGAAAAGCCTGCAAGCACCATGTTAAGGAAACAGAAGTTCCAGAAAGGATTTACATAAAGTTGTTGTCCCAGGAGAAAACAAAGACACAAGTCCAGAAAGCCCTCGTGTAACGTGGGTTTCTCCTGCTCAGTCCCTGTAGCATTTAATAAACATAACAGATCTGAAAGTTATCTAAGCCCTAGGGCTGTGGTGGCAAACCTTTGGCACTCCAGATGTTGTGGACTACAATTCCCATCAGCCCTTGCCAGCATGGCCAATTGACCATGTTGGCAGGGGCTGATGGGAATTGTAGTCCATAACATTTGGAGTGCCAAAGGTTCACCACCACTGCCCTAGGGAACTGAATGGGTTACCTTGAGAATCAAATAAGAGTTTCTCAGACCTCCCCAAGCTCAAGAAAACGTCCTTCAACTAACATTTGTACCCAAACGGGGCAACGCAGCCACACACTGCAGGGAGAAAGGCGACCCTCTTCCTAGGGAGGAAAGCCACACTCACCTGACTCAGAGGCCTGAAGCAAGCAGCAGAGGGAAGGAAAGGACAGGATTACTGAGTGCATTCCACATGTTATTTGCTATTCACAGACAAGGGTCAACAAAGCACAGGGTACATCACGGCCACAGGGCATGGAAAGGCACGTCAACAATTTCAACATGCTTCTTGCCTTGGGTGCCACTTGCACAATTATGCCAGCCTGTCTTAAAGCACTGACAGTCTACAGGAGCGGGAGGCTTTGCCTTCAATTGTGCCTTAAGGATGCTGTGAAGACAGAGGGGTGTCATTTCTTCCCAGCTATGAATTTCACTGTATCAAACTTCATGAAGATTGGAAAGGAGGTTATAAAGAAAAGGACTGCTGTGTGGTTTTTTCCCTCCAGTGGGAAGGGAAAGAATCACAGGGGAAAGGTGACCATCTTGCATATGGCTTGCATTATTGTTTTTTATGGGGTGGCAAGAATGGAAATTCAGGAGAGAAGAATATCTTTCTCCTTATAGGATCTGGGGGAGACTATATAAAACATTTTGTAGGGCTTGTGGTCTCTGTAGAGAGTTGGGGAGGCTGTTTTCTGTCCTGCATCATTCTACACAAGCCGAGAGAAGACGGAGTGTGTGGGATTAGGAAATGCATGATGGGATGTGTGTGCGAGGACAGAATTGACCCTACTCTTGTCCATGAGACTGGGACGACTACTGTTGTTCCCAAGGTGCTCTAAAATAACAGGCTAAGTTTTATAGGGTTAGCCTCTCCTGTTGCGATCTAGGGAGAGAAGAGAAATTAGAAGCAAGGGCTAGGACAAAACTCAAAATTGTGACCAGATGGAGGACATCTGCCATACGGTTCTCTGGGGTTAGGATATGCAGGAATGATGAGAGGGCACTCCCAGTGCAATAAGGGGACACAGAATTGGGGGTCTGGATGTGACTTTACTGCAGTTTGTGGAACTGAGACAAGCACTGTCAATCCCAACACACATTACAAAAATAGCATTGGATTAATGGGGCAGCCTGTCCCTTTGTTGCTTAGGGAAGAGGGAGAAGAAGCTAATATCTGTCCCATATTGTAGGAAGGGAACAGCTACTGGAAGAAAGAGGGATCCTCCTTTATTGCTCTCTCTGGGCACCAGGGAGGGAAGATGGCACAAAACAGCCCAAACTAAGCTTATCAGGGTCAGCATTTGGGAGATCACCGAGGGAGACTCCGCAGAGGAAAGCAATGGCAAACCACCTCTGCTTCTCACTTGCCTCAAAAGCCCCTTGCTGGGGTCCCCAAAAGTCAGCTGTAACTTGACAGCACTCTACTATGGGGATCAGAGATGTGAGAAGGCAGCGTCTCACAAGGTTTTCAGAAATGGGGATATGGGCTAGCGGTAGCCAGGGAGAGGGTCTTCTGTGAACCAGAACAGAGTTTATCCATTACGGAAAGATAATAGGCTTTTAAAATTAAGAACTAATAGAGAAAAGTGTGATATCAATTTACAAGCAATGTTTCCAAAGATCCAATACCATTGATGTCACTAAGGACCAAGAGGTATACTCATTTACAACTAATATTCAACGCAGACTAAGTTAGAAATCCCTAAGATAAATATACCGATCTATATTTGTAATTTCTATCATTCTCTTTTGTTGTCAAAGTGTTTTAGGTACGAATAAAAATCTTTTAAAACCCAAAACAGAGTTTATCCTTCCGTTATTTATGGGAGGGGAGAAACACCGCCTGCCTAATAAAATTAAATTGGACTAGCTGTTATCATATAAGAATCCGCAGATATCTTGTAAAGTTGCCAGTTTGCACCCTGATTCAGAGAGCGCATTGTGCAGCAGAGTCTTAAAGTTGTTTTTAATGGATGCTGCATTTTAAACATTTTGTATGTGTATTTTTTTTAAATAGCAGTTTAGTATTTTAGGAGTAACGTTTGGTAAGGGTTTTTTCCCCCTATTACTTTGGAATATATGCTAACTAGTCTATGACCGGAATAAATTCAATTCATTGCCTGCCCATCGAGAATGGAGCAGGATTAAAGAATCACTCGGGGGTCCACTTTTATCTATGGGTGGAGGGAAGCTGCCTGCCCTGCAGCAATCTATGGGGCCGCGGAGGGTGGGGTCACACACTGTGGGGCCGGAGGGGTGGGGAGTCGGCTCCATTGTTCTCTATGGCAGTCTGGCGCACAGTGCAGGGCTCGCAGGACCCCGAGAAGCTCACCCAGAAAATGAAGCTGTAGATGATGAGGACGCTCTTGAGGCAAGTGATGACCGGCTTGGTCTGCAACCTCCGCGACGGGGACGCCATGCCCGGGCAAACCACCGCACGCCCCGCCACGCCACGCACCGCCGGGCTCCGAGCCCCTCAGCCGCCTGCCAGCGTCTACCCTGAGACGGAACAAGCCGAGTTTGTCCGAAAGGTCCCGAACGTGAACCAGGCACAGGGCTCCGTCCTCTCAACGCCTAGTGAAGCCGAGCCCTTCCGGAAATTGCCGAAATATAAACCCGGCCGCTAATCCCGGCTCTTTCCGCGACGACGAAAGCCCCGCCCCTTTCTCTGAACTGTTCCGAGCACCTACGAGACGGGCCGAACATACCCGAAAACTCAGCGCTTATTAGGGATGAGAAGACTGGCACGTCATTGGCTGTGAACTCGTTCGTTTGCCTACCAGTAGATGGCGCCAACCAAGCATGTCAGCATAGAAGGAGAGGATAAATGATCTAATGGGGGGGGGGGTGGAGGGTGTCTTCGCTTTTTAGGGCTCGTTTGCATTTTGCAGCTGCCAGACAGACAGAAGTTTGCCTACACGGAACAAACCGACCTAGGTCAAATCTGATTCACACTAAAATAAAAAAATGACCAAATTGACAACTTTAAGGGCTGGGATTAAGGGTTGGGACATTAAGGGTTGGGACTCCATTGTCCATTTGATCCCAAAGGCTCTTCTGACAGTCAAACAAAGGTCGTTTTTTCATTGAGAAATTGCACCGCTGTTAGGGCGGAAAAAAACCCAGTGCGACCAAGAGTTTTGCATGGCTCCCGGTGCTGCAGCGTGTCTGCCACGCTGTTACCCCAGCGCTGCCCCAGATCATTGGTTTTGCTCGATTGCTTTCCAGAACCACCAAAATGGAGGTTCTTTTTTAATGCTCCTCCAGTGGTTCAAGTGCCCCAGAGAGGGTTAATCCACCAAGGTACCTGCCCCACTGCTCCCAAGAATGGATTTGACCCCCACCTGGGATCAGTGGTGGGATCCAAAAATTTTAATAACAGATTCCGATGGTGGTGGGATTCAAACAGTGATGCTGCTGCACACACACACCTCCAGTCCCTATTGGGCAGGGAGGTTGCTTTAGTAACCCCTTCTCGGCAATCAGAAAAAATTAGTAACCACTTCTAGAGAAGTGGCGAGAACTGGTTGGATCCCACCTCTGCCTGGGATGGAGCTGTGAATCAGTGCTTTAAGCAGTTCATTACTCACCCCAAATGAACCCATCCCAGCAGTCAATCAGTGGTCGTTTCCCCACTAACCTCGACCACTCTTTGCTGCGCGCTACTCCCAGTGTGCGTCATTTCTGGTGCGCTCCCAGGCTTCCCCGCGCTCTGCACGGGGTCATCAAAAGGTGTCGTTTTGAGGAGCGCCAGGAATGACGCGCGCTGAGGGGGCGCAACAGCTGCATCATCGGGGCGGCTGCATTGTCACCGCCCCTGTAGTGGGGAGTGCCGGGGGACCCAGCGCTACTTGGGGAGAGTAGTGCACAGCAGCAGGTAAGTGGGGGAAACGACCAGTATTCAAGAGAATAGTCCTGGCATTCTCTGGAGTCCTGACAACTCATCAGGCTTCATTCATTCATTCATTCATTCATTCATTCATTCATAAATGTCTATAATTTAATTGTTGTTCTTGTTGAAACTCCAGAAAAGCTATTAATTCTTTGTCTCGAGCTTTTCCACCAGCTTACTTCATACTACCCTAGGACCTATTCTAGGATATAAATATTAGTTCTTTGGCCTTTCAGAGTGAGTGTGTTCTCGATCTGTGCACGCACCACCACTTGCGTGTGGGCTTCTCCTCTTCAGCACTGCTTTTCTTGGATGTCCTTTCAAATCTGGCAACTACCACGTCCTCCCATTTCTCTTGGTTAGCTCTTGTAGCGCTTTATGTGTGTGTTCATTGCTTAAAATATATTCCTTGTTTTACTATTTTTATTCTTTAATAAAACTATATTTTAATTGCACAACCACCTTCTCATCTGAGAGTTCAGTAGGGGCTATAGCAGGGATGGTGAACTTTTTTGAGACTGAGTGCCCAAACTGCAACCCAAAACCCACTTATTTATTGCAAAGTGCCAACACGGCAATTTAACCTGAATACTGAGGTTTTAGTTTAGAAAAAATGGTTGGCTCCAAGGTGTGCGTTACTCAAGAGTAAGCTTGGTGGTAGTCAGTGGCTTTACTTTGAAGCAACCATGTCTTCCAATGCGTGAAATCATGACCCTAGGAGGGTTTACTCAGAAGCAAGCCCCATTGCCAGCAACCGAGCTTACTCCCAGGTAAAGGATTGTGATTTTGTTATTTTCATGAAAATCAGTGGGGATTAACAGCACTTAACTTACACTGCTTCCCCAAAACTTGGTCTTAGGTTTAATGCTAATAATCAAGCCCATGGGCCCAGGCCAGCCTAGATGTGGAGGGGGCACTCTATTTGCGCGTGCCCACAGAGAGGGCTCTGAGTGCCACCTCTGGCACCCGTGCCATAGGTTCGCCACCACTGGGCTATAGTTTCCAGTTACCACCTCTCACTCTCTTATCTCCAGCTAATTCCCACAACCACAGTAGAGATGGCTTATGTAGAGTAACGTTACCCCAAACCTCCAGGAATTTCCCAAACTAAAGCTGGCAGCCCTAGTCAGTCCTGGCTTTCTTCCATCTAAATGGAGTAGGAGGTGTTCCAGGAAGAACCCAAGATGCATGATGTTTGACAGACCACTCATACAGAAACAGTGGCTTCCATCATAGACAGATACTTGTCTTGGAAGCTCCCAACATTTTGTGATTGGCAGTGGCGTAGCGCCAAGGGAACAGGGGGGTGCGATGCACTGAGCGTGCACCCCTGAGGAGACGTTCCCGGGCGTGGCAGGGGCATGGTGGGGGCAGACAAAGGCTTGGAGGGGCACAGGTCTCACGCGTGCACCAGGATCAGTTTCCCCTTGCTCTGTGACTGGTCCCTGCTGTTTGGCTCCATTTTATGGTTAGCTGCATACATTCCTCCACATGGCAGCCATTTTGTGGCGGCCCTCACAACCTGTTTCCAGTAGTCCTCACAGACTCAAAAGATTGGGGAGCCTTGATTTTTAGAGGTTCCCATGAACTGACACTCTTATGACATTCCAAGGGAGTGCTTTTCAGATGATGAAGTGCTTGGGTTGCCAACCTCTAGATGTTGGTTGGAGATATTCCACTATTACCACTGACCTCCAGACAACACAGATCAGTTCACCTAGAGAAAATGGCCGCTTTGGGAGTGGGACTCTATGGCATTATACTTCATTGAAGCCACACACACCCCCAACCCCTACTCTCCTCAGGCTTTACCCCCAAAATCTCCAGGGTTTTCCAAACCCATGGCAGGCACCCTGTGCAGTGCAATTCTGAGGGCCAACAAAATAGCCTCCTTGGGTTGACCATGACAAAGTTACTGACTCTACTGTCCCATTGATACCATGGTAGGGAAGCCTGTGGAACCACTGCCCTGAAACACCACTGTTGTCTGTTCTCTTCAGACACTGTGCTATATTTTTCCACTGGTTGCACAGCTCCCTTTGTGTGTTGCCCTAGCCCTGTGAGATTATGGTCTGTTGGCTGATGGACCCTGCCTTTCTTTTAGCCAAGAGTCTGTGACTGATGAACTGTGCAAAAGCCGGCATAGTGTATCTAGGAATATGGGAAAGGGTTAGTTATATTCCTTGAATCCTGCTGTGTACTCTGCAGAAATCTCTCCCGCTCTGAAAAAGCCAGGCTGTTCTTATGGGCCTCTTTGCCGTCGTCCCCCCCCCCCCTTCACTCTTTTCTCCTCCTCCTTGAGGGACAGGGCAGCTTTAAAGAAACATCTGGGCAGCGTTAGCTGAGTCTGGGATGCCTGTGAGAATAAGAGGCTCGTTTTGAGAAAGTGGAAGAGAAGTTTCCCTGCTTGTGCTGAGAGAGGAGCAAGTGGCAATAGCTGGACACACCACCAGACAGGTAAGGTGTTCTTGTTAGCCGACTGCCTTGTCGATAGCAGGAGAAAGAGCTGTGGGCTGGCTGCTTTTGTACCCCCCAGAAATCAGCTACATGCCGAGGCACATGGATAGATACGGTCGCTGCCTTCTTTCTGGGAGGGCTCCTGTGCCTTTAGCAACTAAGAAACCAACATTCAACAGGTTAAGTGTTGTACATCTCTGCCATTCTATGCCAGAAGAAGCCCTGCCTGTTGAATTCCAGGTTGGTGGAAGTGGCTGTGGTCAAGTTACAAAAGCCTTGCCAGATTTAAAAATGAGGAAGTGATTTTATCAAAGATAACCCAGGTTGTGGTAAGGACCAGAGTTCCTGTGCATGGGTTTCCCCTCCAGTGGAACTCAATAGAAGATTCTTAGTATTTGCTTTTTCAAGTCAGAGTGATGTCGTGGAAGAGAAAGGACCCGTGACTGGAAAAAGGCATCCCTGTTTGGGTGCAGAAGTTCCCAGGTTCAGTCTCTGTGCACTTAACCGAGTTCAGCTGGAGTTCAACCCTCTAAAGCCATTGCCAGTTAAAGAGCTCACAGCACAGAGCTAGATGATCTGTCTTGGTATATGGGAGGGTTCCAACCCCCCACTCCCCATCCACTGGTACCACTTGGGAGGGTAGGATTGCCAGATCCAGGCTAAGAAACTCCTGAATGTTTGGGGATGGAGCCTGTGGAGGACAGGGACTTCAGCAGGGCACAACGCCATATAGTCTCCAAGAGAACTGACTTCTGTAACCTGGAGATGAAGTGTAATTCCGGGGGATTCCCAGGTTCTGCCTGGAGGCTGGTATCCCTAATATAAGGTAGCTTGACACATTTGACTGGGAAGATGCGAGTTCAAATCCAGTGCCTTAATTGACAAAGTACATCTACATCCATGTGGCAGTTTTTCTAATCCTGCCAGCTGAGAAGTGCAATGGTTGTTCTACTTTTGAGATAGCAGGGAGTGGATTATGCTTTGGGGAACTGTTCACTAAGAAGAGCTATTCCGTCTCACTGGTTAACGAGCTGAGTTCGAGACGGGCTTGCGGAGGAGCTTTGGGCTCCAGTTAGGGTTACCAACTCTAGGGAAGGAGATTCCTGTAGATTTTGGAGGTGGAACCTGGAGAGGGCAGGGCATAGGGAGGAATAGGTATAATGCTTTAGAGTCCACCCTGCAAAGTACCCAGTTTCTCCTGTGCAGTCTGGGAATCGGTTGTAATTTGGGAAATCTCCAGGTCCCATATGGCAGTTGAATACCCCACAAGCTCCAGTTCCTTATGTATAAATTGGGAATATTAGTAACCTGCCTTGAAACGTTGCTTGGGAGTGCAATCTAGTTTGCAAAACACTTTGCAAGTTAAAAGTGGTCAATTCCCAAGAGAACATTTACCTAGATTGTAGGGTTTCAAGATGCTCAGGACCAGCATTATTCTATCAGTTTCTACCAGCATGGCCAATTGGCCATGCTGACAGAGGCTGATGGGAATTGTAGTTCCTGAACATCTGGAGAGCCGCAGGTTCCCTACCCCTGATCTAGATTCTACCAAGTTTCAAAAGAATCAGCACCTTTTATCCAGGTTCCAACATCCTCACTGCAGCATGTTTCAAGTGAAGACGTCTAGGCCTGCCCCTTGCAGGGGGTGCCTGCTGTCAGGGGTGCAATTGTTAAGCTTGCAGCTCCACAATTTCAGAGTATCTTTAGGAGACTCTGCTGATGATACCACCCAGGTTTGGTGAAGATTGGTTCATGGGGGCCAAAGTTATGGACCCTCAAATGTGTAGCCCCCATCTCCTATTAGCTCCCATTGGAGTGTTTTTTCAAAAAGGTGCACATACAAGCAGGTTCAGGAAAATCCCGTGATAAGGGTAGGGGGAGTGCCAGAAAAGGGACTGATCGGTGTTCCGCAGTTCGGCAGTGGGGAGATCGCGAGGAAACCTGAATATTTCGGGTGACTATCCCAGGGTTAATCGCCAGTGGGAAATCGCCCAGTGAAGTCTCAACCGATAGCATACTCTAAAGTAATGTTTTACATAGTGTTTCTGCTGGCAACCACAATAAATGAAACAAAAAGAAATCTGTGAAGTGGTGATACACCAGTGGCATCACACATCTGTTGTGTGTAGAAAGGTCCAATTTCAGGTTAAAAATCTCAAGTAGCAGCAGGGTCTCCTCTTGAGATTCTAAAGAATTGCTGTTAAGCAAGCATTTCATAACTGGATGTGCAAAGGGTCTAACTTTCTATAAGGCAGTGTCACATGGGGTCTTCTTTACCAAACCAAATCTCACAGCCTTGCCCATGAAGAAGCTTCATGAAAGGGATTAAAGTAATAGCACTGTGTGCTTACATCAAAGGCAGACCCCCATTTTTTTAATGGGGGGAGACATTCATTGGTGGTGAAAAGTACAGCCCATGGTGACCCCATAGTGTTTCAAGGCAAGAAACATTCAGAGGTGGTTTGCCATTGCTTGCCTCTGCATAGCAACTCTGAATACCTTGGTGGCCTCCCATCCAAGTACTAACCAGGGCTTATCCTGCTTAGCTTCTGAGATCTGATGAGATGAGGCAGGCCTGGACTGTCTAGGGGCGTTTCCCCACTCACCACGATCCCCCCTATGCCGCGCGCTGCTCTCAGCTGCTCTCAGCGCGTGGCATCCCTGGCACATGCCCAGGCGACCCTGCTCCATTTACAAGAGCGCCAGGGATGCTGAGGGGGCGCGGCAGCATCAGGGCAGCTGAACTGTCGCCGCCCCTGTTGTGGGGAGTGCTGGGGGACCCCGCGCTACTTGAGGAGAGTAACGCGGGGCTTAAGGTAATTGGGGAAAGGCCCTAGGTCAGGACAGCATTTATTAGTGAATGATAAAAGAACAGCAAGAGACTACAATGGTCTCTAACCTGACCCTCTGTCACCAGACAAGGCCATCCACCTATGTCATCCACCTCACAGTATGTTATATTTTCCCAAAGAGGATTCTGGGTTAGAGTGCTTCTCAGGGACCAATGGGACCAATTCAGCTCAGGGCCACAACACTTAGTCCTTACTGTGTAGGAATGCCAGGTCTTCCACTATAGTAGACTTATTGTCCTTGGCTTCCAGTAACCCACTTCTGACCTGTGCAGTAGCAGGAGCAAAATGCTCTAGCAATGCCCCATGTTTAAAAAAAATAATAGGGATTTGGGAGACTGTTAGTGTCGTGGCAACACATGATGTCTCTTCCTGTTACATGACAGGAAGTGACGTTGCAGCTTCACTAGGAATCATGCAACACCAAGCCCTCATCTATCATCCTTACTCTTGCAACTGTTCCCAAACTGAAATGCTTTGTCCCTTTTTGGAAATATAATGTATTGCTCATTAGTATACTCACAGCCCCAGAGGAACAAATAACACTCCCAGCACCATTTCAGATTGGGAAAACAGCAGGGGAAGACCTTCCAGTTCCTTTTGTGTGTGTGCCATGCTACTGATCTAAATTGGGCCCACATGGGCCTGGGAAGCAGAGAACTTCACAACATTGCTCTCCACTTTGATCTCTGGGGAAAGCGTAACATTTGGTTGGATTTGAATGAAGCCTTCCCAAGTTTCCCAGTGTTATAAGGCCCCTACACCACATTGGCACTCGTATATTTCCAGACCAGTAGTGCAGGTCATTACGCTTTAGGGCCTTGGGGAGAAGAACTGATCTTTAAAGAGAAACACCCCTGCGTGCAAATGTTCTCTGTCTTGTTAACCGCAAAACTGGCATAAAGGAGGAAAAAACAGCTGGACTCCCTGGTTTGTTTGGATTTTGTCGTACTTCTTCCTCTCCCATTTGTCAAACTGATGCGTAGGATACCGGCTTCTGTGCGTTGTCAGACACTCCTTGTTATTCATTGTTTATTTGTTAAGATTTTCAGCTACTTAACTGTCCTTCCCATCAGTCTTCTCTGTGTGTGTATGTTTCTCTCCCTTGGTTTGGCTGTTTGGCTTTTCCATTCCATTGACCCAAATCCATAGTAAACATAATGCTGACGTCTTTCATTTTCCTTCTTCACTGCTACTAATGAAAGGGCAAAATGATAATGCAGATTTCAAGAAGCAACAACTCTCACCAAGGAAACCAAACTCTGGTTCTCCTTTGTGCAGCTACAATGGCTGCACCTCATTCTCAGCTGGACTGTACCTCATTCTCAGCTGGACAGATGTGCTATTAATTGGCTGTGCCTGCTGCAAACCATTTTTCGGAGAATCTTTCCCCCCTTTCTGTGCCCCCGGCCTGTTCCTCTGTGTTAACTAACAGTCACTTTTGGCTCACATTACATAAACAATGATGGAATCGGACCAGTGAATTAGTGCCAGTGCTCTAATACCTCGACTGTTTCATTCACCCTGTCTAATAGTGAAGTGGGCATTTCCTTCCCCAAGTATGCAGAAAAATATGACTTTGGAAATAAACCAAAAGGCTAACAAAAACAGCCTGATGAAGCACTAAAGTATGGAAGCATGAGAGTCATCTTGAGAGCAAGTTAAAGAGAAAAGCAGAAGGCGGTAGGGAAATTAATTTGCTCAGGCCCATAATTGCTTATATAGTCCTGAAAGGAATCTTGGAGGGTCAAGAAGATCATATGCAGTTACAGAGAAGGTTATCATGTCTTTGGCTAGCCAGCATGGTGAAGCGGTTAAGAGTAGGTGGAGTCTGAAGAATGAGGTTTGATTCCCCACTCCTTCACATGAGAGACGGACTCTTATCTGGTGAGCTGGATTTGTTTCCCCACTCCTCCACATGAAGCCAGCTGGGTGACCTTGGGTATGTCGCAGCTCTCTCTGAACTCTCTCCGCCCCACCTACTTCACAAGATATCTGTTGTGGAGAGAAGAAGGGGAGGAGTTTGTGAGCCACTTGGAAACTCCTTACCGATGAGAAAAGCAGTGTATAAAACCAAACTCTTCTTTTTCTTTCTGTTTTGTTTGATGGCACCTAATTTACCCTGCTTCCCATTTGTGCAGTTTGTCTAATTGTTTTACATATATGCAAGTTTCTTTTAATGATTTCGGTTGTTTTCTGGCTTGGGAATCCCATGTTAGAGAGACAGGTGGCATAACATGTTTTACATAGAATTTTTTAAAAACTTTTTTACTTCATAGGTGACACTTTTGACTGCAGATATGTATGTTCATCATTCCGCATGTGAATCAGAACTGAAATCTTTCTCTGTATCTACCACTCCCCAAGGCAGGGATCATTCATTGTCTGTTTTAATTATTTATGTGTGTATTTCAAAGAATGATATACAGTCTTTCCAAATGTTCAGAGTGGTTTACAGAGACCCATGGAAAATTCAACAATATATTTCATTTATTTTCAGCATAAGTGCCCTCAAAACTTTGACTATGCCTTCTAATGTTCTTCAGCATCCATCAAACAGTTGATTTATCAAGTCATACTTCCATCCTGCGTTGCCTTTAAAAAGCACCAGACAGTAGAAGTGGCCCCCGTCCATTTTATCTCTCACAATAATCCAGTGAGGTAATTTAGGCCAAGGCAGAATAACTGTCCTAAGGTCACCCTGAGAGCTTCATGGCTGATGCGGGATTTGAATTCAGGTCTTCTAAATAACACTCCAACCAAAGTACCAGACTCGAACTGAAGGCCAACATTTAAAATGTATTGTCGAAGGCTTTCACGGCCGGATTCAACTGGTTGTGGTGGGTTTTCTGGGCTGTGTGGCCGTGGTCCAAACAAGATCCACCAGACCACGGCCACACAGCCCGGAAAACCCACCACAACCAACATTTAAAATGTTTTACACATTAATACTAAACAAAAACTAATGCTCACTGTAGCATCATTCTGGCTGTAGTTGCTGCCCAGACAGAATGGACATGTTTATACTTTGGAGATCACCTTAAAGCTTTCAAAGACAAAATAATCCCTGCAGTTGTTACAGACAAGACAACCTCTCCACCTATTGACTGAAGAAGTAGAAGCTTCTGTCCTATGAAACGTGGAAAAATCACCAAGAACTTTTCTTGGAAAATTTTACTTATAGAAAGTTTTCTTAGCCTTTTGTGGACTTCAATGGAATTCTAGTTGTTATGTGAACTTTCCGAAGAACTGTACTTCTTTATCCTTTGAGGATTCTTTATTCTTATATCATTTGGATTCTCTCATATTATGTCACTTGTTTATGTATATTAGCTGCACTTTGTATTAAATATTTTAATATGCATCTTTGCATAGTATATTCATTGTAGCCGGCAGTATAGTGTTTTATATATTTTTGTCACATTTGGTTGCATTATTTAGAAGTAAATGCCGTTGATTGTCAGTGTTCAAATGTTAGCCTGGTAGATTGTCCTTCCTGCTTTAACCTTGTTTCTCCTCTTGTTGGTCCCAAGCTTGCATTGTATCCTGCTCCAAATTATCCACTGGGCCCTGTTGGGATAACTCTGCCAGCCAGGTCTCTCCTCTAGGATGCTTCAAGGCACATCTAGCCTCCTGCTGTTTCTTTGGGCCGAGGTGGCATTATCCACTTGGTATGAAGGTAGGCACTGATGTTCCAATTCAGAATTTAAAAGGAGCAGCCGTTTTTGCTGCCATTGGACAGTTGGGTAGCATGCAGAAGTCCAGTAGGCGTAGTGTCATGTGCTGAGAAGAGCCCACCTTTCCAATTCCTGCTGCAGAACTGAGCAGGTGAAGCAGCCAGGTAAACAGAAATGGCTTTTTCTGCTTATGATGCAGCTGAGAAATCTGGCAAGTGGGAAGACATCCAGCTTCATGCCAGGGAAAACTTGGCTTTTGAACACCAGCCTGTCACGCAGCTGAAAAAGTTCAATGGATATTCAGCTGCATGTTCAGCTTTGGAATGGACAAACAACACTCACCCCCACCCAAGATCTGTTTCAGCCTGAAAAAATGATGAAGGGTGGGGGCGAAAGTGCTGCATCCCTCCCATGTGCCACAGCCCCTATCTGAATTGGGCCCTCTAATACTTGAGTAAGTTTCCCGCAGCTGCCATGGAGCTGTAGGAAAATGAGTTGGATTAGGTTGAGTCCAAATTGAGTCATGGCCCAAGATTTCATTAAGTGTGGTATACCTCACCATAGGTATTAATAGCACAGTTGTTAATTAGTTCTGTTTCACACTGAGGCCCTTTCCACACAAATTCTCTAAAATGTTTTCCGTCTCTCACCCCCCCCACCCCCACCTCCTTACAATGATGTATGTCTGCACACATTCCCTTGAAACAATTTCTGGCTGCCATTACCTGATTTCCCCACCCCCCCTCTATTTTTCCCCTCTCCCAGCAGTGGCGTAGTGGCTAAGAGCAGTGGCTAAGAGCAGGTGCACTCTGATCTGGAGGAACCGGGTTTGCTTCCCAGCTCTGCCGCTGGAGTTGTGGAGGCTTATCTGGGGAATTCAGATTAGCCTGTACACTCCCACACACGCCAGCTGGGTGACCTTGGGCTAGTCACAGCTTCTCGGAGCTCTCTCAGCCCCACCCACCTCACAGGGTGTTTGTTGTGAGGGGGGAAGGGCAAGGAGATTGTAAACCCCTTTGAGTCTCCTACAGGAGAGAAAGGGGGGATATAAATCCAAACTCTTCTTCTTCTTCTTTTTAAAGTTCTGTGTGAATCAGTCCTTCATTGTTTCACTGCCTTGTTCTGCATTCTATACTCCACACATACTCAGTGCTTCAAAAATTGCCTCCCCAAAAAATAAAAAACAAACAAACAGAATAGTACTGCAAAAAAACAAGTGAGGGGGAACTGCTGAGGTGGATGCTCAGGAAAGCAGAGAAGCATGGGAAATATAGTCAATAGATCGCACAGCAACGAAAGACGTTTTCAAAACGTTTCAGCCAGAGAATCATTTTAAAAGGGGATTCATTTAAAACATATTGAGCCATTTGTAACTCTAAATATAAATATCTGCAAAAGAGGAAAACTCCAGACATCTGACAAAGTGAGCTTAAACTCACAAAAGCTTCTGCCAGAATAAATTTTGTCAAGCCTTTCAGGAACCCCCAGGCTTCTGGGGGTTTTTTGTGACCTGGCTAGACATGGAGAGCGCACCTAAGCAGGTCTACTCAGAAGTAAGTCCCACTTTATTTAGTGGGACTTACTCTCAGGAAATTGTTCTTAGGATTGCAGTCACTGACTTCTTTGGGGAGCATTGGGCAACGGTTTGAAGACGCCATCATAGACATACTGGCCATAGGATACCATACCAGTTAGATTCTTTCTCAAAAGTTGCCCAAAAGTTGGTCCAAGAAACAACAGAAGATGAGTGACCAAAAGGGAAAAGTCAGTTGACAGGCAATGAATCAGCAATTAAGAACCCCCCAAGGGTTAGTGGTGAGTCTGCCTTGCTAGGGGGTAGGGTGAGTGTGAATCTTCGGGGTTAGGACCATCTCCAGAGCTGAGTAAATAACTCATCTCCGCCTCATAGCCGCAAGAGCAAAAACTAAACTTTTCCATATGCCCTTGACTGCGGCTGGCACACAGAGTACTTGGCAAGAGCTGGTTCGTCTGGACTGCTTACAGACAGTAAGCAGAAAAAGCGCCTGTTTCCTTTCTCAGCTAAGATGTCAAGCCTCAATTTCCTTGGCTCATGTGTCATATTAAAAACCCATCCCTGGCGGTCACTAGTAGCAAGCAAAGCTATTTTGAGCAGAAGAGGCGGTCACAGTTTTTCCTGCCATACTTTAAAATTCTCTCTGAAATCTTGCACAGTCGAGCACAGCTGGATGCCTGCGAGACTTAAAAGATCTTTCCTGTAGATTTTTTTTCCTGGTCAAACTCCTACAGCTTTAATAGATGCATGACAGGAAGAACTTTGGCAAGGAAAGCTTCTTTCTGAGTCTCCGGACCAAAAGCCACTCCTCATTCTGCCTATCACACAACGCAGAAGCTTCGCCAGAAAGACACTGCAGTGACAAACTTGGCTTATTTTGTTCTCCTATCCACATTTCCAGATAGTGAAAAACAGAGGCAGCAGTTAACAGTAACTGACATTTGTAGAGATGACTGCCTTGAAATACTGAGAGCAGTACGGGTCAGAAACTTACAGAATTCCCTTATGAACACAAGGCACTCTCTTCCTCTCCTCAGCTAACGGTTTTGCCTGTTTCTCCTCACAATAAGGAGAAAGGAAATCATGCCTCCTTCCTCTCTGGCAGCCACAAAGAGACAAGCATTTAGGAATTACTCCAACACATTAGTGTATTTCCTACTTCTTTGGAAAAGGCATTCCTGTTGTTCTATTTTCAGCCCATGTGAAACATGTATTTCCAATAATTATTCAGCACATGAACGAAGGAGTGGTAGAAAGGCCACCCCAAATGGGAGAGGTTTGGGTTTTCAAACGGTAGCTGGACAGAGCCAAGGAATGGGCTGGGGGCACGTGGCATTAATGTTCCTTAATGCTGTTTGGAGGGAAGCCTGTCTCCCGGTGTTATTTGGAGGTATGTGAGGTATGAATATCTCAGCTGTCAATAGATTCCGGGCTCAGTTGGAACAGGCCTGGTCTACCTCTGGTACAGTTGTCAATCTCCAGGTAGTAGCTGGAGATCTCTTGGAATTACAGCTGATCTCCAGGTGACAGATATCCGTTTCCTGGAAAAAAATGGCTGCCTTGGAAGGTGTATTCTATTGTATTACAATCTATTGAAGTCCCCCCTCCCCCCACCTCAAATCTCCAAGTATTTCCCAACCTCAAGCTGGCAACCCTAATTTGCAGGTATTCAGCTACAAGCCACACTTAAAAGACATGGTCAGGGGGTGGGGAGGATCCCCACATTTTTTTATTTTTTGAAAATCAATTATATTCTATTGTTACATCATTACATAAATTACAATTGTACACAACTATATTCAGTTTGAAAGTCAATTGACAAACTTTGATATCTAAATAACAGACCATGCAATTTTACGCATTACTCTATTACTAAATTTAAATATGTAATTGAAGGTTGCCGGTTTCCTTCTTCGTACCTTATCTTCCCCAAACGTCACAGTGCACTTAGTTTTACTTTTCACAGGGTGTCATCAACTTTTGACAATGCAAGCCACAAAAAGAAACGTTATGCCAAGACTACACAACACATATATGCAGTGAAAGAAGTAATTATTAATAAATATATCAATAGATGCAAAGGTAAATAAACAGTATCTAATGCTCTGACTACCAAAAACCCTGCAAATTTGTATATCAGCATCCAAAAGACGTCACAATGTAGAATATCTAGTGTCAGATAATCAGCAAAATATCAAACAGTTTATTGAAAACATCAGTTCATAAACATTAAACTGTTCATAGACAGGTATTCCTGATAATCATCATCATCATCATTGTTTTGCTGGGAGACACACTCCCAACTTCCTCAGCAGAGAACTGTGTAATTGGTAAGGAAGAAAACTTCTCCCCTATATCAAGTTGTGTAGCTTCATGTTGCCCATCGATGCCATTCCACCTTCATGTTTGCCCACCAATAAATATTCCTTTGCATCTAGTGATGTATTTATTAATAATTAATTCTTTCACTATGTATATGTGTTGTGTAGACTTGGTATAGTGTTTCTTTTCATGGTTTGTATATTTTTTTACTGTACCCCCTTGTATTTTGTTTCATTAAAAAAAATTCAGCCATCTTTCCTATTAGGGTGCATCTGGATCTTCTAGTGCCTACCATAAGTAATCCTTACCACCATAAATAAATTTAGCACCAGAAAAAGATGGTTTTGATGTCTGCATTTCAACTCAGAAAGGAAGGGTGATGTGGTGACCATATTTATGGTCCCCGGAGATATCTCAACTTTGGCTCAAGAAGGCTGACTCAGCCTTTCTCTTCAAGAAATGGAATGACTGACATCCCACATTCCTGAGGTTGAAGACCAAAAGTCTTGTGAGGGGTGAGATTTGAAGATGGTAAAATAAGGAGCTGTCACATAGATTCATAGAGTTGGGAGAGACCACAAGGGGCATCAAGTCCAACCTATAGCACACACAATCACCATGGGAACCCTGTGGCAAATATAAAGTTTAGGGCGACTGTGGTCCAGCACTTTTATTTTGCTAAAAAAAATAGGAGCACCTTAGAGGGAAGGAGGCCCAGTCTAGACAAAAGTCATCTTGTGGTAAAAACATTCCTGGAACTTATCATTTCATACTGAAGGAGGTGGCAATTGAATGTGGGAAGAAAATACAAATATAGCAGGAAAGACAGACAAGAACATGAAGATCTTTTTTTTTTTTTACAAAAAAAAGGAGCATGTGAATCTGTGCTTGGAACTGAAGTGACATAGTCCAAGAATATTTTCATCTACATGCGTATAACTAAAGGAACAAAATTAATTTTTTGTAAGTAAAACAAAAATATGCATACTTTTTTTTTACTTAAGAACAGCCATTTCAATTACGGTCACTAGATTGTATAATAGCCTACCTAGAGATATTCCCTGGGCACCGATTTAAAACTATTTTATTACAAAGCACGTTTTTAGTGACAGGCAAGTTTCTGCTAATCTTCACATTTGCTAGCCAGTTTCATTGGATCTCATTATTTTACAGCATTTGAGCTGTTTTATTTATTTTGTCTGACTACATATTAGTGTATAGAAGAAAGAGAGAGAACGCTGCCTTGTAGTCTGTAATAGCAGGATGTCAATATTTTTAAGTAAAGCAATGGGGCATTGGTGCCTCTCTAACACCTATAAAGGGGAACTGCAGAATCAAGCCAATTACATGCAAGGGGACCAAATTGCAACTAACACAGGGCTCTGTTTTTCTTCTTTCAATGCTTTATCAAAGAGAAGAAAGGCACAGAGAGAGAAAGGAAAATTTAACCCTTAACCCTCCTACTACTTTGTTGATGAAAAAGCGGGGAGATTTGAGCTGCTTTAATTCCTACTGCAGAAAACCCTTCCTTTTCCCCACAGGGATAAAAAGACGCTTAAAGATGCTTTCTCCAGCAAGAAAACTGCGGGGGGGGGGGGGGGAGTCCCTACCCCATGGAGAGCTCATCAGTAAAGCAATTCTGGCAGCTACCGGGTTTCCCCGAATAAAAGACAGTGTCTTATATTAATTTTTGCTCCCAAAGATGCGCTATGTCTTATTTTCAGGGGATGTCTTATATTTCTATATTCTGTTCGTCAGGCATGCTTCCAAACAAAAACTTTGCTACGTCTTACTTTTGGGGGATGCCTTATATTTCGCACTTCAGCAAAACCTCTACTACGCCTTATTTTCCGGGGATGTCTTATATTTGGGGAAACAGGGTAGATTTGGAAAAGGGAACCAAAATAAGCAAGGCAGAAATAGCAGCGTCGTCCATTTCTCAACCAGCTTTCAGCGTTGCAGCTTTTTCCAGGAGGCGAACTGAAGCTTCGTTCCAGCCCATAGCCACACTCCCGAATCACATGAAATATCTACAAAGACCACAGTACCTCTGATCCTGGGCAGAATGCCTTTGCCGTAATGCATCATCACAAGCAGACCACACTTGGGGTGGGAGAAGGGTTTTTCATCTCACCCAACATGGCAGTTAGCTAGGCTTGAGTCTTGGCATCTTTCCTTTTAAAATTCCTGTCAACCACAGTAACTGACACATCTGGGATTCTGTTTAGCAAAGATGCTGTTTCAAGGCTAATGCGGCTATTATGCAGGCACTCGGGCATGGTGACTAAGATTAGGAAGAGAAATTTTTGAACATTTACAAGTGAAAACTGGAAGGTTTCAGGAAAGTGAGGAGGATGAACTATGACCTCTCCCCAGTGGAAATGTGACTTCATAATCTGGAATGCCATCAGCAAATTAATTTATGGTCATTGGCCACTAAAGATTTTTTTTTCTCCATTTGCATTCCCATTCAGTTATGCAAAACAGTGGAGAAACAGAGACTGATCCCACGCAACACAAACGGTTTTCAGGTTGCAAAATAAAGCGTTCCCTGCTGGAATTCCACACAGCTTTTTCCTCCAGATGTTTGGAAAACGTTTTTACTTTTTTCCCCTCAAAATATTTTATTTTTTAAAATACTAAATAGCATTTTATTTTTCCCTGAAACATTTTCAAAATGTTCCCTGCTTGCTGTGCAGAAAGCTGGAAACTTTACATTTCCCAACTGACTTACCAGCTTCCACTTTCATTTTCTCTGCAGCTTGCACCCAACATTTTGTACTTCTGCAGAGATTCTTCATTTTCAACGGAGATTTCCTCTGCTTGCAGTTCATCTGTGTGCAATTTCATTGCATACAGTACATAAAGTTAGTTTGGACTGGCACACTCGTGCAGATGTTGTTCTTTTTAAAAATGAGACATCTTCGAAGCTGCAATGACTTGATATGAGAATCTGTAATACATGCATATTTTGAGTCATCACCATAGGCGGAGTGAGAAAAAACTGCCCCCAGTGCGCGTGCACACTCTGCGCCCCTGCCACAGCATCGTTCGCCCCTGCCCCACCCTGGAATGCCCCCACCACACCCCCTCCACAGCCCAACCATGCCTCCGCCACGGCTCCCCCCACCCCCTGCCCCATAGGTGCTGCACTACTGGTCATCACAACTTCGAAGATGTCTCATTGGGGGAAAAAAGAAAAAACGGCACATGCACAGGATCGCCAGTTCAAACTAACTTTATTCGTGTACTTTATATAATGAAATCACGGACGGATAAGCTGCAAGCAGATACAACCTCCGTGGGACCCTTCTGCCAATGGTGGGCAGCCTTCACTAGCCTGCAGCAGTATAAAATGGTGGGTACAAGCTGTAGAGAAAATGAAAGAGCTCCTAATGGTGTGGGTGAAGGCAGTAAAAGGACCCTTTGGGGTTGAACTGCTTCATTTTCCCATGCTGTGCGGGAGGGGGGAAAAAGCCAAAATAGTTCTTT
The DNA here is from genome assembly GCF_021028975.2 of Sphaerodactylus townsendi. Taxonomy (NCBI): domain Eukaryota; kingdom Metazoa; phylum Chordata; class Lepidosauria; order Squamata; family Sphaerodactylidae; genus Sphaerodactylus; species Sphaerodactylus townsendi. Next base: position 15,030,724 of record NC_059437.1, on the reverse strand, counting down.
TTAAAACGTCAAGACGTTTTATTTATGCTATGCAGAATCACCCTGGGTTCATTTTATCTCCACAAATGATTACTATACAATCTCATGTCCAGCACAGAAAGGAGGACCCTCCAAAGAGATCCAAGGTGCCAATTCATTTGAGAAGATAGCAACGGAATATGTTTCCCAGTCCTCATAATCCTGTAAGTGGGATCTCAGATTCTGCTTAGCTTTTGGTCTGGAAAAGTTGTACAGATACTCCAATGACAATATTATAATGAATGCAGTCTCTCAAGGCTTTTTCATGTTAATCAAAGTCAGTATTCTAGGCTGGGTTCTGTATCCAAAGAACAAAGAAAGGAGTTTGAATCCATTTTATAATACAGACATTGGAAAGTCTTGCAATGAGCAAACAGTTGTCTGCTTGGAAGACTGCTTCTTATACTTAATAGGTCTGGCACAAGACCTGTTTTGTCTGCTGGCGTATGACAGCAAGTTTACTCACACTGTTGCCAGGTAAGAGGTGGGGGGGGGGGGCAATAATTGTACAAGAGTCCTTTTCTGAGAATTCAGTCATAGCTTTGGGAAGCCAATTAATGCACACATCCTTTGCTTTTCACAGTGGATTTTTTTGCATATGAAATAGTTCAACCTGTCTCTAGGGGTGCGACTCATCACATCTTGATTCAGCCCTCTTTCCAGAGATGTTTCTGGATGTGACAAGTTGCTATCAGGAAGCCCACAATGGTGCATCCTGTCATAGCACCCCCGTTTCATCCTCCACAGCTTTACCGGCAGAAAGACCAGTCCCGAATCCTCTAGAAGTTAAACTGTACTTTCTTGTGCCTTCAGAAAGAAATTTTTAAAGAAAGGGATTGACCAGTTTCAAATCAGGGACAGTGATTTAATCATCAGAAAAGACTACACAAACAGAAAATTGTCATTGCTGACCACTGTGAAACCGTATTCCTGAGTAGGAACTCTGTGGAGGTGGTTTTGACACGGTCTGATTTTCTCTCCCTTGTGCTAGGATCTGGCTATGCTGCTGCAGAAAGGCAGACCAATGAAGTGTACATTGAGGAAACTCCACAGGTTTCTCCCCCACAGCACAGAGGTAAAGGTTTTCAACCAACAGCTCCTAAACTGAAGTAAAAATAATCTTAAACATTCTCTTGGGGGAGGTCCTTGAAAGTGTGGTCCTGCCTAAACTAGCAATTCTGAACAAACATTGTAACTCATTTCTTTTTTCTCTTATTCACAAACAGAATGTATTGAGTTCCTTCCTTTGAGGCAATTAACCAAGAATCTACCATCTTAAGATGTTTGACTATCTCCAAATGTTCTCATTTATTTCATGTTAAAGCCATGTGTCGCAAGTTCTTGATCTGCTGTTCTGGAAATTCTTTTTATTGTTTTCTGGGGGGGAAACATAGGGGCAGCTTGGAACATCTGTGGCAAAATGTCAGCCGCTCTTTCTGGGAACAAGCCTTTCTAGTCAGTCTGAAGAATGTCAGCCATGGGATCCAGTGGGGACAGCCAGCAACTGTTGTTTACTCCATGGTTGCGTTGATTTCAAGAAATAATGGCTGGTACAAAGAAGAAATTAGTCAACACCAATACGATTTATTCCAGTTGCTGAAACCAATTAGAGGCAGCTGGTGGGGAAGTATGCAGGCTGAATCCTAGCAGAAATTCAACAGAGCTGAACCTCCAGTTCTGTTTTAATGCTTGGAACAAGTTAAGAAACAATCAAAAGGAGAAGCCCATGAGTGGAGTATCTTTCCACTCAAGTGAAGAACTACAGCTGCTCCACACATCAGAATACAGCAAACTGCACTATGTAGAATCTCATCATTAGTCCATCTCATGCTGTGTAAACTGTTCTGACTAGCATTGGTTCTCCAAGGTTCTCAGGTTAAAGTCTTTATATTACTTCCCTTATACTACTTGCTCCAGCCTTACAACTGGTAACTTATGATGGAAATACAACAAAAACCTTGCTATAGGAGTCATAGATCATCTTTCCTTCAAGAATTTGGTAAATATTAGGACAATGTATCAATCTCTTATTGAGAATTCAATTGTGCAATTTGAAGTTACCCTTGCAAATCAAATTATTTGAGTCGTAAAGACTGTAATAAATATTATTTCTAGACTAGATGTTAGATGTTTTAGTTTTGACCACTGAGGAAGGCATTTGGCTGAAATGTCTCTGGTGAGCAAGGATCAAAAATTGTCTAGCAGTTCCTATTTGTGTAATGTGTAAGTGAACATTTGTAATGGAGGCTATTATAGACCTTAAAATGTATTGAATGGTTTTAATTTGTAATAAATATGTATTTTTCAATATTTTTATAATTTTGCAGTTAGTGGCCTGCTATTTGTATTTTCTTGAGCTTTGGGTATTTAACTCTGTTCCAAGATGAGACCAGGGCACAATTGCAAGGAGGGGCAGCAATGCACCCCCCCCCCCTCCCCAGGAAATGGCACCCGGGGCCATAGTCCCCTCATGCCCCCTCTCACTATACCAGTGGGTAAAATGCCAAGATAGCAGAACTGACTGTACCCTCTGGGTGACAGGAAGTGGATTCCTGTTTTGAATGTGCTTTCCTGTTAAAAAGCCATGAAAGCAGAGAAACCCAGAGAAAAGAAAATAGCAGGGAGAAAGATTCTGCCCCTCCACTTTGCTTGATATGCTGGCTTTCAAGTCGCAAAAGTGTTTTTAAAAACCCGTGGGAGATCATTCCAGAAATGCAATCCTCCACGATCCTTCTCTTAAAGGCTGAATGGGAACACGGTTCATTTTACCATCTTGTTTTCTGCACAGGTGGAGTGACTCCCTCACACACAACTAGATTAAGATAAAGACGCCAACTTAGCAGGCCCAATTCCTTACTTGAGGTGAACCCTGGCATCTCTCATTTTTAGTTAAACACAGAAAAAGGGGGGAAATGCTGCAAAATTATTTTGGTACTTTGGCGATTTTTTCTGGCATTACAATCATGACAGCTTTGGGTCTTGACAAGTAGACCCTGAAGTAAAGCATCTCTTTCTCATTCGCTCTAGTGCCCCAGTGGTGTCATCGATTAAATATTCACCATGGGGAGGCTACCTGTTACTCTCCCCGGGGAGGGAATTACCTCAGCAGCATGGGGACACGCTGCGAGCTTTCCTGCCACCGAGGATACCGCTTAGTTGGCCGGAGGTCGGTCCAGTGCTTACTAAACCGCCATTGGTCTGGGATGACCTACTGCAGACGTAAGTGACCGTCTGTTGTGTTTGGATGTTGGACCAATTCCTGTGATCTGTTTCCCCACCATGGCTGTTTTCAGGACATCCTGCCCAAGTTGAGCCAATCTTCCCCCCATGGTTAACAGAGCAAATCAAAGCGGCAGCAGGCTTACAGCTGTTGTATGGTCCCCTAGGGCCTGGCCCACCATCCTAGTACATTCCTGCATTTGTTTCTTGGAAATAGATTTATTTTCGGCATAAGTACCCACCCAGCAGCTCCACAAGCAAATCTGGCTCGCCAAATGAAGTCAAAGCGAAAGAAAAACATGCTCCGGTAGGGCTTTGACGTTTTTCACAGCTGTTAAAGGGATACAGCTGATGCTGTGCTTCTGGGCCTGAACATACAAGAAAGGGGAATGCTGCATTAGAAAAAAGAAATTGATATGCTGTTAGGAGCTGTTCTAGGAAAATCAGCATCTCATTGCACAAACACCAAACCTGTCAGGGTTGAACACCATCCTTATAACCTACCAGCAAAATGCTGAGATTCAGCCTCCAGGTAAAAAAGACAAGTAGGCAAACCTGTCAGGTGGGCTTTGTTTTCAGACTGCCTGCTCTCTCCAGTGCTTCAGCTAGTTTGAGGCCAATTTAACTGCAAACCCTTCAAGGAATCCAGGGCCCCTTCCGCACACGCAAAATAATGCGTTTTCAAACCACTTTCACAACTGTTTGCAAGTGGATGTTGCCATTCCGCACAGCTTCAAAGAGCATTGAAAGCAGTTTGAAAGTGCATTATTCTGCATGTGCGGAATGAGCCCAGGGGATTGTAATTTCATGGCCAGGTTTATTGGTCTGTGAAACTGAATTATGAATCTGGAAATCTTGACATGCTTTTAAGTGAGGCACAGTTTCCCAGCATTAACCCCATAGTATGGCAGTCATATTTCCTATCCTGCCGGGGTTTTGTGGGGATAGCATAATTATGTGTTCGAAAGCTGCTGTACCAACGTTAACTCTCACTTCTCTCTCTGGTTTCAGAGATCCGATGCCATACTTTGGCAGTACCACACCATGGTTCATATCAATGCACAAATGGGGTGAAGCTGGACTCCTACTGTTCCTACACTTGCCAGCGTGGGTACCACCTGGAAGGAGATCGCAGGCGCATGTGCCTTGAGGACGGGCACTGGAGCGGCAGTGACCCAATCTGTGTAGGTAAATTCTCACCCTACTTAGGGCCAACCTTAACCCTTCACATACAAGGCCAAACAAAGGAGGCACACCTATTGTCCCCAGTCATGCTTCACCTTATTTCTTTTATTCTAAAGGATTTATATGCTGCTTTCAAATCCAATTGGGATCCCCAGTATATTAAAAATAGCACCAGGAAAGTAGGCTTTTTAAAAAGTATCCTAGATCAGTTAGCTCAGAATATGGCTTACTTCTGCTGTGATAGTGATTGCCAACTCCAGCTTGGTGTCGTGTTTAAGAGCAGTGGACTCTAATCTGAAGAACCAGGTTTGATTCCCCACTCTTTCACAAGAGCGGCGGACTCTAAACTGGTGAACTGGATTTGTTTCCCTGCTCCTACACGTGAAGTCTGCTGGGTGTCCTTGGGCAAGTCACAATTCTTTAGAATGCTCTCAGCCCTACCTATCTCAGAAGGTGTCTGTTGTAGGGAGAGGAAGAGAAGGTGATTGTAAGCCCCACTGAGAATCTTTACAGGAAGGAAAGGAGGGATATAAATCCAAACTCTTCTTCTTCTAAGAACCAAAGACAGAAAACTCCTTCTTGGGATATTCCTGGAGATATGGGGCTGTGCCGGAGAAGGAGAATGAGGTCACTGGGAATGTGATGGTACAGACTGACCTCCCAAACTGCCATGTCATCCAAAGGAGACAATTTCTGCAGTCTGGAGATCAGTTTTAGTTAGGGAGAACTCCAGGACCCAGCTGAAAATTGGTAACCTTAGCTCTTTGTCACAGCAGGTCAAAACACAGCACCTCCATCCATAAAAGAGTCTGCAATTGAAAACGGTAGATTTTAGGTGATTTCAAAATAGTTTCAATTTGTATGGAGAATACTGGTTTATCCATGCTATAGTGTTAAAACTGGTGCTGCAACAGCCTAGTTATGTTGGCTGCCCTCTTCTGTTCATGGTTTTAAAGGATTAGACAGATTCATGGGGGGATAGGTGGCTACTAGCCAGAGTGACTAAAGGAAACCTCTGAATCACAGTGCTAGGAGGCAACATCAGAGACAGGCCCAGAGGCGTAGCAAGGTGGGAAAGCACCTGGTGCACCGGTGTTTCCTCCGCCCCTGCCTCCATCACACACCCCCAGGGGCACACGCCCGGTGTGTCATGCACCCCCCCCCCAAATCCCCTTGGAGCTACGCCTCCGGACAGGCCTTGACCTTCATAACCTGGTTGTTGACTCTCCAGGGGAACAGATTGGCTACTATGGGAGACAGGATGCTTGACTAGATGGACTACTGGTCTAATCCAGAAGATTGCTTCTTATGTTCTTGACAGTCGTGCTCTCCCCCACCTCCCACCCAACCAACTCTGGGCTTTATGATTTCATGAAGGCAATAAGAGTTCTTTATAAGAAAATCTTTCCAGCTGGCTCCAAACGACATTTTCCATGGATCCCGAGGGAGTTTGAATGATGGTTTTAAAACAGATCAATACCTCTTCATGTCCATGACGGCTTTGGAAATGGAAGAAATTCTCTACCTGCCAAATGCTGCAGATTTAATACGGGATGGAACTGATCACAGCCTGTTTCTAGCTACTGACTGTTGATATGGAGTGTGCTCAGGTAGATGAATTATAGGTTTAATATAGCATGGTTCTTAAGTGAGCTATGAATCAAATAGGTACACATGACCTGAACTAGTAACAAGTCACCATAGTATAAAAGACAAAAACGCCACTCTAGACTGATATGGAAATTCATTCCCACTTGCAGCTTGTTTCCATGGAGTTCCTTTCCAATTCTACCCAAACAGATATAGACCCTCCAAAAATCAGGTGCCCTGACTCTCGAGAGCGGATAGCAGAGCCTGACAAGCTGGTGGCTACGGTGTACTGGGACCCCCCACGGGCCACGGACTCTGCTGACGGTGTCATCAAACAGTGAGCTTGTGGGAATGGCCCCCAGAACCTACTTCCTGGTGGGGATGGCTTCAGTTGAGCCTTGACACAAAGTACCAGCAGGGTTGAAATGGCACTTCCCACTCACCGTACTGTCCTGACTCAGGTCTCTATCTTTTGAGTCCAGCGTGATGCTTCGAGGCCCAGAACCAGGCTCTGAATTTCCAGAAGGGGAGCATGTGATCCGCTACACCGTGTACGACCAGGCGCACAACCGAGCCACCTGCAAGTTTACTGTGAGGGTTCAAGGTAAGGGAAAGGAAAGAGGACACTGACTTTTCCACATTTCTGGAACCTATCCCAGTGTTTGTGGGTTGGAACTTGTCCATTTCAGGCTAGGCATGTAGCTAGAGTGAATTCCAAAACTTTGGCCAGCAACTACCTTTGCCAGCTGACAATTTTGAAGGGGCTGAGTATTCTGCAGTATAACTGTCACACACCTCACTTTTCTTTTCCTTTGAATTTGTGGGAGAAGTTGGGTTTTCTGATCAGTTATAAAAGTATTTATGTTGTATTTTCAAACACTGACTACCTTGACATATATTATCTTCGTAACCCTTGCAACAAGCCTGTAAGATAGGTCATTATTATAAGAGAGAAAGGATTATTTTTAGGGCTGAGATGAACAGATAGTGAATTAATGTCAGAAATTCAAACCAAGACTTCCCAATTCATAACTCAAGCCGATCAGTTCCTATTGGGGTACTAGTTTTGCATTTATTGAGACTAAAGACTGATTCTCTTTGTGAGTAGAGCTGCCAGTATTTAAACTTCACTATGATTAGACTTCACCTCCCGTTGTAGGAAGTGACTTTGGAGAAATATGGAATACTTGAGGAATCAGCTCAGGGCTTCTGTCAGGGCCTTCCACAGCCTCTGTTAAAGTGAAGGGAATCCTCAAAGCTCACTTCTTTTCCTTCCTTCAGTGATACGATGTCCAGTTCTGAAGCCACCAGAACACGGTTACCTCACATGCACCTCAGTAGGCAACAACTACGGCGCTACCTGCGAGTATCACTGCGATGGCGGCTATGAACAGCAAGGTGCCTCATTGCGGGTCTGTCAGTCCAGCCGCCAATGGTCAGGCTCTCAGCCTACCTGCACACGTAAGTGCTTGGGGGGGTGTATCCTTTTTTTAAAAATCCCATCCTTCCTCCAAGGAATTTCTCCCTCCTTCATGGTTCCCTCACAGTGAGGGAGATGAAGCTGTGCGTGAGTGGTCCAAGGTCACCTGGTGAGCTCTCACGGCAAAGTGGAAACCTGAACCTGGATTTCCACAGCTCTAGTCTGACATAATGAATTCTGCATCGCCCAGTAGGGTCACGTTAACAACATTGTACAAGGCAGGTGTACGTGTCATGTTTGGAAGAGATGATATGGGAAGGGAGTATTGGATTCAATTGCCACATGTTTAATACTGTTGATGGTTTCTCCAGTTCTCTGGACTCACATTGCTCCTTTTCTCACTACAAGGTGTAAAAGGAGAGTATTGATGGTAAAGGCTACAGGGAAGGTCAATCAGAACCAGCAAGATGAATTAGGCATTCCAAACTTTAGACACATACCATGTCTACCTGTAGCCTTCCTGGAACGAAGAACATAAAGCAAAAAGGCTACAATTGGAGGGCAGAAAACAAAATGGCGGCTATTGTGTACCGGATGCATGTGTCGGTAGGAGGAAAAGTCCTTGTCTAAGCTGCATGCAGGAAAGCCGCAGAAAGTGAGAAAGCTAAAGAAAAGCAGGCATCATTGTGACAATTAAAGGCGGTTCCTGAGTCTGGAAAAACAGGAGGACCATTGACCTAGAAAACTTGGGCTGCACTGCTGGATAGATCTAGTCAGTTCCAAACTATTTTGATTAAAATGATGCCCTTGATAAACAGGACAGAAGCGGTACAGTGCAATCCTAAGCAAAACTGCATTCCAGAGTTCATTGATGGAAATGAGCTGGGAAGGAGGTGACTCTACTCAGAAGTGTGCTGTTAATTTTTTACAGAGTTGAGTCCACTGCCCAATATATACAAGTATTTATAAGAACTACGGTTAGTAAAACAGCCTTGGAGAGGCTTTTATTTTTCCTGAGAGACAGAGAGAAGGGAATTTCTTCTTCTGTGCCAGGGCCCGCAGTTATACAACACTGGCAGCTTTCCTCCAGCCTGCTAGAAATTTCATAGTTGCTACCTCCCGATATACTAAAAAGACACCAAAAACCCCTCTACCTCTCCACCTTACCTTAGCCATGCAGATCAACACGGAGGTAAACTCTGTTGCCGGCCTCATGGACCAGTTCTACGAGAAGCGCCGGTTGCTCATCATCTCTGCTCCTGACCCCGCCGACCAGTATTACAAGATGCAGACTGCCATGCTGCAGGCAAGTGTTCTTGGCCCTCTGTGCCCCCGTTCTCACTGCTCCCCCACAGACTAAGTTCTGACCAGACACTTTTCTCTCTGCACAGCAATCAACCTGCGGGCTGGATTTGCGTCACATCACTATCATCGAGCTGGTGGGGCTGCCGCCCCATGAGGTAGGGCGGATCCATGAACACCAGTTGTCAGATGACATCATTGAAGGACTCAGGTTAGTGCGAGCAAGTTGGGATACGCAAGGCAAGGGTGGAGGAACCCCAACTCATCTCTCAAGGGATCAGTATCTTTGGATATGCAGATTGTATTGTTTAATATAAGAGCACCAGTGCAGTGGATAAGCTTGGTGGGCTCAAAAAACTGGTTCAAATTCCCACTCTGGAATGAAGGGTAGCTCATCAAGTAGGTACCAACTTCAATAGAACCTGTCCCCCACAACAAAGAAGTTTAACATCTAGAAGGGATAGAATATAGAGATAGCAATAAAAGTAAGGTTGTTGATGAAGTTCTTAACTTGAAATGGAGACACACTGGTGGGTATGACAGAGGGCATCTGGTGCTGCTATTGAGTTTACCAGGTCAAAGCAGGATCCTGACTTCTCAAGTCAAGATGGGGAATATCTTAGACATGTCTGAAATCTTGTTCTCAAGATTTCCTCAACCCCTTAAGGACTGGTTCTGCATGAGGGAAGCCATTTCCTTCTTAAAGTTCTTTGGGGTTGGACTCGATGGCCCTTGTGGTCTCTTCCAACTCCATGATTCTACTCATCTCTTCCACCTCCTAACATGTTCTTAAAGGAGCATGACCACTCTTTATTCTTGCCATGTACATGAATGAGTCAGCTTCCTAGTGCTTCAAGTAGCTTATCAATGAGAAATTAAACTTTATTTGCTATTGGGGGAGGGGTTTTTTTTTTTACAACTTTGCACCCTTTTTTAAAGCATCTTTTATATTGCAGTTTAGAATTGCAAAAACTGAACCTCTTATGGTGGCATGAGCTGCCCTGAGCCAAACACTTTAAATACATAAAATTCAAACTAGGACTAAGTTAGCAGCCCCTTTTCTCAACCATTACATTCTCTGACAAGGTATGTGGTGAGTCCTTTAATTCAAGTTTCTCCTTTCTGCAGACAGTTTCTGCATATCACCCGTTCACGTTTCAGCATGGTGTTTGTTGACAAAGACGGTGTGGACCATGAGCGCTACATCCAGCCCGTCACACCCGAGGAGATCTTTTCTCTGGTCGATACCCACCTGTTGACCAACCAGGAAGAACTCTGGAGGAATCAGAACGGGGGCATGTGTGACTGATGGTAGCTGCTCCACCTATAAAGGCAGCTGTAGGCCTTTCACTCCCTCGTCTTCTAAAGAGACTAGGCCTTTCTTTCAACATTGTATGTGACTGCGGGTGAAAGAGGATGACGACTGCAGATGAAAGAAGAATTGCTTATTTTGAACCTTCAAACAGAGAGCAGGTTGCTTCTCCAGGGCTCTGCGTTGCAACACAGACTGCTATAGGATTAGGGCTGCATTCACATGAACAAAAGCAAATCATTAATACGCCGTGTGGGCATCGCATGAGACCACACATCTGACTTTTGTACTGTGCTCAAGAGGAAGAGAAGATACTTCACGTGTGAAGTATCCCTTCCCATCCAAAGGGTGGGCCCCCTTAGTATCATTATGTCCAGATTGCCCAACTGTACCGTTGACTCTTTATGCAGGGTATGCATTCTCTGGTCAGAGGATTTCATCCAGACGAGTCACTAGAGGATATCCATAAAGCTCTGTTTTCTCAATCCCACATTGCCCTCAGCCAGTAGAGGAAACTACATTCTGGTTCTGTTCATGTAAATTGTTCTTTTTATGAGTAGAGACAACCTATTTTAGAGAGTGTGTATTTTTGCTCTCTGATGGGTTTTAACTCCCTTTAAGGTAAAGTTGCAACTATCTCATGGTGACTCCATCAAGTGCCACCTCATGGGGTTTTCAAGGCAAGAAATGACCAGAGGTGGTTTGCAATCGCCTTCCTTTCAACATCCTTGCTCACTGAAAACTAAAACAGAACTGCTGATACGAATGTGATTGCCTACAGCTTTTTCTTAACTCCATCGTATGAAACGGTATAGCTGCGAATCTAGTCACTAAAGTACTAGATCAGGGGTCTGCAACCTGTAATCTCTTTCACTAATATGGATCATGCTCCATTATCTCTGCCAAAGCATGGCCAATTGGCCATGCTGGCAGGGGCTGATGGGATTTGTAGTCCATGAACATCTGGAGAGCCACAGGTTGCAAAACCCTTGTACTAGATCCGAACGCAGGACAGAAGGAGGAAAGCAAGAATCCTGAAGACAGAGTGCTTGAACTTCTTATTAATAAAAGAAGTGAAGCAATACTTTCAAATATTATGTCCTGTGACTGGCAAGGGGGAAATGGGAAAAGTCATTAAAAGAAGGGCAATCCTTAGCATAGCAGCAGTAGAAAACAGACCTTTTGCTGCTTAAACCTTTAAGAACATAAGAACAAGCCAGCTGGATCAGACCAGAGTCCATCTAGTCCAGCTCTCTGCTACTCGCAGTGGCCCACCTGGTGCCTTTGGGAGCTCGGGCTATGCAGGATGTGTGTGAAAGCAATGGTTCTCAAGTGGCCTTCAGCCTCCCAGCACCTGGACTGTTAAGGCATTTGCAATCTCAGGATCATGAGAGAATCAAGATTGGTAAGTCATAAACAATCCTCCTCCATAATCTGTCCAAGTCCCTTTTAAAGCTATCCAGGTTGGTGGCCATCACCACCTCCTGTGGCAGCATATTCCAAACACCAATCTTTTTCTCCTTGTAAGGCTGTGCTTAACTAATGTGCAGCAATATGCTGAACAGCACCATGGGTGTAGAGGAACACAAGTCAGCAAGGAAAAGAACAGAGATACACAACAGGGAACGTCTGTAGTCCTCTGCCCTATTTATTTGGCAGAGGCCATTCCCTCATTTGGCCACATGCCATGCGCTGTCATCCTGGAGTGTTAGAGTCCCGAAAATATGTAACTCTGGCTTGTTTCTCTTTAAGCAAAAAAAGATATTTCTGCCCAATTTGATTCCATTACCCAAATGAATATAATGTGTTTGCAAAGAAAGGCATCCAAGGGGGAAGCAGAGAGAAGACGCAAGGAGAAACATGCAGCTCAGCCAGGAACACATGCAACAGAATGGGCTTGTACTACTTTAGACTGCTACTGTGCAAGCATGGAGGGTGTGGGGTGTGTGGAAGATAAGACTATTTTGAATGCTCCTCTGTGTTAAACCAAGAAAGCCAATGCCATGCAATTTGGGGCTGTATCAATAGGAGTGTAGTGTCAAGATTGAGGGACGAAATTGTACTTCTCTATTCTGCATTGGTTGGACCTCATCTGGAACATTGTGTACAATTTTGGGCACCACAGTTCAAGAAGGATATTGATAAGCTGGAACAGGTCCAGAGGAAGGCAACCAAAATGGTAAAAAAGGTCTAACCACACGAGGAGAGACTTAGGAGCTGGGGATGTTTAGTTTGGTGAAGCAATGGTTAAGAGGTGACACGAAAGCCATGTTTAGATATTTGAAGGGATGTCATGCTGGTGAGAGAGCAAGCTTGTTTTCTGCTGCTCCAGAACCAGGCCCAGGTCAAGCAGCGGGTTCAATGGTGAAGAGATCTCCACCTAAACATCAGGAAAAAAAACTTCCTGACAGGCATGCCCCACAGTGGAATGCACTACCTTGGAATGTGGTGGAGTCTCCTTCTTTGGAGGTTTTTAAACAGAGGCTGGATGGCCATCTGTCAGGAGTATTTTGATCATGTGTTCCTCTTGCACTGTAATGTGGATGATGGCCCTTGGGGTCTCTTCCAACTCTATGATTCTATGTTTCTATGATTCTATGAAACTCCCCTCCACCTATCAACTAGCAAGGCAGGACAAAGGCTTCATCCCTGTCCTCGCTTGGTTAGACAAGACGCTTGCAAGACCAACTGCTACACCCCTCTGTAGACTGTTGACTGACTGCCCACATATGAACACTACACTGAAGCAAATCTTCTCTTATTTCTATCCACTCAATTTCATAAGGCAAACACAGCAACAGACATTTGATTCCTATAGCTCATCTACTTGAACTTTATTTCAGTGACCCCAGCCCAGCACATAAAATAGAAGGCATTAAGCAGGAACAGATGTAGAAAGCATCTGCCCAAGAAACCTTTTAAAAAAACCCCAATGCATGGAAAAGAAAGAGCAGAAAGAAAAGGGAACATGGAAAACAAGTTAAGAGGCACTTTAGGATCCACCCACCCCCTGGGTCTCCAAGGCACCCACATACTGCCTGAACGGCAGCCAGTTCCAACAGAGTTACAAAACAAGACCCATTAAATACAGCCAACAAACAGCCCTCAGAAACAGCTGGCTTCAAGGGCCACTGAAATTCACTTTATTGCTGCACACTCAGAGACAGGAAGTCTTGCTCCAGCTTCTCTTTAAGAGCTGCTGTCCAGCAAAGCAGCCTGGTCCCTCCTCAGGCCTTCACGTCCCTAGTCAGGGTAATAAAGGTTAAGGTTTCGACTCCAGCCATGGTGGAGCTAAGAGGTGCCTCCTTCGCCCGCACTTGGTACTTGCAATATCTTCTGCCACAGGTTGATCTCTCACCAGAGTCCATCCAGTCTACCAGCCCTACGGCCACCTGCCCTGAAACAGAGCAAAAGATGAGAAAGAAGGGAAGCCAGCAGATGCGGGCATCCCTTGGGCAAGGATAGAGCACATTCATTCCTCCAAAAGTTTGCAGGTTCAATCCTCGATCTCCCCAGTGAAATGAATTTTTGGTTACTGGGAAAGATCCTCAGTCTGGAACAATATTGAACCAGATGGATCAACACGTATACCACAGGAACAGTGTGCTCCCTTGAGGAGACCATGTGGTGCTCCCTTGAGGACACCATGTCACTTAAGCAGCTTCCTCACCATTTCCAACCCCTAGCCGGACTCCTCCCAGAAAGTCAAGTTGCTGATTGTGGGCCTCGGTCCCACACAGTAAGCTCCAGACAAATGTGGGACAGTTCTTCCGCGGTGACATTGTTGTAGATGAAGGTGTGGTTGTAGTGGGGATTTAGGCTCTTCTTCACGTAATCGTGTTTTCCCTTTGGTGGCCTTTGTTCACAGGAGGCGTTAAATATTCCGGCAGACAAGAGTCATCAGGTTCCGCCCGTCAGGCTGGTGAGACCAACAAGACCATCTGAGACAGCAAGAGTCATAAGAACATGCAAAATGTGTTGAAGCTGGATCAGACCAGAGTCCGCCTGGTCCCAGCACCGCCCAGGCCCACCAGGTGCCTTTGGGAGCTCAGATGCAAGAATGTGAAAGCACGGTCTTCTGTGGCCACAAGTTGCTCCCAGAGCACCTGGGACGTTAAGGCATTTTGGTAAATCAACCAAAAGAGGATCAAGATTGGTAGCCATAGATCGACTTCTCCTCCATAAATCTTTGTCCAAAGCCCTTAGTTTTCAATCCGGTGGTTATGCCATCACCACCTCCGTGGCATATTCCAAAACACCAAATCACACGCTATATGAAGAAGCGTTTCCTTTTATTAGTCCTAATTCTTCCCCCCAGCATTTTCAATGAATGCCCCCTGGTTCTAGTATTGTGAGAAAGAGAGAAAAATTTCTCTCTGTCAACATTTTCTGTCATGTGCAAACCATCTCAACAAAAGCAACAAAAGTCCTCAACACTCACTGGTACAATACAATTGGCAGCTGTGAAAGAGATAAGCAAGAAAATGGCAAAGGGACCACTGTCTGCCAAAAGCCTACAAAAGATGTGCTTGGTCCCCCTGCCCCCCCAGTTTGCAAATAGCCATTCCATTTTGTACTCCACGGCTACAATAGACAAAGTGGGGGACAGGCCATTCACTTCCCAATGATAAGCTTCCTAATGGAAAAAAATCAGGCTCCGGAATCCGGGTTGTTAGGACAGAGACAGGTTCCGGCACGTGATGCCCTGTTTCCCAACACAACCGCAGGAGAGGTGCCGGGGGGGCGGGGGGGATGTGGCGTGACTTTCACTGGGGAAATGGAAACGTGCAAAAGGGTTCAACACCTTCCTTTCCCCTTCACAGCCTATTCCGCAACTGGGGCTCTCTGTGACTGCTTTTAAAGGCTAAAATACCTGTCAATAAGGAGTGCCAGATCCCGGATGGGAAATAGCTAGAGCTTTTGAGAGTGGAGCCTGAGGAGGGTGGTGGTTTGTGGAGGAGAGGCACAGTGCTACAGAGTCTACCTTTCAACCGGGCACAGTGCCAAAGAGTCTACCTTTCAAGCCAGCCATTTTTCCCAGGTGAACTGATTTGTCACCTGGAGATCAGATGTAATCCTAGGAGATCTCCAGCTGTCCTTTTTTTTAAAGGGAGTCTAGTAGGAAGCAATTGGGATCAAGTGACACGTCATTTAGGAGTGGACTTCTGGAAAGTAAAGCGATTGCTTTGCTGGCATCCCTCCATAAACATCAAGCTAAACACCCCAGTGGGCATCCAAAAGGTACGAGGTGTCTATCTTTATGGAGGGATCCCAGGAAAGGCATCCCTGTTTTCAGAAGTCACTCTGGTGACTTTGAAACGTGACTTGATCCCAGGTATCCATCACTGGAGCTCCTTTTAAAGGAGGAGTTCAACATCCTTCTTAATGGGCACCTTAGTGGAAGGCAGCATTAACCCCCCCCCCCTCCACGCCCCACCAATTACTTTTCTTGTATCAAAGCTGGCCCATTCAGGCTGCTTTTACCCAAACTGGGAGAACAAAAGCAAGCAAGTCCCCATACCGCACCATTCTTTTTTTCCCACCTATAAAGGCTAAAAGTAGCTGGGGGGAGCTGAGTGGGGGCAGGTCTGATTTGGGAAATGGGTACTCAGGGAACAGAAAACACCTCCCTTCCCTGCCTCCTTGAGACTCAATACACAATAACGTTAGTCATGGAATCCTGACAGCCAAGCTGCCAAGCTGATGGGAGTCGCCTTTTTAAAAGGATTGTTTGGGAATATTCTTTTTTAAAAATAAGCAGGTAGGGTCCCAAATCCAGGTAGACCTAGACTGTGGCCCTTCTGGCCTGCTTTTTACTTGAAAACACCCACCCAGCATCTTGTGCAGTTTAACACTCAGTTGAGGAGGCAAGACAAGAAGTGCCACACAAGGAAACCGTTCTGATGACCCAAGTTCTCCTCTCCACTGTAAGTCCAAATCAGGGCTCTGGGTGGGACAACACTAATCAAAAAGCTCACTGCCTCCAGCTCCATTCCCTTTCATCACTCAGCTAACAAAAGGGTCCAGTTCGCACCCCTGACAAGCTGTCGATCGGCCCCCCCAGATTTGGCTGCCGTCAAATTCTTGGCCTCTTTGATCCAGACCTGCAATTCACCTCCTCCGTCTTTTTTCGCTACAAGAAACACAGGGGGTGAGATGAATGACACCAGCCAAATATAGAAGCACCCACAAGAACCCCTTAACCATGTAACAAGGAACCTGAAATCTGAGAACACAAGAATCTTGTTTGATTTTTTTTTTACTCAATAGCAAAATCAAGCTTTTAGGCAAAAAAATTGGAAATGACCAGGCAGTTTCTAATGGGAAACCAGAAAGTTGCAACTCTATGACTTGAGTTAAAATTGGTGAAAAAAATGCTGCTGGAAGGCCCTGATTTCTTACCTTTTCGTCCATTCCCTGCATTAGGATGCTTAGCAGGTGGGATATATTTTAAGGAAACCACTAGTTCGCCTTTATATTGCAGGAAGGCAGCAGAGTCAGCACCCCCCTGGAAGAGAAAAAGACAAACCAATATGGTGAACTCCTCAGCCTCTTCTTGTAGAATTCAGATTCATGCAACCCATATTTCTTGAAGGGCTGGACTGGATTTGGGGGAGAGAGGGAAAGGGGGAAATTAAGTGTAAAAGAGGAGGTAGACCTATGACCAGGGCCATTCCTGGTATACAGCATGGTGAAGTGGTTTCTGAATTGATTGCAAAAAGGTGTGTGTGGGGAATTTGTTAAGAAACAATCCCAAAATATGAGTTGCATTAATGGAGGCGAGCAATTCCAAAAGGCAGGATTGAGGGAAAGGAAGAAAATTAAGGAAAAGGGAGGTATTTACGTGGGAGTATGTTACTTTTTATCCCACTCTTCCTTCTAGGAGCTCAAACCCAAACTACATTGCAAGTTGTATCATGTAGGGTCTAACTTGCCCCAACTTGATTCTGACAAGCAAACTTCAGGGGGAGGGGAACCTTCAGGGGCAGGGGCCCGATTCGGGGCAGGGGGAGGGGATTCAGGGGCAGGGGGAGGGGAACCTTCAGGGGCAGGGGCCCGATTCGGAACATGACTGTGGTGAAGGAGAAAAAGGGGCTTCAGTACACCGCCTCACACATATACACACTCACTGTTCTCCTAATCTAGAGCCATTTATCAGTTTCTACCAGCATGGCCACTGGCTAAGTGCTGACAGAGGCTGATGGGAATTGTAGTTCCTGAACATCTGGAGAGCCGCAGGTTCCCTACCCCTGTCCTAACCCAAAATAGCCCCAGAGGGTTAAGTACATGTAGCTTATCACTACAATGCCAGAGTCAAAATCAGGTCGGGGAACCCAGAACCTACACATAGGTAACACATAGTTTGGCTCATAGAATGGTTCTCCCCATTTTATCCTTACAACTCTCCTGTAAGGTAGGCTTGATTAAGGGTGTGCCCAGCCCAAAGTCACCCAGCGAGATTCATGTCTGAGTGGGGATATAAACCTGGATCTCTCAAGACTTAGCCTCAAGACTTTAACTACCACATTACACTGACTCTCCACCTCTGAAATACCAAAAAAGTTTACAGAGCCATTCATGAAGCCCGACTATCTTTTTTGTCATACATGAAAATGAAGTTAGTATACTCAAAAATAAACAGTTATGTAGTTTGTCCTGTTATAACTTCTGTTATTCTTGATACATGCTACAAAACAACCAAAAGAAGGAAAAAACATGTTAAGAAGAGAAGACGTGGCTGTCAAGAACAGTGACCCATGCATTTCCTGTTGACTCAAACTATTCTCTCCCATCCACTCTTCTAAAGATAGCCTCTATTTATTTGCTTGTTAGCTTACCCAACTTTGCTGTGAGCCCGTGGCACACCTTACTGAGCTATTCAGTGGTTAAGGGGACAGCTACAGGTGACTTCTGGTAACCCTATAGGGTTTTCAAGACAACAGACATTCAGAGGTGGTTTGCCTCCTTGTCATCATGATCCTAGTATTCCTCGGAGATATCCCATCCAAATTATTCCAAAGGTCGACCCTGCTTGCCTTCTGAGATCTGACAAGATCATGCTAGCCTGGGCTATCCAGGTCATGCAAGGACACATTCACCAGTTTCCATTGAGATACCATTCATATTTTTGCAGATAACTTTGTTTCTTTAACCAAGGCTGTTGTCTAAGATGCAGACAATGATAGAGAGCTAGAAACTCGGGAGGCCAACTTCATTGCAATTTCCCTGGAGCATAGCATATACTAAGAGGAATTTGAGCCCAAGGGAGGTCACAAAACTGAGCAGAGGTACAGGACACACCTTGCCATGCAATGGGAGGCATTCCTCCAACTGGTTCTCAAAGTTCCAGGAGGACATCGGAACTTCTGCCTCTCCCAAGAATATATTCCGGCCAAAGCGATCATGATGCCACACTGAGAACTGCAGAGTCCTGGTCATCAACAGGGGCTTGTTGATCACATACTGAAAAAAATGAAATGGGAAGAAGGTGAGCGGCCGACAATGGTAGCCACTAAGGTGCATTTGGAAAATTCAGTCACACCTGTACAGCTTTCATAAGGTGTTCACCTGCTTCATGATGCTAACGGAACTGTTAAAAGCAAGTTGAGGAAAGTATACCAAACTCCCACGATGACCAACTATGTGGATCCAAACATCCATGCAATGGGGCTGCCCAGCATTAGAGGGCAGAAAAATCTAAAACCTAACAAAGAAAATGACCTTCACACACAGTCACTGAAGCAGTGATGCAGGCATTGCAACTTTTTAAAATGGCAACCAGGAAAATGCGCTGACACTCTCAATCCACCGTAGAGGGCCATAAGACCTTCAGCAAATTTTACATTATGTTCAAGGGAGGAGGCCTCAGAAATGATGTTTCTGGTTGCCTAGCAATCCTGACATGACCCCTGAGACCTTGTGGCTTAGTCCCATCAGATCTCTGCTGTCATTGTGGGCTGCATAGCAAGTGGGGAGCCAGGACAACCCTGGGGGGAGGAAAAGGGTAAGAGGTGACGGTAGGGGGAAAATGAGTAGGTGTCCTCTGAAGCCCCCCGTTCACAGCTCAACTCTTACCTTTAGCACTTCATTGTACAGGGGGTTGATGCTATTCCGTTTGATGGTGGTTTTACGCTTCCCTTGTCGGGATTTGTCCGGAAGAAGGTACGTCTTCACATACCTGAAGGAACCAAAGGAGTACACTTCATCCCACCTATTTGCAGCTACACAAATGAACACACACACGCTGTCTGCACAGTCCCTTTTTAATGGTGATGAAGTCGACAAGGCTGGTCAACCTGGAGTAAAGCAATAAGGTGCCTTCATCAATCTGAAGGGGGGGATTGTCAGTCTCCAACTGAGCTCCCAAATCATTTTCGGATGGTCAGCATTGGTGTGATAACCAGTGACACTATAGTGTTGCTGCAGCATGCAGTCAGCCTGCTATACAGTTACTGTGCCAACCCAAAGCACCTTTATATCAAAAGTGTACATGGTAGGACTTGAGCGCCCATCTCAATGCTAAGCCTGACTTTAACGACTCCTTGGTGTGTAGTTGTGCATCTCTAATCACTTTTATATGAAGAGCACTAACATTTAATCATACCAATGGTCCATCTAGTCCAGCATTCTGTTGGAGACTGTAGCCAACCAAATATTCCTTGAAGCAAGGCATAGATGCCAAAGTCTCCTACTTCTTGCTATCCAATACCCCCTCTATAAATGAAGGTTCCATTTAGTCATTGTGGCCCATTGTCACTGAGGGACCAGTCCTTCATGAGTATGTCCAAACCCATTTTAATGCCAGCTAAACATACTATCACTCCATCACCAGGGGGCAGCAGTGACTGGAACACCTACACTGAATCCTCCTACCACTGGATACAGAAACCCCAACCTCATTCCCCCGTGTTCAATAAGGGAACAGCAGGACTACCCAAGAGACAAATCCATGTGTTCTAAATCAAATGAAGCCTGAACTATCCCTAGAAGATAAAATGACTAAACTAAGTCTATTACACTTTGGTCACATTATGGGAAGACAAGAGTAACTAGAAAAGACAATAATGCTAGGAAAAGTTGACAGCAGCAGGAAAAGGAGAAGATCCAATATGAGATGGATTGACTCCAAAAAGGAACTCACAGCACACAATTTCCAAGAATTGAGTAAGGCTGTTAATGATAGAATATTTTGGAGGGCATTGATTCACAGGGTCACCATGCGTCAGAGGCAATTTGACACACACACACAGCCAAGGAGAAGAGTGAAGTGGTTTACAAATTAATATTTGTTTCTTCTGATATCCTCACACAAGATTTGGGACCTCATGTGAACGGAGATGTCAACTTGATTCCCACAGCTTTAACACTCACCAGGCTTTTCCCAGCAGGACAAGGCCCAAACTGACTCCTTCCCAACAAGCAGATGAGTCCCACTGCCGCAGCCACCCCCATCCCACCCTTCTGACATACTCCCCAGCACTCACGGGTTGGAGCGCTTCTTGGCCTCGTCAGCATGGGCCAGGTGGCGGCATTCCTTCACGTGGATGAACAGGATCTCCGCCTTCTGCTCGTAGCTCAAGGAGAAGACAATCTCCCCTGTCACACAAATGTTGCCAAAGTCCCCGGCCTCGCTGTAAATACTGACCATGCTTCCCAGAGTGCTCTGAGGAAAAAAGAAGTAAGAGCTGCTGGAATGCCTGAGATATATTTCACCTGCCCTGTCCCATCGATGGCTCTGAGATCCACCATTCTGCTTTACAATTCCCAGCAGGGGAACACTGAAGAATGGTGCCTGCCCAGTCCCAAACAGCTCAGCCACCCTCCTCAGCAAAGATTCCCATCCAGAGCTATAAATACATCCAGAAGTGGGGAAAGAAAAAGTCTCCAAGGACTGTTCACGCAGTCATCAGTCCCACAAAAGGATCCCAGAAAGATGCAGGGCCAGTGGCTTGCTCACAACCTGCTTGTGATTACATGGAAGCCCCAATTATTAAAGCTAATCTTTTACTCTTGTAGCTATCAATAAACTACTGCTGCAGGAAGTGCGCTAGCTGTGTATTCATTCCCACATGGAGATGACAGCCAATTGCCACTGAGGGTCCTGAGGTCACCCCATCACCAGGGGGCAGCAGTGACTGGAAACCTACACTGAACTCAGCACCTCCATGTAAGGTGTAGATTTATGAAATCTGAAAGGCTGTGGTGCAGGGAATGTCAACCACATGAATCAGCCAAATGGTTTGGGTCAAAATCAACAGCACAAATGGTTAGCTGGGCTCTATCTTGACCTGTGTTTGGGACCAGGGTCATAGTCAGCGGAAGAGCAATTGCTTTGAATGCTGAAGATCCTCAGTTCAGTCTCTGATATCACCAATTTATGGATCTCAAATGCTGGGAAAGGCCATCCTCTGCCCAAGACCCCCAGAGAGTTGCTACTCAGCTGGCATTAAGCAAGAACCAGATTTCTGACTATTTACAAGGTAGATTCATATGTTCAGCATTTGGGACTGAAACTTTTCTTATGACTTATCTTAGACTAGGAACAGCTGATAGGATGTTTAGGGTGACTCGATAAAGATACTGGAAGCAACCCAGCTGATGCCCGTCCACTCTCTCACTCAAGTCTCCAAGAAATAGTATTCTGCAACCTGTCAGTTAGTCTCTTCTATTGCAACCCTTCTCTTAGAGAAGAACTACTCCTGCAGCAGAGTCACAAGGCCAGATTTTGCTGGACTATACCGTTCAGCCTGAAATCAGGGAACTGCATCTTTAAATATCTCTTCCCTCTTTCTAAAGATCCCAAATTCTTGCACATTCAGACACTAAGATGTCAAGGAGAGGGTTAACCTAGAATCCTTAGCCCGTCAGAGAAAGTTTTGTATGCATGAGGATTTTTTTTAGATAGGGGAACGTTCAAACATACAGATCCCCACTTACAGAGTGAATGGTGCAGTCCAGTCAAAATTGGACTATGGGATCCAACTGCATGTACAAGGAAGTTTTGGGCCAGTGTCCAAACTACACTTCCATTCCCTGTCTTTTAAACCTTTTGTCCCATCCTCCACAGACAGGGGTAAAAAACAACAATTGTCCACCTTGACATCAATCATCCCTTCAGATCACCTATTTTGTGGTATATTAAATAGTACATGCAATAATGATCAGTTCTAGAACTCACCGAGGACACGCCACTGCGCATGCTGCCTCTGGTTGTCCTCCGCCGGTGAATCTCTACCAGGCTGTCAATATCTTCATCTTCCTCCTCCTCCTGGAAAGAGACACACAGAATTGGTTTTAACCTTGAAATCTCTACCATGTTGGAATAGAAAATGTCTGGTGTACAAGGAGAACATGACCCTGCAGGGAGCAGCAAGGGGGATAAGATAGAAAGGACAGTGGGCTCAGTACCTTCTCTTCCGCTAAATGTCATTCCTTGTCTGCCTCTGTAATATCCTGCTTCTTCTCAGAAGTTTCCTACTTATAGACACTCTCTCGGCTAGTGATGTAGTTAGAAGGCTCTCTCTGTATCTCTTCTTCGCTATCAAGTATGTTAGTTCCTTCATCTACACTAGGCTTGGCGATTCGGCATGGCTGAATTGCCAAAACGCCCGAATCAGGCCCGATTCGAGCAATTCGGCTCGGATTTGGGCCGAATTCCAGTGGCCTGAAACCAAGCCAGATCCAAATCCATTTGAATGCCCAAATCCAAACTGCGATTCAGGCATTCAAATGGATTCGGGGGCGGGGGGTTGGAAGCCCCACAGCCTCCCTTTAAACAACGAAAGCAGCATTGTTTGTTTGCCTAAATTCAGCTGCTTTCAATGTTGCTTTCCCTCCCCTTCGCCTGCTTGCCACCCCCACCTTCCTCTCCAAGTGGCCCTGCTTGCCACCCTCCACCCCCATCCCGGCACCTGAAAAGAAGGCACTTGAAATAACAATAAACAGTGGACAGGTATACCAAACTGGGGATTTGGCTAATTCGGCCATACCAATAATTTTACAGCCGAATCAAGCCGAAGCCGAATTTTCCTGATTTTTTTCCATATTGCTCAAGCTTAATCTACACTTTAATCAGGCTGTGCACCTTTGCTGTGTTAATTACTCTGCCAACACACAGCTCCAGCTGATCCAAGGCTTTTTGCTCTCTAACAAATTGAAGACTCACACCCATCGACTCACCACCCTATCCTGCTCTAACAGCATGTTGCACCAGTCAGAACATCAGTCATCTGATCTTTTTTCAGTCTTTGCTCTTTCTGTGCTCCCTCCTCTTTACAACTGTGTCTATTCCCCAGACAGCGGATATCAGAATGGTCTCACTTGTATTCACAGAATACATCACTGCTTCCAAGCTAACTGAAAAAACTGGGGACAATTGCTCTCTCTTCAACACTTATAACATGACCAGGTACCCACGGGTTTTTGATACGCCAAACAATCACTTATTCTGCCCCTGACTCCATTTAAAAGACTGCCTCTTCCCTAATGTCTCTCTAGGTCGTCTTAAAATAGACTGAAAAGAATACCATCCTGCACTAAACTAGAGCACTTCAGGAAAAGACAGAGCAATTCAGAGAGGTACAGGTTCAGAGACAGCAATTCAGCATAGCAACCCCAACAACTCTGCAACACCCTCCTGATGGAGATTCACCATGTCCATGTTGAGGCCTGGCACAGACTTGCTTCTGTCTCCAAGAGATCCACTTTCACTGCTGGGCACCTCCAGTCGCAGGTCAATCACTGATTTGGTGAATTCTGCAACAAAGATGGCAGGAGAGGTAAGCAATGTGGAAGTCTCAGCATCTCAGAACTGGGAGGGACATGAATTATTACCTAAACATATTTATTTGCTATATTTATATGCAGCTTTTTCCTGAAAACAAAAGCCATGTTGTGGCAAGAAGTAACAATACAGTTGCATATAATTGGCAGAGCATGGAATTTTTGTTACCCAAATGTGTACATAACTAGGGAGATAAAACTCCTAAGTAATACAATTATAACAAAAGCAATCTTATTTACAACTAGCGGGGCCCAGCCATGCGTTGCTGTGGCAATTGTCCTTCTCATCACAGTCCGCAACCCACACAGATGTCCATGAAGGTCCAATGATCCTCAGCATAGCCTTTTGGGGTGGCCAAATGAAATCCCTTTCTCCCTTTTCAATTCACATTGTTATATGATGGTGTCTTGTTTTTTTAGTATAAGGTAACCCTTTCCATTCCACAACAGAACTGACCAGAGTGCAAATCCCGCTGTCCATGAGGCTGGTTGACACGCACAGTCCTGGCTTGGGTAAGGCAGAACTGGGGCAAGCAGGCTATCCCAGTCAGGCAGCAGAGGCAGGGTGGTGAGGCGCTCAGATCGAGGCCAGCTCCCTGGGTTTTTAAAGGGCAACGTACAAAAGAAGTGGAGCCGGTAGTGTTGGTTCGCCTCACCCCACACGGATTTTCTTAGAAGAAAAAGGCATAAACTCCAGCTCGCTTTTAGTAAAAGAGAGCTGCTGTGGCTAATATGGGTGGGAGGAATATGGGTAAGTGGTGGTTGGATGTGAGGGAGGGTATGAGTGAGGTGTGTGAGGATAAGCTGGATGTGTATTGTGTGGTAGCAGTGGGTGAGGCAATAGAGAGTGAAAGTTACTCATGCGTGTGAGGGGGGAACCCCACCTGATCGCCTTCAATAACGGGCAAAGTGTGTATGTGTTTCCACTTCCCACTCGCATTACCTAACAGAGCCATTACCTATGTACTGTTTCCTCACTGCTCATCTCTGGCCATCATGGCGCCAACATTGTTAGGGCATACCATCAGGCCACAGACATGCTGTGCAATCTAACATTCTAAGGGGTGACAGTTAAGCACATTAGGTCCCCAAATCTTTTTAAACCGGGGCCAGTTCACTGTCCCTCAGACTGTTGGAGGGTCAATGGACTAAAAAAACTATGAACAAATTCCTATGCAATAAAAATGATTGTAAAATGTTTGATTTCACCTTTCAGCCTTTCTGTCATGGTCTATTCATTTTTGCAGAACAGTGACTCAAAGTATGTCAAGTACAGGGTGGGCTCCAAATATTGTTGGGAGGCTGTAGAATACCTTCCGCTGTAAAAAAAAAGCAGAACTTCTCCCAATGAAACATTCCATCTAACCCAGGATCAGGTATCTTCCTGGGTTCTTTCCTCCCTAGCAGCCACAGCCGCATCGATTCGCCAGCCTGGCTGATGCCAATGGGAGTGAGGCGGAACAGAAAGCCTGAGAGAAACACATGGAGTAGCTGAGAGGGAAGGGCGGAGCAGGCGTTGCCACATGTAAGGTTTCCAACTCTGGGTCAGAAAATTCATGGAGATTTGGGGGTACCATCATGTAACTGCAATCTTATATGCCATTAAAGGTATTGTATTTGTATTTGTATTTGTTTGTAACTGCAATCAACAGCCGTTGGGGCCGGTTCCTCCTCTCCCTCGAGCCCCCACTGCACATGAATGGAGCCATCGCCGCCATGCCTGGCAGGCCGGATAAATGCCTTAAGGAGGCCACATTTGGCCCCCGGGCTGTAGTTTGGGGACCCCTGGTTAAGCACAACCAGCTTCATAGCCTGGTGTGCCAGGAAAAAGACGTTTTACCTGGCTCAGGTATTGAATTTCAGCAATGTGAATATCCAAAAACCTGCCCACATTGGAAAGGAACATTGAGTGAAAATGTGAAAGCAATCCATCCAGTAGTTTCAGAGTTAGAGCACGACTCACAAATGGACGGTTTGCTTTTTATATATATAGATTCTGTAATCTTTTATAATTTAAAGCACAATTCCAGAGAACATAAAACAGTAACATGAGTATGGCTCAAATGTGCAGTAACTTTGACTGGAATCACAAGTTTCATGCAATATGAAGAACCTAACACAGGTGTAGAATTTCACATACAAAGATCATATCGTAACGCAAAATATGCCCAATGAGGCATGACCACAAATCTGGATAACTGTTTTGACATGGTCTTCTTCAGTGCTTCTATCAAAGGGATAAAAGCACTTAAAAATTCAAGAGAATAACTGACTTATTTTTTTCCTTTACAGATAGTGAAGCCTCTGGGCATGCTCCATATACAACACAGCTCTTGTTTTTTGACAATTGAAGAAGGAGAAGAGGAGGAGGAGGAGTTTGGATTTATACCCCACCTTTCTCTCCTGTAAGGAGACTCAAGGTGGCTTACAAACTTCTTTCGCTTCCTCTCCCCACAATAGACACCTTGTGAGGTAGTTGGGGATGAGAGAGTTCTGAAGAACTGTGACTAGCCCAAGGTCACCCAGCAGGAATGTAGGAGTGCAGAAACACATCTGGTTCACCAGATAAGCCTCCGCCACTCCGGTGGAGGAGTGGGGAATCAAACCCTGTTCTCCAGATTAGAATTCACCTGCTCTTAACCACTACACCACGCTGGCTCTACTGATGCTTTCTCTTAAAATACAGGAGTCAAAGTGACTATTACTAGAAAACTCAGAACTGGAGGAAAATGCTATACCAGCAAGAAGCCAATATATAGAGACAAAAAAAATCAGCTATGAAACTCAAAAATCAAGCACAGAGAAAAGTAACAATCTGCAGGTCATAGTACTAAGCAGCCTCTCCGTTGCCAGGCTCAGATCTTTACATCCTCTCTAGGTAGGGAGTGGATTTGCAGATCTGCTGCCGGAGGGGGGGGGGGGGGGGGGGATGAAGAATGGGCAATCTACAGGCCAAGGTGGAAAGAAAACCTTGTTATCAGTCAGCAGGATTAGTCCACACCCCAAGACAGCTGACAAGTGTTTGTCCAAACTTCCTTCTGAGAAACCTTCAAAGGAAGGAGATGCCACCCTTGGCAGCTTCTTCCAGGGCTGAATCACACTTAACAGACAATGATAAATATTAGGGGGAGGACCATCGTTCTATGGTAGAGCCCTGCTTTGAATGCAGAAGGTTCCAGTTTTAATCAATAGCATCTCCAGTTAAAGTAATAGCAGGTTATGTGGAAGACCTTTACCCAAGATCCTGAAATATGTTGCCAGGGAGACAGTCAAGCCTGACCTTGACAGGCCAATAGACTGCAGCAGTATAAGACAGTTGTGTGTGCACATGCATTCAATGGGGGAGGGGGGCGCGAAATAGAAGTGCCACTCTTGAAAGCATCTCAGATTGGCAAGACTTGGAAAATATCTCCAAGACCTTGAAAAAAATGCTGCTAATTAAGGACAGATCTAGCTGGATCAAGAGAGCATCTCTTTTAAGATGACTTACCTGAGGATCTCTGACTTCTCCTGGTGTTCTTCTTGAATAAAGTTTCACTTTCATCCGCTGAAGCAGTCCCACGGCTCCCTAGACGGGATTCCTGAAAGGGAAACAGCCAAATGTCACCAAACAGGGGCAAAAGGAACGACCCCCTCATCATTCACATCACTATTTAAATCTCAATGGGCAGCCATGGTAGTCTATCTGTAGCCATAGACGAGAACCAGAATCCAGTAGCACCTTAAAGGCTAACAAAATTTTCTGGCAGGGTATGAGCTTTTATAAGTCACAGCTTAATTTATTGTCAAAGGCTTTCACGGCCGGATTCAACTGGTTCTGGAGGGTTTGAAGGGTTGAACAGTGGTCAGGGATCTTGTTCTTGACAAGCTGGCCTGAGCCTGTGGTTGGTATTTTTCAGAGGTGTATCACAGAGGGAAGTCTGTTACACACTTCTGTCTGTGATACACCTCTGAAGATGCCAACCACACATGCAGGCGAAATGTTAGGAACAAGATCCACCAGACCACGGCCACACAGCCCGGAAAACCCTCCAGAACACAGCTCAATTCTTCGTATCTGAAGTAACCTATAACTCCCTAAAGTTTATATCTGTCAGAAATGCTGTTTGTCTTTAAAATGCTTCTGGACCCTTCCTACTACCTACTATCTACCTCACAATGAAGGGGAAGAGAATGGCATAATCTCTGGATCAGCAGTTTGGGTGGGGTATAAATGTAATGTGAGAAAAATAACTAACTAAATAAATAAAATAGATAAAATACATAGTACAATTTAAAACGTTATCCAATTTTAAGCATAAGCATTTTTTAAGCATAAGCATTTTATTGTCATTGTGCATGCACAACGAAATTTACAGCAGCATTCCTCGATGCACACAATTTCAGACTCATACATCATCCTCACTTTCTCCTTCCTCCAATCTAATTCCCGCACCCCAAATACATCAATATGAAGGAAGGACAGCATTAAAGCCACAGCTCTAGAGTAGAAGCTTGCCCCAAACCTCTTGTCCTAGTTCTGAGGGCCCCAGACCGCCAGATGGTAGTAGTTTAAAAAAGAGAGGTGCTGGATGAGACGGACCCTCAGAATATTTTTGGGCTTTATTTAGGGTCAGGCATTATAGATTTCTTCCAAGGAGGGGAGAGGGCAGCCGAGACCTTGCAGTGGTGATCACCCCTTGGAGCTCTTCCTATTCGCCACTGTGCAACTGGAGAACCATACACAGATGCAGTAGGTTAGGACACTCTATAGCACAGCTGTAAAAGGACACCAGGAGTTTTCCATCCAGTTGCTGCTTCCTTAAAGTCTCAGATAGTACAGTCTTTGCTGGGCTTTCTTTAACCAATCATGCAGTCTGTACCCCAGGTCAAATCCCTCTTTAATCATAACGCCTAGAAATTCTAAAACTAGCCACCTCAGCTCCACTTGGATTCCATTTATAGTCAAGGGCTGAATTTCTGAGCTATTCCTCTCTATAGTCCACTCATGAGCCCTTTGTCTCTTGTTAGTGTTAAGAACCAGGTTATTTTCTCCTGCACCATGAGAGCAGTCGTCCACTTTATTCCGATAGGGCAGACTCATCCTCCAGAGATGGTGAGCCCCACCAATCGCTGTGTCATCAGCAAATTTGATAATGGTGTTACCATGATAGACAGGGAGTACAATCATATGTATAAAGGGTGAACAGTAAAGGACTCCAACACAGCCCTGTGATGCTCCCATATTTAGAGTAAGAACTGAGGGAACCCGATTTCCAGCTCCAACTCTGGGAACGCCAGACAAGAAGTCCCTAATCCACAAACAGATTGAATGTGAGAGTCCAAGGTCCACAAGTTTTGTCACCAGTCTTTGTGGCGAGATTGTATTAAATGCTGAACTAAAGTCTGCAAGAGCATTCACATACCCCTGCTGTTCCAGATGCCAAAGCTGTGTGGAGGCTAATGGCAATGGTATCCTCCGTGAGATCTATTAGTCCCATATGAATCCGATGTTTATCAAATGTAATTGGAAGGCAAGAACTAATATGCCTATGGACCAGTTTTTCAAAACACTTCATGATGATGCGGGTGAGTGCCACTGGTCTATAATCCTGAAGATTGTCAGCAGGAAATCTCTTTGGTAGTGGAACAATGGTGGAAGCTTTCAAACAAGATGGAATGGTGGACTGGGATAAAGATCGATTAAAGATCCCAGTAAAAACACCAGCCAGTTGGTTAGCGCATTCCTTTAACACCCGACCGGGAATACCATCCGGTCCAGCAGCCTTCCTTGGATTCACAGCCCTCAAAACTTGCCTCACCTCATGTTAACATTTAATGGGTGCCTTGTCAAATCACAAACAACACACAATATAACCAATCAGAGAGGGAAGGAAACAGTAAAGGAAAACAAAACCCAAAACCTCAGCAACTGAAGAAACAAAAATAAAATATGGACAGGAAGGCCAGCTAAGATGTAGCCGTTGCTGCCTTCACCATAGGCCTGGTAGAGCATCTCAGTCTTATAGGCCTTGTGGAATTGGGCCAGATTTCACCTGGCCCAGGTGTCATTTGACAGAGTTCTACCAGGCCAGGGTCACAGCTGAAAAGGCTTTGGCTCTGGTTGAGGACAGCCAGACAGGGCTCTAGGGCCAGGGACCACCAGTTGGTTGTTTCCAGTTGAACATAATGCCCTCTGGTGGAATATATCAGGAGAGGTAGTCCTGCAAGTACAACAGTTCCAGGCTGTTTAGGGCTTTGAAGGTCCATACCAGAACCTTGAACCCAATTCGGTTTTTCCAGTACGGCAGACTGATCTGTTCAGCTCACAACGCCACTCCCATACAGGTTACCAGCCTCAGAGTCAATGCTGTTAGGAAGTTATTCTTCCTTCTTCCCCACAGCATTGTGACACATTCATGCACTTCTTGGGAGTCTCTTCTGCTTCTCTTCTGATCTTTCTCAAACCTGCTTTGCTTCAATGTTTTGGGGAAGACAACAGCAGAGTCTGTGTGGCTGTGTATGATGGAAAAATTTCAGTTTTCCAGCCCACATGGCACCCTTTCCCTTCACCCTGTTCCTGTGGCAGCCATTTCTTCCCCCCATCTTTGGGGAGCTTTTCTTATAGCGGCATTGGAATACAGATGCAACATTATACCAATATGTGTTAACAGACTCTCTGAATTCTCACACAACCCCATCCCCACGTGGAATATGTATAGATTCTCAGAATATGTATAGACTTTCAGCAGACAAGGTGACCAAAGCCCAATGGTTTGTTGGGCTAAAGGAAGAAATTTTACTTCCCAAAAGTGCTGGCTTGAGCTCCAAGACCAGATTGCCTAGTTGTTTGTCCACAAGCATCTTTTCTATTTAGATCAATCCTTCAGTGTATGCTGCAAATATTTTAAGGGGCAGTCCTTACCTCACCCAGATCAAAAATCCACTCTTATTCTCAGGTATGTTTGTCAGATTGGGAAAGGAGCAGGAGGAAAGATACATTTCCCTCAACTGGTATGGAGTGGGGGAGTTCACGCTCAAGTTCCCCAAGGGCAACAGGACAATACACCCCCCCTACAACGTACAGTGGGAAAGAATTCTTTAGAAAAACCCAAGCTGTTTCCAAATGCTTATCCAGAAAGCACACCAGTTTCGAACCAATTCCAAATAGGGGAGGCTATCTATCTATTGCTCATTTGCAAAAGTCCCAAGAGAAACTGAACAATAAACCTACAGTGTCTGAATCCGAGGGAAGAGCCTCTCTGGAGCGGATAGGAACGGTCAAGCTGGATGCGTTGGACCCAGAAGGGCTGAGA
The DNA here is from genome assembly GCF_021028975.2 of Sphaerodactylus townsendi. Taxonomy (NCBI): domain Eukaryota; kingdom Metazoa; phylum Chordata; class Lepidosauria; order Squamata; family Sphaerodactylidae; genus Sphaerodactylus; species Sphaerodactylus townsendi. The sequence continues at coordinate 14,999,601 of NC_059437.1, read as the reverse complement.
GTTTTTGTTTTCTCTGGGCCAGGGCTGCAAGAAAAGATAGCAAGGCATCATCATGGTCAGAGCAGAGCAAGACACACTCTTCTACTGGGTATTCCCCTTTCCTGAGGCCCAAACCTTTCAGATCCAATAAGCCGTAACAAGCTGGCCAACAGCCTAGGATGGCCAGGAAGCGTGAATCAGAGGCGGTCATCCTCACCTGATTGCTGAAGGAGCAGAGACGGGATGGTACCCATCCAGACTCATGTTCTCAGTGGATTCTGTATCACTCTTTGGGTCTCGGGGCTCCGAGGAGATCAAGCTGCAAGGAAAAGCAAAGGTCAAACTGATAAGGATAGACTTGGGGAACAGCAGAACTCACCCCAACTTGAGAGGTGGGGAGGGAAGAGAAACGGAGCTACTGCTGCTATTACTGTGCATTTGAGGAGCTCTTTAGAGCACTTTCTATGCAGCGTCTGAGAGTGAAATCCAACGAGATGCCTGATGATCCTAGTTGTAGCATTGGTGGTGTGGAGGAAATGTGTTTAAGTTTCTCCTACTGGCTGCTTTTTAGAGCTCAGAAAAACCCCGAAGCTCCTATTTGCCCCAGTGAGGAAAGCATACAGACGGTCTTTAAGCCTGTAAATTTCCACCAAATGACTTAAAAGGTCAGGATCAATGGAACAACGTGTTTACATCCCTTGCCCATCCAATACTGTGGCTCTGATCTGAAGAGGATGCTATTTGTATAACAGAAGAGATGCTGAAGAGCCTGTCATGCATCTTCCAACATCTTGTCCAGGTCATCCCTTAGTAATCCTCACCAACACCTCTGCTAGGTAGGCCATATTAATAGCTGCATATCTCAGACTCACAAATGGATACATGGCTGGACATCCATCTGAATCCTCAATTAGTACAGCCTCCCTACCCCCCACCCCCACCCCAGAGGCGTATCTAGGGAAAATGCAGCCTAGTGCAAAATCTGAGTCTTCTGCCCTCATATGCACGGCTGCCCTCCCCCACCATGACCAAACAATTTTTTGCACCAGGTCCTGAAGTCAGTGTATGGACCTGGGGGGAGGAGGGGTGTGGGGGCAATTTTCTGCCCCCCAACATGACTAAATGGCTGCAGCCTGGGGACATTTGACCCTATATGTCCCCCTGTGCGGTACGCCCCTGCCCCACCCTTCATCTTCCAGGTCCACATATCACTATATTCTAAGCAGATCAGCCTTGAGTTGGAGTGCTTTGAGAACGAATTTCCATAATCTCACCATCCCATATGACATGTGTGTTCAACATAAACCGTAGCCCAGGATCCCGACACTACCAGCCTTCCAAATGGCTGTTCCCCTGTCAACTGACCACCAGTGGGCTACAAGCAGGTTTATTTCCACTGATTAAGAAAACTGGGCTTGCCAGAATTGGTTTCAAAAAGGTACAGGAGCATCAACAGGAAAGAGACTCACCCGGCTTCCTTGCGGTGCTGCTGGGGACTTTTTCGCCCGACTTTGGAATCACTGAGCTGGGCCTTTTGAAGTAGGACTTGTCCCATCGTCTCCCTTTTGCTTGCTAAAACAAGAAACAGCATCAAGAGAGGCCTAGGGTATACTCTGTTCCACATAAAGATGATAGTAGATTGTATATTCCTCTACCAGAGAACAAGGCATGGCAAACCTTCTTTGTTGTAGAATGCTCTACCTGGATCCTAGTGCCTACCTAGCCTGGCTTCTCCCATTTGTTTGAAAGTAAAAATACATCTTGGCATAAATGCTCTTGAATCAGAACACCGTGTTCAATAATGCACAAAATAATGGTTTTGACCAAGGCAGTGCGTGAAAATGAATGATAATTCTTCTATTCAATCGGGACTATATTCTAATGCGGAAGCATACAACTTTCTCAACCACTGTACCTCAACTGACCAAATGACCATCTTTATGTGGAACAGAGTATAGCAACCCATAAAGTCTACCCTCTGCACCAGAGAAAGAGATGTCTAAATCTGAGAATGCTTTGAGAAGTTTACAAATTTCTCCCTTAAAATCTGAAGCATATTCCCTCTGAACGGAGAGGGAGAGCAGGGATATTAGGGAAGTCCAGGGAGGAACTCACTGATACCAGCACGGGAAACTTCTCCAGATAGGTCAAGCAAGTGAGAAAGATTAGGGGGGAGAATATTCTCTGGCCAAGTTACAGCTGCACTGAAGGACTATTTGGGGGAGATCTTCAGTCCTTTACTCTCATCCCCAAAAGGCAGCTATTTAGATACTTTACCTTGTGGCTTGCGCCGCAGGGACATTCGAATGAGGTCACTGCCCAACCTATTAGCAAAACGGTTTATTTTTTGGTCATAGAACCAGTCCCCGGTAGATTTCTTGAGGTCCCTGAAGAGAGAGAAGGAAGAGCTTAAAGAGATCACTCAGAACAGCCTATGGTCAATTTTCACTTCACACAAACATGGATTCTGGAACATTGACCCAAAAGCCAAACCCACCACTCCAAAAATATACCTAAACCAGATTTTTATACCATGCTTTATATGAATGCAAAAACATCACCATGCTTTATATGAATGCAAAACTGTAGAAGTTTAAATACAATGATTTAAAAGGAATCAAAGCATCTTCCTGTTTCAAGGGGAACCCTCTTCTTCGGATACCTTCACAAAAATTATCAAAAGAGGTTACACACCTTTGCATGTTAACGACAAAAAAATTCATATGGCATACAAAGCTGGAAACATCTTAAGACATCTCAAACCAGAGAAGACCCAAAACTGATTAGCAAAGGTGGGGCATACTAAATGAAGCCTGTTGTAATTTAACACACAAGAGATATCCAGAGTCTTCTGACACCTTCATAAAATTTAGCTGAAGAATTGTGAAGTCCTTTAAATGAGAAGAACTCAGGATTCCTCATTCTATTTGGACTTACGGATTTTGAATTATTCTTAAAAATATTAAATATAAAAGTCTGGTTTGTTGCAGTGGTGTGTTTCAGCTCCTGTGTTTGTGATCTTGAGCCCTGCAACGTTCATTTTAAAAGAGAACCAAGTTTGTAGTCCTCACTACAATGGCCTGAATTTGCCTAATGAATTTCGAAACTGTGAAAGTTTTGTGGGGTATGCGGAAGTTACTATACGGGGGTCAAAATATAGTGTCATTCTGAGTAAATGGAGAACAAGGGAAACATCTGGTCACCAAATAGGTAAATCAGATATCCTGAGTTCAGAAGCAGCTGCCACTAGATCCAGATAAACCCATAACAGGTAGAATCCCCACTGGCTTCCTTTTAAATGAAAAGCAAAGAGGGCAAGATGCATAGAAACAACCACTGTACATGTAAATTCAGAGACAAGACAAAGAAGGTATTGTGGTGGGAACAGGCCAAAATTGCCAGACTTACGCCTCCTTGGTACAGACTTTGCAGCACCAAGAGCTGTTGGCATTGTAGGCCCGGCAATCGCGGCACACCAGGTGGTTACAGCCACGGCAAGTGTTGGCTTTGAGGCTGATCCGGCCCAGGCTCTGCTGGCAGCGGGCGCATGTCCGCTCGCTGTAGCGCTGGCTTCCCCTCTTGGCACCTCTCCTGCGGATCTCAAGGAGCTCATTCTTCAAGCGCCTGTTGGGAGCAGCACAACAGAAATAACCAGTGATTGACAAGTTGAAAGGTAACCCTGAACTCCCCTGATAGAATGCAGTTTACTACATCTGCTCCCATGATGCAGAAGGCAGTCAATTCAGGCAGGGTTTGCTTTACAGAGGACAACCACAGCATCTCGTGGCTCTGAGGCCAGGTTCACACAAGCGGGAGGGCATGGCGGGAATGAAATGGTAAGATGGATGAATAGATGCCAGCACCTCAGGCTACAGGTGGTGGATCATGGAAATTCATGATTTGGAATGTTCTGGCAGGAGACCAGACTGAGAAGAGACCCGGGTTCAAATTCCACTCTGCCATGGAAGCTTTCTGGGTAATCCTGGCCAGTCATTCTGTCTCAGCCATGCCTACCTTACAAAGAAGGAGAGGACAACAACGTTGTATGTTGCTTTGGGCACCCCGATAAGAAGCAAATCAGGTAAACGTATCTAAATAAACAGCAAAGATAAAGAGTAGGACCATTCCTCTTGGTGTACAGTTTTCTATGGCCAGGGAAGGAGATTTTATATGTGTGTGTCCCAGTGAGAACAGAACTGTGCTCCGTATTACACAGAATGAAAAGGCTGAATTCTGGAGTGTATCACATACAGACTGCAGTAAGAGCAACAGTGAAACCTACACAAAGAATCACTGCTAACCAGCTCAGTATTCAAAATAGGTCGGATAGTATTCAAAATATGTCACATTTTACTCAGGTTAGTATTTAGCAGGGTATTCAAAATACGTCACATGCCTATCCTAGAACCCAAAATGGCACGTTCCAGAATTCAGCCCCTTCACCCTTCCTCCTCATTCTGCATACCGTGTTTCCCCGAAAATAAGACAGTGTCTTATATAAATTTTTGCTCCCAAAGATGCACTATGTCTTATTTTCAGGGGATGTCTTATTTTTCTGTGTTCTGTTCGTCGGGCATGCTTCCAAACAAAAACTCTGCTACGTCTTACTTTTGGGGGATGCCTTATATTTCGCACTTCAGCAAAACCTCTACTACGTCTTATTTTCAGGGGATGTCTTATATTCAGGGAAACAGGGTAATGCCCAAAAGAAATTAACAGGTCACTCTCAGCTTGTGAATTCACCTGGAAGCATATTATCACGAGCAGCTGGCTTTTGCATGCTCCTGAACGGAGAGCTTAGCAAGTAATTACACAGAACTTGACAAGCAAGCAAGAAGGGAAAAGACAACAGATCACCAGCAGGCATCTTGTTAACCAAACCATCAGCGTTGATTACTGTGCAGGATAGTGCTGTATAAACAAAAGTCCAGGGAAGAAGGGGAGGAATAGAAGCATTACAAGGAGTCTTAACTGATTAAAATGCCACGCTGCTCTTCTCTTCCAGGGACCCGACAGATAGGAAGCCTGCATCAAAGGACTGCTAACAATCATGGCGTACGACTGGCTAGCCAATCTCCATCTCCAGGACTGATATGTCCTCCATAACCCACAAGGGCCAGCAAATCTCTAATCTGGAGAAACCGGGTTTGATTCCCCGCTCTGCTGCTTGAGCTGTGGAGGCTTATCTGGGGAATTCAGATTAGCCTGTACACTCTAACACATGCCAGCTGGGTGACCTTGGGCTAGTCACAGTTTTTCAGAGCTCTCTCAGCCCCACCTATCCTCACAGGGTGTTTGTTGTGAGGGAGGAAGGGAAAGGAGTTTGTAAGCCCCTCGAGTCTCCTATAGGAGAGAAAGTGGGGATATAAATCCAACTCGTCGTCTTCTTCAAAGGAGACAGCATATGAATGGAGAGTACCCAAAATGCTCTGGGATACAATATGAAAACCATCAACCACCAATCGTAAAATGGCCCAGCTGTCTAACTTTTGCCCTTCCAGACAAGGAACCAAACTAGGAATTTAATCGGGTGGCTGATAGATTGAGCACCACTTGGGAGGACAATACCCTGAGTCACACAGATCTTCTCTGAGGTATGTTCTCGCTCCACAGGCTCCTCTTCACCCCTCATTTGATGAGGGGAACTCTGACTCTCAAAACTTATAGCCCAAAAATCTTGTTGCCCTCTAAGATGCTACTGAAATCAACTCTGTCTGTTCTAGTACAGACCAATATGGCTGTCTTCTGAAAACAGCTACCCTCCGAAACTTGACCTTTTCATGCACTCTTACCTGGGAGTAAGCTCCACTGAACCCAGTGGGACTGACATCTGAGTAAACATGCATAGGGTTGTACACGGTAAGTCATGTAATACAATAACAGCAGTATTTCCAACCCAGCAGAGACTTTCCCCAGCTCTGGCAGCTCAGAATGCAACCAAACCTTGCTGACCACACCCACGGCCATTTTGGCATCTCACCTAATTCTCCTCTCCTCAACTTTCCGGACCACCTCATCCCGCTGTAGGACCTGGAGGATCAAATCCCTCTCTGCCTCTGAGAGAAACGATAGGTCAACAGCCTCTGTCATGGCTTCGAGTTGGGAGCCACCGCCCCTTGTCCTCAAGTCTCACTGCAAATTCTAGAACCTGGAAGGAAATTAAGAGTTTAATGGTCAAGCAAGGCATGGCAGGTTCATTTAACCCACTGGTGTGAGCCAGCACAAGCTAAGTTCCCATTTCCTTTAAAGGCAAACCAACCACCACAGCTAAGCTTTCTGTGTCTGATTTTAAAACAATTTCTTGGCATCATCTGCTACATCTTTAAGGCTACTGATGACATACCCAAGTTCAAGACTAGTTCTAATTTTGAAAACTTTCTGTGTTCAGTGAATAAATAATCTTATATTGCCTGAAGAACTGGGAAGGGCGGGGGGGGGGGGCACACCACAGAATGAGAGAGAATGAATGAATTACGAAGTCCTAAAAATGTTGAGAGTGGCAGCTGACACCTGGACCAATAAAGAATGCAGAAAGAAGGTTTTTTTTAAAGACTAAGCAGAGGCAACAGTATTGAATGCAGCAGCCAGGATGGTGACTGGGTAGGCCACATGAACCTTATCACTTCCGTCATGATCCATCTGTACTGGATCCCAAATTGCTTCTGAGTCCAATTCAAGGTATTGACTTTAAAGCCCTATTTGGCTTGAGGCCAGCATACGTTAAGAACGGCCTTGTCCCATAGGAACCTGTTGGCATTTACAAGTATCCGTCACAACCAGTCATGAAAGTGTTAACTGTTTGCGTGCAAATGGGATGCTGAGGTCACATTCTAATGAGTTGGCCTATTGATTAGCTATTGGCCAGTTTGACAGCCATTGGTTACATGTTTGCGAGCCCACATACCTGAAGTTATAAAGTTCAATTTTACGAACGAATACAATGGGTCCTATAATGGCGCCCACTAAAGGGGTCAACCCCTCCAACGTTTCCTCCCCCCTTGGCCACATGTCAGCAGCTCCCTCTTAGTCCTCTTCCCAGATGCCTGCATCAGCATGCATCCCACTGATGGCGCCCATCAAATTAACAGAACAGTGAATTTAATTATACAACAGTGGGGAAGAAGAACAAGAGAATAATTGCCACATTCTGTTCTTTCGCTCATGTTGTTTTTTACCCATTCTGCATAAGCCCCACCCCCAAGCCATGTGGGCGTGGCAACTGGCTGCAAGAGAGTCATGCATGGCGATTGGAGAGTTGTTGACACCACGGCTAGCCTTTTATATAATAGGATACACTTTAAAGGCTGTTCTAATGTTCTTGATGTCTAAATGTCTTGATCAATACAAAGCCTAACAATCAAGGATAAAAAGGTTCTTGCCCTGCACAAAAAATATTTTAGCATTACGATCCAACAAGATAATCAGTGGAAAACCTGCTAACATTTCTGACTTAGAACAAGAATCCATTCAGTCTCTTGAATATCAGTTGCCTGCATTCCATTTATAATGGAAATACTAATACAAGGTAAGACACTGCAATCCTATCAGCTTTCATAAGAAAAAATGAAATAATCTTTTTACAGCAGATTTTAAAAGTGCTTAACTGTAGCTGGATTTGTTCTTGCGATTCTTTTGTAATTACAATGTCTCTCTCTTCAGAACAGCTTTAACAGATTAATGCCTTAAGCACTTTTCCAATATTTCACAAACTTACCAGTCCTCGCTTTTCAGTTCTCATACCTGTACATATTGCAGTTTCTCCCTTCTTTACTAATGCAGTTAATACTACTTCCAATCACCTTTAATTGCTCATCATTTGAATGTTCCGCATAAACTATAAACACACAGTGACAGCCAGAAGATGTACCATGTATCCTGAAGAGGTTCAAATGATAACTATATAATGAAACACACACCTTAAAGTATCCCTTTCCACACAGATTTTACAAAAACGTTTGTAAAATGTTTTCAATCCCCACTTTTGTTCACACTCACCCCCTTGAAATGATTCCTGGCCACCATTTTGTGATTTTTTCCCTTTTCTTTTTTTTAGAAGAAGAGGAGTTTGGATTTATACCCCACCTTTTGGCTTACAAGCTCCTTTCCCTTCCTCTCCCCACAACAGACACCTTAGGAAATAGATGGGGCTGAGAGAGTTCCAAAGAACTGTGACTAGCCCAAGGTCACCCAGCGGGAATTGTAGGAGTGTGGGAAAACATCTGGTTCACCAGATAAGCCTCTGCCACTGAGGTGGAGGAGTGGGGAATCAAACCCAGTTCTCCAGATTAGAATCCACCTGCTCTTAACCACTATACCATGCTGGCTCTAGTTTGTGCTTCAGTGCTTCGCAACCTTGTGCTGCATTTTGTGGAGAACACTCTGGAAGGAGACCTCAGGAGTCTGCGGAGACAGGGATTGCAGCTTGACTACTCACAGAGAGCAGACAAACCAGGCCGTAGACCAGTCTGAGCAGTTTGCGAGAGACACGAACCATGAAGTATTGACCAGGAACCACACCTTTCTTGACCTAAGGCCTCTAAGAAGCTGAAGAATGAAGTATAGCAAACTGAGGGAGCTCCTTGCTTCTGGCAGAATCAAGTACCTCCCCTAGGAATTCCACATCCTTTCCATTTGAGCCCACACCCCATTTATAAGGAAGAGAAAGCAGGTGAACTGAAGAAACAACCCTACACAGAACACAAGGCTTCAAATTCTGCATGAATCCTCTATTAATTGTCACAAATTCACCATACCAACAAAGCACTGCTTACAGGGTTGCTAACTCTGGCTTGCGAAATTCTTGGAGATACAGGGGAGATGCCAGTCGAGAGAAGCATTCCCTGGTTAGGAGTGGGATGTAATGCCCAATGGGATGTAATGTAATGTAATGGGATGTAATGTAATCCCACTCAGTGGGATGTAATGCCCAGAGTCCACCCTCTGAAACTATCATTCCCTCCAGGGAAACTGATGTCTGTCATCTGGAGAACAGTTAGAATTCTGGAAGAACTCCGGGCTATGGCCCTTTCCACACAAGCCCCTGAAAATGTTTTGCAAACATTTTGCAAATGCTTTCAAAACCCCGGTTCGTCTGCACTCACCCCCTAGAAAACACTTCTTGGCTGCCGTTTTGTGGTGGTTCCATTTTTTCCAACTTCTTAAATCCAATGCTTCGTGGCTTCCAAAATTTGTGCCGTGATTCTCTAGAGCATAGGTGTCAAACTCGCGCCCCTGCAGATGTTATGGACTACAGTTCATGTCTACCAGCATCATGCTGGCGGGGATGATATGATCCATCTGAGGTCAGTTGTCCCACCTCAATAACTCCTAGAGCAAATGATGTGAACAGCACTCCAGATGTTATGGTTCACAATTCCACCAGCCTCTTCCAGCATGGCCAATTGGCTATGTAGACACAATCCCCTGGATTTTTTTTTGAAATGGACATAAATACAGCAAAGGTGGCCAGTGCAGCTTGAAATGCCAGTGAGGAATGTCTGGGGACATGGGGAGCGAGTGTAGGAAATGTTTTAAAGATCCACACAGTGGTGACTCCATTTTTCTGCAAGAGGTGGCGCTGAAACTGTTTTCAAAGATAGCAGGAGCAGCATGCAAATAAAACTTTTCCAGGCAGGAAATAAAACGTTTGGGGCTAAAAACCATGCAGAACTCCATGGAGGAAACGTTTTATTTTCTACCTCAAAATGCTTTATTTGTTTTGTGCAGAAAGGGCCCATGTCTGGAGGTTGGTAGTGCCCGCTTGACATGTGATTCAAGCACTGTTGTTATACACAGGCTTGAGAATATCTAGTCATTTTTAAAAAAAAAAAATCCAACCCTCATTGGTGTAGACGTGAGTGTAGAGATGCAAGTATGCGGGCAGTCCCTGGAACATTTCAGAAATAACTACAAAAATCACAGTGCATGAGACTGAGATGGAGGAGATATGTCTTACACCTGCTGCCATGGATTTCTATGGTGGAAAGCACAGCACATCTAAGCCCTCTTCAGTCAATACCCTGTTTCCCTGAATATAAGACATCCCCTGAAAATAAGACGTAGTAGAGGTTTTGGTGAAGTGCGAAATATAAGGCATCCCCCGAAAGTAAGATGTAGCAAAGTTTTTGTTTGGAAGCATGCCTGATAAACAGAACACAGAAAAATAAGACATCCCCTGAAAATAAGACATAGTGCATCTTCGGGAGCAAAAATTTATATAAGACACTGTCTTATTTTCAGGGAAACACGGTACTAACTCTGCATAGGATGAAACTGCAAATTTTAAAAACCCACTACCGGTAATATTATAATGCAATCCATTCAGATTGAAAAATGTGTGTTCCTTTAGTGCAGAGTTTGGATAATTTTTATGTACTATGAAGGACATCCAACCCAGGCTCCAGCCTATTGTTATGTATAAAATAATCTCCTGAGTAGCAGAAGGAGGAGAGAAACAAATCCCAGAAGTATTTTGAGAATGGATAGAGTTAACAGGAGATGAGCCAGTATTTCCAGTGAGGTCTACAAATGCAGCAGGATTAGGCAGCAAAGCAGGACACTAGTTCAGGCTGCAGGTGGGACAGGGATACTATTTTCAAACATGTTCTTATGTTTAAAAATTTCCTGCAAATATAATAATCAGCACAGCAACAAAGCATCAGATTGCTGCACAGCTGCTAGCCAGCGAGGCCTGTGGCCAAACATTTTGTGCTTCATGGGATAGGATTATCACTGCAAAACAGCCACAAGTATTTTGAGAACAGAAAGAGTTAATAGATGAGCCAGTATTTCTGGAAGCAGGATTCTGAAAGTACATTTTTGTTGCTATTAATATTAATAAATAACAAAATGAAATGGAAGGTTAAAATTCTTGGAAGGAATCTGGAGTACTCAGGAAGGCAGTCCCCATCTGTTTATAGCCTTGCTTCCAGCAAGGCCACCCAACGCAGAGAGGGCAACAAGACCAACCCTCTCCATCAACTCCCTCCCACTTTCCCACATTCCAAGAGGAAAAGCATCTGAGAAAACATCCAGCTCTGACATCTGAAAGACCTTTCAGGATGCAAGGAAGCCAGTTCTCGAGAATTTAAATTCCTTCTTTTGTTTCCTTACCATCCACCCTTCCACAATTACAGCTGCACATTTCAAGATCAGGAAACTGCAAGCCCCCTGGCAAGTTTAGGAAACTGCAAATTAGCTACAAATCACTAAACACAAACAACAAATCACACACAAACATTTGTTTGACAAGCACAAAACTATGTAGGCTAGCACAGATAAAGAAAACAAAGCTGGCCGATTGTGCTACACATACAGCTTCTCTAGAAAGGGAAACCCACAGTGATTGGCCCCATCAACAGATGCCCACCGACTGGCCATGCTGGCAGAGGCTGATGGGAATTGTAGTCCATGAAAATCTGGAGCGCCATAGGTTGACCACCCCTGCAAACTCGTGAGGAAAGGCAATCTCTGCGCCAAGGGAGCTTACAATCAAAATTTGATTTTAAAAAAAGTCTTGAGGGTCAGATTTTAGTACTAAGGTCATCAGATTTTAGCATGATGCAGTTTTCAGCATGTTAACTTAGGATCTGAGAGATTCCACTCTACCATAGAAGTTTGCAGGATGGCCGCGCCCTAGTCTAACTCACAACACAGGGTTGTTGTGGGGATAATGTGGAGAATGGGGAAATGTAAGCCCCTTTGGATCCCCATGGTAGGGAGCAGGATATTAAATTAAGTAAATTAGTTCCCCGTCCAATTACTCTTATACAAAACACAAAATATGGCTCAAGGCTACATCACGTCCTTTCCAAAAAAAACCATTGTCTGCGGGCAGGCTGCAATCTCTCTGTAGCAGCAAGGAAATATATAAGAATTTTTCTCAACATGTATTTTGTAAAAAAAAAGAACCTTTCAACTACATACACATTCAAAACTGTCTCCAGGATCAAATGCTGGCTTTTAGTAGCTCTAAGACCAATATGCACATCTGGAATTAACAGTGTTTCCAGCAAAAGGGTGCGCCTTTTTAACAAGCCTCAACACCTACTACCTGATTAATTTAATGAGGTTTACAAATCTGATTCAGCTTAACAAATGAGGTTTACAAATCGGCACCTTGGGAGCCGATGGTGGACATTGCAAACATGCAGAGTCTGAACCCAAAGATCCCGGGGAACAAGTAAGAAAACTTCCGGGAAAAGTGCTTGTCGTGGCATAGCCAAGCAATACTTACCTGGAAGCCGTTTGCACCAGCAAGGTTGAGATCTACCCTACAAAGGCATTCCTCTGACCATTCGCAGAGTGCATTTCCCAATAAATAACAGCAGCCAGCTCTTGGACACCTGGGCAACAGAAGAAAGCTTTTCAGGCCCGTCTTGAGGAAGGTATCCAAGCGGGCTTTGATCCCGGTACCCTACTGTTGGGAAATGCCATAACATGCTGCTAAAAACTCCTGGCAGCTGCCTTAACATGCTCCTAAAAACTCCCGGCAGCTGTAAACAGCTTGCACGGGCCCCCAAAGGAGAAGAGCTAGAAAAGACAGAAGGAAAACTTTGATTTTGGATAGGAATGAGGCTCGGACGGGAAAAGACCGATGGACCACACCCCATCCCCTTTGGAAAGTCTCCGGTACCTGCAAATTCCCAGCTCCTGCCCGGGCTTCCCACCGGCTGCAGGTTCAGCAGGAAACTTTCGCTGACCCAGGGAGGAGCAGCGCCCTTAAAGGGGCCGCGCCTCCGCCTAAACTCTTAAAGCGAAAGGAGACCGGCCAGTGCTAAGTGGAGTTAGCAGGGAAACGCGTCCTGAAAGGAAGGGTATGAGGCTGCCTACATTGCAAGCAGGTCGGTAGCCTAGAAATTTGAAGGGGGAGGGGCAAAGCAGACCGGAGGGGGGGGGGTGTGTCAGCCCATAATTGCTTATTTTCTTTATTACTATTTATGATTGGTTGACCAACTTTATGTTTTATTGGTACGTATTACGTTTTATTGGTACATATTACGTTTTATTGGTTCATATTGGTTATTGTTATTGGTTGACCAATTTTATGTTGTATTGGTTCACGTTATGTTTTATTGGTTACTATTGGTTATTATTTTATTGGTCATTTGCTTGTCATTATCCCATGCCAGTTTTATTGGTGATGATGATTGATTAGCCAATTTTGTACTTGAGGCTCAAGGTCTCTGTGCATGGTGAAAAGCAACATGACTGAATAGCACGCAGGATGATATCTCGACCTAAGCAATGCAATAGATCTTGCATTACAAAAACCAGAAAAGAGCAAAAAAAAACACCCCTTTCAGGTATTATGTGTCACCCCAGCTTTTTAAATTAGGACCCTTCAGCCCTGCGAACTGCTAATTCTGTTCTAGTCAATTGCATAGAGAATGCACAGTTTGAGGATTTATGACAGGATTCACACCTTTGTACTTCAGCTTTCTTTTTTTACATGGAGAATTTACACTTGAAAGATTCCTGATGGGGTCTGAATGGAGGGGCATGACAAGGGTCCAACTGCTTGCGACTTTCCTTAGATTTGCAGGCTTTATTAATGCTTTACCCAGTTTTATCAGCAGATGTTAGCCATGCTAGCTTTATAGAACCTCCCTGTTCAGAGGCAGTATATCTCTGAATACTTATCACTGGTGGGTAACCCAATAGGGCAAGACTCTGGCCTTTCTCTTCTCCTCGCGGGCTTGGGATTCCAAGCATCTGGTTGGTGGCTGGTGTGAGCTTGGAGAATGCTTAGTTTGATTCAGCAAAACTCACTTCAGTATCGGTTTAGATGTTCACACATACTAGAAAACTCAACCTAAGCAAAATGGTAAGCCTTTGTCAAGTAAATACGATCCTGAAATGACTACAGACTGTGGAGTCATCTCCATTGCAACCAACAATGCAGTCCTAGACACATGAAGCAGCTTTAGATTGCCCAGGTCAGTCCAGTGGCTCTCCAAGGTGGCAGGCAAAGGTCTTTCATATCATCTCTTCTTTGTAACCGAAGATACTAGAGAGTGGGGATTGAAGGAGGAACCATGTGCTTGAAAAACAGGTGTTAACCCTTGACCCCCTGCAATTTCACATTTTACCTGGGAGTGATCTATACTGAACTCATGGGACCAGGTACAGGATCATGCCATAAAAACCACAGGGTAATGAGCCAGCAGATCCAGAGTGTGATCAGTCTTTTACCACTTTCAGTTAGCTATTCCCTATTAAATTTTTGGAACTGATACGTTATTTTGCTTTTCCCTGGTCCACCACAAGTTTTAACAGTTGCATTACACTCCCTCATCATCACTGCATCTCCAGCTTAAGATTCCTCTTTCTGCGTTTCAGTCAGATGTGTAAAGGGAGAAATCATGAAGAGCTCACCTTGTCCAGTCTCGCTGCAGGAAAGGTGTACAAGGGCACACAACTAACTACACTAGCTATGTGAAAAGGAGAAGTGCTGTTCCCTTGTTCTTCTTATCCTTCAGATTCCTTGGGAATATGTGCAACTAGCAAGGACTCCATGTTACTTCAGGTCTGAAGTTCATTCAAGCAGCAAGTTTGTGGCTGGGCTGTGCCACTGGAGCATGGGAATTGCATAATTGAAAGCTACTTCCAAAAAATCACTGAACATAAAAAGCTAGAGGAAAGGGTTCTGTTGTAGCTTCCTCCATGACATGCCGGCTTTCTACGCACTGTGACCTTTTGGGGGGTGGAGGGGCGTGTCTCTCAAGTCCTGAGGGAAAATTAGTGGAAATCAATGCAGCCTTATATATGAATATCAGCCCCATTATTTTTAAGTACGAAAAAACAAAACAAGACCAGCGACTTCTATGTTTTGTGTTTACAATTTGATTTCATGGTTTGGTCTAGTGTGTATGTCAAAACACCACACTGAGGGGGAGGGGGAGGTGCTACAGCTATGAATTAAAACAGCCTTGCTGTTGTTAGCAAGAATAAGCCCCAAAGGCATTTCAGCAGCCCCTGCATTATGGCACGGTCTCCTCTGTAATGTGTACAAGGGCACACACCTTCCCTCTACCTGCAAAAGCATACCCAGAGATGGAGCTACTGCTAGGGAGCCTGCTTTTCTCAAGACCCAGTGCCACTACTCTCCCATTCATGCCACCTGCCTATACACCTTTCTCCCATGCACCTGTTTCCTCACAAGCCTTCCCACAGTCCTGGCCACACACACTGCAGAGTGCCACCAGGGAAGGCTATTGTGCAAGCTTTTCTGTGCAGGTAATTGGACTGCACTGTACAAAATGGTTCACAAAGTTACTTGGATAAATGATTGGGATTGTGGTCTATACTGCTGTGTGTGGCTTATTGTAAGTAGGACCATTTTATGTAATTTCTGTAGTGTGTCATGGGAATACTTACATTACCCTTCTGTCGTTTTTGGTGCTTCATACATCTAAAATCCTATCACTCTGGTTATTGAAAGTCCCATTTTACTGACTCCACATATGTGATCCGCTTTCAGTTCCTGTGAGAAAGGTAGACTATACATAATGTAAAAGGGTATGTGAAGAATACAGATGGTATGGAAGTGGGGTGCAAGCAAGGGGTGTGGTAGCAGGCCCATCCCAAAACCTGGAACCAGCCCTGTACAAGAGAATAAACACCTGACTAAGAGCAGCAGCCTGGATAACTGAGTATAACAAGTTCCCCTTCTCCTATGTATAGGAGAGGAGTACCAACGTCCCCCGAATAATTAACTATTTCCTCCTGATTTCCTTATTAGAGGATTCAAACATAAGCTAATTAAAATGTAGAAGTTTATTCCACAGGCATCATACTTCGTAACATGTTTTTTTCTTTTCAGTTACATTTAATACTTAGAGAATGTATAACACAAGTACTAACTGTTTACAGATTTGTTCCAGCTTGTTTTATCTTATTTATATGAACAAGGGGTTCAGCATAGGGCAGGAGTGTCTAAGACTCTGTACCTGACCACTTAGGTATGGAGGGGTTTTATACCTACTAAAATCTATAACTATGAGCGAACAGAATAATAAGGCAATACTGAAATCCCTGGTTAGAGAATACCTTCCCCTTTGAAGTACCTCAAATCATGGGCTATCCCTGAGATGTTTTGAGGTCCCTCTCCTGATCAAAACCCTCTTTTCTGCCCTCTTGGAACCTGGTTCCCTTTCAGTATTTTCTTCCCCTAACTAACCAGTGTAGTTTTCCTTCCCCCTTAGCGATCTCAGAATACTCTACTATGTTCCCTCCAAACACAGGTAAATTCTTCATCACCACCCAGCCCATAATTGCTGTTAGCTCCCTTCTAATCCACAATTGTTCGCTCCCTTGGGAGGCTTAACCCTTACTATTCTGAAGGCCCTGGGTGCATCAGGTGAATCCATCACATTGGAGGTTCGATTCCCCAGTCCTCCACATAAAACCTTCTGGGTGACCTTGGGCCAGTCCCAGTTCTCTCAGAACTCTCTCAACCCACATGAAGGCAGGAAAGGGGAAGCCACCTCTAAAGTATCTTGCCTCAAGAGCGCTACAGGGTCACCCTAAGTCACCTGTGGCTTGACAGCAAACATCCACACAACCTCAATTTGCCTGCTCACTTTGGATTGTGTAGCTCAGATGTCGCGCTGCTGATTTCAGGGCCATTGTGATCAATTGTCAGTCAGTCAGTTTTATTACGGCCATTAGGCCAGCAAAAAAGAATAGAGAAGAACAAGAAAAAGGAAGAACAATAAACAAAAGAAAAATCGATTTGTACAGAAATCCCGCGATACAGAATCCACTAAAGAGAATATCATCAGCTTGTAGCATTACTGCAGTCACCCTCATGTGGTCGGCTCTTGAGTGTATGACTCTTCTCTTACTATATGCCAGCATACAACATTTAGCTACTTGCTGAGATATAAGAGAACCTCGGTCTTCCAGCAAAATTCTCACAAAAAGAACTGGTCGGAATTAACTCTAGTTAAATTTCTGTACTGGATAAACAATGGATGAATTAAAGCCTCCCTTTCCCTTTATGGGTTCACAATGCCATAAAATATGTAATACAGGTCCCCTTCCCCTGAGTTCCAAACACATAGTCTCCTAGGTCGTGTGATTTTGAAATCTGCCCATTAAGATTGGCTGATGGAAAAGCATCAAAGCAGACCCTGGAAAAGGCTTAGCTGACATTTTGTAGATGTTATATTAGCGGACAGGTGAGGGCAGCGAGATACCTGTCCAAGATTTTAATGGGTTTATATAACACCAGTAACAAGGGGAAATCTGTTTGCATTTCAATATCATTGAGCCATTGATAGACCAAGGCTGTTGCTCTGCAATGATCCAGTTCCAATAGTTGCACAGGATCCAAGCCACACTGTGTAAGTTTAAGTGTTATTTTTTCTAGCCAACTTGGATATGGTGTTGCTGCCAGTAGCAAAGGCAATAAGCCCATGGGGTGGGAAAGGACTTTAAGCCAGTATTTGATAACATTGTGATCAATTGTAATTCCAAATCCATCGGTGCCTTGCCAAAATTGGTAACTGCTGCTTTATCGGTGTGTCGCTTTGGGTGCTTCTGGGGTTGCAAAACAGTATGCAAATATTGTATATTTAAAAAGACATGCCACACTGTTGGTGTCAAATTCAACATCGCGAGTGCAAAGCAAAGATGGGCTGGCCTGCTCCAGGGTGCATACATGTAACATATTTGCAGAGCATCAACTGTGAGGCAGGAACACCTCCCCAAGAATACACACAAACCCAAGCAGGAGATAATGCAGGTGGGGTCCCGGCCACAGGATAAAAAGCTGCTTTGCCCCTTTTTTGTCAAGGAGGACTTCCAAGTCTCCTCCTCTTTCTCCATCCACTTCTTTGTTTGCCCTCCTGATCTTCTCTTGGCAGTTGCTTTCTCTTCCCCTTAGGAGCTGCTTTTGAGACTCGTCTACCATATCCTCTGTAGCGGGGAGGTGGTGTCCAGAACAAACAGAAAGCTAGCCAACCGTGACTCACCTTTCGTTTGCTCAGGACTCTATCTCTGGGCAATAACACAGAGGAGCAGCAGAAAGTTCCACAGGGAAACCGCCCAAGCTGAGAGCTTGCAGCTTCCATTGTTCTCCTTAGCAGAAGCAGATTAGATTAAGGCAAAGGCCGTGCATCCTGGGCTGAACCAAAGTAGTGAAAGTCTCTTATGTGCAACCAGGAACTATAAACAGCTATAAACATCTAGTCCCATAACCAAAGATCAACAGAATACCTGTTCCGCAAACACTCACACAGGAGAGAGCAAGGGGCAGTGCTGTGTAATGGTCAGTGTTGGCTCAGGATTGGGAGACCCAGGTTTGAATTCCAAAATATTCACTTTCTTCACAGGATGAGTGTAGGACATCCATTATCCTGCAGGTTAATTTATGACACAGAGCTGAGGCGAACATAAAATGGGGAAAGGGGTATCCTAAGCTCCTTGAAGGAAGGCTGGAATAAAAATGAGAGAGAACTTCTGCCTTTTGCTCAGCAAGAGGGCATATGCACTTTTTATAGATACAGGAATTTACTTTTTTACACTCCACAGGGGAGTATCAAGTTCAGTCAAGTTCTAAAAAGCAAGAGGAAGAAGCCTCTTATGCTCAGCGGTCCAGAGCAGCTCATCGGTTCACCTGGAGAAAACGGCTGCTTTAGAAGATGGGACACTGGAGACCAGTTTGAGTTTCCAGTAGCTCCCAGCTACGCTTTACTGATACTGGGTGATAAGCCGGCTTTAGTGTAGACAAGGTCTAGCACTTGCCTCCTCAGAAGTTCTGGAGACCTTTGGTTCAACGGGTGGACTAGTTTGGATTTATTTTTAATCCACCAGTCTTGAGATAGTATGGAGGATCACAAAATGAAAGCTTGCCTTCAGCAAGAGAAGCAGCAGCCTCTCCACTTCTCTTACCCCCCCCCCCCTTTCCTTTGGTCTATGACAGGGGTAGGGAACCTGCGGCTCTCCAGATGTTCAGGAACTACAATTCCCATCAGCCCCTACCAGCATGGCCAATTGGCCATGCTGACAGAGGCTGATGGGAATTGTAGTTCCTGAACATCTGGAGAGCCGCAGGTTCCCTACCCCTGGTCTATGACTTTCATTTTCTTTGTGTCTCTCAATGGATCTGCAATAAGATTTTTAAAATACTGAAGGATTATTAAACCAGCTTTCATAAGAACTTGTTTTGGATTGGATTTGCACAAAGTTAATAACAAGACTCCTAGTTTGAAAAATGGATTACAAAACTTTTTTCTTGGATTTATTGTCAAGCATACATTTTGTCAATATGATTTCAAATTTTGAGTATTAATCGATGTGTACTTTCTTAATATATATAAATAATGGCAAACAGTCCTGCATGAATCAATTATATGAGCATGATAATATGAAGCTGTTAAATCTATGTACTAAGCTTATTACTTCTTTTTCTTATATTATACTTTGAATTGTAATCAGTGTTTCTTTATTATAACTAGTTATGAATGTAGATCCAAATATTATTTATTTATTATTAGTTTTACATACTGCCCTCCCCCTGAGGGCTCAGGGCGGTTCACAACAGGTTAAAACATACATTAAAACATACTTTAAATACCAATTACATAAAAACAGAACCCATTAAAAATGTGGATGGCGTCTGGCTACCCCTCTCCCCCCCTTGTGCCCACGGGAGGCCAGATGACACGGTAGATATATTTTAAACCATTACTTTTTTCTTTTTCTCTTTCTTTTTCTGTATCATGGTGAAGAAGAGGAGGAGGAGGATTTTGGATTTATACCCCACCTTTCTCTCCTGTAAGGAGATTCAAGGTGGCTTACAAGCTCCTTTCCCTTCCTCTCCCCACAACAGACACCTTGTGAGGTAGGTGGGGCTGAGAGAGTCCTGAGAGAGCTGTGACAAGCAGGAATGTAGGAGTGCAAAAACAAATCTGGTTCCCCAGAGAAGCCTCTGCCACTCAGGTGGAGGAGTGGGGGATCAAAACTAATTCTCCAGATTAGAATCCACCTGCTCTTAACCACTACACCACGCTGGCTCATTTTACTCCATTATACTCCATTGAAGTCCTTTTTCCTCCCCAAACCTTGCCTTTCTCAGGCTCCACCCCCAAATCTCCAGCAATTTCCCAACCTGGAGTTGGCAACCCTATTAACATGGAAAGGAAGAGGGGCTCTCAGAGGTCAAGAGGGCTGGGATCAGTGGTGGGATCCAAAAATTTTAATAACAGGTTCCGATAGTGGTGGGATTCAAACAGTGGCAGCGCCGCACACACGCACCTCCAGTCCCTATTGAGCAGGGAGGTTGCTTTAGTAACCCCTTCTCGGCACTCAGAAAAAATTAGTAACCACTTCTAGAGAAGTGGTGAGAACTGGTTGGATCTCACCTCTGTCTGGGATGCTTTTTGAGGCTGCCAGTACATGAAAAAAAAAATAAAGAATGCCAAAACAGGGTAACACAAAAATCACATGTAAATTTATTTTACATGTTTCAGAGAATGCACTACAGGCAATAACGGGACACACAAATGTGAAGCTGTACGATGTACGTCTTCTTCTTTCAATCCTGTCAGTGTACCTCTGCGACTTTGCAGAGAAGATCAGAAATCTACATTCGAGGCACTGTGAATGTGGACCTCCTCCCCCCATGACAGGAATTGAGGACGAACAGAATTCTTTCCTCCTCCCCCTTTAGAAACACTTTCTGGACACACAAAACTCCCAGCAGGTAAGGTGCGCAGGCCTGACATGCTGTCCAACAGCTAGCTGACCTGCAGACTTGGTGTGAACTCAGGGCATCCTTGGTGGTGCAACAATCATACACCACTAGCTCATTGCACATTGGCCTTGCTCCTTGGCACATGTAACCCTTGAGTATTCCTTCAGTTATTAGGTTCTTTTTGTCAACCTTCCTGATTATCTGCCTTTTCTGGGTTGAAGCTTTTCTTCCCCTCTCTGTTTTGGTCCTGTAGGTCCAACCTATGCCAGCTTGTTATTGACCTTGAGCCCCCCGCCTCGCCTTTGAGCTCACTATCTCTACCCGGCCTCATTTCCACCAAGACGCTGCTTAATCGTTACCACGAAGAGAGAAACATTCTGGGGCCGCCCCTGCAGAACAGCCATTTCCTGTGTGCTATCAAAGGGGGCGGCAATCCAGATCTAAAACTATATGGTGCACATGGGGAGCGTAGGATTTCACAAGTTCAATGTGCAGGATGTTTGTCCTCCATGGCTTCCCATCCAATTCCTGAAGCAATATCCTGATCTGGGTCCCTGTAGCCTCTGCCCACTTCTGCCATGCATTCTGGGCCGTGGGGCTCGGGTCCCTTCCGCCAGTACCCGATACCGTATCACTGCCCCCTCGGTCCTCTTGACTTGTTGGTGCTGGCCACTGGTGATCCTGCCCTAGCTGAAGGGCCTTCCCCGGAAAGGACTCCACATTCTGGTGAATATGAAGGATCCCTCCCAAATCCTTCCGCAAGACACGGCAGGCAACAGGCCAGCTTTCCTCTGACGATGGGATCAGTCCCAGATTCACTCTGTCGGCCACATCTCGCAGTTCCAGCTGCAGACAAGAGAAAGAATCAGAGCACATGGGGGGAGGGCGGGAAGACAGAGAACCTCAAAATGGTATTTGAGATCTGGGACACACCATTCAGATATTTCAGATCTGGGACGTACCATTCATCTCGACCTTTTAAAAATGGGTGTCTTACACTAGGTGCCAAACCACTTGTGGGTTCCAAATCACCAGCTAAAGATCAACACTATACTGAATACAGGAAAAGACAGTCTTAGACTGTCTCGGGCCTGCAATTCTATGCATACTTACGAGCGAGTAAGCCCCACTAAACTAAGTGGAAAAAACTCCTTAATAAATATGCACAGTCTTGAGCTGATTCATTCACAACCATGCCTCGAGATCTGATGTTGCAGAATCTTGCAGGAATTTCTACCCCTCCCTTGCCCGCCCCCCTCATGCCAGCTGCCTCCCAGAAGGGTAGAATCCTCCTCCCCTCCTCACTGCCCTGGACCCCTTGAAAGAGAATGTGGCAAACTGTCCAGGGTTTCCTGAATACTTGCAAGTTTACTTTCTCTCAAAAGAGTTCGGCTATCAGTTGGGCTGTTCTAGGAAATAGAAATAGTAGCCGAACCTTCATGAGAGCTTGGGAACAAACAGGATTTATGCAATTTTAAAAACGCCCAAAGGAGGCAGCAGCAATGAGAACAATACCCTCTAGTTCAGTGGTTCTCAACCTGTGGGTCGCGACCCCTTTGGGGGTCGAAGGACCCTTTCACAGGGGTTGCCTAAGACTCTCTGCATCAGTTTTTTCCATCTGTAAAATGGATAAATGTTAGGGTTGGGGGTCACCACAACATGAGGAACTGTATTAAAGGGTCGCAGCATTAGGAAGGTTGAGAACCACTTCTCTAGTTCCCAGGGAGTGGAGGAAGTTAGCCTCACTGGCCAGCAGGAAATTGATTGGAGGCGGGATGAGAAAGTACCCCCCCCCCAAAAAAATCTGCAACCTGGGATAACCATCCCAGCTCACCTCTTTCTAGAGCCAGCCTTGCTTGCTGAGTAGTTCTCATCCACCTCAGGAGTACAAGACTCCCTCTGGATGGTTCCTATATTTTGAAATTAAAATTGTGGGAGTTTTGGAAGCAATAATGATGCGTCGCCAGGCAAGAAAGCAGAAGCATACTGGACACATGCATCTTTTCAGAAAGCCATTTTGGGGAAAGCACAGGCAGAAAACTGGTGCAGCTACCTCATTGCGTTCCCAGTTAAGCCCCATCCCTAGAATGATGAATACTTCCCTTTTAAACCAAGTTTTCCTCTTACCTTCCTGTTATCTCCCTGGTGAATGCGGCACCGATGATGAACGCCATTGAGTTGCAGGTTCTGCTGCAGGGCTTCCACTGCATGAGGGTTCCACTCGCAGGCATGAACAAAAGCAGCGCCCGCATGAACGAGATAGGGCAGAGTGAAATAGCCGATCCCTGAGGACAAAGGAAGGAAGATCGGCATGCTCCAGAAACATCCACCTGAGCCTGTTCTGCACCTCTGCCACAGGGGGTCAGACATTTCCCACTAAGACTAGAGAACCACATCAGGCTTATACCAAAAGCTCTGAAGGATGGAGGAAAAAGCTCCCAATGCCAAACAGACTCTCATGGAGCTATGTCATTGGCAAAAGCCCCCAACTCCATGTATTGGAAACCACTTCCCATGCCCATCCCACCACATTTTCTGTCTGAAAAACCATACCAGCATTGCCATTTCCACTTAGATGTGTACTATGTGCTAAGGAGGAAGTGATTTACAGCCCTGTTCATTATTATTTTTATACTCCACCTCCTCAGAGGAACTTAAAGGGAGAGCACTGTATCCTCACAACCACCTTGATAAATTGGTTAGCTATAGAGTGGCCACTGATGTGTGATCCCCCAACCACTTCCATGACAGAATAGCAATTTGATTCCACTCATGGTCAGAAACTTTACTCACTAAACCACACTAGCTCTGAAAGGCCTCTTCCGCACATGCAGAATAATACACTTTCAATCCACTTTCAATGCACTTTGAAGCCGGATTTTACCAGCTTTGAAGCTGGATTTTACACATGCAGAATAGCAAAATCCACTTTCAAACCATTGTGAAAGTGGACTGAATGTGCATTATTCTGCATGTGTGGAAGAGGTCAAAGAGATGAAGCAGGCAGGGGAGGTTACCATTCATGCTGCTTCCCACCTTGGCTCTATGATGCGCAGAGCACAGCTCTCTGGATTCCTAAATTTCTTAGAAAGTGCTAATCTCTAAAGTGTAGTAGGAACGAGATAGTTTCCATTTTCTGCCGTGCAGTATGATATTCACCAGCATAGAGATCCACCACCACTTCCCCAGCACAATGCAGAGACGCTATCCGCAGCTTCTCGGTGATGTTTCCGGCCGACAACATGCACCGTGTCACATCAAACCTATACCTGGGGATGCAACACAAATTCACAGGTCTGAGCAAAACAAAATCTGCCCAATAAAAATCTAATTAAGCTTGGTTAAAAGGCTCATAACTCATTTTTGGTCAGTTCTCCTTCATATTTAGGTATTCAAAACAACAATAATAATAATCAGAAGAAGAAAAAAGGGCTGGAGTTTTGCACTGACCAGATTCCATTGTCCATCTGTTCAACCCAGCCATCTTTCCCCAACAACAGGGTAACTGTCGGGGACCGAAAGGAGTCCGACTGCACACGTCCATGTCTCGCTAAACGTTTGGCCCCCAGAGCACCAGCAACCATCTCCCAGAGCTCTGGTCCTGAAAGACAACCCACACCCCCTTGAAGGGCTGGCTGAGGCAGCAGAATGCCCTGAACAGCCTGGCAAAGCACCACAGTTTCTACTTACCTATCTCTCCCCACAGGGTTGCTCTGAAGCTGTCCTCGTTCAGAAGAACCAAGTCCCCAAGCTGCTGCCAGGAGCGGGGCAGATCTTTTTCCAGTTCTTTGGACCACGCAGCCCCACAGCTCAACACCAGAGACTCCAGCTCTTCATGCAGTTTCTGGATGGGCGAACGGACCTGAGCTGATTTCGAGGGAATGGGATTCTGGGAAAGAAATGCAAATAATTAGCCAGTGATCTCCACTGAGCTTGCTCTCAATACCCACCATTTTCAATTTTATTCAACCATTAACAGTCAGACTACTCATCTATACCTGTGAGGTGAGCCATAGTTTTATGGACAAGGGAGCCTGACTTTTCCTACACATATTGATGGACCCTCACGTTGGAAAGTATTTCCTTAACAACAGCTTGATTCAAGACAGGTTGGTCCACCTGTGACATCAGAGCAACTAAGGCTAAGCCAATAATATCTAACAATGAAAGAGAACAAAGCAAAAATGAGAAAAGAAGGGGGACAAGCAAAGGGGGAAATTTGCCAAAACCCCTTGTTCATTACATTGCTAACCTGCTTGCTAGCTCTTGCAAAAAAAATACTTGTCTCCTTTCCAACAAGATTAATAATATACCTGGATCCACATCAAAGCACAGGTCCTCCCAGGCAGGATGCCTTCCTTCAAGTGCTGCAGGTGATGCTCCTGGAATCTTTGACTGAGCACAGGCAATGCCATGTCACCATTTGGAAGCTTCTGCACACGGAAATGGCTATTTAGGATCCCCTCTCTCTCTAAATATTCCCTGTAAAGCCAATAAGTGTTTCACAGGTCAGAGAACAGAAAACTAGCACCACTATCCGGGGAAGCTTCATCTGCTCCAGCAAAACCATTATTATGCCAGGACTGGGCGATTGACGGGGGTGAGAGTTCTGACTTTAAAGCCAAATAGAAAAAGAAAGAATGAGGAAAGTCTAAAGAGCACATGCACTGGGTCGCCTATAAAATGGGGAAGCTGAGGAGGATGCAGAAAAGCTTACTTTGACAAGGGAGACATCAGAAAAGCTTACTTTGACAAGGGAGACATCAGGGCACAGGCCTCTGGTGATCCTAATCACTGAGAATCAAGCCTGGTCTTGTCTATACAACCCTATCCTACTGCCCACCCACAGCACTCTTGGGCTCTCTGTCTTTTTCAAATGATTTTTATTTCATCAACAGACAGTTACAGAAAAAGGAAAGTGGGAAAACAAAAAAGAAATCAACATGAGCAAATACAACCACTGCAGCAATACCAATAATAGTAAGAACAAAATAAATAGAAAACGAAAAAGAAATATTATACTTTAAAAAGAGGAAGGGAAAGAGGGGAAGGCTACTTTGGGAAGTTCACGGCTGACAGAGTTGCTAATTCTAGGTTTTCTCAGAACTATGCCATTACCCCAGAAGTCTAGGACACTCTTTCTTGGTCACATTAGAGTGCGACAGAGCGCTTGATTTTATACAGATGGAAGATGCTCCTTTCATAAAACACACACTTCCTGTGCCCAACAACCTTACCTGAGCAGTTGAGTATGCTGTGGTTTGGTAATGAGAGCTGCAGTACCGTGGAAGTTCAACTTTTCTGCATCCATCTTGTCAGAAACTGGGAGGGAGAAGGGACAATTTGCTTGAATTAGAACTGGGAAGCTTCATACATGACTTGAGCTCACAGCTCAACATGTTTTTCCACACTGCTGAAAAGAAAATGAGCATTTCTAAAATGAACCCTTCTCTTCCAAAGTTGTAAACATGAGAAAATGGTCACAATGTGACCTGTAAGTCCAGTGTTAGTTTGTTACTGAAGAAACAAATTGCACAGTCCTATGTAACTCATTTTGTTACACAGGGCTTACTCCCAGGAGCATACAGAGAATTGCCAACACCTTTGAGGCATACTAAACCCATCTCTCTTATATGGATTTGAGCTCTCTCCAGCAGATGCACGAAAATAAACTGGCAGATTGTAGAGGGAAAAAACATGTAGAGAGGGGAAAAATACACACTAGGGTCAAAAAGCCAAACAGGCTTTTATAAGTAAACTCCTCCCCGCATTGACTGGGGCTGGGTGGTTGTGTGATTTCCCAGCAGGGGCTGGGTGGTTGTGTGATTTCCCAGCAGTCGCTCAGCTACAGTTTAGAATACATTGAGGGGACCCTTAAGCCTGTTCCACACATGCAGAATAATGCACTTTCAATCCACTTTCACAATTGTTTGAAAGTGGATTGTCCTATTCCGCACAGAAAAACCAGTTGCAAAGTGGATTGAAAGTGCATTATTCTGCATGTGCGGAAGGGACCACAGAGATCCTCCAGTATTAGCTGTGGGTCCCGATATATAGCTGGTTTGTTTTGTACCCCCCCAATAGAAAGGGGGGGTACAAAAGGGCATAATTTCTCCAAAGGGTATAATTCACCAGGAATTACACCGAATTCTCCCCTTTCCCGCTGTGGATAGTCCTTACCTGCTCCTAAACCATCCATTCGTCAACCAGGCGCAATAGCGGCATGCCGCTCTACCGTTTGACTCGTTGGTCGGTCACGCTTTTCGTCGCCCTCCAAGGACTAACTCAAGCCGCCATGTTTGTTACGGGCAAACTGATTCAGAGTTGAGGGCACCTGGGTGGGGCGAAACTACCGTTTCCGGGATGCCGTTTCCGGGAGGGAGAAAAAAACCTGGGACAAAAAGCGAGGCGGAATCGTTTAGGGAGAGGACCGGAAGCGTGGTGATCGGAGTGGCGGAAGCCGCGGTGGGCGAAGGCTCCGGAGCAGGAGGAGGATGGCGGGGCTGTCGGTGCGGGATCCGGCCGTGGACCGGTCCCTGCGCTCCGTGTTCGGTGAGGGTGGAGGGAAGCGGGAGGGGGATTCCCGCCCCTCCTGGAGGGTCGAGTTGCTGCTCATCTCAGCCCTCCCCTGACTTATCTGCAGGCTCCATGGCGACTCCATAGTCCCCTCTGGGCTTTGGCTGTGTGGAATGCTGCAGGCCGTTAGTCTTCCCAGGGCGAGGATTAGGAAACAGGAGACTTCCTATTTTTCAAAAACCTGTCCTTTCTAGCCTTGAAAACCCTCCGAGGTCGCCATCAGCCAGCTATGACTTGGGGGCGCTTTCTACCACTGCCACCGTCCCTTATCTTAAAGGAGCCCTTTGTTCCTTCTCCTTCCCAAGAAATCGGGCAATGGGGACAGGTTTCTGATGAGGGAGGCTGAAGACAAGTAAGCCACCATGGTGGACCAGCGGGTTAGGAGTGAAAAGAGCCCTGGCTAAATCTTCCATTTGGCCTTGCAGTTCCCTGAATGCCTGGATGCAACCCCGCCCCCCTCACCACCTCACAGAGCTGTTGTGAGAATAAAACAGATGAAGTGAGAAGTGTGTATTGTGCCTCTTTGGAGAAAGGGTGTTTTTAAAAAAAAATATGTTGGAGGAGGGAACAAATGTAGAAATCACTGGCTAAAGTCTTGGCTCTGCCACAAACTTGTTCCTTCAGCATCGACCCCTCCCCCCTTCTGTAATATAGATCTGTATCAAATGCATGTGAATTACTTTCAATACTTAGTCCTAACCATTTTATAGGGTCGCATTATGCTGGGACTTAAAGCTGGGGAGTGAAAGGGGTTAGGAGGAAATCCTTTACAGGCGCATCTGCTATGCATTGGCATGATGAACATTCACAAATGGCTGCCAGTGTGCCATTATACCTAGCATTGGTTTTCAAGCTTTCTGTTTTCACAGTGTTTTTGTATATCAAATAGATATACAAAATCAGCCGAGAGTAGAAATGCATGTTGTGCTGGAAGATACAAAATAATTCAGTATCATCTTAAAGACAAACACACTTATTGTAGCATAAGCTTTAGTGGGCTTGTCAGATGCAATGGTAAAGCCGGCTCGACGTAAAGCTTATGCTACAGTAAGCGTTTGTCTTTAAGAGGCTACTGTATATTTCATTTGTTATTGCTCCAATGGTTAATACATCTGCCCCATTGGAATTTGTACCCAGAAAATGTGACTTCCAAAACTCGGGTTTGGGTAGGGTGTTTGCAGGGCAGAAACCGTGAGAGAGCTGTTAATCCTTTTAATTACCTACCTATTCTCCCACACATAACTGCTAACCTTCCCCAGGATTATATCTGGGTTTGGAGCGTAATAGGGAAAAGGGGAACTAGGTGACACATGCATAGGCAAGGTTTGCTGGGGAAAAGCGGATCTCTTGTGATGGCTATTGATTCTACTCTGCATAAGTATGTGTGACTGTGCTCCATTAGCACCCTTCAAAACACTCCCAGCACAGCACTGAAGCTCTATATCAGGGGTCTGCAACCTGTGGCTCTCCAGATGTTCATGGACTACAATTCCCATCAGCCCTGCCACTTGGCCATGCTGGCAGGGGCTGATGGGAATTGTAGTCCATGAACATCTGGAGAGCCGTAGGTTGCAGACCCCTGCTCTATATAGTAAAGATCAGTAATTAGGGGCAAAACTCTTTTACAGGGAGATTGGTCTCCCATGACTTCCATGACTGATCTTTTGGCTAAGGGATGATTAATTGATTTGCAGGGAATCTCAGGCTTCCTTTGCAGTTCAGTATGAAAATGAGTGACATTGAGGAAAAATAAAGATGGCCAGCAAGCCTTCATTCCTTCCTATCCTGTTTTTGGTCCTTTGTACCACTTTCCTTAATACGTGTTTAATCAGGCAAATAAATGCTCTAAAGGGGGCAGGGACCAATAAGTGCTTCCTGGGTTACTGCATTCAAATATTTACAAATTTCACATCACATATTCCCTAAAATGGTTTTCAAATTAAGCCAGATGGTGATGCTGAAGAATTGGAGTGTGCCTGATGTCCATGCCATTGCTCAATGCAAAAAGATGAGTGGAGTATAAAGCAATTCAAACCCGAGTTTGCTCTGTTACAGCCTCAGGCTGGTGGGCAGAATCCTTTAGTTAACAGTGTGTGTTTGCTGCAGCTAGTGTGGAGTTCTGGAGGTACAATTCTGGAGGTACCATTTTACTTAACTTTGCTTTGTTAAAAATGGACAAATGTGTGCATTTGTCACTCCCTAGCTATTTCTAGCAACCACTTGGCACTTCCTATTTTGGACTGAGTGGTTGCAGAAATTGAATAGCTGCAGCAAGGAAAGCAAAGCAGGGAAGTTCGTCACTGTTCATGCTCTGCTTGGATGCTCCACCAAAGCATGTGGGTGGCTGCTGTTGCTGGACCTTTAGTCTGATCCAACAAGGCTGTTAAGACATCCTTGTAGAAGAATATGTCAAATGGTGCATGATTACAAGAAAGCCCCCCCCCCCCATACTTCCATCTTTGTAGGCTGCCAGCATCCTTATTTAGAAAGTTCCATTAGCTACAATGGGGTTTACTTACAAGTAAATTCACTTACAATTGCCCCCTGTTCTGAAACCCTTATCATTTTTAAAGGAACCAGCGGTCTTTAGGAATGCTTGCTTTATTAGCAGCTGGATATGCATCTAGATATTCAGGAAAAATGCCATTGAAAAGCACGCCTGCCTCTTCATCTACAATGAAAGGAACCAGTGCACAGCTGGAAATATGTCAAAAGGGAAGCAAATGACTTTTTAAGAGTCTTTTTAGCAAACATTTTCCTATTCGCCATCTTCTAAAAATGTCAGTGTATCTGCTTCACTAATGACAGTAATGTTAAAGAGAGAAGAGTTATACGATTTTGTTTATCACTGAGCTTTTTAATTCATGGAGCACTGAACTTGTGTGTCAAACATTATTAGAAGTGTCCTGGGTGGACATATGTAGAAGTATAGAAACAAGCCCTTGTTCATATCTGCTTGTTGACCTAAGGGAGTAGAAATGGATCGCAGAAGCTGTTGGTTCAAAAGCAGTAGAAAAGCTGCATTAAAAGGAAACATGGGTCATTAAATCATCTGGTTGAGTAGTTCTTTTGGGGGGGGGGATAACAGTTTGGAAATCCTACTCCGGCCTCCTAAAACTCCCATTCCAGTATTCTCTAAACTCTGATCCTCTGAAGATGCCAGCCACAGATGCAGGCGAAACGTCAGGAGAGAATGCTGCTAGAACACGGCCATACAGCCTGGAAACCACACAGCACCCAAATTCTCTAAACTGTCACCAGACTAATATCCCACACCCTACCCCCTTAGCTGAGTTCAACTGCTGTCAATACCCTGTCACTTCTGCAGCATTTTCAGCTTCCATGCGAGCTGTGGTATTGTTAATTTACAAACTCACTGTTTTCACATACTTGGGGACTACCCTATCATTAGAGCTGTGCATTATCTATTGGTGATTTGGTTTTTGTGGTTTCAATAGCCATACGGGTCCCAGCCAGTTTATTATTTTCCTGCATCATCGTTTTAGTTTCATCAGAGCCAAGCTCAATAAAGATGTTTAAGTTAGTTTTAAGAGACTTAATGTCACATAGAATGCTCTCAATCATGGTATGCAGCCTGATAAATGGTTGGGGAGAAAAGGTAGATATATTTTTGCAGAAAGTTGCGTACACATTTTTCTGCACAGGCCACATCCGTTAGGTCTTCATTTCTGTGCCAGTGTTGGATTAGAACATTTGTGGATGTTCGTTGCTTTCTACGCTCTGGAACTGTTAAGGAAGAAGGCTGAAGAATTGGGGTCTGCCTGATGTCCATTCCATTTAAAATTCAAAGAGCCATTTTAAACAGTGTAATCCTAAACAAAGTTCCACTGTTCTAAGTTCATTGAAGTCAGTGGGCTCAGAAGGGCAAAACTCTGCTTAAGACTGCACTGTTCGTGTAGCAATGTATGTTTTCTTTTATGTTTTCTTCAGAAAGCCTGTTATGTTACTCTTTGAACAAAAATTTCTTCAGACTTCCTGCAAAACTAATTTAGGTAGATCCATGCTCATCAACTCTTCGTATTTGAAGAACGAAGTCTGATCTCCCAGATCACATGTTTTACTTTCCTAGAAGTCTGCACAGCTTCCAACTGATAGAATACATTAACCAAAAAGTATTTGTTGCATCTTATATAGCACTTGAAACAATATAAAATGTGAATGTTGTAGATGTCTTTATGAGAACCAACTCTTTGGGTTTTCAGCCAATAAGGTCATAAGAATTCCAAATATATTTGTTCAAGTAATGACATGTTATGATTTATGCATTATGTTCTCTGTGTTCGATTGTAATGGCCTTTGGCCATATGCAATAAATGCTATTTGTACCTTGTATAACATGAAACAGGAGTGTAAAAAGCTGGCTTATTTTAAGCTCATCGTCTATGTCAAGGTCTTGTTGGCTTGGAGGACAAAATATGTGACCTTCATGGCCTTAAGCATGAAAAATGAGCTGTGATCCTTCCTAGCTGGGTGACCCACAAAGGTCTCTATAGGGTGCCAATATATTTACAATATCATCAATATCTTTACAATGTTCTGTTGGCCCTCGTCTCTCCCAATGCCTCTCTTCTGATTACTTCTTATTTCAGTGTTGTGCATTTAGATTGATTATCTGCTGCTTTCTTGGTCCTGCAGTGGGGAATATACCTTACGAAGCCACAGAAGAGCAGTTGAAGGACATTTTCTCAGAAGTTGGACCTGTCGTCAGTTTCCGGTAAGAATCAATCCAGTGAAGAGTTTCCCAAACCAGGGACTGCGGGGATGTAAAACTGAGCATGGCACAAAGTTTGGGACTGGATGAGAGAGTGTTACAACTTCCTGTCTTGTTGCAACGTCTCAGAGCCCCATTTCTGACGGCTGCTTCCCTGATGTCTTTCCGTGGGTAAGAATTACAATGTTTCTGTCCCCTCCTGACTAGATTGGTGTATGACAGAGAGACAGGCAAACCAAAAGGCTATGGCTTCTGTGAATATCAAGACCAGGAAACGGCACTCAGTGCCATGCGGAATCTGAATGGGCGTGAATTCAGCGGGAGGGCTCTGCGTGTGGACAACGCAGCCAGCGAGAAGAATAAAGAAGAACTGAAGAGTGAGTCTGAGCTCCTTAAGGAATGGGGGGGCAGAGGCAGCCGCTGCTGTCTGCTACCTGTGGCTTGAAGTAGGCCAGCAACCTGTTGAGTCGCAAAAAGTCTTGCCCTGAACTTTTTCCCCTTCTTCTCTGCCAGGCTTGGGCACTGGGGCCCCTATCATTGAGTCACCTTATGGAGACCCAGTGAACCCTGAAGATGCTCCGGAGTCCATCAGCAGGGCTGTTGCCAGCCTCCCACCTGAGCAGATGTTTGAACTGATGAAGCAGATGAAGGTCAGTGGACATGAGAGCCAAGAACCATTTGCATTTAGTCGATCCAAGGTGTGAAAGTAGTTTTATGGGAAGACATAAGTCTCTCCCAGTTGAAAGATTTTCAGTAGCAGGGCTAGTGGAAAAACTCTGCATTAGAAGCAAGTTAGCAATGTTACCATGAACTAGATGAGCTGGCATGGATGTTCTGTGTATCTTTACCCACGGCCCTGTGACTTGCAGAGAGAGAAGAATGCTGAAGTTACTGCAAAAACCTCTAAGACATCAGCAATAGTTCAAATTCAGCTTGGCAGGTGTAGCTATAACCTTTGAGATTTTGGCCTTCTAGACAAAGTGGAAATGCTGGTGAGATTCACAGACCTCTTAATTCAGGCGTGTGATATCTAGCTCCTCAAAATCAATCTCTGCCTCCTAGGAATCTGGAATCCAATCAAAGGTCATTCTGTTGTACAAGAGATGTCCTGTTGAAGTGCCAAGACCTAGGCTAGGGAGAAACATTCCCAAAACTTGGAACTTCAATTTAGCTGTTATGTGGGGTTCTCTTCCTCTACAGTTGTGTGTCCAGAACAGCCCTCAAGAGGCTCGGAGCATGCTGCTGCAGAACCCACAACTTGCCTACGCTCTGCTGCAGGCCCAGGTGGTGATGCGAATTGTGGACCCTGAGATCGCCCTGGTATGCCTCAAGGGAGCACCTGGGGCAACGTGCTTTGATTCCTTGAGTATCTTTGTGCTCCATTTACAGGCTCTTCATTATCATCTCTTTCCCCCCCACCCCCTTTTAGAAAATTCTGCATCGCCAGACCACAGTTCCTGCTCTGATTCCAGGCAATCCGCAAGCAGTTCCTGGGCCTGGACCAGGAGCTGGGCCAGGGCCTGGGCCCGGGCCAGGGCCCGGGCCGGGTCCAAACCCACAGATGAACCAACAAAATGTCCCATCATCCCAGCCACAGCCAATAGTAAGTTGCTTTTGTGTCCTATTTGATGGCCTCCCTTGGCACCTGTTTGGTCCCTTCGTGAATCAGGATGCTGGGCTAGATGCAGACTGACCCAGTCCAGGAGAGCTATAGGGTTGCAGACCCCTGGTCTGGAGTGTACCTCTTCAGTCCGTGACTCCTCCAATTTAGCATTTCCTCCTTACAAAATAATTTGCTGTGACAAATCTTATGTTCGTGTTTGCTAAGTATTCACCTTTACACAACTTAGGTTTCAGTTCATACCAATAATAATTTGTTTTGGGGCAGGATAAAAATTTTCCTGCTGATTGGCATTTTTGGTTGTTAATCGTAACATTTATAGCCGGCGTTTCTGTCGCAGTACTCTTGAGGAAGCTTCCACATAAAAAATTACAGCGTTGAGTTCACCATTAGAAACCCAGACTGAAACCATTGTACACAACAACGAACAGATTGTTAAATATTTTAAAGCTCCATTAGCAAGAGAATCAAGAACCAGTTGGCAGAGAACAGCAAATCAAATGGTTAAGTTAAGAAGAACAATTTAACAAGCCCCTAAAAAGGCTATATGGGAGAGAGAGATCAAAATTGTTCCTCTCGCTGATCACCGGTGGGAGAAAAAGCCACAAAAACTAGGTCAGGAGAAACCACCCACAAAGCCAGCAAAACTAATGAAGAGCTTGGGAAGAGAGAAATGGCTTTGGCAGGCATCCAGAACTCAAAAGTCTAGGCACTGGGCCAGCTAATTTTGAGAGGCAGTTCCAACAATAAGGTGCCATAGCAGAAAAGACCCAATGCACCTACGCATGTTTCTTTTGAAAGTGGGGGCATGTGCAAAAGAGTATGGTCAGCAAGGATTGTATGTGTTCTGGTGTCCAGTTCCAGAGGATCGAAGGCAGAGGTTCTTTCACACTTTCTAGGAATGGCACGTGTACTGGTCTATTACACACAAAGTTGAAACATTTGTTGACTGGCAGCAACAAAGAGGCTAGTATAGCTAATTCTTCTTTGGTTGCTGTCAGATCCCATCACTTGTAACCGGTTACGTTAACATGGGATATCAGATTTAGTTACATTCTCTTATATAGTTTTTTTAAAAAAATAAACTTGCTTCTTTGTTTTCCATCTTTGTAGGTGATCTTGCAATTCTCTATATACTGCAGTCAGAGTTCTTAATAAATTTCATAATCTTGAGGTTTGCGTTCCTGTAAACCACAAATGAACTTCAAGTTGAAAACTAGATATCGAGGTGAAGGGGTCTAACTTGGGTCCCTTCCGCACATGCGGAATAATGCACTTTCAGTCCATTTTCACAATTGTTTGCAAGTGGATCTTGCTATTCCGCACAGTGAAATCCAGCTTCAAAGTGCATTTAGTGGATTGAAAGTGCATTATTCTGCATGTGCGGAAAGGGCCTTCGTTTTGCTGTGTGCAAGATGTGTTTGTTTATTGTATGGACGACGATTCTATCATGCAAGCCTCTACTTAAAATGTTAGAACATAGATGCAGGTTTTTCTCCTGCTTAAGAACTTCATGTACTTTTTCCCCCTAAGCAGGGTGGCATGCATGTCAATGGAGCCCCTCCTCTAATGCAGCCTTCTATGCCAGGAGGAGTACCAGCCCCAGGTCAGATGCCCATCTCTGTACCTGGCCCCGGCCCCGGACCCATGGCACCTGGTGGTGAGTTCTCCAGTGTCTCTTGTCCAGCATTTATCCTTGAGTTGGTAGCTGTCAATTTAGACCGAAATGGTTTCAGGGCCTTTCCAGGAGCTAAGAGCTGTTGTAACTGGTACCCCAGGGCTCAGATTTATGCTTCCCTTACGGGTGGTGTAACTCCATTTAACCCTATAAAGTCCTGTCCAGCGGTGGGTTTTTTGCAAAATTTCCCTGCCTCCTCGCATCACCGCAAAGCCGTCTGGAGGTTGTGGTGCAGCAGCAGCACCATCTCTGGCAGCCTCGGGCCGTGGATTGGGCTGTAAAACTGTTAGATCAGGGGTAGGGAACCTGCGGCTCTCCAGATGTTCAGGAACTACAATTCCCATCAGCCTCTGTCAGCATGGCCAATTGGCCATGCTGGTAGGGGCTGATGGGAATTGTAGTTCCTGAACATCTGAAGAGCCGCAGGTTCCCTACCCCTGTGTTAGATCATAGTACACTCTAATAAGAGAACCATAGTATTAATTAAGCCTGTTTTATAGCACAGACCATCCTGCAACATACTTCAAGAATTGCTGCACAAAATCTGGCAACATTGTATGTTATATAAGAATTGGTATCTTTAAGCAGCAGGGAAATTTTAAAAAATTGACCTGGAAATCAATGCAGCAATGGTAAAATAAAACTATTTTTATCAACCTGACATTGGAGAAACCTCTGATTAATCATTCTTCCCTCCCAACCACATACACCCGGACATCAAAGGCTAAAGCTTTGTCAAAAGGCTAAGCAAGCATGTCTCCAACATGTTTCAGTTTACCACATGAGCACTGGAGGCCACGTGTTGTGATCCTAGCTCAAGTGCAAGGCATGAAGCTAGGAAAGATGGGATGGAATGCATCAATGTTGGGTTTCGTCGCTTTATTCCAGTGCTGCCAGTTTTGCAGCGAGTTTGCTTCTTCTGCCTTTCCTTTGAACCCTGTAACTTACCCAGAGCCTTCTGGATATTAAAAAGAAACCTGAAATGATTTTCTCTCTCCCACAGGGGGCATGCCAGGAGGTGGGCCGATGCTCATGGAACGTGGGCAAGGTAAAGCAGATAGCTGAGGGTCAGATCCTGGTTAGATGGCATGTCCCAGGAAGGTTCCTGGTTTCTGTGCTGGGGCATGGATAAGTTTTGGGCGGAGATGGAAGTCACAAATCGGGAGTGTGGGTGGACAGTCCCCTTTAATAAATATGGATGCTCCCCACCAACTAATGGCATATAACCCGCTGTCAAGCTCTCTGTAACTCTGTCCCTCCGTTTCTCTTTGCGCTTAGTGGACAATGAGAGTGATGCTTTCCCCAGTAATTCTCCATCAGGTACTTTGCATGTTATGCAGAAAGCAGGGGAAACACCCTTTGGTTGGGCTCCACAGTCTGTCAGGTAGCGCTTGAGCAGCGTCGCACCTGCTTTCTTTTGTTTCTCCAGCAGGGGGTGCCCTGGCAATGCTTCTCTCCCCCCCCCTCCCCTTATGCAAGGTAATGGGGCTTGCTTTGTTCTGGTGATGGAGGCCAGGGAAACTATGTGTGAGCGTGTTTGTGTGTGTGTGTGAGAGAGAGCTGGCGATGTAGCTGCATGTCCTTCCACCTGTTTTTTTTCCAGAACGCATCATTAGTTCTGCAGCGCCGCTTTCTTGCAGTCAGACCAAAGACCCTTCTTGTCCAAAGACCCAACAGTTGTCAGCCCGTTTTACTTTACTGCAGTTCTCACTCAGGCAGAGTACATGGCGTGAAATGATGCATGGGAGATCTAATAAACTGTTCAGTAGGGCTAGGATTACAAAAATGAGAAACCACGCCAACAAAGTCACAGGCACAATATGTCTAGTGATGAGGAAACTGGGGTGACACGCAGAACGGTGCAGTAAAAGCAGGATAGTACATACAGCAAATTAATAATATGTAGCCTCCTGAACCATCCTGTTCTCCTTTATAAACATGCCCTTTTGAACCATTCTGCCTTGTGTCGTTTTGCACAAGGACAGAAGCAGGGGAGCTGACCATCTCAAGCAGCCTATTCCAAAGATGGGGTCTGCAGCAAAGAATGCGTATGTACAGGTGGTTTGCCCCTTTGCAGGATGGCACCTGCAGGAGGCTTTGGTCAGCTGGGTGAAGCCGTTGTAGCGGAGCACAGCTGAGGAGGAGGTCCTGTGGATAGGAAGATCCAAGTCCGTGCCAAAACCTGAACCTTGAACTGAACCTGATAACTGTTGAGTAGCCAAGGAAGCGACTGCAGAATGGGTGTAATGTGCATACTCTACCTATTTCCTGTTAGTAATGGAGCTGCAGCGTTCTGTGCCAGCTGGTGCTTGAGGTGAGATTCCCCTGGTAGCTTAGCAGTGGTGCAGTTAGGAGATTTAAGAAGCTGGACTTAATGGTCTTCTACATCTCTCTCCCCCTTTCCCCAAGATGGTATGTTTCAAATGCAAAGTTTCAACCTGCTTTTGGGGCCTCTCCACTGAGCTTGTGAACAGGGACATTGGACTTCCACCGCCAAACTTGTCCCTGACAGTGCTAGTTGGCTTTTCCATTTTGTTCTCCGAGCAGCTTAAGAGAATGATTTGCAGCCTGCTCCTGAACTTCTTTAGTCAGACGTAAATCTCGCTGGTTTTGGTGGGTTTTCCAGGCTGTGTGGCCGTGGTTTGGTAGGCCTTGTTCCTAACGTTTCGCTTGCATCTGTGGCTGGCAACGTTAGGAACAAGATCTACCAGACCACGGCCACACAGCCTGGAAAACCCATCAAAACCAGTTGAATCCGGCCGTGAAAGCCTTCGACGGTAAATCTCACTCTTCAGGGAGGTTTGAGCCTGAGTAAACTTGCGCAGGAGCTCAGTTTTAGTGTTGATTCAGAGTGGGGATTTGTGGCTAGACCTTCCACTTGCATGCTTCAGATGTTCAAAGCATGTTTGCTTCGGAGTTCTCATTGGTTTTCTGCATTCATACAGTACAGGCCATGTTGGGAGGCATAGAGGGAGCCTGTTCTCCTTTCCTAAGACTTCTAGCCTTTTGATCTCCTCGAGAAACCCTTGTGATGCCTACCATTACTCTTGTCAGCAAGTGGCAGTTTTGTGAAAAGATAGTTGTTGTTTTTTCACAATGCTTATCAGTTATCATCTCTGGCCAAAATGCCAAAGACGTCAAACCAATGAGCCAAATGTATAAAATCAAACTAATACTTAACTGCTGAATACCACCACTAGTAGTAGTAGTAGTAATCTTTATTGTTTAAGCCGTTGGTTATAACATCCAAAAAGAATAAATAATCTAAAAGGAAAATATTGCATACAACTCAAATTAAAATAAGTCTGTCTTTAGATTAAAATATAAATGAATTACATTCACTATAAACAGATTAAAATGCCACATTTATTTTATGTATTCTTTGATTACTATCCCACCCTCCCGCCCTCAAATACTATCCACATCAAATACTTCTACAGCTTCTTACATGCTGAACTGAATTGTCATTGAACTGAACAAGTCATCAGTTTAAGCAGTGCCTTCCCTCCTTTATGTACTCTGCTCACTTTTTCCTAGCCGCCAGAGCAAAAAGAGCCATCTTCTAGGTAACATAGGAATCGATGTCGGTTAATTAAAAAAAATCAGTTTCTCATCTTCAGACAAAAAGGCTGTCGTAGGTATTACCATACCCTGTTTCTCCGAAAATAAGACATCCCCTGAGGATAAGATGTAGTAGAAGTTTCATAGGATCAGATCATCTGAAGATGCCAGCCACAGATGCAGGTGAAACATCAGGAGAGAATGCTACTAGAACACGGCCATACAGCCCGGAAACCACACAGCACCCCAGTGATTCCGGCCGTGAAAGCCTTCGACTATACATCTCTGTATCTTGTTTGTTATCCCTCCAGGGCAGCTGATTGGCTGCTGTGCAAAACAGCGTGCTGGGCTAGATGGAATGTTGGTCTGACCCAGCAGGGCTGTCGTAATTACTTCAGACACTGAAAACAGCCCATTCACAGCATTGCAAGATGGGAAATGCTTGAGAAAGTGGGTTGTTTTCTTGTTGGCAACACAAATGTAGAGGGGTGGGTATTCCCCTCCAAAGGCATTTCAGTGATCAGGTGCAGAAATTGAGAAGTCTGCACTATGGAGTCTTTGCTGTGTCTCCCTGGCAAGTGAGACACAACCAGCAGGGCCTCATGTGGTCATCTTAGGGCACAGAAAAGAATAGATGGGAGGGCACAATCTCTAAATCCAAGCTGTTATCTACATCAGAATGACCCAATCTTTGACTTGGTTCGTATGAAATGGCAGACTTACGTGAATGACCCTAGGGCCGTGGTGGCGAACCTATGGCACTCCAGATGTTCATGGACTACAATTCCCATCAGCCCCTGCCAACATGGCCATGAACATCTGGAGTGCCATAGGTTCGCCACCACTGCCTAGGGCAGGGGTAGGGAACCTGCGGCTCTCCAGATGTTCAGGAACTACAATTCCCATCAGCCTCTGTCAGCATGGCCAATTGGCCATGCTGGTGAAAACTGATAAGGCCATAATTCCCCAGGCTGATCTGGAAGCAAGTTCTACTAGGGATCCCCTAGGTTCTTGCTGTTCCTCTTTTCTGCACTCATGGCCAAATAATTATATATTCCAAGGGTTGCAACAAACCATAGTTCTCCTTTCGGTCTAAACTGACAAGCTGCAGTTCATGCAGGCTGGAACTGTAGTCTGTAAACAAACGGATGTCTATTTTCAGGTTTGCAGTGGAACCGCATGCCTTAGCTTGTTGCAAATGCGGACTATCTAAATATTTGTCTGGGTGCAGGAAGAGAGAGCCAGTTAGCCCTAGCAATCCCTCAAGGTCACTCACATACCTTCTAACTATGGTTTGCCATCTCATTTGAACCATTAGAGGAGAATTTATGTCTGGAGACACCCAGAAGATTGTCAATCTGACAGATGTTTTGCTCCCAGCATCCCGCAGTTGTATCTCAGGGCTTTTGCAGAATAGCTTCCCACTGTTGCGCTGTGATGTCATCATTGTGAGACATAGAGAATAGACCCCTGGTTAGTGCTTATTTTCTTCCTTCATTTATACCCCACCTTATTCCCCAATGGGGAACCAGTACATTTTTCTCCTGTGCTCCATTTTATCCTGTGAGGTAGGGTATGCTGAGTGTGTGTGACTGGCCCACCCCTCATGTTTCCACGGCAGAGTGGGGGTTCAGACCTGGGTCTCTGAGATCCTAGTCTGATGCTGAAACCACTGTACCGTAATAGAACTTTTGTACCCTTCTGCTGGGTGCCATAATGACATGGGAACCATCACATGGCAATAGCTCATTGTATATGCAGTCCCCCTCTTTTCCCAGCAGAGCAGACCCACCCATCAGAGCAATGTAAACTGCAAATAGATCAAAGCAGGCAGACAGGAGGGATGCCTGTCAAATTTGAGTGTCATCGCTGCTTAGCAAGTTTATGACTGAATACCTACTCTGGAAGGCGGGATATGGCCCTTAGAGGAAAGCCTCCACTCTTTGTGGCTGAGAGCACCTTCCTGAAATATGGAATTGGATTTTAGGGGAGAGCTCTGTCTGTTTTTGTAAGAGCTAAAAATGTAATGGATGAAATGCTTTAACCAGGGTTTGACTCTGTGTGTCCGTGTGTGCATCTGTGTGTGTGTGTGTGTGTAGATGGTAAGTGCATCTCCTGTTGATGTGACAGCTCTTTCTCCCTCTCTTCCTGCTGTGCGGCCAGGAAACATGCAGCTCTCTCCTGTGGGACCTGCCAGGCCTGCCTCTATTGAGCGAGTCCAAGGTACCTACAGCTCTTTCTGGCTCCTCCTGCTTGTTTGCCTGTAGTGTTAAATGTGCAGGACGAGATCTTAGGAACTATGTAGCTCGGAAAACCAAACAAAAGTCGTGGTTTCAGAGAAGGAGCTTCTTCTGGGGCAAAAGGACCAGAGGGCAACCATTTTTGCTTGTGG
Organism: Sphaerodactylus townsendi; assembly: GCF_021028975.2. Classification (NCBI taxonomy): domain Eukaryota; kingdom Metazoa; phylum Chordata; class Lepidosauria; order Squamata; family Sphaerodactylidae; genus Sphaerodactylus; species Sphaerodactylus townsendi. Next base: position 14,958,361 of record NC_059437.1, on the reverse strand, counting down.
ATAGAGGGATAGACCATTCTAAGGAACATCTCCCCCGTGGGCCTTGACAGGTTCATTTTTTTAACTTTCTGCATTCTTTAGTCAGCTGTTGTGTTGCTTCTTACAACTTTGTGTTGTAACTTCTTACAACTTGTGTTGCTTTGTATCTGGGCACAGATCCCAAAATGTAGAGATTCTGAAACAAAGGTGCTGTCTGTTTTCCTTTCTCTCTGTTGAAATTTTAGATTATAAGACTTGTAGGGTAGGTTTTCCTGGTTCCATAAGTATCACGCTCCTTGTAAAGCATGTGTTGATGCTGCTGTGTAAAATAAGAAAGTGGTACAATAGACATTTGGCAGTTGTGAAAGGTGAGCCTATTTTACAGTGAACAAAGGTAAGAGCTTAATGCTGTCCAAGTAGCTGCTTGTTTATATTTCAAGAAGACAGCTGTGGTTAAGAAGGAGACCGACGTGAAGCGCAGGCCTTTCATGCAGAGGGTCCTTTGTTCAGTCCCTGCCTTATCTGCTGGGAGAGACCTTGACCAGAAGCTTTGAAAACCCCTTGCCAATCAGAAGAAACAGCGCTGAATGAAATGGACTAACTCAGTAAAAGGCAGTATCCTGTGTCCATATCTGTGCATAACTGATGTGATAGGCACGTGGCTTGGACAGCTACATTTCTGAGGCTGTATAAATAATAGAGAATACAAAATGCACAGGGTGCAAATGGTTGTGTCAGTTTCCCCATTCAGACAATAACTCACTTGATGGGCTCAAGGATTTGATTGAAGACGTGAGAAAGACAGGAGAAGACAGTTCTGGCAAAAAGGCGCCAAAGCAGTTGATAATATGTTGTAGCACAGTGGTGGCGAACCTAGGGCACGCGTGCACAGAGTTCTTCATGTGGGGGGGGGGTCGCCTCCCTCACACACACATCTAGGCTGGCCTGGGCTGCTGGACTTGATGTGCGTGCACCTCAGCAAGCAGGGAGGACTTGGCTGGTGGGCCTAGTGCCTGTGCTCCAGGTGGCTGCTGCCCGGCGGGAGGGCAGAGGGGGCAGAGATGCTAAAGAGGCGCAGAGCAGCACATGTGGGACTTGCTGGAGGCTACAGCAGGCTGGCCCCTGCTCGAGGGGGTTATTCAGGTTAAATTGCCACGTTGGCACTTTGCGATAAATAAGTGGGTTTTGGATTGCAGTTTGGGCACTCTGTCTCGAAAAGGTTCACCATCACTGTTGTAGCAGATCCGCACCCCCACGCGTGAACCAAGTTATTCAGAAAAAGTCCAGCCTGAAAGCTCGTCCCAGCCGCTGAGCTTCAAGGCCAGGGAAACAGATAAAGCAGCACCTGCAAATGCTAAAGCTCTCCCCAGCAAGTCCCCCCTCCCAGCAGACATCCTGACAGTTTTCTAGGAAACATCTCTGACAAGTTCCCATTCGGATCTTCCCTGCTTTTCTTGAGCGTGACTATTTTGGAACAGGCAGAGATGGTATCTCAGAGGAAACAAGCCCTGGCAAGGCAGTTACAGGGCTGTGAATGGTGTCTTGGCCACATTGTGGCTTCTTCACCCAGCATGCTTATCTTTGCGTGTCACGCATGCTTGAAATATTGCACCTCAGCCCAAGCAGTGCTGATCTCCCGGTGGCCTCACAATGGCTTCCATCCTCAAGATCCTCACGGCCCCCTTTCTTTGTTTTCCTGACAGTGCCGATGCCAGACCCACGGGCCCCCATGCAACGCGGGCCGATGCCAGCTAGCGGCCCACCACCCCGAGGCCTTTTGGGGGATGCCCCGAACGATCCCCGCGGAGGGACCTTGCTTTCCGTCACTGGAGACGTTGAGCCCAGGTAGGTGGAACAGAACAGAGCTTGGTGGAGTTGGTGCAACAGAGGGATTGTAGGCTTTCCTTGAGACCCTGCACCGTGTGCAGTCATTCTGAACGTAAACTTGGATTTGGTCTTTTCCATCTCCCTTTATTGTGGAGAAGATCAACACAGGAAGGGTTGGTTTTCATACCCCACTTTTTCCTGCTGTAGAAAGTCCCAAAGCAGCTTACAATCACCTTCCCCTCCCCCACAACAGGCACCTTGTGAGGTAGGTGGGGCTGAGAGAATTCAGAGAGAAATGGGACCAGCTCAAAATCACCCAGCAGGCTTTATGTGGAGGAGTGGAGAGACGAACCTGGTTCACCAGATTAGAGTTTGCCACTCATTTGGAGGAGGGGGAATCAAGCCCTGTTCTCCAGATTAGAGTCCACCGGTCTTTTGTTTTTCCCGCGGAGCTTCCTTCTCTAAAACAGCAGATGAGGGTGCAAACCTATGTACAGACTATTCCACTTCAGACTAGAGGTAGGATCTCGAATAGAATGGTCATCCAGTTCAAAAAGGCATCCCCTCCAGGGCTGTTACCCCATTAAGTTGGCCATATTAAGTTTTAGTCACGTTGCCTTTCCACCTAACTATAGTATATGTGCTGCCGAAGAGATCAGATGCCACTAACTCATTCATCAGATGTACATAAGTTTCAATATGGACAAAATGATTCTAAAGGACGTTTTAGGTGATGCCTCAGCAAGCATAGGCTTGGAAGAGGTATTTTCCCATTCTCTCTTCGCACAGGAAGGAATTCCCTTCTTAAGGCAGAGCTTGCTACCTGCAATCTTTACTTGGTTTTAAAGTAATATGCTTCAGAAATCTGTTGCCTGATTAATGGGAAACATTCTGTAGCCTGTAAAAATGGCTTTTAGTTTATCTGTCTAACCCATTAATTGACTTAACTATTGCAACCCTAATTCCATAGCGAGCTATCATATCAGGGAGATAGCTAAGCTAGCAGTTTTCCCCCTGCTATTTAACTTTCTACATGCAGGGATTTTTTTTTTGTATTAAGTAACTGTCATGTGATCCTGAAGTCTTCAACAGTGCAGCCTGATCTCAGATTTACTCCTTCGTCTGCTGTCAGTCAGGATTTAAGGGCTGGGTTTCCAGCTGTTGCCTCTTGTGCCTTTTCCATCTTTCTCTCTTTTTAATCTACTTTCCACCGCCTTCTGCAGGGGTTACCTTGGCCCGCCCCACCAGGGCCCACCTCACCAAGGCCCACCCATGCACCACATGCCTGGCCACGACGGCCGAGGGCCACCCCCACATGAAATGCGAGGAGGACCAATGGGAGAGCCCAGACCCTTGATGGGAGAGCCACGAGGACCTTTGATGGATGGCCGAGGTGAGAGGCTATTGAGCACCATGGGCGAGATCTGTACCAGGCAGCGTAGAGATAGCGCAGTGCCGGAGGTGGGGAAGGGCAGAAACTTGGCCACAAAAGCCAGGCTGTGGGCTCACTGTTGAGGCTGCACTTTCCCCTCATCTCCTTCAGTTCCCACCTTGATACCTGGCTTGCAGTAACCATACTGTTGCCATTTCATCTGAATCTTAAGCAGTGGTGGGATTCAAACATTTTAATAACAGGTTCCGATGGTGGTGGGATTCAAACAGTGCCGCCGCCGCACACACGCACCTCCAGTTCCTATTGGGCAGGGAGGTTGCTTTAGTAACCCCTTCTCGGCACTCAGAAAAAATTAGTAACCACTTCTAGAGAAGTGGTGAGAACTGGTTGGATCCCACCTCTGATCTTAAGCCTAGGAAAAGTCAAGACCTGGAGCATGCCACTGGGGGCGGGGTGTGTGCTCGCACTGAGACTGTACTATAGCCGATGAAGTCTTGCCCACCTGTGATCCAGGCCAGCTTGGTCACACTGAAGACACAGCAAATAAAGTGACATTTCAAATTAGGCCAGCTTCTGTTTAGGGGGTGTAAAGCATGCAGTCCGGGGACGGAGCCGGCCCTTTGAGAGGACTTATCAGGCCCGCAAGCTAGCTGAGGCAAAAACCTCCCTCACAGCCATCCACCTGACACTGTGGTGGGCTCTGTCTCCAGTGGCAGCCATTTTGTGGTTGCTGCCACTCTGGTGTGAGAAGTCCAACAGTGCCTGCAGACTCAAAATGATTGGGGACCCCTAGTCTAAAGACACATGCGCATGTTGCTTCTTTAGGTATTGGAATTGCTTTGCAAAAGTAAGTGAACAACCTAGGCCTCTGCTCAGAACTGCTTGCAACCTGTCAGTAGATCTAAAGGACAGGAACTGGGAGCAAGGGTATGCAGACAGGGTACTGTCCTTTTAGATGGTAAGCCAACTACATTAGTAAATTTCCTATCATCTCTCTGGTCTCTCGTCCTACCTGCATACCAATCTTGGCGCAAAACATTGCAAATCCTGCAAAAACGTAAGTCCAGTTCAAGGTAAAAAGTACAGATGAAACACTAGTGTAAATGAACAAAAGAGCTTAGGGGCCTATGAAATCCAGATCAGCACCTCTGGCATGGACTGTGGGTGTGTAACTTGGGGCACTTCTATATCTATAGAACAGAACGTTCATAGGTTTTGATTGCTTTTTGTGTAGGGGGCAGAGATCCAAGAGGCATGGAACCTCGGGGCATGGATGGCAGAGGTATGGAGCCCAGAGTGATGGATTCCAGGGGTATGGAGCCCAGAGGAATGGAGCCCAGAGTGATGGATACCAGGGGTATGGAGCCCAGAGGAATGGAGCAAAGAGGAATGGAGCAAAGAGGAATGGAATCTCGAGGAATGGAGCCCCCAAGGGGCATGGAGCCTCGTGGGATGGAACCAAGGGGCATGGAGTCCAGAGGCATGGAACCCCCAAGGGGCATGGAGCCCAGAGGCATGGAACCTCCAAGGGGCATGGAGCCCAGAGGCATGGAGCCCCCAAGGGGCATGGACGCAAGAGGCATGGAGCCCAGGGGCATGGAATCCAGAGGCATGGAATCTCGGGGACCTGGTCCCAACCCGCGTGGTCCAATGGCGGGAGGAATCCAAGGTCCCGGGCCTCTTAACATGGCAGCTAGTGGTCCACAGGGGCCTAGGCAGGTATGTGCTTCTTTTCATTGTTCTGCTGTCTTTACATTAAGAGGCATTGAGATACCCTGGATTTAGGGTTGAAGAGTCCCACTGGGCCAGATCAAGCCAATCATGCAATGATTGTTTTTGAAAGGAGATTGGAAGGGGAGGGATCTGTCTTCATAGCTATCACCAAACTTTTGGGTTAGTGTTTGCCTAACTTACCCCTTAGTGTGGTTATAAAGGTAACTTCCTCTCCCCTTCCCATCCTGATTACTGACTGCCCTGAAGTCCTTTGAAGAGGACAGGATCAAAATAGTAATTGGCAAATTCCTGCCAGTGGTGAAACTGTGGGTCACATCCAAGGGTCAGCCCAGTGAGACCATGTCCAATTCTGTTTGCAGAGAAGAAAAAGAGGAGTTTGGATTTATACCTTGCTTTTCTCAACTGTAAAGAGTCTCAAAGCAAGTTCCAAACTGTTTCCCTTCCCCTCCCCACAACAGACACTTTGTGAGGTCGGTGGGGCTGAGAGAGTTCCGAGAGAACTGGGGCTAGCCCAAGGTCACCCAGCAGGCTTCATGTGCAGGAGCAGGAAACAAACCTGATCACCAGATTAGAATCCATCGCTCATGTGGAGGAGTGAGGAATGAAACCCAGTTCTCCAAATTAGAGTCCGCCATGCTGGCTCCCCAGATCTTTTCAACGTGTCTGCATCTCATTTTTTCCATCTTGCCTGCAGGTTCCTAACATGGCAGGGACAGCCATGCAAACTGGAGGCATGCCTGGGGCAGGCGTGCAAGCAGCCAGCCAGCCTGGAGGCTTCAGCCCTGGCCAAAACCAGGTAACACCCCAGGATCACGAAAAGGTAAGCGAAATCAGGCTGGCCGGGGGTTTTGGTGCTGTGGGATGACATCCGTCTTTGCATCTTTAGGTATGAGGAAATGCTTGCTCTCAAGGTTACCATGGATCCCCCAAGAGGTAGCGTCAGCTGTGGTGCAGAGGTTGATGAGGAAATGGCAAGCGCTGAATTAATTGGCATAGCCCTTTTTTCCAGGCTGCCTTTCCAGCTATCTCACTTTGCTGTGAGATAGCTGCGCATTGCGAGCATAGTCTGTGATTTTGTTTAGAGATGTCCTTGACCTGGGTTGGTGCCCCAGGTGTGTCATGCCATCTACAAGCATTCCGAGTGTGTGCTTTCATACCATTTCATGGCACAGAAGTGTGTAGGACCAGGATAGTTATGGGAGAAGAATTAAAAGGAAGTGTTATGCTCCCTTCAGTTGGAGAAGTGAGACAGATGCCTCTTCTATGCTGGCCAGGCATTTCTGGAACAAGTTTGCTGAAGTAGGGCAGTAGAATATCTCCTTAATAACTTTCAAGAAATGTAACTTACATACAACTTGGCTGAATTCCAGCAAACTAAAGCAGGATCCTCTGAAGATGCCAGCCACAGATGCAGGCGAAATGTCAGGAGAGAATGCTGCTAGAACACGGCCATACAGCCCGGAAACTACACAGCACCCAAATTCCTATTGTGTTTTTTTAATAAAATTATGCTCAAGACAGTTTGCAAATAAAAAGATATATTAAAAGTCAAAAAGAAAACTAAAACCCCGGAATATATTGGGCTTAAAAAAGAATAAATAAATAAACGGTATGAATGGTTTTAAAAATTCAAAGATCGTGTTCAAAGTGTGACATATGATAATCATTTGTTTTGTCACTGGCACTAAAAATTTAGCTACGGGTAAAGTTATTTCCAGATCCGGGTCTGACATCAAGAACTGAAAAATACTATTAAGTATTCTTTGGCACCAATTATGGGTCTTATTAGTCTGTTCTTTAATTCATCATAAAGGCGACAGTTCAAATATTGTTGGGAAGGGAAGGAGAGAATGATTCATTTTTATTTATTGACTTCATTTGTATTCAGCCTTTCTCCGCAGTGGAGACCCATAATTGCCTAAAACATTCTCACTGTTTAATTTGCACCTTTACAACTGCCTTAAGAGGTAGATCAGGCTGAAAGATTGTGACTGGCCCAAGGTAACCCAGCAAGCTTTCATGACAGAGTAAGGATTTGAACCCGAATCTCCCGGATCCTAATCCAGTTCTCTAACTACAAGAGCGAGAGAGGACAGGAGGACTGTGTGTTGCAATCAAAAAACAAAGTCCCTACTTTTATAATGCCTGGATTTTCCCTTTCTCACCCATTTCTTCCATTTCTCCCTTTAGGCTGCGCTCATCATGCAGGTCCTCCAGTTGACGGCAGACCAGATAGCCATGTTGCCTCCCGAGCAAAGACAGAGTATCCTGATTCTGAAGGAGCAGATACAGAAGTCCACTGGTGCCCCCTGACAAGCTTGGGGTAAGAAAAGAGGGTGCTCCACTGGACTCTGCTGAATAGCCACTTACGCTGGAAAAGCTACCACTTTAATAATATGTTGGGATTCTCCCTTGGGAGGAGCTATCAGGCGCAATAGCAGGAGGAGTTTCATTATGTTCAACTCTCAAAGGACAATCCTTTGGAGTGTAATCCCCAAACAATTTTTCCTGGCCATATCCCTGAGGAACATCGCGATGCCCACTTGTATTTCTTTACAAACAAATATATATAATCGGTTCAAAATAATGTTTCTTTTTGCCTTTCTCTGTCTATAGTTCGCTGCCACCAGGAATTTAATTCCAAACCCTTTTATAATTTCCCCTGAAGTAGCGTGTCGGAGCTTTATAGCAATTTCAAAGGGCAACATGGTCTTGACCAGGGGTCCCCAAACTTTTTAAACAGGGGGCCAGTTCACTGTCCCTCAGACTGTTGGAGGGCCGGACTAAAAAAAACTATGAACAAATTCCTATGCACAAATGATTGTAAAATGTTTGCTTTCACCTTTCAGCCTTTCTGTCATGGTCTATTTTTAGAACAGTGACCAAAGTATGTCAAGTACAGGGTGGGCTCCAAATATTGTTGAGGAGGCTGTGGAATACCTTCCCCTGTAAAAAAAAAAAAGCAGAACTTTCCCAATGAAGCATTCCATCTAACCCGGATCAGGTATCTTCCTGGGTTCTTTCCTCCCTAGCAGCCAGCGAGCGATTTGCCAGCCTGGCTGATGCCAATGGGAGTGAGGCGGAACAGAAAGCCTGAGAGCAACACATGGAGTAGCTGAGAGGGAAGGGTGGAGCAGGCATTGCCACGTGTAAGGTTTCCAACTCTGGGTCAGAAAATTCATGGAGATTTGGGGGTGCCATCATGTAATTGCAATCAACAGCCGTTGGGGCCGGTTCCTCCTCTCCCTCGAGCCCCCACTGCACATGAATGGAGCCATCGCCGCCATGCCTGGCAGGCCGGATAAATGCCTTCAGGGGGCCACATTTGGCCCCCGGGCCGTAGTTTGGGGACCCCTGGTCTTGACGAAATTACTAGTATGGGATTCCAGGTTAAAACAAGTCTCAGAACAATTCAGACTGTAGAAAAGATGGCCAAAGATCAGCCCCTTAATTAAATGCCTGGGTATTAAAAACTAACAAAGGTTTTGACCTGGCCTTTAAAACAGAGTAAAAAAGGTAGTAGGCCATCTTCAGGGGGAAGGGCATTTTACAGGCCAGGTGCTACAGCTGGTCTTTATTCACCTCATGCTTTACCTCTGAAGGTGGCAACACACAGAGAAGGGTTTGCGTGGTAGATCTCAACTGGCTATTGTGGGAGTAGGCAAGTCCTTCAGTGTGTCTGTGGAACTTCAGGAGAACATGGCTTTGAAGTACCCAGAGGAAATTCCTTATTGGTATTGTAGGCACAGAATTGTACTGAGATGCACCCTTGCTGCCTCTGGCAGAAAACTCTTTTGAGGATCTAGCCAACCTGCTGAATAAAGCAAGATGCAATCCTTTGTTTAAACCATCCCATCAAACAGTAGGGGGCTTTGTGGTGGAAGTGGGGGGCGGGTGGCAGTATTAAGCAACATCTCTAAGTCAAGGAGGCTGTGTTGTCTCTCTTGGCAACTGGTTATAGTGCCCAATGTCTCACATATAGGAAGTGGAGAGCCAGCATGGTGTAGTGGTTAAGAGCAGATGGATTCTAATATGGAGAACCAGGTTTGATTCCCCACTCCTCCACCTGAGTGGAGAACCTGGTGGACCAGATGTGTTTATCTGGTGAACCAGATGTTTCTGCACTCCTACATTCCTGCTGGGTGACCTTGGGCTAGTCACAGTTCTTCGGAACTCTCTCAGCCCCACTTATCCCCCCAGGTGACTGTTGTGGGGAGAGGAAAGGAAAAGAGCTGTAAGCCACTTTGAGTCTCCTTACAGGAGAGAAAGGTGGGGTATAAATCCAAACTCTTCTCTTTCTGATTTTTCACCTAATTCTACCTCCCTACCCTTTTGCTTGCTGTCTTAACAATGCTGATTAGGGTGAACAGCTACTTCCCGTCTTTCAGAAATCTTACTAAGTATTTCAGAATGGTCACCATATTCTTATTTAAGGGTTTGTTTTTGCCAACGAGGAGGGAGAGTAACTTCTTAACAGTGTCCCTTTATTCTCCTAGAATTTGGAAGATCTCTGATGAAACATCTGAAATTCAGCCCTTTGTGGAAGACATTCCTGAAGGTCCTTCTCTCGTCTGAGCCAGAGCAGCAATGGAGGAAAGCAGTTTCCTTTCCTCTCGCCTGGTTATTTCTTTACTCGTTCTGTTTTGTTCCTTGTGTTTCAAATGAAAAATTGTCCTAGATTCAAGTAAACCTCTTGGCTTGGTATCTGTTTGCCTTACATTTGTGTCCCTTTTTCATCTCCTGACATGGGGCCCTCCAATTGACTCATTTGTCCAACTGGTCACACCCTCCTTGTCAATTTAAAAAAACAACAACACTGGATTAAAGTTCTGCCATGCTTGCCACCTTCAGCAAAAGCAAGTCCAAGCAAGATTTTTGGAGCACTTCCAGGACATGTCAGTCACATCGATGGACTTGTACAGCCACAGCCAATCAAAAGTGGAGAAAATGTGACTAAGGAGGAACATGATGCCGATTAATAAAATAGTTGATGGTCCAGGGAGTGGCCATAATTCTCCCAATGTACTAGAATTTGGGAGCACCCACCAAAGTTCATTCTGAAAAGATTGACACAATGATTAACTGATAGAAGAAGAGTTTGGATTTATATCCCACCTTTCTCTCCCGTAAGAAGACTCAAGGTGGTTTACAAGCTCCTTTCCCTTCCTCCCCCCTTGTGAGGTAGGTGGGGCTGTGAGAGTTCCGAAGAACTGTGACTAGCCCAGGTTCATCCGGCAGGAATGTAGGAGTGTGGAAACACATCTGGTTCACCAGATAAGCCTTTGCCAGTCAGGTGGAGGAGGGAGGAATGAAACCCGGTTCTCCAGATAAGAATCCACCACGTTCCTTACCACAGGATGCTGGCTTAGATGTGTTTAAATTTCTGAACAGGTGGTTCCAGTTCAGTAACTAAAGGGAAAGCTTCATGATTGGGGAAAGCATGCTTGTGAATACCACTTGGTGGGGGAGACAGCAGGGTTTTGAGGACTTTCTGGGTACTGGATGAGCCAGTGTTGGAAACATGGAGGTTAGATTAAAGGGAACCCTCAGGCCTGCTCTTATGCCACTGCTGCTCTAATGTGGTAGACAACCGGTACGCTTAGATATCAGTGCCATCAGTAAAGCTATTCCCCTCATACACATGCACTTGGGCTGTGTACAGAGCCGTAGCGGGGGGGAACTGTGTCCGGGGCACGCGTGCGCCCTGCACCTCTGCCATGCCCCGGAACGCCCCACCACACCCCGGAAAGCCTCTGCCATGCCCCCGTACCAGCATGCGCCTGGTGCGTTGCATCCCCCAGCCCCCTTGGTGCTATGCCACTGTCTGTGTACATGGTAGATCAGGGGAGAAATGGGCTCATGCAAACCACCTATCAAATGTATGCACTACCATTTTTTTAGAGGTGGAATTATGTATCTCAGCCTGTTTCTGTGCTCTGTCGTGGCTATTAATGGGTTGTGGTGGCTGTGACTGTTGCTATTAATTTATTTACAAAATTCATATCCTGCCACCAAGGCTGCTAACGATTTAAATCATACATGATAAAATCACATTTTAAAACTATTAAAATCACAACCCCTCCCCCCAAAAACCCATATGCAAAACAGAGTTTAAACATACCCGTTCGTGGTTAATAGCTGGGGCATTATCCATTTGACCCATTCTGTTTTGGAACACCCTTCTTTAACATTGTAACCCTAGAATTTAGTTTTGCAAGCATTCGGATTCCTCAGGCTGTCTGCTTTCATTTTGGGTGCTGTGTGGTTTCCGGGCTGTATGGCCGTGTGCTAGCAGCATTCTCTCCTGACGTTTCGCCTGCATCTGTGGCTGGCATCTTCAGAGGATCATTTTGCTTTCATTTTGTTTATTTTCTTTTTTTATATAAAATGTTCAAGTATCAACAATAACTTAATACAAGTTATGTTAAAAGGCTGTCGGCGAAAAAATTTACAATTTATGTGCAATTTTGTTAAAAGTAAAAGATGGTACAAGACAGATGGCAGCTGTCTACTGGACCAAAACACCGGAACAGAATACATACTTCATATTGTCACAGAGGCTGGTTCTGGGTAGATTTTAAGATGAAATGCATGGACTATATTGGCAGGATCACACCCCACCCTTCGGATGCAGTCTTGGTACAATACATTAACTGGCTTTGTCATTCAGAGGTATATTCTCCGAGAAGCAAAACTGTTGCAGAAACTGATGCTGATGTGTTGATATCTGACTTATACCACCAACGTTGGCAACTTTGGTACCAGACTCACAATCCAAGCAGAAGAGGATGTTGCTTTAATTTCCAGTTCTTGCAACCATGGTTGTAGCAATCCTGATTCAATCTGAGAAGGAGCTGCAGCAGTTCAGTCTACGATTTACCAGTCTATGATTGGCCTTTCCCAGCATGCTAGAAATTCTCTTTATTGAAGTAGAACTGGACCTTCCTTGGGTCCAGGCTGGAGTGTTGGTGGCAGCATGTTTGCAAAGAGCTAGCCAGGGCCCCTGGTCCACACAGGAAAACACCCACCACAGACCTGCAAATACCAAGGCAGGAACATCAGCAAAAAAACGTTGAAAGGGAAGCGAGTGAAGAAATCATGCATGGGCTTTACAGTACACTGTGCCTTAAGTGAGAAAGCATACATTGCTAATCTGTACAACTGTTTGTTCGCCATTGGGAGGAACAAAAAATTATGTAAGATACTGCAGCCCTGCCCCTGGAAAGCTGTGTCTCCTATCACCATTTCACCATCCCACCTCTCCAGATATTCTTTCCAGGTAAGTATCAAGTTATAGCTACACCACAAATGTAAGACTGAGGCTCGTTCCGCACATGCAGAATCATGTACTTTCAATCCACTTTCACAATTTTTGCAAGTGGATTTTGATATTCCTCACAGTAAAATCCAGCTGCAAAGTGCACTGAAAGTGCATTATTCTGCATGTGCGGAAGGGGCCTCAGCTCCACCACCTTGGTGCCCAGGGCAGCAGACACTCACCTGGGATGCGCAGCTGCCACCGCTGAAAATTCATTGCTCCACATGGGCCTCCCAAAGGAGGTTTTCTGCCTCAGGCCTGTTACCACGTCCAGGGCTTTGTCAACGTTGAGTGCTGCATGACCAACCTGGATTCTCAGCAAAGAAAGGCAGGTAAAATTAGCAATACATTACAACAGCTGCACTCTCCCTGGAAACTAAAATGACCAAACTCTGTCTATCGTACTTTGGACACATTATGAGAAGACAAGAGTCATTGGAAAAGCCAATAATGCTAGGAAAAGTTGAAGGCAGCAGGAAAAGAGGAAGGCCAACATAAGATGGGTTGACTCAATAAAGGAAGCCACAGTCTTCAGTTTTCAAGAACTGATCAAGACTGTTAATAATAGGATGTTTTTGAGTGACATTAATGCATAGGGTTGTCATGGTTCAGAAGCGACTTTCCGGCACTGAACATCTATCTCTCTCTCTCTCTCTCTCTCTCTCTCTCACGCACGCACGCACGCATGCACACACACACACACACACAACAGCACTACCAGTATTCCAAAAAGCTTGCAGAAACTGGTTTTTCAGATGCTAGAGTTTGCTGGACTTTGTAACTGATGTTTGTGGTAATAAGACAGTTTGTGAATTAGGGCATAAAGAACTGGGGAAATGGAAGCATAGTTCAGTGAGTATAATTCAGTGCATCATGGAATTTTGCTGTGAAGGTGCAGAAACTGGTCTTGAGCGTAAAATTCAGCATCCTAGAAATCTCAGGGAGGGATGAAAGGTTACATGCCTTCAGAAGACCATTGTTTGTTTTACCCAGTGGGAGGTGATTTTGAGAGACAAAAGGCTGAGAGGAGGGGCGCAAAAACCTTTTGAGGTCCACCAGTTCTCCACTTCAAATGCTTCCCCCCCCCCCCCCGTTGCCGTCCCCCAGTTCTAGAGGCTTGAAATACACATCTGGACCTCTATGGAGGAAAAGGTGATTTGGGTGGCGATTTGGAGAGAAGAAATAGTAAACTGGTGAAGCACTGGACATTCCCTCTTTCTTTCCCTGACTTTTCCACTCAAAATCACCCTTTTGAAATGGACTTCAGCAACTCACCATGCTGTTGCTCCAGCCAGTGAGGAAGAGGTGATAGCTCAAGAAACCTGCTTTGCCAGAACCTTCCATCTCTTGCTCCAGGGAGGCCAGCAGATCTTTGAACCAGCCAAAGGACCCAGTATCCCGGCAGATCCAGTAGAAGTAGATCTGAGAATCCATAAATACAGACAAAGAGAGATGCTAAGTTTGGAGGTGGATATGAAGTTCGAAGAGATTTGAAAGTATGAGAGGGGCATAGTTGCTTTACATGTCCCATTCTTATATCCTTTGCCTCACCATTCAGTTTTGGTCAAGCAGGCGCTGCAGGTTTTAGAAGTACTGTAGAAACCTGCAAATCCTGTTTCACCAAAGATAATATGCAGAATGAGCACAGCAATGAGGTTCCTGTTACAGCGTCATCAGCCTTCTTAAAAACAATGGTCTGTCCCTAGTATGAGACTGCATAATGCTCTAGTCCAGGGGTCTTCAAACTATGGCCCTCCAGATGTTCATAGACTACAATTCCCATGAGCCCTACCACTTGGCCATGCTGGCAGGGGCTGATGGGAATTGTAGTCCATGAACATCTGGAGGGCCATAGTTTGAGGACCCCTGCTCTAGTCCATGGGGCATCAAATATGCAGCTCAGGGGCCAGATCCAGCCCCTTGAGGGAGCTTATCAGGACAGCAAAGGGGAGGATTGCCTCAGCTGATTTGTGGGCCTGATAAGCCCTCTCAAGGCAGCCACCCCACCTTGCTGCGGGCTTGCCAGCCCAAGTACCCCACAGTGCTGTTTGGTGGCCAGAAGAGGCAGCCACTCCACCCTACCCCCCATAGGGCCCAGCCCCACCAAGTCACATATATGTCCTATCCGGCCCTCACAAATGAGTTTAACACCCCTGCACTAGTGTCTTTGTTTAGTGCAACAGAAAAACTAGAATTCGCTTGTGAATCGGATAAGAAGAGAGAAGTCTCTGTATAAAGTAGCAATTCCACCTTCACCCTCTGTTACCTTTTTGGTTTTGAGATTCTGATCAGCATGCTGGAACTTGTACCAAATGGATTTCAGCACTGAGGCAAAGGGCGTCACTCCAATCCCAGCTCCCACCAACATGGCCACCTCATACTGGAACACATCCTCACTGGCTGTGCCGAAGGGACCGTCCACCTTGATCCTGGAAAGACGAGAAGAGCTGTGAGCCAGCTGCCTTCTTTAGCCCTTTGACAGTTGTGTGAAATGCAAAGCCAGACCCCCAGAAACATTTGATTATTTGAGGGCTGTGGGTTTTCTGGGCTGCGTGGCTGTGGTCTGGTGGCTTTTTGCTCCTAACATTTCACCTGCAACTATGGCAGGCATCTTTAGAGGTACGTCATGGTAATAAGTGTGACATGCCTCTGAGGACAGCAATCATAGATGTGGGGAAAACATCATTTATCAATTATGGTTGACCTGTGGAAAAGCTAAAGATTTTGAAGGTCAATAATGCAGAAGATTTTAAAGAACAAAGGAAGCTGCTTATCTGATGGGAGTTGTGGACAGATCTCTGGAAAGAAAACATAGAACTTTGTTTTTGTACATGACGGCAGCCACAATAATATTATATGCGCAGAAAGTGGATTGCATTATTCTGCATGTGCAGAAGGAGCAGGATAGGCTCCAATGAGATGGGGAGAGGCAGGAAAGTTCTGTTCCACTTCCATGCCCTCTGTTAGGGGAAAATTTAGTCTGGACCCAGCCTTTATGTGAGAGCGGGGAATACCAGTGACCGTTTTTAAAAGCTTTTGGATCAAGATACTTTTAAACAATTAGCTGCCCAGTTCTGAGCACCTTTCTAGGTTTTTAAGTAATGGATCTAAATAAATAGTTCGTGAAACATTCGAAATCTGCCACTTTTGCATATTTTTCTGTTTAGTTATCTTGCTTTGAGCTTGATAAGAACATAAGAACTAGCCTGCTGGATCAGACCAGAGTCCATCTAGTCCAGCACTCTGCTACTCGCAGTGGCCCACCAGGTGCCTTTGGGAGTTCATGTGCAGGATGTGAAAGCAATGGCCTGCTGCTGCTGCTGCTCCTGAGCACCTGGTCTGCTAAGGCATTTGCAATCAGAGATCAAGGAGGATCAAGATTGGTAGCCATCTTTGCTGATATCTTTGCAGATATTTGCTGATGACACTGATGACACTGGCCATCAGAAAAGATAAGGAGATATAGGATGCTCAAGCCCCAGGTTTTTATTGCTGCTGATGATGATCAGTTTTATGTGTGATTTTGAGATTTCCCCATGTTCTACTGACATACATTCAAAACGTTTGTTTGCTACCATTCGCTGTTGCAATATTCCTGCCTCTGCTCACCTGGGTGTCTTTGGTTTCTGCTGCTCAAAGGTGTCAATGAGACACTCTGTCCAGTCACCTGCTGCCCGGATGTGGACAGAGAAGAAGTTCTCCTCTGGTGCAGATGTGAGGGTGAACGGATGCCATTCCCAATGGGAGACGGAGGGGCAGTTCAGGAAAACATACTGCCCCACTTCCATGCTGAAGCCCTTCATGTGCATCTGCAGTTCCAGTACTTTCGAAGGGTGCTTGACAACCTAAATATAAAAGCCTGACTGAGGAACAAAATAACTGAGACTATGGCTTCCCTATTAAAATGATGGGGTTTATCCTAACCTTCTGTTCCCACCACACAAGCAAGTAGCACAGTGCCCCTCACTCCATCACAAGCATACATGCTGGATCTTTTTCTAATAAGATGGAGTAAGATAATACGTAACTCCCTTTTCTAGTTATATTTTTTGTCCGCTTGTTTTTAAAACACAGTTTAGCTCCTTATTAAACTCCACATGCCAAACTATACAACAAACCTTATTTTCTCATGGAACTCTTTTCCTGCTGTGTGTAAGAATAGAGTAGCTACAGACAAAACAGCTTTCGCAAAACGGCCGGAAGTTAGTCTGACAGAGAATCCCCAGCTTTCCTTTAACTGGGACTTCTCAGCAGCTAAACAGGAGTTTTCTGAACATGCACAGAGGGCCTTCAATAAATTCTTAATCCCAGAAAACATAATGAATCCTGGACAAGCAGAATACATGACTTCTGGGTCAGATCATATAACTTTTCCAGGCTGTTTTGCGGGGCTGTATTAACCCAAAGCCAGGTGCTTAGGCTTTCAGGTACTTTCAGCCCCCTCCAGTACTTCAACCTTTCACCCCACTGCAACAGGTCCTAACAGCTCATGGGAAAGTTTAAGCACATGTGATCAAGGTCATGACTAGACTATATTACCCACAGGCCTCTTCTGCACATGCAGAATAATGCACTTTCAGTCCACTTTCACAATTGTTTGCAAGTAGATTTGCTATTCCGCACAGCTGCAAAGTGCATTCTGCGTGTGCGGAAGGGGCCATAGAGGTGTAATAAGGGAGGAGGAGGCATGACACCATAGCCCTGACGCTAGCATGCTATTAGCTCACTGTCTCCCGCCCACCACGGACTCAAAACAAACCTCAGCTGACTACGAGTGTGCCCTGCAACTTCTCAGTTCTTTTGCATAATGACTGCTTGTTTAGCATGTGGCTGTATGAAAAGGGACTGTAAGGGTTCTATAACATTTCACAGGTAAGTAGAGAAGTTTGCAACAATAAACATTTAATAGAAATGGACTAAAATAGGTGGAAGAGTGGATACGAACTGAAACTAAGCATCTCTTGCCTTTTGTTACTCTCGCCTGAACTGGAATAGAGATATTGACAAAAAAGGAAACGGTAAGCAATAAGGCATTAAAGTAACGTATATACGTATAGTATACTAAAGAGAGTATATGTGGATAAATACATATGTACACTTATTGCTACAGTGGAGAGTGCAAAATACCTTTAAGCATTGGAGCTCTTGGGTGCTGGTAACAGTGCCTCAGCGGGGAAAAAAATAACCCTTGATGGGCCCCTAGCCCCTATGAGGCCCCTAGGCTTCAGCCGTCAGCCTTATGGGGCCCCTAGGCGTCAGCCTAGTCAGCCTAGTCAGCCCCCCTCCTTATAACATCAAGTGGATCCTGCCGCCCCTTCCCTCTGGTTTTTAAGGGAATTGATAGTAGGTGCCATCTTTTATGTTGATTTTAATAATGCTGCATTTTAATGGGGTAGGGTTTATTTTTTAGAGCCTGTATTAACCAATATTTAACGGATTTTAGTCTGATATATGTGCTCTATTTTACATGTTGTTCACCGCCCTGAGCCCTGAGTATATAAACCTAACCAATAAATAAATAAATAAATAAATTATGGATAATATGGCCTTGCTGTTCTGGACACTCTCTGGAACTGGATGAAAAAAGTCACTTAGTCCCAGCTCTTGCTTTGGGGTGAAACTGATGCTCACAAACATCATTGTTTGGTCTGTGGTCACGGTAGATCATAAGGAGGGCGAAGGGCCACTGCAGAAGATAGTTAGAGAGCCAGCATCTTCAGATGACTCAAGCAAAGTAGCAAAATCACTGCTCAATCACATGAAAAGGAACATTCCTCTCCAATCCTAATACGCCAGTCATTCAGATTTAAAGGAGAAGCCAAATTAATCAACCATTCCGAAGGAAACACTACTGGACAACTTCAGTCCAGTCAACGTTCTGTCCTGAAGTCCTGGCAGAAAGGCCAGAAAACAAAGAAGAAGTGCATTACTGGACTTCCTTGGAAAAGCACCAAAATAGTCACCCTCCAAGACAGCCTTCATTGATGTATCCTGCTTAAAAAAAAACGTGAGCAGGGAGGAAGCACAAACCCTTACCTTGGTGACGACCACCTTCTGACAGGAACGCCAAAACCGCAGGACTCGTTCAAAGGCATATAGAATCAGAGGGGCCAAAACCCATTTCCAGGACTTCAAAGAAAGATAAAAGACAGGTCTACGCTAGAAGGACAGTCACAAAATTGAGGGTTTTTTTCACCTGCCTCTCTCCATTATCCCAGTACTTCTTTCATACTGGGACGAACAGGCCCTGTATATTCCTCAACAAGTGCTCCCATTTGTGGGTGAAATAGGAATTCAGATTTTTAGAATGAACAAGGAACACAATTATTAAATGTGACCAATGTGATTACTCTAAAAGCTATTCAAGAATATTTGAAGTTTCATTTCTAAACGTCTTTGAGCAGTGGGGTGTTCAGAGCTACTTTTGAAGGGCCATTTTCCTGTGGGAGGAATGGTTGCAAATATCCCTGTAAATATCTGCTGATACACAAATGTACAGACAGAAAAGGGATGACATAGAAGTAGAATCCTGCAAAGCCACACAAACGACAGTTCCATTAATCTCTGGAGGAAACCAAGCCATTCATCAAACCCCCAGATTCCAGATTCTGAAGTAAATTCAGTGTTAAGTGAAAGTCTCAAAACCACCCTCAAAGGTTCTACATTTATAACAGGGATGGTTTGTTAATTCCAGTTATGGATTGCTACTTATCAGCCCCTGCCAGCATGGCCAATTGGCCTTGCTGGCAGGGGCTGATGGGAATTGTAGTCCATAACATCTGGAGTGCCAAAGGTTCGCCACCACAGATCTATGTAAACTGTGCTTGAACCTTTGTATCCAGATGTTATGGACTACAATTCCATCAGCCCCTGCCAGCATGGCCAATTGGCCTTGCTGGCAGGGGCTGATGAAATATGATCCATATAAGGTCACTCCCTCTAATCCTAAAAGAAAAGAAACGATTATGATACACTCTAATCGCATTGCTTACGCGCCTTTGTGACAAGAACTGGGTCTAAATTTCTTCAGAACATGCTGAGCAAAAAGAAGTGCTGGCAAATCAATGTTTTCAGACTAGTCTGGGAAATGATGGGCTCCTATATTTACCTCTGCAGGGATACTGCCAAACTCAGGCTGTTTGCAGTCGGGATGGCTGTCCTCTTGATCCCACGCCATGTAGTAGGATGCACAATTCTTTGGATTATGCTCCTTCATGTTGTCTGGTGTCTGCCCACGAACAACACCTCTGGGAAAGGAAGAAAACCATCAAAGCTGCTTTTTGCAACCTCTCTCAAAGGAGAAGAAGAGAAGAGTTTGGATTTATACCCCCTTTCTCTCCTGTTGGAGGCTCAAAGGGGCTGACAATCTCCTTTCCCTTCCCCCCTCACAACAAACACCCTGTGAGGTAGGTGGGGCTGAG
Source organism: Sphaerodactylus townsendi (assembly GCF_021028975.2). NCBI lineage: Eukaryota > Metazoa > Chordata > Lepidosauria > Squamata > Sphaerodactylidae > Sphaerodactylus > Sphaerodactylus townsendi. Next base: position 14,938,689 of record NC_059437.1, on the reverse strand, counting down.
AGAACTCCAAAAAGCTGTGACTATCCCAAGGTCATCCAGCTGGTGTGTGTGGGAGTGCACAGGCTAATCTGAATTCCCCAGATAAGGCGGCAGAGCTGGGAATCAAACCCGGTTCCTCCAGATTAGAATGAGATGCTGGAAATGAGATGCTGGAAAGTTCTGCAGTGGGACGGGAAGATCATTATTGGGATAGTAAGTAAAGGCCTCCTCCAACCAAGAGGAGCTGTGAATTAGTGGAAGAGCTTTGCACGCAGGAGATCCCAGGTACTGTCCTCAGCATCTCCAGTTTAAAAGGATCAGCTCAGAGATGATGTGAAAGATTTCCATCCTGGAGAATCACTGCCAGTCTAAGCAGACAACGCTGAAGCAATGGTCTGACTCAACATAAGGCAGCATCGTGTGTCCTTCCTCAGAACATTTCTCTGCCATTTGTGGTCACTCTAGTACTGCAGTAAAGCTCTCGTGTTCCTTTATGTTATTATGCATGAATCTCCGGAACCAGGTTCAGAAGACAAATAGGGCAGCTAGCAGCTACTACAAGCAGAAGGTGCACATGGGACTGGCAGATGAGTTTCTCTAAGTTAGCCTTACGCAATGCCGTGGATGACGAGGCCTGCAAAATAGATGACGAAGAGGTGATGGGTGTACCAGAAGACCTCAAAGTAGGTCCGACGGATGAACTCCACAGAAGAGGTGACCATGAGGATCAGAGCCAAAGTAATTATCACACCAGTCAGTCCTGGAATGGTGGTGAACGCCACGTACAGAGGTGTCTGCCAGTGGGAGACAAGGAGAAGCAGTTGATGTCACACCAAGACCACAACAGACAAAGTCCCAGAGGCTAAGGACCAATAGATAAAATTTATGATGGGCCACGCTCACTTGGGCTTAGCTTGGAACCTGCCTTCATAACAACATCAGAACTGCCCTGCTGGATAAAGCAAAGGATCCATCTTATCTAGCATCCTGTTTCCTTCAGTGACCATCTACATGGCCCTGGAAAGCTCACAAATAAGGCACAAAAGGTACCTGTTGTCCCTGGACATGAGTTCCCTGTATCTGGTATTCAGAGGTACAGTGACTCTGACCCTGGAGGTCCAATTTAACTATCATGGCTAACAGTCATTGACTGATATCCTTCATGAGCCCGTCTATCCTTTTTTTTAAGCCAGCTAAGCTCTTGGTGATCAACACAGAAGTGAATTTCATTACAATTAGGTGTTGTGCATAAAATATTAGATTGGGTGTTGTGTAACTATCAAAGCCAGTTGGAAGTAAAAACCTTCGGGCATGTACCGCCATTTGTCTTTACACTCTGATATAGCAAAGTAATAGAACAGGGATAAGAATTTATAGACATCCAAGAGATTTCTTCTTCATTGTGTGAAGCTGCCTTACATGCAACCAGATTTTTGGTCTATGGAGCTCCACTGCAGCTGATCAAGATCTCAGGCAAATATATCCTTTAATTACAAGGTGCAGGGGGTAGGGACCTTCTGGATACCAACGCTGATACTCTGCTCCTGGGCAATGGGCATTTTCCAATGCTTGCATGCTGGCAAATCTCATTTCAGGGAATCCCTGCTAATACCCAGGGTTGGTGGGGCACTCACTGTAGTGTTGGAATGGATGGGGTTCAGCCACAGGTCATCACTCAGGTGCAGTTCAGAGAGGACGGAAGCCAGGCTTTGATCTGTTGCCTTTTGGGCATTGTTGTACCGCTCAAAGTTGAACAGGTGAGCAATGATGTGAATAACTGGAAGACAAAGGCAAAACTGAGCCAATTCCCTGCAAGCAAATAAGCAAGCAACCTCAATAGCTGCCCTGACTCCAACAAGCGGATGGGCCTTTTGCTCCTCCTGCTAGCCAGATGAAGCTAAAAAGCCAAGTGGCACTTTGACTTTGAGGTAGGAGGAGAGTATCTGGGAAAAGACATTTTAACTGGGCTCTCATGTATGTCAGTTTAGTTCCTTCCACTAAACTCAGAAAGGCTGGGAGGTTTCAGACCACAGCTGGTTCTTAGTGGAATGAGGGCAACTGGAGCTGAGATAGTTTTGTGTGTGATGAAAATTTAGAAATTCAGATCTGCAATAGAATAAATGTTTCTGAACTGTATATATTATTGCTTGTTAGATTTGTACCCTGACCTTTCTCCAAGGAGCTTGGTGTTACCTACATATCTCAAGGCACATGCATATGTCTTCATGTTATTCTGACAACCCTGCCTATGAAGGAGGCGAGGTTGAAAGTTGGTGGCTGGTCCAAGGTCATCCACAATGCAGATCTAAACCCAGATCTCTCTGATCCTATCCCAGCAACACAGAGGTATAGCCGGGGGGGGGGGGGGGGGGCGCCTGGTGCACTGGTGCGTCCTCTGTCCCTGTCTTGCCCCGGAACGCCCCCATCCCGCCCCAGAATGCCCCCACCATGCCCTCGCGCCCCCACAGGGGTGTACGCCCAGTGCTTCGCACGCATCCCCGCCCCCTTGCTACTTCTCTGCAGCAACATACCAGGCTTTGCCTCTGGTTTGAGGGATTAAAATTATCATAAGGCTTGCAAACTAAAAAAAGGATAAACAATTGTAAAATTAATTATTAACATTATGACGCATAAATGCTTAACTGGGAATTAATCCAAATTAAAATGCAATTAGAACATGGCTAGCAAATCACACTGATTTTCCCCCTGAAATTACATTCTGTTGGTGACATCCTGCCAAATTTCTTCCAAACACTGCATTCTGAATGTCTGTGGGGTGCCTCAGAGAATTCCCTTACTCAGAAAAGAGTGCTAGATTCTGGCAGAACTTAAATCCGTATACCTGTATGCAGGACAATCATGTAGGCTACCAGCTTGTGAAATGTCAGGTTGTGGTCCAGTTGCTTCCTCATGGTGCGCCTGCAGCACTACACAAAAGCACAGTTGTCAAATTTAGCGAGAGCACATTTATTTCTTAGGAGAAAACAACAGGGTTTCCAACCCATGTTTTCCACATAAGGAAAATTTATTTATTTATTTATAATCGATTTTGTATACCGCCCCTCCCCCGAAGGGCTCTGGGCGGTAAACAACACAATAAAACGAACAATTACATTAAAACCCCATTAAAATAGTAGATTAAACAAGTTTACATTGGCGTCCAGCATAAAACATCATAAACCCATGCTGGAAAGAAACAAAACAAGGGAGCGGAGGGCCAGTGAAAATCTCTCTTCCTGATTCTCCACACATCTCCCATGCTCATGTTATCATGGGAAACGTTTGTTTGGTAACATATCATTCCATCCAAAATAAATACCAGGTGTTTAGGAGATAAGCTGGAAATGAGTTTAATTGTTTTTTGTAATTATATTATTTCATAGTTATGTGCATATTCTTAGTTTTTAATTGTTTTATAATATATGAGCCACTTTGTGAACTCAGGGGTTGAAAAGGCAGTTTTGATGTGTGACAAGCAAATAAGGAATTAGGTAAAGTATGAATTTATTGTTTTTTTATTTGTATACTCCACGTCTTAGCGCAGTGCTGTTGTAGAGTTACTTCAGTCTAAACTCATGGGCTTGGACTAGATCAGTGGCTCTCAACCTTCCTAATACAGTTCCTCATGTTGTGGTGAACCCCAACTCTAACATTTATCCATTTTACAGATGGAGAATGATGCAGAGAGTCTTAGGCGACCCCTGTGAAAGGGTCGTTCGACCCCCAAAGGGGTCACGACCCCCAGGTTGAGAACCACTGGACTAGAATAAGGGTAAACACTGTAAATTAAGCAAGAATTCAGAACTGGGTCACATTTTAAAATTCCATCCAAGGATCATCTTTTGAAATTTGTAATCATTCCAGCCTGCCATTGCCTTGAGATTATAGTCTTTATATCCCCACAGATTGATGGCGTAGGTGGGTCTGGTTACTCACAGAGCAGGTACCCCTCAGGAAGGATAGAAGATTCCGGCAAACGGGTAGCAGGATCAGCATACTGTTGAAGTTGAGGCATTTGGCTGAAGCACGAGCCCAAGCCAGTGCAGACTGCAAACACAGAGAAAGCTTTTTTTAAAAAAGCAATGTATTTACTTAAAACATCAATATTTCCAAAGCTCCAAAAGAGTTTTGCCTAGGCTGACCAGACGTCCCGCTTTTGGTGGGACAGTCCCGCCTTTAAACAATTTGTCCCGCGTCCCGCGGGTTCTTCAAATTGTCCCGATTTTTGGGAGGCTGCCGCACTGCCTTCTGGGGTGCAAGGCAGTGTGGCAGCCTCCCGCGCACGCGGCCGCAGGAGCACGGCCTTCTGGGGCTTGCCGCCTACCCCCCCATCCTGGTTCACAAAGGTGACCATCTGGTCACCTTAGTTTTGCCACAAAATAAAGCAGCAATGTCAAGGGTACTAACCTCCAGGTCTGGAGTTACAACTGATCTCCTGACTATAGCAGTCAGGTCTTATGGAGAAAATGGCTGCTGTGGGCGTGGGGGGAGGGGAGGCCTTGATGACTTTCTTTCTTTCTTTCTTTCTTTCTTTCTTTCTTTCTTTCTTTCTTTCTTTCTTTCTTTCTTTCTTTCTTTCTATTCCATCCTATCCCACAAAGGGATCAGGGCGGCTTACAATGGCATAAAACCTAGAACCCTACATGAAATTCATTTTTTAAAAAACTAAAAATAATCAATAAAAACAAATCATAAAACCATTTAAAACAATCCAACTAACCACCCCAAATGGTGAGACATATTGTTTCTCCCACGGGAGGCTCAGGGGAAATATCAGGGGAGCTCCAAAAAAACCCTTCACTTTAGGGGCTAGTGCGGGGAAAGCTTATTTTTACTTGGCTAGAGGTTCTGCTGCAGGGAAGGGAGCAATGGTATCACATGGCCCGATCTCATTGGATCTCAAAAGCTAAGCAGGATCAGTAGCTTGATGGGCGACCAGCAGAGAAGACTGCAAAGGAAGGCAACAGCAAACCACTTCTGCTTCTCAATTGCCTCGAGAGCCCCTTGGCTGTGACTTGATAGTGCTTTAGACACACGCACACAGATGATACTGTTCAGGCTCCACCCATAAGGCCTCCTGATACTGCCAGGCTTTACCCCTGACCTGCTAGGTGCCAGCGTCTGCTGCCGCCAAGCATCATGAAGCCTCACCCCAATTCTACCAGGCATCACCCTTCAGCTCCCCAGCTCCACCTCTGCATGTCAGGTTCTGAGCAATCTGCCATTTTAGCAGTTTATGAGATGATCAACATGCACACCCAGAACTCACCCCAAGGAGATCTCTTGTGTAGTAGTATTTTTCGTCCCTGTCGAATGTCAGGAAGAATGTCACAAACAGGAAAAGGTTCACCCCCAGCCAAGCTGCCTATAGAGAACAGAGGTTGCAAGCTTTAAAACATCTGGGGTACCAAATATGGGGGAAAGTGTAAAGACATTTGTTAAAAGACATCTTATAATTTAGCAAAAAAGAGAGAAGGAAATATAAAAATCTGTGAAAACATATGGAGTTGTTGGTGTATGAACCTCCTTCTGAGGTCAAGACAGAGTTTTCTTCAATTCAGAAGAAGAGGGTTCTTCTCTTCCCCTTCCCCTGTAGCATCGGTCTCAGCACAGTTAAATAATCTGGATCCATTTGATCTGCCCTGAATTCAGAGGCGTAGCAAGGGGGGAAAGTGCCCGCTGCACCAGTGCGCCCTCTGCCCCCCCAGAACGCCCCCACTACACACCCCACCACACCCCCACAGGGGCATGCGCCCGGTGCATCACGCACCCCTGTCCCCTTGGATCTACGCCTCTGCCTGAAATACTCTTTGGGTCAGACTGTTCTCTGACTCCCATGGATTGGTTTGGAGGAAAAGGAGGACTTGTAGAGGTGGTGGCTCAACCTCCAGAGTCTAAACTGACCATCTTCCATCTTTTCCAGCTGCAAACCCTATAAGGTCCTTATTACATTCCAGGGACGTAGGTATAGATTTTTTTTATGAGGGGGTTCGGGGGTGGGGCCACACACACCCCTGCCCCTAGAGCATGGCCACGCCTCTACAAGCCCCACCCCCAGCCTAACGCTTATAAAAGCAGCTCTCCGAAGCTGGGACGGCAGACTCCCCTGCCCTGCCCTGTCCTCCCCCGCTCCCCCACCAGCTGGGCTCCCAGCCAGCAGTTCCTTCTGCCCTCCCCTGTGGGCAGAGGCTTAGAGGGAAAATGGAGCCCAGTGCAAAATCTGAGTTTTGCACACACACACACACACACACACCCCGCCGTGGGCGGCCACTGTGATGCTGGAATCCACCCCCAAACAGCATCACTTTCAATGGTGTTTAAACTAGAGAGCCCAAATTCTCCTTTTAAATCCATCTTAAAGGGAGAATCTGAGGTCCCCAGTTAAACAACATTGAAAGTGATGCTGTTTTGGGGTGGATTCTCCCCACCCTGAAACAGCATCACTTTCAATGCAGCGTAGTGGTTAAGAGCAGGTGCATTCTAATCTGGAGGAACCAGGTTTGATTCCCCGCTCTGCCACTTGAGCTGTGGAGGCTTCTGGGGAATTCTGCACTCTCACACACACCAGCTGGGTGACCTTAGGCTAGTCACAGCTTTTCAGAGCTCTCTCAGCCCCACCCACCTCACAGGGTGTTTGTTGTGAGAATTAGGGAGACTTAGCAAGGGGCAAGGAGAAGTTGTGAAGCCCCTTTGGAGTCTCCTGCCACAAGAGAGAGAAAGGGGGGTTATAAATCCAAACTCTTCTTCTTCTAAAGCTGAGGGACCCCCTCTCCAGATTCTCCCCTTTAAATCCCATGCACGGGAGGGTGGATGTAAAGAAAGGGAGGAATCTAGCAGGAACTTAGGGGGTGCCTGCTGTCAGGGGTGCAATTGTTAAGCTAGTAGCACCAAACTTTCAGGGTATCTTTAGGAGACTCTTCTAATGATACCACCCAGGCTTGGTGAAGTTTGGTTCAGGGGGTCCAAGATTATTGGACCCTCAAAGGTGTAGACCCCATCTCCTATTAGCTCCCTTTGGAAACAATGGGGGATGGGGGCACCCCCTTTGGGAATCCATAGCTTTGAACCACCTGGACCAAACTTCACAAAACCTGGGTGGTATCAGTAAGTGACGCTCCTGATGATACCTACCAGGTTTGGTGAAGTTTGGTTCAGGGGGTCCAAGGTTATGGACTCTCAAAGGTGTAGACCCCATCTCCTATTAGCTCCCATTGGAAACAATGGAGGATAGGGGCACCCCCTTTGGGAGTCCATAACGTTGGACCCCCTGAACCAAACCTCACCAAACCTGGGTAGTATCATAAGGAGGGTCTCCCAAACAATCCCTGAAAGTTTGGTGCTGCTAGCCTAAACAATGCACCCTCTGCAGGCCAAAAACCAAAAAAACACTAAATATGTTTTTAAAACCCCGTTTTAAAAACGGGGGGCGGAGCTTCGGACATGAATGGGGGGGTTGAACCCGAGAACCCCCCCCCCTTACCTACGTCCTTGTTACACAGAGGCGTTCCTCCCATTGGGCAAAGTGGGCAGTTGCCCGGGGCGCCCCCTTGTGGGGGGCGCCGAAAATGCAGGTGGGATTTTTTTGAATTTTCAGTGTTTTTTCTGTTTTTGGTCTGCAGGGGATGCAGTTTTTAGGCTAGCAGCACCAATATTTCAGGGATTTTTCAGGAGGCTATCCTGATGATATCACCTAGGTTTGGTGAGGTTTGGTTTAGGGAGTCCAAAGTTATGGACTCCCATAGGGAGTGTCCCCATCCCCCATTGTTTCCAATGGGAGCTAATAGGAGATGGGGGCTTCACCTTTGAGGGTCCATAACTTTGGACCCCCTGAACCAAACTTCACCAAACCTGGGTGGTATCATCAGTAGGGGCTCATGAAGACACTCTGAAATTTTGGTGCTGCTATCCTAATAATTGCACCCCTGACAGCAGGCACACCCTAAATTTCTCCAGATTCTTTTAAATCCACCCCATCCTGCCAATGCTTGTTTTCTTTCTTTCTTTCTTTCTTTCTTTCTTTCTTTCTTTCTTTCTTTCTTTCTTTCTTTCTTTCTTTCTTTCTTTCTTTCTTTTTCTTTCTTTCTTTCTTTCTTTCTTTCTTTCTTTCTTTCTTTCAATGCCTAATAAAGTTGTTGTTGTTGTTGGGGGGGGGCATCAAACTCAGGTTTTGCCCAGGGCTCCAGTTTGCCTAGGTACGCCACTGTTGTTACATTCAGGCGTAACATCCATTTGGCAGTTTGGGGCATTGCCCAGGGCATCAGCATTTTGAGTCACGTGGGGGCATGTGAGCAATCCTTGTTTTTTTTTTTCACAGTTTGGCCTGCAGGGGGGTGCATTTTTGGACGTATCAGCACCATAATTTCAGGTTATCATCAGGAGATATCCCCCGACCACGCTGACCGCCGCCTTCGCAGGAGACCGCAGGTGGATGTTATGGGGTGATTCTGCTATCTTACCAAGCCTCTTTGAGCTTGGCAGCCCGTTTGGACAATGTAGCCGAGAGCCCCTAGGGCGCCACCTTCGCAGGAGGCCCCACGTCGAGGTTGTGGCGTGTCCGAGCCTCTTTGGGCAGGGGAGCCGTTGGGGATGCTGCTGCCCTCCAGTGGCCAAAGGTGTGAATTACAAGTGCACCCCCCCCACACACACACATACACACAAGGCGGCATTTCTCAGGTTATAGTTGCTATAATGTGGCGTGTTGGAGAAGGGGAAGCCGCTGCGGAGGGCTCCCCGAGAGTGTGCTAAGGCTGCCCGGCAGCCTTAGCGCGATCTCGGAGACCATTACCACGCTCTCCGGCAGCCTTAGCGCGATCTCGGAGACCATTACCACGCTCTCCGGCAGCCTTAGCGCGATCTCGGAGACCATTACCACGCTCTCCGGCAGCCTTAGCGCGATCTCGGAGACCATTACCATGCTCCGGCAGCCTTAGCGCGATCTCGGAGACCATTACCACGCTCTCCGGCAGCCTTAGGAGACTGTTATCACGCTCTCTGGCTGCCTTAGTGTGATCTCGGAGACCGTGGCAGCGTTAGCCCGATCTCGGAGACCGGCTGTCTTAGTCCGATCTCTGAGAGTGTTACCACGCTCTCGGGGAGCCCTCCGCAGTGGCTCCCCTTCCCAAAGAGGCTCCAACACGCCACATTATAGCAACTATAACCTGAGAAATGCTGGCGGGGCGGGGGTGCGCTTGTAATTCACACCTTTGGCCACTGGAGGGCAGCAGCATCCCCAACGGCTCCCCTGCCCAAAGAGGCTCGGACACGCCACAAGCTCGACGTGGGGCCTCCTGCGAAGCTGGCGCCCTAGGGGCTCTCGGCTACATTGTCCAAACGGGCTGCCAAACTCAAAGAGGCTTGGTAAGATAGCGGAATCACCCCATAACATCCACGTGCGGTCTCGTGCGAAGGCGGCAGTCAGAGTGGCGTGGTCCAGGGGAGGGACGGGGGGGCTCTCCCGAGCACTGTGGGGCAGATTCTCCTCAGCTGCAGCACCCGATCAGGGGGGGAGGGAGGTCCCGGGGGAGCCAGGCGGGGGGGGGGGCGGGGGGGCTAAAGGCACCAATGACCTGGTGCAAAAAAAAATTGGGGGGGTGGTTGTGGTGGGGTGGCTGCCCATGGGGGGGGGGGGGAGCATGCAACTCAGGTTTTGCCCAGGGCTCCAGTTTGCCTCATAACGCCCCTGTACAGTCCTATTCACAATGTGCTCCTAACAGAAAGACCTGACCTAACCTGACTTATAAGCTGCTTTGCCCAACACCACTAAATAAGCCCTTGACAGAGACGACCACATTACTTAGCAATGCATTCACATAATACTTTTGAGGCTTGAAAGTACTCTACATAAATTATCCCTGTAATACTGACAAAACCCCTGAAGGCCACTATTATGAACTCTATATTACAGAAGAGCAACTGAGGCGGAAAAAAGAGCACACCTAAGCCTGCCAAATTAGTTCAAAGGCAGCAGGACCCCCAGCATGATGGGCTGGATCTAACCCCCGTCCTCCTACTTCACTGAACAAAGTTTTGCTTTTCTTTTATTCATTCACAGATTAAAATATTCGTTTCCCACCTGTCATTCGGGCTCAAGTTGGAGTCTTTCTCCAGTCCACGGGTTAGGGTTGCCAGCTCTGTGTTAGGAAATGCCTGGAGCTTGGAGATGGAACCTGGGGAGGGGGGGGGGGGCGGGTTGGGGAGATGAGGGATCTCAGCAGGGTATGACGTCATAGACTCTACCTTCCAAAGCAAACCATGTGCTCCAGGGAAACTGATCTCTGAGATCAGTTCTAATTCCTGGAGATCTCAGGCCCCAACCTGGAGGTTGGCAACCTACAACTCTTTCTTTAACTTACGTGGCTCTTTTTTCAGTTGGAAGAAGGCTACTTAGATGATGGTTGGAGCCACCCTAATTTATCTGGCCCATGTGCAATGGTCCTTCTGCATTGCTTCCCATACCTGCCTGCCTGCCTGCCTGCCTGCCTGCTTGCCTGCCTGCCTACCTGCCTGCCTGCCTGCCTGCCTGCCTGCCTGCCTGCCTACCTACCTACATACATACATACATACATACATACATACATAGGCATGTCATTAAAGAAAAAATGCCATGTTATTTCAGAAATCTCATAAATAACTCATATAACAGTGATGTGCTCTCTTCCTTCTTGAAGCCTCCCTATGTTTGGGGTTCTCATGGGTTCTCAGTTTAGACTGGAGTAACTCAGTATAGGACTGTATAGGGCTTTGCCCATTGTCCCTTCTTCATTTTAGTTGTTTTTGTCTCATCTCATGCCTTTCATATTTATTAAACCTACTGCTGACCCACACTCGGATCAAAGAGAACTGGAGTTATAAGTATCATTATTGCTGACCAGTGTGATATATAACAGCTCCATCCCTAAATACCCAGGAGTTTCCCCACCTGGATCTGGCAACCCTGGGAGAGGGGACCTGGTAACGCCAAGCAGGTTTAGATTTCTATTAAACAGCATTATCCCTTGGATCACGGTGAAGTGGCTGCCTAGCAAGGAAGATTCTCTGTGTAGTTCTTGCAGAGACATTTCCAGTGGCAACTGGTCATCCGTGTAATCATTTTAATTGTGCTTTCCTTTCCCCACTGCCCCATATGGCCACCATTTCCTTTCCCTCCACAGATCCCTGTCCCAAGGACCTAGGCAATGCACTTCTAAACAGTTACACCCTTCTAAGTCCACTGACTTAAATGGCTTTTGAAGGGCAGAGCTTTGTTTAGAACCGCACTGTACTATTTATTTGCATCTCACCTATTCTTCCTCTTAAGAGCTTGGGTGGTATGCCAACCCTAGTTTTCCTTTCCTCAATTTGGCTCTCACAACAGTCTTGTAAAGCAAGAATGGGAGTGGCCCATACTGGCTCTCTCCAGAGGCAAGGGGGAGAAAGGGACCTCCACCGACTGAAATTAAAACAGCTTAAACATGACTAAATCTGTATCGGCTTGGGGCCAAGGCAACAAACTGCAGAAAGAGGAGAGAAGGGAGAAAGGCAGGAGTGCCAAGGGATGAATGTTAGGAGAGCAATCTTATATTATAATCTATTTTCTTCCATTTCAGCTTGAAAACATCTGTAACTCCTTTGCCCACCACTCATTTAGAGCTGGATAAAATAAAACACTCACTTACAATTACCAGGGCTGAAAACCAATGGTTGACTACCCAGTTCCCCATCTTGCACTTCTACCGGGAGTGAGCGTATATCTTGATGCGGGCAATCTTCTGTGTAGTGGGTGAGGATCGTCTTGTTGAGGCTGGCTACAGCTCTCCTCAGATTTCTTGGGCGAAAAGCTGGTCTTTTACTTTTCCATTTACTCTGTGAGTCAGGAAGGTGGCATCCTTGACCCTGCCCAGTCTTTGCGCAGCGCTGGGATTTTCCCTGCTGGGCTCTTGAAAAGGAAATAGCCAGTGTTTTATCTCCTCAAAATCTACACGCATTCTTTTCACTGGGCTCGATTCTGCTAAGTAAACAAGCGGGAACCGGCAAGGACTTGCAAAAGGCAGCTGATTTCCCCCTGCTCCGCCATTTCCTCTTCCCTTTTCCTGAAAGCCCCCCTAGCGTCTCCCCTTTCCCTGCTCCCTTCTCTCCTTCTAGGGTTGGCAACATCCAGGTGAGGCCTGGAGATTTCCTGGAAGCACAACAGATCACCCAACTCCAGTTGGGAGGTTCCTGGAGATTTGGGGGTGGAACCTGGGAGAGCCAGGTGCGGGCAAGGAAGTGACCTCATAATGCCAACCAATCCACTCTCCAAAGTCACCATTTTTCCCCAAACCATTTTCTCTGTCACCCGTGGAGAGTAACTGTAATGCCAGGTGATCTCCTATCCCCACCCGGAGACTTGAGGGAAAAAGCGGGGAGGCACAACCAACAACCAGCTCCTGTCGGGACAGAAAATAAGCAGAAAGAAATAGACTTTAAAGAGACAACACACAGCGCACTTAAATTTATGTTCAGTCTTACGTTTACTCTGACCGTAATGTAAATAATGTGTTCTTTACTTGGGTAACTGTACTATATGAATAAACATTGCTCTGATGTAATAATTGACCGTTGAAACGCATGCCAATTTTGGTGCAAGTCCATCTGGGGGCTGGCAACTCTTGTTCGTCTGTAGGAAGTAACTGTTGGGGGGGGGGGTGTCTATTGCGCTATTACTTTCTGACATCCCTCCCGTCCTTCAATCCCTCTCCCCCCAGACTCTGCTACCCTCAAATCTCCAGGTATTTCCTAATCTGAAGTTGGTAACTTTATCACTTCCCATCCGACAGCTAAACTACCTGGAGGAGGAAGGGACATCACTTTCTTCTGTATCCCCCTCTCCACACTATTTCCTCTTTCTCTCTTCCTGCCATCCTCCATACCTTCTTCCCTTTCTCTGCCTCATTCTCTCCTTCTCAGCCATTCACCGGACTACCTTATATCTGCCTCCCATTCTTTAGCTATGTTTTAATGTACTTCATTTATACCCCACTTTTCTCCATAGTATGGACCGAAGCAGCGTACATAATTCTCCTCGCCTCCTTTTTATCTGCACAACAATCCTGTGAGATAGGTTAGACTGAAAGTATGTAACTGGCCCAAAATCACACAGGGAGCTTCCACGGGAAAATGAGGGTTTGAACCAGGGTCTCTCAGACCCTACTCTGAAGCTCTAACTGCTGTACCACACTGGCTTTCGTAAACTGGATGCACCCAGTCCAACTTGAGTCATGGAAGTTGGGCGGTATCAATTCACCCAGAGGTTGCTTCCAGGTCTAGGGTTCCCAGTCTCCAGACGGGGCTTGGAGATCTCCCAGAATTACAATTGAGCTCCAGGCAACAGAGATCTGTCCCCCTGGAGACAATAACTGCTTTGGAGAGAGGACTCTACTGCATTATATTAGCGAAGACCTCTCCCCTTTCCAAAACCTGCCATCCTCAAACTCCACCACAGAACTCTCAAGGAATTTCCCAATTTGGAGCTGGCAACCCCAGGCTTGGCCCTAAAGTAGCTTCCCTCAAACACCAAAATAGGCCTGGAAAGGTACGAAGAATAATTGCTTAACAGTTACACAGTTCATCAACTCGGGCCCAATGGAAACATGACCTTGACAGAACAGAAGAACGAAGCCATGTGACTTTGCATGGGCTTGGGATCTCGTTTAAATGGGGCCCACAGCCGCCCCACGTGCAACATCAGGGCATTCTAGAAGCGACTTCCTGTTCACAGCTTATCTATTTTATAACTTTGAAAACAAGTGCCATACTGCAGGTTGAGATTACAGGTGGGCCTTTGGCCTGGTAGATTATTGCCAAACGAAGTGCAGCGCATTGACTGCAGCCAGAAGATCCAAGTCTGATAGTTACATGAATGAAATACTTTCTTGGAACCCTGTATATGGTGCTTTGAGTTCCATAATGACCAAAAGTGGGATATAAATGTAATAAATAAAATCATTGATTCACAACATTCTGGCAGGGAAATAAATGCTGATACACGAGGACCAGAGCAAACCAGAAGGGAAGGGAAGGTAATAACATCATACTTTTCAAAGCGCAAGACTGAGGTCGTAAAATTACTTGGGAAAATCCTGCAGATTTAAGGGTGGAGCCTGGGAAGGTAGAGAGTGAGCTCAGCAGGATGTGGTGTCATATAGTCCCCCCTCTGAAGCCGCCATTTTCTTCAGGGGAACTGATATCTGTGGTCTGGAGATCAGTTGTGATTCCAGAAGACCTCCAGTTCCTCCTTGGAGGTTGGCAACCGCACTCACAAAGTTAAATTGTAACCAATAAACTATTTATAAGGGAAGCAAAATCCTTCCTTGTGTATTTTTCTCAGGGGAACAGAAAGGGTGAGTACCTTGAAAAATGTGAAGCATACCTAACCCAGGTCAGTTATTGACTAACCCACAGGAACACCAAATTGCAAGATTCATAGGAGGAAGTTGGAAATCATAGTGGGCGCAGCACATAAAAGCGTTCGTACCCACGGGGGGAGAATGAACCCTTACCCCATTTCCAATGACTGATGAATCCTGATGTAGTCAAATGCAACTCAGCATCTTTGGAAACAGTTTATAAACTGTTTGGCAGCATCAGACCCGAACACGACTTGCTTGCTGTGCTGTTCTGCTTCCTCCACTCCACCCTCCATGTGAGGTTTGATTGAAAATATTATGGTTTGATCAAGCACCAACTTGCCAAGATATGCAAGTGCATGTGTCCTCTCTAATTAAAATGTATTTCTACCCACAAGCCGAGGAGGAAGAGGAAGAAGAAGAAGAAGAAGAAGAAGAAGAAGAAGAAGAAGAAGAAGAAGAAGAAGAAGAAGAAGAAGAAGAAGAAGAAGAAGAAGAAGAAGAAGAAGAAGAAGAGTTTGTATTTATATTCCCCCATTTCCTTTAAGGAGACTCAAAGGGGCCTACAATCTCCTTTCCCTCCCCACCCCCAACAACAAACACCCTGTGAGGTGGGTGGGGCTGAGAAAGCTCCAAAGAACTGTGACTAGCCCAAGGTCACCCAGCTGGCATATGTTGGAGTGCACAGGCTAATCTCAATTCCCCAGATAAGCCTCCACAGCTCAAGTGGCGGAGCAGGGAACCCAGTTCTGCAGATTTGAGTGCACCTGCTCTTAACCACTACACCACTGCTGCAACAGAGTTGGAGTGCACAAGCTAATCTGGTTCACCAGATAAGCGTCCACAGCTCAAGTGGCAGAGCAGGGAACCAAACCCAGTTCTGCAGATAAGAGTGTTCTTAACCATTACATCACACTGGCTCTGAGGTTTGGAATTATAGCTTGTTTGGAAAAACAGTACTGCAGCCAATGTTTGATCAACATCAACAACTTTTATTGGCATAACAATACAGCATTATAAACAAAAAGTTCATTCAGGCCAAACAGAGGGGGGAAAGGAAGAAAAAGAAGGGGTGGGAAGAGAATATTAATCAAGTTTTCCCTTGGAACGCTGAGTTATAAATATGTAAATAAATTTGGCTACTGAATCAGTTACATCACTGCTGGTATTGTCTCATGTATAAACCAGGATCCATGCAGTCAATGCACATATGTATATGCAGAGTGATACTGAATATAGAATTGTGTACTGAGAGTGTTTCTTTCAGCTTTCCTTTTAAACACACCAAGCTCTTCTAGCTCTTATAATTGCAAGGATATCCTTAAAAGGGTGAGCAGTACAGTGATTTTAGCACAGAGTTCTCTGAACCTTAATCACAATGAGTTAGGGTCTTCCAGGGCTTCCCATTGTTACAGCAGGTGGTAACAGAGGGGCTTGCCAGCTCCCGGCAGGAAACAGGAAAAGGATAACCAGGAGACAAGAGATAAAGTAAACAAGTTTATTTAAACCGACAGAGTAATGGGAAAAGTCCTGGGAAAAGGATGTTTCGTCCATACATAATAAAACAATAAGGAGTGCATACATTACAAAGGACTGGCACCTCAAATTAACACTTCAAAATACAACATTCCACTATCTGATAGGGCCATGGTGGCGAACCTTTGGCACTCCAGAGGTTATGGACTACAATTCCTATCAGCCCCTGCCAGCATGGCCAATTGGCCGTGCTGGTAGGGGCTGATGGGAATTGTAGTCCATAACTTCTGGAGTGCCAAAGGATCCAGCCACCACTGTGATAGGGAGTACCACCACATTCCGGTCCCAGCATCCTAAATAACAGTATAGTCGCCTAATGACAGATCTATTGGTACTTTTGTCAAAGCAGTCAATGCAGCTGTTCACATTGCCAACCTTGACTGAGAACATCCATTGCTTATCAGCAACCCAAAATAGTAGAGCTCTTAAAACAGCAATTCATGTTTCTAGCAAACTTTTATCTGGTCAGAGTCTTGGCTTCAAGGTTTTGCTGAGACAGGAAAAGCATTTAATCGACAGTTTAATAGCCATTCACACTGGCTTAGGATGTTTTGTATCAAATAACTGGTTTTCTCTTATATACGGAGACAGTTTCAGATAACATTTCCTTGAATGTGAAACTTTTTGAAGTTTAGTTTCTCTTTTACAGCGAAGGCTGTGGAGGAGGATGTGTGAAAGGCTGCTTGGTGCCAAAAGGCTAGAGAGACAGAAACCAATGTTTCATCCTTGGCCTAAATGAATCGATTCCTGCTACATCTTGAAAATCTGTTATTTTTACCTAACGAATGCATCAGATACCATATAAAATATCATAAGATGAGCCAGCATCTATTTCTAATAACTCTAACATTTAAGGCCCCTTCCGCACAAGCAAAATAATGCGTTTTCAAGCCACTTTCACAACTGTTTGCAAATGGATTTTGCTATTCCGCACAGCTTCAAAGAGCACTGAAAGCAGTTTGAAAGTGCATTATTCTGCATGTGCGGAATTAGCCTTACAGTCTAGGTTTAGGGGGAAATCATTCCTACCTAACATCTGTTTTACTCATATGATGATGTATTCAGAATTCTGGCTGCTACTACACCATGTCCATTCAGAGACCTGGTTCCTTCCAAGTGCAAAGTTTGCTTGCAGACCCAGTTTGGCTAAGCACGTTTGAGGGGGGCAGCTGCATCTCCCACAGGTTGACATTTACACAGGATGAAGTGGTTTGGGGCAGCATAACAAGTTCAGATCTTTATGGTGGGTGATACAGGCTGATCCCACCGCATTCATTTAGTCCAGAGCGGCTGCAGTACACTCATACCATTTTTAACTGAGAAACCAGGCGACATCATTGTGGGATGGTCGCACTCCAATCTTTTTTTTGCTCTGTGTTGTTGTCTTTATCCACAACTGATGTTACAACTTATTTAAGCTGGAAATACAGGGCCAGGCTGACACTTACAGACAGCCAAACCACTATTGAGGCATTCGTGGCTTTTCATCCCTTCTCCTTCCAGCTTAATTCTGTTCCTGTGTTCTTCTAGTTCTCTTGGTGCATTCGTGAATAGATGGTTAAATGCTAGCTCTTGGCACTTTGGGGTGCAGGGCTTAACCAGAATATTTCACTTTGCAGTCAGTGAAAGCCATTAACTTAAAAAAAAATCATGTCCCCCATTATAAACAGTAACTTCGACTTGCTGCAACATAATCACCAGCACTCAACCTCCTTTCCTCTTGGAACAAAAAGCTTGATCATTAATCATTTATTTATACTTGAATGACTAGCCAGCTGGGTTAGAACAGGAAGTAATTAATTAGGCTGAAAATGCAGGAACAAAGGGAATCCCGCAGGCAGCAATCTTTGCCTAAAGGAAATTCCATCCATATAGCAAGAGCTTGCATGGGATGGATGAGGGGATGGACTTTCATAGGGAACAAATCGTGATACGAAGTATCCTGCAGTCCTCGATTCTGTTCTGCTTGCAACTAAATGCTGAAAAGGATCCTGCAGTGGGGCAAAAAGGTTGCAGAGGGAACCACTCACAGATCAAACCAAAACTGCCCTATGTGTATGAAAGCGGAGATTACTAGCCTGCAAGTATTTATAGACCACACTGCATTTTGCAGCATGCACGCACAGTCCATATATCTCTGTTTGTTTTGCATTCTTTCATGGAAAGGAACAGGTTGGGCAAGTAAGTGCTTGTGCCCACATACAGTAGTCCTGTTCAGATTACACACACCCCTTCCCAATGTCTTGGGTACAGCTGAAATGATTTTACTCCCTAAAATGCTCCCCAGAATTCTTGTCTGTGAATTTTGATACCAAACCCTCTCCAAGTTCTCAGATATCTGCCAAGTCTTTGCTATCTGTATTTGACAACCTGTGCCATTTTATTACAACGTATGGCATTTTACAATCTTTGATCACTGCCATATTATGGTATTTCATACTTGAAACTA
Source organism: Sphaerodactylus townsendi (assembly GCF_021028975.2). NCBI lineage: Eukaryota > Metazoa > Chordata > Lepidosauria > Squamata > Sphaerodactylidae > Sphaerodactylus > Sphaerodactylus townsendi. The sequence goes on along the minus strand of NC_059437.1, from coordinate 14,920,362 downwards.
TTGGACGGTTGGCATGCAGTGGCATTTAGACTGTGCATCACAGCAGATGTGATCTTCAACACCCTACAAGTATTTCACAGATTTTGTGCAACGGTGTTTGGTATCAAACAGCAGGTGAGATTTCATATCTGATGCAGGCCAAAACAATCAGCAGGGCCAAATTGCTTGAATTTGGGGGATGGAAATTGACTCTCTTAAATGCAAAGGATGAGCAGCAAAACTGGAAATGTGGGCAGGTGTCAAAATATTTTCAAATTCATTTCAGCTCTGCTTTCTAGCACTGCTACTCTGGGCTACGTGATGCGGTCACGTCTGCCACCCAGTGGTGTGTTTCTCTGTGCGTCAGTACTTGACTGTTTTAATGCACGAATAGACCTGGTGACCCCATCTTTTAATTGTGGACTGCTTGAGGCCTTGCCTCATAGCCTTCATTGCCGAGAAATGTGGTTTCATAGTTTTGTGACATTTGTTCCAGCCGATTGCAATCTGTCCAATATCTTATTTCATCACTGGCCCCGGTAACTATGCATTGTTCCATCCTATATCTTGGTCTCCATCAGTGAACTTTCACCTTTTCGTGTTTCCATTGCCTGACGGTCCCTGAGGCCATAGCCTGAAACAGACCAGATCGTGTGGAACTCTGTTGACCTTTCTTCAAGCTAGTGATGAAATGGCTGAAATCGCCAGCTGAGGTCATACCTCCCTAAGGGTTGAGGGAACTGATTTGTCTGGGCTTCCTTGACCATTCTTGCCGCCAGCTAAGTAAAAGACTTTGTGTTTTCTGCAATTCTTTGGCCTCTTAGTTGCCTTGCACGTAATGTGCTACTTAGTGGCATGTGCTGTGTGAGAGAGCAAGAAACTGTGGCCGTTTATGAATGCGCTACTTACCTAAAGCTGTTTGCTTCACAGTGGGTTTTCCCTGTGGCTTCTGGTTTGCACAGGGTTCCTCCCCCTGTGAAGTCCCTAGCCACGTCGCCATTTTGCCTGCCTGTTGCTTCCTTGTCCTTTCTGTGCAACCTCCATTTGGGGATGTTGCCTGGAACCTTTTGAGTGTGTCTCCCATCTTTGGTCTAGCACAGTGGTGGCGAACCTTTTTGAGACCGAGTGCCCAAATTGCAACCCAAACCCCACTTATTTATCAGAAAGTGCCAACCTGGCAATTTAACCTGAATGCTGAGGTTTTCGTTCAGAAAAAAACTGGTTGGCTCCCTCTTCTTCCGCCCCACCCGCTTGAGCAGGGGCCAGCCTGCTCTAGCCCTCAGCAAGTCCTGCACGCACTGGTCTGTGCCTCTCTAGCATCTCTGCCTCCTCTGCCCCCCCCCCCCCAGGCAGCAGCCACCCGGAGCACAGGCACCAGGCCCGCCAGCCGAGTCCTCCCTGCTCACTGCAGTGTGCACACATTGTGCTCAGTGGCCCAGGCCAGCCTAGATGTGTGTGTGGGGGTGATTTTCCACCCCCACCCCCACATGATGAACGCTGTGTGTGCGTGCCCACAGAGAGGGCTCCGAGTGCCACCTCTGGCACCCGTGCCATAGGTTCAGCATCACTGGTCACATTACTTTGCATGACCATGTCAATTTCATGTCAGTTTCACAGGGTCTCTCACCCCAGTGATGGTTCTGCAAGAAAGAAAGCCCTTCTGATCATTTTGAAATGGTTCTGCGGGCCATCATTTGATTACAACTGATTTTGGGAGGGAAACTATTAACACACCTGTTGTTGTGGGACATTTTAAATGCCAAAATTGTGTGGTGTGTAAATGTGCATGGGAATGCAAGGAAATCAATCTTCCAGATAGAGGCTTGTCTAAAACATTACAACATTTTTCTACATGTAGAATTTTAAAAAATGTGATTTACTTTATTAAATGTGAATGTGACTTATCATGTATAGGAGAAACATATAGGGAAATTGAGTGTGTGTGTCCCATCTTTGGTCTAGCACAGGGGTAGGGAACCTGCGGCTCTCCAGATGTTCAGGAACTACAATTCCCATCAGCCTCTGTCAGCATGGCCAATTGGCCATGCTGGTAGAGGCTGATGGGAATTGTAGTTCCTGAACATCTGGAGAGCCGCAGGTTCCCTACCCCTGGTCTACTGTGGCATTACTTTGCTCGACCATATCAATTTCATGTCAATTCCACAGGGTCTCTCACCCCAGTGATAGTTCACCAAAAAAGAAAGCCCTTCTGATCATTTTGAAATGATGGCCCAAAGAATGGCAGAAGATGCTGTTGAGTGGGTGAAGATAAGGGTGGAGGAGAGGGAAAACCCGGAGCAAGCTTCATTCACAATGATCTCCTTTCCTTTCCCTGCGAAGGGAGAGATAAAGTTACACTTTAACTGGTCTCAGAAACCAAGGGGATTCTCTGATCTGAGAGCATGGTGTGTTCCAAGGAACAGAAAATGTGTGTGTATATGATTCTGTGGCATAACTAGGGCTAGCTGAGTATGGCAGCCAGCATGGACAGAAGCACTGTTCTGTCAGAGGTGCCTGAGCAAGGTCATGGCACTGCCAATTGCCTAGAGCTTTGGATTCACTGGAGAGGGATGCTGCTCCCTCAGAGGAGTCTTATTGGGTGGGGGAGGGGGTACCATGGCATAGTTGATTTGTACAAATGTAAACAGGGGCAATCCAAAAATGAACTCAGACCAAAGTCATAGGGTCATTATGCACAGCATGTCTGCCGTGCAATGGGCGTGAATGCTTAGTGCAGCAAAATTTCTTGTATGGATATATTTTCCGGAGCCCTGCTTTCACTTTCCATGCTCTCCACGGCAAGTGGGGCCACTTCTAGCATGGCTTTAATTTGCTTAACCGCCAGAGCGGGACAGATTTGCCAGTGGGCACAACTTTGCCCTGGACATCTTCCCCCCACCTGTAGCCAGCCTATCTAGCTTCATCCTGCTGTCCATGCTTTCCCCATCACCCCCCCCCCACACACACACACACACTCATGCTGTTGGCTCCTTCCTGCTTCTCTAAATGCTTATATCAAGATACTGATATTTCAATATAATAATAACAGAGAGGGCTTTTCCAAGGAATAATACAAGCAGGGTCTCTTTTTGGTTCCACCCCATCTCCCCCGCTTGACTTCTGCCTTCCCTGATGATTGGGAGGGCTTTTAAAAACTTTATTTCAAACCAGCCTTTCTTTTTAAACAAGCCTCTCTTTTCCCTGCCACCGGAGCAGCAGCAGGATGAGTGAGTGAGTGTGTGTGTGGAGAGGAAATCGGGCCAGATCAAGGCTCTTTTGGTGTTAAGAGAAGGATGTTTAGTAAAGATTTATGTAGTCAGCCCCTCCCCCCCCATGGCTGTGCCATTTAAATTTACCTGAGCTGTGCAGAAACTACTTACAAAAATACAGCTTCCATGCAATTTAGGCAAAACTTAAAGGATCCTGAATTAAGTCTGAGAGGTTCAAGTGATTAACTCATTTGCTGTATCAGAGTACTCTGACCTGGGCTGGTCTGATCTCATCAAATCTCAAATGCTAAGCAGAGTCAGCCCTGGTTAGTATTTGGATGGGAGACCACTAAGGAAGTCCAGGGTCTCTATGCAGAGGCAGACAAAGGACCTCTAGATGTCATTTGCCTTGAAAACCCCACAGGGCCTATGACCAAGCTGTGACTGGATGGCAACCGAGAGCCAGCAGAGTTCATCTAACAAACTGCTCTCTAAGCTGCCTCCTCGTGTGTAAACAGAAACATGAGGAGACCCACACTACAAGTCCACTGTGCAGTGAAGAGCACCGAGGTAAGCTTCCATGCATAATGGGCCATAATGGAAGCAACCCACTCATTAGAGGCACAATTCGTGTCTGTGTACAAAAACACCTCACTGCCTTGGTTCTAGATGGGTGTGGTGTCCAGAATGCTTTATTTGCAACCATTTCTGTTCTGTACTTCAACTCTCAATGTATGCAGCTAACAACATTGTTTATACATTGCTGGGGTGAGGAGGACTGAGTGTATGCGTATGAGACAGACTGATTGATTGATTACCTGAAGGCTGTGGTCAAGTGTGAAAAAGAAAGCAAAAAACCAAACTTCTCTGTCTCCGGAAGAAAATGGATGGTAAAGGAGTTGCTAAGTCCAAGCAGAAGCCAAACAGCTGAATCCTTAAATATACAAGAGGAACTGTCTGTGAAGATCAAAGTGTACAGTTGGGAACAAACCCCAGAGCAGGCAAGATCCATCTTGAGCAGGGAAGGCCAATTTAGGTTCATCCTTTCTTGGTTGGTTGCCCAGGTGCTGAATGAAATTATTGCTATTGCTACTGTTCTGGTTTAAATGTGTATGATTTTTAGCTGGATAGCTTTAAAAGGGGCTTGGACAGATTTATGGAGGAGAAGTCGATTTATGGCTACCAATCTTGATCCTCTTTGATCTGAGATTGCAAATGCCTTAACAGACCAGGTGATCGGGAGCAACAGCCGCAGATGGCCATTGCGTTCACATCCTACATGTGAGCTCCCAAAGGCACCTGGTGGGCCACTGCGAGTAGCAAAGAGCTGGACTAGATGGACTTTGGTCTGATCCAGCTGGCTTGTTCTTATGTTCTTATGTTCTTTGATTGTTTTAATATTTGATATGCTTTTAGCTCTCCTGAGCCCCCCCCCCCTTCATTGGGAAAGGGCAGGATAATAAATAATAATGTTGATAAATTATGATGATGTCACACTTGTTAGACTACGTAAGCCCAAGGTGGTTCCCCCAAGTCCCAGTTGGCCAGAAAAATTATCAAGCATCAGCCCACACTCTAAAGTGCATGCAACCTGGCATTTTGAAGCACTATGCCTGACCTCTGAAAACTGCAGGAATTCAGATGTTATCCCCCCCCCCCCCGCCCCACACACACACCTCTCCCAAAAAAACCCTCTTGAATTGGGACAGCTCAAATTTGTTTCAAAGCTGACTAGCTTTAAATCATGGCTACTGGACCACAAGTATGGGAAAACCGACCGAATGGGCCACCACACACAGCCACTTTGACAGAAGAAACCAATAACTTGGGTGATTCCCAACTGGCTGAACTCACCACTCACCCCAAGAGGATTTACAATTCTCCATACAACTGACACACAGAGATAATTGCTTGATCCCATTCATGGTTCCACTCAATCCAGGCACCACTACACTGTTATGAGCAGTGAACTCTGGAGAACCAGGTTTGATTTCCCACTCCTCCGACTTGAGTGGTGGATTATATAGCAGTGATGGCGAACCTTTTCGAGACCGAGTGCCCAAATTGCAACCGAAAACCCACTTATTTATCGCAAAGTGCCAACACGGCAATTTAACCTGAATACTGAGGTTTTAGTTTAGAAAAAACAGTTGGCTCTGAGGCTCGTGTTACTCGGGAGTAAGCTTGGTGAAGCAACCGTGCAACACTTCGAATGGGTGAATCACGACCCTAGGAGGGTTTACTCAGAAGCAAGCCCCATTGCCAGCAACCGAGCTTACTCCCAGGTAAAGGATCGTGCCCAGGCCAGCCTAGGTGTGTGTGGGGGTGGGGGTGTGATTTTCCGCCCCCCCCCATGATGAACTCTGTGTACACGTGCCCACAGAAAGGGCTCTGAGTGCCACCTCTGGCACCTGTGCCATAGGTTTGCCACCACTGTTATATATTGAACTAAATTTGTTTTCCTTGCTGCTGGTCACAGTTCTCTTCGAACTCTCTCAGCTGCACCTACCTCACAAGGTGGCCTGTTGTGGGGAAGGGAAGGTGATTGTAAGCTACTTTAACATTCTTTAAAGGTTGATAAAAGCAGGATATAAAAACCAACTCTTCTTCTTCTACACTGGTGGTCCTATTTCACACCGAAGAGGGAGCTAAAGGGTCAGCCCTTAGCTTGACCTTTCCCAAGAGACGGGTGAACATGCAGGCTGATGTGGTGTTACTGACCATCTGGAACACCAGAAGGCATGCTCCCTTCTGATTTTGACCACAACTCACCATGCCCTATCCACCTGTGCATGTGTGGTGACGCCCTTCCAGACTGACACAGCAGAAATGAAAGCCACAAAACCAGCAGGATTCTTTTTAAATGCAGGACACTTCCTGGCATTTTGAATGTAAAACACGTCCATTTTCAGATCAACAAATAAATAAATACAGAGTTATATATGATATAACTTATCAGTTCGGGCCACTTGAAAAATGGCGAGGGCCACAATGTTGTCTGAATTGAGGAAGGCTGCGGTGCGACATTGATGCAGGAGCTAAACTTCAGGAGGATTCCCTAGCTTTCAGAAGTGTCTCCCGTTATACCCTAGGCTAAGCTGATCCACAGTACTTTTCCACCAGACCTGGTGGGTATTTTGCAACTGGATGCAACCAGAGCAAATATGCCAGAAACCGTCATCTAAAAATTCTTCTTCTGCGTACCTCTCTCAGCCAAAGACACTCATTGTCAATGTACAATAGCCTCTACTGCATGTGCCTGTAGAGCCTCTTCTCCCCACCTCTGCAGGAAACTGGACCTCCTTGCTCACCCAGTGAGCCTACAGTACCAGTTCAAACGATCCATAAGAAAACTAGCCCTGTTTATAAAGCTTAGCACCATGGAATTAAGGCCTGTCTCCCTGGTGTGACTGGATGGCAAAGGCAAGAGGCACTGCCCGTACCACTATTTTGGCAGGCTCGGCTTAGAATCCGCTTACGTCCCTCCCATCAGACTATGCTGTGCCTAATGCCAGGCTCATGGGGAGGCTGCAGGTGACTGGAATTGGACTTGCAACAGACACACTGCAAAAAGTCAGAGATGTTGTGTGTGAAGAGGCGGCGGCATGGGTGAAAATACTGGTAGAAGAAGAGCATGAAGGCAATGGCCAAGCAGTAGGTCACAATGAGTTGCACCACCAGCATGGGCATGCAGAAGTATTCGTAGAAGTCTATCTTGAAGAGGTACCAGAGGACGAGCAACACACTGTTCTCCAACCCCCGAAACACATAGTAACCAACTAAGTAGTTCCAGCTTTGCGATTTGGAGATCAAGTCTCGGTCGGACAGATTGAGCTGCACAGCCGACCAGCAAAAGACGTTGATGGCAGCATACAGCAAAGTGATGAAGCACAGCACGGAGATCGTGCCCACCTGGCTGAAATTCTTCTCCACGTGGTCGGGCAGCTGGGCGCCGCTCTGCCAAAACTGAACCCAGGGTAGAAAGAAGAACACCAGTAAGTTGGCCGCGCCAACGGCCAATGCATAATGCTTGAAGACACTCCCGAAAAAAACCAAGATGGTGATGCGGGTAGAGATCTCCAAGCTGCGCCACAGGATAATGCAGATGAAGGCCAGCGGACGCAGGCGGATCTTGTAGTCGTCGTACTTGATCTGGATGGCCAGGACGTTGCAGACCAAAGCTCCGTAGGTGATGGACACTAAGCAGATGCCCATCAGGACTGCTAAAATAAGGAGGAAAACCAAATGGTAAGCATGTAGGGAAGCAACGGCCCACTGTTGACTGCCTAACATACAATGAGGATCCTTGGGTTTGTGCAAGAAGGAAATAAGACAGTGAACATCATAGCCAAACGCGCACCGCGTTTCTTGGAAGTGCAAACATGTGTAATTGGCATTGGGTCAGAATCACAGCTACAGGAGGGCGTATCAGGGCAGTAACTCTGCAGAAATACCCCAGCCCCCCTTTCTGAATTTCCAGCTTTCTTAAAAGAAGAAAAGTATCTAGCTCAGTGATGGCGAACCTTTTCGAGGCCGAGTGCCCAAACTGCAACCCAAAACCCACTTATTTATCGCAAAGTGCCAACACGGCAATTTAACCTGAATACTGAGGTTTTCGTTTAGAAAAAACAGTGGGCTCCGAGGTGTGCGTTACTCAGGAGTAGGCTTGGTGGTAGTCGGTGGCTTTGCATTGAAGCAACCGTGCAACTCTTCCAATGGGGGAATCACGATGCTAGGTGGGTTTTCTCAGAAGCAAGCCCCATTGCCAGCAACCGAGCTTACTCCCAGGTAAAGGATCGTGCTTTAGTTCTTCGCATGAAAATCAGAAAATCAAACAAATAATTAGTAACCTACTCTCGGGAACCTGTGAGAACCTGCTGGATCCCACCTCTGCCTACACTGCTTCCCCAAAACTGGGTCTTAGGTTTAATGCTAATAATCAATCCCAGCGGCCCAGGCCAGCCTAGATGTGGGGGGGAGGGGCGACTCTGCTTGCACGTGCCCACAGAGAGGGCTCTGAGTGCCACCTCTGGCACCCGTGCCATAGGTTCGCCACCACTGACCTAGCTCTTTTCCTTTCAGGTTTTTAAATGAAGATATCCCAAGCAATGTGTTCTATTCAAGTATGTTTCAAAGCACAAAGAAGAGCCCTGGCAATTGCAAGGTTTAATGTATTACCTTCGGCTCTTCTGACTGGAAGATACAGGAACATTGGTCGAGTCACAAGATTTTGCCCTTGTAATAATGGTCGTTTGGAAATGCTTATGCATTCTTTGTTTGAATGCCCTAGGTGTGAAAAGATCAGGTCCAAATATAAGGACTCAATTTTGGCAAATTGCTTTCAGTTGCTGGACTATTACAGGGTACCTTACTTGTGGAATAGTTCTGATTTGACATTTTGTGAGACAGTTGCAAATTTCCTGCTTGACATTATGAACGCTTAATTGTACTTTATCTGTTCATATATTGTATTGTCGAAGGCTTTCACGGCTGGATTCAACTGGTTGTTGTGAGTTTTCCGGGCTGTGTGGCCGTGGTCTGGTAGATCTTGTTCCTGATGTTTTACCTGCATCTGTGGCTGGCATCTTCAGAGGAGTATCACTGAGAGAAGTCTGTTATACACTGTGTCCAGTATAACAGACTTCTCTCTGTGATACACCTCTGAAGATGCCAGCCACAGATGCAGATGAAATGTTAGGAACAAGATTTAGCAGACCACGGAAAACTCACAACAACCTGTTCATATATTGTTCATACTATCATTGTACTATAATGTTCTAATTTATGCCAATAAAGGCTTACTGTTGTTATTATTATTATATTTCAAAGCGTGGAGGAGGCAAGCTGTAGGAGGAGGCAAGCTAGTTTTTATGTTTTATGTTTGCATCATGCAAAAAAAAAAATAGTTCAATCAGATAATATAATGTTGCATATGCCTCTCTCATATGCCCTTTCCATCCTTGCACCCCTTTGTTAGCAGTGACAAGCAAAAACACTGAGCAGAAAAATGGGGCGAGATGGAATCTGCTTTTTTGTTGCTGCCTTCAATTTGCATAGGGAATCTCCCTGTGTGGAGCCCAGGATGGACACAGGAGGAGAAGAATGAATGTTCCATTACGCTCTGTTGGATATCTGTTTCACATCATTCCGGGCCAGCCAGCATGCTGCAGTCTGCCTCGGTGTGAAGGAAAATGACCATATACAGACTGCCTGTGACTCACCAAATTAATAATGTCTGCCAAGCTCCCATCCTCATCTCCCTCAAATGCTGGAATTCAGGCTAAAAGGTCAAAGCGGAAACAATGCTCAGGCAGGTATAAACCTCAGAACCTCTTGGAACAGATTTTTTTTTTAAACCCACTACGCAATGCAGGGCCAAATGACACATAATATCCAAGCCGTCTTCAGTGCCACCATTTCTCACAGCAGCAGAACTTTAGGGAAGATATAAATAAATAAATTTGAGCTAGTGATAAGCCCTGTTCTCAGTGCCAAGTCTGCAAGTAATAACAGGCCTAGGCCTATTATTAGGGTGAGTCCCTGGGTTGGAGACAGTAAGTTGCAGAAAAGTGTCACTCTGACATTGCCTGTTAAAGTATTAGTTAACCTCCCATGCACACACATGCACATGCGCACACACATGTTTGCCCATAAAATTTTAATCCTATCCCACACACTACTCTAGACTTCTGGATGTTGTTCCAACCATTCCATGTATGGAATGTGGAGTTTCCTACATTTCTCTCTGTCCCCTTCCGCACATGCAGAATACTGCACTTTCAATCCACTTTCACAATTGTTTGCAAGTGGATTTTGCTTTTCCGCACAGTAAAATTCAGCAGCAAAGTGCATTGAAAGTGGATTGAAAGTCCATTATTCTTTTGGGGGTATTATTTTTGGAAAGGGACTACAATATGCCTGTGCTGACATTTCATTTCATTTCATTTTATTTTATGATTTTACATTCTATGTTTTTATTACTATTGATTGTTTCCTGATTGCTTACTAGACCTATATGACAATCATTAAGTGCTGTACCTTATGATTCTTGACAAATGTATTTTCTTTTATGTACACTGAGAGCATATGCACCGGAGACAAATTCCTTGTGTGTCCAATCACACTTGGCCAATAAAGATTCTATTCTATTCTATTCTATATCAATATAATTGCAATAACAGCAATATTGATATAACAGCAATTTAAAGGGTTTTAACAAAGCCAGCAATCTTGTGACTGTGTGCCTTTAAGAGTGCGTTGATGGGCGGAATTAAAAAAAACTAGGAAAAGCAGAGACCTGGTAGAGTTCAGAAGGCAAGCTGCACAGTAGCCAGCGGGGTGCCTTCTTGCGTGTAAATGGGGAAACGCAAGTAGACCTCACCACAACCCCACTGCACCACAAGGAACCCTGTGATAAGTGTTCCGTGCATAATAGGCCTGTGTATATGTTTCTGTAAATCCCAAAAGTATATTTTACATTTTAGGGGTTTAAGTTTGCACTCAAGATAGCTATACACTCCTATACAGATGCTAACTTTTAACCATTTTACAATTTAATAAACCATTAGCAGGATATGTAATCTAATACGCAAGGAAGGCTTGCAAAATTTTACAGAATATAATTAGATGGTTACAGTAACGGAAAACTTGACCTCTTATTCAGATGTGACTTCTGAGAAAGAATTCAGAATGACACATTTCCACTTCTACACTACTGTCATGTTTAGAGGCCTCTCAATTACTTACCGCCAAACAGGATGAAACATTATTACTGCCACTAATGAGGCTGTGGTTTTATGTTTGCATCATGCAAAAAAAAAAATAGTTCAATCAGATAATATAATGTTGCACAGATATAAGCTTTCCATTTAAAGTGGAATATCTGTCATGAACCACCACTGAATCTATAGCCTAGCTAGGCTCTAGGCACTTGAAATTCATTTTGATCTAAATTAATTAATTATGTAATTGTAATCAGGGCCAGCTTACTGCACAAGTGACCCAAGTAGCCACTTTAGGGCCTGCAATTTGAGGAGAGCAGATGCTTAGGGCAGGCAACACTTGGGTCATATGCTGTTACCAGCCCAGACCTCCTTCAGGCATAAAAATACCTTCTGTCACCCTTGGCATGCAGCATACTGGACTTATATTTATGTTTTTGCTTCTTGCAATTCCTCGCCTCACCCCAAACTATTCATATGCCTGCTTACTATAAAGTTTCTGGATACAGACACTCTCTAGGAGCAGCAGTGGCGTAGGAGGTTAAGAGCGCATGTATCTAATCTGGAGGAACCGGGTTTGATTCCCAGCTCTGCTGCCTGAGCTGTGGAGGCTTATCTGGGGAATTCAGATTAGCCTGTACACTCCCACACACGCCAGCTGGGTGACCTTGGGCTAGTCACAGCTTCTTGGAGCTCTCTCAGCCCCACCTACCTCACAGGGTGTTTGTTGTGAGGGGGGAAGGGCAAGGAGATTGTAAGCCCCTTTGAGTCTCCTACAGGAGAGAAAGGGGGGATATAAATCCAAACTCCTCCTCCTCCTACTCCTCCTCCTCTTCTTCTTCTTCCTCTTCTTCTTCTTCTTCATGTCATGTACTTAGAAAGTGAGTTTGGACATTTGTACAATGTCCATCACATCACCACTACAACAACGAAGACGAAGAAGAGTAGTTTGGATTTAAATCCCATCATTCTCTCCTGTAAGGAGACTCAAGGTGGCTTCCAAGCTCCTTTCCGTTCCTCTCCCCACAACAGATACCTTGTGAGGTAGGTGGGTCTGAGAGAGTGCCAAGGAACTGTGACTAGCCCAAGGTCATTCAGCAGGTATGTAGGGCTGCAGAAACACATCTGGTTCACCAGATAATCCTCCACCATTTAGGTAGAGGAGTGGGGAATCAAACCTGGTTCTCCAGATTAGAATCCACCTTCTCTTAACCACACTGGCTCTTAACACAATTAATGGCAGGCATACAAGAGCTCCCTGCTTATTTCACTTATCCCTGCAGTCCATTTTGATGTTACGAGATAAAATGTGGAGCTGCATTGTTGGAGCTCCGCGCATGTTTCCTGCATTCCTCTGGAGACGGCGGGATACAAATGCATTCCAGATTGAATGTGCTTTTTCTCCTCCTTCCAAACTGATGGCTCTTCTTCCCCTTTCTGCACAGTGTAAAAACAGCTGCTGCTCAGATGAGGGGCATGGGCAAAAGGCACCCTTTGGCAGATGGTGCAAGAGAGATACCTGAGAGAGACTGCTCATGACAGGTGTGGGGTCAGCTGGTGCCAGAGACGTCAGACATTTAGGCCTGAAACAGCTGATGCTGCCAGCAGTTCTGAAAGCAAGAAACAATCTCCCTATGGCAGAGAACTTGGCTTGCTCTGCAAAGCCAAGGACATCTCTTCTTCCTCTGGCTTGCAGGCTGACCATCTGATTCCTGTTTCTGCAGGACGCAGCTGAAAAAATGCCTCTGACCTCTCTCTGCTCAGCAGTTATGCTGCTAATGATGTTTGTTGTTATGAGTATTACTGCTCTGTATAATTTATGATGTGATGTTATGATTATTATACTGTTACATGATGTTATGATGTTATAATACTGATGTTTGTTGCTATAATCCTAGGTTTAAAATGTTATATTTATTGAAGTTAAGACTGATACGCTATAATGTTATGTTATTTATTCCATGTTCATTGATGTTATGTTTTCGCTGGTTGTTATTTAATATTACACTGTTGATATTGTCATTGTGGAGCTGTTGTTCACCGTCCTGAGCCCTTCCAGGGAGGGCGGTATATAAATCTAATAAACCAAACCAAACCGAAAGGGCCATGCGCACTGGCGATTAGCCAGGGGCAGCTCCCCAAATCACACTTGTAGGAAAGCACCGACTGGTCCAGTAAACTGCTATTCCCCTTAGCTTCAGTGAATCACCTCCCTGCTTCGTTGTTACCAGTGGCTGTTGCTATGCTGAGTGTTTACGCAAGCGAGCGTGCAAATACAACCAGAAGTACAGGTGGTGCCTACGGAGCGACCTCTGACCTGTGCCTTTCATGCTTCCAGCCTTTATAAGGCAACCAAACCTGTTTCCTGCTGGAGACACAGGAGGCTCTCCTCCACGGTTTTATTAAAACACGGGCAAGCTTTGAAACTGTCTCTTTGAAACTGCATTAATACAGCCTGTTTTTGAAAGACAAATCTGGGTAGGAAAAAAATAATTTGAGACCAATCATTCAAAACTGTCCAGGGAATGGAAGGCCGTTTCCATCGGGCTGTGGACAGGCAGTGTGGAGTAGAAGTGGAAGTGTTGGAATAGCATTTGGGAGACCCAAGTTTGCTTGCTCACTCTGTCCAGTGGCGGCCTTGGACTTGTCCAGGTCCCTTAGCCTAGCCCTCAGCCTAGGATAAAACAGATGGGAGAGCCATGTATTCTGCCCAGAGCTTCTTGGAGGAAGGGTGGGATAAATATACTAAATAAATAAATACATCCTTGATTCAAATTTTGCAGTAGTGAAAATACCAAACCTGCTCTCGAAATAGGTTATGCAAATAGATCAATTCTACACCAGGAAATACTAACCCTCTTCTCAAAACAGGTTACACCATTCAACAGTATTGTATTGTCGAAGGCTTTCACGGCTGGATTCAACTGGTTGTTGTGGGTTTTCCGGGTTGGGTGGCCGTGGCCTGGTAGATCTTGCTGCTCTGGACACAGTGTGTAACAGACTTCCCTCTGTGATACACCTCTGAAGATGCCAGCCACAGATGCAGGCGAAACGTCAGGAGCAAGATCTACCAGACCACGGCCTCAGAAGAAAGGCCAAAGAAGGGGAGACAGCTCTGTGGTTGAACACGTGTTTTGCATGCAGGAGGTCTCAGGTTCGGTCAGGGGTGTAGCTTTATACAATGACACTCAGGTCTTACCCTGTGCGCCATATCCCCTCCCAACTGCGCCTCCCACCCAATCCCCACATGGAGTTCAGGAATGGGGCCAGCCAGCTCGCCCAGCCCCGGTCTCCATGGTTGCGAGAGTCATGGCCCTGTAAAGCACCTCTGAGGAAATGGTGCCCAGGGCTCCCACCCTCCCATGCCCCCCTCACTACATCGCTGAAGTCAGTTCCTGGCATCCAATTGGAGCCTCAGGAAGCAACTGTTAAGAAAGACCTTTCTGTTCATGAGAAAGTGCAGAGCTGCTGTCAGTAAGAATAGTAGATGATCTGAATTGGCATGAACTGATTTAGGTGCTTCTGAGAAGGTTTCTTGACCAAAAACCTTCTGGGTCATTGTTCACTGTGTGCTTTAATCATTCTTCTTTCTTCTCATTTTAAAAATCTGTGAGACATATTGTCACTTTCTTTCCCATGGGGGATATTTAGCAAGGAGTAGCGTGGCATCCAGGAGAACAGGTTAGACCACCGAATGATGCCTGCAATGGTTTATTTCTAAAAACAGAGAAGCCAGGACTCAAGACTGCCTGGATGCCAAATCTTCTCACCCAAGGACTCCTGCCCCGCTGGTTACATTAATTGGTGGCATTAAAAAATCAGTGGTACAAGAAGCTCCCTATGAAGATCAGGGTTGGGCAAGCCAGCTGGCTGCACCCCTGAACGCCACGTGGAGATCGGGGGCGGGGCACAGCTGAAAGGGGGCGTGGCACAAGGTGAGCCCTCACTTACCGTAGGTGCCAACAAGCTCACCATAATCCACCTTTTACAGATGCTTATTCATTCTGCAAACCATGTTTCCCACTGCTCCTTCCAGGTCTGATTTCAAATTAATCCTACTCTGATCAACTGTCAACAACTGGAAGTGGTCCCTACCTGCTCTGGGTAGACTCTTTGGTTATTGTTTCAAGTTGACCTTCTCTTCGTAACATTCCCCCATTCCTGCCTTTCTCATGCTTGTGATTCTAAGCATAAAAACATCTGTTTGATGCATGCTTCATTTATGATGTGCTGGTCCCCAAAGTGCCACTAAATTCAGACCTAGCTCCTACTGCAGACCGGCACTGCTACCCTCTTGAAACTCGCTCCACTCATCTGATGAACTAAACTCTGGCCCCTTCCGCACACACAAAATAATGCGTTTTCAAACCACTTTCACAACTGTTTGCAAGTGGATTTTGCTATTCCGCACAGCTTTAAAGAGCACTGAAAGCAGTTTGAAAGTGCATTATTCTGCATGTGCAGAATGAGCCTCTGGCTTACAAAAGCTCATGCCGGAATAACTTATCAGCCCTTAAGGTGCCACAGGACTTCTGTTTAAATTCTTTTTAACAGGTTAACACAGCTATTCCTCTTGAACATTATTAAATTAAAGAGTTAAAGAGTATCCTGGTCTTTGGGACAACTCAACCTTCGATTTAAAAAAATAATTTAAAATGCCAAAGTCCCCAAACTTTAAATTAAAAAAAACAACAACTTCTGTGTGCACAACGTTTGAATGTGGGGGGAAGAGTTTGTTTCTGGAACGTCAAACTTTCCACATGCTGGAATTATTTCATGGGAAACCAAGCCATGTGGTCTCTTCTCTGAGGTCAGGTCAACTTCCTGTTTGCATGAAAGAGCAGCATCCATCACACAGATTAGAACCTACTGCCCAATAAAGACAGCGGGGGGGGGGGGGGGGAGGCTCCAGGATCAGCCAGGTATTTTATAGCGTAGAAGTTTTATTTCACACAAAGAACTGATTTCCACGTTCATACAGGAGTAACTCGATCAACGCACAAGTGCTCTGAGAAATTAGCTGTGTGGGAATGTACAAAAGACTTACAGTCTTAAGGGAAAGCCAAATGACTAGTTGAGCTGTGTGGCAGAATCTGACACCGAACAATGCTGTGTATTTGTTAGGCTTGTTCTGTTTTTAAGATGTTCCTACATCAGTCACTTTTACTGTAAGCTAGAAAGGAACTAGATTCACACACTGTTGTCATCCTTACAGTCTAAAACTGCAGCTGTTTTTCAGTGCTAACTTCCAAAGCAAAGAACAGAGGGATTTCATCATAGAGATGCCAAATGCTAGAATGGAGCCCTGTACACAAAACATATCAGTGTGTGGAGCATACGAAGATAGAGGGGGAGGTGGAACAAGTGTGCTGCTGACCTTACCCCCTCCGACATGCATTCACCAAACATAAGCACATTTCCAAATTGTATGTTTGATGGCCCTATCTCCATAACCTGGAATATATGTTCCCAGCTAAAGTGATGGATGCCAACAACTATATACGCACTGTGCTTACACTCAGACAAATCAAATCAAATAAACCTTTAATCGGCACTCAGGCAAAAGCATAATTGGAGGGACTGGAGCCAGTGACATACATATTCCCTCTCTGTGCCCATCAACCCTTTAGGCAGCTATCTTATTTGTACTAGGCTAATGTCACAGGGAATCACAGAATCACATAATTGGAAGAGACTGCAAGGGCCATCAAGTCCAACCCCCTGCCATGCAGGAACACACAATCAAAGCACTCCTGACATATGTTCATCCAGCCTCTGTTTAAAAATCTCCAAAGGAGACTCCACCACTCTTCCAGGCAGTGAATTCCACTGTTGAACAGCCCTGACAGTCAGAAAATTCTTTCTAATATTTAGGTGAAAACTCTTTTCCTGCACCTTGAATCCATTGCTCTGTCTCCTAGTCTTTGAGGCAACAGAAACAAGCTTGCTCCCTCTTTGACATGACAATCTTTCCAATATTTAAATATAGCTTAATGTTCACTTTACCAGACTAAACATTCCCACCTCCCTATGTCTCTCTTCATAGGGCATGGATTCCAGACCTTTTACCATTTTGGTTGCCCTCCTCTAGACATGTTCCATCTTGTCAATATCCTTCTTAAATTGTGGTGCCCAGAACTGAATACAGTATTTTAGGTGAAGTCTGACCAATGCAGAGTAGAGTAGTACAATTACTTCCCTAGACACTATACTCTTATTGATGGGGCTTGGGGAGAGACTAGAAGTTTTTGGGTTTCTGAAGCCTGGGAACCTAGTATTCATAGGTCACACTGCTAGTTTTTCTAGATTTGCAAAACAAAATCTCCACATAATTGCATAACTTCGTAAAGTTACAGTTTGGAGATAAGCCCTGAAGTACAGTGGATCCGTCCAAGTGTGCAAGTTATGTCAATTACCACATCGTGTTTTTTTTTCAGAACATGCTTCCAATTATTTTGAAGAAAACAAGCATGATGTTGAAACTCCCCCTCTTTTTGCACCAAACACAGTTTTTAAGTGCAGACTCAGCAAAACCAGGCAGCACCTGCATGAAAAGTGCTACAGAAATTCTAGAGAAATTGTGATTATTGTGTCCCTCTACTGTGTTTATACAGATTCTGACCAATATAGCTGAGCCACATCTCTCAAATCATACAGTTCTAAGTTACCAGAGCTGTTTGAGATAATTTCTAGTAACAAGACACCTTCAAAGCGCCAACACAGTTTGTTTTCATTTGAACAAAATGACAGCTCAGAATAGTTTCTTCTTTCAGTAGGGATAATTCTGTAGAACCCCAAATAAACTGGCGTTATGCAGCACTTTAAGGAATAATAAGATTTCAGCATAAACTGGAGTTTATACAGAAATAAAATCTTGCGGAAAGCCTCGTCCACAAGCTGGACTTCCAGCTGTGGCGATGCAGCCATGCCAACCTGCCCTGGTGCTCCCCCAGAGGGGCTTCTTGGAGGCTGCAAAAATGCAGAAGCCTTGCTGCCACTGAGCAGCCTCTATGGGGCTGTTCAGAATTAGGCTACCATTTTCAGTGGCATAAGTCTGAACCAAACACCGCTGACATACCGTAGTGAACAGCTGGAAGGGAGCCAACTAAAGACAGCCCTTCCCCTAGCCACGCCCCCAGACCACCCCTACTGTACTGAATAAGGTGGGACAGGAATGCTGATGCCCCAGTCGGTGCTGCATCCCAGCGCCAGAAAGGGCAACAGCGGTTGCACACCACTGAAATGGCCCTTCCGCCGGATTAAGTGCTCCAGGGAGGGTGAATCCACTGGCAAAAGTCATGTGCCTGAGACTCTGGGCAGCTGCTGCCAGTCAGAGTAGGCCAGTGGTGGTGAACCTTTGGAACTCCAGATGTTATGGACTACAATTCCCATCAGCCCCTGCCAGCATAGCCAATTGGCCATGCTGGCAGGGGCTGATGGGAACTGTAGTCCGCCAGCATCTGAGTGAAGGTTAACTTCACCGGGAATGACAGCAATACAGATCTTGACAGACCTGGTCTAACTCGGCATAAGGCAGCCTCACAAGTTCACCTGAAAGCATCAATCTGGACCAGGGCAAACAACCCTACAATAAGTGAAAATAAATACAGTGATCCAAAGTGAGCTCTGTCGATGATATCCAGTGGGGGAGAGGGGTAATGAATTTCTTTATGAACTCTGCCATGTTTCCTTGTCTACTGAACAAAAAGTGATTACACAACGCTTAGTTCATTTCCAGATTTCCACATAACTTCAATTTTGAACACACTGGCTACGTCAACTGCTAGCTTCATGCTTTGCTTTGCGAGTTGTTTTAAAACATATCCTTCCATTCCAGATGCAAAGCCCTCCTCTTGCAAGGTCCTAGCTAAAAGAAAAGCTCTCTCGACTGTCCTCCCAATAGGCATTTGACTATCCAGGATGCTTTTGGCAGGACAGAAAGGGACTCCTGCAGACAATAGAGGTGTTTCCATGGAGACTGTCCATGCATGTAGAAAACAGAGGTGTTTCACTAGAGACTGTCCATACATTGGAGATTTTTTTAAAGTGGGGGATAAAAAAACTAAAATAGGGAGTCCTGGAAAAATGGGGAAGAGGAGGGGACGTCGGGAGATGTAAGTTACCTGCTTACATTGTACATACACAGTTCCTTGTGGGCCTCCAACATCTCAAATAGTAAGGAGATACTGGCTGAACTTGCTCTGTGTGTGTGTGTGTGTGTGTGTGTGTGTGTGTGTGTGTGCTAAAGTAAAACACCAATCAGCTGATTAGAGTGCCAATTTTCTTTTTCTTTAAAAAAATTTTTACTGTACTTCTGTGTCTTCAACATCAGCATTTACTGGTGAGTTTTTTTCTTTCAGTGCTAGACAGCATTTCACCTGAATTCATTTAGTCATGCTAGCTGGTGTTAAAGCACAGTCCAGGGTACAGGGAAAACACAATTATATTGCTCCTGTCTGTAAAAACCCCTTGCAACGGAACGTGTCAGCAAGGCTAGAACCTTCCTTCCTGTTGGGACAGTACATTGTAACTTGGTTGGGAACTTTTTAAGTAAAATGACTCTGCCCAACATGTGGAAACATAGGCAACCCAATCAGTTCAGGATTCTACCATTCCTTCTGGGGATGTCTATATACACACACCTGGAGAAAGAAAAGGGGCTGTTGTGGGTTTTCTAGGCTGTGGTGTCATCTGATAGTTTTTCCTCCTAATGTTTCACCCGCATCTTTGGCTGGCATCTTCCGAGGCGTATCACAGTAAGATGTGTTTCTCTCCATGGCACAGTGTCGAGTGATTGTGTGGTGTATATGTGGAGTATATGTCCTGTCCACCTCACAGACGGGGGGGGGGGGGTGAGCATGTGTCTGGGTGGAGTTCATTCACATGCACTCCATATTGCACTCCATCACTCCATATTGTGCCATGGACAGAAACACATGACTCTGAAGATGGCAGCTATAGATGTGGGTGAAAATGTTAGGAGCGAAAATGTTAGGAGCACATAGCCCGGAAAACCCACAAACCCGGTTAATTGCAGCCATGAAAGCCTTCCACAATACATAGAAAGAAAATTCCTCAGAATCAGCATCCTGCCCTGAGATAAAAGGCAGCCTCTTTTAAAAATACCATGTGGTCCAGTTTCCAGGTTAAAAATCAAACCTGCCTGGCTTCTTTCAATCCCTGTCCTTTCTGCGGTTCCTTTACCTCTGTTGGCGGGTACGTACTGCTCAACAACGCTTATGTAGAGCTGCAGTGTGAGCTGTGGGGTGGAACCCAGGAAGGCTTGGATCACAGCCATGCGCTTGAAGGCGTTGCGGTGGGTGATCAACCTGCGTAGCGAATGGCCCACCTCCTGTTCCACCTCGACCGCCGAGTCTTTGTGGAGACGCTTCTTGCGTGTGATGGTGACATACGGTTCTTCCTCAGACCCCACCTGGCAGTAGGTCATCAAGGCCTCCAGACATCTGCAACGAGAGAGAATCCCATCATTAGTCTACCTTGCATGCAAAAAAGTTCAGCTTTGATTCCTGGCATCTCCTGGTGCAGGACCTCAAGGGACAGGAATCTGGAGGAAGGTCTTTAGCTTTCTCCACAGGAAAGCTATTGCCAGTCCAAGGCAACAATTTGGAACCAGATAAACCAATGGTCTGCCTTGATATAGTGTAACTTGGTGTACCTGGAGGGCAGTTCAGGAAACAGAACGGTGAAGTGAAGGGGAAAGCCTTTGGCCTGATCCAGCACGGTGAATGCATTGAACCCTCTGTGCTGGGGGCGCATGTAGTTTCATAGATGTAGTTTCATTTATACTGTGAGTGTACACATGAACATTTTTATGCCTAAAGCCAACTCATGTAGGGTGTTTAAGATTCTTGTCCTATCATCTGTAATACTTGTGAGTGTAGGAGCAGCAGTGGCGTAGGAGGTTAAGAGCTCGTGTATCTAATCTGGAGGAACCGGGTTTGATTCCCAGCTCTGCCGCCTGAGCTGTGGAGGCTTATCTGGGGAATTCAGATTAGCCTGTACACTCCCACACACGCCAGCTGGGTGACCTTGGGCTAGTCACAACTTCTCGGAGCTCTCTCAGCCCCACCTACCTCACAGGGTGTTTGTTGTGAGGGGGGAAGGGCAAGGAGATTGTAAGCCCATTTGAGTCTCCTACAAGGAGAGAAAGGGGGGATATAAATCCAAACTTTTCTTCTTCTTCTTGTTTCCTACATCTGAACATGATGTACCCATGTGTCAGGCATGTTCATGGTCCCTTCCCCTTCCATGTTTAAATCATGAGTAGACAAAAGTGGCACTCGACAGCATTATAGAATGGCAGAGATCCAGTTATGCAAGAAGGGTGGTTTGATCAGAACATATGCCTTCAGCTCAACCTGTACAATGATGCAAAATGACTGTGAAATATAATGTAATGTCAAATATTCAATAAAATATATGAGGCCTGCTTTTCAGTATGGAATAATTAAAATGCCTAGTCAGAGGTTTAGTAGGACCAGCAGACCAGGCACATATTTGCCATGGTCCGAAGAGGAGGAGGAGGAGTTTGGACTTGTACCCCACAGTTCTCTCCTGTAAGGAGACTCAAGGTGGCTTACAAGCTCCTTTCCCTTCCTCTCCCCACAACAGACACCTTGTGAGGTTGATGGGGCTGAGAGAGATTCCTGAGAGAACTGTGACTAGCCCAAGGTCACCCAGCAGGAATGTAGGAGTGTGGAAACACATCTGGTTCACCAGACAAGCCTCTGCCACTCAGGTGGAGGAGTGGGGAATCAAACTCGGTTCTCTAGATTAGAATCCAGCTGCTCATAACCACTACACCACCTTGGCTCTCGCTATGCCTGCAGCATACCACAGTAAAGCACATTCAGCTACTGAACAGTGCTGGTGGGAGAATAGAGCATAACAGACCAGTGATAACCACCAAGTTTGTTGCCCAATAAGAAAAAGAAGAGCACTCTACCTGAAAATAGAGAACTCACAACTTCAAGAGTAGTACATTGCAAGTTTGAAGCAGAAGCCAGGTGTGGACCATTCTGATCGGCTGGGTCCCTATGATGTCACCAAAAAAATTCCGCCCTATCCCAACCTTGGAGAAATGTCTGTATTTTTACAATAATTTTCCCTTTTAAAAGAAAAAAAATCAGCTACTCATGAAAAGTTAAGGGAGAGAGGAACAATTTGGATATCCCACTCCCCAAAGCTCTTTTCTGGGCTGCTATAAACTCCCAGGGCTTAATCAAGCTAATTTCTCCTTTCTATTTTTTCCCCCTTTACCTGATTCTCAACTGCTCAAACACTCCATATTCCTAGCATATATTCAGTCCTCATCAAGCCAGTGGGTTCTGGCTAATTAACCATTTGTTTTGTATATTGTTGGAGTCCCATATATCTAGAAATCCCTGCCGTGACCGCGAGTGGCCAGGTTTTCTGTTTTCCTGACTGGCGGCGGAGAGGAAACCACTCTGCTGTTACATATGATGATGGGCTATTTATGTGCATTCATATAGAACTTTTTAAAAAATGTGGCTACCCTGTCAGAAAAAGATGAATGATAGCTGAGCTAGTGTGTGATGTGTTGGAATGAGAATCTCTCTTTTTGGTTAGAAAGCCAACCTTCCCTCAGAAGCAGAGAAAGGTGCTACAATGCTGTCTTTGTCTGCAACAGAGCTGCTATGGTAATTAGCAGCGGAGACACCTTACTCTGCCAACTAGAGGGCCAATCACACCTCCTCGCACAAAGTTGCCAACTCTGGGTTGGGAAATGCCTGGAGATTTGGGGATGAGCCCAGGAAGGATTTCAGTAGTGTAGAGTCCACTCTCCAAAGCAGGGATCTTTCCCAGGGGAACTTATCTCTGTTGCCTGGAAATCAACTGTGATTTTGGAAGATCTCCTGGCCCCACCTGGACGATGGAAAGCCTATAGAGGAGCAGCAGTGGCATAGTGGTTAAGAGCAGGTGCATTCTAATCTGGGGGAACTGGGTTTGATTCCCCGCTCTGCCACTTGAGCTGTGGAGGCTTATCTGGGAAATTCAGATTAGCCTGTGCACTCCCAACACACGCCAGCTGGGTGACCTTGGTCTAGTCACAGCTTCTCGGAGCTCTCTCAGCCCCACCTACCTCACAGAGTGTTTGTTGTGAGGGGGGAAGGACAAGGAGATTGTAAGCCCCTTTGAGTCTCCTACAGGAGAGAAAGGGGGGATATAAATTTATTTATTTATTTATTTCTACTTTAGGCTTCTATACCGCCCCGTCCCCGAAGGGCTCTAAATCCAAACTTTTCTTCTTCTATAGATGGAGCATATACACAACTGTCAGTTTCTTGGCAGAAGGGTGGGATAAAAATATACACGGTTCTTACATCTGTCTTCAGCCGTAAAGTTGCTCAAGAGTTCCTAACTTAGCCAAGTTGGAGGCAGGTTATCAGGCCCGAAACATGACTCGGGAGTGAAGGCAGCAACTTGCAGCTGTGGAACGCCGTGTCCTTCTTTGGAGCTTCACTAGAAAATTTCCTGCATGTCAATTCTCTCGCTGCAGGAGCAGCAGCTGTAACAGACACCCTGAGTACATGACCTGCTCTAGATTCCCAGCTTCCTGATACACAGTTGTCTTTCCCACAGACGGGGAATGCAAGAACACGCCCACAACTGTCCCCTGAGGCCAAATACAAGATTGCAGAGCACACACCCTTGTCGAGGAAACCAACCGGTGCAATGGGGCTTCTGCCCAATCTTGACTCAGACAGAAACTAGACTGAAAGATGTGTGAGCATTCTCATTCAAGCAAGACTCTTCCAGCTTGGATGCAATGTCTGGTCTCTTTCCCTCTACTACAATTTGTTTTTTTATCCATGTTCAGGTTTAGCATGGCCAGCTGGAGGAGTGGGGGGAGTTCCCCCTCTGCCGTGTCTGGAGAAAGCTGTGATGTCATTCCCTAAGAATGAAGCCCAAGCATCTCTCCTTAATAGCTAGTGGACCCTCCGACTTGCAATGAAATACGCTTGCCATGTGGGTCGCTCAAAAGTGCTACAAAGTACAGCGCTTTATTTCAATTCATACTAGAAGAAAAAGAAGAGTTTGGATTTATACCTCACCTTTCTCTCCTGCAAGGAGACTCAAGGTGGCTTACAAGCTCCATTTCCTTCCTCTCCCCACAACACACACCTTGTGAGGTAGGTGGGGCCAAGAGAGTTCCAAAGAACTGTGACTAGTCCAAGGTCACCCAACAGGAATGTAGGAGTGCGGAAAAGCATCTGGTTCACCAGATAAGCCTCTGCCACTCAGGTGGAGGAGTGGGAATCAAACCCGGATCTCCAGATTAGAATCCACCTGCCCTTAACCACTACATGATGCTGGCTCTCTCTTCAACCGCTCTTCCTGTCCCTTAATCTTCCTTGCCTTCAAACTGAAGGGTGCACCAACGAAATATTAAAACCTCATTCGAATCCCCCATTCCAAAGACCAGGGGCACTGGTTTTCAATTTCACCTGGCTGCCACGCTCTCTAGTTTAGCTGTGGAAGAAAAAGTGCTCTGCGCGTTCCCCGAGGCACATCCATCTCCCATTCATCACCTCTTCCGATTCTAGCCTTTGGCATCGACAACAGGTTTCGTGGTTAAATGCAAGTGCTGAAACGAACAGCATCAATGGACTGTCTTGTATTCTGCATTTTTTTAAAAGCCTCGCATGGCTTGGAAGGAAAGGGAGGCGCAGTCGGCAAACACAGACACTTTGTTTTGACTTCTAGATGCTGAGAATAGAACTGAAGGCATGCGCAATCCCTCCTCACCAATTACAGGGGATGGTGGGGAAACTTAAAATTGACGGGCAGGGCAAGCAAGAGAAGGGAAACAAAGACAGACAGAGGTGGACGAGGAGGTAGGGAACTGGACCTCCTCTGGTTTCTCAGAGCAGAGTGGTGCACATAATGGTTGAGCAGGGTTGGGGAGTTAGAAGGATGATTTATTTTTCAAAAGAGTTACACAGAGGAAAAGAATGGGAACGATATGACCTGTGTTCACTTTGACAAACAAAGGTATTTTGGTGCCTGGCGTGTCATATCAGAAAGATGATCCCTCCTGACAAAAATCTCATGGCCTATCTTTGCCACAACTCTGTTGTCCCCATATCCACTGGAAGTTAAGTCTACTACATATGTACACCCGTAACGAATGCAGTCTTTCCCATGTTTATTCAGCTTCCACCTCCACCTCCCTCCCCATCCTTTGTCATCTTCTTTGTGTCCAATTTTAGATCGCGAACACCCGGGCAGAAGAGACCAGCTTGCTTGCGCTCAGTAAAGTGCTATATAAAGCGCGGGTGTCGCAATGTTCCTAGCTACTTGCTCAGCCTCATGATGAGTGGAATTATTATTAGGAAGCTATCTGTTTATTTGATCTAAGTTCTGTTGTGCTGTGCAGATTTTTATGTATGTTTTAGGATGTTTATCTAATTCACGTAGATTAGATACGTGCTCCCTATGTATAGCCAGCACAATTAGCTGCTCTGAGCCCAACTTTGTTGGGGGAAAGTGGGATAAAAAATTGAATAAATAAATACATATTAAAGAAGAAAAATAAAAGTTTGGATTTATACCCTGCCTTTCTCTCCTGTAAGGAAACTCAAGGCAGCTTACAAAATCCTTTCCCTTCCTCTCCCCATAGCAGACACCTTTTGACGTAAGTGGGGCTGAGAAAGTTGTGTGAGAACTGTGACTAGTCCAAATCACCCGGGGCCAATTAGATTAGCTTCTGAGATTTGAAAAGATCTGCCCAGCCTGGGCCAGCCAGGTCTTTAGCCTTACAGAAAACGTCAGGAATCTGAACCAAGAATGTCACAAGGAACGTGTATAGTTTCACTTTTGGAAATTCTTCCCCCACCTCTGAGGTGGCCCCAGGAAGACATCTAAAGAGATCACAGCAGGAGAGTACCAAGCATTCGTGAAGACTGAGTTTTAAAAAAAGATAGAATCTGTTTTGCTTTGTGTCCCCTCCCCCCCAACCTAAGAGTTGACTCAGTGTAAAACCAGTTGGTTTGGACTGTTGTAATTGCCCTGCTGCCTGATTTGGCGAACAGCTTCCTGCCTCCAACAGAAGGCCCGCTGGGGAACAGCGAACTGCCAAAATGACAGAGAGACTGTGCTCAATAAAAGGGAGTTAGAGTGCACCCAGACGGAGCACCTCCTCAGATGCTGAATCTGCAGTGAACACCCTCTAAGGGGCTCGGTGACCAAACAAGTCCAGAGAAGATCTTCCATATCACCCTGCGCTGGGAGGATGCCACACACATACACAGTGCCCTCAAGGACAGACCCTTGGAGGATGTTGGGAGGAGATCAAAACATTGCCCGCACTTATACCTGCCTTCCTCAGGTATTTGACTCTTGAAAGCTTGTACACCAAAAGTTTTGTTGCTACTGGGCTCGAATCTTGCTGTTCTACCGCAGACCAACATGCCTCTTAAACTTCCCCCTATGTATAGCCAGCAGACTGGGCTTCTACTTACTTGTATCTCAAGCTTCAGTGTTCATAATCTTCTATGCATTGCTCAATGTACTTGTGAATTTGCAATGCCACGGGTACAGGGCAGACTATAGTGGCGTAGGAGGTTAAGAGCTCGTGTATCTAATCTGGAAGAACTGGGTTTGATTCCCCGCTCTGCCGCCTGAGCTGTGGAGGCTTATCTGGGGAATTCAGATTAGCCTGTACACTCCCACACACGCCAGCTGGGTGACCTTGGGCTAGTCACAGCTTCTCGGAGATCTTTCAGCTCCACCTACCTCACAGGGTGTTTGTTGTGAGGGGGGAAGGGCAAGGAGATTGTAAGCCCCTTTGAGTCTCCTGCAGGAGAGAAAAGGGGGATATAAATACAAACTCTTCTTCTTCTTCTATAGGAGATAATTCTTTAGCTCAGTGGGTAATTAAATTGTGGAAGTCACTGCCAGTGGAAGTAGAGAAGAAGAAGAGCTTCAACTTATATACGGCCTTTCTCTCCTGTAAGGAGACCGAAGGCGGCTTCCAAACTCCTTTCCCTTCTTCTCCCCACAACAGACACTTTGTGACGTGGGCAGGGCTGAGAAAGTTCTGAACAAACTGTGACTAGCCCAAGGTCACCAAGAAGGAATGTAGTTGAAAACAAATCTGGTTCACCCAATAGGAGTCCATCCAGGTAGTGATGGCCATGAGCACTGATGGCTTCAAAAGGGGGTTACACTCATGGCTACTAGCCACTGTGACTAAAGGGAACCTCCACGTTCAGAAGCAGTAAACCTCTGAATACCATGCCACGAGGAAGCATCAGAGATTGGCCTCAGCCTCTATGACCACTGTGGGACCTCCAGAGGAAGTGGTCAGCCACTGTGTGAGAAAGGATGCTAGACTACATGAACTAGTGGTCTGATCGGAGGCTCATCTTCTGCAACCCTTCTGATGGAAAGCCTCCACATACTCCCCTCACTCATTAAGAAGAGAAGAGTTTGGATTTATACCTCACTTTTCTCAACCGTAAGCATCAGGCCCTTTCCGCACACACAGAATAATGCGTTTTCAAACCACTTTCACAACTGTTTGCAAGTGGATTTTGCTATTCTGCACAGCTTCAAAGAGCACTGAAAGCAGTTTGAAAGTGCATTATTCTGCATGTGCGGAAGGAGCCGCAAGTGGCTTTTAAACTCCTTTCCCTTCCTCTCCCCACAACAGACACCTGGTGAGGTAGGTGAGGCTGAGAGCATTCTGAGAGAACTGTGACTGGCCCAAGGTCACCCAGCAGCCTTCATGTATTCAGCAGATAAGAGACTACCGCTCATGTGGATGAGTGGGGAACCAAACCCAGTTCTTCACCGCTCTTAACCACTACATCATACTAGCTCTCCCGACATGGAAAGCACTCCTGGGTGGGAATTAATTTAAAATATGTACTGCAATCCGGATAGTTGCCTACACGTGCATATTTCAACGTGCACACACCCATTTACAATGGAAACATACAATGATCTAATGCATACACACCAAGCAGTTTCCTTGTAGGGATTTTGCAATGTGTGAAGCAGTCTTTAGAAGCTTAGCAGTGGTGGCGAACCTTTGGCACTCCAGATGTTATGGACTACAATTCCCATCAGCCCCTGCCAGCATTGCCAATTGGCCATGCTGGTAGGGGCTGATGGGAATTGTAGTCCATAACATCTGGAGTGCCAAAGGTTCGCCACCATGGGCTTAGGGCATGATTCCTGTTGCGTCCTTCTCTTACCACCATGAGAGGCCCAGTCGAAAGCTCACGGGCCTTTCCTCCAGGGCAAGTTTGAAAAAGACCACCACCTTACCAGCGTACACAATTTGTATCCTCTTTACTGTTTCTGATTGCATTTCTCTTGTAAATTCCAAAGGAGGGGGAAAGGACCATGATGGGCAACGACCTTGTTTGCTTTACCCATCTGAAATCACAAGACCTAAGTCCAGTGTCTTGTTTAGCATGAAGAGAAATCTCAACCTTTGGCACTTTTTAGAATCAACTTTCCAGCCATTCTGAAGGCAGATCTAACAACATTGGGAGGAGACATGCCCACAAGACCTCACACACATGAGTGATGGGGAGTGCGGGGTGGTGGTAGTTTATTTTAATGAATTTGCACTTTGCAAGACTTTTACGCTCTCTCTGATCAGCAGAAGCCCAGTGTAACTGCACAATGCTTAACGGCCTTATTTAAGCAGCGTGGTGTAGCAGTTAAGAGCAGGTACACTCTAATCTGCAGAACCGGGTTTGATTCCCCGCTGTGCCACTTGAGCTGTGGAGGCTTATCTGGGGAACCAGATTAGCTTGTGCACTCCAACACATGCCAGCTGGGTGACCTTGGGCGAGTCACAGCTCTTCAGAGCTTTTTCAGGCCCACCCACCTCACAGGGTGTTTGTTGTGGGGGCGGGGGGAGCGAAAGGAGATTGTAATCCCCTTTGAGTCTCTTTACCGGAGAGAAAGGGGGACATAAATCCAAACTCTTCTTCTTCTTCTTCTTAAGCAGCTTGCAGAATTCTGACTTCCTGGTACCCCAGAGAAAAGGTTCCAACTCCCCCCCACCCTCTTCAAGAAGGTAAATAGGGTTGCGTGGTGCCTGGTGTTTCCACAGAGCACCTTCAATCCCTGCTGGTGGCACAGCTAGTCAGGCAAAGAAGGGGGCTGTTGTGCATTTGGGCCTGGTATGGGCTACCAAAGCCAGCCTTTCTCACCTGATGAGAGGACCCAGTAAGAGAAGGTGCATACACAAGACCATGGGTTTGTCGCTGGTCATGTCTCGGTGGACAAAGATGAGGGTGAGCTGGTCCACGATGGCGGGCATCAGCATGAAGAAGAGGGTCATGAGAAGCCAGAACTGGTCGTCGGAACGTCTGTAAGAGGCCATCAGGATAGCAGCCGACACAAACTCCCCACAGTACAGGAGGGTGGTGAGGAGGATGCTGTAGGGCAGCTTCATCTGGGAAAAAGTTTTGGGCTCTATTTGGATGACTATGCTGGGAGGCGTGTGCTTCGACCCCTTGCTCAGAAGCGGATCGGGGCATTCCCCAATGGAACTTTTCCGCACGGCATCCATCCTGGAGTCCAGCAACCTTCCAGCTCCGAGAGGATCTCGTCTGAAGGAGCTTCAGGCCCCAAGAGCAGGGAGGGGTTACCTGGGCCTCATGCCAGGCTTCCACTTCCACCTCCTCTCTCCCCCAAATCCCAGTTGCTTTCTTTTCCAGAGCCTACCCCACAAAATCCCACCCAGAGCGCTAACAAAAACGCGCAGTCCCACCCTCTCTACCCTGCCCAGTCCATAGAGGGCAGGAGAGCCAAGACGGTCCTTTGGTTGGCTCTGGCAAGTTTCTATAGGAACCTGCAGGGTGTGGCTTCAGACGCTGTTCCCCACAAGGCGAAGAAATGGACCGCGATTCTCTGACTCTCCCGAGAAAAGATGCCGGCTCGAACCGGAACCGAGACCCAACCAGGCAGAGACTGATCCAGCTGCCACCAGAGAAAGCCACCACGAGGCAAGCAAGTTCCAAAGGGAGGGGCACAGGATCGATCCCAGGATCCGGCGTGGGGCTCTAGGATCGCCTGGTCTCTGCAGCCCAGATCCCACTTAGGGGGGCTTTCTGGTTCCAACGTCCGGATAGCATTCAGGGCAGGGCGTGCCAGAACCGGCGCTTCCCGGGGGAGCTTCCGCGCCTTCGCCCGCCACGTGGGCCTTCCAGCAGCCCCGCGGGCTCTCGCCCTCCCGGGCTGCCTACTGCCGGAGCCCCGCGCCGGGCTCGGGGAGGCGCCTCCTCTTGGGATCGGCGGGCCAGGAGCCGGCTTGGTCCGGGGGGGCTCGGCCAGAGCGCGACATCGCCGTCGGGGCTGCGTCCTCCCGTCCGGACCGAAGGGCGGAGGTGGGCTCTGCAGAAAGGGCGACAGAAGCGACACGGATCAGCCCACAACCCCGGAGCACCGAGGCTCTTTGCAGCTGCACCGCCGACCCACGCAGGCGCGCGGGGAGCCCGTCCAGGGGGCTCCGGGGATCGAACCCGGGACCTCCCCCATCGAGCTGCTCCGCGCCCTGCTGGTTCGCCCGGTCTGTTTTGGCTGAGCTGGAGGAACAGGTGTGTCGGGCGCCGCCGCCCGCGGCAGCCCTGGGTCCTAGCGCCGCCGGGTTTTATTTATTTATTTAGTCATTCCATTTATACCCCGCCCTACACCGAAGTCCCAGGGCGGTTGTGGTTAAAATATACAATCCCAAAAACATAAACATTAAAAACTGCCATTAAAACATCTCTTAAAATCAGCCAATAAAAACATCATTAAAAATCCCCACCCAGCCACAGCCCAGCCTCCTTCCTGGCCCCCGAGGGGCTCCTGGGCCTTTAACACGGGGTGGATGGGGGGAGGCGTGCAAAAGCGGGGGGGGGGGGCGGGGGCTGAAAAGCGCGGTGGCCTGACTGGGAAAGAGAAAAGGAAAGTCTCCACTCCAGTAGGTTCCCATTTTCATGCCCGGAAAAGTGACACCCCATTTTCATGCCCAGGAAGACTGTTGGTGGTGACACTGGGTTAAAGCAAGCTAGCCAGCAAAAGAGAAAAGAGGAGTTTGGATTCATACCCCACCTTTCTCTCCTGTAAGGAGAGCCAAGGTGACTTACAAACTCCTCTCCCCACAATAGACACCTGGTGAGGTTGGTGGGGCTGCGAAAGTTCAGAGAAAACTGATTAGCCTGAGGCCAGCCAGCAGGCTTCATGTGCAGGAGCAGGGAAACAAATTCAGTTCAGCATATAAGAGTCTGCTGCTCATGTGGAGGAGCGGGGACCCCGTTCTCCAGATTAGAGTCCACTGCTCTTCATCACTACACCCCACTGGCTCTCACTAGGTAACCCGTCCCCCAAACCACATCCATGTCTGTATAACTTTAGCATGTATTTGGCTAAAAATGCCAACCTGTTTTTAGCTGCGAGAGCCACACATGCTCGCTGGAAAGTTTTCTCCATTCAAGACATAGGTAGGTTTGAAACCTTATAGGTCCTCTTGAAAGCTGCCCCGTAGGGGACGATCTCTGCTCTCACCCAGCAGCTGGAGAGAACAAAATTAACCCCCTGAAAATGATCGTTACAAAAAAAAATTAATGTTGCCAGCAAGAGAAGATCCTGCTGGCTCCAAAATCAGACCGTTTCCAAGCAATAGTTGAATCTCCATCAGAATGTTTAAAAGCACTTTTAAGTATGGTCACACCAGAGACAGGGTTAGCATCACACACAGTCTCTATTCCAGTGGGATTCAAACCTAGAACTCTGGAGGAGCTAGCAAAGTCATGGTTGGTTGTAGTTTTTCCTTAGATTTGTATCCCCACCCCATCCCTCCCCAGTCAAGGTCAGGCTCAGTGCAGCTAGCAATATCAACCATTAAAATACACCTAAGATCATTTCACCACCCCAGCAATCAAATTCTCACTGGCAACCACAATGATTGCTTGAAAATTCTGATTCCCAGGGAGGAACAGAAGTAAAGCCAAAAACCCACACCATAATTTTCAAAGCCAAGCCAAGCCCTGCTCACATGTACAACAATAGCAACATTTCTGCCTAATGGCTGGAGGAATGGGGCCGGAGGAAAAGCCCTTGAACCTTCACCTCAGTGAAGATCAAAGAGAACAATAAGAAGAGTCTGTACTAGCAGAGGGAGTCTGCTGAAAGTGGAAGAGAAAGGGGAGCTACATTCCAAAGAGCAAGATTTGCAGCCACCCCCGCACCACAGCAGGGAATAAAGAAACTGAGGACGTGGCAGAGAGCCTTTGCATCAGACCCAGACACCTCTGCTAATTGGTGGGGGGGGGGGGCGCAACTGAGGCAGGTAGCTTGTTGTCCAAAAATCAAATGCATCCCTCACCAGCAACTAATCATGGCTCAACGGGTGCTTGACAATCCTCCAGATCAGTTTCCAAGCAGGAGGCTATCTAATCACCATGGCAGCCAGCCATTCACCACTAGTGGCCTATGTGACCTTGATAGGCCACAAGCTAGTTAGAATAACTGTTCATACTAGAGCCATGGTGGCGAACCTTTGGCACTCCAGATGTTATGGACTACAATTCCCATCAGCCCCTGCCAGCATGGTGCTGGCAGGGGCTGATGGGAATTGTATAATCCTGCTAGATATAGTTCCGCTTCCTCTCATTAGAAGTCTTTGGAACTCACTGCCAAAGGATGAGATGATCACTGAGAACAGTGTTTTCTGAACAGGCATTATGGATGGCAGGGGGGAAATAACATGTCACCCTTGGATATGGGTACTTGTGTGTGTGTTAAGTGCCGTAAAGTCACTTCTGACTTGAATGCCTGTCCTCCGAAATGTCATTAACAGCATTGCTCAGGTCTGGTAAACTGAGGCCCATGGCTTCTTTTATAGAGTCAATCTATCTCGGTTCTTACTGCCTTCAGCTTTTGCTAGCATTATTGTCTTTTCCTTACAAAACAAAAATTTAGAAAATAACTTTGCTAAACATCCCTTGGGCAATTGCATAGATGGAGTGAGACCTTCTGTTTTGTGTATTTTGAGGCTTGAGTTTTCCTATTTTGTTTGTCCTGGAGATAAAATCACCTAATCTTCCTTGTTCCTGCTGTTTTTGGAAACATAATGAGAATTCTTTATGTACAATAAAGTTTGGTCCGCACACGAGGGATAGATGCTTTCCTCCCATGCCTTTGTTTCAAAATCTCCTGCCCTGAAATTCAGGGTTTTTTTTTCTAAGTCAGAGAAGCTGACTCTGGGATAGAAATGAATGAACCAAGATCCTTTTTGCAGCCCAAGCATCCCCAGAGGGGGTGGACTTTCTGCTTTCTAGTGAAGGGATTGCACAAGGACCCAGAAGAAAGCATTGCTCTGGGGAGTCTTCAGTGCAACATGCCAAGAAACCTAATTCTTCGATTCCCAAATATAGTCATAAACTGAGTTTGGAGGCAGCCCACTGGCCCTCCAATCCATCTGCAAGCTTTTGTGTGCTCTACGGCACATAATTCTTCATTTGCCAAGGTTCAAATTTCTGGAGGGAAAATATCTTATGAGTAGCAGAAGGCAGCCCCCAAAAGCTTTGGTTTGTAAAATGCGGACTAGGTTCACCAAGTGAAACTGACTAACTGTAATTTTAGAAGTGATAAAAGGAAGTAATTTACACAAGATTTATGGTTTTCACTACTATGATGAGGCATAGCAATAGTCATTAGCATAAAAAACTTTTTAAAAAATTAATCAAATTCAAAGATGATTCACAGTTGCTAACTGGAACCTCCATATTCAGAGTATACCCCTGAAAGCCGGATGCTGTGGACTGACAACAGGGTTGGGTCATTGCCTGCCTTGCTCAAAAGCTCACAGAGACCCTGATTGGTCACTTTTTCTAAACAGCAAGCTGGTCTCAGTAGACTTTGGTCCGCTGCAGCCAGGCAATCCTTATGTTCTTGTGCAAACCCCACAAGCAGCTGCAAACAAACGGGGGTAAAATCTGACATTTCACAATTGAGGCAATATAAGAAGCTGTGGCAATTGAATAATCTTGCTGGAATAAGAAGCAAGGTCAGCTCTTTGAATCTAGGAGCAACACTGCTGGTTTTCAGTGGATCACTGTATTGTATTATCAAAGGCTTTCATGGCCGGAATCACTGGAGTGTTGTGAGGTTTCTGGGCTGTATGGCCATGTTCCAGTAGCATTTTCTCCTGACGTTTCGCATTCATCTGTGGTTGGCATCTTCAGAGGATCACCATCAGATCCTCTGAAGATGCCAGCCACAGATGCAGGCGAAATGTCAGGAGAAAATGCTACTGGAACGTGGCCATACAGCCCAGAAACCCCACCACACTCTGACAATGGCTTCTCAGGCATTCTCCCATCTTAAGCACTGATCAGACCTAGGTCTGCTTCAGTGTTGTTGGAGTTCCATGTGCCTGTCAGCCCTGGGTCCAGATATGATAGGAACGGCCATGAAAGTTGCTATTTATTATGCTCTTATCAACAATCTTCAAATGGCTGGACATTTTTGCAGCTTGTGCAACAAGCATTCCCACCTAAGATGTCCTGAATTCCTGACAACTAAATAGGAAATATACGTGTCTGAACTATGCATGTGTTACAGTGAATGCATGCAGAATCAGATATAATCACATGTTACATTCTGCAAGTACACATGTACAGATGTAGGAATTAATCAATGTGCATTCACTTAAAAAAAATTAAGCCAGGGATTCATACCTAGATAAATGTGGGGTTTAAAATCACATGTCCGCCTCTGAATGCATTGAATACAATTTAATAATCACTCTGTGTACATATGAAAAAAAAATCAAGTGTACACATTACCTACCACCATTCACCAGAACAGTAGGGTTTTTTTAGCTGCCTGGTCTCAGCGGAGTTATAGGGACCCTGTAGGGCAGTGGTTCCCAAACTTATTTGGCCTACCGCCCCCTTTCCAGAAAAAATATTACTTAGCGCCCCCTGGAAATTAATTTTTTTTAAATTTTAATAGCAATTAAACAGAAAGATATATGTATTAATGTTTCTACCTGGCGGCGCATCCACGCCCCCCCTGGATCGCAGCAGCACCCACCAGGGGGCGGTGGCGCCCACTTTGGGAATCGCTGCTGTAGGGTTTTCAAGGCAAGAGACATTCAGATGTGGTTTGCCATCATCAGCCTCTGCATCATGGCCTTGGCATTCCTTGCCAGGGTTGAGACTGAGCGTGTGTGACTGGCCCAAGGTCACCCAGCAAGTTTCCATGGCAGAGTGGAAATTCGAACCTGGGTTTCTCAGATCAGAGGCATGTCCAAGGAAAATGTAGTCCGGAGCAATATCTGAGTTTTCCGCCCCACCCCCACCCCATAGGCGGCTGCCCTCCCCCACCACGACCAAACAACTTTTTTTGCACCAGGTCATCACAAAGTTACCATCACATTATAGAACATGCCCCAACTCACAAATCTGAACACAGCAATGGTCCATGCCACACAGCACGAAGCCTTCCAAAGATGTCATAAAGTCATAAGAACATAAGAACTAGCCTGCTGGATCAGACCAGAGTCCATCTAGTCCAGCACTCTGCTACTCGCAGTGGCCCACCAGGTGCCTTTGAGAGCTCACGTGCAGGATGTGAAAGCAATGGCCTTCCGCTGCTGCTGCTCCTGAGCACCTGGTCTGCTAAGGCATTTGCAATCTGAGATCAAGGAGGATCAAGATTGGTAGCCATAATACCAAAAGTCAGTGTATGGACCTGGGGGGGAAGGAGGAGGGGTGTGTGGGATGATTTTCTGCCCCTCCCCAATGTGACTAAATGGCTGCAGCCCAGGGACATTTGACCCCATATGTTCCCTTGGGTGCTACACCCCCTGTCTCAGATCCTAGTCTGACACATTAACCAAGATGCTTATACAATCTGGGTTGGCAGCGGCCCTCCAGGGTCTCAAGCAAATGACTTTCAGATCACCTACTATCTGATCCTTTTCAACTGGAGATGCCAAGGGGCTGAATCTGGGACCTTCCACACTCAAAGTAGATATTCTACCATTCAGCCACAACCCCTCCCACAAACAAGCAAATACTCACCTTCAAATGTACCCACTGTTAACTCCACGCAGTCACAAATCCCCAGGGCTTAATCCCAGCCACCACATTGCCCTAGAACAGTGGTGGCGAACCTTTGGCATTCCAGATGTTATGGACTACAATTCCCATCAGCCCCTGCCAGCATGGCCAATTGGCCATGCTGGCGAAGACTGATGAAACAATCTACAACATCTGGAGTGCCATAGGATTACACTCTACCACGACCCTAGGAAATCTGCTTTTATTGTATTATTATATTTCTACATCAGCCCTTGACTTTGGAATGCATGTATCCAACACAGTTAAAATTGGCCTAGTGATAGATGGCCTATTAGCTGACTGTCACTTCCGATGTCATCTTTGCTTATACTTGCTTTTCCTGCACTAAACAGAGCCCCTTGTGTTTGAAAGGTTAAAAGCTGGCTTTCTTTTTTACTTTCCTAGATCTTTTTTTGGGGTCTACTTTGTATTATTTAAAGATGTATGAAACCGCAGGCTTTAGTTCACTGAGCAATAGTTCATGGCAATAAATCTGCTACCTTAGTTGCAGGATCCGTGGGGGATACCAAAAACCAGCAACAAACAACACTCTACCATCCACAACAACCGGCTTCTGGCTTTCAAAAAGAACTCCGGGAAAGCAAAGAAGGAAAATATAGCTGACCCATTGGGTGATGTAAGGGGTGGCATGCAGGGAGGGGAGGGAGGGGCCCAGCATCTGGACATGGCCCACCCACCCTAGTGGACAGAGGGGGAGGGGTGGCATGCAAGGGAAGGGGAATGAGGGAGGGGAGTAGTAAAGGCTAGCATGCAAGGGAGGGGAGGGAGGGGGAGGGGAGGCATGCAAGGGAAGGGGAGGGAAGTAAGGGGTGGCATGCAAGGGAGGGGAGGGAGGGAAGTAAGGGGTGGCATGCAAGGGAGGGGAGGGAGGGGGAGGGGTGGCATGTAAGGGAAGGGGAGGGAGGGAGGAGAGGTAGTAAAGGGTAGCATGCAAGAGAGGGAGGGGGAGGGGAGGTATGCAAGGGAAGGGGAGGGGGAGGGAGGAGGAGGGGTGGCATGCAAGGGAAGGGGAGGGAGGGGGAGGTAGTAAAGGTTAGCATGCAAGGGAGGGGAGGGGAGGGGAGGGGAGGCATGCAAGGGAAGGGAGGGGAGTAAGGTGTGGCATGCAATGGAGGGGAGGGGAGGGGGAGGGGGAAGGGTGGCATGCAAGGGAGGGGAGGGTATACAATTTTCTGCCCTCAAATCACAGCTGACTTATATGACTTTAACACAAGTGTAGTCTGCTTCACATTGAGCATACATTCCCTTTGGGTTTGATTCTGGGTTATTATGCACAAGTTTTCCCCTCTTCTGCAGTCACCCTGCCTTCAGATCAGAGAATCACTCCAGTTTCAAACTCCTCTTTAAGCGTGACTTTCCCTCTCTGTTGGGAAAGCAAAGGAGATCCATATGCATCAGGCTTTCTTCAGGGTTTTTATCGCTCCTCCTATCCTTCCCCCGCCCATACTATCCCCATTTCAGAACAATCAGAAGGACTTTCTTTTTTTGTTTTGTTTTTGGTTATAACATTGCAGGTCTATTGCAGTGTGAAAGTGACATGAAATTGACATGGTCTAACAAAGTAATGCTAGACCGAAAACAAACAAAACAAACAAAAAAAAGGCAGTAAGCAACCTCCCCAATGTTGCCTGAAAACAACAAGAAAGCAGCAGGCAAAATGATGGATCAACTCAGCTTAGGGACACTTTGCAAAGGTAGAAAAAATGAGGGATAACTCCACTTTAAAGTGAACAGCCTTGGGATGAGTAGCGTATGCATAAATAACCATAGTGACCCTGCAAAGTTTTCAAGGCAAGAGACGTTTAGAGGTGGTTTGCCATTTGCCTACCTTCACACCAGGCCTCTGGTGGGCTGATTCCGCATGAGCCAAAAACAGCAGTGTGAAAATGGTGTGAAAATGGTGTAAAAGGGTTTAAAATGGTGCAAAGGGGTTTATGCTTTTTTCACACTGTTTTCACACTGCTGTTTTTGGCCCATGAGGAATCAGCCTTGGAGTTCTCCCATCAAAAACTTTCCAGGACTAAAACTGAGAATTTGTGATTGGCCCAAAATCATCCAGCAAGTTTCCATAGCAAAGTGGGGACTTGAACTTGGGATTACTGGATCCCAGTCTGACACTTTAACCCAGCGATTCCCAACCAGGGTTCCGTGGTACCCTGGGGTGCCGTGAGCCTGCCACAAGGGCCTGCCACAAGGTCAGCAGTCACTTCCCGCCCCCCCCCCCCCGTGCTTCCCTTCACCCTGGGAGGAGGAGGTGAGGGGGGTGGCAAGCAGGGGCACTAGGAGGGGAAGGGGGGATGGCAGGGGTACCGTGAGATATGAAGAGAGAGGTCAAGGGTACCGTGACGTTGAAAAGGTAGGGAAACACTGCTTTAACCATTACACCACACACTGGCTGCCATTAGCAACAAGTAGCAACAAAGGAGGAGGACAGAACAGGCTCTTCAAAAACTGGCAAGCATGTAGATTGGAGGTATTTCTAAGTTAGCAGAGGCTAGTTTACGAGCTGTTGGAATTTCCTGGAGGAGGCTGAATTGGCCTCAGTTACAATTGCTATGGTAACACCCAGATCTGACTGCTGCAATTCATTCAGTATGGGGTTGCCCATGAAGACCATTTGGTAATTTCAATTGGTCCAAAATGTGGCAGGGTCTTCACAGGCACCTACTGAAGTGATCACATCAAAGTGAACTGGGACCCTGCACTGCTACATTTATGGAGCGTATCAGAAAACACGGGCCTCCCCTGCCCTCGCTGCCAAACTGTGCCACATTTGTCTGTTGTGAGCAGGGCTGTTGACCCCAACCCATCTCACAAATGGGGAGAGATTGGCGGATTCACCAAATCAAACCAGAAACAAAGGATTACTATTTCTAGGTTAATATGGGTTTCTACATTGTGCATCAAGATCCTCTGAGCCATCTCTCATAGGTACTAGCCGAGCCAGCAAGCATGGACACCAGAACTTCCAGTTAAGGAACTACACACCATATTTGTTGGGTTCAAGTCACAAAAAATTCTGGTGCATCACTAACTGAACAATCTTTTCCTGTGGTTGTTCTTGAAAAGGATCCACAGCCCATTTTAAAAATACAAAACAAAACCAGGATAATTCCACTATGAGAGAAATAGGGTTGCCACTTTGTTTTTCTGGTCAGAGGAAGCTTTTTCTCAGCTGGGAACTGTGTTGGGGAGACAGCCGTTCCCTCTTCGTTTCTCCCTCGTTCACGTCTCAGAAAGGTGCAAGATTCCTGCTGGAGAAATAACACTAACCCCAAGAAGTTACATGAGAGAGGAAATAATTAGAAAAGGATGGTGTCAGTTTCAGCTAAAGCTTGTGCCTTTCACTACAGTGTTGCCACATCCAAATCTATGTCAACAGAAACCAGGAAATGGCACTTGCACAAATGCCAGGCTAAACTTTAACTAGGCTGTTTGTTGTGGCTTTCTTTTGGTCTGCCTAAGGGAGTTGCTACCAGAGCTGCTCTTTCTAGAATTACTCCCTTATCAAAAACCGCCTGTCTCCCAATTCCTGACCAATCATCTGCATTTCTACTCTGCTAGGAGAAGCAGTACTTATCTTTTAATGCCAGTCAGATGTCGTTTTATATGTAATGAATCCTAAAGAGTTATCATTAGTGACTGGGGGTAGAAGAGGCACAACAGACATTCAACAGGTGCAGTTTCATCCAACATTGTTACAGTCACAGGAAGAACTTCCCCTATTGCAGTTCTCCTTCATGCATATCTGCGGAACCCTGACGTTTAGACACGATAGCAATCGTAGCTTTTTAAAAACAGTTTCGCAGGAAACTCGTGCTTTGGTATTCAGCTGCTTTCCCTCCTCTTTTCCTTCTGCTACAAACCATAGTCCTACCCAGCTCTCTCCACTGAATGCATGCTGTGCGGGAGATCTGTGATGGGATCTCATGACATACACAGTAAAGTTCAAAAGAAGCTACAAAGAAGGACAGCAATTTAGATCAGGGCTATGCCATGTGGAAAAAGGGCTAACATTTTCCCCCATTCCATTTTCCTGGTAAAATTCCCCCCCCCCCAAAAAAAAAAACCAACCCAAACCAGGTGTCTGTGTTACAAAAACTTAAGACTACCATCAGGTACACATTGGAAAGATGGAATATGGTAGTAAATCAGTATTATTCCATTGCCCTCAGCTAATGCAGAACTTTGCTACAAGCGTATTTAAAACCCACTATCAGGTGTGTTTTTTACAAATGTACCCCTGGGTGGGAGAGGAACTGGGAAAGTGCTATAATGGCCTGTTTGAATTCAGGCTGCTTCCACATTTTATTGTATTTTATTTATTATATTTATACCCCGACATATCTCTGTAGGGCAGCTTAGGCGGCTTACAATAAAACAAACATGGCAGTGATTCTCTGACCTAGAATTGCCAGGTTCCATTTGGCCACCTGTGGGGGATAGGAGGATGTAGGGCTGCCAGATCCAGTTTGAGAAACTCCTAGAGAATTGAGGACGGGGTGTTGGGAGGCGGGGACCTCAGTGCGGAACAATGCCGTAGACTCCACCCTTTAATGCAGCCACTTTCTCCAGAGAAACTGACCTCTGTAATCGGCAGAGGAGTTGTGATTCGGGGGGAACCCCAGGTCCCACCTTTGCTACTTTAACCTTTTCCACATATACTTTTACCCTTGAGTCTGGTCCCATACGTGGGCTTCCCTGTATTTCTGCACATGCTTGTGAGCCCCTTGCAGCCATAGCAAACATCCACATGACAGTTTCTCCTGCACATTCCTTCCTTCCCCCCCCCCCCCCCCCCCCCGCTGCCCGCCACCCGCCACCATGTCATCCTCCTATACCACTAGAGAGTTGTTTTGGACTTTAAAAATCCAAATAAAGATCCAAGAGAGCAGCAGTGGTGTAGTGGTTAAGAGCAGGTGCACTCTAATCTGGAGAACCAGGTTTGATTCCCCGCTCTGCCACTTGAGCTGTGGAGGCTTCTCTGGGGAATTCAGATTAGCCTGTGCACTCCCACACACGCCAGCTGGGTGACCTTGAGCTAGTCACAGTTCTCCGGAGCTCTTTCAGCCCCACCTAACCCCAGGGTATTTGTTGTGGGGGGGGGGAGGGTAAGGAGATTGTCAGCCCCTTTGAGTCTCCTTGCAGGAGAGAAAGGGGGGAGGATATAAATCCAAACTCTTCTTCTTAACAAGCTGCTAAAGCATTTTAAAATTATTGTGATCTATTAGCTCCACCTTAGGAAAACCTTCACATCCTGATTTCTGTGTATCACAACTCTGTTAAAGACAGGAAAATAGCAGTTCATTGGTGGGGAATAATTATTATTTCTGTCAATTGGTGCCTTCTTTACATTAGCTACATGAGAAAGGGGTGGGTTGAGAAGGTCACAAGAAGTGATAGGAAACAGAGAATAGGAAACAGATAAGAGGAGACCAGTGCTGTTTAGGGAAGGTTTTACTTTAAAAACTAGGTTTTGAAGAAGGACTGAAAGAAGGAGAAGGCAGTGGATTGGGGAACACAATTGTGGAAGGCTGTTCCAGATGCAGAACAATATCTATTAATTTCTCTCCACCTTTTCCGAGGAACTCAAGGTGATATTCCTTATTATCCCCATAACTGCCCTGTGAGGCAGGCTGGACTGAGAAAGAATTACTGGCCCAGGTCCATTCAATTAGTCACCCGGTTGAGTGACTTGACTGAGTCTCCTTGATATGAACAAATTGGCCCTGTGTGGCAGAAAAGTAGTTAAAATCTCTGTTTTAGAGGGCCTTCTCCACAGAACTTCCTCCTACAGCTGCTTGCCTGGTGCTTCGTCTTTCTTGCTTAGGCAACAAGTAGAAACTTTATCGTTCTCTCAAGTCCTAGACTGCCCTTGTTCTGGTTTTGTTTGTTTGTTCCTGTACTGTTTTACTTTTGTCTGAGTGTAAAGCCTGTTTTTTATTTATGGAAATGAACTTGGAAGCTTTGATTGAAAGCTAGAGGGATAATACAGCCTTTAAGAAAAAAAACAGCTACCAAGAGACCTGATCGACTTTCCCTGTGTTAAAACAAAAACAATGTTTGCATTTGCCTATTTGTAAAAACGATTACGTGAATGAAAAACCTACCTCGGTGAAAATATGCATTCAGCAATAAAAATCGCTCTCATTTCCACTTTAGACTCCACGTTAAGGACATGCATAAACATTCCCTATGAAAAAGTACTTTTGAAACTTGGTCTTAAAACAAGTTATGGAGAAATCAAGACAGCCAGTTTGGTTAAGAGAAGGTGGATTCTAATCTGGAGAACTGGGTTTGATTCCCCACTCCTCCACTTGAGTGGCAGAGGCTTATCTGGTGAACCAGATGTGTTTCTGCGCTCCTACATTCCTGTTGAGTGACCTTGGGCTAGTCACAGTTCTTTGGAACTCTCTCAGCCCCACCTACCTCATCAGGTGTCTGTTGTGGGGAAAGGAAGGGAAAGGAGCTTGTAAGCTACCTTGAGTTTCCTTACAGGAGAGAAAGGTGAGATATAAATCCAAACTCTTCTTCTTCAACCAAAATCAAAGGGAGCTTACCTTTCTGTAAGGATGATGAAGCCACCATTCTCAAAAGGCCATGGCTGGGATTTCCAGAATTTTTCATAACAGAGAAAGAGATCAGGTAACACTTTTTTAGAATGGAGAGTACTTGCTGGGAGAAGTTCAGGCTTACGAATTGCTTCATGTCAGGCTGCCTTGAGAGGCATAGTAGCACAGTGTATAAAAGCAACAGCAACTCGTCAGCCAGATTAATCATAGCAAGTTCATTTTTATCCCTTGCAAACCACAATCTCATTCCTCTCCTCCCAAAAATAGTGGGGCGACCTTTACAGTAATCCTAAGCAGTTCTGATTAATTCCAAGGTATTTGAGAGACTCTAATTCATTTTCCCTGAGCTGGTTGGCCCAGGCTGTTCCTGATCTTGTCAGATCTAAAAACAAAACAATGTCAGTCCTAGCTAGTACTTGGGTGGGAGGTCACCAAGGAATATCAGGGTTGTTATGCAGACCCTGCCATAGGCAATGGCAAACTACCTCTGTGACTCTTGCCTTGAAACCCTATTGGGTTGCCATCAAATCAGCTGTGACGCACACAATTTATTTTCGGTGTCCTGAGACATTGGCCCAGGAACGAATCATCAAGACTCTCCCGTCTTCCATGATTGAGACTGGGAAAAGAAGCCTCAACTGATGCTCAGAGGCAACAGACATTCTTGACTGGTTCCACACAATCTTAAAAGGTTGTTGCATAACACTAGAGAACTATCCTAATACCGTACCCTTTCCTGTGAATCATTTCATAGCAGGTAATCTCCTGGTCTGGATGCCCTGGGGAACACAAGAAAGATTCTCCATTTCATCTAACCTTCTGTTATCAACCATAGGAATAAATTCTACTGTGGAGCGTCTCTCTGGGCAACAGTTCCCATAGAAACCAGGAACTAGTCCTGAAACATGGCATGTTGAAAGGGCCAGAATCCTTTTTCTGGAGGCCACGGGCCTAATCTATCTTAATTCCAGTGTAAATAAGAAATTAAGCCAGATGACTTTTGTGAGGCTCTTCCAGAAGTTTGTTATGAACAAAGCTGAGCCTGGATTATAGATATCCTCTGGGGAAACCAGAGCTGAACTGAGATGGGTATCTTGTTGTTTCTGGTTAAGAGATTCAGCTGCGTAACTCAATGCATACTTTGCCTGCAATCCAAATTAAGATCACAAGCTAGATGTCTCTACTTTTGCTAATCATATCAATTTTAATTTGCTAAGTGCTGGACGGTCTTGACCACAGCAGAAACCAAAAGGCAGGTCAGGTGGCGCCATAGAAACCCCCCTTCCCCCTACATTGTGCCATATCTTAAAGGGTACTGAGACAGACTGCAGGATCAATTATTTCTCAAGCTGATCTTTGTAGTGATGGCAGTTGAAAAGAATGCGAGCAATGGACTCTGGCATTTCTTTCCCACATGAACATAAATTGAGAGCATGTGGAATGCGAAGGAATCTCCCTGAGAGCACCGATGATGGGAAGGAGTTCATTCTGGCCATCATAAACACCCATCTGTTAATGGGTGGATCCAACTCAGTTAGACAGGACAAGTTGTAGTTGTGATCACATTGGTTGCCTAGAGATTGAGGTGACCACATTCTAGGTTTGTGTGGATATAGTATTGCTAACTTGTGGTCTCTGAAGGAAAGGGTCAATGTTGATTCCTATGGGTTTAATTATTAGGAGGATTATACTGTGCCAGTTGGACTGATAGGAGTCCTCTAAAACTGAGTACTTGACAAATGTCGATTATAGAAAACATTCAGCCAGTATTTGATGGTAATTGACCAAGCTCTGGTTTTCATAAGTGGTTGTTTGGTTTCTGCACAGATCATGCGATGAGGCAATCCTGTTATTTGATGGAGAAAATAGGATTATGCATATTCAACAGTATTGTTGAAAACATGAATCCAGACAGGTATTCCGTACAAAAGTTGTGGGATTATTTTAGCATTAAAGATGGTAAATTGCTGCAGATAGAATTTGATTGCCTTGGTGGAAGTAGAAATTGAGGATTGCTGATGCTGTACATTTAGTTAGATTGATGGCACAATATCTATGAGCTGACCACCAAAGATTATATTTAAAGTTCAAACGTAGACATTTAAAGGTTTTAACTTGTTTGATTTTTAACTTGTTCGATTGTCCTCAATTTTCCATTTAAGACATTTCCATCTCTTTGAGAAAACCTTTGCCTTCGATTTGTCAGAATTGACTGTGAGATGGTTATGATGACAATAATTAGTGAATGCCTGAAGATATCGTTTAAGGCCCACCCATGTGAAAGAAAGAACAGCTGCATTGTCC
This sequence comes from Sphaerodactylus townsendi, assembly GCF_021028975.2. Taxonomy (NCBI): domain Eukaryota; kingdom Metazoa; phylum Chordata; class Lepidosauria; order Squamata; family Sphaerodactylidae; genus Sphaerodactylus; species Sphaerodactylus townsendi. Next base: position 14,875,432 of record NC_059437.1, on the reverse strand, counting down.
GCATAGAGTAGAGGGATGTGACATTTCCCCATCTTTGGAGGGTGACCATCTACTTTAGTCCGATGTAGAGCCAAATTGTTGGAGCAGCAGCAGCAGAATTGTTAGGAGCAGCAGCAGCAGCAGCAGCAGGCCATTGCTTTCACATCCTGCACGTGAGCTCCCAAAGGCACCTGGTGGGCCACTGCGAGTAGCAGAGTGCTGGACTAGATGGACTCTGGTCTGATCCAGCAGGCTAGTTCTTATGTTCTTATGTTCTTATGTTGATGAAGAGACTGAATCAATGTGCAGCCAAAGTGCAGTGTCATAGAGTTCACCCTGGAAAGCAGTCATTTTCTCCAAGGAACTGATATCTGTAGTCTGGATATCATTTGTAATTCTGGGAGATCACCAGGCCCAACCTGGAGGCTGGCTCTTAGGTTAGGGAAAACTTAATTCCTTCCATGCCGTGATCCCTATCTTCTATGCACCTAAGTGAATTTTTAAAATTCCTGGGAGTGTCTGACACAGAACCTCTTGTACAAATCTTCTTCGTCCCCTACTGGCCATATGGAGTATGCACTGTTGTAATACTCTCATTATAATGTCATTTACTTATTTATGTAAAACATCTATCCAGAATCTTAGCTAAGCATTCTTTAAGTAACACACCGAATTATATATATAAAAAAAATTAAACTCCTTTCTGACAGGTCTCGTCATCTTTTAGTTTCTTGGAATATATCAACTCTATCAATGTCTTCTGCAGAAGCAGATTTTAAGACTGGGAATTCAAATCTCAAATTCCTCATTCAAAATTAGGCCATATTTCAAATAGCAAAAACAATAGCAAAAAACAATAGCAAAAACAATAATTACATTGTTGCAGAGCCTTGGACATATTTCAGTCCACTGTGCTAGAAGCTTCTTCTAAACAAAACCCAAACTTAAGTGTCGCAGAGCTCCCTGTAATTTGTGGAAAAGTTCCAGATAAACGGTAAACTGGAGCAGTTGAATCATAAGAAACATTCTTTTTAAATTTAATAAATCCACCCCCTATCACTCCCACTCAGAAGGGGGGAAAGGTGCTCAAATGAAATCAAAAGATTTGACAGAAGAAACTTTTTAACCCGGACATGGTCAAAGGGCAAGTCCTTTGTGGTCTAAGTATTGATTTCAGTAAATCTGCATAAGATTACATCATCAGTCACAGTACAATAAGCCAGCATTAATAGACCTGTTTTCACACTGAAGTGTGGATTACTCCTGCTTCTATGCCCACTCCTAAAAGATCCGGTATCATCTCCTGATCTGGATCTGTAATATATCCAATGTCCAAGCAGCAAAGTTCAGTCTTTGCCTCTTACATTTCCCAGCAGATTTAAAATATTAAAAATATTATGTTGATTTCTTTTAATTTTGCTTGTTTCTTGCAAAGGGCAGTATGATATTTGTCCCTAGGGGCAGCTCTGCCAAACTTTCCCCTTCATGTGAGCAACCTTTCCCCTTGAAAGCAGAATTTTAGCAATAACAAGAAATGCTTCACACACTCTAAATGCTCCTGTTTACTATGATCAGTCTCTGTTTTTCACGACTCATCCCTATTTCTGTTTTACCTTTTAGCACTGCCTTTTAAAAATTGTTCTTTTCTCTCTTTTTTTTCTTCCAGTCTTTCCAGTTCAGAGGGCTAAGTGGATACTATCAGGAAAATGGCCTGAGGGATAGCATTCATCCCCACTCTACTTCAACCCCCCACACACCCCAAAACTGCTTTTTAAGGGTAAAGTACAGAGCTTGAGAACCAGTCACGGATCTTGAAAGTGGGCATTTCTTCAAGTAGGTGACAGATGCATCTTCACCTCATTGCATATAGATGTCAATACATCCACACAAACAACTGTGCCAGCAGGTTGCTGACCTAATCTGTTGTGGTCTGTGAGTCACCATAATTACTCTCCTCTTCCTTGTGTGCACAACAGGAAATGTAAATTGCGCTGCTCACAATGTACGTTCAACGTGCCCAGTGCTTCCTTCTTCCTCTCCCCCTCCCTGCCTGATCTCCTCTGACAGAAATAGCATGGACCTTAAACGTCTTAAAGGTATCATCTTGATCCTTCCCCTTGATCGCTTCTGCTGTTATCTGCCATTTTCATCAGGAGGGACCAGAGCTCAGTGGCAGAGCGGGAAGGCCCAGGCACAGGAGCCCTGCCCAGAGAATAAGTGGTAGCAGGAACAGTTCACATATGTTTTGTTCTTCTTGTAGCTCCAACAGTCCCAATCATGTGTACCCTGATCCGGGCACTTTTGGACCTCCCTGCTGTTCCTGGTGTGTATGTGTGAAAGACCAAAAATGCAGCATTAAATGAGTTTGCATCAAATGTTTACATCGACTGTCTGGCTCAGGTTGGGTTGCCAGAATTATAACTGTGGAGATTTACCAGAATTATAACTGATCTCCAGACTACATCAGTTCCCCTAGAGAAAATGTCTGCTTTGGAAGATGGGCTCTGTGGCATCATACCGTGTTTCCCCGAAAATAAGACAGTGTCTTATATTAATTTTTGCTCCCAAAGATGTGCTATGTCTTATTTTCAGGGGAGGTCTTATTTTTTCTGTGTTCTGTTCGTCGGGCATGCTTCCAAACAAAAACTTTTCTATGTCTTACTTTCGGGGGATGCCTTATATTTCGCACTTCAGCAAAACCTCTACTATGTCTTATTTTCAGAGGATGTCTTATATTCGGGGAAACAGGGTACTTCACTGAGGTCCTTGCCCTCTCCTGGCTCCATTTCCAAATCTCCAGGAATGTCCCAACCAGAGCTGGAAAACAGGAGGAAAGGGTTCAGTGAAAGAAGAGAGCAAAGCACGTGCCCTGGCTCCAGGTTTGCCTTCCCGGATACACTGCTGTGCATACAGGCTTGCAGGTTTAATTCCCTTGAACTAAAAACATCTAGCAGCAGATGTTGGGGAAGGCCTTTCTTTACCTGAGACCTCAGAGAGCTGCTGCCATTTAGAGTCAGTTTTTTAAACAGTGAGTTAGATGATTCAGACTTGGTATGGCAGCTTCCTATATGGGGGGGGGTGGTGGGGAGAGAGACAGGTGAGTAACATGGGCTTTATACCATAATTGCAGCAGAGTCTCATTTCCGGGCTTTATGGGCCAGTTTCTGAGTTAGACAAGTGAGTTTTCCTTCACACCAGCGGGAGGTAGCCTGGTGATATTTAACCAGGAAAAGCAAAACTCTTGAGTGGTGATCACTAACTGACACTGGAATCCGTTCCTAATTGTCAAAATGCTTTAAAAATGGATGTCTGACTCTCCGCCTCAGCGTCTCCCTTTTCAATGCAGTTAACTCACTGAATGTCAGCCTAAGATTGACAGTCAGTCTGTCTGTGGAGCAAGCTGTCATCCCCCCACCCCGTGACTCTCTCATGTGGCCAGAATTGAGCAGTGTGACATCCTGCAGTAGTTAAAGGCCACACTGTTCTCTTTTTTTTTCCTGCTGGAGGAGGAAAGTCCCATTTTTTCACAGACCTTCCTATTACCGGTCAATTAGTAAACTGTCATTGTTTACATTTGTGCAGTGTTCCACCCAGGGCAGCTATAAAAAGTGTGAGATTTTCTTTTGCACTGATTTCTTGAATTGCGCAAAAGTGAAAATGCAGCCAGGATCTAGTGAAAATGCAGTGAAAATGCAGCCAGCTATGAGCCCATCAAGACCTTCTGCCAGCTAGGCTTGGGGAAACCGGAGTTCTCAAGAATGAACAGCCCCGTCTTTTTACATTACTGTTTTATCATGTTTCCGTCCTTGTTCTTGTTCTCAGAAGCCATTTATGGTCTTATGAAAGCCACTGCAGTATTGTAATAAAGTAGAAGCAGAGATACCAGGTTTTGGGACCTGACTTCAAATTCCTCCCCCCACCCTCTGCAACAATTAACCTGATTCTAGTTATTCTCCCAAAACCCCACCCCCAGGCTCCCCCACCCATCAACAGGTGTTTCCCAACCCAAAGCTTGCAACCCTGTTATTGGAGGTTGAAGAACATCTAAGTTTAGCATGCTAATTACAAACAATCTTGTAGTAGTTCACAGCAATACTGATCACTTGATGACTCACCACTTCTTAAAACCCTAACCTTTAATAGCCCATGATAACTCCCTTCGATATTATTAATGGCATTAATAATGATAACAACATGGAGTGAGCTACCCTCTTTGGCTTCACACCAATTCTGTGAGATGAGGTTTGCTGAGAGCTCTTGCTGGGCTCAAGGTCACTTTTGGTGACCTAAGGAATATCACTCCCTTCTGAGTGTACTTAAATCACTGGGCTTAGAAGGTTGTAGCTCTGTTTAGGATTGCACAGTTAACACGCTTCTTAGGAATTGAACTCAGGCCTTCCCCATCTAATTCTCACCCTTTGTTCTGTACACTGGATCTCAGGTTTTTTTCTGCAAAATAATGGCGGTGAGTGGCTGTGCTGTTCAGCAAGAGTAGTTCAGTCAATCTCAAGATTATATCAGCACAGGACTCTAGTACAAGGAGATTCATTATGAGAGATTTGCTACACAGGCCAATTGGGCATGTGTGTTTTTTTTAAGACGTTTAAAACCAGTGATGGATCTAGTTGCTGCCTTTCCTTAGACCCTGTAGAGATCACATTTTGAGAAATGTGGTTATCTACTCTTGCCTAGCTTGGCATTTATGACTGGAACTGCAGCATCTACAAAATGACAGTGAACTCTTTTCCTGAATTGAACCTACTCCAGGATTAAGGAAACTGCAGGTCCTGAGTACTTAAATCCAGATTAGCTTTATCTGAATGAAGTAGAACACGGATGGAAGGAAGAAGAATGCGGTAGCAAGAAACTGGTGAGATTCTCTATTTAATTTATCCTTCTTAAAACAGTGGGGCTCATCTGATTCCCTGTAATTCCCTGGTTTTCTGATTCCCTGTCACACACCCCCCCCCCCCCAAAAAAAATTTACCTCAGAAAAGTCTGAGGGCAGAGCTTTTCAATTAAACCTGGTTTTCTGCAATGGAAATGTTTTCATTGCCGTAAAAGGAAGGGGGCAATCCTGGGGAAAAGGAAGAAGTAGAAGTTCTGGCCTAAGGAAACATGCATGTCTTTCAGGACCAAATCTTGAATGTGTAGTGTAATAAAGAGTAGGAAACTACAAGAACAGAGTTGTCATATCCTGATCTAGAGAAGGCTTTTGGGTATGCACTGGGAGGACAGACCCTTTTTAAAAAGCAAACCCTTGTGTCTGTTTATTCTTTTAGAAGGATGTTGGGGATACATTTTTGAGACCACGCATTGGAATTTTGTGGCACAATCCTGAACTGATTAGAACTGCATTTATGATTGTTGGGTATATACCAGAGAAAATACAGGTTGATTGTGCGTGGCGAGCTTCTCGTGACTCCAAAGAGAATTCACCGTGGGGTCTTTTGTTCTGATCACTGATTGTCTTCTGTAGTGCAAAATGATGGGGGAGTAATGGCAACAAGAACATGAACAGTCTTTTTACTAAGCTTCCCAGTTAATAGTAGGATGTTATTTTGCATCAACCATCTTCTAAAGTGGCAGAGGCTGATGGGAATTGTAGTTCACAAACATCTGGAAGACCAGGATTGGTCACCTCTGTTCTAAAGGGTAGTTTGTTTTGTTTTGATTTTATCTCTCCTTCTGCAATTGAGATTCTACTAAACCAGGATTCAGTTTGTGGTTTATGGACAGCCAAAGATCTTCAGATGGGGCTCCAGGCATGATGGAAGACGAAAGGCCACACCAAGGCCTGAGGATTTGAGGACTTACAAACAAAATGTGGTTTGTTTGTGGATGTCTGAATACAGGCTCTGTCTCTTCTCAGACTTTTTGCACCTGTCAAGCAACAAGTCTGAATTCTTGGTTGCTAAGCCAAGCTAGCAGTTGTTAAGTCCAGGGTTAAATCTGTGAGCTCCCAAAGGCACCTGGTGGGCCATTGCGAGTAGCAGAATGCTGGACTAGATGGACTGTGGTCTGATCCAGCAGGCTAGTTCTTATGTTCTTATGTTTTTTCACTTGTGGATGCCAGAAATAATGCATTTATGATTATTGATACTTCATTATTTTATCCTGCCTTTGTGAAATAAAATTCCACTAATTCTTCTTCTTCCTTTCTTCTTCTCTTAATGTTTCTTCAGCACAGAGACACAACCAAGTTCTGCGGTTTGCCAAAGTATGTTTCACCTCATCACCTACTGCTGGTCTTGGCTGCAGGCGATTCAGGAGCCGCTGAGGTAAATTCCATGGAGGTGTTTTGTTTTTTTCTCTCTGCTTTGTCCTTTGACATTTCCTGTATAATATACAGTAAAAAAAAGACTTTATGTCAGGGGTGTCCAACTCTGGCCCTCAAGTTTTCGGGCTGGCAGGGGCTGATGGGAATTGTAGTCCATGGACATCTAGATGGCCAGAGCTGGACACTCCACTTTATGTTCTTTCTTACAGCAGCAGTTCTCAAATATTAGCAACTAGTCCCTCTCCATTCCATGCCATTCACTGCACTGCTTCACAGGGTATGTGAAGCCTTGCATTTCCTCATGGAGACCTATAGGGATGCCAGCCTTCAGGTGAGACCTGAGAATCTGCTGGAATAACAGCTCATCTCCAGACTACAGAGATTGGGTTCCCTCAAGCAAATGGAAGCTTTGTTGGGTGGGCTGTATGGAATTGGTTGCACCCCACTAAGGTCCCTGCCCTCCCCAGGCTCCATCCCCAAACCTACAGGATTTTCCCAACCTGGATCTGGCAACCTTACCCCCTTTCCCCTCCCTCACCAGTGGCCAGGGAGGACCAGGCAACCCCTCTGAGATCCTGGTAAAAATACAGTGAAAACCATATCAGCTGCACTCTAAAAGCACATTCAAGTATAATGTTTCCGTCACCCATTCAGAGCAACTTTTTCTAGAAGACTGCTCAAAAGTCCTTTGATTGGAAGAGACTTTGTTATTAGTTCCTAACCAGCGCTAGGAAAACAGGGATGGGAAAAGCTGTGGAAAAACTTTCCGAGCTATTCAAAGAAAGAGGGGAAAGCCAGTACTGAACAAAACCAGAACTTGTAGTATTCAATTGAAAATTGTACAGTGGGCTAATTAAAATACATTGAACTTGAAAAACAACAGTTCAAAAAAAAACAGTTCAGTTTTACACCAAAAACAGCTACAGTGACATGACCACATTGGGATTGTCCTTCCTTACTGCCACTCAACTAATGACACTATCCAAGGTGGAACTTTGGTTTCCTCCAACCAAGGAAGGGCATGTTTTCTGCTAGTGCTGTGAAGTAATCTAGAAGTCAGGTGACTTTGGATGGTGGCAGCTTTCGCCATTTGGAAGATTTTGGCAAAAGCCGATTCTATGCCTTTGCTGAGTCCCTTTCCCCATTCCTTGGAAACTGCATTATCCAACTGAGGATGAGACCTCTGGCCTTCTGTGGGCGCAAGTGGGGAGGGGGGAAGAAAATGCCGCCATATGATATTACGTGGTTCCTGATTTTATTAAGTGGGTTTGAGCTGGTTTTATATTATATTTTAAAGTTATTTTATACTGTTTAAAGTTATATTTTATATTTTTTGCTGTTCACTTCCCTGAGCCCTTTGGGGAAGGGTGATCTGTAAATCCAAGAAATGAAATGAAATGAGACAGGTTCTCTTACAGCCTTTAGAAAGAATTCCATCCTCCAACAGCATTGTGCTGAATCTAGGGTTGCCAACTCTGGGTTGGGCAATTCCTGGAGATTTGGAGGTGGAGCCTAGATGAGTGGAGTTTGAGGAAAGGTAGGCCATAATGTCACAGACTCTGCCCTCCGAAGCATTTGTTTTCTCCTGGGGGAATGATCCCTGTTACGTTAGTTTATTTTATTTATATGCCACCCATCCCCAGGCAGGCTTAGGGCAGCTTCCAACATTTAACATACAATCAAAGCTTAAAACTATAAATAACAATTAAAACCCAGATGGCAAATAAAATCAGTTTCCATTAAAATAACCCTGCCAATGTAAACAATAGAGGGCTGAAGAACAGGGAGGCTTTCACATGGTATAAACATAGCTGCCTGAACCATAAATCTGTTGGAACAGCTCTGTCTTAACATCAGGTCCTGCAGCGCCCAGGTCTTGAAAGAAATCTGAGGATCTTGCTAGCGATCAGTTGTAATTCCAGGAGATTGTCTGGAGGTTGGCAACTCTACTTCCTGATCATAATCTCCAGGGCAAAGGTTTGTCAACTGACTGGAATAAAAACAGCATCCTGGCTCATTATTAGAAGAGGCTTGCTAAGATATTTACTTGTTGGTTGATATATATTGTTAGCAGAGTCTGGCAGTTACCAATAAAGACCCAGATACTCATGAGGTGCGTCGTATAAAGGTAGGGCAACCTGGAGAAAAACAACAAATACTATACTGTACTGCTCCATATTTACAGTTGTCTCAGCACATGGCAAGAACTGAGTGAGTCTGAACAAAGAACGAAGACAGCAAGTTGATTTTATAACGTCAGGTATATGGGCTCACAAACATGTAGCCAATGGCTATCAAATTGATTAGCCAATAGCTGATCAATAGGTCAGCTCATTGGAATGTGACTTCAACATCCTGTGTCCACCCAAACAGATAGTTAAAACTTTCATAACTGATTGTGACAGAGACACTTGCAAATCCCAGCATTACTTCTTTGAACCAAAAAGGTTTAGCTTCCTGTTTCCACACATTAAGCCTCTAGAGCAGTGGTGGCGAACCTATGGCACAGGTGCCAGAGGTGGCACTCAGAGCCTCCTCTGTGGGCATGCACAGAGTCCCCCCTCCCCATATCTACGCTGGCCTGGGCCGCTGGGCTCTATTACCATTAAACCTAAGACCTAGTTTTGGGGAAGCAGTGTAGGTAACCCTGTTAAGCGCTGTTAAACCCAACTGATTTTAATTACTCCTTTACCTGGGAGTAAGCTCAGTTGCTGGCAATGGGACTTGCTTCTGAGTAAACCCTCCTAGGGTCATGATTCACCCATTGGAAGAGTTGCACGGTTGCTTCAAAGTAAAGCCACAGACTACCACCAAGCTTACTCCCGAGTAATGCCTGCCTTGGAGCCAACCATTTTTCCTAACCTAAAACCTCAGTATTCAGGTAAGTCGTGTTGGCACTTTGCGATAAATAAGTGGGTTTTGGGTTGCAATTTGGGCACTGGGTCTCGAAAAGGTTCGCCATCACTGCTCTAGAGGGCAGGCTGTGTTTGTCTGAGCTTGTTTACAAATCTTAGTAGAGTGGTGTCTTCTCATAAACCACACCCTGCCCTCAGCAGTTTGAGAAACCAGAGGTCAGAGGATGTGGCTTTCAGGCTATTCATAGACATTGCAACACCTGCTTTAAAATGGCTGGTCATCTGGAGCACGATGGGTGATGAAGGCTCCCCACAAATCTCCCAGCCTTATCTGACCACAGAGCTCTGGTTTTATCTACATGCCGCAGAACAAAGGTTGCTAAGACGACAAACTGAAGTGTTTGTTGCCAAGCAATCTCCTCTCCCTCCAACTTTCTGTTTCCAATATATTGCGCCTTTTTAGCCAGGCTTGCGCCCCACAAAGATCACCATGGCAACAAAGCAACTTTTCTGCCATATCCCCCTCCCCCCCGCGCGCACGCAGTCACCAAGGATGGTCCCTGTTTTCTGATCCACACCCTTGTAAGTTTATTGGCCCCTATTTAATCTTCAGAGGATGCTTTTTTGAAAACAGTAGAGGGCACCAGCTTTCCTTTTGCTGAGTTTTCGGAAGCTCGCCACAAAAAGGGCTCTAGCAATCGGTTTACTAACATGCTGCACTTCAAGCCCCAGACAGGGGTCTGCAACCTGCGGCTCTCCAGATGTTCATGGACTACAATTCCCATCAACCCCTGCCACCATGGCCAATTGGCTGGGGCTGATGGGAATTGTAGTCCATGAACATCTGGAGAGACGCAGGTTGCAGACCCCTTACTAGCTATTGCAGAGCAAAGGAATCCCTTCAGCTCAGAGTGGCCTCTACAGTTATGCCTCTGATCTATGATCTGTAGCCAAGAGCAGAATTTAGGCACAGCAGCAGAGGATGGTTCGCAGTTGGCAGCTAGACATACTGGAGGCAGAGATGACATTCCATCAATTGGTCACAATGGAAGAGGGGTGTGAACAGGAAAGAAAATCTAGTAGTTTAGTGTCTCCTTTGCCTTGAAAGCCCCTTGCTGGGGTGGCTATAAGTCAGCTGTGACTTGACACACATGCTTTGCCCTTGTGGGAAGAGAAATTCTTTCACTTTGTGTAAAGAGACAGTGAAGAGAAGAGTAATGTTAGTGCCTCTTTGCACAAGGAAATCTTCTATGGGGGTGGGCTTGTTAGGTCTCGCACCTTCAAGGAATAAATGGACTCTGGAGTCTTGATCAGAAGTGTTTATTGAAAGGCAACGAAGCACCCAGCTTGAGAAAATCAGTTCTGCCAGACCTGGCTTAGCTGGCCTCCTTTTATCCCCAAATGATCCCCCCTCCTGTTTTCCCAGAGAATGTGTGAAAAGAGATTTTGGAGCTTAGGCGCTCCAAGGTCAGCGATAGGCAAAGATACAGCCACCTGGCTTGTCTGTCTCCACAGGGCAACAGGCACATCCTTTTCTCTTGGGAGCAACCAACCAGGGTCAGTCTACTTCTCTACCAACATGTTAAGCCATAAAGATCAATACAAGCGAAAGGAAAGTTCTGTTACATATAGCAGGCTGGTCCCATATATCTTGTGACAATCACACTGAAGTGAAGGTACCTTTCTGTCATCCAGATACCATCTCTGTCAATGTAAATGGTTACAAAAGCAATAAGCTAGGAATACCCCTCAGTCACCAGGCGCAATTCCTGAGGGGGCTCTAACCTATTGTTCTCTTCAAACATTGCAGCTGAGTGGAGTGAACATGTTGGGTGGGGCTGAATTATGACAGCAAGTGCATGACTCTCTTCACCTGATTGGGAGCTCTTCTCCTCCTCCTTCTTTTTCTTCTTTTTAACACTTCTGTGCACCTAGTGATAAACTCCATCCTGCTCTGAGCATGGAAAGCTTATAGGGTCTCTTATCAGGATAGAGCTTGTTATCCCTTTCTTTCCTCCCCTCATTCATACTTTCTAACCAGTCAGAACATAAGGAAAAGGGCTTCAAGGACACAAGGTGGGAGAATAAAAATGTATGCCTGTTTTCATCTGTCTAATGCTGAAGTGCACGCTATACGTCTGCTCTCCTTTAATGGTGAGAGTTTCTGTGTCTTTTTGACTTCCTGGCAGTTTGATCTCTCCTCCCGCACTGGAGACGGCTGCAATAGAGAAAGTGGGGGGAATTGCAGATTTTCTGCCTGTTTCAAAGCTGCTGAAGACACCGAGCCTCTGTCCAGTTTTTAAAAATCAGCCCTGGTTGTTTCACTGATAATTCTCCTGCAGTGGTGTCTGCCTAAAAAAACCCACTTCTTCCATTTTGGCTTTTGGGGAAGAGGTCAGTGCAATGTGTCTAGCAGAGTTTACTCTAGATAAGACTGCAGCCATGATTATTTACACTGGGGTGAAAACCAGATGAGATGTGTCATGTCTTACTAAAGGAAGCAAGACAATGCGTATGTACTTCTGAGTAAGCATGAATAGGATTATGATGTGTTTATAGTATGCTTACCATATATACTCATGTATAAGCCAACCCGTGTGAAAGCCGAGGCACCTAATTTTACTGCCCAAACCTGGGAAAACTTATTGACTCGTGTATAAGCTGAGGGTGGGAAGCCGGGAGGAGAGGAACTCCCTCTGCCTGCCCGCTGGCTGGGTTTGACAAAGCCCAGCCAGCGGGCAGGCAGAGGGAGCTCCTTATTTGGGCAGTGACTCCCCCTGATGTCACTGCCCAAATAAGGAGCTCCCTGGCTGGGCTTGGTCAAACCCAGCCGGCAGGCAGAGGGAGCTCCTTACTTGGGCAGTGACTCCCCCTGATGTCACTGCCCAAATAAGGAGCTCCCTCTGCCTCCCTGGGTTTGACGAAGCCCAGCCAGCCAGGGTGCCTCAGGGTTCCCCCTTCACCCTCGGAGGAGGGCAGCAACAAGCGGCTTCCAGGTGGCAGGGAGGTTGTCCCGGCCCCGCCCCCAGCCTCGTTGTGATTGCTAGAAAATGGTGACTCGCGTATAAGCCGAGGGGGCTTTTCTCAGCCTTTTAACAGGGCTGAAAAACTCGGCTTATACGCGAGTATATACGGTAATTTTTAAATAGTTGGTCTACTAACGGCGCTCCTTAGAAGACTGAGGAAGCCTGCTTCTACGCAGACTTTTATCTCCCATGTTCTCTGCCCCAACCATAAGCTGCAGTGTTGGTTTTTAGTTTTTGCAGGATGTTAGCAGACAGTCACCTTTCTCTGTGGAAACAGCTGAGAATAGGCTACTCAAGTGAACACATTTATTAAACTTCAGCAAAGTTTAATAAAGAGGCAGGATGAAGGTGGTGACCTTTGTTTGAAACAATTTGTTTGAAACAGTTTGAAACAATTAGGGATGCCAGTTTCCAGGTGGGACCTGGGGATCTCCTGGAATTGTAGTTCATCTCCAGAAAAATGAGTTCCCCTGGAGAAAATAGGTTTTGGGGAGGATGGGCTCTGTGGCATTGTACCCCACTCGAGTCCCTGGCCTCCCCAGACTCTCCCTAAATCTCTATGAGTTTTCCAACCTGGATCTGGCAACGTTCCCCACCTCCATTGCCCATGAGTAGCCAAAGAGGACCTAGCAGCCCTATCAATAACCCTATTCCCAGGTGTTTCCCTTTTTTCAGTGAAATGTTGGAGGAGAAGTGTTAGGGGAGAGAGCATAGCTTCAGATCTTGCCATAACACAATGTCACGTTTTCTTTCCTCCTTGCCAGAAGAGTGACTCTCCTTGTCCTTGGCCTAGAAGGAGCAGGAAAAACTTCCCTAGTCAGAGAAATCCAGAGAGGTGAGTAGCTAGATAAACTGAAACATGTAGGTTCTCTGTATGTTCGATGTTCAAGTGCATGAGGATTCCATATACTAAGCCAGACCCTTGGTCTATCAAGGACAGTCTTGTCCAATCTGATTGGCAGCAGTTCTCCAGGGTGTCAAGCAGAGGTCTTCCTGGTACCTGATCCTTTCACTGGAGATGTTGGGAATTGAATTTAACAAGGCAGGTGCTCTGTTATAGTCTGTCTCAGAAAAAGATGTTAGTAGGGTTGAATATTCCTCTGCCACAGACCTCAACATGCCAGACCTTCTTTGTTGTAGAATGCTCCACCTGGGTCCCAATGCCTACCTACCCCTGCTTCCCCCAGTCTGTTTGAAAGTAAAAATACATTGCTCTTCTATCAAAGTATCATGTTCAATAATGCACAACATAATGGTTTCAACAAAAGGAGCGCATAAAAATGAATGATAATTCTCATATTCATTCTGGACTATATTCTACCGCGGAAGTCATGGCCAAACTGGGATGTTTCACCTCCTTATCCCAGGATATATGGTCCGTGGGGAACACACCAGAGGCAAGGTTTACTCTTTCTAGGGAAAGAGTTCTGTACATTTGGGGCCACCACAGAGAATGTTTACAGTGATAGTTTTGGAATTCAGATGTTTCTGCCATTTAAATCTGACACACCAGCTGATGAAACTAGCTTTTCAACACTCTCTAGCTTTTCTACAAACTAGCTTTTCAACAAACCTCCAAGAAATTAGGGGGAAACTATTGATGTACAATTGGTTGTGTGTAACAGACTTCTCTCTGTGATACACCTCTGAAGATGCCAGCCACAGATGCAGGCAAAATGTTAGGAACAAGATCTACCAGACCATGGCCACACAGCCCGGAAAACCAACCACAAACAATTGAATTTGGCCGTGAAAGCCTTAAACAATATATTGATGTACAGTCCCTATCTGTGTAGGTGGAACTAACGATTAGTTTGTGTCTGATCTTTCCATTTTCTCTGTGCAGTACTCTCCTGCGAAGTTCTCCCTACCACCAAGCCAAATCAGACAGAGCTCAGAGTGGACAGGTTTGAGGTATCCTTCATCAACCCAGAGGGGGGTCAGAGAACCTGGAAGAACCACTACGGCAAAGCTCATGGGATAATCTTTGTGCTCGATTCTAGCAACATGGCACAGATGGATGAGGTCAAGAAGACCTTTGCGCGTGTCTTGGGGCACCCTAAGATTTCGGGAAAGCCTCTGCTATTGTGAGCCTCGTTCTCTTTGCATTGTAATTTCTTCTTGTGTCCCTGTGGATAAAAGTGAGGGTGTAAATGGAGAAATTGGGGAGAGGGGCTTGAAGCAGAGGATGCTCTTCTTTTAAAGGATGGCTGATAGGGAAGCAGGAGAGAATATTTAAGCCCCTGGCCTCCATGCTGTAGACCTGGTCTGAATTCTCACCTCCACCCTGGTGGCTTTTTAATGTGTAGGAAAAAATAGTGGTTTGAATTGTAGCTTTCCCATGTAATATACAGTTTGATAATCAGGCCACAAACAAATATGATGGCGTTCATGGATCTTGGATCCTCCAGAGTTGAAAGTAACTTACATTTCACTGGAACTGGTGATTGAACCAGAAGATGGAAGAGGGACCGTTTTCATAATAGCTCCAAATCTGCCTGAATCTTAGTCCAGTTCCACAGGGCCTGAAAGACAGAGATGTTCCACCGGCTGGGCTGGAGAGAGGGGGAACTGTGCCTAGGGCATGCATGCACCCCATGCCCCTGCCACACCCCTGCCCCGGAACACTCCCAGAACGCCCTGGAATGCCCCCTCCACACACACCTGCCCCTGCATCGGTATGCGCCTGGTATGTCATGTCCCCCTGTCCCCTTGGCGCTACACCACTATCCACCGGGCTTCTGGTTGAGACAGCTACAGTTTTTCTTGAATTTTACTGGCCTCTCAATCTGCCCCTCCTCTGCCTTCCCTCCTCACATATGAGCTATAAATGAAACATCTAATGGGATTGGAGGGTATTATATGATCATAATTAGATACTCACTGGCTCCAAGGACTCAACGCCATCTGAAATGGGATATAATGTTTTAATATTGTAGTGTCATTATTAATGTATTATTCTGTTGATGTTTTGATTTGTTAGCCACTCTGAGCCTGGCTACTGGGAGAGAGGGTTATAAAGTCTGCTTCCTTTCATCCTGTTTACATCTCTTTGTGTCCTCAATCAAGAGATGGCAGAGCTCAGAGTAGACCATTTCACTGGGTCAGAGTTGGGCCATCACGCACAAGGGCTTCACAAACAAGACTTAAAACAGCAGAGTTTCTGATGCAGGAAAAGTGTTCCCGTTTTACATTGACAGATATTCTATATTTATTCACTTACTTCATTTTCATTCTCTTTTCCGTCTAGACCTGGCCCACTTAGCCAATCTATTCTAAAACATTGTATTGTGGAAAGTAAACTAAGCTAAAAGGTTATTTTGAGCCCCATGGAAATCTATACCCGCAACTCAGCAGCTTAAATGCCCATCCAAAATTCTTTCTAAACAAAAAAAGTATTGTAACACCTTATTCTATGATAACCATTAGTGGGCTACAGCCCTATTCCTTGTATGCAGCAAACCATGAATGATTATGTTGCAATAAAAAATTGTGAGGCAAGAAGAAGAAGAGGAAGAAGAGGAAGAGTTTGGATTTATATCCCCCTTTCTCTCCTGTAGGAGACTCAAAGGGGCTTACAATCTCCTTGCCCTTCCCACCTCACAACAAACACCCTGTGAGGTAGGTGGGGCTGAGAGAGCTCTGTAGAGCTGTGACTAGCCCAAGGTCACCCAGCTGGCATGTATGGGAGGGCATAGGCTAATCTGAATTCCCCAGATAAGCCTCCACAGCTCAAGCGGCAGAGCGGGGAATCAAACCCAGTTCCTCCAGATTAGAATGCACCTGCTCTTAACCACTATGCCACTGCTGCTCCTAAGACTCCTATTTAAGCTGTCCTAAGACTCCTGTTTGGTTTTCTACAGCAGTAGATTAGTGCAGTTGTCCCTCTGGAATTTCTTACGAGGGTTTAACTATAGACCTGAATGTAAGAAGTGAGGACTGACTTCTTGGGGTTCCAAAGAATGGGTTCCCTTCTGAGAGAGAGGGGGAACTCTGCTCTTAGTACTTGAAGACAGGTTTTGATAAGATGATTGAAGCACTGAGACATAAACTCTGTGATATGTCCCGACAAACTAGGTTGGGATTCTTCCCCACACCACCCCAACTCATGTTCCCCACAGCTACACAAAAGCATAGGGAATTTACTTTTCTAAGTACTTCAGGGCCCTACATGAACCAGAATCCTGGCATTCTCCCCGACATCATTTTCCTGACCCCCAAATCCCAGGAGGGTGCTGTTTTTCTGGGGTGCACATAGAGGACAAGGTGCTCCTTGCAGATCTGTTGCCTTCTCCGTATTGTGTGGCCAGAGGGTGTAAGGACAACATTTATGCTGTTTGCTGATGGGATCTTGCTGTTCTGTCTTCTGATTTTGGTGTGGGTGCTTCAAGGCTGGCGAACAAACAGGACAAGTTGGATGCACTCTTGCCCAGTGAAATCATCGAGTACCTGTCTCTGGAGAAGCTCGTGAATGAAAGCAAGTCGCTGTGTCGCATTGTAAGCATGGGTTCACACTCTCCACTTGTATTGGCAATGCCTCTCCAAGTTCTTCTTCATTTATACCCCACCTTTCTCCCTAATAGGTACCCAAAATAGTTTGCATCATTCTTCTGTCCTCCATTTTTATCCCTATGACAAAGTTGTTGCTTGGCAGATCCCTTTCTGGCCTAGGAAATGGCTTGGGGGTGGGGGTGGGAGACAGAATTACAGCCCTTATTCAGATCATTCCCCTCTTGAAAGCAGCAGTGGCGTAGGAGGTTAAGAGCTCGTGTATCTAATCTGGAGGAACCGGGTTTGATTCCCAGCTCTGCCGCCTGAGCTGTGGAGGCTTATCTGAGGAATTCAGATTAGCCTGTACATTCCCACACACGCCAGCTGGGTGACCTTGGGCTAGTCACAGCTTCTCGGAGCTCTCTCAGCCCCACCCACCTCACAGGGTGTTTGTTGTGAGGGGGGAAGGGCAAGGAGATTGTAAGCCCCTTTGTGTCTCCTGCAGGAGAGAAAGGGGGGATATAAATCCAAACTCTTCTTTTCTTCTTCTTCCTCCCAGCTGTTTTTGGCAGCTTAACTTCTGGGCATCTGAATGCTGATCTCCACTATCATATGTGAGTTGGCCTTCAGTGTAGCTTGCATCTGCTCTCTTGTTCACTCTTTGATTTCCCTATTTTTTTTCTTATCTTTAAAAATCCCTCACAAAAATGGTCAGATGCACTGATGCTTCTGATATACCCCTTATAAATCATGGCTTGGCTTCCCAATTGAAGACCAGTGCCTTAGCAGAGCCCCCATAGCCCCCAATGCCTGCATTCTATTTCAGAAACTCTTTCTTGCTTGTTTTTAGTTTGATCCTGTGGGCTTTAATCCCAGCTGTCTTGTGTATCATCTCACAGGAACCCTCTTCAGCCACCAAAAGACTTCCCAGGACTCAGTGCCGAACCATCATTCAAGGGCTTCACTGGCTCTTGCGCATCATTGCCGTCAACTATGGGGCACTGTCTGATCGCATCCAGAAAGACAGCCTTGAACCGCAACAGTTATCAGAGCGGGAGGTATCCCGGAAGGCCCGGAGACCCCGGAGCAAGACCCGGGAAGAAAGGTTCTCCTTCCTCCTCCTATCTTGACTTTGAAATGGCATCATTAGCCACAACCAAGATTGTAACTTGGTTGAGTAGGAATTAGGCAGAGAATGAAGTAGGACTGCCACGACTCCCACTACGGTGGGAGACCTTCTGCTGGAAGTCCATGTTGCCCAACATGGCTCGAAGTGGCAGTAGGGAAACAATTTTTTAAAAAACACATTGGTGTCATCTGCATGATATCATTTCCAGGGGAGACCCAGCAAAGATGTAGGGTAGCTCTAGGAATCGCTGGCTATGTAGGGTAGCTCTAGGAATCGCTGGCTATTCTTACTTACTTAAATGATATTGCTTAAACAGCCAAAAGGCTTCGAGCAGCATCTCAGTAATATAATCCCCCCAAATTTCTTTTATAATCGATTACTGCCCGCAAGAAGTTAGCTAATAATATTGTAGTTCTATCATCTTTGTCAGATACTGAATTAAATTTTGTGAATAAAAATAAGGTTTATAGGATAAAAGTTGCCCCAAATATTTCTGCCTCAGATCCAACAACAGCAGAACAACAAAATTATTCCAGAGTCTCTATAGCCACCTGCATATTCACAACTTCTATTTGATTAGGGCATGCCCACAAAATACCCTTCTCTGCTGGCTATTCCTTGAGTTATATACACTATTTCTGTTTTTTTAACCAGGAAGTGATGTCACAATGCACAGTGCTGCCCAGCCCTCTCCACTCCCAAAACTCCTGCCACCCAAAAACTCCTGCCACTTGCCATGGTTGTGGTGATATATGCCTTTAAGAGAGGGTCTGAGATGAGGCGAGGAGTTAAGAGCCAGAAAAAGATGTTCTTGGAGCTGGAACCAAGAGAGTTCAGGCTGGGAACTGTTAAGTAGCTGTTAATTATTCTTGTTAAGTTTAACAAATACTTATTGAAACCACAGTGGTTGTCCTGCCATCAATCAGGACAGTGGTCTGGCAATGCTAGGGAAGCTAACATCCTGACAGTGCTTTATAGCAGCATTACAGCATGGTATGTCATGATTCTCATCTTCACACTCTTGCAAAATTTATTTTGGATAGTCCAGTGAGGCTGAGAAAGGGTTGCCCTAGACTACTTGAATGAGTAGGGATTTGAGAACAGGTTCTACTATTATACTTATTTCCTGCCTTTCTTCCATCATGCAACCCATAGAATTGAATGGACCGTATTCCTTCTTGCTTAGCTCCAGCATAACAGATACATCACATGCCTCAGCCTTGTTCTTTCAGACCCAGTTCTTCTACCATATTGATACTTTACTTTCATGATCCTCAAGTCACTGTAGAGGACAGCATAGTTTGGGGTTAGCCATCATTAGCCACATATGATTGCTTTTAGTTTAAGCTTATTTCTTACCTCTGCCTCCAATTTTTAGGGAGCCACCAGCCAAAAGGGGGAACTCCCAAGAACAAAATGCCAAGATAGAGGAAAGCAAACCACCAAAGAGCTCCCAGAACATTTTGTCACAGGTAACCTGCTCCTTTCTGTCTAGAGGCGTGATTATCATTGTTAGTTATAGGGCCAAAGGCCCTCTAACAGGGATCACTGCGGGTGTCTCATAGGTGTGTTGGTCATATCATATGTCTAGTAATTGACAAGAGACGGGGAGTAATTTAGGGAAGGTCTTTTGGTCAGAACATGCCAGAATCATGGGGCCAGGCTGAGACCAGTCACAAGGAGCTGCAACTGTTTCCACACAGTACATACAAAATAGAGAGCCAGCGTGGTGTAATGGTTAAGATGTTGGATGAGGATCTGGGAAACCATGATGCCATGGATACTTGCTGAGTGACCCTGGGCCAGTCACACACACTCTCAACTTTGACCCTGGCAATTATTTGGATGGGAGGCCTCCAAGGAATATCAGGGGTGTAACATGGAGGCCGGCAATGGCAATCCACCTCTGAACAATGGCAATCCACCCCCTCCCCCTTCCCTTTTCCATTTTTTTAAACAGCTGGGACCCTGCTGTCCCCCTCTTAGAGGAGTTTTAGCCATTAAACGCCATCTGTTTGCTATTTTGAAATTTTATATTATGATTTAAATATTATGTTTTAATTTGTACCGGTGCTTATGTGCCACCGTATTATCTGTTTTGTTGTTGTTGTAAACCGCTCTGAGCCCTCTGGGGGAGGACAGTCTATAACGATAAATAAATAAATAAAATAAACATTGCAAAAAATTGCCCCAAAAAATACATGTGTCATAAATGTACAGTTAGAGTGTTCTGCAGTAGTGACTGACATCTAAAGAAAGATAAATCGGTAGTTTTGTGTTTTGTATTTTACAAAGATTCATTATCTTGATCTGAGCTATTTACGTTCTATCATTACACAGCCAGAAACGCAGAAATTAGCACAGAGTGTAAATAAGCAGTTTCCATAACCCCCCCCCCCTCCAATTTTTAGTTCTCAAGATTTTGAAGTAGGTTTGAAAGAACTTGGGGAATGCCTAGTGAAGTCTCACATACAAAATGGGGTATAGCAGGGTTTCCATGATGGGATGGGATGGTGTTTTGCCGTCCTACCACATCCTTATAATCAGCAGAAGCAGACTTAAACAACTATGTGCATATTTGATAATGTTATGAAAGTTGCAGATTGATCTGTTTATTGCCACAGAACTTTGATTTCTTTGTATAAAGTACAGACTATAATATAAGCATCTAAAAAGAGCCCTGCTGGACCAGTGGTGGGATCCAAAAATTTTAGTAATAGGTTCCCAAGGTGGTGGGATTCAAACAATGGTGTAGCGCCAATGGGGCTGGGCGGGGCACGACAGGGGCATGGCCGGGCATTCCGGGGGTGAGGCATTAATAATTTCTCTATTACTGTAAAAAACTCTTACTGTAAAAAAAAAGTTCCTAATTTCCAGCTGCTTTCTGTCCATAATTTAAACTCATTATAGCAAGTCCTATCGTCTACTGCCAACAGAAACAACTACTTCTGCTCTAATTGACTGCCTGTCAAAAACTTAATACTTTCAAATACTTAATTTTGTTTCTAGAAATCAAAAGAAGGATACTTTCCTTAAACAAGGAACTTTACCATATTTCTAAAACATGTTTTTAAAACAGCCCAACAGGGAGAGTTATCCCATTTTCTACCTTCGCTAACCAGCCACATAGGAAACAACAGGACTTTATGATTTTTGGACCTAATGGAATTTCTAACGGAAAATCAGACGCAATTAGTAATCCCCTCTCGGCACACACAAATAATTAGTAACCCACTCTCAGGAACTGGTGAGAACCTGCTGGATCCCACCTCTGTGCTGGACCTAATCAGCAATCCATCTAGCATCTTGCTTTCAACAGTGGCCTAAAAGTCCAGCAGCTGGTATCAGTTCACTGCTTCTGAATATGGAGGTAATAGCTGGGAACAGAACCATCTCCAAGAATTTGCCTACTTCCTTTTAAAGCCATCTAAGACAGCTTCTATACAGAAGTTTTTCTCCAGCATTCAAACTGGCTTTCCAACTGAAGCAGGGTTGTTTTTGAGAATTCATGCTATGTGGTTCCCTGATTATTTGCTTTCTGAGGTTTCCTCTGCTATCCTGCAATCTTTCTCAAACCTCGTTCGATATAAGCTTTTGCTAAACATCTTGGTCGAAGTCTGATTCATTGTGGATGGGGAAAATGGACCTTTGTTGCAGGTCCTATTTTTCTTGCCCCAGGCCGGAGCAGTCAGAGATTCCCCAGAGACAAAAGATGTTTCCTTGCATCTCAGATGTTCATAGTTCATTTTCTACCACCACCATCCACACACACCACTTTTAAAGGCTTTTAAAAATAATGCAAATATTGTTTTAACATTAAGCTACAGCGATGTGTCGATTACCTGTATTCAGAAGTAGCAATATGTCCATTGGTAGTTGATGTAGTAAATCAGTCCTTTGGAACAAGAAATTTACACAGCTGGCATTGGTCTTAAGCTTCTAGACCTCATAGCCAGAGCCCTTCAAGTATAGAGCGGGATATAAATCCAATAAAAGAAATAAATAGTGGAGTTCACCTCTCTTCAGCCTTTGTTCCTCTTGGTTCCCTTTCTCTTTTCTCACTGCTGCCACCGCAGAGAATTATGCTTTGCTGACTTGAGCCAGATTCCCCTCCTTACCTCAACCAATAGGGAAACCAAGGAAAATTCTGAAAATCTCAGAGAGATGTTCCAAAAAGTAAGACCTGCCCCCTCCTCTCTCATATCTTGGTAAAAATGAATCCAAGCATGAGGCTTTTAGAGTGTTAGAGATATTGTGGGATATTACTACTGGTGTGAGCAAGACCTTTAGAATGGTAAGCTTCTGAAATGGCTTCCGTAGATATATGCTTACCATTCCTTGGTCTTTGTGCAGAAAGAGGAAAGAACTATGGCGCCCAAGAAGAAGAAGAGGAAAGTAAATCTCAAGATGAAGAAGAAAGGCTCAGTGCAGTCGAGCAGCACGTTGGCTGAAGACGTCAAGGGCAAAATGGCAGCCAGTGGGAGCAAATGCGGAGCCATCGGTGGCCTCATCCAGAACAACAAGGTTGCCCAAGAGAATCCCAGAATTCGAGAAACATCTCCAACCCCAGCAGGTAAAAATGAACAAATGTTAACAAAACACCCAAACATATACAGTGCTGCGGAAGGAAATAGAATTCTTATTTCAATGTGCTACAGCCATTTATAAGGAGCCACAACATTGTTCTAAAGTAGCAGTATTGGAACATAAGAAGAGTCCTGCTGAATTGGAGCTCAGTCCAGCATCCTGCTTGTTCTGTTTTATTTATTTACTTGCATCACAGCCAAACTGATGGTGCTCCGATAGCGTTTTCAAGGCAAGAGACATTCAGAGGTGGTTTACTATTGCCTGCTTTCACATCATGCCCCTGGTATTCTTTGGAGATCTCTCACGTAAGTACATTCCAGGGTCAAGGCTGAGAGTGTGTAACTGGCCCACGGTTGTTACCCAGCAAGTTTCCATGGCAAAGTGGGGATTAGAACCTAGGTTTCCCAGTTGCTAGTCTGATACCTTAACCACTACACCGTCTCGGTCCAGACTAGGTCATGGACTTCGACTCCCAACTCTTGATGGAATGCAAACACCTTCTGTTTCCGTCAGGAGTTTGGGGGTCATTTTAGATGCCACACTAACCACGGAGAAGCAGGTTTTGCTAGGAGGTAAAATTGTGTTTTAACATCTTTGGTGTGCTCCCCAACTATCTCCCTTTCTTGATGGTCTGACTTTGCCACAATGATTCATGCAGTGGACACCTCTGTATCCTGTTGTGTGTTGGGCTGTAACCTGCTGTGTTTTACTGCTGTATTACTGTAACCTGCTGTGTGTTGGGCTGCCCTTGAGACTGGTCCAGAGGACAGATAGATTTATTTTTTGTAAAAATAAATTAATTGTTTCTTGGATTTTATTTTTTTTATTTAAAAAATGTCCGAACTAGCTCATAATGCTGCAAAATAGGCTTGCTGGATGATTAAAGCCTTGTTTGTTCATTTCTGTTCTTCCAGGGCAGAGCACAAAGAAGAAAAATAAAACACTGAAAAATAAAATCAAGAGCAAAGAGCAAGCAGAGACCCAACGAAATGAGAACCTGTCAAGCACTTTTGGTAGGAAAGGTGGTTTGGGGGGGCGGGATTACAGTCTTTGCATGATACTCTGTATACCAGTGATTTCTTACATTCTTATTGTGAGAGGTTTTTCAATTAGACATGGTTTGGAGAAAAGAAATATCGAGGGCTTGCTCCATCTCCTCCATGTTAAAATTGTTAAAATGTTAAAAACTGAAGGTCACCCCATGAAATCTACTGGTGATAGATTCAGGACTACTTCGTTCAACACATTGTTTACTTACATAATTGGTTTGGGGAGGGTAGACAAATACATAAAGAATATATGTGAAGTATAGAATGCAGAAGAAGAGGAAGACCCAACATGAGATGGATTGACACTACAAAGGAAGCCACAAATCTTAATCTGCAAAACATCAGCAAGGCTGTTGGAAGTGGCTTGATAGCACTTAACACATACACACATAAAGTAGAAGTGAGGAGATCTGAATTCAAATCCCAACTGAGGGATTATACTTATGCAATAACTTTAGGCCAATCACTCTCTCTCAGTGGATCCAACCTAACCCAATTATTTTGAGAATAAAACAGAGGAACCTGATATGTGGCACAAAGCTCCTTGGAGAAGGAAGGGATTTAAAATGTAATAGATCTACACCAGTGAATGCTGATAGCTAAATGGAACCTCCATATTTAGAGGCAGTATACCACTGAGTACCAGTTGCTGAGGAGCTAGGGAGGTCTGTCGCCTTCATGCCCTGCTTCTCTACTTCTTTGAAGCTGCAGGCTGGAGGATGAATGTGATAAGTCTGTGGTCTAATTTGGCATGACTGTTGTTGGGGGTAGGTTTTTGATTCTGCATTAATGGTTTGTAGAACCCAAAAACATGTGGCTTTTATTGGGCCAAATATGAACCTTCCTGAAGCACTGTGGTTTTGCCACCATGATCAGACAGTAGCACTGCCCCTTTAAGAACATGGGGAAGTGAGCATGCACACACATGTTCTGCAACATCAGGCAAGAAAGTTTTCCTCATTGTGACCACCTTGGAATGGGAAAAGCTGCATTTATTTAGTTCCTTTCTATGCAACCATGCCTCTTTCACGAAACCAACAGTAATACTGGTTTCCTCCTGAAAAGAAGCTAGCAAAGCTGCCAGGAATGTGCAGTAAGTGGACATTAATTTATTTAGCAAAATCATAAGAACGAGCCTGCTAGATCAGACCAGAGTCCATCTAGCCCAGCACTCTGCTACTCGCAGTGGCCCACCAGATGCCTTTGGGAGCTCACATGCAGGATGTGAAAGCAACAGCCTTCTGCTGCTGTTGCTCCCGAGCACCTGATCTGTTAAAGCATTTGCAATCTCAGATCAAAGAGGATCCAGTTTGGTACCCATAGATTGACTTCTCCATAATTCTGTCCAAGCCCTTTTTAAAGCTATCCAGGTTTGTGGCCATCACCACCTCCTGTGGCAGCATATTCTAAACACCAATTACATGTTGCATGAAGAAGTGTTTCCTTTTATTAGTCCTAATTCTTCCCCCCAGCATTTTCAATGTATGCCCCCTGGTTCATATTGCTTCCTTAGAGTTGAAGATGTAGGGGCTTATATTTTTCCCCACTGTACCTGTGACAGTTAGCCAGACAGTTAACGACAGTTAGTGTATTGCATCAGCTGTGTGGTTTTTGTCCCCCAGATTTGTATCGGAGAGCCATGCTGGCTCTGAAAATGCAACAAGAGGGTCCGAAGACCCATTCAATCAGCATTTCCTGATCCATCCAGTCAATAACCCTGGGGTAGAAATCTCAAACTGGCCCCTGCAGAGCTGAAGACACTGCGATGGAGATGGAGCACTGAATACTAAGATGTACCAAAACTTTGTGCAATATTCAGAAGTGAAATGTTGACATACAACAGGCAGTCAGATGGCTCAAAGAAAATCTCTGGAAGAAAACATGGACGGCTCTGAGAGCCTCTTCCACATCACTAGAATCCAATGAAGATTTGCAGCCTCATTCTCAAGAGAGTCTATTTTGGACTCACTTGAAAAAAGGACCAGTGATTCGGATGCTGAGAATGGTCCTTTGTACCCCATTGGCATTGACCCAATCAGCATCCTTTTAGCAGCATTATCTTTATGTCATGCCCAAATGTGAAGATGGGGGGCTTCTCGGAGGCTGCTTCCATACTGTTAGAACATTCTACTCTGGGAGAGACACTCAGTTTGCAGATACACTTAATCTAGAACAGCAAAATATTTGCTAGACTGAACTATAATGGAAATATTTTTGTTTTTGTTTTCAATTAAAGTCTCAGGTTTTTGTTTTGTGTGTGCGTTTGTTTATTTTTAAAAACACTAAGAGCAGAAGTTTGAGGTAACTGGGTTCAAATCCCCACCTAGTGTGAAGTTCACTGAGTAACCTTGGGCTAGCCACTCAAGCGGCTGAGCCTACCTTGCAGGATTGCTGATACCAGCTGGACAGCTCTTATGTACATTACCCTGAACTCTAGGATATAGATGAACGTATTGCCCCATATCGGTGCCACATGGATTTCCTCTCCGCCTCCATTCCAGTCTCTAAGCTGTGGCTTATGCCTAACTTGTAGGCTGTCAAGGAACTTGGTGAACCTAACAAGCCATGCCATTATGATAATGTACATTGCTGTTTACCCTCTCCAGACATATTCTTCTCTGCTCTGTGAGACTGACAGGGATGTTGGGGCAGGTTTTCAGTAGTTTCCTTCCTGTCACAGCAATCACTGATTCAGCACAGCAGCAATAGGGTCACACATGACTGGTTTCCCTGCATTTTCCAATCCCTATCCAATATCCCTCATATCACTGGTGGTGGCATGCGAGGAGGAGGGATAAAAATTAGTTCTCATATCAATTTCATATCAGTTCTCATTTAAACTGATACCCCTCAGGGAGATGGGGGGCTCCTTGCAGTAGGCGATTTGAGCATTAGGAATATAGAGAGTTGGGTTTGTGAGAGGCGTGATGACTGCATGGTGACTTGCCTGCCTGGAGCGAAGGTTGCGGATGTCACGCTTCGTCTAAAAAGTCTGTTAGACAGTGCTGGGGTGGAATCAGCAGCTATGGTTCACATTGGCACCAACAACATTGTGAAATGTAGCCGGGAGGTTCTGGAAGCTAAATTTAGGCTTCTAGGAAACAGGTTAAAGTCCAGTAAGTAAGAAAAGTTCATTAAGGGACTATTCGGGCTTGAGGCCCAGGTATTTCACTAGGGACAGGTCTGCTCTGAGCAAAATGTAGTTCAATGAGGGACTATTCAGGCGTGTAGCCCAGGTATTTCACTAGGGACAGGTGTGGACAGGGGACAGAGAAGCACAAAGTCCAGAGGACAGAGAAGCACAAAGTCCAGGCAGTGTAGGGCACTGTTTCTTTGTTTCAGCTATCTTCTTAATCCAGAGGAAAACCAACGTGGAGCGATTCTTGTTCTTCCTGCATTTTCTGGCCATTGAAGTCTTTGCTTGAGATGGGCCATGTCCCTTCAAATTGGAAAACAAAAGTCAGTGCTGAGTTCAAAATGAATCCTCTCGTATCTTTTTTGTAGAGCATGCTGCAGACATATGTTTTAACAAGGTAAAAGGGTTCTTAAGGGAAAAATTAAGTTATCCCAAAGATAAATAAAACAAAGCCAACAGGTTAACATACAAAACAGACTGCTCTGTAGCAGATCTACACAATTAAAACACCACCCCCAGCAAGCAATGGACTCCGGCATGGAGGGCAACAGAAAGGAGGCAATAATTCCTTTTGTCCTGCCCACAGCATACATACCTGGAGGCCTTCTCTCTGTGCCACGCCTTTGTGGGTGCCGGACTTTCTTTCTGTGCCACGTCTCTGCAGGTGCCAACCACACAGGTACAGCGGTAAAATAAGGACTATTCGGGCCTGTAGCCCAGGTATTTCCCTAGGGACTGGTCTGCTCTGAGGAAAATGCAGTTCAGTAAGGGACTATTCGGGCTTGAAGCCCAGGTATTTCACTAGGGACTGGTCTGCTCTGAGCAATATGCAGTTCAATAAGGACTATTCAGGCTTGAAGCCCAGGTACTTCACCAGGGACTGGTCTGCTCTGAGCAAAAAGCAGTTATATAAGGGACTATTCGGGCCCGGAGCCCAGATATTTGACTAGGGACTAGTCTACTCTGAGCAATATGCAGCTCAATAAGGACTATTCGGGCTTGAAGCCCAGGTATTTCACCAGGGACTGGTCTGCTCTGAGCAATATGCAGTTCAATAAGGACTATTCGGGCTTGAAGCCCAGGTACTTCACCAGGGACTGGTCTGCTCTGAGCAATATGCAGCTCAATAAGGACTATTCGGGCTTGAAGCCCAGGTATTTCACTAGGGACAGGTCTGCTCTGAGCAAAATGCAGTTCAATAAGGACTATTCAGGCTTGAAGCCCAGGTACTTCACCAGGGACTGGTCTGCTCTGAGCAATATGCAGTTCAATAAGGACTATTCGGGCTTGAAGCCCAGGTATTTCACCAGGGACTGGTCTGCTCTGAGCAATATGCAGTTCAATAAGGACTATTCGGGCTTGAAGCCCAGGTATTTCACCAGGGACTGGTCTGCTCTGAGCAATATGCAGTTCAATAAGGACTATTCGGGCTTGAAGCCCAGGTATTTCACTAGGGACAGGTCTGCTCTGAGCAAAATGCAGTTCAATAAGGACTATTCGGGCTTGAAGCCCAGGTATTTCACTAGGGACTGGTCTGCTCTGAGCAAAATGCAGTTCAATAAGGACTATTCGGGCTTGAAGCCCAGGTATTTCACCAGGGACTGGTCTGCTCTGAGCAAAATGCAGTTCAGTAAGGGACTATTCGGGCTTGAAGCCCAGGTACTTCACCAGGGACTGGTCTGCTCTGAGCAATATGCAGCTCAATAAGGACTATTCGGGCTTGAAGCCCAGGTATTTCACTAGGGACAGGTCTGCTCTGAGCAATATGCAGTTCAATAAGGACTATTCGGGCTTGAAGCCCAGGTATTTCACCAGGGACAGGTCTACTCTGAACAATATGCAGCTCAATTAGGACTATTCGGGCTTGAAGCCCAGGTACTTCACCAGGGACAGGTCTGCTCTGAGCAAAATGCAGTTCAATAAGGACTATTCGGGCTTGAAGCCCAGGTATTTCACTAGGGACAGGTCTGCTCTGAGCAATATGCAGTTCAATAAGGACTATTCGGGCTTGAAGCCCAGGTACTTCACCAGGGACTGGTCTGCTCTGAGCAATATGCAGTTCAATAAGGACTATTCGGGCTTGAAGCCCAGGTACTTCACCAGGGACTGGTCTGCTCTGAGCAAAATGCAGTTCAATAAGGACTATTCAGGCTTGAAGCCCAGGTATTGCACTAGGGACTGGTCTGCTCTGAGCAAAATGCAATTCAATAAGTACCATTGGGGCTTGAAGCCCAGGTATTTCACTAGGGACAGGTCTGAGCAAAATGCAGTTCAGTAAGGGACTATTCGGGCTTGAAGCCCAGGTATTTCACCAGGGACTGGTCTGCTCTGAGCAATATGCAGTTCAATAAGGACTATTCGGGCTTGAAGCCCAAGTATTTCACTAGGGACAGGTCTGCTCTGAGGAAATGCAGTTCAATAAGGACTATTAGGGCTTCAAGCCCAGGTATTTCACCAGGGACTGGTCTGCTCTGAGCAATATGCAGTTCAATAAGGACTATTCGGGCTTGAAGCCCAGGTACTTCACCAGGGACAGGTCTGCTCTGAGCAAAATGCAATTCAAAATGGACTATTCAGGCTTGAAGCCCAGGTATTTCACCAGGGACTATTTCACTAGGGACTGGTCTGCTCTGAGCAATATGCAGTTCCATAAGGACTATTCGGGCTTGAAGCCCAGGTACTTCACCAGGGACTGGTCTGCTCTGAGCAATATGCAGTTCAATAAGGACTATTCGGGCTTGAAGCCCTGGTACTTCACCAGGGACTGGTCAGCTCTGAGCAAAATGCAGTTCAGTAAGGGACTATTCGGGCTTGAAGCCCAGGTATTTCACCAGGGGCTGGTCTGCTCTGAGCAATATGCAGTTCAATAAGGGACTATTCGGGACTATTCGGGACTTTAAGCCCAGGTATTTCACCAGGGACTGGTCTGCTCTGAGCAAAATGCAGTTCAGTAAGCGACTATTCAGACTTGAAGCCCAGGTATTTCACCAGGGACTTGTCTGCTCTTAGCAAAATCTAGTTAAATATGGAATAATAGGGTCTGTACCCCTGGTATTACCACAGGGACAGATCTGCTTTGAGTAAATTCATTTAAATAAGGAATGGTCGGGCCTGTCGCCCAGGTATAATACTAGGGTGCGGGTCTGCTTTGGGGTGTTTTTGAGTTGGGTAATTTATGCATACTGGAGGGTTTCTGAGGGGGAGCTGTGGTGGGTTATTGTAGCAAGTGTGTTGGTTCTGTGAAGACTTTTCACAAGGCAAATCTGTGTATTTAGGGGAAATAGGGCTTCAGATACGTTCAGAGGGTCTGGTTGCATTTATTTTTGGAGGTGGGGTGGCGTTCATACATATTGGAAAGGTGTTGGTGCGACTGCCAAAAAGAGCTGAAATTAATGATCTGCTCTGAGGAAAATTTAAGTTCAAATAAGGAATAGATGGGCCCTCAGTGGCCTCCCTCGCAGGCAGGAATGGTAGAGTGTGGTCCTTGGAAGTAGGACTGTTCCTGTCAGCTGCTGTCCCCATCAAAGCGCCAAACCAGCATCTTCCTCTTCAGTCTTCTGTGATTTCAGCTCTTTTTTTCAATAGTACCAGCTTATGTTTTTAAACTCATTTATTTAATGGTGCAAGAATCTACGCTGGATTACAGGACTTGGTATGATATGTCAGCACAGCTCTTTCTCTGGAAGTCTTGACCCGCAGTGGCCTTCCTCTTGAATCTTCTGTGATTTCAGCTCTTTTTGTCAATAGCACCAACACCCCTCCAATATGTATGAACACCACCTCACCTCCAAAAATAAATGCAACCAGACACCCCAAATATATTTGGAGCCCCATTCCCCCCAAAATACACAGCCCCACCTTGTGAAAAGTCTTCACATGACCACCAAACATGTCACAATAACCCAGCGCAGTTCCCCCCTAGCATCCCTCCAATATGCATAAAGTCCCCACCATCAACAAAAAACCTCACAAAGTCTCACAAGATGGAAATGTCTCCGCAGGGCCACAGGACTTGGTTTGATACTCCAGGGATGGGTCTGCTCTGAGCAAAACTCAAAGTTATATAAGGTATAGATGGGCTTATAGCCCAGGTATAAAACTAGGGAGAGGTCTGCTCTGAGCAAGATTCAGTTACATAAGGCCTGTAGCCCAGCTATTATACTAGGGACAGGTCTGCTCTGAGCAAAATTCAGTTTAATAAGGAAAAGTCAGCTCAGGTATAACACATTAGGGACGGGTCTGCACTGAGCAAAATTCATAGTTACATAAGGAGTAGGTGGGCTTGTAACCCAGTTATAACACTGGGGGTCTGCTCTGTGAACAAAATTCAAAACATGGAATAGATGAGTATGAAGTCCATGGGGAAGTCAAGGAAATGATCTTCTTTCAGATCATAATTCCCAGACTAATCTGGAATGGCAGATCTTGAAGCCCACCTGGGCATCAAGGGTAGGGTCTTCTCCAAATTACAAATTCATAGAGAAATCTGGGAATGGAAGGGCTTGAAGCAGAGAAAGAATAAAGAGAGATTCCTCTATGACATTTAAGTTCAAAGAGAATCGGAAAATTTAAGGAAACAAGTTAATGTCGGAGTTAAGGGGAATTCCTCTATGAAATACATACTAGTGGAGAAATGCAGAACTGGAAAGGTCTGAGCCCAGGTGGGAGTGAAGGGTGATTCCTCTAAGACATGCATAACAGAGAAATCTAGGAATAGAAGGGCATGAAGCCCCACTAGGAGTAAAGGGAGATTCCTTTATGAACCTAGAAATCGGGGAATGGAAAGGCATGAAGCCACGTGGGAGTGAGGGGAGATTTCTCTATTAAATTTATGTATTTCAATTTGCATGCCCCATAAGGGCTCAGAGCAGCTTACTGTAGTAAATATCATAAAATTTGATGAAATAACAATTAGCACAATTAAAAACAATGATAAAATTAAAATTCAATCTAATCTGATTAAAATACAATTAAAATTTGTGTGTATACAATGGAAAATCACCTCTACAACCTGCACGATTGCAACACATTTCATAAGCATTAAAGGTTTTGTGTGTGTATATACAATGGAAAATCATCACGTAGCTCTACAAGCCCTGCACTACTGCAACACATTTCATAAGCATTAAAAAATGCATGTATACAATGGAAATCACCACTTACCTCTATAATCTGCACTTCTGAAAGGTCCAGCACACGACACGAGAAGCGTCCTTCTGGATCATATACATACATCTAGTTCAACTCACCTCAAGGGGATAGCCCCCACCCCCACCCCCGGACATAAAGACCAAGACCTTCCCCTGATTCTGTATGCAACCCCTGTATTTCAGATATTTGCTGTGTGCGTATATAAAGATTCCCTAAGCACACTATGGCTAGTAGGCATTGGTGGGCTTCTATCCCCCTTTGAAACCCACCTGTGATCCTTTCAGAAGAAGCAAAGCCTTGTGTGGGAACTTTACCAAGAGGCTCTTTACCCCACAAGGAGTCACTGCTGCCTAGCACAGTAATGGCGAATTGTTTGGGCTCTGGGTGCCAACAATTTGAAAAATGCTTAACATCACTCTGCTCCCATGTCACCCATCCCCCAAATAAAAGACACAGGTTTTTTTTACAAATTCATTTATTTAAAAAAACAAACAAACCATTTATGTGTAATGCTACCTGTTTTGTTTTTTAAAAGTCAAATAATTCCAAAATGCCTGAAACTCAAGCAGGGAGTATTGTCATGTGTTGGTGAACAGGAGTGTGTCACCCAAAACACTGTGGTGTTTCACCTTTGACACGAGTGTCATAGGTTCGCCATCTCTGGCTGAAAGGAATGATGTATCCAGTACAGAGTGGAAAGAGATAAGCTTTTCCTCTGGGAGGCCTCTCCGCAGGAAAAAAGCACATGCATATTAACTTAGAAATAGAAATTTCAAGGCACCAAACCCAAAATCTGAAAGCAGTGCTTCTCATACAAATCTTATGCAGCAGAATATAGAATCTCTCCCACCCACCAAAAATATCTGAGTTAAAAAGGGGCCAATTTATAACAAAAATAAGAGCAGTAATACAGATAACAAAGAAACCTTTAAAAAACAATGATGATCATAAGCCGTCCTGTTTTTGGTGGGTATGCTCAGCCAGGGGAAAGAAAGGAGATGCCCATTGTACCAGAAGACCAAATCAGAATTACATTTTTGCTATAGGAAGGGTGATATACAAATACAAAAGGGGCAAACAAATTATTATCCTCACCATATAAAAAGGGAGAAGAGAGAAATAATCTTATTTTGAAAGAGAGCAGAAATTTAGATTTGCTGTGCTGTGTAATTTCTGCTACAGGAAGGGTGCCAGCTTTTTTCTCTCTTATTTTGAAAGAGAGAAGAAATTTAGAGAGAGAAAAGTTGGCACCCTTCCTGTAGCAGAAATTACACAGCACAGCAAATTTCTAGTTCAGCCTGAGGGAGACCAGACATAAGCCCACCCATATCTGCATACATTGGGACCTGCCACCTTCACGGACCAGACTCACTCAGTCTTGCTGTCCAGAAGACGAAGTCACGAGGAGACTTTGCAATGGTGCCTGGTGCTGCTGCTGGAAAGAAACGGAGAATCCAGTTAAGAAGGATCTAGCCAAGCCCAAGGCCAGTCCCATTTCCTCCCTCCCCAGACCTCAAGAATCTGCACAAAGAAAAGTGCAAGCCAGAGCCATACCCCAGCACCTGCCTCCAGCACTGGCAGAAGCCTGCAAAGGAAAGCTAGCAGCACTGGGCACAAGGAATCCAGATCCTTCATTGGCCCAGCAAAAGAAGAGAAGGAGCCAACTGAGGCTACACCAGTGGGACAGACAGGCCACTTTGAACTGTGAGCATTGGGGACTGGCAAACTTTGCAACAGACTGAATGCAGAGCAAAAGGGTGCTCTGAATTTGCACCTGGCATGCAATGCTGTGTTGCTGAGGGAAGGGGCCTGAAAGCCTGAATGACCACAGCCCTTTTCAATTTAGAAATTAAATCCTGATTGGCGGGACGGTTCCAACCACCTTGAAGGCTCAGTGCATGAGTTAACTGAAAACAACGTTGACTCAATAGAGTACTAAAACTAAGGAGAACAACTGCTCAGGAGAAGCAGTGGTGTAGTGGTTAAGACCAGGTGTAGAGGTTAAGACCAGGTGTACTCTTATCTGGAGGACCGGGTTTGATTCTCCGCTCTGCCGCTTGAGCTGTGGAGGCTTATCTGGGGAATTCAGATTAGCCTGTGCACTCCAACACATGCCAGCTGGGTGACCTTGGGCTAGTCACGGTTATTTGGAGCTCTCTCAGCCCCACCTACCTCACAGGGTGTTTGTTGTGAGGGGGGAAGGAAAAGGAGTTTGTAAACTCCTTTGAGTCTCCTTACAGGAGAGAAAGGGGGGATATAAATCTAACTCTTCTTCTTTTCATTGGCAGTACATGATTGCCCATAAGAAATAATGGAAAGCACACCTGCCCATAGGAAATACAGTTGTCCCTTCCACACTGCTGGATTTAGGGGTACAGCACCCCCTGCAATTTGGAAATCCTCATAATATTTTTTTTACCTTCCCTTTGCACCCAAGAACTAGTCTAAATGTATTTTTATTTTAACATTTTTTAAAAATTGTGTATATTTATGGCATTTAAAGATATGTTGATATTATACAATACTCTCATATTTTAATGCATTTCTAAACTTTTTCTGTGTCATCTATTTGCATCTGCATGTTATCTACCAGTTTCTGCAAATTTTTCAAAAAATTCCCATTTAATTTCTTATGCCGACCCATGGTATATCAAAACCATGATGGGGAAAGTCACAATGTGTAACAGACAACTGTAATGACAGTCATGCTTTCCATTATTCCCTATGGGCAATCATGCATTCTCTATGAGCATTGCAATCATGTATTGTCAATGGTTTTAGTATGCCCCTTAATAAAAACTGAATCCAGCTTAAGCAGGCATGAGCCCAGAGCCTCAGTTTTTGGGGAATATCTCCCAACACACTCTTCTGAACATAACTTAATGGGCTGAGTCGATTAATACCTATTATTTTGAGTTTCTATGATACTCTCAGGTTTACTGGCAAAGCTGCAATTTTGTTGTATTGTCGAAGGCTTTCACGGCTAGATTCATCTGGTTCTGGTGGGTTTTCCGGGCTGTGTGGCCGTGGCCTGGTGGATCTTGTTCCTAATGTTTCGCCTGCATCTGTGGCTGGCATCTTCAGAGTGTGTAACAATTTTGTGTTTGCCATTTATATAGGGAATGCTAGTAGCAATTATATGAAACATCCATGCCCAAATAGTACAAATACATAAGGAGAGGTACAGCTGTTGTTTAAAGCCAGGCTGGGCTGTTATTTGAGGGAAGATATTGAATTGGATCAACTCATTACCTGGGTCTCATTCTTGAAGACTTCATGTTCCAAAGAACAGGCTGAGGTGTTTTATATGCTGTAATATAAACATTGAAAGTTGATTAGAGGTTCCTCAGCAAACAAGTCGATAGCAGAACAAATCCTGGAAGCCAGAAGTTTGAAAACTCACTACACTGAGAAATTTGATAGCTTTCCCCACATTTGGTAACTACAAGACTAGTTCAGCAGTTTTTGGTTGTTGCTTTTAAAAAAAAACAGTCATTGTCATAGTTCAAACAACATAAAAAAGAGGTAGAGAGAGTAACCCTGTAAAGCTCCTTGATTGCATACAATTGTATTTTGGAAAATCCTGGAAAAAAGGGTGCAGTTTTAAGCAAAACCCTATAAAACCACAGAGCCCTTCGGGGGTGGGCTGTTCATTAAATATCATTATCATTATCATTATTATTTCCCACCCACCCATAGTTGCTGTACCCCACAAGGGTTTGATAGACCCAATATCTGCTTTAAATTTCTGAAATTTAACACACATTCTTGTCACAATTCTCCAGTGAGCCAACCAGAAGGGGCGGGGGGAGCTCTTTTTAGAAACCATTCCTATCTATATATTTTGTGATGACTAAAACCCTATACAATTCCAATGAGCGGCTTTGTAAGGTAGGGTAGTAGACTGTTCGACAAGGCACTGTTACAAGAGCCAGAAAGGGTTTTTTCCCCAAGGAAATAAGAAAAGGAATGATTACATCAGGAAAAAAATCCATTTGTGTTGACCCAGCAGTTTTTCAAGGCAAGAGACATTCCAGAAGTGGGTTCCCATTGCCATCCTTTCTATAGCGACCCCTGACTCCCTCAGTGGTTTCCAGCCCAAGTACTAACCAAGACTTACCCTGCTTAATTTCTAAATTCTGACAAGATTAAGTTAGCCTGGACTATCCAGGTCAAAATGGTCCCCAAACACTTGTCACAGTGCTGTTTTCTACACCTTCCCTTCTTACCTTTGTTCAATAAACCTCCCCTTTTCAGTTCTATCCCTCTTTCCCATGATAAACAGGACTGCTTTTATAAGGCTGCCTTCCCGGCATCCTTAAGGGACACAAATGAAAAGCCTCAGGCCTGTGTCTGGCGTTTTCCCACCTTTTTCTAAAGCTCCCTTTTCAGGACAGATAAGCCCCGCCCTGCCCCTCAACTCTACAGCAATTCTGTAAACTAAAACTGTAATAATAATAAAAAAACGTCTCACACACAAGCTTTATATCCCATGGGTTTTTTTTTTAAAAAAAACCCCTTCTATTTCACTTCAGTTTTAATTTTTGCAACACCTGTTCCAAATGTTTCATGCCACATTTATGTAAGGGGGCGACTGAATGCCTCAGGAACGCACCTGGCGTTTTCCCGCCTTTTTTGAAAGCTCCTCTTTTTGGACAGATAAGCCCATCCCCTCAAGTCCCCTCAACACTGCTGCAATTCTGTGAAGGAAACTATACTTTTTAAACTGTAAAATTAAAAAAAAAACGCTCACACAAACAGCCTTTATATCCCATGGGGGTTTTTTAAAAAAATCCTTCTATTTCACTTCAGTTTTAATTTTTGCAACTCCTTTACCAAATGTTTCATGCCACATTTATGTATTTTAAGCCTCCTGCCTGTTCAGGCTGGGGGGGGGGGGGCATAAAAGCAATTGGTGCTTTGTTTCTCCAGTGATTCTGCTTTACAAGGAAGGCTTGGGGGGGGGGGGCGTTCTGTCTCTCACACACCTAATTCCTATTTCTCCTCTCATGTTAATCTAATTTTATGCCCAAATCTATTGTAAATTTTTTAATTAAGGAGCTCAAACCCCTTCCCCATATTCTTCCACATTTTTGAAATGTCACCCTTAGCAATGCCTGGTAAATTGAATGTTTGAGTCACTGTCAAGGAGGGGAAACTTCTTCATACCTTTGTTGAATACACTTCAGCTCTATTCCTCTTTCCCATGATAAACCAGACTCATTTTATAAGGCTGCCAGTTTCCCTACATGGTTAAGGGGGGGTGGGGGGCTGAATGCCTCAGGAACGCACCTGGCATTTTCCCACCTTTTTTGAAAGCTCCCCTTTTTGGACAGATAAGCCCATCCCCTCAGGTCCCCTCAACACTGCAGCAACTCTGTGAAGTAAACGATATATATATTTTAACTGTAAAATTAAAAAAAAAACAACCCTCACAGGGACAGGCTTTATATCCCATGGTTTTTTTTAAAAAAAATCCTTCTATTTCACTTCAGTTTTAATTTTTGCCACACCTTTACCAAATGTTTCATGCCACATTTATGTATGTTAAGCCTCCTGCCTGTTCAGGCTTCTTAGGGGGGGTCATAAAAGCAATTGGTGCTTTGTTTCTCCAGTGATTCTGCTTTACAAGGAAGGCTTGGTGGGGGGGGGGGTCTCTCCCACACTTAATTCCTATTTCTCCTCTCACGTTAATCTAATTTTTATGCCCAAATCTATTGTAAACCGTCTATTTTTATTAAGGAGCTCAAACCCTTTCCCCCATATTCTTCCACATTTTTGAAATGTCACCCTTAGCAATGCCTGGTAAATTGAATGTTTGACACACTGTCAAGGAAGGGAAACTTCTCCTTCATACCTTTGTTGAATAAACTTCAGCTCTATCCCCCTTTCCCATGATAAACAGGACTCCTTTTATAAGGCTGCCTTCCCTGCATGGTTAAGGGGGGGGGGGGCGACTGAATGCCTCAGGAACGCACCTGGTGATTTCCCACCTTTTTTGAAAGCTCCCCTTTCTGGATAGAAAAGCCCATCCCCTCAGGTCCCCTCAACACTGCAGCAATTCTGTGAAGTAAACTATACTTTTTAAACTGTAAAATTAAAAAAAAAATACCTTACACGGACAGGCTTTATATCCCCTTTAAAAAAAACCCTTCTATTTCACTTCAATTTTAATTTTTGCCACACCTTTACCAAATGTTTCATGCCACATTTATATATTTTAAGCCTCCTGCCTGTTCAGGCTTCTTCCCCTCCTCAAGTCACTGTCAAGGAGGGGAAACTTCTTCATACTTCTTCATATCTTTGCCTGCTAATTTCAATAAACTTCAGCTCTATTCCTCTTTCCCATGATAAACAGGACTCCTTTTATAAGGCTGCCTTCCCTGCATGGTTAAGGGGGGGCCACTGATGCCTCAGGAACACACCTGGCATTTTCCCACCTTTTTCGAAAGATCTCCCTTTTGGATAGATAAGCCCCTCCCCTCAACTATACAGCAATTCTGTGAAGTAAATTATATATATTTTAACTGCAACATTGTTTTTTACAAATCAAATCTTTTTTGCTGTGTTTCAAGATTGGTTCCTGTCTCTTTTCATGGCATATTTTCACACAGGGTCCTTTCTGCTGCATTAAAGTATACTTTGTATCTTTGCCTGCTAATTTCTTACAGCAGCTTATTTTAAAAGCACACTTTGACACCCTAGTAGCTTCAAGCAGGTATTGGGGATAAATCAAAATACTTCCACCCATAAGGTCCAGACTTGCTTGAAATAGGGCTTACTTAGGATTCGGGATTTGCAGTTCTGACCCTGAGGTCCCCAAACTTGCTTCCATGGAAGGAATCACCACCCAACACAAAATGTCAGCCAGGAAATGGCTCTTCTGTCTTTTAGGCAGAAGCTCTGTTTAACAGGGTATCTCTGAAAAGCAGAGGGTTAGCTGGGCCAAACTGTGCCTGGGGCAGATTCTATGTTTTCTGCCCTACCCCCCACCCCTGTGCCCCCTCCCCCACTTACCTTAGTTCAGGCTGAAAAAGTTCAGGCCTATTCAGTTCAGGATGAAAAAAGCCTGTGGAAACTTATCTGGTGAACCAGATTAGCTTCTGCACTCCAACACGTGACCTTGGGCTAGTCACAGTTCTTTGGCGCTCTCTCAGCCCCACCCACCTCACAGGTTGTTTGTTGGGGGGTGAAGGAGTTTGTAAGCCACCTTTCAGTCTCCTTAAAGGAGAGAAAGGGGGGATATATAAATCCAAACTCCTCTTCTTTTTCTTCTTGGTGGGAGCTACTCTACCCAGGAGACCTTGGGACTCGCAATGTCTCCTGGGTACTGTAGTTCCCACTAGGGCCCTTTTCAGGCCAATGGGGGATGGGGCGAAGGGGTGACAACATGCACAAAGCAATCTGTACACTTTGGCCCCTTCTGCACATGCAGAATGAGGCACTTTCAATCCACTTTCACAATTGTTTGCAAGTGGATTTGGCTATTCCTCACAGTAAAATCCAGCTGCAAAGTGCATTGAAAATAGATTGAAAGTGCATTATTCCAGCATGTGCGCATGGGGCCTTTATTATTATTATTGAATGTTTTATGTTCAATGGTAGAAGCTTATATATATGCTTGGAAGGGGCCCAAGATTTGCACTCATCTTCCCTCAAAAATGGGCCACCATCCTCCAGAGAGAATAAGCCATGCTCTCTCCAGAGGGCTTGCTCCTTTATTGTTGGGTCATCAGGCATTTCAGACATTCAAATTAAAACAGGCTCCAGGGCTGAGCTTTGCATCTGTGACAAACTGGAATATGGCAGCCAAACATCCTAGTCCAAGACAGCTTGTGATATCCACTGCCTCAAACAACAAGAGCCATTCTTCCCTTGCATCCTCCTTTATTTATGGAAATCCCTGCCAAAAAAGAACCCACACTGGCCCTGTTCTCTTTTCCTTCAATCCCTTCACGTCACACAGCATCAGACCTTGGGCTTAACCATCACAGAACACAGGAAACTCCCGTATCCCAAATTAAGAGTCCAACCTTGCAAGAAAGACAATGTTTTGTATCCTGCAGTGTATTTTTCAG
This sequence comes from Sphaerodactylus townsendi, assembly GCF_021028975.2. Lineage (NCBI taxonomy): Eukaryota > Metazoa > Chordata > Lepidosauria > Squamata > Sphaerodactylidae > Sphaerodactylus > Sphaerodactylus townsendi. Next base: position 14,835,671 of record NC_059437.1, on the reverse strand, counting down.
ACACAACAATCCACCAGCTCTTAACCACTACACCATGCTGGAGAAACTATGGCTGGTGGTGTCCCCTAGCTTTACATGTCCCTTGGCGAGCCTAGAAGCCCAATTTTTCTGACTCCCAAAGGAAGTTCCTTAACGTTTGCAACCAATCAGGGGCATATCTGTCATGGGGACATGGGGGGACAAATGTCCCCCGGGCACCCCCATTTGGTCATGTGGGGGGCGCAAAAATTTCAGGTTTCTTTGTGTGTGTTTTTTTAGTTTTTGGCCTGCAGGGGGCACGGTTTTTAGGCTAGCAGCCCCAAAATTTCAGGGATTTTTCAGGAGACTCTCCTGATGATACCACCCAGGTTCAGTGAGGCTTGGTTCAGGGGATCCAAAGTTATGGACTCCCATGTTTCCAATGGGAGCTAATAGGAGATGGGGGCTACACCTTTGAGGGTCCATAATTTTGGACCCCCTGAACCAAACTTCACCAAACCTGGGTGGGATCATCAGGAGAGTCTCCTAAAGATACCCTGAAAGTTTGGTGCTGCTAGCTTAACAATTGCACCCCTGACAGCAGGCACCCCCAAAAATTCCCCAGATTCTCCTTTTAAATCAGCCCCCTTTGGCATGGACTTAAAAGGCGAATCTGAGGTCCCCAGTTTAAACATTGAATGTGATGCAGTTTCAGGGTGAGGGAGAATCCACCGCAAAACAGCATCACTTTCAAAGTTGTTTTAACTGGGGACCCCAGATTCTCCCTTTAAGGTGGATTTAAAAGGAGACTTTGAGCTGTCTAGTTTAAACACCATTGAAAGTGATACTGTTTGGGGGTGGATTCCACTGGAGGTGTTTTGTGAAAGATGATGCCGACATTTGTTTGGTAAATGTTTTGCTGGGGATGATTTGTGAAAGATTTACATGCTTAATACCCACCCACATTGGCTTGGATCTGTTTCTCAGGCTAATAACCTACCTCATAGGGTTAGCGTGAGGACAAAATTAGGAGAGTTGGTGGGAAGAGAGCCATGTATGTTTTGCTGGGGGTGGGAGGTGTTTTGTGAGCTGGTGCAAAAAATCATTGTTTGGTCGTGGTGGGGGAGGGTGGCCACCCATACGCCGGGGGGAGGGGCGTCAAACTCAGGTTTTGTCCCCAAGATCCAGTTTGCCCAGATACAACTCTGATAAGGATCATAGTGTTCTGCCCAGTGTGCTGAGACATATGAAGTGTGCCTAACTTCCCAAATGGAACAGACAAGAGGCCTCAATAAAATAGCCGGAATAATAATTTTAAAAAACTTTTCCTCACCCTTCTTTAAAACAACTAGTCTGGTGAACCGTGCTAGGGAACTCACATGCTTTGTGTTATTTTTGATCAGCTTGAATAAAAGTATTCCATTGGTTTAGTTTTTGGACTTTTTCTTCGGACCAATCCAGTCTCCAGAACACTTTCCCTCAAAATCGGGGGGGGGGGGGACACCCCTGTTCTCAGACCTCAGCATCTACTCCCCTCTTTTCTGAGAAGGAACCATGTGTAACTCAAAAGCTTGCACTGAGGCCTCATTTGACTCCAGCAAGAGCTTCAGCTCTCACTTTTCAAGCCTTTGGAGAGGGAGGCTCCATTAACTTGCTCCTTCCTTGTGCAGAAAAATCCAGCCCGGCGAGAAACATTTGCGCAGTAGATCCCACACGATTATTCCATGATCTCCCTCCCTAGGTGTCGGCCTCAAGGGAGGGCAGGTGGTGCAAAAGCCCTCCGTCCGCTGCAAAGTTATCTTGCTGCAAAGTTCATGTCTCTTTAAAAAAGGGACGGCTCCTGAGCTGGTCACAGGAGGAGGTGGCCCTAGGTTTCAGCGTTTCTGGGAAGCAGGAAGCGCAGCATACAGGGATCACAAGAAAGAAACGAGGCTGGCTTGCAAACTGCAGAAGTGACCAGGTAAGAGACAGGTCGACATTTAACCCTTGCAGTCCCCAAAACTCCAACCTGCGTAAACGCGCAGGCGCGGGAGTTTCTGTGGCTGTCGCGCTGCTGCCGTTCTGTCTCCTCCCGGCCACACCATGCTGTGTTTTCCTCTTGCGATGCAGCATCAGCTCCACGTAGCTGAAAGTCAGGCTCCAATATATGTTTGAAATAAATAATAAATCACATTTATTGCAGGAATCAACTGGCTGTTGTGGGTCTTCCGGGCTGTGCAGGGAAACAAACCCAGTTCACCAGATAGGAGTCCACCCCTCATATGGAGGAGTGAGGGGACCCTGCAGGCCAGGTGTCTGAGATCACGTGTACTGTCCATTTTGGACATACTACAAACAAAGCCTAATTATTTATTGTTAATAAATATTTATTCAAGTTGGTAAATCACACTTCCTTCTTCACCTCAACGGAGACTCATTAATACATCTGGGATCATGAATATGCTAACTTTTAAGGACTAGAAACTTTGGCAGACTCAGTTGCTTTAAACACAACATGTTAAGAGGCTTGTGGAAATTTTAACTTTTTTTCATTTAATGCTTTTTGTGATGAGTGGAAGCCATCCTGAATTTAAAGGTGGCATAACTGTGGGAGTTAAAAGTACTTTTTGCTGCATGGATGATTCCAGTGCTGGTCTCCAAGGATGGCCGCTTTCTATGGACAAAGATTTCTGTCACGTTTACAAGCTTGCCAGCCATCATGTCTTAGACAAGCATTTCTTACATCTGCCCCTGTGGACTGCAAACAAGTACTTGGAAGGAATGAACCGAGGAAGAAAAGGTGGAAGGAAAAGAAACTGAAGGACCGATGGAACTCCCAAGATTTGAATTCTTCTTGGGAAGAGAGGTAGGAGATAATGTACCTCCTGTGAATTACACCCCACTTTTCTCCCAGAGGGGGACATAAAGCAGTTTACAACATTGTTCTCCTTTCCTTTGTGTTTATCTTCACCACAACCATCCTTAAGATTGATTAAGCTAAGATAGAGTGACCGCCCAAGATGGCAAAGTCAGGATTTGACCCAGGGTGTCCCAAGTGATGCCATGCATCCTACATCCATTTCTAACTATGGTATCTTGTGTCTGGCAGGCTGTCCAGTGTGGCTACCCCTCTCTGCGGACTTCCATATGAGGAACAACTGAAGGTAAGACATGTTTACAGGGGAGGTGTTCAGTGTAGCAAGGGTGGGAAAGAACCATTCCTGAAATGATGCCTGCTAAGGAAACAACACAGGGCCTAATGAACCAATCATGTCACTTTTGATTCCAAAATAATTTTCTTGCCTCTTTTTTTTACGACATGCATACCCCAGGTGAAATATGAGAAGCTGAAGTCTATTTTGCAGAACCTGGCAACACATCTTAAGGAGCTTGGTGCAGATCGCTTGAAGATCACTCAGATGCCAGATGGGATCTGCTGCTCTCTGAAGCCTGTAATTCCCTCAGTGAGTAATACACGGCTCTTGTTTGTCCTCTGTATCCCAAGTGATGGAAGGATCAGTTTACAGGCCATCTCATACCTCAATAGACCCTTGATCCACCTAGCTCTGTATGGTCTAGTCTGATTGATAGCAGCTTTCCAGGTCTGTGCACAGAAAGATCTTGCTTGGTACATGAGATTTGAATTGTGCCGTTTTACAAAAAGATGTTAGTTCAGTTAATTAAGGAGAAGAAGCTGAGAAAATTGTATGTTTCCACATTTGAATATAGTCCTGAACAAATTTGAGAATTATCATTCGTTTTATCACTATTTTGTGCATTATTTTTACTTTCAAATGGGAGGAACAGGGCTAAGTAGACAGTAGGACCCAGGCAGAGCATTCTACAGCAAAGAAGGTCTAGCATGTATTGTTCTGTGGTGGAGATATAATCCACTAACATCTTTATATGGAACAGAGTATAGCATGTAACTTTAAGGAGGTGATATACTGTGTCCATAGTTAGGACTAGGAGTGAGTGAAATTGACAGAGAAAGTTAGGTTTGCAGAAAGAAATTCACAAGGGACTGCTGCAGTAAGGATGCGACGTTACTTCTCAATTGTCCCTTCTCAATTTCCTCCTGCACAGCAACTTCCCTTGTCAATTTCACTCCCTCCTAACTGTGGACATTGTTTCATGGACTTTACCTTACATTGCTAATTCAAGATGAAATTGACGAATCTGATACAATCTGCCTAACTTGTGTCTGTGCCTTCAGGTTACATCCCTAATATGATCAAGATTTTTAAAAAATCCTTTTGAAAATGGGATTGGGGGTGGGGGAGAAAATGACTGAAGGGGTGGATTGTTCTGTGTCATGGGTGACATTTCAGCCCTATTAGGAATAAGACGTTTTCAGCAGTAGTGTATGGAAATAATGCAGCTGAAGAGACAAGGGGGAAAATGACAGGGAGAATGAAGAAATGTGGAATGATTTCACAGAACACATTTTTCAAGGCACAAGGTCTGACCATTTGGAGAATCTGTGGTAAACTATGCATGCAGAAAAGGCCATAATCTGTCCCTGACCCCATATGGTAATAATAGCAATCTGGCTCCCATTAGATCCTGGAACTAGTTGACAGGCAAGGCTTTCTCACACCCCTTCTCCATCAGGGTCCTGTAGCTCACCCATGTGTCTAGCATAGTCTCTGCTGGCTTCTTTCATCAACACCTGTATTGACCTGACAGAAAGGCTTTGCTGTTTGTCTCGCACCTGATGTTCTTTCTCTCTCCTTCCTCTTTTCGCAGCCCATTGTCAATGGCTACAGAAATAAGTCCACGTTCTCAGTGAACCATGGCCCTGACAGGAACCCGAAAACTGTAGGGATGTACGTAGGAACTGGCAAAGGTAAACATTGAAGTTTGTGTCTCAAGCCTAAAAACTGTCCCTTCTGACTTTAGCCAAGTCTGTAACAAAATACTTTTTGTAGCTTTTGAACTGCATTCCGTGGAGTTCCTCAGATGTTTATTGATGTCCTTCAAAGAGAAGGTGCATATTCTTGTAACCATTTCTCTGAAAAAGAGCTTGGCCACTACTAATGATCTTCTGCTGCAGTGTGCAGATGAAAGGGAGTTTTGTGTGGCCCACACTTTTAGCTCACACTCTTCTGACCAGGTGTGCATTGTGTGCTGAGTGTGTACCATAGAAACATGCCTGGGAAACCAAATGAGATGGAATCAGTTCCTACTTAGTAGAAGATTGAAAAACAGTGTTGTACTCCAGCTGTCTGTACAACTGTATCCCTTGCCTGAAACATTCCTAGCAGGTCTAGCCTTTTTTTCTGAAAAACTCCAAAAAGTGAAGATTTTTCACTTGTTCTATTAACAGTAACAATTGTGTGCCATCAAGTGGCAACCATGGTGACACCAAGACCATGGGATTTTAAAGGCAAGTGATGAACAGGGGTGGTTTACCATTGTCTGCCTCTGTGTTTAATAACCCTGGACTTCCTTGGTGGACTCCCATCCAAGAACAAATCAGGGCCCACCCTGCTTAGCTTCCAAGACCAGATGAGATCAGACTAGTCAGGGCTATTCAGGTGGACAGAGAGGTGTCCAACTCTGGTGCTTCAGATGTTCATGGACTACAATTCCCACCAGCCCCTGCTGGCATTATGAGGGGCTGATGGGAATTGTAGTCCATGAAAATCTGAAGTGCCAGAGTTGGACACCCCTGCATTAGGGAGTACTTTGAAATGTTGCAGATCAGCAATTCTAACCTTGATCTGTTCTCTTTGCATGGTTAATTGTTCTCTGGTTGCTGGAGACTGTGGTACCAAAATATCCTCCTTCTTCCTTCTGCAGGTAGAAACATTGTCTGTGTACGGACCAATCACTTGTTGAACATGCCTCAGAGCCACCTCCAGGTTGCCCAGGTAATGATGGAGGCATCATGACTATGGGGAAGTTCAGTCCATTTTTTGCATTTACTACCATCTGCCTAGAGTCTCAGCAAGAATATGGAACAAATATGGATCTAAGATTTTTGAAGACTCTGCTCTGTGTGCCCCTCCCTGCTCCGCCAAAGAGAGTGGATAACCACTGAAGACAGAGCCTTCTCTGTTGTAGCACCTTCATTGTGGAAATCCTTTCCCACAGTTGAACTTCCAGTGCCACTTAAAGAAACTTGCCTATCCATCCTTTTTGCTAGTTTTCTGTTATCTTGCCTTCAAAGCTAGTTGCTGCCGGTACATCCCTTTGATCCTTCTAAACTATCCAGGATGTTTTAGTATTGTTTTGGTTTCCACTGGCTAGTTTTAAATTGTTTCAGTAGTGCCCTTATATGTGACTTCAGTGGCTGTTATTTTAAAAAAAAATTGGTGCCTCAGTCTGAGTAGGTCTTTGAGGGCTGCTTGAGTTGCAAAAGTCCAGTAATCTTGTTTTTAGTTGGAACATGTAAGCCACTTTGGGGCAGAACACTGAGAATAAAAATGTTTTCAAGAAGTAAACGAACAGGTGAAATCCTGCTGAAGCTGTCATTACAATGTATTGTCAATGGCTTTCACGTCCGGATTCAACCGGTTGTTGTGGGTTTTCTGGGCTGTGCGGCCGTGGTATGGTAGATCTTTTTCCTAGCATTTCACCTGCATCTGTGGCTGATACACCTCTGAAGATGCCAGCCACAGATGCAGACAGGAACAAGATCTACCAGACCATGGCCACACAGCCCGGAAAACCCACAACAACTTGTCATTACAACTTTATAATATACAAACATTATTAGAATTACAGTGATATAAACTACCTTAAAATGATACATAACAATAAAACAGAACATCCAATAGGCCATTAAAATTAATTTTGGGTTACTGCTCTCATGGACACTGCATTGGCCCCTATTTTCCTTGCTTCCAGGGCACACACTGTCCTCATGTAATTTATAAAATCATCAGAATCTGAGAACAGGAATATTAATTTCTTATTTATGGAGGAGAAGTCGATTTATGGCTACCAATCTTGATCCTCTTTGATCTGAGATTGCAAATGCCTTAACAGTCCAGGTGCTCGGGAGCAACAGCCGCAGAAGGCCATTGCTTTCACATCCTGCATGTGAGCTCCCAAAGGCACCTGGTGGGCCACTGCGAGTAGCAGAGAGCTGGACTAGATGGACTCTGGTCTGATCCAGCTGGCTTGTTCTTATGTTCTTATTAACAGAATGTAAATTTAAACCAGCTAATACTCAAGCAAGAAATTTAGTCCTGGTTGCACATAGAAGGGGGCAGTCAAAAATGTAATGGGATAAATCCTCCAGGACTGACAAACTGCAAATACAGAAATGTTGGTCCTTTGATATACTTCTGTAGCAAACGACCAATACAGTCGTTGGCATTGTTTCGAAGGTAAAGGACATGATAACTGTTCTGAGGTTATGGTTTGATATAATTGGGGATCTGTGATGATCATTTTTAAATAATTTGTACCATGAAGCAGACATTGTTTTCCAAATGAGTGATTTGTCTATCAGAGCACTGCATATATGTACCCGGTCTCTAAGCTGAAGAGAATCTACTAAGGGACCTAAAAGCTCGTCAGGGATGGTGTATCATAAGAGTATACTACTGATGAATCCAAGGCACTTTGTGTCTTTTGATAACATAAGGTTAAGCAACAATTGGCCAAATGTAAATAAACTCTATTCATACTTCATTACAACTTAATGTTGATCCATCCCGATGACTAAACTAAAGCATTGGATTGTTGATGTGGTGTCCTTTAAGGACTATTTGAAAATTGGTATAGAACACAGCAGCTAGGTTGACAAATCCCTGCCATTTCACCAGTCTTAATTATTTAGTGTTTACTTTCGGGCATTTTCCCAAGTATTAGTTTTAATCTTAATGAGCTCTTAGGGTAAGTGAATAGCCAGCAACTTGCACATGCCCCTTCCTGCTTCTTGAAGACAGGGGCACCCTGTTTGTGAGATTCTTTCGCCAAACAGTTGTACCAAGTGGTACCAAGCGGAGACACTTTCAGTATGCCAGAAACTGATGGTTGGCATGTTTGTTTGTTTTTCATTGTTAGTTTAGCATTTCTGTCTACCACAGCATACTAACATGGCAGCTCCTGTAGAATACAGTCTCAATATTGGCTATTTTATTTTACTGTTGTGTATTTATAAGCTGCATTCTTTTGTCGTATAATACTGATGTTCTTATGTGCAGCACTTTGAAAACTGCCTTTCTGAGTGGGAAATGCATATGCATGCAATGATGTAAAAGTAAAGAAGTAAATCACTACACAAAGTAGTGCTTAAACAGCACAGATGGTACCACTGACCCAGCCTCATTTTTAATGTAGTACTATGAGGAATTTCTCCGTCAATCCCCTCTGGATCCGTGCCTTCTCTTTCACATGGGTGGACATTGGCGTGAGCTCATCGTACGAACTAATCGGAAAGGAGACAAAATGGCTATTATTACCTTTCATCCTCAACATTTAAACCCCGTGAGTAGTTTTTAGGGTGGAGGGATTGCAAGTGAGAAATTGGGCAGGACTGAAATGTCGTAATAGGTCTGTGTTTGCCTACTGTGGTGCTTTGCTGTCCATTAATGCCAATGGCCATGAGAATCCATGTGGCCCTTCCACATTCCATACTGAACAGAAGAGGGTTTTTTACTGTATTGTAGACAAAGCTCTGCACTAACTCCAGTACTTGTATGTGCAAAGACCAGTTATCCCGAAGGAAGGCATGAAGACACAATTCACCCTGCTGACTGTGGTCTGATGCCTACCTGTTTGGCTTGCAGCTGTTCATTGGTCTTGATTTAGAACATACGAAGAGCTCTGCAGGATCTGACTAAGTGAAGGGACATAGGGCCAAGGCCTGCCTCTGCTGCTGCCTTCAAATGTTTACTGATTCTGGAAATGGAGCTTCCCTTTAGTTCTCATGGCTAGTAGCTACTCTTCCATTAACCTGCATCATCCCTTATTCAGATCACTTATGCTAGTGGCTATTGTTGCTTCCACCGGTCTTGAATTCTTATCCCTGAGTGATGAATTTTTGTGTGTTCTGGATATATTGCCAATCAACTTCATCAGGTACCCCCAAGTTTTCATATTTTGGGAAAGAAGTTCCCTCTAGCCACGTTCTCTGCCCTGTGAACAACCTCTGTCATCTCCCTCCTCCCCCCAATTGCCTTTTCTCTAAATTTTAACATTTCCTCAAGGGAATGTGTTCCAATCTCCTTTTAATTTTTGTTACATAGAATCAAAATCAAACATAACAATCATTGCGAAGCTTGCGTGCATCTGTATCATTTTACAACGTTTTAAATTCCAATCATAATTTTTAAGGCTCGAGAAATTAAAGCACAGGCTCAGTCATTTGTCCTTATCCGTATAGTCCTTATAAAGTCTAAATTATGCAGGTCATTAGTTTGTATAACTGTCCAAGCCATCAGAAAAACAAGTTATCAGTTAGTGTAATAAAAAAAAAACCTTTCCATCTTCTTTTGTACTGTGTGGAGGGTTGACTACTGTGCACCAAAAATGGCCCCTTTGCCATTGTTGAGTATTCCGTTAATTTGTTCATCCATTCCAGAAGGTCTTTTTTTGGGTTGGGGGGGAGGGGTGTCAACTTTCCATCTTGTTACAAATACAATTCTAGCTGCTGTCATCATATATTTAAACAATTCATTGTACACTTTTGGTATATTATTTGGTAAGATATTTAATAACGTAAATTTGGAATCTACTATAAACTATATTTTCAATATCTTTTGCAACTCACCGTGAATCATAATTCAATATTTTCTTGTTTTTGGACATGTCCACCGCATGTGATAAAAATAGCATCTTAATCATCTTGGTTTCCCTCTTTCTGTGCCTGCACAAGCGAGCAAAAATTATGGTTGCAGTACAAACTAGACCTTTGCCTAAATAAAACAAAACAGAAAGTGGGAAAGTGGCAGCCAGATCCCTGAATGTTTGCCTAATAATAATATGTTTTCCTGACTCCCTTCAATTTCTTTGCTCATAACAGGAGGACGTCAGCCTCCAGAAAGGATTGGTCAAGGACTTTTTCACTCGTGGGCCTGGGGCAGTTTGTGGTCTGACTTCCCTTTATTTTCAAGAAAGGTAAGTACTTTTGTCTTGAAAAGAATTGCAGTATATCCCAGCACCTGAAAAGTGAATGAAATGTGAGGGTGGCAGAAATGAACCGTGAGCTGCCGCCTCCCATTTTTCACTGTCTGCAACTGGATACAAATCTGCTCTTTTTACAGCAGCCTCAAATTGAAAGCTCCCATTTCAAATGGTATGTTTGTATTTAAGCTTGTTTATTCCTGTGGAAATAAAGGGATTTGCATCTTAATCATAAAAAAAATACACATTTGGAAATAAGTGCCGTTGGGAACTTATTTCAGTGCAAGCACCTCAAAGCTATGGCCTGTCTGAATGAGGCGTTCAAAACATTCTTAGAAAGTCAGCTCCTGGAGGTCCCTAGACCAAATCTGGCTCACTGAGGACTTGGGATTCCACACACAGAAAACTGCCAGTTTAAAAATGAAAGAATTATCTGTGGCAACAGAAGTTTTGGGCAGGCTAGTTAAGAAAGAGGGTACTTGAGGTTGTGGCCCGCTGCCATGTCCTTGGTTCTCAAAGTGGCCTTTCCAAAAAAGCAGCGATTGACTAGGCTTCTCTGTTATCTACATTTTCCCTAATAGTCCTGCACTAGTGAGCTGTCCCATCTGCATGGAACAGAGAGGGAGATGTCCTTCAGGTGGCTAGCAGAAAGGGTAGATGGGCTGCTGCACCCCTCCTCCCTCTTTTTAAAGATCCAAATAATATCCATTCTTGAGCTCTTGTGAAAGGATATGCAGAAGGCAAGGTGCCCAAAAGTTAAAACTAGCTCTTCTGTGGACAAAACTGGGAGTTTCCCATTCTTGATTTCACCATAGATTTGGATCTATTGGTGGGGAGGGTGAGTGGAGGATTGGCGGTACTGTTAACATCATGGGTGGGCATGATAATGGAAGAAGTATTGCTTCCATTGACCTCAGTGATGTCATGGACGTTAACCAGTTGCTGCTCTATTGTAGGCAGTATTTTAAATAGTAAGCGTCACGCTAGCTGGGGGGAAGAGTTGACATTTTCCAGCAACCATATATTAAGTTGTGCAATAACTGCACACTTCCTAATTTTCCTCTGGATCCGTAAGAGCTGGAAACCTGCTGAGAACAAACCAGTCAGCAAAAAAAGCTGAGAGATGCTGGGCGACACTTACGCACTTCGAATACCAAGCTTTGTGCTTCTGAGTGGGTAAACATATCAGGCCCCTGGTTTTAATATTTCCCTTCTCTTCACCGTTTCCCCTTGAAGGCACACCATGACTTCCTGCTCCCACGAGCAGTCTCCCTACCAGCTCCTCTCTGGAGAGCCCCATATTTTTGAAGAGCTTCTGGGCCTGAAGTTTCGCATCTCCCCGGATGCCTTCTTCCAAGTCAATACAGCTGGGGCAGAGGTTCTGTACAAGACCATTGGGGAAATGAGCAGAGCTGACAAGGACACAGTTCTGCTGGATATCTGCTGTGGAACTGGTGTGTATTGATTCGGCACTGACTTGGAGGGACAGCTTAGTGCGATCTTGTGGCTTGATTGAGGTCTAGACTGAGTACAAGTCAAGACTGGGTTCCAGGTTTTCCCCTGAAATTCTCCTTTTTGTTAGTAGCTCTCAGTGCGTACAAACACTTATCCATCTTTTTCCTAGGTGCAATTGGTCTCTCTCTGGCTGACCAAGTCTCTAGAGTCATTGGTGTTGAGTTGGTGGAGCAGGCAATAGAAGATGCCAAGTGGAACGCAGCATTTAATGGTGTGAGTTTCATACATTTGACTAAGTATCTGTATGTAGAATAGAAGTTACATCCATGCAGGAAGGAGCAAACGCACAGTCTATTCTAACTAGGGTATCTTTCTAATAGATAAGAAAACCTTTAATGGCATAATTGGAAAAAATACAGTATTATAAATACAATTACCATACAGTTAAGACCGTTTACTAATAACAGAGCACAAAAAGTTAGCTAACGGGGGTGTTGTGTGGTTTGTGGGCTGTATGGCCATGTTCTAGTAGCATTTTCTCCTGATGTTTCGCCTGCATCTGTGGCTGGCATCTTCAGAGGATTCAGCCACAGATGCAGGTGAAACGTCAGGAAGAAAATGCTACTAGAACATGGCCATACAGCCCGGAAACCACACAACACCCCACTGATTCCGGCCGTGAAAGCCTTCGACAATACAGTTAGCTAATGCTTCCAATACTTCTGGAGATTCATTATCTAATAAAGTTACCATGTATTGTCGAAGGCTTTCATGGCCGGAATCACTGGGGTGCTGTGTGGTTTCTGGGCTGCATGGCCGTGTTCTGGCAGCATTCTCTCCTGATGTTTTGCCTGCATCTGTGGCTGGCATCTTCAGAGGATCTGATAGTAGGAAAGCAAAGCAAGTGGAGTATATATACCTGTGAGTAAAGATCAATAGGTGAGAGCATCTGAATAGGAGTGGCCTGGCAAGTGAGTAACAATTAAGTGTAGCCTAAGACTACAGAAAACACAGTTACCTAAGACTAACCCCCAACCACGTTAGCCACGTTAGTACAACAAGCCTAGTCTAGTGACTGATCTAAAAAATACAGCACCATATCACTAAACTAAACCTAAAACAAATCTAACTATGCTGAACACTAGCTCTATAGGATTTACAATACAATAAACACATTACCCAAGAATAGTAAACTTTTTTAAAACTCCCAAATAACAGATCCCACAACTACAAAAAACTATAATACAATGAACTAAAATAGAACTGTTTTCCTAGTTTTAGTTCCACCTACAGCATTTGGTTGTGTAGGACCTCCTTCTTCAATGAGATTGCTGGACTGTGAGTCATGACTCTGTTGATTGACGCTTGGAGTGTATGACTGGCTCAAGGACACCCAACAAGTTTCCATTGTGGAGTGGAGATTCAAACCTAGGTCTTCCAGATCCCAATTTGACCTTAACCACCACACCACTTTGGCTGTGGGTGTTGTTTACAAATACTTTTTTCATTTAGCGGTGAAATCCACCAAATACAGCTACTGTGATCTCCAATGATTTGTATGAGAATTTATTGCAGATGGTCTTTATTTGATCTTCTCCATCCATGGCACACATTCAGTTCTTCCACTTCCAGGATTTCTCTCTTCTCATACAGAGTATATTGTATCAGGAGCAAATGTAAATATCTGAATTGTACAGTTTGACTGGTGGTAGTGTAGTTTGTTTCTGAATTTCTCACTTAGTTTTCTGGTCAAAGTTGTACAATAAGAGCTGTGCTTATTGGCAAGCTTTATTGTCTTTGAGATAAAAGTTGTCAATGGCCAATTACACACTGCAGACTATTCCACTCCCACACCCCACTCTGGAGCAAAAAGTCACACCAGAAGTGCTCTCACTTTACCTGCAGAAAGTGAGAAGCAAGCACTGGGTAGGAGGAAGCATGTCAGAACAAGAAACCTTGCCCCAATACACGTCCTCTTTCAGCACGCTGCAAAGAGGAAGCAGGTCAGGACAAGATTTCTTGCCCCGATGTGCTTCCGCTCCCACTACATGCCAGAGTGCCAGTGGGTAATGGAATAATGTCTGTTCTTTCAGTGTCAGCTCAACTGGGGACAATGTATTTATGTGCTACATGACTCTTTCATTGGTTGACCACTCTCTTTACACAGGTATTTCCAACTGTGAATTTCACAATGGGAAGGCAGAGGCTGTGTTGCCCCAGTTGCTGATGTCTTGGTCGGAGACTCGACCTCTTACTGCCGTGGTGAACCCATCCCGAGCTGGACTCCGTAAGCCAACCCTTTCTTTTTCAGATCAAGCCTGGTGCAAAATTGCAGAGTATCTTTAGGATTGAACGGGGTGTCCTGTGTGTCAGTCTGACGTGGCAACAATTGGTTCTGCCAGGTTTGGGGCAGATTGAAAACACCATTAAAGCTGTACAGGCTGGAATTTCAGTAATGTGAGCTGGAAATAGCGCTCAGTATATGTTAGGTGCTTTGATGTTGGCCAACTCCAATCCCAGAGGGCAACAGATCTGGGGATTCTCTATGTATTGTTCTGTTGCTGTGAGGTTTGAAAAGATAATTCCAGAAATGTTCAAGGAATGTTATGTGATACCTTGGAGAAAAATTCATTGGTTCAGCATGCGTTTTCATAGACAATAACCTACTTCCCTGGATGTAGGATGCAGTCCTGGAAGCCAGCAAAGATACATGATTAGTATCCTGGAAGCCGACTGAATTTAATAAAGATAATGGGATTGTATGATTCTACTTAGCATTTATGTAACAATTCAGAGTGTTCCCCAAGCACTTCATCTAAATTATCAGCAGTGCTGTGAGGCTGAGACAATAATGGGTCCTCTAAGGCCCACCTATAGGGTTGCCAATTTCCAGGTGGAGCCTGGAGTATTCTTCCTTAATTAATCTTTAGACCACCACTGCAGGTAGGTGGAAGAAAGAGGGAGGCTGGGAACCTTCCTATTGTCTCTCCCAGTTTAGCGGCAAGGAGGAGGGCCAGGTGTATGGGTAGAGAGCAGCGAGGGGACAGGGGCAGGCAGAGCATGGAGGAGAGGGCAGCTGAGATTCCTTCTTCCCTGTGAGTTTAGCAGGTCCCTGCAGAGAGAGGATGGGATTCTCCCACAAGTCCTGCAGGTCTCTGATTGTAATGTGTGTGCGGTTTCTTGTCCTTCCTTTTTTCAGATTACCGTGTGGTGCGAGCCATTCGAAACTGTGAGGCCATCCGAAGACTGGTGTATGTTTCCTGCAAGCCCGAAGGAGAAGCCATGAGAAACTTCCTTGAGTGAGGCACTTGGATTGTCTTTCTGAAAATGCAGGCACACGTGCTAATGCCTACTGGGAAATCATTTACTCATTTATTAATTTATGTATGATATTTATACCCTGCCTCATACTAGCATCTCTAGGCGGCTAGTAAATCTGTGGAATATACATAGGATATTTTTTTTACAAGTAAATATTTATTCCCTGCTTTTTTGCCTTACCACTGGGACCCAACGTGACTTACAACATTCTCCCCTTCTCCGTTTTATCTGCACAGCAGCCTTGCAAAGTAGGTTAGACTGAGACAGAGGAAGTGGTGAGCTTGAAAGGTTGCACAACGTTTTGTGCCAATTTGTTTTGTCTTAATAAAAAGTATGACGTGGATTCTTGTCCAAGGCCATCCTGGAAGTTTCCATGACATCAGGGATTTGCATGTGGGGGTCTGCAATCTGCGGCTCTCCAGATGTTCATGGACTACAATTCCCATCAGCCCCTGCCAGCATGGCCAGTTGGACATCTGGAGAGCAACAGGTTGCAGACCTCTGTTCTAGTCTACCATACCATGCTGGTTATCGTATATAGCTGTAAGGCATTGCAAAAAGGGATAAAAGATAGTAAATAGTAAATAACACAACATCTGGTTGTGGTGGGTTTTCCAAGCAGAAACATTAGGAACAAGATCTACCAGACCACGGCCACACAGCCCGAAAAACCCACCACAACCAGTTGAATCCGGCTGTGAAAGCCTTCGACAATACATTGAACACAACATCTGTTTCTGCATTGTGCTGATATTAAGCAGCTCTTTTATTGTCTGCATAGGTTTTGCTGCCCACCGGATTCTGGGAAGAAGCTCAGGGGTGAGGCCTTTGCACCTGTCTTGGCTGTTCCAGTAGATCTCTTTCCTCACACTTCCCATTGTGAGCTAGTCCTGCTTTTGGCCCGTTGATTGCCTTCCAGCGTTCTTGGGGCAGCTGGAAGAAACAGCTGCATTACCTGATTAAATTGCTAGGACATCTATTGAACTTCAGCCTTTTATTTTTGCAAAAAGTAGAGGAAAACAATAAAATAAATTATTTTTGCTATAATGTTTCTACCTGCCTGATTCTCACGTCTCTTCTTCAGAGTTTGGATTTATACCCCACATTTCTGTCCTGTAAGGAGACTCAAGGCTGCTTACAAATGCCTATTCCCTTCCTCTCACCACAACAGGCACTTTGTGAGATAGGTGGGACTGAGAGAGTTGCGAAGAACAGGGACTAGGCGAAGATCATCCAGCAGGCTTCATGTGTAGGAACATGGAAACAAATCAGTTCACCAGATAAGAGTTCATCATTTAGGTGGAGGAGTGGGGAATCAAACCCGGTTCTCCAGACTAGAATCCACCCCTCCTAACCAATACACCGCGCTGGCTCTCTCAGATGCTCCATTATAATATACACAAATACACAACTCATATATAAACCAATTACAGCATTGATCTCTTATTTGAAAACAACTTAGAAATAGTTGTATACCTAAATATTGACAGTAATGCTTCCAAAAAGAAAAATACATATTGTAAATTGTGGACAAGGTTTTCTTTCAAGTTTGAACTGATTTTCCAGAACATTTGGTAAATATTGATAATCTGTGTTAATGATTTCTGCTCTTTCATGCACTTTAAACACATTAACAATGCAATCCCAAGGAAAGTTACTTCCAGTCTAAACTCATTTCAATGAATGGGCTTAGACTGAAGTAACTCTCCTTAGGATTGTACGGTAACTCACGCGTCCTGTTGAAATCAACAGACTACTTCCAACAGACTACTTCCAAGTAAATGATATAAGGAACTATACAAATCACAGTGAAGTGGATGGGAACCTAAATGTGCCAGGGCTGTGTGCAGAACATGAGTCAATGTATTGCCGTATTGCAGAGTTTAATTGTAAAAATGTAGCGTTTCATGAACCAACAGTGCCAAAGAAGAATGTAAAAGAACCAAAAGAGATTCTTCCACACGTCTGGAGAATTTCTCCTCTCCCTTTTTGAATCTGTCCTCCTCTAGGGTCATTCCCAATCTTCCTGACTTAGAAGGAAGAAATACTACATAGCCTTCTGGCCTCTGCAGTCAGTCTCTGTCCCTTAAGTATGACAATCTTGCTGAGGTGTCTGTTTATATTTTTTCATCTTCCAACCAGCTCCATTTGCATTTCAAAGCATTGGTGCTTGGGGAATTGGCCAACGCTTCATCTCCTGTGCTTTCCCTCTTGCCAGCTGGTAACTTGCAGCAAGTCTGGAACATGAGCAGAGTGTAGACGCTGTGATTGTAACATAGATTGGATGTCTGGTGTGGAGGGCATTTAATCACACCTCCCATTCACACATCTTGGATAGTGCAAAATTTAATTGTATTAATCACCACATGAACATGACTAGATGCTAGGATACATATGGTATGAGATAGCACGATCCTTGGGCCAGGGTACAGACAACAGATGTGCAGTCTCAGCAGCCCATGGACTTGGGAGTGTCCTTGATTCTCCGATCTGAACAGTGGACTCTTTCAGGCAAGCAAGAGAGATGCCAGAAAGCTCAGCTGCCATTGTGGTTGTGGTCGAACTGGTTTTCCTGAGAGGAGGGGGTGCAACCTCCAAGTGGTCACTGGAGATCTGGAATTACAACTGATCTCCAGGTGATAGAGATTAGTTTACTAGGAGAAAACAGCCACTTTGGAAATGGATTCTGTGGCATTATACCCCACTGACGTATCTCGCCTTTCCAAATTCCCAGGTATTTCCCAACCCGGAACTGAAAACCCTAGGTATAACCTCCCCATGACCTTTACAGTTCATGGAGGCCACAGAGTTCTTCTTTTCACGTCTGTAACGGGTATGTCACCCTGGCTACAAGATGACTTGTATCCCAATGCCTGTGTATATATTTATATATTTATACTCATATATAGGTTTTTTTGTGTATGTATTTTCGTCCTATCTCATCAGAACTCAGAAGTTAAGCAAGGTCAGCCCTGGCAAATATTTAGATGGGAGACCTCCAAGAAATGCCAGGGTCTTGATGCAGGGGTTGGGCAATGGCAAACCACCTCTGAACACCTCTTGCCTTAAACACTCTACAGCCATGGTGGCGAACCTATGGCACTCCATATGTTCATGAACTACAATTCCCATCAGCCCCTGCCAGCATGGCCATGCTGGCAGGGACTCGCCACCACTGCCCTACAGGGTCACCATTAAAGATTTGCTGGCACTTTCCGCCACCGCCTACTGTGCTAACAGTGGTTCTTCAAGGTCTTAGGAGGTGACAGATCTTTTCCTGAGCTCATGATCTCTGATCTTTCAAGTTCTTAGGACGTGACAGATCTTTTCCTGAGCCTGTGATCTCTGATCCTTTGCAGTGGAATGCTAAGGAGTGACATCAGGGTATTTAACCTGCAAAGCAGCCACTCCACTGCTGAATCGCAGTAGTTCCTGAAACCCAATTTGGGGAAAATATGTCACCAGTACTTTTTTAGAAACGATCTAGAGAGGAAACACAAGCCTCTGCTAGCTCCTCCAGGGGAAGGGGGAGGAAGAGGTTGCTGTGTAACTGAATCCCCAAACATTTTGTGGGTGTAATTCTTATTTTGTTGCAGCAAAATGGAACGGGATCCGGCTGCCTCCTCTTCTTGCATCCAAAGTGAGCTCTGACTCATGACAGCTAATCCTGAAATAAATGCAGGCTTTGAAATGCCACCAGACTTGGGTTTTATTTTGTGTGTAGAGTGTGTGCATGTGTGTAAACTGTTGTACAATTGACAAGGAGAGGCCCCTCCTCCCCCAAATCCCCCCTGTCCTTCAGTAATGTTTCTTTCCGCTCTCTGTTCTGTTGCAGCTGGCATCTCATTGGAAGTGAGAGACAAGGACGTTAGGACCCAGAGGCTGCTGAGCAGGAGAGGCAGGCTTCCGATCTGACATCTTCTCTGCTTCTGCAGCCTCCCTCTGCCGATCTCCTTCCATGGTGGCTGACCATCGCCCACCCAGCCCAGGTGCCAGACCTCCAGAGGAGCAGACCCGCCACCCTGATGGCCTCTCCCAGGACAATCACCATTGTGGCCCTCTCGGTAGCCCTGGGGCTCTTCTTTGTCTTCATGGGGACCATCAAACTGACCCCCAGGCTCAGCAAAGATGCTTACAATGAAATGGTGAGCAGCTCAGTCAGGGTGGGAGACATCTTGCTGGCAGGAATGGCATTCCTGGGGGGTGCCCGCTTCTGCCTTTGCAAGTTGCACCAACCCCGGCTAGAGGCAGCAACTGTGTGGATGTGCCAAGGCGGGCAGGCAGGCAGGCAAGCAGGCGGGATGCATGGGGGGGGGGGGGGGGGGATGGGTACCACAAACAGCATTTTTGGTTGGCAGGGAAGCTCACATCTCATCCTCTTGCTGCTAAGCTCCTCTTTGCTGTCAATCAGTGATTAGCTTCCTTAGGTTTTCCATCCCCCCCTCATTGCCCCCCCCCCCACACCTACAGAAAGCAAGGTAAGGGAAAGAAGAAGGGGAAGCAATGTGAGATAGAGATATGAACAAACGTAAGTAATCCTTGCTTTAGAGGAGATATGCCTAAGTACCGCAAGGCTGCCCATATTTTCCATTCTTTCCACCCCAAAGGCATGCCTCAAAATGATGCAGAGTGAGTTTCCTTCCAAGAGCAAGGCCTGCAATATCGGGTCCTCTGAAGTGGCTTGCCTCAGGCAGCTGATTTGGGGACACTATTATTTGGGTACACTATTTGAGGACACTATTAATGGACTACAATTGTCCATTATTTAATTATTTGTATGGGAGTATTTGGAAGTCCTGTCTTTAAAATGTCTCTGGCCCTATTGGCAAATGATAATATATACTCTGCTCCCCACCTGAGAAGGTTCTGGAAAGTGACACCTTTGGATTCTCTTTCTCAGTCAGGGATTTCTGGCTGTGGAGCTGCGGTCAGTCTCTCTTTCCTTGATGTTTTCCACCCTTTCCTACTCTGGCCCACAAAATCTGCTAGTGAGCTCTGTGGGCAATTGGAGCCCAGCTGCCGTTCAGCCATTTGAGGCTTTTCTTCCTTGGTTTTCTGGGATTGTATTTTGAGGTGAAAAACAAACCACAATGGAAATTTCTAGCACGTTCTGATATACTCTCCTCGCCCTAGTTTTGGATCACAGATGAATGAATTGTAGTAATTCTGTCCATTGGTAAACTGCTTGCCTGGACGTCTGGTTGTAAAAAGGAAAGCGTAGCTGACTGAAATAGCCAAGGCTGGTTTTAAAATCTAGTAAAGCTCAGTTTGGATTGCCACTGTGTTTAAATGTGCCTTACTGTTACTGGCACTAGTGATTCTCTGTGATGCCACTGTTTTGAATTGTTCTGTTTTTGTTTTTTAAAAAAGATGTAGTATTTTTTAAACAAGTTCCCTGTTGATCATTGCCTTATTCTGTCACATTCAAGAACTCTGGTTTCAATAATAATTCTGGAGGGGGACACTGCATCTTCAGTTACTAGATATGATTTTTGTTTATCCCAATTTGCCTCTCTGTCTCCAGTTGGGAATGGTCCTCGCCCGCTCTGGATGGGTGGACTTATCTCAAATTGGTTGTTGTTTCAAACTAGCCTTTCTTTGTAACATCTCTCCACTCCCTGTCTGTTGTTTGTAACATTAAATATAAATATATCTACTAGTTTATATACAGAGCTCTGCCTCATGAAAGCTTATGCCGAAATAAATTTTATTAGTCTTTAAAAGTACCATTGGGTTTCTCTTCAATTTTGATTTCAATAATATCTTGAAAAAGATGGCATACCTTTCATCCCTCAGCCTTCAGTTATTTCAAAACTACTAATCGCAAATAGGTTCAATAACTTCCTTTAACAAACTTTCGTTTGTATTGTTGAAGGCTTTCACGGTCAGAACCAGACTGACAGAAAGGGATTGGTGGAGATGGTTTGGAAATGAAGACTTTTTTTTAACTTTGTGAAAGGAAACAAACAGCCCAGAACAAGTAAGATTGGCAAATGCAGAGTTTTCAGTGGAAAGGTATATATACTCCACTTGCTTTACTACCATCAGATCCTCTGAAGATGCCAGTCACAGATGCAGGCGAAGCATCAGGAGAAAATGCTACTGGAACACGGCCATACAACCCGGAAGACCCACAGCACTCTAAACTTTATTTTGTTTCATTTTCTTTCCTTTTACACCATTCCTCTCTTGGTATTTCTTCTACTGTCCAAGTTGTGGTTTTTTTCCCCATTGGAATAATTTGCCATCCCTACCCATCATCAGACTAGTCAGGAATATGAGCAACTGGTCTCTCTTCCTCTTGTCTGGAACTAATCAAGGACATGGTTTCCTGGGTATCCGAAGACTAGTGACTTTTTAAATATTTGCTACTTAGAGTAATGGGATGCAATTAATGAAGAAGAGTAAAACAACTTTGCAAAGCAGAAGGAGTAAAGCCAGTCCACCCCCACCTGGAGTTTTGGAGTAAAATGTCCTGTCCCTTTAAATAACATTCCAATGAGACTTTCTTAAAGGGACAGGACACTTTTTCTTCAGACAGTTGTAAGCCTGAGAAGCAGAATGAGTATTTGTTGTGTTCTCTAATAGATGACTTGTTGTAAGCTTTTGGTAAAATAACCAACAACCCCAATGAACAATGGAAGTTACAGTTGTGTCCAAATGTTTCCTTGACGATCTGTTAGGGCTATTGCATTTACTTCTAAAATGGAAAACGAATGGATAAATCTAAGAGTGCAACTCAGTGCTATGTCTGTGGTTCAGATGTAATTTCAGAAGATTGCAGATTGAGTATTTATGGAATGAGAGCTGTGTAGTGTAATTGTTAGAGGGTTCTAGGAATAAGGATAACACAGGTTTAATTCCCTGTTCAGCCACAAAGTTCACCTGTGGTGCCATCCTAAACACTGTCACACCATTCTAAGCCAATTGGGTTTAATGGAGTTAGAAAGGTGTGACTCTATTTATGATGGAACTGTGGGATGACCTGGGACAAGCTACTGTCTCTTCAGATTAGCTCACCTCACCTCATCGGCCTTTGCCAGGACAAAATGTGGGGGGCGGGGGAGACCTGAGATCTGAGTGTGACTTTAAAAACTGCAGCAAACATTTCCCTAAAAATACCCACAGCATTTCTTGGTAGCTCCTCAACAATCAGGAATTTTAGCAGTCAAAAGATGAGGTGGGCTGGAGCTTTGTAGCAGAGAATCTGCTTTGTGTGCAGAAAATCCCAGGTTCAATCCTTGATATCTCCCTTTTAAAAAAAAGGATCAGGGGGTCAGGGACCCACTACTAGTGGGAGAAGACAGTACTGATCTTGATAGATAAAGCGTTCGATTCAGTGGTCACTTCCACGCTAGTATTTTAGTAGGGTTGCCAGCTGGCTGGTGGGGGGGGGGGGATAATATCTTATTAATAGAGGCTTAATGGGATGTTATTTACCTTCCATGCTGTGAAAAGGTTCCGTTGCCCGTTTACGTGCATTAAGCCTCCATTAAAGGAACAGAACTTTTTTTTTTGTCCAAGACTGTTGGCAACCTATGTTTTGGTCTGCCTTGGCTGTTAATGTGAAGCATTTCTTCCCCTGCTCGCTCTCTCTCTCTCTCTCTCTCTCTCTCTCTCATTCTCTCTCTCTCTCTCTCCCCCGCCCCCTCAACAGGGTTTAGAGCAACTTACAAAGAAGAATACCATTACAACAACCAACATGATTAAAAAGTATAAAATCTGATATAATCTCCCAATTTCCATAACATACTTGGCGTCCTTGAATAAATTATAATCATCCCCACAACAACGTAGCCACCATCATGTTGGAGAGGGAAAAAGAAAGGGGAGGGAAGGAGAGGGGGGAGGTCAGTAAAGATGGAAACCATTACAGAGGTTGTATTCATGGATCGCCTTACTTTCCCCTGACTTGATGCACTCTGCTAAATCTGCTTTACTACACATTTTTTTGGAAAGACGATAGCAAGGCCAGGATGGCGTGGATGGGAAAATATATATCTTTCCTTGTCCCACTGACAATGATGCTATTTCCTCTGCCCCAGTCCCCCAGGAAGCAGGAAGGCTTTTTGGAGGAGGTGCTCTCCACTGGCAATTAGCTATGGCGGTGTGTCAGTTATGAATTAATGAGAGGAAGTCTTCTAATGAGGGGAAATAGCAGCTATTGGGGGCTGGCGCAAAAGAAAGTGCAGGGAAATCGACCACATGAATGCTCCATTACTACTGTAAACACCTCCGCATTTACAGAAGCAGCAATAGCCCCATTGCTGTGTGGAGGAGGCCAGCATAAGGCAGCATTCCTGTGATCATGGGGATTCTGTTACTGATGGTTCCTCTCCACACAATTGTTATTTCATTATGAACAAAACTGACTTCCATCCTTCAAGGCCGTGTGGTTCTCGAGTGTGAAATGAGCTAGATCTCAGATGCCTATCAGCACTGAACGCCATCCCCTTGCTGTTTTTGTTGCAGAAACGAGCCTACAAGAGCTACGTCCGTGCACTGCCCATGCTTAAGAAGATGGGGGTCAGCTCCATCATGCTCCGCAAGAGCATCGGCACCCTGGAGGTGGCCAGTGGCATCGTCATGACGCTGGTTCCTGGGCGCCCCAAGGACGTGGCCAACTTTGTGCTGCTGCTGCTTGTCCTCGCTGTGCTCTTCTTCCACCAGCTGGTGGGTGACCCCCTGAAGCGCTACGCCCATGCCCTGGTCTTTGGGATCCTGCTGACCTGTCGCCTTCTGATCGCCCGTCAGCCGGAGGAACCACTGCCAGAGAAGAGGACCCTGTCGGTGAATGGCGAAGAGCAGCCTCTTCTTGCAGAGGCGGCTCCTGAGAAGGGCAAAATCAAGGTGTCCTAGTGGGGGGCCTAAGAGGGACATGGACCCTCCCAGCAGCTGTCTATCTTTCCCAAACACCTAAAAAAAGATGGGCTTTTCTTTTCTTTTCTTGGTTTTGTAAAGAGTTGCAATTTGGAGCATGAGGGGTACAATTTAGTTTGCAGGCTAACTGAGAACTTGGGTTCTGCACTGACCCTCTAGAGCTGCTCTCTCCTGTACTCCCTACACATGTAGACATGGTTTAATTTTCGGAATCCAGAAAATAAGTGTTTCTTGTGTTGAGTGTGTGTGCGTGTGTGAGTGTGAGACAGATGGCTGAATTGCTTAAGCTGTGCTGCCTCTGCATCAGCTTATATTCTTCAGGGGCAACAAGGAGCACCGGAGCCTGAATCCTGTGGGTTGCTCACTTCTCTGATCCTCCTCCCTTTTTGCCAAGCATCTAGTGCTGGAGGGACAAACTTTGCCCCCAGGAATGAACTTTCTGTCCTGCTTCACAATGAGCCAAGCAGTGTGTCCCCTCCAACTCTCCCAGCAGAGATTTTCCCCCCAAATTGCTGTATGCCCCACAATAAACCCTGTTGATTACCCAAACATCTGTCTGTGCTGCTGCCAAAAATATCAGAGACCGCTCATTGCCTGCCTACAAATAAGCGTGTTTTTCCATCATGCAGTTGCTCAGACTTGAAAGAGCAACTGGCTACTGTGGCCAGGTGGGTTGAGGGCTTGAAGCAAAGGACAAACCTCCTTTTCCTGCTGCACTTGTCATTTTGATGAGCTCAAACAGAATGAAGTCCATGTTCAGAAGCAGCTTCAGGTCTGTTAGTGCCGCACTTGGAAGGGGGACAGAAGCAGAGGGGGAATTGCTCTCTGAGGAGGGGGGGGGATGTGTTTATTTTTCTTTCTTTTTCAATGTGTTGCCTTCCTTGGTATTGTCTGGTCAACCTCCCTTCCCTCCCTTTTTTAATTTATGACAATAAACTTTTTGAAATTTGGAGGAAAATCTGCCTTTTAGATTGTCAGATCTTACGAGTCACAGTGTTGGTCAAATTAGTACCCTGCCTATGAAGTCCCATTTGCTGTCACTGATATGTTTGTTCATTCATGGACAACAGAAAAATTGATCCAAGAGAGAAGCTCCTCGAACCTAAACTGCAAATTTTCCAAGATGGTTCAAAGGATGGTTCGTAATGGGAAGACTTCTGCGATTGCTCACTCCTTCTCCTCCTTCTTATGCACTTGGTGATTTCTGTTTGAGCACAGACTTATTTTTCAAGTTACTGATACCCTGCTCTTCTCCTAAGTGGGTACCCCAACTGGCTTGTACCATTTTTCCTTCTGCCATTTTATGCTCACATTCTGAAGTAGGTTAGGTTGAAAGTGTATAACTGGCTTAAGGTCTCCCAGCAAATTTCCAGGGCAGACTGGGGATTTGAATGTGGATCTCCTAGTCTGACACTCCAACCACAATTCTGCAGAGAGTCTCTGGTTTGTCATTACATCTGGGCTGGCAGGGTGAGATTTATGCTACCTTTTCATGCTGGGATTTCAAACCATGTTTCAAAACTAGATTGTGATCCTGTTTTGGGGGTAAACAGAAACCATAGTTTGTCCATTCAACTTGAACTAAAATAGTGTCCACTGTTTACTTATTTTGTTAATAGTCCGACTTTCTGTCTGGGAGTCAAGGCAGACAAGGAAAGGGTAAAGGAGGAGTCTGACAGCATGGGGGTTTGTTTATATAGCTTCAAACCATAGTTTGGTCCCTTAAGCCACCAAGGTTGAAGTGAATTCTGGCTAATATGTTATCCATATCCAGATGTTCTCCATAATAGCTAACTGGCTAAAGCCCAAATGGTGGTGGAAAGCTCCATCATACTGAAGCCAATTTATGGCAATTCTGTAGGACTTTCAAGACGACGTTCAGTGGTGTTTTGTCATTACCTATCTCTGTGTCAACACACTAGAATTCCTTGTAGATCTCCCATCCAAATACTGATCCTGCTTAGCTTCTGAGATCTGTTGAGATCAGGCAAGCCTGGACTATCAATGTCAAATACTGTTTTGTTCTGGACCCAGTGCTATTCAATATTTTTATCAATGACTTGGATAATGAAATAGAGGGCATGCTAATCAAATTTGCAGGTGATACCAAATTAGGAGGGGTAGCTGATACCCTGGAGGAAAGGGGCAGGATTCAAAATTATCTGGACAGATTAGAGAGCTGGACCAAACCTAACAAAATGAATTTCAACAGAGATAAATGTAAGATTCCACACTTAGGCAGAAAAAATGAAATGTACAGATATAGGATGGGTGACACCTGGCTTGACAACAGTACATGTGAAAGGGATCTGAGAGTCCTCGTAGACCCCAAACTGAACACGAGTCAGCAGTGTGATATGGTAGCCAAGAAAGCCAATGCAATTCTGGGGTCTAGACCAAGGGAAGTAATTTCCACTCTACTCTGCATTGGTGAGACCTCACCTAGAGTACTGTGTTCAGTTCTGGACATCACAATTTAAGAAGGATATTGACAAGCTGGAATGTGTCCAGAGGAAGGCAACCAAAATGGTAAAAAGGTATGTAGTCCATGCCCTACGAAGATAGATTTAGGGAGCTGGGGATGTTTAATCTGGACAATTGAAGGTTAAAGGGGAACATGATAGCTATGTTTAAATATTGGAAGGGATGTCATGTTGAATAGGGAGCAAGCTTGTTTTCTGCTGCCTTGGATACAGAGACTAGGACCAGGAGTAAGGGATTCAAGGTGCAGGAAAAGAGATTCCACCTAAACATTAGGAAGAACTTTCTGACTATCAGGGTTGTTCAACAGTGAAATTCACTACCTCAGAGAGTGGTGGAATCTCCTTCTTTGGAGGTTTTAAAACAGAGGCTGGATAATCATATGTCAGGAGTGCTCTGATTGTGTGTTCCTGCATGGCAGGGGGTTGGACTTGATGGCCCTTGTGGTCTCTTCCAACTCTATGATTCTATGATTAATTCTCTGATGAATGATCTTGTGTAACAGGAACATAATCAAAATGTGTCCTTGCTGTACTTCATAGTTACAATTTAAAGCTCTTAAAGAAAAACCTCAGTGTATTCCTGAAAATGAAGCTCATTGGATGCCCAAAACTCCTATTTCAAAGGCTCCAACCAATCTGAGCAGACAATACTGATTTTGAGAAACCAATGCTCTGATTCAGTATAAGACAAATTAATTTCTTCATCATGCAGGAGTTCGTTCCATTAAGATAGAAAGTGTGGATAATAGACCAAGTTCTGAACTGCACAGTTCTCCAAAAGTTCTAGAATATGAACCGCTGTCCCATGTCCTGAAGAGACTCAAGATGTGTTCAGACAACTGGTTATCACTCAAACCAGGATCACAATTCCAATTGCAAAGTATTTGGGCTGCTA
The DNA here is from genome assembly GCF_021028975.2 of Sphaerodactylus townsendi. Taxonomy (NCBI): domain Eukaryota; kingdom Metazoa; phylum Chordata; class Lepidosauria; order Squamata; family Sphaerodactylidae; genus Sphaerodactylus; species Sphaerodactylus townsendi. Next base: position 14,808,617 of record NC_059437.1, on the reverse strand, counting down.
CAAGCGTAACTCCAAAGGAGTCAGTACAGCAACCGTATGGGGTGAAAAAAGCATAGAACTTGACCCCAAGAACACAGTAGTTTCAAGCAAACATCTTTTCACTGCAATGTGTAAAAATACTTCTTGATAAATTAACATTTATGCAGCATCCTAGCATGGTCAAGGCACTTTACAATTCATAATCTTTACAGCAGGCCTGCAAGGTAGGCTATGATGGCTTTCAAGGTGCCCAAAGGTTTTGGGGTACTTTGCTGTTACAAGCCTGTAAAGTAGAGCAAGATTGTTATTATGACCCTAATGCAAAAGGTGTGTACTGCTGGAGAGGAGAGGGGGTAACTAAGACCATGCTCAGCCGCTCCATGCCCAGATGGCTGAGAGGCAGGTGGGATTCCTCCCTAGTTCCCCAGGCCCGGCGAGTTTCAGCCTGTTGTTTGATTTTAAAATAGGTGTGTCAAACTCTGACCCTCCAGGTGCTCACGGACTACGATTCCCATCAGCCCCTGCCCTGAACTTGTACACCCCTGCTTTAAAGCCTTTTGGAGTAAAGCGGGCGGGTCCTGCGAGCCTGATAGGGGTGGGAAAACAAGCGACGGCGGGCCCCCGACATATAGTAACAACCACTCCCGTTTCAAGCCCTATTATATACTATAGCTCGTGAAGAAAGTGTAGTGTGTGTGCGTGTGTGTTTTCTGCGCATGCGTATTCTGAATCAGAGACGCTAGAGCAGCGTCAAGCTCTAGCCAATCAGAGGGTCTTTCTCAGCGCTTTGGAGTCCGCTTTTTAATAGTGCGCCTGCGCGCGGGAAGTTTTGAAATTGGGAGCGGTTGGGAGGCCTTGGGGAGCGTTGTTTTGATAGCAAGGGAAGGTAGGCCTGACAAAGATGATGATAATAATAATAATGGTTGTTGTTTTGTTGTTGCTGCCGGTTAGGGGGAGCCAAGGGTTGGGGGTGAGGGGGGGCGGGAGGTTTTGATTGCTTTTAATCGTAATGGGAGGAGTAAAATGGCGATCTGGGTTCAAGGCAAAGGCGACAGTAGGAGGTTGAGCGTCACCTTCAGTTGAGCGGTTGACCCGAGGGAAAAGCACAGACCAAAGAGCTGGTGCTTTGATCTCCTGACATTACCAGTCTCATTGGTTGCCTACCTGTACAGAGGTAACTTGCATATGGTTCCTTTCTCTGAACAGATAGTCTGCCTTCTCCATCCATCAAGGTATCCGTCTCGCGGACGTTTTTACTTTCCTGTAGAATATTTCTTTAAATTTTTAAATGTCAGACACTCATGTCATTTTTCACCTGGTTTGGGGTCCATGAGGAGGTGGCAAACATTAAAAAAAAATCACACAATGAATTAATTAATGCAATGAAAAATACAGTTAAAATTGTAAAATATTGGCGTTGTCCTATTGCATTTTTTTTGTATAGCCTTCTAAGGCACTCAGTATATGCAGTGGTGGGATTCAAATAATTGAACCACTGGTTGTTTACAAGCACCATTTTAACAAGCGTTTCTGGCGAAGTGGTGCGAACCTGCTGAATCCCACCACTGATATATGTACTTCTTTCTGCTTCGTTTTCTTCTTACAGCAAGCCTGTTAGTTAGGTTGGGCTGGGAGAGAACAGGTCACATGATAAGTTTCGTGGCAAGCTGGGATTTAAACCTGGATTTCCCTGTTCTGAGTCCAGCTGTTTTAATCTTTGTGCTGCGCTATAGCTGCGGACCTTCCTGAGCAGAGTTTACAGTACCTCCTCTTCTCGCACCCATGAGTTTTTTAAAATTGGGGCAAAGCATGGGATTGATAGGTGGGTAACATATTATCAAATCACCATCTGAGTAATTATTATTATGAGCCCTCCAGGGGAGGGCGGTCTATAAACCTAATAAATAAATAAATAAATAAAAATAATGTTTTAATTATTAATTTATGGATGCTATAGTGTTTTAAAATTGTGTTTAAACTGAGCCCAGCCTCTGCCAGGGAGGGTGGGGTATTAAGTAAATAAATAAACAGCAACTCTGGTATTGCCTTTGAGTTCTGAATTATAGCATTGCTAGATTACTGGGTTTGTCAAAATGCTGAAAAAAAGGGGGGCTTTTTTCCCTACAGATGCCTTCTGCTGTCTTTTTGGGAACCAGTCTTTGATTTACTGATGAGAAGCGTTTGAGAATAACTGGACTTGCTGCCCTTAGTTTGGAATCAGGCAGGATGAAAAGAGGCATTACAACCAAGACTCCAAAGCAAGCTGTGACACATAGCTGTCCCAGAAAAAATGATTGTTTGGCATGGAAATCAAATGCCTTGCAGGCGACTGGTCACAAAAACGGGCAGAAATCTAACAGGGATCAACAGCAAACTGCCACTGAAGATGCTGATCCCAGGGACAATTCTCCTGAGGAAGCGCTGAGCTATTTGCAGAAAGGTAGGTCCAAAAATGGGGTGAAGAACTCATGCCACAATCAAGCTTAGGGGATCCACATTTATAAACAAAAGCCATAATGTTTAGCGCCTGCTAGATCTGGGAGCTGTAGATGTAAAGGGTGTTAGCTGACTTAAGCTCGGTCTGTTTTAGGAAAGGCGGGATATTTGAATTGAATAAAACAAACACATTTGATATGTCTGCGAATGTTCTGGCTGATGTTGTTATATTATTAATTTATTAAAATATTACACCTTTCCTTTTGACTATCTTTCACAGCACTATTTGCAGTGGGATGTGTGTTTAAAATGCACAATTTGCCTCATTTAGTAAAATACAATTATCTTTCTTAAATATAACTAGAATTTGATTGGGGCATTAATTTTTGTTTGTTCTGGAGAAGTTTGCTCCCGTTCTCTCTCTGTTTCCCTCTTTAAGGACTGTTTTTATTTATTGACAATACCTCTGCTCTTAGGGTTATTTGCAGGTTTTGTGAACACACATTTTCTTACTTTACCAAAGACACTAACTTAATAATTTCTTTGTCTGGATCTCTATTCAAAATGACTTCTTAATGTTCCTTTACTCTATGGCATGACAGAGAATACAGCTGAAGCTGTTCAGACAGAGGCTGTTCCTGAATGGTACCTACTGACTCATAAGGGACTATTAACAGATTGTTATCTGGGGCACAGCTGAGAAGGAGGCAAAACCACTTTCTAACTCAGAGCATATGAGTTGCTGTGAGTGGACCCAAGTGGTATGTCCAAGTGAGCCTGTTTTGTTGCCATTTACCCAGGAAATGGACTGTCCCCTATTCTTGAGCAGGTAACATGTAGATTAGATTGCTACAGTGAGTTGTACATGGAGCTGCTCTTGAAGACACTGTGAACACAACAGTGGGTACAAAATGCTGCAGCTGAAGCGCTGACTGACATGGGTCATAGGGGCCATAGCACCCCAGTCTTATCATGTGTACACTGGCTTCTAATTTGCTTCCAAGCTCAATTCAAGGTGCTGGTATTGACCTTTAAAGATAACCTTAAGGTCTGCCTTGTATCATGTAAACCTGTTTGCTCACTCCATTTGTAACTTGGAGGTCCTTCTGTTGCCCCTATTATCTGAAGCTGGATAGATAGCAACCTAAGCAAGAACCTTCTCAATTGTGTCACCAAAACTTTGGAACTCCCTGGCCGGGGAGATTTGTCTTTCTCCCTTTTATTGATGTCTTTCACCAGGAGGTGAAGACTTTCATCTGACATTCCCCCAGTAATGGGCATTAACCCTTCTAGTGCTGTTTGTTTACACCTTTTTAATTGAATTTTATTGTTTTTATTTTATTTGTTTGAATGTTTCTATATTTGCCACTCGTAAATCGTAAATCTTCATTGGGAGGAATGGCAGCATAAAAATGTTTTGAACAAATACATTATATAAAGTGTTGTACAGCATTGCGATGGGGGCCAAGCCCACCGGTTGCCTGGCCTTTTACACAGTGAACTACATGAGAAATTCACGCAACAGATTTTCCCCTCAGAAGTCCTTGCAATATAGCCTCTTCTGGCTGTGGTTTCCTATTGGTGGATATTTTGCAAATGCTGAATATATTTATGGCTGAGTTTTCAAACTGAGTTGAAAGGTTGCTTTTTGGCACAGCCCTTTCTGTTTTGTAAAACTGCTATCCAGCTAATGGTACTTTGGTTGTCGCACAGCTTCAAGTTTTTTTCCTGTGGGATATTATAGCAATCAGAATTAATTCACTGAAATTTTTCTCTTGCCCAGGAAATAAGCCGTCTTCTCCAAATGTCTTTTTCTTTAGTCTTTGTTTGGCATGATGTATCTTTGCTGAACTTTTGCATCCACATCTACCATTTTGTAGCCTTCCCTTGTTTCACGCAACCCATTTCTCTCAGGTACATACCGTGAGTATACTCGTGGCATAAGCTTTCAAATTCAAGCATATAAGTCGAGAGGCACCTAATTTTACCACAAAAAGCTGGGAAAACTTATTGACTTGCGTATAAGTCGAGGGTGGGAAAATCAGCAGCTGCTGGTAAATTTCAAAAATAAAAAATATTGTGATACCTTATAAAATTACATCAATTGAGGCATCAGTAGGTTAAATGTTTTTGAATATTTATTTCAAAGAAAAACAGTAAACTGGCTCTGTAAATGGAAAAGAGGGTCAACAAGAACAATATGG